>NW_027122565.1:0-1495216 GCF_030686945.1 Centruroides vittatus
AAACGTTCGTGCTTTTTCGTATTATAATTAAATAATTTCTAGACGTACTTAATTAAGTTTTCGTGTTTAAGAAAAAAACGAAACAAACACAAAACCAAACCCGCCTATGATACAGTTTACCAACCGGTAGTCCGAGATCTACGAAGTAGATACATGCGTGCTTCCAATCAGATAAGGTTAGGAAGTGCCGAATTAATTTTGATTATCCGTTCTACATAAATTTAGTCTTACAATGGTTAATCGACTCTCGAGCCTCCATTTACACTGTTGTAGGTCGCGATCTACGGGTTGAAAAGCAGGAACGTAAATTTAACTATTGTTCACTTTTCAACCTTCTAGACGGCGGAAATTTCAAATTTAATTGGATTATTTACATTTTAATTAAAATTTTCTATGAGGGGAAGGAAGTTAATTGGCTATAAAAGTGGAATTTATATTATTATTATTATTTTTACTCAATTAGAAAAATTTATTTCCTTCAAATTGGACTTTTAAATCAATCGTAAAAACTTTTTTCCTTTAAAAAAATGCCTTTAATGGTGGCCCTAATAATTATAATTATGCCTAAATTAAAGACCGGTTCATACCGATGGAAATTGATCACGTGAGTCGAGCCGTTTCTTTCCGTCACGTGACTGAGGCTTCCAACTATCTGATGACGTTGCTCAAATTTATCACGTGACCAGCTCGCTACCTGTTTTAAATCACGTGGCTCGAATTAGGTGTGAATTAAACCATATAAGCCAATCAGCGCGTTTTCCACTCACGTGACTGAAATCCAGGCGTGCAATTTTCAATCACGTGACTCAGTTGATGTGTTTTCAATCGCGTGACTCAGTTGATGTGTTTTCAATCACGTGCCTCGAATTCAGAGTGAAATTTCTAATCACGTGACTTCACCGAAGTGTTTTCAATCACGTGCCTCGAATTCAGAGTGAAATTTCTAATCACGTGACTTCACCGAAGTGTTTTCAATCACGTGGCTGGTATTGAGAGTGAAATTTATAATCACGTGGCTCAGTTGGAGTGTTTCAATCACGTGACTAAAATTGGGTACGAATTTTCTAACCACGTGACTCGAGCTGGACCCTTTTTTAATCACGTGGCTTGATTCCAGGAGTGAAATTTTAGACACGTGACTCCAAACGGAGTGTTTTCAATGACGTAACGGGGATTTATCCCGATTACGTCACAATCAAATTATATCGTTCCCTCTGAAAATAGAAGGCTCGTGACACGTTTTATCGCTTTATTACACTATATTATTATTATTTTTTTCTTTTTATATAGAGAACAACATCAATAAAATCAAATTACTCCTATCTTAAGGCTATTTAAATACATTAAATAAATAAAAATAGGTCCTAATGTAATTTTTATATTTATCACGTGACCGAATTATCATTATGAATCACAGATATAAATTTATTGATTTTTATCTTTATGTATTTATCACGACGACGACATTACGACGACACTAATGATAATGATTCCGTGTTAATGTCTTCTAGATTCATTACACTTGACCTCTGACCTCCAGAGAAGTTAGGACGCCGCCAACCAACCTGTAGCTCGCGATCCCCGTAATGCGCGAGGAAGACTCTACCATCAGAAAAGGTTGATAATTACCGAACAAAACCAATCTGGCGCTATTTATAGTAAATTTCGATTACAAATTCGTAAAATCGAGGTTCTACGGTGTTTCCCCAGTGTAAATTTCCCGTTATAAGCAACAATTTCGCCATTTTAAACCAAAATTGTTCAGTATATGTTGTGGAATTGTTGTAAAGAAATAGGACGTCACACAGAATCTCCCCCCTCAGTAGATCAGAGGTAAACAGAGGATACCATAGAAAGAGCATGCAAAAAAGTACCCCATTATGCCCTCTGCATATCAATAACTCCTTTAACTAGAATGCCAGGCATAACAACGTATGCCCTTGAATTATCAACTGTCTATAATTACTTATTCAGTTTCTTGAGTTATTTTTATTGCTTTATTCCATTAACTTTTATGGCCCCTCTACCCGAATTATTATTCTACTTCTGGAATACAGGATCTACAATTATCTATCAGGCATCCAGGGTAATAGGGATGGATGCCATTTAATATTTTTATCATCCAGTGGCACACACTGTTTTTCGAGAGAAGAATTTAAATTATTTCAAGCTCACGTTATAGCGAGGGAAGAATTCATTATAACGTTACTTAACGAGGTAAACAGTTATGTTAGTAACGAAATGCGCTAAATTTAATTAAATTTCCATGTTTTCTTAATTATAATTAATAAATTTTTAAACTGTTCTCAAGGCGAGACAATTAACACGACCTGTCGTTATAACGAGGCAAATTGTTTTAAATTTCTGATTCACAAGGTTAATGGCAACGAACTGTTCAAAATGTAATTTAATTAAATTTTCGAATTTTTTTTTTTTAATTTTAATTAATTTTTGGATTTTAGTCACAAGTTAAGATAATTAACAGAAATGTAAGAACAAGTTTGACTTGTTGCTGCTGCTGCTAAAACTATTCGTTATAACGAGGGGAAAAAATAAGCTTCTTAACGCTACTTAGCAGGGAGTTTATTAACCAAAATGCGAATAATTTAATTAAAGTTTCAAATGTTTTTAATTATAATTGATAAATTAAATGGATAAAAAAATTTACTGACAGATTTTTTATTCATCCAAATGATGCTTCTATTGTCGTTATAACGAGGGAAGAATGCTTCGGGGAAAATAATTAAATCGTTGAATGGTAGAATTAAGCGACAATCTATTGATATACAAACTATTATTCTCGTTATAACGCCAGTAATTAAGCTTTTGTAGATACAACGCTATAACGAGGGAAGACAGGTGAATTAAGCGAGATTAAATGCAAAACACTCAATTATTGATACGAAGAAGATGAGTTAAGTGAGATTATAAGTGAAAATTCATCATACTGTTTCAGCGTTATAACGAGGTTATACGAGTTAAGTGAAACTATAAACAGAAATTCCTTGATTATTGTTATAACGAGAGAAGACAATTGATTTTCAGCAAACAAAAATTCACCAGTTACTAATGCAGCGTTATAACGAGGGAATGAGTTAAGTGAGTTTATAAGCAGAAATTTCTCATTTGTTGACACAATGTTAAAACAAAGAACGATGACTATATAAGCGAAAACGCCCTGAAAAGATACGACGTTATAACGAGTTAAGTGAGATTATAAGTAAAATTACAACGTCATAATGATTATAGCACTCGGTTTAATTCCTACAATAAAAGGAGTTCGCTTTACTGGCAGCCGACTAAGTCGTAAAATCGAGGTTTCTCTTATTTAACGTTATAGATTTATATTCATGCAAAAGATATTCGAATAATTCGGTAAAGCATACAAGCATGGAAGTCGAATTTCAAAATAAGTTAAACAAGCGGCAGCTTAGGGCCTGGCGTAATGAATCTATAGGTTAGGGCCTAACATTTTACAGGTATCATTATTTGGTGGAGCAAAAGGGCCTGTTATATGAAAAATCTGTTATATGTTACAGGAAGGGCCTGTTAAATGCTAGAAAAAACATCTGTAATAAATTATAGCCTAAGCTATAACTTATAACAGTTTCTTGCTATAACTTATACCATAAAAAGGCCTCAGTTTTGTCTACAAATTCTTTGACGTCATCATCAACATCATCATGACAGCAATTATAATCAATAAATGTAACATTTCTACGCTTTTTATTGAGTTTTGAATAAATTTATCACGATTTATTAAATTAAATTATCTAATTACTTCCGTTATATTCGATTCAGATTAAATATTACGAAAAAATTAAACCTAGCAAATCAAATTTTAGAATAAATACGGTCATTAACGTTAACCAATCACATCATTTGTGACAATGTGGTCTCATTTAAATATCACATATTATTAATAATAACGTAATAATGTAATAATTATTATTTTAATAGCTTCACAAAATAAACTATAATATTAATTTTATGTTTTACATTAAAAAGAATACAGATAATAATAACAATCGTTTGGCTTTAATAATTTTTCATAGAAATTAAATCGCCATCTGGCGGACTTATTTAGAAATCTTTTCAAATTAAGCTTAAATTTATTTATTTTATTAATTTTATAGCATTATATTCTATAAATTACTTATTTATAAAAATATAACAATTTTTGCTATTTGATAATTTAAAATCTTGATTCAGCTTTAAATGACAAAAAAAAAATAATAAAATAAATTACATTATTATAATCCATACTTCAGAAATCTTACAGCTAACTATTGTAATACATTTAAATAAAGAAAATTTCTGATTTATTATTATTAAATTTCAATATTCTAAGAAAATAATAATAATTCTTTAAAACATTAGAAAGTTATCGCGTGACAAAATTTATATCCTGTTATTTAAACGTTGCCAACTTTAAATCTTTTCTCCTGATCATAGACAATCGTAGGAAATTTTCTCGTTGTGAGTAAAGCCTGGAGAAAGATAATTAATTACATCAATAAATTTTTATTTAATAATTTAATTTTTTGGAATTTTTCACTAGTAGATTATAGAATACAGTATTTGTATAAATACAAAACAGAGCGACGCATAGTCAAGGGTATAAGGTTACATATCTCAACCACTTTCACGATTATAATTTGTAAAACTTTTTAATCAATCCCTGAGATATTTAATACTTAGAAATCTTTAAACATTCCACGTCTCCAAGAGATACGTCTAATTGGTACCTTTGACAACTTCCTGGAATTTTCGATTAACTAAGTAGAATTCGAAAATTTGACAAAGTAGGCGTTGTAGGACACCATGCACTTTGCTAAACACGTGGTAAGAGAACCTTTTTGTTCTTCACCATCCCGTGATCCGAACTAGACGCCGGTGAAGAAGTTTCGTAGGTTCACCCACTTTCTCGCAGAGTTTCCAGTTTATTCCAGTAGATTTCCAAGGTGGAAACCAAAACCGGCTAATCAAACCTTAAATATGCTGTTAACATCGGCTCGAAGGCAGCGTATTATTATTCCTTAATACTTTAGAAATTTATATCGATGCCACCGACTGTGGAGGGGAGGAGGAGGTGACGATTGGTTTCTTTATTTTATTTATTACTAACTTAGATATAAGATGGCAAGGGGTGTTTTATTTTTCTCCCTTGTTATACTAACACTTTACATCCAATCACCGAAATGCAACACTCTTCACACTAATACACATGGTTCAAACAACGATCCAACGCATCCGTCTGCCTACATTCCGTTCGCACGCACTATTAACTTAATTAATTAGATATTCACGTGTATGGGTGTAACGTTTGTGCTAGTGTGAGTCTGATAACATGTATATAATGTATAAAGGCGTCTAAATTTTCTGTCTGAGGCGTCAGATACTCTCTGCAAGTTCTGTCTCCCAGACAGATAAAATGACATCTTTACCATCTGGACATGTCGGGCCCCGTCCCTCACCACTTGGTCGCCCCATTGTGTGCCTTGACGAACCCATAATGGACTTGCTAAAAGATGCCCTCTTAGTGCCCACAGGGCGGAAAGAGTTTAGAAAAAAAGCCCCGTAATGAACAAAATTTCATAAATTTTCGACGAAAAGCACAGGAATTATTAAGCTTCAAACAGGGTGAACAAAATAGTGCCCCCCACACACATCCACATACACATAGAAAAATTAGACTAAAAATAAAATATTAAAATATTCTATCCTCTCCGATTAACGCGTAACAAAGAATCTCAACAATTGATCGTTGTTGGTGTTGCTCTTTCTATTGTTAGAGTGCGATTTTTCGAGAGTTATTGCAAAATGTTCTTTAATTCTGGTGATTATCAACCCTTGCCTCAACCTTTGGGGTAAGAAATTTTACATTTTATTGACATTTATTCAAATAAGAGATTCATTCGAAAAATTAATGGATTTAAAGAGAAATTTCTCGGTGCAAATTATAATTAATTCAATTTAATGTAAAGATTTCGAATCTTCGATATTTCTGGAGAGTCGAGCCCGCAAGTAAAATGCTTAGGAGCAGGAGGCCCGAATTATATACGAACTTTCGGTATAAACCGGAATTCACGTTATTTCAATTCAAATGTTTTCCCCCGAAGGCCTTTACAAATCACATCCCAAGGCTTTTTGAGGGCTTAGGATGTGATTTGTAAAGGCCTTTTTCTTCTCTCAAATAAATTTAAAAGCACGAGGCTCTAAGGGGTGTTTGTTTAGCTTACAGTTAGATAGGAAATTTTGTCAGGGATTATATAATAATTTTATAAAAGCTTATGAAAATATTCATTGATATATTTTTGTACATTTCATTTTAAAATCAGGAGAAATGTTTCGGAATTAATTAAATATTTATTGTTTTATGAATTTTCTCTTTGCATATTCAGGGCGCGGGTGGATGGATGTACGGGGTTGGTGAATCCAAACAATTTGGATCATTTTAGATTTCGTGGCAAGAAGAAAGGCTTCTTGGAGCAGGAGGAACCCGTACAAAGTGGATTTGAAAAGTCCATCTTCGAACATCGTATTAATCCTGCTTATAAACGGGCTTTGAAGAAGATTCGGCCATTTTACGAGAACTCGCGCCATCGTTTTAACAGGTAAACTATATTACTGTTTATATCTATTTGTATGGCATATTCTATCATTATATACAATCAAAGCTCGATATTGGTACTAAATCGAGTTGGCACTATACCGAAGAATCTCGGCGATAAGAATTACATATTGTAATGTGTTCTACAAACAACTTTGAGTTAGAATTAGGGGAGGTCCTACATTTTTATTAAATAGTAATAACTTTAATAACATGTTTTTCAAGTATTATAATTTTTCTTTAACTTTTATAAATGTTTATTGATGAAGTTTCATATATTTGGTTTCAAAATTGTATATATATTGTATTGTAAATTCTTTCTTACCACGTTTAGCGAGCGATTGGTCGAAGACGAGGAGGATCACGAACTCAATAATGACATTACGGTTCCTCCAACAAACATCAAAGTGAGTAAAGGGCTCGCGGAGTATGAGGATTGCGTGGAAAATCTACGTGGAGATACAAAGGCATTCAAAACAGTCGGATCGTTCTTCAAGGCTGTATGGAAACCAGTCAAGAGGTAATTGATTTAGCTTCATCATTCGTTTGCCTCTAAAATTCTCACTAAATGGAGTGTGGTGCTATAGCGTTTTAGCGAGGTTCAGCTGTATTTTTATACAGCTGAACCTCGATAAAGCGCTTTCAATATGTTTTGATAGAATTGTAGTAAGTACTTATACTGTTTTTTCTACATTCAGATCCGTTAAGAAAGTGTGGAAAGGTGTTAAAAGTGGAGAAACAGAGTATCTCCGGTTTGAATAAGGCTCCGTTTGCTTGCATCTTTGAATCGAGTATAAGATCGATTTGCTTGATTTAATCCGAGTTCGTATCGGGTAAGTGTTTATCGTAACATTTTTTGTATTTTGTATCAACACTTAGGAGATTTTGCACTCCCAGTTTAGAAATTAAACACAATTTCTATTCCCCGATGTACCGCCAACAGGATATTAGTGGCCAGGTAACAGAGCAGAAAACGTTTATGTATTAGTCTGGAAATACATTATGTTCTTCGTGTGATTGAAATTTTACATACAGACAGCATAGGCTTTTAGGACATCAGGCTCTCTATATATATATATATCCTTGTCCAAGTATGGACAAGAATATATTCTGGAGGTGTACTAATCTCGTAACGCAGTTCCCTGTGTTTTAGCAAATATTAAAATAGAAGTTAAAATTTTCAGTAAATTTATATCAATATGAGTAGACGAAGATTTCTGAAGTAATCAAA
This sequence comes from Centruroides vittatus, assembly GCF_030686945.1. Classification (NCBI taxonomy): domain Eukaryota; kingdom Metazoa; phylum Arthropoda; class Arachnida; order Scorpiones; family Buthidae; genus Centruroides; species Centruroides vittatus. Next base: position 7,845 of record NW_027122565.1, read on the forward strand.
TTAACAATAATAAATGACACAACAGTATCGAATTAATAATTATGCACTGAATAATTTCCGTTTCATTCGTGTGCAATTGTTTTTGGAAGAAAATAAACTTACTGATTTAAAAATTATTTAAGCAATTGAATATTTTGGATAAAAATCTTGATTATTTTCATTTTATTTTTGCAGATTTTTGAAGAAAGTTTGAGATTTTCATCTCTGTACAAAGAGTTTTTTTTAAAAATATCTATTTTCCCTTATTGGTATTTCTTGTTTTTTTTTGACTTCCCAATTGTGACTTATCCAAGTTTGACTAATTTTACTGATTGCGACTCCTGAAAATTGGACATTTCTCCTAATTGTGACTCTACCGAATTGGACATTTCTCCTAATTGTGACTCTACCGAACTGGACGTTTTTTCCTATTTGCGACTTCTCCAAATTCGACTTTTTTTCCTAATTGTGACTCCTCGAATTGACTTCTCAATTGTGACCGTACAAATTTTCACTTCCAATTGTGTCTTCTCGAAGTTAGACTCTTCCCAATCGTGTCCATTCTTCGCCAACCCGTATCCTCGATTATTCACCGATTTTGTCCATTGTTGATCAACGTTTACACTCAATTCGTGTCGAATTCGGCTGCAAATTGCATCTAAGTGAATTTCTCAATAATAAGCAACGTCAAATCTACAACGTTATCCAAGTCCATTGAATATTTGATGAACACGAAAAGACAAAGAAGAGTTAAAGCAGAAAAGACAAGAAGAATTATTCTGAAATTCTTTGTGAAGAACAATTTAGTGAATAACATGATTTTCAAAGAATCATCAGAACAAATGAATTATCTCTGTAAACAAATTTTGGACTTTTAATTAATAAAGACTTTTTTTAATTCGATTTTGCATCAAATCATTTCAAAATCATAAGAAATTGTCACGAATTTTGCATTTTAAAATTAAAAGTAAATTTAAATACGATTAAACCTGTATACAATTACTCATTTTTCAAATAATCTGCACGATAGAGGTGTTAGATTGTGCGAGGCCATTATTAAATACGTCTGGATGTATGCAATGTAAAGGACGTATCACGCGATATTTAAGTTTCTTTCCGCCCTGTGAGCAGTAACAGAGCCTTTTCTATGAAGTCCCTCGTGGATTCGGCCAGACTCACAATGTGGTGAGTGACCAACTCCAATACATTCCCGGGATTTTTCGATCCCGGGTTCTTCAGAGGTAGTGTGCCACCTTAACCGGCCGTCTTTATTATAGATAAAGCGCGATGTTAACGTTAAGAAGCAAAGACTTTTGGCAAAAGAAATAAGTGCCAATAAAATAAACTTCAATGCATTTTCCATCATAAAACAAGTGAAAGGTTGATATTTTATTCGATATGATTCAATGACGACAATGCATTCTAGCATTGTGCAGTAGAGATTGTAGTCCTTCCAAGATAAGTTGGCAGTTGTCAAGCCAGACTAAACCATTTTTAAACCATTTATGGGGGAGGAGTACCCAATGCTCCAGGTCTGCAATTTACAACTAATAAAACAGTCTCTCCCTAAAAGTGGTTTAATCTGGTTTGAAACTACCAACTTTATGTTGGAAGGATTGATGGAATAAACTCAATACATGAACAATCTATTGGGGGAATGCCTCCCAGGAGGACTTCTATGAGAATTTGGCCTCTATTTAGATGCGAGACACTGAAATCCCGGAAAATTCCCGTGGTTATTCTGAAATCCCGTGGTTATTCTGTTGTTGAAGTGCAAACCTGCGACCAATGGCCAACCAATGTTTAATGATTTCAGCATTGTTCAGCTGCATTTTACATTTAAAATACATTGAAGTTTATTTTATTGGCACTTATTTCTTTAGCTAAATGTGGATGCTGCGATTTCAGCTGAAATGCAGCAAAAATATAAATTGTAATATATATTACCAGGGCCGGATTAACCCACTTTGGCACCCAAGACATTTTCTTCTTTCCGGACCCCTCCCTCTAACACAAGAAGAAATATAAGAACATATTTTCTTTAGATTTTAGAATTCACAATAACCATGTAAAAAGCAATGTATTTTTGTTTATTTGTTTATTATATACAGTTGTGCAACAGAAAAGTAAACTATCTTATTTACAAGTCTTTTCAAAATAGACAGTTTGACAGGGCCCTTCAAAAAACCGCGCCCTAGACATTTGTCTTATTTGTCTATGCAATGATCCGGCCCTGGTCATACCTGATGTGTCAAGTCCCGTTTCATACAGTCCGGCAGCCCGCATTGTGGATCTTAAAAAACCAAAAATGGGTAAGATTAAGACAGTTCTCGATAAACGAAACCAGCTGCCATGTTGCAAGTATGATGAAATATACGATAAGCACGAAGATCCTTAATGATCTTAGGTAAGAGTTAGCAATACTGAAATACGAGCGAGATTTGTGCGCAGATTTCTTACCACACTTAATTTAACAGAAAAATTTATCGCAAAACGATTATTGATGCTAATGTCTAAAATTCCATTCAATCGATGCAAGATGTGTGATTACCAGAGTCCCTTCAGCCGCCAATTTTAATCTTTAAAATTGGCTGTTTCCACTTTCCGGGACGAAGACCCAGGGGATTTGTGGGAAGCGCGTGTTCGGGTTGTTTCATTGTGTCAAATTACACAGAACGAGGCGCTTGACGTGTAAGTGCGTGAGTGCGAGAATTCGAGTTAAGGTTAAACGGTGTATATCTTCGTGTACAATGACGTTATGTCCGTGCGTGTGTATGTGTGATCGAAGATCATCTTTGGCATGTCTATAAACAAGAAAAAACAGTAAATTACGATACGCGAATAAGATATATTAAACAATGAAACGAAAGAGTTCTTGCCATCGGAGATTTCGGAAAAAATTCACTTGTACGATAAATGGCCACTTCGTCCTCTTTGTGGTAAAGTTAGAGAGGAAGATTCTTCTCCCTCCCAAATGTTCCTACAAAACACAAAGACAGTGAGAAAACGAGAAGTTCATTCATTTATTACCTAAGGTCAACATTATTACCTTTATCAGATAGTCTTCCTTCCCGAACGGTGTCATGAGGAGTGAAGGACCTGGCCTAGCCTATCCTAACCTAACCGGAAGCTCAATCCTCATAACAGCTGTTTAGGAAGAAAGATCGGCCGAATGTTGCGTCCGGTGAAGAAACGTGTCACGTCCGGGTGGTCACAATCGGGAGTCAAATCCGTTGTCGTCGTCCGAGTGTCAAGTTCGGGAGACAAGTCCGTGAGAACATCCGAGTAACAGAAGGTCACGTCCGAGTAAAAGTGTCATGTCCGGATGAAAAGTGTCGCATCCGGGTGCAAAACTCGAGTTAGGGAAAATCGAAGAGGATCACCGCCTAGGCCAAGGGAATCTCAGCCACCCGCAGCAACAAAACCGCGGTTCCTCTACTTCGGCGGCTCTCTCCTCCGATTCTTCCTCGTTCCGACTTCTTAAAGGCATTGGCTCCATCGTGATCACGACGAAGAGGCAGACCCCGCGGAAATAGGAAGTGACATCGAACTTCGAGAAGAAATGCTGTCTTTCCCTACGTCTTTCACAACAAGGTTTGTGGCCGGCTGATCCCTGACGACCTTGGCCAAGTGGAATGGACTCAGATCTCCCGCCTCCGGAAGAGTTCCACATGCACTCGGGGAAGGTCGTCATCACCCGCTGCCTCTCGCTCGACGGTCTCAAGCGACACCGAACTAATCCATTCGGCAAAGATCCAGTCGAGCCCACGGTCCTCGAACGTCTCATCGGAGCCGTCCGAGGCGTCCCCTCCCTCCGGCGCCACCGCATTCTTCCGTCGGAACCTCCGGCGAAACACGCCAACATCTTCATTCTGAAAAAAGAAAATTTGCAATTAGTCGATTAAAACAAAAGCTTAAATTAATGCTTAAATTCTCCCGAGAAAAGCAAAATGCTCACCGCACTTCTCCTTTTAAATCTAAGAGATTCGAATCCGAAGCGCAAACTGTCGAACATCGAACGATGTGCCGAGATGTCTTCTGGGACCGATTCTCCAAGTAATATTAAATAAATACTTACGTATAGGGTCAATATGGACTAAGACTTACCTGAAAAATGTTCAATCTTCTTTCGAAAAGTCCGCAAACAGCAAAAAATAGCACACAATTTACGAGCGCAACAAAAACGCATCCGATTCCAAGCAGAAACATAATCGAACTGCGAATCGTCATGTGTGACGAATTTCGAACAAACGTTAAAAAACGCGTCAACAATGTTAGAATTTCGTAAAAATTAGAATAAAAAATCAATTTTATTTTTTTAAAAATTAATTTATAATTTTTTTGCTTTTTTAAATTTTGCTTCAATCATTTTCTTGTGTTCGCAATTTGTTTGGTAAATAAATTATCTTCTGCACTTACGTGTACATGGTGCTGAATGTCCACCGTGGAGAGATAAAAGACGATCTTTTTAAATTCTACGTCTCGAGGCTTGATCATCTCCGAAAATTGCCCGAAATTCGTTTGAATAAGTTGATAAATATCTTTTTCGTCCATTTTCAGCCATCGCATGAAATAAATCAAATTCTTAGAATTTCAATTTATTCCGGCCGATATTATTTCTCTTTTCGGAGAGATTCGTCGGTGGCCATCGGGGTTGCACGTTTCGCATATTAATGCAAAATCAAACTAAATAAAGTTAATTTTCAAAAACGAAAAAACCTTTCTAATACGGCCGAACGAAAATGAAGTTCGAGACAACAGGAAAACCGACAGAGAATAAACAGATTGAGTTAGGGAGGAGCGACGATTCTTTCTCCTTGAATTTCTGACTTTTAAAGCAGGCGTGTCAAAGATACGGCTCGCGGGCCATGACTGGCCTGCGAGACAATAAGTTGCGGCCCGCGACATCAGTTCAATAATGCTATTTGTTTATTTTTTATTATCTTAATACCAGAAAAAGTGCGATATTTTGAACTTGTTTAAGTACAAAAGATCGCATTTAAATAATACTTAATAAACAAAATTGTTGAACTCTGTTATTATTATGTTGGGTTTAGTGAGTTATACCCGATTGACAGCGGTGGCTGTGTACTGTGGGACCAGAGTCAAGGCATAGTAACCAAAACAAGACAAAAATTAACAAGAATAGGATTCATTAGAGAAAAACGTATACTTAAAAATTTAATACAGTACTTCGTATTCGCTTGTGCCAACGATCGATCTGACACCTAGCGGTATTAGCGCGAACTACATAATGGCGGCTGCTATGGGTATAAAGTCTGTGGTCAGAAAGAATTAGAAAGTGTTTAACCTACAATGGTAAATAATAAGTATTGCTGTGTATTTGGATGTAAGTCAAAGGTGCATCAAACTCAGTACATATGCACACATTCCCAAAAGATAAATTACTGAGAGAAAAGTGGGAAATAAAACTGAAGTTAGGAAAGCAATCAACGAAATCTACGTACGTTTGCAGTTTGCATTTTGACAAAGACGATTAATATTTGCCAGGTAATAACAACATTTCTTATAAGTATATTTTAACTATTATCACATACGATACTTAAGTTTTCATAGGTTTACCATGTGCTCGTCATTATTTAAAACCTAATTCGCATCCAATTAAAAACATACCGATATCGAAGTTTGATACAACATAAAGTAGATACTAGCTCAGCCAATAATTAGTCTAATTCACAAAATAACACCTTTTACTTATAGCTGAGATAATTTTATTGAGAAAACAAACGTTTGATACAACCACTCAAAAATTGCTGAGCAAAGGTCCATTCGTGCACAAAAAAAACAAGAAATACGGATTAAAGGTTTGTTTCGTAGTTTTCATATTTCAACTAAAGCAGTCATCAGAAGTAATAAAAGCCTTATAATTTATGTCAGATGCGTTTCTTTAATAATGCTATGCCAAAACAAGATCTTATATAGTAATATTCGTCTTAAACTGAACAGTAATACACTGACGATGTATTTTCTTCACAGTTTATAAATAAAATCTCGCTATGTACAATACCAAAATTATTACTAAAAATATGTTTGTCGTCTTTTTTAGTGAATTTTGGCATGTTTATTGCTATCTGTTTGGTCCTGTATGCTCTCTGTACGCAATTGTCTGAGTTCTAAAGAGAACAGGTTATGGAAATGAAGCAATGCGGTAAACGAGAGCACGAAGTTTTGTTGCTGTAGGATGTCCGAACATTGTTGTGAACGCCTTCCTACAAAATCCAGCTGACTATGGAACAAGAAAGTGGCCTGGAAGACCGTCAGCGTTAACCAATCGCCAAAGAAACCAAGCAACATCTCTTGCATATTATGACAAATGCTTCTCTTCGGAAATAGTGGCATGTCTGGACCTTTCATGTATTTCCAGAACAGTCCAGTCTTAATTACTGTACCAACAAAAACATTACACTTTACAAAATTTAAAAGCTTCTCTCTAACTGCATTCGCGTGTGTCATCTGCTGGTCAGCGCAGATAACCTTAGGTGAGAAACGGAACAATGTTGTTTTCTCAGACGAAAAGTTCAACTTAGATAGACCAGATGAGTTCCGATATTATTGGAATCATATTCGTGACAACAAGTACTGTAGTATTTTTAAAAGCATCAGTTTGAAGATGTCAGTGATGGTCTGGGGTACACTTGCTGCTGCTAACTGTGATGACTTCTCCATTATATCAGGCTATGCGTGCTGAACATTTGCTAACATAATCATTGCTATGTACAGTACGTCCGGAGAAGAGATCTTTTTAATTAGATAACGATCCATGCCATCGACCTGCAAAAACCAAGAAATTGTTTTCAGTTAATAATGTTACCTTTCTGAGCTGGTTAGCACATAGTACAAATCTAAATTCTATGGTGAATCTATGAGGCTTATTGTCAAGCAACATTTATGAAAGTGTTGCTTGAGAATAAGCCCCACAGATTTGCTTCAATTCGATACAAAGGAAGAACAAACAAATTCCATATGGACTTCATAGGAGAACTTGGGGAAAGTTTGTTACAAACCTTCGCAGTCTCCTTGTCGGATAGATTGCTGCAAGTGCTACGTAACCCTCTGAGGATTTTTTTTTTTTTTTTTTTTTTTTTTTGCAAATCTTTACGCTTTGAGATCACATGAACGCAAAAAAAAGTAAAAAATCCAGGAAAAAAATTTCGTGGATATGTATGTTGACATGTATATGGTTTAATATCTCAAGATGAGGTAAAGATTAAGGAAGGAAATTTGGCATGGTAACTTTTGTATGGTGCATTGATGTTATTAAATTTTGGTGGTTAAAAGTCAGAGGGGGGAAGATAGAGTTGGAGCTTGTGTCATATTTATAGGGATCGTCGTACTTAATGATGATTTTACTCGTTAGTGACATTTACAACTTTTTTATAAACTTTCTTCATCCTCAAAATTAAGCGATTTGCCATTTTATAATAATTAATAATATAAAATCTCATAAGAAATGACGCCACTTCCAATTTAATTATTAATAGTATGATTAATAATATAAAAGTTATTTTTTTCAATAAAATTTCTTAACAGCCGTGAAAGTTACGCAATTCGTTGCTAGATTTTTTTACACATTAAATTATGTAATTGTTTAATGAATTTGCTTTAGTCTTTGTTTAACTCTCACAGCACTCTTAGTGCCCACAGGGCGGAAAGAGTTAAAAAAAAAAAAAAGTCAATTGCGATTTTACTTTTTGCAAGGATCTAAAAACACGAGGCCCTAGGGAAAAGCTTAAGTTGACTATGGCTAAAACAATCATTGTTTAACATTGTAGGGTTCCTCGTTAACAAATAAAATAACGGAACCACTAATTGTTTTGATAAAGATTTTTTAAAATTTTTTATTTGATTCCTGTTAATTGTTACACTGATATAAAAATTAGAATTAATTCGTACATTATTGTAGATCAAGATATAAATTTAAACTTAAATAAATAAGCATTTCAATTTTTAAAAGGAAAATGCTTTTCATTTAGAAAATGTTAAATCTTTACTGTAATATAGCCTGCATTTAAGTTACTAAAAGGTGAAACAACTAAATGGAAATTACTTTAATTTTAAATTATTCTTGAACACTTTATTGATTTAGTGGTTTTAATTATCTAGTTCTGATTATTTATTTAAAAACTGAAAATTTTAAGTAAATAATCAAAATCAGAAACATAATCGATAATTTAATTTATGCGTAAAAATATCGCAAACGATTTCAGTTTTGGTTTGGACTTTCTATGAGAAATTGACCCCTATTTGGGTGTTAAATGTGTGAAGGAAACCGAAAAACTTCACATGGTCTGCCCGTTTGTCGGGCGCTAACCAGCTACAAACTATCAGTGTTTAAATTTTATCCACTTGACCACTGTTCAGACCATTCAGTATCACTATAGAGAAGAATAATATGACGGCCGGATGAGGACAGAGAATGTTGAAGGCCGACGCTTCAGTTTGGTTCATCTGTCCGCCATATTATTTCTCTGGTATATTTTTTTCCTCTTTCTGGCTTGTGGCATTAAGAGAGCCTTATTACAGCACGCCCATTATGGGTTCAGCCAGGCCCACAATGGGGCGGCCGGATGGGGAGGGACGAGGACCGACATATCCGAACGGATCACACCCGAAAAATTCTTGGATTTTTCGACCCGTCCGGATTTGATCCCGGCTCCCCCAGAGCGGTAGGCTGCCAACTTGACCGCTCGGCCATCCGGCCGTGATTCCTTTAGGGTACTAAAGATAAATCCGGGAATTTTTCGTGGGTAGTCTGTCCTGGATTATTTTAGGTTCCGTTTCTCACCACCCGGCTGCTCTATTGTGGGCCTGGCCAAAATCACAATGTGTCTGAAAAAATCCTCTTAGTTACCAGAGGGCGAAAGAGTAAAAAATAAAAAAAAAATAAAAAATACTGACTTGCAAAGGAAAATACTTTTCATTTAGAAAATGTTAAATCTTTACTGTAATGTAGCCTACATTTAAAATTAAAACATTGATTAATTTAATAAATAATAATTTTAATCTATATAGTTTATTTTTACTTTTCCTTCGTTCAATTCATCTTGCAAATTTTAATTAGTTAAATGCTATCATTGAATTATATTATACAGTATATATTTTAATACATATTTTATTAATAAAGGTTTAGTTTACATAATAATGTTATTTATATAAAAACTAAAAAAGAGGATAAATAATATGAGAACAGTATAGGTTTGCTGTTATGTAAAATTGATAAGTGAATACGATTTTTCTTTGACTATCTATATATATAAAAACGAATGTATGTATGTCTGTATGTCTGTTTGTCCTTCATGCATTACCTTACCATTTATCCGATTGCCATGAAACTTTGGGAAGTTGTTTAATACATTCCCGCGAAGGTTTCTGGTATATGTGAAGACCACCATTTCCCCCCTTTCAAAAATATATTTATATATGGATTAAGGCTTTTATGTCCAACAGATGGCGCTAACTTCCGACGACCTAAGTTTGCTTTTCTTTGAGGCATTATGTTTTGCTGTGAGAATTGACTAAAGCAGATCATTTTCTATCTATCTATATAAATAAAATATAACGTTTGTTTGTTCCTACCGATTCCTTTGAAATTTTGACACCACGTTGCATTCGAATACACACGTGTTTTTATATAATATACGTGTCGAAATTCCCCCCACTGGGGAGAGAGGGACAGGATTAAGGCTTACCGTGAAGAACTCGGCTTCTATTTATACTATTTTGCATGCGGTTTTTTGCGTTTTTAATTGCGTTTTAATAGGCTACGTCAACAGAATATACACTAAAAAGGGATTTTTCGATATTCCCCAGCAGGGAAAGGGACGGGATTAAGGCTTACTGTGAAGAACTCGGCTTCTATTTATACTATTTTGCACGCGGGTTTGATCGCGTTTTAATAGGTACGTCAAGAGAATGTACACTAAGAAGGGATTTTTTGAAATTTCCCCCACGGGGGAAGTGTTATACATTTATAATAGATACATTTTGAGCTACAACAACGCGTGGCCGGGTCAGCTAGTATGTTATAGATTTAGCGATCGAAAAGGTTCACTATCGTTTCTAATCTTGAAACACGGTTACTTGGTGCAATAGATCAGTGATTCTCAAAGTGGGGGTCGTGAAAAATATTTGGGGGGTTGCTGAAAAATTGATTCTAGATCAATTTTTTTCAAATATTTTATAAATTTACTATGGATTCATGTTTAGAAATACAGTGGTACCTCGACATACGAGTGCCCTAATATACGAGTGTTTTGAGATACGAGCCGCCGAGCGAGCGATATTTTGCTTTGAGATGAGAGCAAGATTTGAGATACGAGGAATCGCACACTACACCACTGCACACGACCCCAACATGCGGGACGCATGTTGGGGTAGTGTGCAGCGTCTAACGGTTTCTCCCACCTCAGACTAGACCTCAGTCTGTGTGCTTGTTTCCCTCGTTTTCGAAGAATTTTTGATAAATTGGGTTCGCGTTTTACGCTTTTTGTACATTTACAAAACATTATCACATTTATTTTTATAACCATGGGTCCGAAGAAGATGATGATATCTATTGAATTAAAGCGTGAAATCATAGAAAAACATGAGCAAGGTGTGCAAGTAATTGACTTGGCGAGGATGTACGGGCGTAGCACATCAATGTGCTTAAACAGAAGGAGTTGATAAAGCGTATAATGCCAGCTAAGGGCGTTACAATAATTTCTAAGCTCCGGACGTCTCTCCATGAAAAGATGGAGAAACTACTGATGGTGTGGGTGACAGAGAAGCAGCTTCAAGGAGAACCTTAACACAAAGCATCATACGTGAGAAGGCACGAGCGATTTACGGTGATTTGCTGAAGCAGATCCCACACACTTCCACAAACAAGGAATCGGAGGACTCGTTTAAAGCCAGTCAGGGTTGGTTTGACAACTTTAGGAAAAGGACCGGCATTCACTCCGTCGTCAAGCATGGTGAGGGAGCAAGTTCGGACGTGAAGGCAGCTGAGGTTTAAATCAAAACGTTTTCCGAACTGATAGAAGCCAAAGGATACATCCCCCAGCAAGTCTTTAACTGTGACGAGACAGGGCTTTTCTGGAAAAGGATGCCAAATAGGACTTACATAACGGCAGAGGAGAAGACGATGCCAGGTCACAAACCCATGAAGGATGGATTAACTCTAGCACTTTGCGCCAATGCGAGTGGCGACTGCAAAATTAAGCCTCTGCTAGTATACCATTCGGAAAATCCCAGAGCCTTTAAGTCACATAAGATTTTAAAAGAAAAACTGCAAGTTATGTGGAGGGCAAATCCGAAGGCGTAGGTCACCAGGAAATTCTTTGTGGAGTGGATAAACCTGGTGTTTGGCCTTTGTTAAAAAATATCTACAGGAAAACAACCTACCCATGCAAGCCCTTCTCGTCCTCGACAATGCCCCTGCTCATCCACCAAATCTCGAAGATGATTTACTCGAAGAGTTCAAGTTTATAAAGGTTCTCTACCTACCACCCAACACCATTCCTATCCTGCAGCCCATGGATCAGCAGGTGATTTCTAATTTTAAGAAGTTGTACACCAAGCACATTTTTCGGCGCTGCTTTGAGGTGACGGAGAACACAAACCTTACCCTTCGAGAGTTCTGGAAGGACCACTTTAACATCGTGATATGCCTAAGAATTATTGATCAGGCCTGGCTGGGTGTTACAACGAGGACCTTAACCTCTGCATGGAAGAAGCTGTGACCTGAGGCTGTAGCTGAAAGAGCCTTCGAAGGATTGGAACCCGAAGTGTCAGTGGTAGAGGAGATTGTTTCTCTGGGAAAATCTATGGGTCTGGAGGTGGATAAGAGAGATGTGAACGAACTCGTCGAGGAACAGTCTCAGGAGCTGACAACCGAGGAGTTACACGATCTACATTCGCAGCAGCATACGGTGGTTCAACGAAAAATTAGTTCTGAAGAGAAGCCAGAGATGGAGGAGGTTATCTCTACAAGAGATATAAAGGAGATCTTGGAAATGTGGGAGAAAGTTGTGGAGTTCGTGGATAAAAATCACCCCGAAAAAGTTGCAACTGGTCGTGCATCGGAGTTGTTCAACGAAACTTGCCTAACTCATTTCCGCAATATCCTGAAAGGGAGGAAGAAACAAACCTCTCTTGGACAGTTTTTTTAAACGATCTGCAAGTGAAAATGAGCAAAGCGTGACGAAAAAAGCGAAGACCAGTGACAAAAATTAAGCGCTTCTGTAAGCACTTCACTTTTTCTTTTATTATGTTTTTATAGAATATGTATTTGTTATTTATAAACAAATGTTTCTTCTTGTAAATACATTTTTCTTATTCAAAAACACTTAACAAAAACAACTGAGGTGGTGTTTTGGGAGCTGGAACGGATTAATGGCATTTCAATTAATTTCAATAGGGAAAATTGCTTTGAGATACGAGCAATTTGAGATACGAGCAAGGTTACGGAACGAATTAAACTCGTATGTCGAGGTACCACTGTATATAAATACAAACGTATATATAGAATAATTTTTACTTAAATAAATTGCACATATCTATATATATAAAAATGAATGTATGTCTGTGTGTGTGTGTGTGTGTGTGTGTGTGTTTGTCCTTCATGCATTACCATACCATTTATCCGATTGCCATGAAACTTTGGGAAGTTGTTTAATACACTCCCACAAAGGTTTCTGGCATATGTGAAGACCACCATTTCCCCCTTTCAAAAATATATTTATATATGGATTAAGGCTTTTATGTCCAACAGATGGCGCTAACTTCCGACGACCTAAGTTTGCTTCTCTGTGAGGCATTGTTTTTCTGTGAGAACGGACTAAACCAGATCATTTTCTATCTATCTATATAAATAAAATATAACGTTCGTTTGTTCCTACCGATTCCTTTGAAATTTTGACACCACGTTGCATTCGAATACGCACGTGTTTTTATATAATATACATGTCGAAATTCCCCCACTGGGGGAGAGGGACAGGATTAAGGCTTACTGTGAAGAACTCGGCTTCTATTTATACTATTTTGCATGCGTTTTTTGCGTTTTTAATTGCGTTTTAATAGGTTACGTCAACAGAATATATACTAAAAAGGATTTTTCGATATTCCCTTGCGAGGGAGAGGGACAGGATTAAGGCTTACTGTGAAGAACTCGGCTTTTATTATACTATTTTAGACGTGTGTTTGATTGCGTTTTAATAGGGTACGTCAACAGAATATACACTAAAAAGGGATTTTTCGATATTCCCTTGCGAGGGAGAGGGACAGGATTAAGGCTTACTGTGAAGAACTCGGCTTTTATTATACTATTTTAGACGTGTGTTTGATTGCGTTTTAATAGGGTACGTCAACAGAATATACACTAAGAAGGGATTTTTTGAAATTTCCCTCACGGGGGAAGTGTTATCTATATATATAAAAACGAATATGTCTGTCTGTCTGTCTGTCCTTCATGCATTACTACACCATTTATCCGATTGCCATGAAACTTTGGGAAGTTGTTTAATACACTCCCACAAAGGTTTCTGGCATATGTGAAGACCAACATTTCCCCCCTTCCAAAAATATCTTTATATATGTATTTGTGAACTGTTATCTATATATATAAAAATGAATGTATGTCTGTGTGTGTGTGTGTGTGTGTGTTGTCCTTCATGCACTACCACACCATTTATCCGATTGCCACGAAACTTCGGGAAGTTGTTTAATACACTCCCGCGAAGGTTTCTGGCACATGTAAAGACCACCATTTCCCCCCTTTCAAAAATATATTTATATATGGATTAAGGCTTTTATGTCCAACAGATGGCGCTAACTTCCGACGACCTAAGTTTGCTTTTCTGTGAGGCATTATGCTTCTCTGTGAGAATTAACTAAAGCAGATCATTTTCTATCTATCTATATAAATAAAATATAACGTTTGTTTGTTCCTACCGATTCCTTTGAAATTTTGACACAACGTTGCATTCAAATACACACGTGTTTTTATATAATATACATGTCGAAATCCCCCTGGGGGGTGAGATGGACAGGATCATGGCTTACTGTGAAGAACTTGGCTTCTGTTATACTATTTTAGATGCGGTTTTTTGGGTTTTTAATTGCGTTTTAATAGGGTACGTCAATAGAATATACACTAAAAAGGAATTTTTCGATATTCCCCAGCAGGGAGAGGGACGGGATTAAGGCTTACTGTGAAGAACTCAGCTTCTATTTATACTATTTTACATGTGGTTTTTTGCATTTTAATTGCGTTTTAATACGGTACGTCAACAGAATATACACTAAAAAGGAATTTTTCGATATTCCCCAGCGGGGAGAGGGACAGGATTAAGGCTTACTGTGAAGAACTCTGCTTTTATTATACTATTTTAAACGCGTTTTTGATTGTGTTTTAATAGGGTATGTCAAGAGAATGTACTGTACAGTTTCAGTTCAGTTCAGTTTTATTAAAAGGTACAAATTAATGTACATCCTGGCTCCGAATGTACTGTACACTAAGAAGGGATTTTTTGAAATTCCCCCCACGGGGAAGTGTTACACATTTATAAAAGATACATTTTGAGCCACAACAACGCGTGGCCGGGTCAGCTAGTACATAATAAAAAGAATATAAATATTTAAATACGAGCCTAACCCCCTCCATCCGGGATGTTTTTCGACACACTCATTCTTCGGGGGGTCCTTTGAAATTTTTAAGTGCAGAAGGGGGGTCGCGGTCCAAAAAGTTTGAGAAACACTGCAATAGATCAATCGTCTTTAATCAAATGAAATTAGGCCGGATGGCCGAGCGGTCAAGGTGGCAGCCTACCGCTCTGGGGGACTCGGGCTCGAATCCTGACGCGTCGAATAATCCCCAGGAATTTTTCGGGGGTGGTCCGTCCGGATATGTCGAGCTCCGTCCCTCACCACCCGGTTGCCCCATTGTGGGCCTGGCCGAACCCATAATGGGTTTGCAAAAAGAGGCCCTCTTAGTGCCCACAGGGCGGAAAGAATTAAAAAAATAGAAAAAAAATCGAATGAAATTAAGTACTGTATCTGAAATTTATTGATATTAATTTAATCTAGAATATAAACAAACAGAAAGAACTCAAATATGCTGCACGCCTAATGATTTTTACTTTCCCGGCTGTTATATATGACAGAGGGAAAGTATAGCGAATGGTAAAAAAAATCGCTTCCCCAAGTCTTTTACCTTTTGGACACAAGGGACCTTGAAACGTCGAAAAATACAAGAAAATTGTTTTTTTCCTGTATATATGGATGTTAATATTGTATGTATATGTGTGTATGTGGGGAGAAGAATTTTGTTCATCTTTTTTGAAGTTAATAATTCCTGTGTTTTTTGACGAAAATTTCTGAAATTTTGCAGGAAGATTTTATGTATTAGGGAGATTTGTGGTATTAAATTTTGATTGTTATAGGTCGATGGGTGGGAAGATGGAGGAGTTGTGTGTCATATCTCAAGCAGGGTCGGACTTAATGACGATTTTACTCGTTATTAGCATTTACAATTTTTTATAAAACTCGTCTGTACCCTCAAAATTAAGGTTTTTGCATTTTATAATAATTAATAACGTAAATATTTAAAATCTTGGCAGACGGTATTTAACTTTTGTTTTTAATATAGAAACTTTGCGAATATCTTCGCTTTGTTTCCGTCTTTTATACCAGCGACAGTTTTTATACTTATTTAAAAATTAATAACATTAAAAAGTTTTAAAAATAAAATATCATAACAGATGACGCCACAAGCAGTTTTAAATTTTATCGACGGGAGAGTTAAGCAACTTGTTGCTGGATTTTTTCTTTAGTTTATTTTCTTCGGATATTTCCGTTTAGTTGATTATTATTTTTAAAAATAAAAAAAAAACTGCATTCTCTAGAACAGGAGTTTCCAACCTGGTCATTAGCAATCATCCGAGGGCGTCCATCGATTTATCTGGGAGGTCGGTAAATTACTAGGGTTTGTTGTTTGTTTGGAATTGCTGTTGGAAATATATATATATATATATATATGTGTGTGTGTATAATTTTTGAAGTGCAGCGAGTAGCGAGCACGCTTTCTCGGCAGTGACTCAAATTGACAAATCGCTAAAACACGTTTTGTGAAGTAATGACTCGGCGGATTCGAACGAAACCTTGCACATTAATATAATAAAATGGTGTGTCGTGACGGAGACTAGATCTTAAAATTCTATCCAGAATGAAAGATATCGGGGGTCAAAGGTCATCTCCATATCAGTGGCGTGTCGTGACATTTGATGAGAGGGAAGCTGTGTTTCTGTAAGAAGCCGACTTCCAGGGGCAATCAGTTAATTGCGCGTCAGTAATGGTCTAGGGTCCATTCGTACATGGGTGGTGGCTGTAGAGACAAAGACGACAAGTATCTGACAAAAACCGTTTATTTTAACATAAAATAAACATACACTATGTACAAAATAGTTTGCTTTAGGACAATCGGCCGTTCGGACGTCCTGAGCGTCGATGTGGTTCTTCGATGGTCGATCGAAGGGACAGTGGCGTTGACGAGTCTGTAAGGCACGGGGAGACTTCGTCCGTTGGAGTCGGGGACACAGTCTAAGTCCGAAGTGGCACGGGTTACAGGTTGGCAAAATAGATGATAAATTGTATTTTTTTTTTTTTTTTTTTTTTTTTGCGCGTTGGCACACGGCGTTTTGGTTATTCGGAACGTTAACCGAGTGCGAGGTGTCTTCGATTGTCGGAGATTATATCAATCTCCGTTCTTTCATCCATTTTGATTGGTCGTTCTCCCTCAATCACGCTTCCCGAGTGGTTGGTCCCTGGTTACTAAACGTAACGGGACTCTTACCTGGAGAGTGAGAAAAGTCAAAATCGAAGATGAATTCGATCTTCCACCGATCATAGGACGACTTCCTTCCGCGATTTATAGTTTCTGCCTGGCAGTTTGATATAAACAATGGGTGTCCGACTACAAACGACTTTCACCTATGTTTTTTTAAACTAATGAATTTTTCTGTAAATTAACCGTTTTTTCGCGTCTTTCGTGACGGGTCAGACCTGTCCGGTACATGACATTTCCATAAAAGTTTTAAACAAATACTGGAAATGACAAAAATAAACAATTTATGTATTTTAGTTGTAAAATACAAATAATACATACCTAATACAAATTGATGTGATACAAACAATGATAGAAAAACTTGTTTTTTTAATTTTTTATAAACTAACTCTATTCGGCGATTTTTTCCGCAAAGTCGTTAATTACTTTATCATAAAAGTCGCTGGTCGTCGACTCCATCAACGTATTTAAAAGCACTTTTTCTATCGAAAGCAACGCTAGCGACAATTTTTCCTCCCACCGAGTTTTCTGGCCAATGTATGAATTCGTTCCGTGGTCGAAAAACTGCGCTCAGCAGACCCACTGGTAGATGGTACCGTAAAAATTAATAATATTAAATCATATAATTCTTTTAGTACGTCTTTGTTCGGATCGACATTAATTATAATATGTTTTATGTTTAAGAGTTACTTGTCAATATAGTCCGGACACGAATATTGCGATTCGCTACGTAATTTAGATAAATCAAAAAATTTCCCATAAAATTTATTTAATTTAAGGAATTAAAACACGCTTGGAAAAATTGTTAAACCCGAAAAATATAACTATTTTTTCGTTTTCTGTTTATTCGCAAAAACACACTTTACGTTAGTGAATTCACATTGTAATGTGTTAAAGTGTAAATTGTGCAATAATCGGAAACCTTTGTGGAAGGGAGAAACAATTTTAAAAATATTTTTTCGAGGTAAATATTTCATAATTTTCTCTCAATATATAAGAAAAAATTTCATATTTTCAACCATATACTTTAATAATTTTATTAAAATGAATAAATTATATGGTAAAAATCTTAATAATATATTAAACATAATTAATCGTTAATTGTAGGATAATTAATCATCACTGTGCTTAGTGGAATTCTGAAGCTAATCATGCTTCTGGAAAGCTTTAATTACAATTAAAAATATACGGGCTAAGTTTTAATATAATCGAAGTTCTTTATTCGATTCGATATTATAAAAATAAATTTTAAAGATTCTCAGATTTAATGTCTTTCTCACTAATGAGTAATACATTTTTAATTAATTTTTTGATAAATCTATGAGGATTATTCATTTATCAAAAATTCAAATAAATCAATTTTAAGTCCATTATTAATTTAAAAATTATTATATAATTTAATAAACATGTTCATCGTAATGTATAATCAATAAAACAGATCGACTTAAGTCCTAAATAATTAAAAAAAAGTGCAGTAAAATATGATTAATAACTGCATCATTTTCCTGCATTTCTAAATCATTTTATAAATATTTATAATAATTTCACGACATTTTGGATATAAAAGTATGCAAAATATTTAGGCCAACGTATGCATTACGGAATCCCACTAGACACGGGTCTCGGATGCTCCAAAATTGGAAAAAATTGTACACTTGCAACTGTATATCATAATTTATAAATAATTCTATAGATGCAATTAGATATTATTGCTTTATAATGCAGAATTATGCAGAAGGAACCCCAATCTTCTGTAGGCCGAATTAGGTGCCTTAGAGGGTCTTAATCAGCCACTGCCAATGCATGATAAACTCTGAATTAATCTAACTAAAACGAAATACGTTCCTAAATTTAATTTTAGAATTGATTTTTGTGTATTTTAAAATTTGCATAAAACGTTTTTTAGTTGACTTTTTTTGTTATTTTTAAGAAAAAACAATTTAAAACATCTTGTAAAAAAATAATATAAAAATAAAGTTTAAACCAAAAACCTAATAAGAAGATTTTTTTTGATATTATATGCTGTACAGTGAAACTTGCGTAAACAGGAATTGTCAGGTACCGATTTTTTCCGTTTTGACAGGTTTCCGTTTTATTTAACTTTCGTTTTAGACAAGTTTTTACTGTATAAATGTATTATAATTTAATTTTGAGATATATAATTTTTATAAATGGTTTTAAATTTGGAAAAAAATATACATTCTGTTTTTTATATTCTCCAATCATGTGATTAATTTGAAACTTCTGAAATTGAAATTGTTTGGTAAGCATCAAAAATTTGTGTATTGTTTCTATTTGCTAGAAGTCAACTTCTGCTATAGAAAAGTATTGAAAACATGATTCAAAAATAGAAAAGTTAGTTTAGTATCCTAGAGATGTGAATATCTTAATAGTCAAAGAATTTAGTTTCAGAATTGTCCATAAATTACGTAACTCTATTTTTGTTTTTTCGATCCTCCTCCCACTCCCCGGTAACATTTTGTAACGCTATCGTACAACCCACTCCCAAAATTACGTAAAACATATCCTCGATCAATTCCCCTTAATTGTAGCAGGGAATAAAACAGCACGATACACCGAATTTGTTACATTATTTTATTCATTACATGTATATCATACAAAGCACTGGCACAACAATAAGGTTCGCTACGTAACACTTTAGAAAGAAAAATGAGTTATTCTGTTACCCAAGGGTTGAGAACCTAGCATTACGTAATGTTTTTGTAAACAGCTCCATCTCCTCGTAACACAACGTAACGATTACCCAGCATACACATCCACCCATATACGCGTTATGTAATTTAATGATAGCCCTTATTAAGAAAAATTTACCCTGAAAAAATTAGGATTTAACCAAACCTAATTTAACACTAGAGTAGTCGTCAAATAATCAATAGTAATGTTATGACACAACTAGACTATCAATAATATTCTCGCAATCTCTCGCTATTATTAATCAAAGAATGAAGAAACACGTGTAATTAATTATTAGTATTTTAATTAAGAAAATTATAGCATTGTAATTTATTATATTAAATCAATTTTTTAACTTAAAAAAGGAAAAAATACTTTTTTATAAAAAATATTTTATTAAAATATATAGTTTTTAATCTCAAAATATACGTTTCATTTGTACAAAATTATATATTATATACATTAATACTTTTCACATAAACTGTATAAATTCTTATACGTAAATTCTTTTTTTTTTTTGTATTTTAAACCGTCACCGGAATTGTAAGAAGTATCGAGAGACAAGAGCATTGATCTCGTACTCTTCATCTTCACACAAATCGAATGTAAAGTAAGAAGAGAAATTTTACGATTTCGTTCTGGCAGTTCTATAACAAAGATACTTTCCATTTCTCAGAACACCATTGAGATCAATCTTACACAAAAACCATAAAAATTTTATACGGTTACCGTTCTATTTCGTGTTTACAAACACAGTATAGAATTAATGAACTTGCCTTGTTATAGCATCAAATTTTACTTTAATTTTTAATACTCTATGTAGCATACATGAATAAAATAGCTTTCAGTAAATAGAAAGAAGATTAAACTTTCGAAAGCAAGAAAAAAGCATAAGAAACTGTTTAATTTCTATAAATATGTATGTCTATATGTATATATATATGTACTTGTATTTACATGTGCGTGCTTATGTGCGTGGTTTTCATTTATAATCTGTAAATATTCTTCATAACGATTAGGCTAACATTCTTTTAAAGAAAAAGAAAATATTTTTTCTTTTTACTGATATTTTTATATTAAAGTGTATAAAATATACACCAATAGATCTAACCTTTCAATATATTTGTTTATACTTCGTATAAATCGATATATAAGCTATGGAATTTTATTTCTAAAAATATTAAACATCAATATAATACAACAGACCTGAGAAAATATGCGAATGATTCCCGATTCATTCTTATTCGTATGAAATTTATATAGAGTATACCGAATATATAGTAGAACACAGCAGCGCAACCAGAATCTTCAAATAGGGGGCAAAACTTTCATTATAAAATTTATAATAAAAATAATTACTTTTTAATAATGCTATTTAAGTATTATAAAAAAAAAGTAAGCAAGCATGTGCTGGTTTTTTTTTGTTTTTGAAAATTGACAATTGTTTGTTTCTTTTTTTTCAAATTCTCTTTAAGGGTCACTCACCCTCTCGCCCCTGCCATGATTGCGCCATTGGGAGAACATATAGCATCACCCTATAGAACAATTTCTAAAGAACAACTCCTGTATATTTCTTAAGACTGAATATACAATATAAATACAATATCTACAACCTTTCAGAAAAATGTTAAGGATAAACTACTGGATTTAAAATCTAATAGTTCATAGTTCAACATTGAAATTTACCGAGGCGTTATGCTAGTAACGCCTCGGTAAGCATCCAAGTGCATTTCAGGTTAGATTAATTAAAGATTTTACATTCGATAAACAATTGAATAAGCATAATTACCACAGAATTATTAAAGTCTTTATTTAATAAGAATTAAGTTTATTTTAAGATAACAGGTATGCGAAAATAGCAGGAATAATGTATCTTTAGATATATCATCTACAATTTTATTATACTTGTATATGATGGGTATATGAAAGATAATCGGGTTAATTTTTAGGAATCGAATCATTGTATTGTTTAAAAATTAGTTTATCTAGCTGTAAATTTTAAGCTGAAATATTAGGTTTGTTCAAACAACAAAAGAAATTAAATATAGTCAAATTTCTTAACAACGAACCCTTCGGAGATAGCTGTTGTTTCAAAATTATTTTGTAAGCATGTTTGTTAGAAGATAAGTTGCTAAAACATAGCTGCTGTTTAGAGATGCCCTCTATTCGAATTCTTTATAAATGTGCCTATAACGAAAGGATATCTTTTAGCAAACAAAATAAATTCCAACTGCAATACTAGTCTGTTTCTTAAGCTATTTAAAAACCGGTATACTACTATGCAACATAATTCATAACTTATTTTAAATATTTTAATTAGCAATTCAATAATATAAATTCAGATTCATCTACTATAATTAGTTTTAAAATTACTGTAATGTTTTCTATGAATATGACAATAATATATCATAGATTTATATTTGTGAGATCATGTAAAACAGTTAATTACTTTTCATAACGTCTATTGGTCCAAAAGATCAATAGCAACTTGCTAGCGAAGCAAACATCTCTTTTCTTCGACTAATTACAATTCTTAATTAATCACATAATTTGATGCTTCAGGCTTGAGAACAGCCTATATACTACAAAAGTAATCAAGTATTTGTATATATTAATTATTAGTCACACAATGAAAATAAATTCTAATTTTATGCTATCGAGATCAAAAGTATTATACACAATTATACGTTTTAACGATGTCGAAAATTCATTTGAACTTATTGTAAATTATCGCAACTAAATTATAACCTTATAATTTATTTGCGATAATTTGATTAATACTGAAATACTGTTTAATTATCTCTATTATCGTCAGATCGTCTTCTTAGTGTTGATAATTCAGATATTTCTCCCAGTTCTGCCGATCCACCATTCCTCGAAAAAGATCGTAAACCTTGATGAAAAAGATTCCAGCCTTTAAGTCTACTTAATTGAATATAAGGAAGAACGGAAAATATCCAAAGATATAGAATTGACACCTGAAAAAGATTATATTCAATTATTGATTAATTTTTACCTGTTACTCGATCATTGAATAATGCATAGACACATTCTAGTTTCGAAGGTGACTGACTAGAGGGAAAAAACAATTTTGAATTATGCGACAAACGAAGCAAATGCTATTGTTACTACGTGCAGTTACGTGCTGTTAGATTGTAGAGTTCATATACATTTACTTTTGCCTAATTTACTGTTCAAATTTCTTTTCTGGGGGGATAATTTCAGGAAACTATTTAGAAAAAAATAACAATTTTTTGAATGGATGATGTACGGGGATCCAATTTCTCGTAATATAATTTATCTAAGTCTATGGCGATTTACTGTCGCGCAACAGAATATCGTATGTGTGTTCCTAGACTAAGTAACTTCAAAGAATGTTCAGTAGAAAACCAGAGGTTATGCTACTGAATACTCTTTGAAGAATTCTGGATGGTTGGTCTCTTTACCTTAGTAAATAAATACAGATTTTAAAATAAACTTAGAAAAAACTTTAAATATGACAGACGCACTTACACACATGTACAGTACTCTACATACAATATCCAATTTACTCTTCATCCACAGAAATACAGGATGAATGTTGTGTTTAATATTATAGGCCTAAGTATTATTATTTATGTTTAATTCGTATTAGAAATCGATAATTATATACCACTTTATGCAAATAAGAGTTCAGAATGTTGGATCAAAATTTTGTTGATTTCACTTTAATACCTACTGTAAAATAATTATTATTAGTTTATAATCCAAAATATTTAATTATTAACACATGCCACATAATCTACGTACAATATTTATAGAGGTATTTACAATAGATTGAAGGAAAATTGAATAATTCTGTGAAAATGTAAATGACGAATTATTTTGTTGGAAACTCTTTCTTGATTACTTCTTTTTGTAGTTTCTTGCGATATTTTGGTTTATTTATCCAAAATTATGCGTTTAAATTCACTTTCAGAAATGTAACGCTGCTAATTCTTATTGCTGTTGTTTATTGTATTATATTATGTCTATATGGAAATTTTATTTTATTTTTATTTGGAAGAATCCCTTTTATGCTCATTAAAGCATTGATCTATTTAAATAGACACACAATAAAATTTTAAATATGAACATGATAGAAACTATATTGTTCATATATAAAAACTTTAAAATAATTTTAATAAAAGAAAGAAGTTACTTATGAATCATCTAACGTTATATAACACTAACTATTGAAATTTTTGATTTTATTAGAATTTTAAATTTTATATATTTTCAGATTTACTTGACATCTCGTTAGAACTGTCGAGTATTTCCGAATAATGCAAAAAGTACATCATTTTCTCCAACAGTTCTAGTATTTTCTAACTCATTTAGTGTTTTTCCTTGTCGTAAAGCCCTGGTTATTGTTTAAATGTTGGATAATTCTTTTAAACATCTTCAATCTGTTTTCTAATATTATAAAGTTTCAGTTCATAAGTATATATATACGCATATAAACATACAAATAACTAATATACATTATCTAAGACTTGGTCTGTTTTTATAAATAGTTTGTTTTAAAGATAAAATTATTCGTCAGTCCTTGAAGAACATAATGTTCTGCAGTTTATTCTCGTATTGACTAAAACGTGTAATTAGCCACTGCATCATACTGTATAATTTAGGTTCTTTT
The DNA here is from genome assembly GCF_030686945.1 of Centruroides vittatus. Classification (NCBI taxonomy): domain Eukaryota; kingdom Metazoa; phylum Arthropoda; class Arachnida; order Scorpiones; family Buthidae; genus Centruroides; species Centruroides vittatus. The sequence continues at coordinate 32,018 of NW_027122565.1, forward strand.
TTTTTTTTGTTAAAAAAAGTTATATAAAAGAAAATTACCTGTAGCCAGTATGCCCAGTTATGAACGTACCACACTTTAACTTCTATAACAAAAAACAGGTTGTAGGCAGTGGTTAAGTGATTGACCAACTCCGCCATGTTTCCAATCACGTATAATAATGGCGCCGTAGCTGCTACGGTTCCTGAAAAAAAATAATAATAAATAAATAATAAAAATTGAACTACCATTTATCGTTGACCTCGGTGCTTCTCCACCCAATCGTAAAATCAGGCCAAGTTCAAAGTAAATTCTCTACTCCCTATTCCTCGCTCGTCCCTGACACGTTGACGTCATCGACCCGGAAACATTTGATTTCGTGGAAATATTCAAATTGTCTCAAATCGCCTCTTCAAACTTGTTATTATTCGACCTCTGGTCAATGTTAAACAAGCCGGCGCCATCATCTTTTCGAGAATTAGCCAGTTGCGTCACTGTTCATGAAATGTAATTCGTATTCTCACCCTCTTAAACGTTGACATCATCTGCTAACTATATCCGGTATGAAGTAATCTCGAATTTTTGTCAGTTATCCGATTTCGGATTGTAGGACACGTTAGTTGGCCAAACGGATCGAGGAAAACCAATACAAGGAGGATTTTATTGTTCTTTTCGATAATCTAGACTAGAAACAGGAGTCTTTTCTTACACCTTTACAAATAGAAGAAAATACTTATACCGGGATAATATCGGATTTCTTGTTTAAATTCCCCAATAACCATTAATCTTATTCTAATGTCTAATCTTATACTAAATAAAAAAATATATATGAATTAAAGCAAAGGGATAAAAAATACCTGAATTGCAAAAAGGGGGGCTTGTTTAGAAGACAGTAAAAATGATTAAGTGAGAAAATAATAATAGCTTAGGAAACTTTAGAATGCTTTCAGTTATGTTAAAATTATGTATAATTATAATAAAATTTAAGGTTATTTTGTAATAACGTAGTTTTGAAATGACTGCGGTTTATAAAATACCTTTTAATTACGAAGACCGACTTAAAAATTATAATATATTATCATTATCGTGTCACCATATGTTTTCAATCTGATGTAATTAAGATAAATGTTTAAAAATAAAACATTTAAATTTCACATTCTTATTCATATATAAGCTTATAATACATGATTATAAGCTTATATATGCAAGCAGTATACACTACCTTTATTAAATTTTTTCCTACTAATATTAAATGTCTGTAAAATAAAAGTAAAAATATAAAAATAATACCATTGTTTAAAGGTACAACAATACTTCTGTTCTTCCATGAGTTATAATGTATTCTTTTCCAATGATATAATAAGTTATAACGCTTGGCTATAAACTATGTTAACATATTTTAAGTACTTAGAGTATCATTTCTTTTGGTGAATACGTTGTAAGTGATAAAATTACGCACAATTCGTTTACACGCAAATTTAGATGTATTGAGGTATTTTTTATATTAAAATAAAACTAACACCGAAAGTATTAATTTATTCACGAGGAAAAGCAGAAATTTGGTATAATAATTAGAAGAGAAATGAAAATTGAACAAGTCTTATTAATCACTTTTTGTAAATTACAAAAGGACATTCCACCCTCAGAAAGAGTGTGTTAATTGCATCGATCAATTATTATTTAATTTTTGCATAAATTACCTTGCAATGTGAAGAGTGGAGAGCGAAGATGACGTAAGACAGATGCAGCATTTTTGCGGGATGCGGTTGCTATGACTACCGTGAGAAGGAATAGATTGAGAGTGGACTGCAAAACGCAGACGGCGGATGTGGCGATCTTGCAGAATTTTCCGACTGAAATTGGAAGATGAGTTTTTTGTTTGTCTGTAGGAAGATTTTTCTTACAGAGGCGAGTACTTACATTCATAAGTAGCGTTGGCGAAATTATAAAAGCATTCTTCTTTGGTTTCTCTTCCTCTGCGGATTTTCACGCATCTCGACCACAGTCCAGCATGTCCGCGAGATTCGACTGAAAAGAGAAATATTACAACATGAACGCCTTTCTTCTAAACTTATAGATTTAAATAAGAAAAAAACGTGACTAAAATGCTTGGAATAAAATAAACAATTCTCTATTGATTGAGATAGAAAAATTAACCAAAAATTATATAACCAACTGCTTTCACTTTCGTAATTTATCACGTTCAAGCTTAAATGTAGGTCGCCGATTTGATTTCTTGGGTATTACTGTATTTACCTGCTAGCACTCTTTTGAACATTGTCACGTGACTTCAAAGGTATGTTCACATTTTTCGAGGTTATAACAGGTACTACATTCGACAATTATTCTCAATTTTCGTAGGCTACAAAAAACCGGCTCGTACATAAAAACTTTCGGAACTGTTTCAGATGTTTTAATTTCGTTACATTCAATTCGATTAACGTGTCTTAAGTATTTCTTTTTTAACTCGTTATCTCGGAAAAGTCAAATTAGAGTTTTCTAAAGAGCAGAAAACTATACAGACTCGTGACCATCCACAATTTTTCACTTTTAATTTCACCTATAGGAAGTGTTCTATCCATTCGACTTTTACAAAGGTAAGATATTTCACATGACGGTAAAAAAAAAGAAAAAAAAATTATAGAGAAGGAGCGATGAGTCGGGTGGAGCGTCTGATGGACGCCAAAGAATCGATATTATCTCGGCACTGCGCGTAACCCTCGGAATATTTGGCGCCAGACCTGGCATAATTCGCGGCCGGAGGCCTTGAGATGCCCACAAGTCTCCCATATACGGGACAAAAGACCTGTTTACCTGTCGCCGGCCAGGAATCGCCAGTCGCAAATACCTGTCATTCTTTACGTGACCCGTTTGCCTTAAATGTCCTCCAACGAGCAGACTCGAATCGAACGATTATTCTTTCCTTAGTTCCATTGTTTCGTGTTGGATAGGAAAATCGAGTGGATCTATCAGCCGGCGATCGAGACTTCATCGTTACAATTCGCTCGCGAATAAATGTAATCAATTTTAAGTTAAATAGATGGCGTGACCTTTACGCGAGTAAAAACGTGACTCCCGTCAACGCGTCACCATCCACAGTAGTAGCGCGAGTAGTAGTATCATACAAATAGTAGAGTATTGTTGTAGTAAGGATAGGCAATTGAGGTGCATACTACATTTAATACGGTTGTTTTAAAGCGCTTTCTGAAAACTACCGAGTAAAAAGTTTTAAAAACCACCGATAAAGTCTTACATTACTTAATATAAGCGTAATATCGCGACATAAACGACAACAATTATTATTTCTCTAAATATTAAAGTTAAAAATTAAGATAAAAAAAGTAATTTTATATACTATAAAACACGTTAAGCAGAACTTACAATATTGAAAGTACTGTAGTACTTAGTAGTTCTATTATTAAACAATGTTTATGTTAAAATAACTTTATAAAAATCTAAATTTTCCGTACTTGTCCACGAATAAATTTATAGTTTTTTTAAAAAATTTATTAATATAGATTCGTTTGGATTCTCATAAACGACATCGACAGAAGTACCGAATATAAATTCAATATTAAAAATTTATTGTTGTTGGTTTTTGATAACGAAAAAATTTGTAAAATCGATTTTCTATATATTTTTAACGAAATTTATTAAATGCCTAAGCGTTATTCGTGTATTTTGGAAAAAAGTGTTTAGAGTGAATTATAAGCATCTTAAGTTTAACAATTTTCGTCTCATTGGCTAAAGTAAGTTATTATTTATATAATAAAGAAAGAAAATACGAGCTTAAAGTCGTTCCCAAAATATATCATCTAAAACTAATAATAAAAAATAAAAATAAGAAAGAATCTTACGTTGACAATGCATAATTTTCCAAAAATTTTGATACTTAACTGATGGTTCGAGAAAGTTTTCGAACTGGTTATAATAGTTAACGCGTTCGTATTGTAAAGTTTGTTTGCGTTACGTAACGAAACATTCTGAAAATAAACAAAGCAAATTCGCTTTTGTTTGTGCTTAACTATCGTTTAACGAATAAGTTTCACGTTTCTAATAGAAAGAGTCGCGCGTTATCGAAATTTAAAACGGCATCGTCATAAAAGTAGAATCATCTACGTAAAATTCAATCTATCAAATCGGGATATTCCAATGAGGAACCGATCACGTGATTGGAAGATATTCTCTCACCTTCCTGGCTGCGACCGAAGTGATCGACGTTGGTCATGTTATAGCGGAAGTGCCAAGAGGTCCAATAAGTACCGGCCAAAGAAGCGAGTTGAGCCACCAACATGACCAGTTGGCAAGAGACGAAGAGGAAAAACAGCAACTTTGTCTTGATGGTCATGTTTGCCGTGTAAAAAGCGGCACGTGCGACGATTATCGCCCGCACTCATTTAAACTACGTCATCGAGTAGCCTTCCAATAAAAACGTGGGTTATACGCGGGGTGCGAGGAAGGGAAAATACACTCCTCGCCGTCTGGTGACCTGCCTACTCTCCAAAGACGTTGTATTGCAGATATCTTTACACCTGGCTTCACGTAATTCGAATAAAGCTACATCTTGTGCACGATGTGTGTATAAATACGTGCCTAAGACTCACATTTTACGTACTACTACAATAGAAACATAATAACATCATTATAAACGAACTATTTCCCTTTTTTCGATCCGAATTTTCTAATAAAAATAAAACTTTCCATTTAATATAAGTATGATGCAGTACAGTTGATTTTATTATTTCGTCGGCTACAACGACAACAAATCTATTTTCTCGATATTAAATTCTATATTTTAAACTAAATTTTAATTGTCAAATGCCCGTATTCGCAACCAAGGATCGAGAGTTACCCAATTGACGTTCACTTTACTTTTAGTACATAGACGCTTACTGATGAACTTCTAACTCTAACGCTTGATCCTAGATTGTGAATACGGGAAAAAAGCGCATGTTTATGAGAGAAAAGTACAAATTTGATTTAAAAAAAAAAAACATATTATTATAGTTACGAAATCATTCGATAGATGGAAACACTAACAATTATTAGTGACTCGCATTAAACTCGGGTTTGGGTCGATATTTCGTTAAACGACGCGAAAATAAGTTCTCCGAGTTAATTTAGAAGGAACGAAAAGGCAAAGATGATGGCTAAACTATAAGCCTGCAGCGAGGTTTCCGGGTTCCCATCGTCATTTTAATTGCCAGAAATCACAAATAGATGATGACACGTCGAAAGGACATTTAATTTTCTACCATAATCGAAGTCTAGATATCGAGAAGATTCGATTACCAGTTCTAGGTTAGATTATAATTGATTGCTAGAGTAATCGTTTACGGATTAACAGATAGATAAGTTTAACAAGTCAAGCAATTTATAACACAGTTGAAAGCAAAATCTAGTTGAAATTAGATATTGAAATATGTGGCAAATTCGGACACGATTCTAGATAATAGAATGGATGAATGTCGTCACGTGGCTAATCGTGTGTAGACGTTAGCAACTTCAATGGGAGAAAAACAATGAGGAACTCTTTCATCTTCCGTAAATTTAATTTTATCTCCCATGACGTAAATGATACTTACCGATCATTAACTATTTGAAAAAAGAGGGATATTCGCTATGAATATTACTAGTGAAGAGAGATACGTTATAATTAGAAACACGAATAATTTATTCGTGTTTCTAATTTCGTGTTTCTAATGCTATCGGATCAGATTAAGAGCAGAAAAAGAAAGACAAAATAGAGTAAAATCAAGATAAAACCCTCATAATTTGGATTAAAAATAGAAATAAATTATCCTACGGTTGGCTTTGCAAGCGCCGTTATTACACTCAGATCAGTTGCATACTCGTAATTCTAAGATAATGCTTTACTCTTCTCCGCCTTTTTACTATTTCATCAAATAGTTGAGGTAAAGAGGCTGAGGATAACGCCATTAATCTAATCGATGCTATCCTCAGTCTAATTGCCTGATCTAGCTGATAGAAATATGTATTCTATGAGAATTTTCCCTTGTTCTCAATTCTACTCAATCGACTGCATTTTGGCGAAGATCCCAACATGGCAAATAATTTCATTTATCGATAATACTGGTGAATGATTTTTAGACGCATAATACTTATGACAATTACTTATTTAATCTTCCAAATTTAGCAATATTCTCTCGATATTTGATTGGAAAAAATCAGTTATTAAATGACGATCGTTTATTTATGACGACGTTCATTTTTAAAAGTCAATAAAGATTTTTCGAATAGATTTTCTTGGATTTTGTGTGCTTTGATCTTTACTAAATTTAACAAAGAAACACCATGTAGATTCAGAAGACAATGAAAATCTAACAATTTTGGGCTACTTTGAATAATTTGATTAAAATGAAAAACAAACTTTTCGTTATCAATTTTCATGATTTCTTTATATTTATAGCTGTTTACTGTAACTTGGCTGGAATAAATTCGAAGGATTAAATACTCAGTTTAAAGAGATAAATAATATCATACCTACCGATTATTGAAGTAAATTAGATATGCCTCTTCCATAATTTGGAATTTTGAAAAACTCGCGCCATTCCAACGAATAAAAAAAACTGTGGTAAGGTATAACTAAATCGATGAACAGAAATCTACCTTTGTCTGTCTTATTTCGCACACTAGGATTGAGTACGTAGGCCAAGTGTGTTTAATCACGTGACTTCCATCAGAATTGTCCATCGTGTGGAATGAAGAAGCAGAAAATTCAATCTCCCGAACAATTTGTTAGACGCTTCACGTTCTTCCTCCGTGAGAACGTCACCTCCTGTCCGAACTATCAAACGAAAATGGAAAATTTTCGTGTTTTTTTCGTTTAGCGCCGTCCCCTTACGACACGCGGCAATTTTTATATCGTGACGTACTCACGATGAGGTGATTCACGTGATTTTTCGAATACAAAAAGATAAAGTTAAATTTGATCATTTTTTTCTTTTTTATTTCATTTGAATGTCATATGGCTATTGAGTGAGCATGGTGGGTAGCCGCATCTTGATCTGACATTTTCTTTTACTGCCTAGTAATATAAAAAAATTTAAATCATGTGACTTCCCTTTAGTTCGAAAGTAAATTTCTTTTTTGCACGAATAGATGGACAGCGTTATTGTAAGAAAGACAATTTTAAATGGTCATTACGTTATTTTCGAGATAAAAAATGTTTTCCATTTTAAACTGTCGCTTGTTTGATTCGTGGCTGAAGTTTAGTAACACAATTCGAAAAAGTCACATTATCTATATTTTACAGTGAATACAGTATCCGAATTATCTGAAATATCGCACAGAACCGATTATTATCGAGTTTAGACGTAAGCATCTATCAATAATCTGGTCCGTTTCGAAAGTGACAGATGTCGATTTATCAGGTAACAACTCAAGAAAAGTAATTACTCGACCAAGTGTCGAAACGGTTACTTTCAGAAGCTCGGTATCCTCCGAGCAATAAAAGAGCCGGGATTAGAAAAATATGACCAAACTCCGCAATAATTGTATCTGATACAGTTTACTGATCCCCGTCGAGATCCGAAGAACAAATTCAAGTAATGAGCGATACTTTTTCCATTCGGAAATGAATTTAATCGCGTTATTTCTTCATTTAAATGAAAAGAAATGTCGATGTGGTTGATGGAAACGTAAAATACGTGTTTTAGTATGGCGGAAACGATTAAAAAAAAGAAAAATCAGCAAAGAGGCGGAGAAGCAGCAGGTAGACGGAGGATGGACGAAGTGAGCATGCTCGCAATTTTCGGTGGAAACCGAACACGTGAAAATCGGCTGCACATTCGTCCGCTCCACTCGCTCGAGCTGACCATGTCGGCCGATGACGCACCCCGGTGAGTGACTTTTTTTTTATAAATATTTACTCTCCTCCGACTAGGTGAGCGCTCAGATGTCGATTCGTTAAATTCGAGTGACTCAGTCACATGACGAGATTTAATTAAATTACTCGAATTGGATCTCGTGATCATAACATTGGTGTGATTCTTTAATGCAATTCTTTATCAGAAGATTACGGATACGTCAGGTAAAATTCCGTTTCTCTTAGTTTAGCGAATCGAATGATGCTTCACGTGATGCAGTTGAAGGATGTTCTTCGAATTTAATTTAGTATTCCTGTTTAATCGGCGATCAATGATAAATATATTGTTTTAGGATTCATCCTTCCTAACAAGCTTAAACCTATCGAAAAAGATTGGAAAGGTGTTAGAGTATTTTTTTTAAGTTTTAAAACCTATAAAACGAGAATATACCTAAAGAATGATATTGGGTCGTGTATCTTAAATTTATGATAATAATTCTAGATAAAATAATAATTTTCGAGTTAAAATAATAACTAATTATGAAGACTCTAATTAATTTGATAATATTAAAATAGAGCAATTCATTAACTACACAGCACGGGTAGACTCTTTAGCTATTTATTATAAAATAATTATTATTTTAATTTGTTGTTATTGAATTATTTTTAGTTTTAATACATTTTAATATTTAACAATATTTTCTCATACTTTCATAAAAGTCAAAATGTAGCTAAAACTCTCAGGAAAATGCGGGTAAAACTATTATTTCAAATATGATTTATGCCAGAAAGTTTGTCAAGGTGTCTGGCGGCGATTGTTCGATTGGTGGCGAAGAAAGTGCCGAAATAATTCAGATTCCATTAGGTGTAGTCCTTCCCTATGAGCTATTCATTTATATTAAACAGGACAAGCGGCGATTCTGATAGTTAAATATCCGTTCATAAGGAGCTCTTCTCCTCTATTCATTCAGTATCGATCTGTGCAATATCGTCTCATTAAAGACCACCTAACTACACACCGCCCTATTAAGACGACACCTTAATAACCTACAATTCTTTCATTAATAAACATCGGCAAATTCGTTTAAAGAATTTCCAAAGCCTCATATAGTCGTTGAGATGATCACGATGGAAAGTGATGGAAAATATTACATATAATTTTCCTATAACTTTTTAATTAAATGAACATCGCTTAATTATAATCCTTTGTTAATTTAATTTAAAATTCAAACTACAACGGGACTTTCATCATTTAAAATATAAACACGTTGTCGAGTAGGCATTGATAGATACGGGCCCATAAATATTGGAAATGTCTCTAAAACGCGTCCATCTGTGAAATATAAAGATATTACTCTTTGATAAGGTGTTGACAGAAATACTGATGTTATAGGCTTCGATGTTATTGTTTGATAAGTGTTTTATGTTGTAAATATATTTTTCGGAGTATTAATAGTATTACACGCGAGCCTATAACATGTCAATCATTAATAATTTTCTAAATATCAGATTATAAAATATTTAATAGAGTTTGTCTATTTTTAATAGTGAATTTAACAGCTCACATAACTATTAATTAATCAATAAATCGCAAAAATTTATTAATCAGACTAGAAGACTAATCGAGTTTAATGTAACTTATATAAGTAAATCGTGATATTTATATAATGTAAATTTAATTGAGTAAATTTTGTCGAGAGAAAAGATAATTTCGCAGGAAGAATTTTTTAATAATTATATATAATAAACTTCATTATTAAAGGAATTCATTTATAAATATTTAAATGATTCCCATCTGAGGTATCCACGAATTAGAATTTATATATAAATATTAGTTGTTCCTGGAAATTTATTCATTACTTTAAAATTTGTTTCAGCACGCAAAAATTACATAAAATTATAAGTAATTTTACTATTTTTCATTTAAAAATAATTAATTTTTATTATTTATATAGTTTTATATTTTTTACCGGTTTTATTCAAACGGAACATCACCTGTTTCGTGATAGTAGTCTCTTATACACGATAAAACTTGTAGCGCAATAAATATTTTAAATACTTTTTGAAAAAAATAGTAAGTACCGTAATTTTCTGAAAATAAGACGTTTCTGTAACGAGTAATTCTTAAAACATATTTACGCATCTTTATAAAAATATAATATAGAAAATTTCGAATCTATAATGGGATATGTTTTTCGTATCCCTCGCCACTTCAGACAAAATGGCGGAAGAACATAAATTTATTTTTCCCTAGGTGTTCCTTACACTTAGAAACAACGTCAATAATATTTATTCCAAATGAATTGTTCGAAAATATAAAATGTAACAATAAAATTGAAAAAAAAACATGTGTAAATAATAGGGCTTCGGATATATTTATGTCTTAAATAAAATAAAAAATGCGACGAAATTTTTAACATATTCACTTTGTTTATATTTAAAACAACATAGAAGAAAATTGATAATTTTTAAAATTATTAATTTATTTTTGTAAATATAACTAATTAAAAAGATTAAATCCTATCGAAGCGAGCATAGTTTATTTTAAAGATTTCTTACGTTATCATGTGTTATGTTAATAAGAAGGAATTTACCGTAATCTGAAATTGTCTTAATTACACACGCTTACTTTATAAATTATAAACGACGAAGAAACAGCACCTGTTCCTTTCAGGTTTCCACCCATATCCTTTTATAGTGAATAGTATCTCCACTAGTAAACAAGTTCAATTAAAAGGTAAAAGAAATCAAAGAAAATAGCACATTTTATTATCGTTTCTTTAACTAACATCACGGGAAAAAATAGGAAATGTTTATATTTCTTAATGGTTAATGTCATTTTGGTTGTCTGAAGTAAAGCTAAAATCAATTGTTTTCGAATTTTCAAGCACAAATTTAAAGTTATTTAATTTTTTTTAATATATTATAAAAGCTTAATGTTTAAAACGTTGTATAAAGGATTTTTACAATTATTCCATTAAAGTTTTAAAATAGTCAGAAAATTTAATGAAATTTACGAAATAAATTGAGACATATTCTTCACGTCTTTATGGTTTTTTTATATCAATTTTAAAATTTTCGTTGAAATCCTTTAGATATTTTTAAATTATTTAAAATATTGTAATGATTTCAGTTTTTTGCAGAGTTTGAATAATTTTTTAAAACTATATTTGTAATAGTTTAAAATAAAATAACATATTTAAATAATCCTAACGTTAATGATAATAAATAATATAATAATCTACATTTAAATTGCTTTCTAATCGCGATAAAAATAGTTATTGATTACGCTTTAAATTTAAAATAGAATACTACTAACATTTTTCTCTTGATTAATTTAATTGATTGCGTTAGTCTCTCTCTCTCTCTCTGCTTATTGACACAGATGTTATAAGATGAAACCGGTCTCTCACTTGTCTAGTTCAACAGATCTTTCTATGCTCTAACACACCTGGGTCTCTTGTTTATCACCTGAACTATAGCTTTCAATTTTATTTTCCTATTGTATGAATCATCATCATCAGCATTGTAAGTTTCTTTTAATTTTTATCAAGTGTAGTAAAACCTTCAACGTAATTCGTGTAACAAATATGCCTCTATTATCTCAACAAACAATAATTTTAAGAAATACTCACGTAAATCTATAAGCCATTTGTCGAGAATCACTTCATCACCTAGAAAGAAACCTTATATTAGATAAAACATTTCAATCAAATTTTATTATTTTAAAGATAAGAATATTTAAGACTTTACATATAATTTAATAAAATACATTTTGTATGGATGTAAATATTACTCTATACATAAAAATCCGTTAAGCTTATATCTGTGAGAGCATAACAAATGGAATAGTCATTTTAGTTCCTGTAATGCGTGCTTTCCATCCTAACTCAGTCAGATTGAGGTGAAGCCGAACAAACTCTTTCAACGTGTTATTTATTTCTTCAAGTTCATCGCATATACAAAAGTAAACCTATATAAATTAATCATCGACCTAAAAATGTTTAATCTATGGACTTTACGACTTCGTGAGCAAATTCATTACGTATCGTTACCAAATAAATGAACCTGATCAGACACAATGAAAGAGCAGTGATCTGCGTGGTCATGTCTGTCCAAGCATTCTAAAACTTTTTCTTGAGCCCTCAACAAGAATTCTTCTCTCTTAACGATGACACCCAACTAAACGCCGTTGCTATGGCAACGTATCAACAAAGTCGGAGATCGAACAAAGATGCGTTTCTGGCTAGCGATAGTTGTCTAAATGTTTTGTTTTCTCATAAATTTATCTTTGTTTAATTATTACAAATGCAATTTTTTTAAAAAAAAGTCTGCGTTATGAATTATAAAAACTGATAAGAATATCTATTATTTTCTTATACAGTATTAATCTTATTTAAATGCACATAAATTTAACATTATTTCTGCATTGTAGTTATTATTTTATTTCTTTCTAAAGTTTTTTTACGAAAAGTGTAAAGCGTGAAAAATTATTACTGAAAATGTGCAAGAGCAAATTCTCATTCAAACTCTATACTTTGTAAGTAAAACTAGTTCCTAAACAACGATGGTAAAGAGTGCAATTTCCTCATTAAAATATCAAAATTTTGTAACTAAAAAACAGTGTTAAAATTACTGTTATTTTCTATAAATAAACCCTTATCGTTATAATTTTTAAGCCATTTTAGTTTTGTCAGAAAATCATTGTTGAAAAGCGGTTTAGCATGAAAAGCGAAATCTCTAGAGAGGAAAAAAAGCATGAAAAGCTCTAGGAGACTTAAATTCGATCAAAATTAACATTTAAGGATCGATTCACGGTGATGATTATACACAATAAGAGATCAGTAAAAAAAAAAAAACTGTAAGAAAGTTGAAATTTTTATCTAAGTTAATTAATCAGCGGGATATCCTATTTTCGATTCTTCACTTGCTTTCATGTGGGTAAACTATCATTAATTAATATTATTAAATGATTAATATCCAAAACCGCATGGATTTTTAATTGAATTTAAAAAACTAAATTACATTTAAAAAATGGATTTTAAATAGATAAATATGTATTTTTGAGAAAATTTAATTTTTAACCTTCCCATCTTAAATATTCTGCTCGAATTCTTCTTATCGCTCAAGAGGAAATCGAAGAAATACCGCTCCAGGATTTTTAACAGTACTCTCTAAAGCAGACAATATTCCTTCTCAAATTTTATCCTTACCTAATACACACCTTACCCTTTATACACTTTGTAATTTTCTAGCAGGTGTTTATTTTCTCTATTTTTTTAGCAAAACATTATATATTGATCGATATGAATTCATTTTTACCAGAAGAACTGAATAAATTTCCATTAACTATTCAACGATTTACTTTTTTATGAATTATTTTTAATTTTGTTTTTAACGTAACAATAAGTTTTTAAAATGCATAATTTAAGATTTAAATCTAATTAAAGGAACTTTTAATCATATAGAATCACATTTTATATACATTCCTATCTTTTTTCCGTACAAATAAGAATAAAAAATAGATGAATAACTAGAGAAAAAGTTGGGAAAAACAAGTGATTGGCATGATCTTTTAAAAGTCAGTTCGAGGTTTGTGAGAACTGCAATTTTAAAAATAGAACTTCCCCATTCCATTTATTTTATTTTATCTTCTTCTTTACTATCATTATTATTATTATAGAAAAGTATTCTTTGCTTCTGAAAGTGTTCAGATTTGTGCGATAATGAATAGAACTTTTTCAAAGAAAAAAGAAGAAAACAAAGCTCTTCTAGAGTAATACAGGATAGAATAGATAAAAAATTACTTCTTACATTAATCCATGTTTTTTCTATGTAATTATTGTGTTTATATAAATGGCCCACTCATCTAAGGAAATGAAGAATGGACATTTAAAGATCGTCTTTTGTTTGTTCTCCTCCCAATTCTCAACACAAATTACTAGCAGAGATTTATTGATGTGTTATAATCATAGATAATCCAATAATGTATGCTAAAAAAAAGAAAAAAAATATATATATATATATTAAAAACGATTTATAAAATTTAAACAAAAGAAGATAGCACAAAATTTCTTAATAATTTCGGTCGGCTATCCGGTAATACCTATGAGTATTATAGGAAGATGGATTGACAGGGATCTCTTGTTCTTTATGTTTGTGGAAGATTCGTAATGTATGGGATGTCGAGTTAGGAGTGATAAGAATCAATCATCCAAATAAAAGCAGAACAAAGTTTAATTTAGTTAGCCAGGGTAATTTTTTGGATATTTTTTTAATCTGAAAATTCGATACTTCAAATAAAAATATACTAGAAATCGACTGTTGTCAGAGATATATACTTTAAAACTTTATAAAAAAAAACTTAACTTATTTCTAAAGGTAATAAGTTAGATTAACTTTTTAACTTGTTGGGATATTATCCTATATCAACAGGTTTCTTGGCAATGTAGAATTACCTCAACATTCAATTCAACCAATAGATGCCAAGTGATTTTATCTTCAATTATTGCACCATTCAATGACCAACATATGGCGTTGACAGCATTACTTCCTTTCGCATCATCCCATCATCGTGTGATTTCCGTTTCGTTTTAACACATTTAAACACTTAAAAATATAAATTGCACACGTATATTTAAATAATATTTCTATATTCCGTGACTTTAATATAACGTTTTCTGTGGATTAGAAATAATTATTTGGTTTTAAATTTTAACAATTATAAATTTTAAGAAACAAATTAATTAATCACTTGGAAAACTGGAATGTTAGATTTTCTATTTAATCCATAAAACGCGTATTTTGTAAGAATATCGACTCGGCATATTTAAAGAATTATGGAGGCTGACAAGCGGGAAGATAATAGAAAAGAACGTTCGATATGAAAGCAGATCAAGATATTTTTATAAAATAAAATACGTGGATTATGCCTATATCAATATAAATTACGAAAATATTAGACTTATTCTTTAATGAATTATCTTGTATACAATCAATATAATAACGTTAATGAATTACATTGATATCGTATAAGAAAAAAATATTTCTCATTTCTTTTCCATTTCATTCGAAGAAAAATAAATAATCGCAATCGTAATTAATCAAAAAATTCTAAATAATCATTTGTAATGTAAGTAAATGCTTTATTTAATGAAGAAAATATAATACACTATTTTAAACTTTATAATTGTAGTAGATAAATGATAAGAATTCTTGAGAGTATAGACCTATTAATTCCTAATTCAAAAATTAATTATGTAGATATTATGATATATAGAAATCGTTATTTTCTTATAGTTTAGTTACTAATTACATTGATACTCTAATCGGAGAATCTATTTTTTAATTTCTGTGAAATTCATCCGTTTAACTTTCTCTCTCTTCTACCTATTTTTATAATATCTTGTATCATTGTAATTGTGAATTTAATTTTAGATCCTAAGATATAATTTCTATCGCAAAAATCTGCAATGCAAATATCATAACATCATTTTACAGTATTAATTATTGACCGAATCTTTTAAAAATAACAATAGAAGATTAAACGAAGACGGCAAAAAATTAAATAGAAAAGATTAAAAAACATAATTTCTAATTGACTGTAGTAATGATACTATTTTTATAAAAATTTAATTCTTTTAGTTTTATTATTTTTGGAGATATCTATTATTAATTGCATTCTACTTTTTTTTTATTTTTATTAAAGTGAAAATGTTCTATTATTTTAAAAATATCTTCTATATTTTGAAATTATTTAAATTGATAAATGTACAAAAATCTGTTAAGTTAAAATACGTAAAATTATGTTTCCTTTTGATAGGGAATATGAACATATATATATCTGTGGCTTGGTGTAATATGTACCAATATCAAAATCTTGTGTAAATGAGCTATGAATAGAATTCAGTTTGAAAACTCGTAGGGTAGATGTACCAGTTTTGGCCAGTGTACCAGTTCTGGCCAGAAAACAAATTTAACTTAAAAATATAATCACCACATATTCAAATCTGTCCAATGAAACAAACTTTTATTGTTAACTGTTCACACAGTTAACAATAAAAGTTTGTTTCATTTGTGATTATATTTTTAAGTTAAATTCGTTTTCTGGCCAGAACTGGTACTACACTGGCCAAAACTGGTACATCTACCCTATATTCTTTACAAGAATGTAATGTTGGCATTGGTGCAGATTGATAAACATTTACATTGGCACTCCTTTCACTAAAGAAGAGTTTGATACGATGGATTGTTTTGTTAAAATGGGGTACAGCTAAACAGCTCAATACGTGCATCTACTTACTATTTAAGATAGTCTACTGTGAAGTGCATCATCTTTCATAGATGTGTACATTGTTTAAACTCACAAAAACCACCTGTTTCATTCTTCGGAAAAAACTTTTTCGATTATTTTTAAAAATTTCGTTGATTTTTTTGCCTTTAAATAAAACAGTTTTTTTGAGTTGCATTAAAAATGGGAGTTTTCTAATTAGTTTTTCTGAGTGACCGGTTTTATCATACCCGTTTGTTCGGGGTGCTTTGAAACTTTTTAAATGACACTTTTTGAAATGAAAAGGTAAACCACAGAGAGGAAATGCGTTTCATTTACGATATAGATCCAATAATAATCCGTACTGAAATTGTGTAGATAAAATATATCAACTTTTTGTCAATTTTCAATTAAGCACCCTGTCTTATCCAACTTTCTCTTGTATATATATATAATTACAGCATCAGAATCGAAGATTTGTTATATGTTATAGCTTAAAATCACACAAATCTAAGTCGAGCCCTGTATATTCATATATATTCTATAATATAAAGGAGAACAATTATTCTAAAATTATAGCATAATTAATCATTTAAAAATAATTTATTTGATATAATCAAGACATCTTTTTCAGCTTATTTTTACTTCATTTTTAAATATATATATTCTTCTTTTTTGTAACTTTAATACGTTTGCAATTATAGGAAGAAAGAAGATAAGCAATTACTGATACAAGAATCGTTCGAACAAGATATAGATGAAGGAAAAAAGAAGAATCTGCAGAGATACTGGAGAGAAATAGAACCTAAATTAAACTGTTGTAATCTTTCAAAGCGTCATACAGTAGCAGCATTGACATCAATCGGTTTTGTTATAACCTTTGCCATGCGATACAATCTCAGCGTGGCTATCGTCCAAATGGTGGGAAATTTTACAGATCAGGTGAATATCCATTTAAAAAACAAACAAACTAATTTCCTTTACTCAAATCAAACCTATAAATTTTAAGTTTTTACATTAGAAATGCAACCTTAAAAGATTTATGTAAACTTAGTTTGAAAAAGCAGACGGCATTAATCACCTCTTCTGAAATATAATTTCGCGCATGTCGTTGCCTGGGTTACAAGAGTTTTATAATAAATCTTTTAAAAAATAATATTTTTATATACTCTTACAGTTACAGTTATCTTTTTTAAATAATAATCTAAGGGTGTTAAAATTTTTAAGATGAATGTTACGATAATTAATTGAAATAAATATTTATTTCGTAAGGGACCAGAATTTAAATGGTCACCAGGTACAATAGGTATGGTGGATTCGTCTTTTTTCTGGGGTTATCTTATCACCCACGTTCCCGGTGGATTCTTTGCAGCTAGGGTTCCCGCCAATAGGTAAAAATGATTTAGGCATTTCGGTTATAAATGTATAAATATTTATAATAAAATTTGAATATATTTTTAGAATGTTCGGCACAGCAATAGCTATATCATCGTGTCTCAACTTAGCTCTGCCGAACGCGGCTCACATTAACGTTGGGATGGTTGTGTTCATCAGGATCCTGCAAGGATTGGCCGAGGTAAATCCCGAATTAGCAACGAACTAGCCTATTTTATCAAAAAATTACTTTTACCCTTAGGGAGTTATATATCCGGCATGCCATGGAATATGGAGATATTGGGCACCGCCTCTTGAGAGGAGTCGCTTAGCAACAATTGCATTTTGTGGTAATAAATTCGTGTATAAGTTTATTTCATTGTTTAATATATAACAATGATGTTTTCACTCTCCTGCGAATTAGGTTCTTACGCCGGTGCAGTTTTAGGAATGCCATTATCTGGCATGCTGATAAACAATCTGGGTTGGGCATCTTCCTTTTATTTTTATGGCAAGTATTCATGTAGAAATATATAATATAACCTTTATTAAATTTTAATCGGCATTAATTGCTTTACAATGAAATAGGTTTATTAGGTATTCTATGGTATATCGTTTGGCTTGCTGTGGTTTTTGAAAGGCCATCAAAACATCCAACAATCAGTGCAGAAGAACGTATTTACATTGAGCACAGTCTTGGAAATGTTGCACAATCTTCTCCTACCGTAAGTATAAATTAATTCGTAGATTAAACATAAATATATCTTTTGTGTTTTGCTTGAAATAGTAATTTTTAGTTAAAAACTACTCCTTGGAAAGCCATCTTGACTTCACTCCCAGTTTATGCTATCATCGTTGCTAATTTCTGTCGTAGTTGGACGTTTTATCTTCTTATGACATCTCAGGCAGTATATTTTACTGATATTCTTCATTTCCAACTTGACCAGGTTGGCACTCGAATTTTTAAAAATAAATTATAGTTTTAGAATGTATTCGTATATATAATTAATATAGAATTATTATTTAGTCCGGAGCGCTTGGGGCTTTGCCACATTTGTTGATGACAATAGCAGTGCCGACTGGAGGATATTTAGCTGATATGCTATGTAAAAAAGGAATTCTAACTACTACATCGGTTAGAAAAATATTTAATTGTGGAGGTTAGTTTTGTAAAATAAATTTGCAAATTTTATTGCCATTAAGAATAATGTCAATATATTTTCAGGATTTGGTCTAGAAGCCATTTTTCTACTTGTTGTTGGATATACTAGAAGCCATGCAGCCTCAGTTGTGGCATTAATTTTGGCTGTTGGTGTTAGTGGATTTGCAATTACAGGTAGTATTTCTTTGTTATAATGTTAAAATGTTGTTATATAACGTTAAAATCTAATACTCTTTTACATGAATATTATTATACAGATAATTTCATGTAACAGTAATTCTTTAATTTAAAAACTGCAGTACATTATACATTATACTCTATTAGTTACTTTATTTAGACATGTTTTTTTAAATTGGCTTTCTCCTTTAGGCGTTAGATGCAACATCTATTGCAGTCAAAAAAACATTGACTTTCTTTAATAGTATCCTTCCTTCTTAGGTCTTTTTTTTCTTGCTTCTGTCCAATTATAAATCTGTTTCAACAATATCTCTTCTATTGTTATCTATCGGTTTTATATTGCAATCTTTAATTTTTTTTTAATATATGATTTTGTCGAACGTGTCTTATCCTTTACTCAATATCTTTGTTTTCTGTGTATTTAATATTTGTCGTCTTTTTGCTCTTTTTGCCTATGAACACTGAAGAGGACCTGATTAATCAAAAAAATTATGGATTTGATTAGGAAGACAATGGGATGACCGAATGGTGAGGATTCTCTCCGGATTCGATTCCAGGTTCCTCGCAGCGGTAGGCTGTCACCTTAATCGCTCGGCCATCCATCTTTTATTCTACTTTTATTTTAGTATAAGAGTCTGATTTAAAAAAGCATGTATTTACAAAATCTAGGATTTTACATAATTTATCCTTTTGTTTTCATTATTATCTTTAAATGATATTTGAG
The DNA here is from genome assembly GCF_030686945.1 of Centruroides vittatus. Classification (NCBI taxonomy): domain Eukaryota; kingdom Metazoa; phylum Arthropoda; class Arachnida; order Scorpiones; family Buthidae; genus Centruroides; species Centruroides vittatus. The sequence goes on from NW_027122565.1 coordinate 51,528, forward strand.
GATTTTTTGACACCTTTTATCTTTATCTGTTCATCTTCAATATCCGAATCGTCACTTTCACTTTCATCTGACGTTAGTGCAATATTCATTTCAATGAATGTAGAATTTTCAACTATGTATTCTATATTATAATATTCTGGGAATAGAGTCTTACGATGTTTTTCGGAAGCTTCCAATTGTGGTAGGAACCTTTGTACTTTGGATAATACGGAACTTCGAATTGGTTTGATTATAGATGCTTTCTTTTCAAATATTAGATTAGAAACATATTCTGCATCCGTAACGGAATGATCAACTGCCAAACTTTGACCGTTTACGTCTCTTCTCCATACCCAAATAGCTTGGCCATCCAGCTGTCGATCTTTTTATTACATCAGGTCTTGTTTCTCATATTTTAAAAGAGAATACTATTGTTTTGTATGTTCTAACTTTTGTTTCTTGATATTCCAAATTATTCTGTTTAAATATTGAATTTCTCAATTTTTTATTGCCTTTAATACTTGCGGTGTAACCTCTCTCACTAATTCATTTCATAATTTAATTGTAAACCCAGATATTTTATAGATAATACCTGGCCTATTATTTTAGTCTTCAGTTTCAATTTACATGTAATGGAATTATATATAGGCTGTAATGGTGTAATATAGGTTTTGTGTAAACAGAGGTGGCCCTACAGAAAATCGAAAAAGGCGATGCATAGGGCCTCGCGCTTGTAAGAGCCTCGAAAATTTGGTAATATATTTATTAATATAATATATATTGGTAATGGATATTTTTTAATAGTTAAATCATCAAATTAGTAATTATTGAAAATATCTACATATAATAATTATACGTCATCTGTTGCAGATATCGTACAACATTGCAGATACATATGATCATTTTCAAAGTTAAAATTGATCAAGAACCACCTTCAATCGACAATTTGCGTGTTCTAGTACACCATCGAAACTTCTTGCTGCGATTTGAACGTGTTCCATCATATTTCCATTCAGTTTACATATATACAGTATAATGCCCCTGTTGCAGCCAAGTTTTAGCCAAAATAGTCGATCTTGCTTCAGTGTAGGCACTACAGTTCTATAATTAGCTGATCACACTGCATCAAAATGTTGTTTTATAATATTTGTATGAATAGTTATCATTAATTATTTTAATTTAGGTTTCAGAGGTTTTTATAATTATAACTTTCTTAGAATTCGTAACATCATTCTTCCAAAGATTTTAAAGAAATACACTATTTTTTTTAGTATACTTTTAGTCTTCTTTCTATTCATTCCTCTTCCCAATACTCTTCGTTTTATCACACTATCAAAACACTCACCTTAATTTCGAAAATCTGCGGACGATTGTTTGATATATCTCTGTCTTTAATTCAACATATTTTACTTTGAACTGGTGTAAAAATTGCATGCTAAACAAATACTAAAGAGATAAAATGGTCTTAATCACTAGATTTCGTTTCCGACCGTACTTACAACGTGGAAAGGTGTTTGTATTTGGCTATGGCGGATTTTATGACGTGCCAGCTGCAGCCATCGGCATCTAATCTCGCATTTGGTCACTCTCTATGTACAGATTCTTTACAAAGTTGTTGTCCTCCATATGAACCAATGGGAGAAAGAGAGTGACTCCGCATCCTGGTTGCGACCGACATATGCGGTATGGTTTTACCCGGAGACAACCATGAGGATATTGGGATTATCAAACTACTTTACTCCATTTATGTTGTTTTTATAGTTAAAATTATTTAAAATAAGATGACTTCTTTTTTGTGATTGAAATGACATGCTTTTGCCAGCTTTTACCTGAAGAATACCATCAGTCTCGACAGTGGCCATATATGATAACGCCCATGATCGGTGCACGATCATGGGCGCGCCATTTTGTTTACTGAAACCGACTTGCATACCGTTTGCGATAATTTGCCAACGTTTACCAAAGGTCTGTCAACAGAGACAAGAAGAACGTGAGTGTTTCTAATTTTGCTGCAACGTTAGGGCAATGGAATACGCAGAATGTATTAGGAGATACTTTTCTTACTTTCGATCTTGTCCATTGAAAGAGATATTACAACATAACTGAACTTTTCCTCTGTAATTGATGAATTCGTAGTACAGGTGTCCCTTGCTTAACGCGAAATTTGATTAACGCGCGAAATTAATTGCGACAATCCCTTTATATACGCGACAGAAGCTTTAATTAATGCGGCTTTAACAACCATCTTTACTTAACACAGCTAGGCCTATGTTTTTCTAGGCAAATAAGATGTTGGTGAATTTGCTATTTTCGTGTCGAGAGTTATTTCTGACTTACCGCTAATATGATAGTGTATTCTTTGTTTAAAAGCGCTTATTTTAAAACTTTATTTTATATTTTGTTTGCGTAAAATCGAATCGAAATGTCTGCAGAGAAAATGCATATCGGCCATATCATGTTTGCTTTTTAATTTTCGTACGCTCTACAAACAATAAAAATACTCGTAGTAAATATGGAGAAGCTGTTCCTAAACGTCGGACATGTCAAATGTTGTTTTAAAAGTTTCGTTCGGGAAATTTTGAACTAAAGAAACGTGCGGATCTCTCAAAAGCTGTTGGAGAAGAGAAATTTCAAGAGTAAATTGTTAAAAATCGACGAATAACTCGTGGACTTGCTACAAATCTTAGTGTGTCACCGACATGATGATTGTGTTCAGCATGCAATTAAGCGAAGGAAAAATACTGGATGGAATGTAATTTTGTCTGACCAAAATAGGTAGCTCTAAGGTTTCATTTTATTTTTAAATTAATTACTCCTTTTTATCGTATAAAACTTTTTTACGGATAACAAAAGTAAAATAAAAATATTTATTAACCGAAAATATTTTCTAGCGGGTCGGAATTGTGAGGTATCATGTACTGTACAGTCAAACCTGTTTTTATGCGGGGGATAGGGACCGCATTAAAAAAAATCTCACGAAACTTCACGAATGGCTGTAAATAATAGTTTTCGCAACACAATTAAAAAAATAATTTTTTTATGCGGTCAACAGGGACCGCATAAAAAAAGTCTCACATAGAAAATAACTCAAAACCGTACGAAATAGAATTTATTGACAACAGATGTCAGCACTTGACTGCATCGTCTGGTCTATCGTCTGTTTTACATATTTTTGTCCAGGTGGTGTTTTGTTGACTTAAAAAGTAAATTATTTCATTTTCCGCATATTCATGCAATAATATTACTATAATAAGTGCATTTATGCTATAATAAGTTTATTTAGCTATAATAAGTCAACGTGAGACATGATGAATCGCACGAGACTAGTCGCCAACTATACCGCACAAATTAAAAATTCGCATTAAAAAATCGCACAAATAAAAATCGCACATAAAAAGAGCGCATAAAAACAGGTTTGACTGTATTTGATTAACGCGATTTTGATAAACATGGTAGCATTGGGAATGAATTAATCGCGGGATACCTGTATTCTTTATTTTCAGGACATATTTCCTTGGGCTGCAATTTGAAAAAATTGTAGATTTATAAATTCCTGTTAGTCTTCCGTCTATCAGTTTGTCTGTCCTTCCTTAATATGGAGAAAGGAGTTACATAGATGAAAGTCGAGACCAGATATGGAAAAATTAGGGGCAGAAGGCCCAATTAACTATACACGAATTTCCGATGCAAACCGAAAGTCACGTTATCTTAATTCAAAAATTTTCCCTTGAAAGCAGTTAGATAGATGACCTGCACGACTCCATTGCTAACGGCAATGGAGTCGTGCAGGTCAATTACTCAATTACTAGTGCTAGTACACGACTCAATTACTAGTGCCTTGCCCCAGTGCATGGTTCTTTTAACCATGCACTGGGGCACTAGTAATTTAGGTAAAGAGCGTATATTTTAAATTAAAAAAATTATTAAAAATTGCAGCCCGGCATTGTGACGATGTCACAATAAATAATTGCTGGTTTATTAAGTTAAGTACTTTCTGTTGATCAACATAACTAAAACACAAACACACGCGCGCACACACAAAAAAAAAATGGAATTTGGATTAAGTTATGAAAGGAAATGGAATGTGATTTTTATTGAATGCAAAGGAGTCTTCGGAAGGTAAGCAGATAAAAGAGAATATATTAATATAATGTGATTTAAAGGAAGAAGATATGAAATTTTATTTTAGTAAATTATATAAATAAAGTAATAATTTAACAAAATTTGATAAACATCAAACGCAAGACGATTTTAAAATAAGAAAGAGAGGAAGTGAAAATATTTTAAAATAGAAGATTGTCAGGCATCGGAGAATTTGTAATGACAAGAAAATATGCTGGAAAATCACTTACTGTAGTAGAATTAAAATTATTGATAGAATCGTAATTCTACGTAACTTATATAACAAGGCTATTGAATGTGAAGAAATTCACAGAATTGAAAAAGGGTATAATAATTCATACATTTAAGAATAAAGAAAAACTTAAACCAGAAAGTTATAGAGATTTATTAACAACTGGGTTAAAAAAATTTTAAATCGAAAACCGAACAGCAAATATATTTACATTAAAGGTTTCTTCATTAATATTGCTTAAAGTTGCTCCAATGTTCAGCCAAATTATTGTAAATGCAACAACTTTAAGGTACAAAGTAAAGCTCGAAGCATTTTTCTGTGACGATGCTTGTTTTCTTGATTTATTGTCATGGTGACATTCCTTCATCCAAAACTTCCTGTAGTTGTACTGTGTGTAATGTACACTTTATTTACATGTTGAGTCTTATTATCAAATCTGTTTCCAGTATTCTTATGCTACAACTTTCAAAGTTTACTTTATTTAGGTGTTTTCTCGGAATTTTACTTTTTAAACTGATTTCACCAGTTTTTTATAGGATGATGGCATGTTTTTGCTTTTTCATTTGTTTCTAACATTCTTTCGAAGTCCCGTGGAAGAATAAAATATTACGAAAATAGTATACCGTAGTCCTACGTTAAATAAATTTGTTGTATTTATCCTGCTTCAAACAGTCTTTATTAAATTTATGCGGCCAACCTTTGAATAGTATAATCGACGATTTGGATTCCGTACTTCGTACTATATCTCTATCATTGTAGAAGGATGAAAAAGAATTTAATTAATTTATTTCATTGTGAAAAATTTTTACTTTCGATACTCAACTGTTTCTCTGTCGAATTAATTTTTGAGATGTTCACTACAGCATAGACACATATGCGACGTCATTGAGTGCCGAAATAAACTAATCGTACTAAGGATTATTTCTATTCATTATCAACACGTGGTTTAAAACTTACAATGTTTACATTAACTTTGAAATATTGGATAGATGGACTAAGGCAACGATTTGTTAATCTGCCTCCCAGGAGGACTTTCTATGGGAAACTGACTTCTATTTAGACGTGAAGAAAACTCGAAAAACCACGCAATCAGCGTTTTGGTGAGTTGCGAATCTGTGGTCAATTACTAATCGTCAACGGTTTTACTCATTCGGTCACTATTGGACTAATCTTTGAAATAAAATCATTTATACTATACTGTAAAATAATAGTAGAGTCTTATGAATACAAAATAGTGAATACATATATAATAACTTATATTTATTTATTCACCTAAATAGCATTAAATACTTACCAAATTATATTAATATAATTTAAGCATCAGTTAAAGATTAATACACAATGGCTCATTTCATTTTGTTTTACGTTTAAAAAAAGAACTGAAAAATATACCGAAACCTAAACATACGAAGATGCAATTTCAAGAGAAATATTGTGATATCGGGTTTAAATTATTTGTTATGTAGTTAAGCAAAAATGGGAATAAAATTTCATCATTTTGACTTTTTCATTTTATCTACAATATAGATTTAGTCTACGATCGTTTTCTACTCTGCTTCAGATGCACAACTACCAAAATAAGACTCAGTACACAATAGCAGGTCATAAATCTTTAGAGGGGGTGCAGAAAAGGAAAGATTATACCTTACATAATTTTCTACCACCTGCGATGTCCGGCTTTACTAAGAAAAATCCTCACAAGGGAATGTAACTGCGCCCTGAACACCTCCCTAAATACCCCGATATAATACATATTAATGTATATTATGATAATTTTTTGTTTCCATGTACAGTATTTTCTCTGAAGATGTACTCGACTACTTCATATTTAGAAGATATCTTGGCAAGTAGAACATCGTCTTTGATCTTGATTTTGTTGTTGTTGAACAAGTAGGCTATACAAGAGTTTTGGAACGTGCAGTTGAAAAAAACGTGCTGTATCTAATAAACTTAATATTTTTTACCGTAGAGATGAAACTGTCGTTTCTTCTAAATGCATTACTTATTAATTTGTTATTATTCATTATTCTTAAAAAATACTTAAGTTAAAAGTTACAGATCCGATTATCTGTTTTATAAAGGACCAAATCTTCTTTCACCTTCGTTTATTTCTACATCTTTTGTTACATTCCGTTGTTTATGCTTTATATACTCAATCTTCTGTCATATTTTGAAACGGATTATTTCGGATATTATCGTTTTATCTTGCAACATCAATCCATTTTTCTGTTAAGAAGTTTAAAAGAGTTTGGATAATGTAATCTGCTCCAAGTTTTCTTTTATTAAAAATTACTTATAATAATATAATTAACAAAATTCACATAATTAACTCGCGATATCATTATATTTTTCAACGAAATATATATTTTAATTTATTAAACACTTCCACTAGTAGCCCAGTAGATAAAATCACTGAACACTGATAGTTGGTCGCGAGTTCGCGCTTCATCAACGGGCTGGCCACAGAGTTTCCTGGGTTTTTTCACGTGTGTAACACCTAAATAGGGCCAGTTTTCCCATAGAAAGTCTTTATGAAAGGCACTCTCCCTGGCAGATTCATTTGTAGCGTTGACTTATCCCATCCTAATTTATTAAACAGGATTATTATTTCAGAATTACGAAGGATCAATGATCTCGTTTCCATCATTGTCTGTTTGACTTTATCATTTCCATTTGATGTATCATAATTATATAAAACAGAAATATTTTATCAATTCTCTAATATAAAATATTTATAAAGACAATATTTGATCCGATACGTAATTAAAAGTCTTTAAATTTAAAGTTGGAAGCCTTTATTCATTTTATTATTGGTCGGCATTTATAAACGTTTATAAATCATAATATACTATAACTTAATTTATAATCTATATTATAATCTTCAAATAAAGAATTATTCACTGTTTCGAATATGCTTCAATGTATTTCTAATTATTTTAGTTCATTATTCAAGATCAAAGTAACAATTTTTCTTTACTTTTCTTTTTTTTTTATACTAGAAAAAGCGGGATAAAATTAAAATAAAATTATATCAGATTATTTATATGATATAAGAAACTTGTATCCTTTTTTCTTATTTTTTAAGCAATGTGAATACGAAGAAAAGTTATTAGTTAAGGAAAAAATAATAATAAAATAATAGAAACGATTTAAAAAAATTAATAAGTTAGAGTTATATAGCGAGATATTCAAGAATAAGAATAAAGTTTAATAAGATAGAATGCCTAATTAATTTTAGATAGTTGAGACATACTTTCGCTAAAATTTTTTTATATATTTTAAAAAATAATTTTAGTTATTAAGTACGTTTTTAACTATCAACATTCAGAATTTTGATAGTTAAAAAAAGTTATAATTTAGAATTTTATTTTATTTTACTTTATTTTCTTGCTTTTAAAATATGTGATTACAATAACAGATTATTTTTATAACAAAGTTTTAAAAAATATATTTAAAACATTTGTAATAAAAAGTTTTATAAAAGAACACTTCTAAAAAAAGACCAAAACATTTTATATATAATATTATATATCTTTTAAAATATATATATGTATATATATAAAACTTTATATGTAACATGTTTCGGCCTTTTTTTGGAAATGTTTCTTTTATAGAAATATATTTGTTCTCGGACTTTTCATATAAATTATGTATGCTAATAAGTAATTTAAATGATATGATAATTCTGTCAGTCGTTTGAATCGATAATTTCTATGAGTAGCAATACTAATTTATAATATTACTAATGCTATAAGCAATCTGTTAGCATGGCTTTGAAATTACAATGAATTCGTTTTCTTGTAACTGTGTAGTTATAAATTTAGTTCTATTTTTAAATTCAAGTGATAACATTAATAAAAATTATTTGACAAGCTGAAATTAATAGATTTAACATAGTCTATAGATTTATGATAAATTCTTTCTTATTATTAAGTTAATAAACTGGAAGATTTTAATGCTCTTGTCACATTTATTCATGATTTATTCATTAATTTTCATAACAAATTTCATTTTAAATTTTTATATTTATTGTATCTCATTTATAAATAGTTTAATCTTCAGTTGAAATATGAATAATTTTTTCATTTTAAAGTAAATTCGTATTTTTTCAATTTTGTAGTTTATTTCTTTTTCAGTTATACTATTTTTATGCAGAACTCAATACACTAGCTCAATAGTTAGGCTAAATATAGTTAGGCCTATATCCAGTTTTTATAGCGATTATTACAGCTATTATCAATATATTGTGTATAAACTTAAGACCATTTGAATTCTGCTTTTAACAGAATATAGTCAATTTATTCAAAGATTATAAAGGGTGTTCCATAAGTCTAGAACCATAGAGTTATGTTGATCTTTATACTTTTATAGGTACTACAGTACATAGTGCTGACTAAAAGGGCTTGCTTAATCCCTGGGCCCTATGCAAGCTCTCGACGGCTCTGATGGGATATGCAATCAGGAAGAAGTTGCGGAAAAATTTAACAGGCTGCTTCAGACGTCCCACCAATCTGGGATTGCCAGATGTACCGGATTTTTCCGGTTTATCTGACTCTAGGAAGACTTTATTTAAAAACTGTTCCTACAATAAAGTTTTTTTTTTTCTTTTTCTCACATTTTAAACGTATTTCTGTCACTGGTACAGTAAAAATGCAAATCCTGCGTGTTCTGGAAATTAAGCATCCTAGTATCTTTCGGGAAGAATTCATTTTGTCATGGGTTTTATCTCCAAGTACCTAGCAACGCTACATTAGTCCCAAACAGTGATCTGGATGGAGTCTGCTAAACCCTTTGGCAACTTCTCACAGACTGCAAATCTCTACCAACAAAATAACTTAATTCGTTCCTCTTTATTCAACACTGTGCTTTTACCTATAAAAGAATAAACAAAGATCAACATAACTCCTAAGCTTCCAGACTTATCGGACACTCTGTATATAATGAAAACAATGTCTCGTTAACAAGTTTAATTTTCTGTCGATCTTGATGATTTATTTTAAAATAGATTAAAAATTAAAGAAATAAACTATTTTTATTTCAACAGGATTTAACGTAAATCATTTAGATTTAGCTCCACGTTACGCCAGCATCCTAATGGGTATGTCAAATGGTGTTGGAACAATTGCTGGAATCGTATGTCCTGTAGTAGTGAAAGAACTTACTAAAGATGGAGTAAATTTTTTTATAATAGTATAGAACGAAATTAAATTCTTATACGATTTCATTGTAAAATTTACATGATTTAATCGTTCTAGACAGCTAAAGAATGGGAGAACGTATTTCTCATATCCAGCATCATTCATCTGGCTGGAGTAGTATTTTATGCAATTTTTGCATCTGGAGAATTGCAACCATGGGCAGAGCCACCAGCAGAAGAAGTTCTTCCATGGAATCCTTTAGAGGGAGCTTTCAAAAATGATAAATGCGACAATCAAAACGGTTCCATCCCGATTGCATTAACCGAAATCAAACAAATCTCTTATGGCACGACAGACGAAGCCAAAACTCCATAAATTTAATGTAAATATCGGTCATACTTGTTGTTCAAACTTCAATGTTAATCTATGAAAATTATACTAATATATTATGTAAACAATGTAAGAATTTTATTTGTGTATAAATATATATCGATGTTGTATGTTTAAAAGTTTGCAATTTATCATTTTTTCCCATTAGCAAATACATTTTCTTCTTTTTATAACGTATATTAACTCTTCACGTCCACAGACACTGCGAGAGTCTTTTTAAGACTCAGCCAGGCTCACAATGGTAGAGACCAGGCAGGATACAACATTTCCAGGATGAACCACTTCCAAAAACTTTCAGGAGTTTCTCCCAGAGCAGTAGGTTGACACCTCAACCCCTCGGCCATCTGGCCATCAGTGGCATGATCTAGAACAGCAGTGGCGAACCCGTAATCTGCGCGATGATGAAGGAACCCACATTGAATGTTCAGAAAGTAATAGGTTTTTATAAATTATAAAAACATATTTAATAATCGTATTTTAAAACTCCATATATGTAGTGTGAAAGTAGGATACTAAAGCTATCGTGAAAAGTCATAAAGATCACTAGTTCGAATCTCAGACAAAAAATTATCATCAAATAAACAGCAGCAGATTTCTCATTAAATGAAATATTTGTTTTCCTTATAATCACAATTTTAAAAAAGCTTTTTGCTTTTTGGTACAAAGAAAACCTCTCTAGCAAGCCCATTATGGATAAGATCAAACCCATAATGGAGTGTCGGGTAGTGAGAGACGAGGCCCCACTTATCCGGACAGACTACCCCAACAAACGCCTGCAGTTTTTCGATTCCGGGTCCCTAGAGTGATAGATGCCCCTTGGCTGTCCAGCCGTGTCAAAATCGCATTGTTATTATTATTATTAGTTTTTGTCTATGTTTAGGGTTTGTTATTATTTTTCTGGTATAAATTATAAAATGAAATAAAATAAAATTTGTAACATTTCTTGTTATTTTTTAAAATTACTTAAGTTAAATATTTGACCCACGCGATTTGAAGTAACTAACTTTTCGAATTCAACTTTGACCGATCTTCGGAAAAAAGTTTGCCATCGATGGTTTATAGCGTTCGAGGGAAGTCACACACACAAAAAAAAAAAAAAAAAAAAAAAAATGCAAATGGAAAATTCTAGAAAAGTATGAAAAAGAGGGCCCACCAGTGGCAGAATGGATAAAACCTCTGAGCACTGTAGGTCGTGGGTTCACGCCTCGCCAATGGGCTAGCCATGTGGAATTTTACAGGTTTTCTTCACGTCAGTAATGGCTAAATTGAGGCCAGTTTCTCATAAAAGACCTCTCGGGAGGCATTCTCCAGCCTCGGCAGATCGCACATATATCGCGTTGCCTTAATCGAATAAAACTACAAAAAAAAACTACGTCCAGCAACGAGTTGCATAACTTTTCCGGCTATTATGAAATCTTATTTAGAAAATAAGTTTATAATTTTAATTACAATATAACGTAATAAAATTCTGTGTGGCGCCATCTGTTATGAGATTTTGTTATAAAAATTTTTGTAGTTTTAATTACTGTAAAATGTCAAAAAAAGGTATAAATGTTAATAACGAGTAAAATTGTCATTAAGTCTTACCCTATTGGAGATACACCCGATCCACTTCATCCTCACCCGATCCACTCGACCTTTAACCATCAAAATTTAATAGCATCAATGCCCCTCATATACAAGACACCATGCCAAATAATCTTTACCCTATTCTGAAATATTTAGCGAAATAGACGCTAACGTACACATCCATGAAATTTTTTTTTTGCGATTTTTTGACTCTTTGGATTCAGGAGGTCTTAAAATGTGAAGATTTTCAAAAACTCGGAAGGTCAAATTTGACATGATTCCAATACTTTCCTTGTATACACATAACGGACAGAAAAGTAAACTGAGAGAGGCGTAATCAAAATTATCATGCGGCTTGATTGCTCAATGGTGTTAGCCAACCAAAGATGCCGCTTACTTAAGGTGACCAGATTTTACATTTGTGAAGCGGGACAAAATTGACAGCGGGGAGAGTGGTTGTCTTGTTGAAAAAAGTCGTTTTAAAGCAACAAAATTGGGTGTACTATAGATTACCACCTATGGAATTTCAGAACTTTGATTATATATTTGAATTCAGGGGACCGAGACGAGTTCAACGGTACCCTATTTTTGGACCGGAGATGAAAAATAAAAAAGTTATCATACTTTTTCACTTACCATACTTTTTTAATGCTCTCATGAAGACGGCACCATAGTTGCTAGTACTGCCATTTTGCGGTAAAGTCTGCAAACCATGACGTCGGACTACGGTCATCTCCAGTAGGGTTAAATACGCGATACGAGAGCGGAGAGAGCGACGCGACTTCCGATCATCGCGCGATCGCCATTTCGGTTAATGTTACTTATGGCAGCGAACATGGCGGCCGTTCCCACTGTTTGTGCTCTCGACTGACCTCCCGGAGGGGATCCGCCGGCAGGCCGCCATGTGCTAAACGTCACTAGTTATTGATTCACGGTGGTTCTTGAACAAAGTAAAAAAAAGGGGGAAACGTCTACTAAAGGCAATTTTAACGGCAAGCGACGCGACTCCCTATCATCGCGCGATCGCTGGAAAAAAGTATGATAACTTTATTATTTTTCGTCTCCGGTCCAAAAGTAGGGTATCGTTGAACTCGTCTCGGTCTCCTGAGTTCAGATATATACTCAAAGACCCGAAATTCCATAGGTGGTAATCTATAGTATCCCCACAAAATTTTATCATCAAAGAACGCAAAAGTATTATATATTTTTAAAAATTTAACATATGTAAAATTTACAAATATAATAAATATATAAACTATTATAAATCTTTAAAAACTATTTATTCTTTAGCATATTTCTCATTTGAGTGAATTTTTTTAATAGATTGCTGTCATTTAAAATGTCAAGAAATTATTCCTAAAAATTTGTTAAATTATATTTCACACATAATATGGCTTTCAAAGTCTCAACACTTAATTGTGATTTATCAGATGTCCACACTTTATTTACAGTACAAAAAGAAAAAAAAAAAAAAAAAAAATACGTTCAGTCGCGGCATTAGTTCCTGATAAGATAATCCACAATTTTTAATGAATTATTGTATGGAGCATAGTTTGTTTCAAAATGATGAAATATTTATAACCATTTGTTCTCTGTTAAGTTTTTTGATAATGCCCAAGATTTAACCTTTTTCCTTATCAATATATATTTTTTAATAATGATACTTCATTAAAAAGATTATTTTCTCAAATATTACTATCTATGTTGACTAATGTGATCGAATGATTTTTGCACATCTTCCCAATTAAGTTCTTGTTTTAATATAACACAATGAAAATGTTCAATATCATTGTAATATACCGTCCATTCTGCTAAATAATCTAAGCAGTTACTATAGAACTTTTTGACGTGATTCATGAAATCTGCGCGATTTATTGTGCCTTGTCCTTCTAACTGACTTATACTATTACAGACGGTTAACTAAATTTTGACAATTATTTCAATCATTCTGTATTTCTTTCAAAATAATAATAATAATAATACTAACTTGTATTACTTTTTCCCTGAATTTGCCTTGAGTGTCAATTTATTATTATAATTTTTTATTATATAATACTGTCGAAACCAAAATGAACCTAGCCGCTAGCAATAGAACAGACATGGGCAAATGCGGCTCTTTATGAGTTACATGCGGCTTTCACTGAAAGTGTTAATTTCTGTTTATTATTATTATTTTTACAATTTTCTTTTTGTAATTTTGTGAAAATATGTTTATTAAAAAAATTCAATATTTGTTTTATATTATATTTATATTATATAATAAAATCGCGCGCCTTACCATACTATCCGCCACGACAGTACAGAACTGCGGCTCCCATGCATTTTACATTTCGGCTCCCACTGAACTCTTGCTTGCCCACCCCTGCAATAGAACAATGCAAACCGATGTGCTTATTCTCGCTAGTCGCTAGCTTTCTAAGGCCACGACAAACGAGAACTCTGCGCCGTGTAACATGCAACGAAAAAAATGTTCGTTCGTTTGGACAGCCTGTGAACACACGCTGCTCTGTTGGGGCAGCTACGCGCCCCAAGCCATTTTCTGTCGGTCTTTGCCACGAACACAAAGGGTTTTGTCGGCGCAGCATTCTTTATTTCCAATGCTCACGCACACCTTGGTGATACGTGTGATACAAAATGAACTTTACGAATCTTAAACATAAGACACAACTTTATGACATAATTGACAAAAACTTAATTTTTCCAAAACTCGGGACTTTTTTAAAAGTCGAAGGTCGCGGGACAAACTGTTCAAAATCGGGACTATCCCGCCAAAAGCGGGACGTCTGGTCACCTTAAGCTTACTCATCACTATTTTTAAAAGGGCGGTATGTATTTGATTTTAGTGCACATCTCAAGATTTTTTTCCTTTCTTTTATGGCAACGCGACACAAAGGCCATCTATCGGTTGAGGAATACGTCCCGGGAGAACACTCTAGGTAAACTAACTCTAATTTAAGTGTTATTAACATGGAAGTCCAGAAAAATTCCAGTGATTGATGAGGCGCGTATCCATGACTAATCTACCACTGGTGGTAGTAGATGACTATGCTAAATGACTCCATGACTAACATGGAGTCATTTAGTATAGTCATAGTCATTAGTCATTTAGCCATCTAATCTTTAGTGGTTTCATCCATTCGTCCGTTGGTGGGTTTTTCGTAATTTTCGTGTTTCGCATTTTAGGTTTTGTTCTGTTATTTTATTTTTTCTGTTTTATTTTGCTATTGGCGTTTCGGGCTGTGCAACCCGCTCGTCCCGCTCAAAGGCCGTCTCTGGTTTTCAGTGTTATTGACCTTCAGAAAAAGTAAGTGTTTTATTTTTGATCAATCACAGGCCAGACTATAATTGTCATTTTTCTGGCCTCTAGTTTTTGAAAAAGAAAACTGTTTCTCTTACTCCAACTTCTAACAAATCTCAGAGTTTCTGTAGTTTTTAGCGAAGTTGAGGCCGAAGTTTTAAACGCGAAAACGTATACGTCGGACGTTCAGCGCCGCTTTCCTGTAAGCCTAGAAGTTTGACAATGGCGTTTGGACCGTCGAGCATGATTCCGCCGACGTTCCGAACGCCATCAGCTTCAACCTCGCTTTTATCGAGTTGGTCGCTTTCGTTCATAAATATTAACACTCCAACATTGTTAGCTTCGTTTTCCGTAGTTCTATGACAGAGAATCATGGACTACTACGGACTGGCAGAATATCGGTTTTGGGGACGAATCTTGATTATGTTTGGAAACGGACGTCCACCGTCCGTTAGATTGTACAGGCCTACTGGTATAAGCTTCAGTTTTGCGTTATTGTTAAGTACACACAATCCCCACTGATTAGGTTCTGATCTGGAAAGTCACCTTGTATGATAGTCGATCAACCTGACGGCAGAATGGCCGAGCGGTTAAGAAGGCAGTCTACTATTCTGGAGGATTCGGGATCAAATCTGAACTGGGGAAAACCCCAGAAATTTTTCGGGGGTGAACCGTCCGGATATATTGGGCCACTCCATCGTGGGCCTGGTTGAGTCCATAATAAGCTTGCTGAAAAAATCTTAGTGCCCACAGGACAGAAAGAGTTTTAAAAAAATTCTATTACTTCTAATAATGGTACGAGAGATATTGACGATACAGCGTCACGTTCAGGAAATCTTCGTCCTAATGTATGTACGGCAGCAAGCAATTTTCCGGTAAAGTAATGTTCGGTGCACATCACTAGAGTTTCTTGGAAATGTCTTTGCCATTTTGCCAACTTCATTTGCCTACCCAATCTAGATTTGAGGTTTATTGAGTGTTTCTAATACCAAATGGAACTCCAGCTTTAGTCATTTACAAATGTGAAGAATCTGGTGTGGTAGTTTGCAACATCTTAGGCAAATCTATCGCATTCGCAAGTTAGAAAACGGCGCCTGAATTCTCCCATACCCGGACAGTATCGTTGCATGTATTCAGGTAGTACAATGTACTAAATGTTTCTTTAAATTGTGTCGTCGGTCTCTAGAAAATTTTCCCCTTGTTAAGAGATTGTAATCGCTTATTATCATGGTCATTATGCTTGCACTAATTAAAATGCCATTCGATTACAAATCCTCCTTCTTGGAGCATAACTTTTTGTCAATAAGTGTAATTTTTACTCTTTTAATAATTTTTATAATCTTCCTGATTCGTTACAAACAATATGATAAGTTGATTCAAATCGATAATACGAACAACTGAGGAATTCATATAATTTTGAAAACTGATAAATAAGCAAATTTCATAAATAAATTGATATTTATAATTTAAGTAGTTTATTAAAATAAAATCAACGTGTACAGTATGAATAATAAATCACAATTCTTCAAAAAGAATGAAGAGAGTTATTTTTATTTTTTTATCATTTTATCAACAAATTTTTCGTAATTAATCTGTCCATCTTCATTAACACCAGCCACTCTTATCATTTCTTTAGCCTCTTCACTTGATAATTTTTCTCCCAGAGTAGTCATTATATTATACAATTTGAACGAAGATACATAACCGCTTTCTTCTTTATCAAATAATCTAAAAGCTTCAATAATTTTTTGTTTGTTATCTGTTTCTCTTATTCTTCTCGCCATAATGTTGAGGAACCCAGGAAAGTTTATAATTTTAAATCCAACTATATCTACGTCCTTCTCTATATCTGTGAAATTGAATCCAAGAGATCTCATCAATGGACCAAGATCTGCAATGTTAACTGTACCAGTTTTATCTCTATCAAAATGGTGAAATGCTTCTAAATATTGCGAAATTTGTTTGTCGTTCAATTTATTCTCCATTATTCGATTTCGTCAAAACGTTCGAATAAAATTAAGAATTTTATTTCAAAAATCAAAATTAATCATATAAAATTTATTTTGAGATATTATAAGAGTTATATATGTATACACAATGTTAAATTTGTAAATATTATTATTATTATATATATATATATTTATATATATATTTTTAACATATTAGGTACATTTAGAATATTATCAATTTGCTCCACCAGGTTTCGCATATTTGTCTCTTTAATACTCAGCTGATTATGGACGAATTTCATGGGAGATGACGTGGAAATGGAACAGTATATTTATAAACTAGAATGGATTTTAATTACTTGTCGAGCATTTCTCAATCTCAACATAAAACCGTTAAGAGTGTAAGTAATAAATGATAATTAATAATTTATTAGAAATACTTATTAATGAAGTATAGTCAACTTTACACCAATCCAGATGGAAGGTATATTTTCGATTAAAATTCAGTTTAAATTAGTGTTTTATTTTAAGATATTGAAATAACCTAAATGTTTATTTGGTTTGCGTAACTAATTTTCAAAAAATGTAATTTGATCTAATTTTTTCCGTATTACGTGACACAAAAATTTTTCGGCCCAGTTCCTCTCGCTTTTATATACAGTAGACACATTAAAAATAAATATGAAACCTGTTTTGATCAATTTAACAAACTCCTTCGTATCATAAATTTAAAAAAGAATTGACATTGAGAAAAGACTTGTATGTTAAAGTATGATATTGAATTAGAATAGTAATGACTTGCCCAAAAAGATTTTTTTTTTTTTTTATTAAATTTTCTTGTAAAAAGTTCATATTTATATGAATATCACTATTAATAAATGGTTATCAAGTATATATTTTGAAATGTTTATAATCAGTTTTTTTAAATTGAGATAAAATATGTTTATATGAATTTGTATCTTGTATAAATGAAGACTTTTAAAAAATGTTTTAGTTAATACAAAATTAAAAACATTACTTGATTATAATAATTATTAAAATTGCCAGGATGATACACATACTTTTTAAAAAATTCACAAAAAATTAGAAAATACTAAAATTTTCTCTGCATTTCAAGTGTTTGGGTTGGGAATGGTCTTGTAGCAGAGTTGTTCTTTATCTCGAGGCTCTCGCCCACCTCAAAAAAAAAATTTTTTTAGTTTAATTTATTGCTGATACAATCAGAAACACAATGGGTTGTTAAAACAGACTACACATTTTAATATTTTGGACATTTTTAATATCTTTGAAGATTAAAATAACATTTGGATTTACCTTCTGTCTGTTACATTGAACATTCTGTCTGGAACATTGAAGCAGATGGCATTTTTTGTTCATTCCAAGCATTTACTTTTGAATCATTAACAATATATTTTTTTACATCAACTCATCAACATATTTTTTTTTACTTATGATATCTCATCAAAATTTTCTTTCTTCCTTATCAGTATTAAATAGTTCCATTTTTTAACCAAATTTTGAAATGTATTCAAAACTTTTTTGTACATTTTGCCAATTAACACCACTTTTATTGCTGATTCACGTAAATTTAATGATATTTTATTTTAAAGAATATTCTAAATTACATATATTGTTTGTTATACAGTATATATAAATGTATTATTCACAGGGCTGGATTTTAACATAAGCTAAATAAACTGCAGCTTAGTATCTCATATTTTTATGTATATCATCATTGCATGGAGAAGGATCTGTTATATGTTATACCTTAGGACTACAACAAGTCTAAATCCAGCCCTGACTATTCACTTCTGTCAGATAAGACTTTTAAATTATTAATTTTAAATAAATTACATATTTTTTTTAAAATACATTTCTTATGACTATCTTGTATAATTGGAATTAATAAATTTTTTAATATTAATAATGTTCATTTGAATATACTCTTGTTTATTGTTAAAGGTTTAACAAATTTAAATCTTTTAAAACAAACTGATGATGATTATATTTTATAATTGAACTCAGTTAAATAAGACCTAATTATCACCTTTTTATAGTTTCTATATTATCTACTTTTGGTATTCAATTTTGGTTTAACTAGAAAATGAATCGCAAGCCATTCATAAATTTAGATTAACTTGATATTGATAAAAACTGATTAATAGTAATTTAGTGTTAAATTCAAGCTTTGGTCTTCCCAATGGATAAATATGATTTTCACATCTTTTGAATTTTTCTAATATAATTAAGACAAAACCTTTCACACTTTGTTTCTAGCAGTTTAATCACTAAGTACAAATGTTTTCAGCCATTTGGATGGCCTTCTTCAGGTACAATAAGGTCAGTTGGAATGTCAGTTAGCAGATATTTAAATGACATAACTGTTTACAAAGGTTCCAGAGTTCCAACGCTTCCAACTGACCTTATTGTACCTGAAGAAGGCCATCCAAATGGCTGAAAACATTTGTACTTAGTGATTAAACTGCTAGAAACAAAGTGTGAAAGGTTTTGTCTTACTTATTTTAAGTAGTTCTAGCTTTGAGTGCAGAGAAGTATTAATTTTTCTATTAGATTTTAATGATTTATTATTCTAATAAAATAGAAATTGTTTATATTATACCAATATACCTGCATATTTGAATAATAATTCATTTTACATTGTTCCTTTTATTTTTCTCAATTATTTTACAAACAAATTTAATGTAAGATTACATAAACCAACATCTACAAACCTGATGTACTGTACATACATAATACACCAACAACTACTTTGCATCAAATCATTTCCATACATATGGTGCTACAGAAGTGGCACGTATTCGCTTTGTTTGCCATTCTAATACAATTTGTCGGGCTATTAACACGTATAGTTTTTTTCCGAAGATGTCAGTGGAATTACGAAGCACTGAAAATCTGTGCTTCATAATTCATTTATTCGTAAGCATTTATATTGTGTATTTCTGTAACAATCTGTATAGTATTGAAGAATTTTTATCACCTTCAATACATGTCATGGTACTTTGGAATATTGTAGTTTGACTATGCATACTTCTGAGCTATCATCTTCAAAAAATCTTATAGAATCCTTGAACAGTTATCATTAGACAAGAAATATAATTTTAAAGGAGAATACAACTTTAAAATTCATTTAATTGTAGACATCAATGCTAATCATCTAGTCTTAGTATAACCCTGCAAACACCTGTAAATTCCACTTCTGAATACTCACAGAATTCTTTTAATAATTTCACTCTTATTATAAATATATAAAAATTACTGTAAATTTTGATTGTGATACCCTCAATACCAATAGGAAGCTGATATGCTGCTGACTGAATAGTATTGTTCCCTATGTGCAGTACATCCTACACCAATAATTGGCATTTGAAGATTGTTCTTTAGCTTATCATATACATTACTTTTTCTAAGAAGACTAATAAAGTTTGTATTTACATTATCAGTAAAAACTGCTAGAACATTATTTTCTAAATTATTTTTCTTTAATATCTCAATAATTGAGTCACGACTAAGGTGTGTTGCAAAAGTTTAGGTCCACTCCATTCAGTTAAACAAACACAACACAAACACATCTAAAGAAACCAATACATACATTTATTTGTGTAGGTAGCAGAAACGTGTAAAAATAATACATCATCATTAAACTAGCATATAGCATAAGTGACTGTAAATGTATAAACACACAAAGTGAGATAATCCATGTGTTGCAAAAGTTTAGTTCCATCACATCCCCAGGAGAAATAACAGTATAAACCTGCAAGTTAAACGTTATAAACTATTTCAAGCGTGAAATTGCAATACTGCTGCAACTTTTAGTTGTGTAATTTGCTTGATATAATGTTTATGAAAACATGGGCTGTGGCAAGGTTGGCCTATGAGAGGGGCAAGATTGATGCATTAAAGCAGCAAGGGCTGTCCAACTGGGCCATAGCAAAAAGGATTAATCGGTCACATAACATGGTGAACAATTATGTACTGTACATAACCAAGAGGAGTACAACCAAAAATCCTGTTCAGGATGTCCATAGGCACTCAGTGAACATCAACTTTGATGGGTCATAAACACCCTCATACAATCAGGATCATCACTCGGACAGTCAGCACGTGATCCAATGGTTAACATTCATAAGTCAACTCTATCAAGAGCTGCAAGGAGCAATGGACGACTGCTGTACAAGAAGAAGAAATGTCAGCCTAGATTAACACCAGCCCATAAGATAGCATGGGTAAAATGGGCTACAGAACATTGAAGTTGGAGTATAGAATGGAGATGAGTAGCATTCAGCAACAAAAAAAAATTTAATTTAGATGGCCCTGATGGCTAGTGCTACCACTGGCATGACATCAGAGAGGATGAGAGGACCGTTTCCATATGCCAAATGAAAGAAGGATTAGTAATGGTCTGAGTTAGATTTGTATACAATGGGAAGACTAACATTACATTTCCATGAGGTCGTATGAAAGCCAGGAACTGTTGGATGTGCACCTCATGGCATTTGGAGAGAGGGTTGGAGGACCATTCTGGACATTCCAACAGGACAATGCACTAATCCATGTAGCACACACTACATGGGAGTGGTTTTTAGACAATGGTGTGTATGTAATAGATTGGCCTGCTAATTCCTTTGACCTTAACCCCATGGGGAACCTCTGGGGAATCCTCACTAGGAAAGCATATGTCAACAAACATCTGTTTTCCAACTGTTGAACTGCAGACAGACATTACCTCTGCATTTGGACAAGGTAAGTCAAGATGTGCTCCAGCAATTTGTAGACAGCATGACTCATCACAGTTTTGACATTAGGGTGCAAAAAGAGGGTTCTGGACAATAATGTGTAATTCCGCTTGATGGAACTAAACTTTTGCAACACTTGGATTATTTCACTTCATGTGTTTATACATTTACAGTTGTCGAATAATATGCTAGTTTAATGATGTATTATTTTTACATGTTTCTGCTATCTACACAAATAAATGTATGTGTTGGTTCCTTTAGATGTGTGTGTGTTGTGTTTGCTTAACCGAATGGAGTGGACCTAAACTTTTGCAATGCACCTTATTTCAGAATTTTCCTCTGGAAGAGATACAGAATCTAAAAGTTTTATTTGTATCCTAGTTTGTAATAAAAAAATGAATTAAAGATGGAAATAATTTGTTTTTTTGAGATATGATGCATTCATAAATATTATTATAAAATTAATGTTTTTCAAAGTTTTCAAAAGTTGATCGATAGTATAAAGTGCAAATGCATTTTCTATAATTGCTTCAGTTTTTGTGAGAGCATAAGTAAACTTTGGCTCAAATAATGTACTATTATGTTTTTAGATGTACTGTACACTCCATTGAATGAAATTTTTGATTAGGAGTTATAGTATGATATGAAAAACTGCTTTAGCGATTGCTAATTCTTTTTCTTTGGATCAAATTCCACTTTACAAAAATATATACATTTTATTGAAGTTGCAACTAATACTGCTCATTTGTTTATCTGATGAAACATGTTTCTCAATGTCATTTTTTTTATCTCCTGACCCAATTGAGAATTTAGTATTACAAATATTGGTGAGCATTGTTTTCATTCTTTTTTATAAAAGCAAATTTAGTTTTTAATTCATCTATAAATGTAGAGTTGTTTCTTTGACGTGGCTATCTGAAATTAGTTTTTGTTTTTATTTAAAATTTATATTTTAATTAGTTAATATTAAAAGTGAATGTGTACTTTTGTTATACAAACATTAAACATAATAAGAATAAAATAATCTTATGTTAGGTTCCTAATAATTAAATGCACATGTGCATCATTATGAGGCTGCTGGGGAATGAAATTTAGAAAAAATAATGATTATAAGAGAGATATTGTTGTTGTACCTATTGCCATTTGGACTGCCCAGCAGTAACAGTCAACAACATGTGGGAGTGTTAAGTCAGAGATTGATGCCTTGTTTACAAGCAACATAACCTGTTTATTAGACTATTAACTTACAATAAAAGTACTATTGTCATGAAGAGTTGAAGTCCTTGTAGATTTCAGTGTGCAGTCTTTGAAAGAAGAAAAGGAATGTCCAGTGATGAGAGTGGTTTCTTATCACTGACTGGATGTTGCCTTCTAAGACCAGTTCTCGAACAGGAAACGATGTCTAGTGAGTGCAGATCGGAATTTCTGAAGTTTCTCTCAATGAAGGTCTATAACTTTCAGAGGATACATCAGCAAATGATGAAGATGGAACTTTGCAGGAAACACTCCAGCAAGGGACATAGCCTCACAGGATGAGTCTTTGTGGCCTTGCAAATCATTACTTTATTGGTTATTAACTCCCTTTCTTGGACCCCAATTGATCTTTCTCTGTTATCAGATGAAATTGGACTAGATCAGTTCTATAGAAAGAATTGTTTATTAATACAATTTAACACAATATTTCATTCGCTGTGAACGAACCTTGTATCTTAACTAACATTTTCTTTTTTGTTTGTCTTGTCTTATAAAGAATTTAATTTACTAATTTTTCTCTGTTTTTACTGTGTGGTTTTAATATTAAAATAATTTTATTTTTTTCCCTTTTCCTTTTATAATTTAGTTTCCTTAATTTTAATTAATTGCAAAGATCAAGATTTGTTTTTGTTTGGCTATATGGTCAAAAGGATATTTTTCATCCAAGCCCAGGGCCTCACATCATTACCTCTGAACTGTTTAAATGAATAAACTTTTGTTATATGCATTCTACACTATTAGCATTTTCTCCACTTCAGATTTCTGTACAACAAACTCATGATAAAACATGAAGAAACATTTGTTGCCACTTAACAGAAATAGCAGCTTCTAATATGCAGTGTAGGAAACAATAACTTTGTACCACTGTGAAAATGTTAGATTACATGTCCAATCTGGGATATTTTCTAGGACAGTTCAATGTAGGACAAACAACTTAAATCTAGGACAGTCCCACATAATTCAGGATGTCTGGTCACTTTAGTTTATAGCAATGTAGATAAAAACACATTACTATGACACATGATATTGAAAATTTTGTTGTGTCTTTATTAATAAAAATTTATATAAAACTGAAATGGACTTTTGGAAAATAGAGACATCTCATAAATCAAAAGGGAAGTCATTTTAACCAACTGTAATATTCAACATTTCTGACTATAGAATAATAAACATTAAATAATAAACATTAAATTTTGTTGATTTTTCCATATGTTATTTTAGTACTGCTATGAAAAAGTCATGAGATACTGATGAGTCGTTTTACCTATTTACAGATATATCACAAAACAAATCCAATCCAATTTAAAATATAAAGGACCAATTTATTTTTCTCTTTCAAGCTGTATCAGGTTATAGAAAATATAAAAGATCAAAATAACAAAACAGTAATATGTTATGAATGTTCAAACCATTTATGACAGATTTCAGATAAGTAAGAAACATTGAGTAATAAAACAGAAATCAATATGAGGAAGACAGGAAAACTACCAGGATTAATTCAAGTGAAACTGAATCTAAAATTGAGTTTGAAAGGAAAGCTAACAAAAGTACAACAAATTTTAATATTTAAAGAAATAATAAACAAAAGAAAATTACTATATGTAAAGAATGTTACTATATTGATCTAACAAGCTGTTTTTATTTGTAGAAAATAATTCTATGTATATTCATAAACTGAAATCAGTATCAGTTAGTAACACTTCCATTTGTTTTGTTGAGTTTTATTACATATGATTCATGTATGCACAGTTGTTATTTTCTTACTAAATAGGAAATTCTATAAAAGCTTACAGCCATTAGTAAATTAAAAATGTTAATGTAAAATAAATATATTCAAGTTGATTTAGTGAATTCTTCAAACTACAGTAGAACACCAATTATCTGAGGTAATGTGAGCCAATGCTATCTTGGATAACTGAAAACTTGGATAAAACAGATCGTCAGGACTATTTTGGATTAAAAATTACATGTATAAAAGAATATGATATATCACTTTTAACCTCTTTTTATATTTTAGTAAATTTAATCATATATAAGAACATCATTTTTTACAAAACACTTATACAACCAAAAATTCAGTTTATGAAACACAAAACAATGGAGAAAAACGAACGTTTTCAATTGCCTTTGGCAGTATTTTTCATGTTAAAAAATTTATTTGGAAATGGATATCAGAATAGAACAGGCAATGGAATGTAATAATTTAAAATATAAAATAAATGAATGTGTTGTTGTCCTTGTAGGACAACACATTATTCCCAGTTTGGAGGGTGTTATTGGATATTTAATATTACTTTTACATCTTGATATTTTCATCTCAACACAAACATGTAACCTAAGGTGAGCAGATTTTAACATTGGTGAAGCCGGACAAAATTGATGGGGGAGTGGTTGTCATGTTGAAAAAAAATGTTCTAGAGCAAAAAAATTTTATTACCAAAACACAAATTGTACTTTTCCTCTGAATTTGCCTTGAGTGTCACTTTATTCTTGTAATTTTTTTTATTATATAATACTGCCATAACCAAAATGACCCACTCTACCATTAGCAATAGAACAATGCAAACTGATGTGCTTTCTGTTGCTAGTCATTAGCAGTGGTGATGTTCAGGGGGTTCGCACAGGTTTGGCCGAACTCATTGTTAAAATTTTCAGTTTTCCAAACCTTGTTAAACACATGGAACATTTCTCAGATCCAGTCATAAGAGAGTGTGAATCACGCGAATACAGTACACAAAGAAACTGGAATTTTTTAAAATCAGAAACTTTAATTCACGTATCTGGATACAGGAAGTTTTGTGGGATGCCAGCTATAATATCTCTATCCCCGACACATATATATTAGTATAGTGCCCAACAATATAAAAAGAATACTGACATAAGTTTTAAACCTCGTGACAATTCTTTCTTTACAAAAATAACTAGTCTACTAGGGGTAATTAAAATATATGTACAACTTACTGCTAAACTTATAACTAATAATAAATGTAGGATGATAGATAAATTTAGAACAATAAAGTAAAGGATAGAAAGAAAAAAGAAAGGGATACCCAACTATTTTGGCGCTATTACAGTGCGGTACATATAATGTTGGATGGATTTCTTGTTAATTACAAAAAATGTCAATATCTTCACTAAAACGTAAATTTCTCTTTGTCGTCTCCACGTGGTCCCAAAAACGTGGTGGAGGGCTACCTTTTGCACGTCTTTCCTTGTTCAGTCCTTGCCAAAGAATGACCACTTTGTCCTCGTTCTACCCTGAGGGTCGCATACCGTCCCATTGTCCTCAAGAGACCGCCTGCTGTTGTGCCGTTAAGCACCGGTCGGGAGAGAATTCCAAGAAGGGAAGATAATAGGAATAGGAAGAAGAAAGGAAAATATATATTCTAATATAAAATAAAATACAACTATACAGTACAATAATGGCATTTAGCCACATACGCCTCATACAAAAGGTGATCAATTACCAAAGTGCAACTTACGATAATTGATTTTTTTATTTCATAAGTAGTAATCATGGCCTGGATTAGGTCAGTTATTATTTTCACCATCAGCAGTTTGTGGTTTGTTTTGATTCCTATCCTCAACTGCTTGCAACTGGTTCTGATGTGGTTCGGAACTGATGGGAATGTGCCGGATGTATGCCAACATTTCTTCATCGTTTCCGGGTTCGCTTTCATCGGTCGTTCCTCCCTGGAGAGCTTCCTTGCTTATCAGTCGTTGTCTATCATTTCTTATAGGGACGTAACAGGGTTTTATCCTATCAACGTGAACAGAGATACAATCCCGGCGCGAGTTTCCTTCTAACTCAGCTGTCACTGGTCCCAACATACGAGAGATACGAAATGGACTTAAATATTTAGCCGAAAATTTCCCATGCTTTCTCCCGGAGCCCTTCCGAAGTAACCACACCCTTTGACCAACATTCCATGCGCTATAGTTATGGTTACGGTTGATCCAATCTCTATTCTGGGAGTTCTTTATTCTCCCCGATGCAAACGCACTGTCACGAATAACATTTAATCTGTTGATCCATTTACTTCTAACATTTTCGTCATGGTCGCTCAATTTATCCTCACTCGGGAAAGACCAGGGGAGATGTGGATCAAATCCGTACAACAAAAAGGAGGGGGATTCACTAGTAAAAGCATGGGTAGTATTATTGTATGCAAAAATAGCAGGACTGACAAACATGTCCCAATCCCTGTTCCCCTTTTAAGATGAATATAAACATTACATGAAGTTTCGTGTAATATTTATATTTATTCTGTGAGATATTTTGTTATTTATAAAAGTTACAATCATTATTAAGATTTTGTTTTTCTTATAATTAATAATTCTATATATTTAAATAACAGTTTTATTTATGAATTAATAAAATAACATTTAAATAATAATCTGTAATCAATTTTTTCAGAATCAAAATTTTAAAACCAAATCTAGTGAAAAGAAAACCTCATCAAGTCAGGTAACATCAAATGCTATCCAAGCATTTTTGGCTCGAAAACAAGAAGAAGAAAGACAAAAATGTATGTATAAAGAAATTAAATATAAATTCATTGTCACTTTGTTTTATATAGAAAAAAGAATAAGTAATTATTGATACTGTCAGGAATTTTTCACAATGAATTGCTTTTGATCTATGAAATTACTAACTAATTAACAAAAGATAGAATTAATATATTTAATTTTAACATAAAAAAAAGTATTGAGAACACACAGAAATTTCAAAAATGAGGATTAAGATTAACAAATTTAAGAACTTTAATAATAGTCATTTTGACAGATTTGAAAATGCTAAGTTATTGAATAATGCATTATAAGAAGAATAATCAATTTCAAAGCTAACAAAAATACAAAATATTCTCATGGTATATTGGAATGCAAAACAATTATATAATGAAAAGTACAGAGTGGTTATAATTAAACTGATCCTATTCAGACCCCATTCTGCTTATCAGATTTTGATGAAACTTGGTATATATATGTTATATGGACCATGGGGAAGAGATTTCTGCAGTAAAAAAATAGTTCAAAATTCGACCACCAGGTGAAAATGTGGTACCTAAAAAAGGATTAAAACAAGTCAGAAACATTAAATTTTATTCAGTCACAAAATATCTAAGAAGTGTGCTTCATTGACATTGTGTTCAAAATTCATTACAGTGTGTTCAATGGTATCATGAAGGACGTCTCCATGAATTTCAGCAACATGGCTTGTAATGCTTGCTTTCACTTCAGGCATTGTTAATTTCTCCTCTATAAACAAAACCTTTCAGAAATCTCCACAACCAGATGCTAGCAACTTCTTCAACAATTTCTTTAGCAATCAGTTTCCACCCTGTTCCTGGCAGCACACCCAAGACTTTAGTCTCTTCAAATTTTGTAATCGTGTTTTTTAAACCATTCTTTGAAAGGGGTTATTTTTGCAATTCTTTTAAATATCAATATTTGCACAGTGCAGCTAAGCTATTGCTGCCATTCTGATAAACAGTTTTACCAGCAAAGCTTGGTCTTTCTTCTGTAAGAGCATGATTGATGATAAACATAAAGGCACACAGAATAATTTTTAGGCTTTGAATGCAGTCTTTTTCAGGTCTGCCTACTTTGCATAAGGATTTTGTGAAAAGTGTCATCTGGCAATGATTTTTTTTTATTGCAGAAATCTCTTTTTCATGGTTATATAATGTATATGCCAAGTTTCATCAAAATCTGATAAGCAGAACAGGCTCTAGGGTGGTCTGAATAGGGTCAGTTTAATTATTACCACCTTTTGATTGACATTTACAGCTTATTAGTTTTTAGTTGTTTGTTTATTTATTTATGTTTCATTTATTTTAAAAGTTAAATTTTAATTATCAATTTTTATTTTCTTTTTAAATTTTATACTATATATGTTTAAATTTTAAAACCTCTGAGTTTGTACTTTTGTATTTGTTCAATTTTAATTTAAAAATGCTAGTTTATGTATTCTATTCGTTAGTCCTAACTGAGGAAGACCTATGAATAAGGTGACCAGATGTCCCACTTTTTAGCAATTTGTCCCGTGTCCCAAGGCATTTTAAAAAACTCCTGAGTTTTGGAAAGATTAAGTTTTTATCAATTATGTGTCATAAACTTGTGTCTTATGTTTAAGATTCATAAGGATCATTTTACATCACATTTATCAGTACCAAGGTGTGTGTGAGCATAGGAAATAAAGAATGCTGCACCAACAAAACCCCTTTGTGTTTGTGGAAAAGACTGACAGAAAATGGTTTGGGGCGCAGCTGCAGCGTGTGTTCACAGGCTGTCCAAACCAGCAAACATTTTGTTCATTGCATGTTACATGGCACAGAGCTCTTCTCTGTTGCCGCCTTAGAAAGCTAGTGACTAGCAAGGGTAAGAACATCAGTTTGTATTGTTCTATTGATAGTGGTGGGGCTGGGGTTCATTTTGGTTAAGACAGTATTATATAATAAAAAAATTACAATAATAAAGATCCACTCAAGGCAAATTCAGAGGAAAAGTAATACAAGTTAGTATTATTATTATTTAGAAAGAAATACAGAAGGATTAAAATAATTGTTAAAATATAGTTTGTCATATGTACTGTACTTGTCGTAGGTAACAAAAATCTCACAGAGAACAAATGGTTAGAAATATTTCATTTGAAACAAACTGTTTTCCATATAATAATGGATTAAAAATTGTGGAACATACACTGTCCTTACCAGGAACTAATGCCATGACTGAACCGTTTTTTGTACCGTAAATAAAGTGTGGACATCTGATAAATCACAACTAAGTGTTGAGACTTTGAAAGCCATATTATGTGTGAAATATAATTTAACAAATTCTTGCAAAAAATTTCATGACATTTTAAATAATGACAGCAATTTACTAAAAAAAATTCACTCAACTAAGAAATATGCTAAAGAATAAATAGTTTTTAAAGATTTATGATGGTATATATGTTATGGACAAAGTGTTGAGACTTTGTCTATACTGACTGGGCATTATGAATAATGCCCACAGTGTGGTAAATATTGATTAATTTATCAAATTGACTGGTCATTATGAATACTGCTATCATCTAGTCGGGCAGGAAAAGTGATGATAATACGTTGAGGAGTGATCATCCAACATAGACTAACCAATCGGCACTCTGAGTTGCTGATTGTATCGCGTTGAGTGTGTATCATGTTTAGTACCAAATTTTAAATTGTGCAACATTAATTAATTTGATTAAAAAAACTCTACTTATTTCATTTAGAAATATTTGTTTTTTGTGAATTATTTCAAAGTACTATTAACTGATATTCTTTTGGTAACTTAGAAGTAACTTTCATTTTTTACTCTTTCACTTTTTGTATCATTGGCAAATATGCTGATTTTGTAAAAATTTAATTGTTCTCACCTTTTTCTGCTATTAACTCGTTTAATCAGTTGCTGAAGCGATTATTCATATCACTTAATGATTCCTCCATGATCGTTACTTTTGTCAAAGAAGAAAGATTAACTACTGGTCACATAAATTTAAAATTCGGTACTAAATGCAATATGCATGCACAACTCAGATGCAAGTTCTGATTGGCTAGCGTATTTAGGATGATCACTCCTCAACATATTATCATCACTTTGCCCGACTAGATGATAGCAGTATTCATAATGACCGGTCAATTTATAAATTATTGAAATTTATTACAATGCCCGATTTTGTTGGTCATTATGAATAATGACCGGGCATTATGAATAATGCCTTTATTAATCACTTTGTCCATAACATAATATATTTATTGTATTCGTAAATTTTACATATGTTGAAATTTTAAAAAATATAATATAATATACAATTTTTGTATTTTTGATGATAAAATTTTGTTGCTTTAGAACAATTTTTTTCAACAAGACAACCACTCCTCCCCACATCAATTTTGTCCCGCTTCACCAATGTTAAAATCTGGTCACCTTACCTATGAATAGGTTGAAAACGTTTTTATTATATTAAAATATTGCTGGAAATCAAAAGGTGTTTCATTATATAACAAAAATACAGTAGATTAAACACATATGCTAAGGAGGTAAGCAAGTAGAATGAATTAGTTGCTATAGTTACAGGAATAATAGCATAATGAGCAAAGCATTAAAATATATTTGTGTGTATACTGAGCACATTTTAGTATTTTAACAAATAAAATAACAAATTATTAGATAATCACAAGATAGAAATATCAATAGAGTGAAACTCGTTAGAAAACATTTTGATATTCTATATCACGGAAATAAACAATCTACATATAACATAAAAATGACTCAATAGTAACCTTTATAAATATTTTCTAGCATTGCTTCAACTTGTGACCATCTAATAATTTGTTTCGGTGTTAGTTGTTTTAATGTTATGGGCCTCTATTATATTTTTGTGTATATTATTTGATATTAAAGTATCAAATAATATATACACAAAAATATAATAGAGGCCCATAACATTAATTTCAATTTCATGCTCATTTCATTATTACTTTTGTAACTATAGAAACCATTAGTTCCTATAATTACAAAAATAATATAACATATAAATAAAAAAGTAGTTACAAAAGTTTTTTGTCATATACTAAAGATTATTAAATTTATTAATATTCTCAAATGATTCTAGGAATTGCTAAACAATAAATTTTCTTAAAAGATCTGAAGCTCTTGAAAAAGAATACAATTATCCTAATTTTAATCCAGCCTTTTTTTTCTTTTTGATTTTTTTTCCCTGTTGTCTTACTAGTTTGTTATCAAACAAACAATTTCTCATATCATTTCAATTGACATCATTATAAATTAACTGCTTCAATTAATAGAAATTTAATTTTGTAAAAAAGAAACATTATTATTTCTTTCCTGTTGTTTTACTTGATTGAAATGTTAAGCCAGCATGTTTAAAGAAGCATGAGATGTTCAAGCAAAAATGTTATCAATTTGAAATTAAAATTATTTTAAAATAACAACAGTAATGTATGAGGGTAATCCCAAAAGTAAAGTCTCCTATTTTTTAGAAATACAAAGAAACATTTATTTTCAATAATGTTTGCATCATTTTAAAGCTTAAACAATTATCTATTTTTCTACATAATTGCCATTTTGGTCGATGCATTTTGCAAGCGCTGTAGCAGTTTTTGTATGCACATTCATACCGTCTCGCCTCCATGTTGTTGAGGAAATGTTGAACCTCATCTTTCACCTCATTCATCTCATTGTCACTGTTGAAGCACATTCTGGCCAAATGTTCTTTCAACTTAGGGAACAGGTGGTAGTCACTGGTGCCAAGTCCAGACTATAGGGTGGGTGATGATGTCCCATCCAAACTGTTGCAGGAGAGTGATGGTTTGATGGGCAATGTGGGGGCAAGCATTGACAAGGAGAATAAATGTTGACAATATCTGTCAACATTTATTCTCCACAACATAATAAATGGGACCTTAATAGCTTCTTGGTTGACTTCATAGCTTCTGGGACCATAATAAATGTTGACAATATCTGTCAACATTTATTATGGTTCCAGAAGCTATGAAGTCGACCAACAATACCCTCTTTCAATCCCAAAACACAGTTGCCATGACTTTACTGGCAGATGTGTTTGAATTTTTGTGGCTTAGGCGAAGAGGAATGCCGCCACTCTTGTGATTGTTGTTTAGCCTCAGGTAAGAAATGGAACACCTTTTGCATTCAAAAACCAAATAACTGCATGAACTTATGCACTTGGCAGTAGCACCAAGCGGGAGCTCCATTACAAATGGTTGCCAAACCAAGACCGAGCATCCCAGCAAGGTGCACACAGGCATGTTTGGAAGTGGGGAAATAACAAACACGACAATGTTGCCAACAGCCGCACAAATAGTTTCCGTGTCTGCAGAGCTTTGGTTACCTTACCAAGGATGACGCCAGCCAATGGGCTGGCGTCGTCCTTGGGCAAGATGATGTAAATTCATAGAGGATATGAATTATATGTAGGTAAAATAAAAACGATTCATAAAGTTTTAATCATTTACTACATACTGGAAAAGAAATATCTTAATTAAAACATTTTTTTAACTTACAAGAAGCCTAAGAAGATTATTTTAATTAAAACTTAGCATTTAAATAATTTTTTTTGAATTTCTAGGGGAGGGCAGCTGCCCCCTCCTGCCCCCCTTGGCAAAGCCTTTGTACCTTACTTTTGGGATTACCCTCATATGTTGTTATTTTTCAAAAATATTAAATACGGTTATATAGTTAAAAAATATTATGCAGTGCCAGATGATGAAAAATAATAAAGTAAGACAAACTTTGCAGCACTAGCAGTTTCTACTGTTGCATCTTTACAACTTACAACCTGTTGAATCTTTGCACTTTTGCTTGTTTATTGTTTTGATGATAAAACTATTCAAACTATTTTTAAGAATGATTTATTAGAAAAATTGCCTGAGGTCTACAAACTACTACAAACCACCATCCAGTCCTATATACATATCAACTACACATTGTGCAAAATATACATTTAATGTCAACTTCATTCAACATCAATTATTTAAGAGAAATCTGTAAAATTTTTTCTTGCATAAACTTTCCAATCATACAATTCAGTCAAAATATTTTGTCAAAGTAAAATTAAAATAACATCATTTTTGTAATAATACTCATCCTCAAGATTTTAATTCATGAAAATCGATGATGATGATGATTTTTTTAGTACAGACAATTTATTATCAGATAATAGTTTCTTCCCCTTGCATTCAGCTATATAAAATAGATCATTTATGATGTGTTTAAATGTGAACACTTCAATGACTCAAAGAATATTTCTATTGTTCAGTGAAAAGCATTGAATCCATTTTTACTTTTCTAAGAAAGAATCAGCTTTTTGCTGGTTGGTTTTGATTATATTATTGCCATATCTAAATATTATTACTTATTGTAATTGTATTTATTTTACTATTAGAATAGTAAAAATGTATAAATTGATAAATATATATTAATTTAGATGAAGAAGCTAAAAGAAGAAAAGAAAAACTACTCACTCTTAGAGCTCAGAACTCTAAGAGTAACAAAAAAGCCAAAATCATGGCTTCTAGAACAAAAGATAATGATTTTAGTAAGATTAAACTTACTGAAGATGAAGTGGAAGCCAAAATAAAGAGAGAACAAGAACTGAATAAAAAACGCCTAACAAACACAGTAGACAGAATGAAAGCTAGAATTCAATTAGAGGAAAGAGATAGTCAGCTTCCTAGAACAAGAAAGAAAAAAACTAGTGATTCTCAGCATCAAACATCAACTAATTCTCCCATGCAAATTGAATATAAATTTAATGGAAATAGTGTTCCCATTCCTGTACTGGTTAACAAAAAAGATATTGAAAAAAGAAAACAAGTATCAAAAACAAAATCAGCTGTGATGGATTACAGAAATCTCTTAGAAATTGCTGCAAAAAAGCAATTTGAAGCTGGTGATGATTCAGAATATGAAGATTTTGAGGAAGAAAGTGATGAGTATGAGGAAGAACAAACTCAAGTGACCAAAACAAGTCTTCCTAGTTATAATACAAAGAAAGATGAAAGTGTTCATAGACAAATTAATCAAAATTCTAAGTTAAATAATAAAATTTTAGTAGATAAACATAAATTAAAACAAAATAAAGAAAATTCATATAACACTAATAATTCCTTAAAAAATGAAATTTCACAAGAATCTAATATCAATCATAAACAATCGAATAAATCATATCATAAAAATTTGCCTAATAATAAAACTCCAAAGTTATACAAATCAAATGAAAACAATGAATATCCTCAAAAAATGACATCATATAATAATAATTTAAATTTTACATATAATAAAAATAAAGTTCCATCTAAACCAAATAAATATGAAGAATACATTCGTACACCGGATGACAAATTACACAGTGAAGAAGAATACATTCCACAGTATCAGAAACCAGCATTAATTCCTCATTTAAAATCAGTTCAGAATCAAAAACAAAAAGAATTAAATTATATTCCGACAAACAAATCATCTTTAAAAGGTAAGAGTGATACAGAAATATTAAACAATAGGAAAAAAATTGAACAAACATCCATCCAAAATATGACCAATAGAGTACGTCATGGTGAAAAAATTATTTCTTCAAATTCGGATCACAATGTAAATGTAAATAAAAAATATTTAGATGCAAAAAAATCTAAAGATGTTTCTAAACATAAAAATGAATTATTCAAAATACCTAAGAAGAAAAAAGAATGTGATGCAATGTTAAACGACAGTACTCCATGTTATTATACAGGTGATAATGATGAAAAGAATGTAGAAATACCTAAAAGTCACAACAAAGTAAATAATGTTTTAAAACAAAATTCTGAAAAAAGGCAAGATTATATTAATAATAAAAAGAGAGAGATTGAAGAAAGATTTTTGTTAAACAATAAGATAAACAATCGAATTCCAAATAATATAAAACAAAGCATGTCAAGTAGAAATAATTTGTATGTTGAAAATAAATTCCAAGAAAAGTTAAAAAATTCTACAGTTCGGAAAAACACTCAAAATGCAAAGGAATTCGAAGAACCAAAACAATATTTCACCATAAATGGAGAAGAAAAATCAAAACATGATATAAGTAAATCTCTTATGAAAAATAAACATTCTAAAAATTCTTCTTCACTATCAAATGAAGTGTATCAGTATTTTACAGAAGATTTTAAGAAAGAACAATCTACCTCAAAAAACATAAATAATACTAAATGTACTATAAATAATCACAGAACTAGCATGCAAGAAAAAGCTAAAATAAAATCAATGGCAAATGCACACAAATTAAGTCAGAACAGATCTGAAATTAAAAGAAAT
Organism: Centruroides vittatus; assembly: GCF_030686945.1. Taxonomy (NCBI): domain Eukaryota; kingdom Metazoa; phylum Arthropoda; class Arachnida; order Scorpiones; family Buthidae; genus Centruroides; species Centruroides vittatus. The sequence goes on from NW_027122565.1 coordinate 87,068, forward strand.
TTTTGTAATGAATATAATCGAGATCGAAGCGAGTCTCCACCTGCCAAAATATACAAAAGTGAAAGTATTAGAAATGAAAATAGGATTAACCAAAGGGTTGAAAAGTCTAATGATCAGAGAATTGTAAAAAGAAAAATTCCTGTAGAAAATAAAAAGAATGAACATGATAGATTTAAAAGTAGAGAAGATAATTATAAAAGAGATATAGGAAGGACTAATGAAAAAGTTGAGAGAGAATTTTCAGCAAAAAGTTTAAATGCTAAAATAAAAAGTGATTATAGAATTCAAACTAAAACTGAAAAGGATAATTATAACAGTATTAATACAGTAAAATCAAAATATCCAGAATACACTTCAGTTCCAAAAGTTTCACAAGAGAGTAAAAACAAATCGAACTTTGTACAGAAAGAAAGTGCATTTCCTAAAAAAGTTCTTGCAGAAAAAAAAAAAGTCATTCCACCAAGTAGTATGATGCATTTAATGCAAAAAGAACAAATTCAAACAAATAATAAATTAAGACATTTGGAGAAGCAAAGGTTAGAAAAAGAGAGGCCAACAATTGGAAAATCGCAAATGGTCACAAAATCAGAAAATTTAAGTAGAATGGAAAATAATAGAAAAATATTAAAAAGCAATTCTAATACCAATATAAGTAAACATTCTGAAAGAAATACATTAAATGAAAAACCTATTCCATCTAAAAGATTTCCTCAACCCAATAATGGTACAATTCCAAACAAGAATTTCAAACCAATAACAAGTGCTGATTACGTTGGGATTAAGCGTGATCGTCATGGACGTCCATTAGTTAGTAAGTACATGACTTAATTTTTTTACAGGAAAATCACTCTTACTGATTTTTACATATGTTTAAAGGCATGTTTCTGAGAAAAAATGTAGATAGTGATGAAGAGGAGGAGGATGAAGAGGAAGAAGAAGAAGATGATGATATGGCTGATTTCATTGATGATGGACCATTGGAGGAAGATGATGAAGATTATTCCAGATATATTCGAGAAATATTTGGATATGATAAAAGAAGGTATAGTAAGCAATTTATAACTAGTAAAAAATGTTGTTTTCAAACATTAAAAAGAAATTATTATAGGTATCGCTATGAAGAATTTGATGATCAAGCTATGGAATCATCTTATGCTGAACAAATGAAAGAAGAAAGGAGAAGGTAAATTAATTTATTAGAACAATATAAAATTTGATCAGACTATGTATAGGTAACATTAATTCCTTGTGCTGTAGAAATTAAAATGAAAAATGAATTATTTATTTAGCTAGATTTTTCTTTTATTAATTCATAAAATGTTCATCGACAATATGTGAAAGTAATGTAAACAGAAGAAAATTGGACAAGGATACTATAACTTATGAATAATAGTTTTAAGTTAATTAGTTGATATAGCAGTGATTATATTCCAATATGTTATTTTAAACAATAAATTCAATCATTTATATACAACAATAAATTTTAAAAAGTTCTAAGAGGACAAAATTATTATTATTTCTATGAAAATCTGGAACACAACTTTCACATTTATGAAATGATATTTATTTTATCAAAATAAGTTTTTTGCATGAGTTTAGCAAGTATGATATTTTCAGGACTGTAAAGAGTTTGTATTGGGCCCAGGCATAGAGCATTCCTTTCAGAAATTGTTTTTGAACAAATGAAATACATAAAATGTTTCTTTATTAATAAAAAGCAGTCTTAAAATTTTAATTTCTGTTAGTAAAAATAACATTGATTTTTATGGATGTATAAACCATACAGGTCCTTAAATTTTCTCCAGATCCAGGGAAAATCCTCAACTGTCCTTCTTGGCAGTCCTGGTTATTCCTACTATTATAGCAAGTTTTTATTCTTGCTGTAGTAGTGAAATCTTAAACCTGGTGTTGATAATTTAATTTTGAGATTATTTGATATGCTGCTTCTATTGTCATCATCCTCCAACTACTTTTCTAAAAATATCCAAGTTACACAATAGAAAATATTTAATTTTTGTTCAGAATAATTGTTACTATTGGAATTTTTTCAACTCCACTGTACCAAGCATGTTACACAATTTGATTACTTGAAATTTTTAAGAAATTGAAAATATTCAGACAATTGAATGCCACAGGATAAGCAGTTGAGAATCAAAGTTTTGATGAAAATACACCATTGTTTATTAATTAAACACCCAAATACAAATGTGAGTTTATTCTAGTGTGATTCCATGTTCCGTCATATAATCTTTTTTTTTTTTAACCCTTTTACTACAATGTGGTCGGTTGTACTTTACCCTTCAAAACGATCCAAACTGCAGACACTCCAGGTCACTCTATGTATTTTATTTTAAAAATTTACCAAAAAACAAATTTTTATCATAAAGAAGATAAATATATGTGAATTTTTGTATTTTATGTAGTTTTTGGCACAATAGCGTATAGTGGCACAGTAGTGTAAGTAATTTTTACTCTGAACTAAAAGTAGTCTGTTCAGAGTAAAAAGTACTTACCAAAAAAAAATGTTAAATTGTTACCTAAATTTTTGATGATATAAATTACTTATGATATAAGATTATGCATATTTATCTATTTTTTTTTGTGAACAGTATCACTTTATATGAAACAGTCCATATATACCAGCTTTCTGTCTCTCTTCGATACACTCTCTTAGGATAGTGGGATGTTTCGTTTTAGGCAGTAACAGAAAATAGCAAAACTAGAACAATAAAACACACTACACAAAGAAAATCGATTAATGAACATGTTTTATTTGTTTGAGAAAATAAGTAAATAAAATAAAACTAAAATAAAAATAAGAAAAATAGTAAATAACTATATATATACAGTAGAACCTCTATTATCCGGACTAATTGGGGATGAAGGTAGTCCAGATAAGGAAAAATCCAGATAATTAAAAAAAAAATAATTGACAGTGCATATAGTATGAATAATTTTTATTTGTCTAGATTTACATATAGCTTCAATATTAAATTATTTTTTATTAAGAAATTCAATTAACGATTTTTGTTTAAAGCTAGCTGTTCTTTTTGAAACTGCTAAATTACGAATACTTTTAAGACATATAAGTTGTCCTGAGTTACACTTTTCTTAGCTCTCAAACCACTTCATGGCGACATCTAAGCACTGAAAAGCTTCAGAATGTGTAGGACCAATATCTCTTACTTCACAAATCTCTTTGTCTTCTCGATCTTGTTCATCTGAGGCAGATATTTCTTTAATTATTTCCTCATCATTCAAAATTTGGAATCCAGGATTGTTTGCATTGCCATTTAACCACTCAGTTACATCTTCTTCGTCACATTCGGCACATATTGAAATTTGTGCTATTGCTTACGCAATGTCTCTTATACCACTTTCTACTGTTACTGGAATTTACTAGTGGTCTTTTCAAAATTTTGTTCCATGCATTCCATCACGTACGTACATAAACAGTGTTGCAATTCACCAAGTGCAAATCAGCAAATTCGTACAATTTTTGTTTATTTTGAACAATCCGAATAATTGAAAATCCGGATAATAGAGGTCCGGATAATCGAGGTTCTACTGTATATAACTTATAGACAATAAGCAGTTAATACTGAAATTGTAAAACAATAAAATGACTACAGAAAAAATACAACTGGTATATGTGTTTTCTTTGATTTTTTTTATTTTAAATTTTATACTGTTTCTATACATACTGTTAAATTTTTGTATTTTTGTTTACTCTACTAGTGAAATAAAATTAATATAATCAGGTTGTAGTTACACTTGTATGATTTTCAATCACTTTTCTACCACTTTCAAAAAAACTTTAGGTGTCTAGTACTTCTTTTGTGACAGTGATGGAAAAGTGTGGGTATGGTGTGAAGACAGTTTATGACTAAATCTAAATATCTCAACAAAAAAGAGGGATTTGAAAAATTTTAATTTGGCTGCAAATATGTATGTAAGCCTATTGATATATATGCAGTGTCCTTTTTTTGGAAGTTGGAATTGGCACTACTATGTGATGTGAACATCTAAAGTAAAAAAAAAAACTTGAACATTCATGTTTCTTGCCTGGGTTAATGCTTGTTAATTACATAGCTAGTCCATTTTGTCTTTGTCAAATACTGAGAATCAAATTAAAAAAGTGAGTATATGTAGATTTACATGTTACGATATATATTCTCACTTTGTAATAACACTTTCTTTAATTTCCTATTTCTTATCATACTTGTGTACAACACATAATACACAATTGTCTTTATGCAAATAATGTATGGCTTTATAGATGTAGTGGATGTAAAAAAATGTTAATTTACTCCCTAAAAAGCTGGCAAAGGGCAAAACTTTAAACACTGCATGATTGCAACAAGAAATGTACTTTTACACACCAGTATCTTCTTTCAGATTTTCCTGACTTATCTACCATCAAAAGGACGTGAATGGAACTAATTTTGTCCAGTAGGCCTACTTGGTGAACTTCTGCTATTTTTCCAAAGTTTATCATTACAATTCCATCTGTTTAATTAAGAAGAAAAATTTTTTATAAAATCAGATTGAAGTCAATTAACATTCTTTTTATTGTAAATATTCATTAGACTAATGTTGACTTCCAAAATAAGTTAAAAAAAATTGAAATGCTCGTATTTCATTAATATGACAGTTATATTTAAAGAAATGTTTTATGTTTTAAATAAATAAAAAATATATGTATTATTTATACAAACATCACTAAACCTGATAAATTTGTAATGTGCGAAACAACTACTGGATTATCTTGAGCTATTTATTTATTTATATTAAATATAATTGCTAAAAAGTAGCCTGATATAATCTGATAATTGTTTGGTGTATTATATGCATTAGGAGGAAATTATTTTATACATTTATAATAAGTCCTATTTTATGTATATTCAGCTTTACAAAAGTATTCTCATGTACAGAAGTAACAATTGTATAAAAAGAACAGAGAGATGAACTTTGAAATTCTGTCTTTGTTCTTTTATTCTGTTAGTGATTTTATATTTTGATACAAAACAGGTATTTTGACTTTAGACATTCAAACTGTGCTTTATTTATTTTTAGTGCAAGGATAGGACTCTTAGAAGATTTAGAAGATATGCAAAAAGAGGAAGAGGAGAAACAAAAGAAAGCTCTTAAAAAGAAAAGATGAAATTTTCTAAAAACAAAATACAGAACTATTTCAATCAGAGATTGTGTTCCAGTTTTGAAGAATAAAAAAAAAAACGTATCTGTGCATAATTCTGTAAGCTTACACTTCAAAGTCTTCCAATAACAAATCTTTCCAAAAAGATTGTGATAGCCTACATATATTTATTTATGACAACTAATGGTCAGAGAAGGTTAAAAAAAACTTTGTTTCAAATGAATTGCTCTAATGGAAGCATATATTTTGCATTGAATTGCAAACTTTAAAAAAATATTTATTGTATTTTTTGCTGGAAAAAAGTTTATTCTTCTTTATCATAAGTCTTCTGTAGAATTTCTCATTGAATTTCTACTTGGTATGACTAATGTATTGAAGTAATGCAAAAATTTTAAACACCGAATTAGAAATTACAATATTGTCTTAAACAGTAGAAATGAAATTTAAATTTCTAATTTATTATTTTTATATAGTGTAACAAGGAATTACGAGTATGAGTGCACATTTTGTATTTATTGAAAGAAAAAGCCTTTGACTGGCAAAGGGAACAAGTGCCACTTTTATAAGTTAAAGCCCACTGTTGAGCTTTGTAACAAATATTAATTTTTTTAATTGATACTTTATAAATATTTTCAAAAACTTTAATTATATTGTACTTAAATACAGAATTTCTGCCTGGATATTTAGATATAATGTATACAATATTTGTGATACATTTGCCTTCCTGTTTTGTACTGGAAAGCCTCATTGGCTTTTTCTATGTGATAATTTTTCAAGACTGTGGATTTATAAAATTCACATAAAACTAATATATACTGTTCAATCATACTTTAAAATATATGAAATTAAAATATTTGTATATATATTTTATGATGAACAAATGTATTTTGAAATCATGCATTCTTTTCTTTAAGATCTGTTTATTGACTTATTTTCAACATAGAGATGATAACTAGATATTACACATATAAAATTGATACAAGCAATACAGTGAGTGATTGGTTAATGAACATAATTCGTTCCAAGACTTTGTTTGCATCTGAGTTGTTCATTAACTGATTATCAATTTTACCATAGGTTTTTATGAGAATTTGATTAATTCATTCTGGAGATCCCAAAAATAAAAAATATATACTTTCTTACTACATTTATTTATATGTAATAAAAATACATATATATATATATATATATATATTACATATACAGTGGAACCTCATTTAACGAGCACCTCGCACAACGAGTATTTCACATAATGAGTAAAACAAATTGTAAAAATTTGCCTTGCTTAACGAGTGATATTTCACATAACGAGTGATGGAGGAGGGAAAGTCCCGAATTGTGCACATGCGGCATGCTTCATCAGTCTGTGTTTAGCACTCCTTCCGCTAGCATCTTAGTGTCGCTTGTGTTCACACATATTACTTATAAACATCAACAACCATAGCCCACTATATAATAAACTTGCCAAATGATATGCCAAATTCTTGGGTCATTAAATTTAATGAGCAATTCCAAATTAAATTTTAGAAATGTCTGAATTTAAAAATTAACTATTTATAATTATTAAATTTAATACAAGATGGAAAATAACTGCCTACTTCTAGTCAAATTAATTATTTCTAATATTTAATTATAGCTTTTTTTTTTTGTTTGAAAATACGTCGGATGGCAAAAGTTTTTTGTAAGAATAAAAAAAGACACAGTCATTCCAAAAAAAATTCTTTTCAGGAGATCACCATTTATTTTTCATTCATGTTCTAGAACACTGTAAACGACCAGACCTTCCTTTGTAGGCTACTTAGCTGTCCAGTTAAAATGTTTCTTAAAAACAAACATAATCCAATTAAAATTCAAAAAACTTTAAAAATTGGAAATGGTAATCTTACGACGTCTTTAAATTCTCATCCTTATCTGTATTTTCAAAAATTACAGTGTAATTTTTGAAAATACAGATAAGGATGAGAATTTAGAGACGTAATAATAATAATAATTCGTCACCAGAGGTTAGTTGAAGCCTAATCTACATTTTCCAGCGCTATTTCAAAGTGGATATAAAGGATCCGAGACTCCCGAACAGATAAGGATGAGAATTTAAAGACGTCGTAAGATCTACCATTTTCAATTTTTAAAGTTTTTTGAATTTTAATTGGATTATTTTTGTTTTTAAGGAACATTTTAATTGGATGGCTAAGTAGCCTACAAAGAAAGGTCTGGTCGTCTACAGTGTTCTAGAACATGAATGAAAAATAAATGGTGATCTCCTAAAAAGAATTTTTTTGGAATGACTGTGTCTTTTTTATTTTGACAAAAAAATTTAATTATAGCATTTACATAACCCAAGAATTTGGCATGTCGTTTGGAGTGTTTATCAAATATATTAGCTGTGATTTTTTTTTTTTTTTTGTTTCTGCAAATCGAATTCTCATTCCAGGATGGTTCATTCCGCACTAGAAGAAATGATGATGATGATGATTCATGCTCCTTAACAGTGTATATTGTACAATTTTTTTGAATAAACGTTATACATAAAACATTTGAGCATTTTTTTTGGTGTGGAACGAATTATCGTATTTTACATTAATTTCTATGGGAAAAATTGTTTCGCTTAACAAGTGTTTCTCATTACGAGTAAGACTCTGGAAGGAATTATGCTCGTTAAGCAAGGTTCCACTGTATATATATACAGTCTTGCATTTTTCTATTTGTGGGGGTTAAAGAATCTGTCTAATGTTGATTACTTTTCTCTCTTCTTCGGGATTTTTCAGAAGTAATTAATAGCATTGTAATTGTAGAGATCTCCCAACCCTATTAACCTCAACTTGGTTTGGATGCCATTCTTAGACTGTCATTCTGACATTCTCCCACTTCAAAAAAATGTTTAATAGCAGATATCGGCTTAATCCTCTTTTTCAGAAGAAAACATATCTTGCCGAGTTTCTTGGTGTTCTTGTGTTTTCAGATCAGTTTCCATTATAAGCTCTTCAATGTTCTTTATTTTTCAGATGTGATTTTTGTTACTCCTTTAGCTACTTGAGTCTTCTTGATTATACAGTATCTTTCTTAGATTGAACTGTAGCCTACTATAGACCTGTTTAAACCATCCTGCCCAGAAACATCAGACCTCTTCTGCCCACTCTCTACCTTTGCTATTATACTCTCACCTTTCAAAAATAAAAACTCACACAAAACTTAACGAGTGCCTGCCCGACAGTCTCGTGAATACTATAAAAGAATTGTTTCTGCAGAAAAATAAAAGGCTGGAATTACAAGGGAGAGTTTCAAAGTTCGGAGGAATACTATCCAATCGGTATATACCAGGTTGAGCGTCAATGTCGACGTCTCCCACTCCGAAAAGTTTTCAATTGTTGCCTGAAGACAAGGGAAGACCAATTGGTATTTGTTATTTTATGTCGCTTCTTCCTGTGTTTGTTTTGTGAAATGTTCATTATCCAAACATAAAAATCTTTCGCGAACGTGTTCGTTATCTGATTTGTTCATCAACCAATCACCCACTGTATTACTAAACAAATTATTCAGTTTCAGAGATGTTAGAACATTTACCTTAAATTGACATGAATCATTTGTTAAAATTATTCAATGAATGATAATGGAATTGAAATTCTCATCAATCTTAGGTTCTTTCTTCTACTCATTGCTTTAATCTGTCAATCTGCTCATCCATTTGTTTCTCAAAAGAATTGCTCTGTAATCCAACATTGCAATTCATAAGTTGGAAAGTAAAAGAAAATATTAAAAGTATTTATCCTGATGGTTTGACATTAAGAACTTTACACTAAAATTAAATTCTATTAGAATATGGTTTTTTGTGTTCATATATTTCATCAAGAATTTAAAGATCACAATTCAGTTTATGGCTGGATGGCTGAGGCAAGTTAAAGTGAATTGAACCAACACCACCTATAACTGAAGACCTCTGGACTATGTAATGACATCATAAGAATTAGACTGATGTTCAGACAGCGTAAAATGCATTTGATTTAATAAAATCAAAGCTTAATATGTGATTATAAAATTGATTTTTTTTATCAAATCTATTAGAATTTTTCAAGTATTTTTTTTGTAAATAAATAAATACATCATATAATGCATTGATTATAAAGCAAATTTTATTTCAAATAAACAACAATCCAAAAAAAAATAGTGTTCCAGGTTCTTTTTTAGTTCCACATAGAGAAAGATTTCTCCTTTCTTTCTAAGAGTCCAGACATCAGTTAGGAAAGTCAAATTGCAAGTTAGGATGCAGTTAAATTTATTCTTAGTGGAAAAAGTATGTTAAACCATCCTAAAAATTCTGGCTAAATTTTAAATTAAATCATTGATAATGTGGGATACGTGTGCCGACAATAGAGTTAGGCACTAATCAAATCAAACAATAATAATTAAAGGATATATTTTTATTAACCATGAATGAACAAATCTAATATACAAATATGATTAAATGTTAGTTATATCAATAAAAATATCCCTGTAAAATATAAATGGTTTTAAAAGAGAAATAAGATGAATGACAATCTATTTCCTAATGCTTTTCTGAGAGAGAGAGTAGAAAATTCATACTACCTATAATACGTCTATATTAAATGTAGCATGTTGAAAGTTCTTGGGAATGAATAAAAGTAGAGAACTGGCAGAGGGACAAAAGCATTGGCTAATCGTGATGGCAAGGATGCCGACGAAAAGTGCATTTGAAGGTGACCTCTTATCTTTTATATAAAAATTCCATTCCATCCAATCAGATTGTTAAAAATAAATCCTCCATACTTTTGATGCGTGATGGAAGGTCTCACGGAGTGTGAGACATCTCACACCAACTATCATTTTTAGAGGAACTGAACTGTTTTCCTCCAGTTGAAAAGGAAGTTCTCCTTTCAACTTTATTAAATTTTATGATATAGATAGATAGATTTCTATTGAAAATTTAACAAAAATTTGTTATTTAAATCATCAACCCCAGATTCTCGCATTAACATTAAACCAAATATAAAAATTATCTGTGATACACATAAGGTTGCCACCTATCCGGGTTTGACCCGGAGACTCCAGGATTCAGTGAGTTATCTCATATTTCTCTGGGTTATGCAAGTTGAAATGAATATGTACAAAATTATATGCAAACTGTCACGTATATTTCTTCCCCCGTGTACCGAATTACTAGTATGGTGGTTGTTGGCTTAAAGACGTCTATAACTGGTATAGGTACAGTGCTGCTGCATGCTATTAGTTGTACTCTCTTTTGTGACTGTTCTGTCAAGAGATGTCTATTGAGAGTGACATGATATAGTCTACTTAGGTGACAGTTTGATAATCAGTGTTCATGTTGGTTGATGATTAATGGTAAGTTATAGTATATAGTTACTCCTATGGTCCCACGCTCTAGTCAGTCTCGAGCAGGTTAAATAGCATTACATAACAAACAGTTCTGTTGGACCCACAAAAAAAAAATATATATATATATATTTTTTTTGATTTTCAAATGTTTTTTAAGTCTCCAAATTTTTTCAAAAATTTTTATTGCGATTTTAATCAACTTTTAATGACGCACAATTAACGCTTAATTGTTTTTTTATGGAATTTTTTTAATCAAATTTCATTCATTGTTTGTAAAGTTCTAGTGCACAGATTTTACTTTGGTAAAGTTATTTAAAGCTACTTTCTGATGTCAAAAACAACATCCAATAGTTTTTAAATTTTTTTAATTAATAGATTTTATTATATATATGTTTAATTAAGTCGGGGGGGGGGTCAGAAATCGCAATAAAAAGTGTAATTTTTGAAAAATATTTAGAAATATATGGCCAGCTACTCTAGTATTCACCCTACTTTAGACCCTTCACCTCCTGAGACTTCTATAGAAACATCCCCGGGTTTTTTTGGTTTCTTAAATCATCGTCTCTGGGTGAGACTAAGTTATGAGGTGGCAACCCTAGATACACACAAATTTCAAACATTAACCACTCAGCAGTGAGGGACGTATATATACGTCGAGGGCGATCGTGTGGCAGTGGTGAGGGACGTATATATACGTTAAATTCTTTTGGGGGTATCACCAAAATCTAGCCAAAAACTACCGCAAAAAAAAAATTCACATAAAAAATGAATTATGTAACAATAAAAAAAGACTTTTCTTTACTAGACATAACTGTTTACAAATACTTTTTCTAAAACGGAAATGAGAAAAATTGCGTGAAAAAGTACTTTAAAAATTTTTCGGGTATATTCTCCACTACTAAGGGATAGAACCATACCTGACTCTCCCACTGCTGAAAGGTTAATGTAGTATGCTAAGATAATTAATAGTGAGCACATATACTATACATTTAATACATGGAAATTAATAAATATTTTAATCATTTCCACTGTTCAGTAACCCAAAAATAATAAATCCAAAATAAATGAATTTGAACAAATTCAAAATATAATGTTCCAAACAAGTTTTCTTAGATTTTAGAATTTAAAATTAATCATTTTATTCTAGTAAGGTAATCAAAGTTCTTGCACCCGGTGAAAACGAGTAAGATCGGCTATAATCTAATAATCTTAATCTTCACTACAGTTACTTTCTGCCTGAGCAACGTAAGCCTCATCTGCTAGTCATGAATAATTTCAAAATCTTTTTCATGAAGTACAGTTTTATTTTTAAAGCCATAAAATAATACCTGTATTTTTACTATTTCACAATCATAATTTGTGTTGTCTTTTCTTATGTCAATAGTGCCATATTTAGCTGATTTTAATTTTAAATTTCCAACACTTTGCATTCTTAATTTATTTTCTGTTATTAATTAATAACAGAATTTTGGATGTATGGTTAATTAATTAATTAATCATACATCCAAAATAAATTGGTCGTCTTTAGATCAGAATCTAAAGAGCAATCTTAATCAGGGCAAATTTTACTGCGTCATCAAACATTGCTTTTTTAAATAACAGTTTCTAAAACTAAAACATCTGAACAGATGGTAAATTATATTAATAAATTATTTCAAAAATTCTTACATTTAAAATCTATAAACTGAAAATGAAATTTAATCAGTTTATAAAAAGTCATTTCTTTCTAAAACAAGTTAAAAAATCTTTAATATTTGAAAAATATATACAGTGTCATTAACTAACATATATTAATCATTCATCCAAATCAGAATTCAAATTATTTTCTTCCTTCCTTTCTTTTTTCATGAGTTTCATGCTGAAAATAAAATTTTAAGTTTAATAATTATCATTAGGTGATGTTCTAGTATTAAAGTTATTAGATATTTACCATTGTTTAGTAATAGTGCCATGTATCTTAATCACCCTTGGTCGAGTGTCTACTCCTGTAATTTCAAACAATAGATTTTTACCCAAAATAGCATATCTATTTAATTTTTTTGGATGAGGATGAGTTAATGTAATCGATGCATTAATGCCACCATGTACTAAGCATCCAATATGTGTTTCACTAATCCTATAAATAAAAAAATATACTTAAGCTATTTATGATAGTTTAAAATATTGTATTGCATAGCATGAAAAATTGTTTTACTTGCCGATTAATCGTTCCTCGCAATATAGCTCCCATAGAAGGCTGGAGTACATAGAAATCAACAATGACATCTTGGTGTATGCATGGTTGATCTGAAATAATTATACCTTGTAGTTGGGAAAATGTGATGTTTTTATAACCAATTACAATTCCATTCACTCTGAAAATAAATATTTCCATTCATTTTTAGATTTCTAAAGTTATTACAAACTATAAATATGTAAACTAATATTTCTAAGATATTACAAACTTTGATCAACCTATCTTACACCTGTACGCAATAACACCAGTTTGTGAAACTCACAAATAAACTAATAGGGTATTATTTTATATACTTTAAGAATATCTTATAAGCATATTGAATAAATTGAACACACTCTGAGAATACAAACTTCTTGATACTTTATATGACACTAAGGATTTTTGAAGGTCTTATTGAAACTACACACAATTTTTTAACTTTGTTGACAAAACACACCTAATCAATTATCATCAGATTGTACGAGGGAGAGTTGAAAAGTAAGTTTCAACTGACAATAACTTTTTTTGATGAATGATTTTTAAATGAAATCTGGTGGCAACACTGGTAATACTTCAGGCTACAAGGCATAGTAGATTTGTTGATGTGACTACAGAGGTTAATCAGTTTACAGTCATGAAAGATGTGTCCAAATTGAAAGTTCAGGGATATGTATGGTGAGAAAGCTTTTGCACGATGCATAATGCAAACCTCGTTCAGCAGGCATCAGAAAAGTCTTACTGGAACAATTCAAATGGACTATATGAGAACATCCTCCCTACAGTCCAGACCTTGTGCATTCCAGGTGTTTGGTCCAATGAAAAAGGACCTTTCAAATTGCTGATACGAGTCAGATGAACTATCAAATGTGATGTGAGAATGGTTATTGCACGTTGGATGGAAATATTTCAATGAAGGAATAGAAAAACTTGTGCCACACTACAATTAATGTTTAAATAAACTTGTCAATTATGTCAAAAAGTAGAACTTGGATTGCACATTCACATAAATAAAAATTTTTGATTCCTATGTTTCATACTTGTATTTTTGGTATGAGTGCAACTTACTTTTTGAATCATCCTCATAGATATAAATTTTGAAATCATTCTGAGAATAAAGTATTTCCTATCTGAAACACTTCTGCCTACATGCCAAATGATTGATGTGAATTTCCAAAATAGCATATAATGCAATTAGAAACAAGTAAAATGGCGAAGCCATTTTTTGGGACATGACTATGTCTTGGAAAGAGCAAGCAACACATGCGCAAACCTTGCACTTGCTAAGAGAGTTTCTACAAACAGGCGCATTTCGTATTTTCTTTTGACCCAGTTCTCAGAGTCCCAACTACCTTCAAGTCTGGTTTATGTTATGTGCACACCAAATACTCTGTGCCAAATTGCAACTCCTGACATGCACTCCTTCATACCTCTAAGGTGTGTAGTCATCAACAGCAGTGTGATTTTTGAGACAAGACATAGTCTCATCAATTAAAAAGCAGTTTGTTGTAATGACAAACTATTTTAAATGTATATAGGTCTAATGAAATTTACTGAAAATCATGAAATATCAATTATATCATCATATTATTATGTACTTGTTAAAAAAATTTTTTTTTCACAAGAACAAATACCTATTAAAGTAATGCTTGAAGTAATTTATATATATTCATATTAATTCAATTAAATGTATATAGTCCTATAACTTTCTATTATTATTAAATATGGTGAAAGTCTCAGTCACAGAACCATTAGTTTAACAAATAAATTAAACTTGGTTATAATAACCACACAATTAAAACATAACCATGAATATTTGCATGAAAATGTTCTAACCTACAACAAAATAAGTTTATAATTATTGAAGAAAATCTTTGTTATAAGAAATGTAATAAAAATTTGCTTTTTCAAGAATATAAAAAACAAATTTTTATCCTGTGCAGAGTCCAGTCTTTAAAAATCCAGGATAAAATTTATTTGTATTTAGTCTTCAATTTTTCTTAAATATAAATTTGACATCTCTCATCCCTTAAACCACATGAGCACAATAAACAGAGATAATCTTTCTTTGAAGCTCTTCCCTGCTTATGAATATGTAAATTGATCAAAAAGGATTCATTGTTGTTCTGTTTTCATATAATATTTGGTTAAAGTATACCTAGGTAACCCCAATGGCAGCGCTTCTGTTAGGTTAGGTTAGGTTAGATTAGATTAACTACATTTTTAGTAAACATTTTCTTTTTTTTCTTTTGTTCAATAACTACTGTGAATCAATAACTAGTGACATTTAGCACACGGCGGCCTGCCGGCAGCTCTCCTCTGGGAGGTCAGTCGGAAGAGTGGCCATAGCACTGCCATTGGGGTTACCTAGGTATACTTTGACCTAATATTTTAATGTAAAATGTACAGTATCACTGTGGTTTACTGCATATTAAATTATAAGTAAATATATGTTTTGTACCACTATTAGAAATTAAACATTTTTGTTGCATTACTATTTACATAGCTTTTCATATTAAATGTTTACAGTTTCAATTGCAGTTTGAAATATTTAATATCATATAAAAGACAAAGGATTGATGGGTAAATAGCTGTTTTGCAGAGTTTTTAAGTGACATTTGGGGGAGTTTCCCTAAATGTCACTTAAAAACTCTGAACTGGACATTTTTGAATTTGTGTGGCATATTCAGATATGCTGCAAACAAGTTAGAATTTTTCCCATAAAAAAAAAAATAATGGAAAAGTTTTCAAATATCAGAAATTCAGATAGTGAGATCATTTTCAGGAATGTATTATATTCAGATAATAGGATATGGCTGTATGTAAAAAAAGTACTGTAATTCCCTTGCTGAATTTGTACTAGAATTGCCAGATGGTAATTGTTACTATTTCTAATATCCTTTTGCTTGGAATAAAAAATTGTTTAAAATCTTGTTTTATATAGTTTTTAATGGTTTACATGCATAACCACGTGGTTTGATCACTGACAGGTGGCGATTTTTCTAATGAAAATCTACATGCAAGTCTTAGAAGACTGTTCGGTTGTAGACGGCATATGTTTATTTACAAAATGACATCATTTTAATTATCCATAAATTATAATAAACTCACTGTTTCTTATAACAATTCTTCCAATCGTCCAGAACCGCTTTGACGCCATTCAACTCATTGCCTATAAAGGAGGGTAACATAATAATATGGACGTCTTTCTTTACACATTTTATGCAAGAAAATTCGTCATTTAAAAGCTTTTCAATCTCTGCTAATGAAATTTCTGCAGGACGTATGTTTTCGCTCTTAGACATTTTGCTCGCGTATGACTTGACCACAGTCACCACACTTGATACATTTAGCGCCATCTGCAATTTTGGAATATTTTCGTTTATTTATTTCGCATTTTTTGCATTTACACAGATTGAGTGTCAATCTCATTATTGTTTTATCTTTATAATGAATGTCATTGCAATTTTATTATTACTAAGTTTATTATTGTCAGAGAATTAGTATTTCATTTTATTTATTTTTACTCACCCCTCTATTGTCATCAACCATTTTTTATTCTTCCGCCCTGTAAGCAATAGGATAGTCTGATTTCCAAATCCATCGTGTGTTTTCATAATGGGAAGGCAGGGCGTGAGAAATGGGCCCGATCACTCCTGAAAAATTTCTGGGGTTTTTCGATCATCCGGATTCTCTGGTTACCCAGAGTGGAATGCCTGAACTGTTTCGGCCTTTAGCTGGGTTTTTTTAAACTCTTTCCTCCTTGTGGGCACTAACAAGGCTTCTTTTAACAAGCCCATTATGGGTTCGGCCAGATCCACAATGGGGTAGCCGGGTAGCGGCCTTTAGCTGGTGTTCACGTTGGAAAGTCAAGCTGCTTTTCGGTCGTAGAAACCAGTAATTTTGATGGTAAATAATAATTTGATTATTAGGATTGATGGCAACGCAATACGCAGTGTTCTCGAGAGGACTTTCTATGATTAAACAGGCCCCAATTTAGATGTTAAGCTGCGTTGACACGAAGATAGTTCTCTTGAGAATAGCTAACGAGAGAATATTCGATAGTGAACTCTCGCAGTAGCAGTGTTTTTTTTATACTCTTTCCGCCCTGTGGGCACTAAGAGGCCCTCTTATAGCAGGCCCATTACGGGTTCGGCCAGGCCCACAATGGGGCGACCGGGTGGTGAGGGACGAGGCCCGACATATCCGAACGGACCACCCCCCGAAAAATTCCTGGGGATTATTCGACCCGTTCGGATTCAATCCCAGGTTCCCAGAGCGGTAGGCTGCCACCTTGACCGCTCGACCATCCGGCCGTCGCAATGGCAGTGTTTACACGCACGCAGGAAGTAATGTGATAGCTTGATAGAAAAATTACTAAATTATTGATACTTTGCGCCGTAACCAATTAATCGAGAACTTGTAAAAGAAAACGGTGAGATGTTAGTTATCAAGGAAGAATGACTTTTATCCGATAAGCGAGAGTAATTTTGATAATGTTTCAGAAAACGAAGTGTGCAAAATTTGGATATTCTGAAAAAATGTTATAGTAAATAAAAAACGAAATACTAAATACTAATAAACACATAAAACGATAAATTAAAAAGAACTCACAAAAGAAACAATGTCCAATTTGCGTAGGATCGCAGACGCAATGTCACAACGCAATGCATTTTCATACAAAAAATTATTTCTAGCTTCTATTATTTTCTTTAAAAAAATATTTTAACGCGAATTTCAGTGAGGCTTAGGATCTGACCAGAGCCTCACATTTCTTACCCTATGTAATATATTCTGTTTTATGTTCTTTCCTAGCAAATGAATGAGTTCATTTCGTATACCTTTAACTAAATAATGTTGAATGATTTGCTTACCTTGAATTTTCAATATACTGTATGTCCGGATAGTATTGAATCAATTTATTATTTCCTCCAATTTTTAAAAATCACCATTATTGTGTTTATGAAGGTTATCTGATGATTCACGAAAAGATAGACATCGCTGTCCTAAAAATTTCACAATTGCCAAAAGCCGACGAAGTTTCAAGATTCACTTCTTTTGATTTCATTAGCAATGCTAATACTTGTAAATTCTCGTGAATTTGTATTTTGCTTTTCTTCCTGCACTTCAAAAGCTGGCGATTCGGAGAAAGGTTTTTCCGCAATTTTCAACGTTACGTTTTTCTCATTAGTTACTCGACTCTGAAGTTGAAGGGACTATTTCACCAACACTGATTAGAATCATCCGATTTTTTAAATTTACTCAAGGAATTACCCATTTTTACTTTCCCATCTCTTTTATATATAACAGAAAGAAATTACGGCGATCGGTCAAAAAAATGAAACCCGAATATATTTTACATTTTTGGACTCAGGGCACCTTGAAACGTCGAGAAATGCAAAAAAGTTCAGGGGATCGTAATTTCTTTATGTATGAATATTTTTTTGTTTTTACTTTTGTTTTTAACTCTTTCTGCCCTGTGGGCACTAAGAGGGCCTCTTATAGAAGGCCCATTATGGGTTCGGCCAGGCCCACAATGGGGCGACCGGATGGTGAGGGACGGGGCCCGACATATTCGAACGGACCACCCCCGAAAAATTCCTGGGGATTATTCGACCCGTTCGGATTCGATCCCGGGTCCCCAGAGCGGTAGGCTGCCACCTTGACCGCTCGGCCATCCGGCCGTCGATGTATGGATGTTAGTGTGGGAGCACAATTTTGTTCACCCTCTTTAATTAAAGATTAACTCTTGTGCTTTTTGTCGAAAATTTCTGAAATGTCGCAGGGAGGTTTGTGTACTCGGGGATTATTAACGCTATTAAATTTCGGTGGTTAAATGTTGAGGGGGTGGGGAGATAAAGAGTCGTGTGTATCTCCAGTAGGGTCAGACTTAATTACGATTTCACTTTTTATTAGCATTTACAATTTTTTATAAAACCCATCTCTGCTCTCAAAATCAAGCTTTTTGCCATTTTATAATAATTAAAAATATAAAAAAAATTTTAATAATAAAATATCCTAACAGATGGCACCATACTACAGTTTTAAATATAGCGGGAAAGTTAAGTAACGAGTTGTTCCATATGAAACTGTGAAAGAAGAAGAACTGGAAGTAACGAGTTGTTGAAATTTTTTAAAAAGTTCCAGCTTAAAGAATAAGTTTTTAATGTTTGATACGTTGAAATTGTATGGAAAAACAAAAATTTTAGATTATGCCCATTCAGAGGTTTGTTTTGCACACTATAAAGGGGTCTAAAAATTTTTTTGTAAGGGGTCGCAGATAAAAAAAAGACAAGTTAAAGTTTCTTCTTCTAATAATGAGACTAGTGATCTTTATCATGCCTTTTTTAATTATCGCAATAAACAGAGACCAAGATTAAAACGATTCACTTTATTCATCTATTAAACAATGCATTTCTGATTGGATAATACTGTAAGGGTCGCCGACTGGTGGGGATAAGTTAATCCCGTGTTAGGATGAGCCTAAGGGACGTTTGCATATGGGTGTGGCGGAGGAGGCAAATGATGACAAGTGTTTTACATAAGAAATTTTAGAACCTTTGAACGTTTATTGGATAACATATATGCTTACATCCACAACTGACAGTCCACTTCTCTACAGTCCTTCGGAGTGGCGAGGATTTCCCTTCCGTCGAAGCCCCGGGGCGGACAAGATGAGATCGCTGGACAGCTGCTTGCAGAGGTGCCGAGGCGTCCTACGTTGTTGGCGGCGACACAACACAACACAGATCACGGCTCTTTGCTGGATGCGGAGGAGACTCTCCCCGACCTTGGAGATTCCGATTTTAATAATTTTTCGCTCGCTATTCCAATTTCTGATTGGCCCCTCATCCCCTTTCCTGTTTTTCGATTGGTCTTTCCCTTGTTTCTAGGCGAAACTCAGGACGACCCGGGTCATGGGAACGGTCCGATTCGGAGTGTCCGTCTGGCGCCTTTTTGACCATTGTGTTCGGAGACTGTTGATAAATTTACAAGACTCGAACTCATAATTTAGCCCGTTAATTGCAATTTCTGTCATCTAGGAACTTTTACGATTCAAGCGCGACGTTTTCTATCTATTAAACTGTCCCCCCTTCCGAAGTTGTCTTCTTAGATCGACTATTTATGAGCACTCGAGTCAGACTTTCACCTATTTATGAGTCTTTATGTCATAATTCTATCTATTTATGGGCTTTCGTGTCAGAATTCTGCCCTTCCGTTTGACATAGATGGATCGTTTTTAACACGTGTTTTGGCACGTGTTCCGACACTCGTTGTTTACATTTTGCATCGCAATGTCTAGATCAAAAGTTTTTTTCCCCTCTCTCTCTTTTCTATATAATCTATTGTTATGATTTAAATGCAAGAATTTCGTGGTTTACGGACCTCGTCTGCAACCTCACAATACCAATCCGAAATGCATTGTTTCACTATTACAAGAAGAAACATTTACTCATTGTTATATCTGTTCTTTTAATAATTTTATTAAACAGTTTACGAATAAAAACATAAGTGTGACGGGTCGAGATAGTTGTACGATAATTTCAAGCCACATATACGATAATTTTTTCCTGTAATGTTGGCAATCTGGGCATGCTCTACAGCTATGTTAAGGTCTCAATAGTGTCATTTACCTCTGCAATCTTATCTAATTATTTTTCATATCTAGTTTGGCGCCGTCTATTACTTGCGCCAATGTTTCTCAACCTTTCTGAGGCTGCGGAACATTCACATTCTTTTTATTACATGGAGCATTAGTATCAATATATTCAAAAATCAATAAGCAATTCTGTGTTTAGTATTCTCAGGAAACAATGAAGCAATAAACTAATAAACTTAAATATATCGAATAAAATAAAAACATGGAATTGTCCACGAACATAGCAATGGGAATAAATTTGAATAAAAACTTTAAAATCTTTTCTTTTGTGGAAACTCGATAGGTTTGCGGAACACTAGTTAAGAACTTACAGTTTAATGGGAGAGGTTGCGAAAAGTACTGTATGTCATTTTATCCAATAGAGAGGAAGGAAATTTGTATGTCACTAATACCGCTAAAAAATCACATATTGCATATGTGATTTTTTAGCAGTATTAGTGACATACAAATTTGTTCTCTTAAGTCTACTTACTAGCTGTAGGAATGAACTATAAGTTAAATTTAAAAAGTTTTATAAATATTATGAAAGTCATTTCTTCAATTTCAGGGAGATTATGAGTTGTACTGTACATATAATCAAAGAAGGTTTGCCAAAAATACATCATTGTTCACAACAGGGATAGAGCAGGAGTCAAAAACTATACATGTAATTAATAGACAATCTCTTCTAAACCAAAATGCAATATCATAAAACATTAATATTTTTTTCCTTCTTCAGAAAATTTTTCTACACAAGTTCTTGAGTGTTTTTATTTGTTTAGACATGTGTGTTACTAGATTTCTACAACTGGGTTAAATGACACTTATAATTGATTAATACCTTTTTTTATAGTTTTCATACAGACTACAAATATTTGCAAATTTTAGTTTAGTTTAGAATTTAAAATATTTAATGACAAACCATAGTTTTCTAATAAAGATGGTGAATACTATTCATGAATACCTGAATACTAGAAAGAATTCAATATTACATTGGTAACAATAAATCCGAATACTATGAATACCTCCAATATCATGCCATACATACAATAACTGGTGGATCCGAAAGAACCCAAAGGGGGCTAATTCAAAAATATTTGAGTAATTAATAAGTATCTTTTTTTTAACACGTGCATGACAATTGTATTGCTGATGGTCCAATAAATCTTATTTCCTATCATAAATGTTTTTAAAAATGTATTAAAAGTTTTTGAAAAAAATGAATTTTAATTGTTTTTTGGTGTCAATGGTATCTATCGCCTTGTATCTGCCACTGCCTTCAGATAGTTTCTTCAACACCTCTGGTTTAATTTGTGACAAGAAAAGAAGTTAATTAGATCCTGAATATTTTTGAATTTGTATCTTATTACATAAAAATCTATAGTAGATATGAAAATGAGAACAATTATTTGTTAATATGTTGTAGTTGAGATAAAAGTAGGCTATTTAAAAAAAAGCTAATTTAAAACTCAAATTCAGTTTACTAAATTTTAAGAAATAAAACTTCAAACTGTTTTTCAAATGTAATTTTTGTTTTACTTTATTAATTTATTGAAATAAATAAAACAAGTAAAATAATAAATATTAAATAACTTATGTATGGTAATTAAGCTCAATCAGTATTCTGAGTATTAGAGGTCTGGTTAATATTCAAATTGGAGAAAATTGATATTCTATCTCTACTTTATATGGAGAAGGATATGAATTGATATATAAGGATAGGCATGTGCTTGTGCATAAATCTGCTACTGTCATTATGAAACACAGACAATGAAAAAAGTGAAAATAAAGGACAAATTGCAGTGATGTGTTATAGCTTCATGAGGCAAAGGCAAATTTGAATTAGGGGCTCAATGTACAATGTTCAAACATTTTTCTTCAAGGGAATTCCTCAATGAAGTTTTCTTCATGGGAATCTCCCAATATCCTCATTCATTTTGTAATGCAACCTCTGTGCAATGCCAGTGCACCCTGCACCTGCACCACACTGACAATCTAGAATCTCTGGATATGGCCCAAATTTAAATTTTGACATTCTTACTACCAGTGGCGTAGCTACGGTTCTCCGGGCCCGGTGCGGAACCAGATTTGTGGGCCCCCGAAAAAATTTTTTGGGTCTTTTTTCTTGTGGTTTTGGGGCCCCCATGGGCCTATGGCTTTCCAGGGGCCCGGTGAGGACCGCACCTACCGCACTCCTCTAGCTACGCCACTGCTTACTACAATAATGGGTTTATAAAAGATTGGTTTGGGGTCCCCTGTTTGTGGGGCATATGGGTCCAGGCATTTGCCCTTTTTGCTCGTATGATAATGAACCACAGACAAATTGCATTCTTTCTTGTTTCAATAGAGGAGAAGCAACCCTAGGAATACAAGTCATTATCTTAATAAAAAAGTAGAAAAATTTTGAAATATGAAAACTTTGAATTCAAATAAATCCTTCTTTTAAAAAAATTCATTTATGTTCTTGTCAGAAAGTCAAAGGTGTATAAGATAAAACATTCCTTTGATTGTTTGCCTAATTAAAAAGGAGGTCTGTTTTGATGAAAATTTCACAAATTACTTCAAATAATAATGATTGAAACAATTTTATTAACAAGTATTAAGCAATATACAAAATTGGATTACATGTTTTAACAAAGTAACAAAACTGCAAAATGTTGATTCAAATGGAAAAAACTACAACAGCAAAAGTATTCCTAAACTATATTCTATAAAACTTTTAACAATTAAATAACACTTTATATTAAAAATATTTACATAATATCTATCTAAATTATAAATTTTACAAATTTTATTTCTTTAGAAGTTAACAATATGAGCATTATAAATATCTAGACTACATAACATATAAGTTTTCTTTCTTTTACAAAATTGCATTGATTATAACAATATCTTTTTAGATTTGTAAATTATTTTTTACAAGAGAACACTCATATCTAAAATAATATATTTTATAATAAATGTATACATTGCACGTTTGAATTTTGTTTTGTTTCAAATATTAAATTTGGCACAAGTTGTAGCATGTTTTATTGCTGTAAACATGTAATTTACATTAATGAATTTTATTTAATCCTAGATTCATATAATTTCATTTGCATATTTTTCATGCAGTTGAATAAGTAAGAAGTTTAATTAGAAATACAAACCAATTTTCATGAAATGATTAAATGCTTCTGATATAAAAGATAGATTCCCATAACAAATGAATTATTATTGCTTATTAAATCTTTAACATGAAAATGTGGTATGATTTATTTATTTTCTTATCATTTCTTTGACTATTAACTATACATATATTTTATTTTAAAATTTAATCATGCATTAAATATGAATTAACACCATCTATTATTATTATAACATGTAAATTAATTTATCTGCAGTTGAAAGATTTCATTATATAATATATTAATTTACAACTATTTATTGAATAATAATATTTCTGATAGTATTATATGAGAATAAGGAATCCATTATACTACAGTTTAATAATAGAGTGACCAACATAATCTACAGATAATTAAGGCCTTTGAAGAAATTTTAAATGTCTTGCCACAATATTATGACAAGAACTTAAAATTACATATGTGTAGTCTTAAATAACTTAATACAAGATAGCAACAAAGTATGCAATATCAACATTTTTACATCTACATAAACAAATAACTTTTATACAAACTTTTTTTGGCTCAATTACCAAGATAAAATGTTGGCCACCATAGAATAGAGAATAAAATTTCTATTTTTAATGCTAGTTACACAGTATTGAAATATTCTATCTACATTAATTGTTTCATTATTTAATTTTTACATGAAGTAATTATATCATTGCATTACAATATCAACAAGACATAATCTTGTATTTTCATAAGATAAGTAAACTATGAAAATAAATACTATACAATAATAATTACATTTATATAAATTATAGAATGATTAATAAATTGAATGAAATAAATGAAACAAATTATTTATTTGCATTTAATGAAAAATGAAAGGGCTACTTAATATCTCATTTACAATTAATAAAAATAAACTATCAGTAATTAGAAAATTCAACTTTATGTAGGATTATATATGAATGAATTAGAAAAGTAGAGCTGCATAATGGTTTATTCAAGTACCGGTACATGAATAAATCATTTATGTAAAGAATTTAGAAAACATGAATAGTTAAACAAATTTTTTTGTTTGTTTCAGCAAAGTTCATCTTTGGAATCTATTGAATTTTTAGTGTTCATTTCTCTTATATTAGTTATAACAAAAATTTTTAATGTATTACTATAATAAATTTATAATAATAATAAAAGTTAAATTATTTTGTTTCATACTATTTATAACATTTTCAAGACTTTTAATGTAAATAAACCATTTTCAAGTGAGCTTTAGTTTAGTGAGTTAGACTTATTATGTACTTTTTATATGAATAAAAATCAATGGACCTATTCTAATTATTATTATTACATCAAATCAAGAATAACTCTAAAAATGAAAATCAAGTCAAGGATATTAAAATAGAATATTCCAGTTTTTATCAGATGCAATATTTCTATCTAAAATTTATATAAGAATATTTATATTAAAGCAATTTAAAAGATTAATTTTTTCTTTAAAACTTAACAATAATAATTACAAAAATGCTAATATATTATAGAATTTCCGAATTTTTGCGTCTTTGTAATTAGGTAATTTAAACAGGCTTGGTAATATGTTTAATTAAATATAAAGAAAAAGACTATATTGAATAATCATAATCTGAAATAATATAGTAAATGATTCATAAACAAATTTTGTTTCTAACAGAAATCTAATTAAACAAAAATTCATAAATAAATAAATGTACTGCAAGATAGTATACTTTGAGAATAGCTAAATCTTAAAAAATATGTGCGCACACATTTCTTTTTACGTATTTCAAACCTATTTTTTAAACTATTCATAGTATATACAAATTTACATTGGAATTTTTTGGGCAAATATATTAGGAATTATTTTGGCAATTTTTGAGCAATTATTTATCTATTCCATAAAATAATAATAATAATTAAATTTAAAAAAATTATATTTTGAAAATATAGAATTAATAAACTCAACATTTCATATCTAAAACACTATTTTTACAGTATGCATTAATATCTACAAGATTGAGTATGAAATTGTTTGTTAATTAATAATCCTCGTATTTGTGCAACTTCTTTTCTTTCTACCTGTAATTTAAATCCTATATATTATTGTATTTTTTCTTTTAATTAATTTATTATATATCTGTTTTCTGGTTCTAAGAAAACACATGAAAAAAGCTCACAAAAAACCCAATTTCCATACATGTGCACAAGAAAAATGTTCATGCAGAAAAAATGCCCACACAGAAAAACAAGTACATACAGTAATTTTCACATAAAGGTGACAATGTATGCACAATTTCAAGTCCCATAGTTATTTATAATTGTAGATGACCATTCATCTTCCATTTAAGAGATTGAATACATGTCTATATTTAAAACTGGTATCAATATCTTATGATTAAAATATTTCATATGCAACAATTTGCACTGTAATTTTATGGAATATAATTAAATAGTAATTTTGCTATGTTATTGGTATATTAATTCATTGTTTGTGTGTGAAGAGGGCTTAATGCTCTGGACTAAATATTTATAAGGGAAGATATAGGAAATAACAGTAAAGAGTTTTTATTAACAAACTTTATTCAGAAGGAAAAACAATAATAATATAAACAAAATAAATATTCTAAAATAAAATAGTTGCTAAATATCAGGACCTCATTGAATACACCTATTAGTTCATAAATACACTCTGTTAGTTCCAGGATGCTATGATTTGTGAAATCATAGTAGCAAATACTTCAACTAGATCCTTTACAACTACAAGGGTTCAAAAAGTTTTTTATTTATATGTTTCCAGGATAGAAAATAGATAAAATTTATTTAATTTACAATTTGTTAACCTTTTTTTTATGTCAGTATAAAGTAATTTTAAAAGAAAGATATTATATTAAATTATGAATAGACAATCCAGTATACACAGCTTTTTAACAATTAAAATTCTTCAAATACTTATTATTTATTGTTTCATTATTATAAAATTAAAGCCATAACATAACATTTAATACTATTAATATACTTTAACAAGACAAAATAGTTTAAAATAAGTTTATTTCTCTTTACTTGTATTTTTACAAATACTGTATACAGTCAAATCTTCGGTTTTGAATGCCTCTCTTTTCAACAATTTGGTTTGTGAACAAAATTTTAACTCATTTCGCCCCAGTTACCATACATTAACTCAGTTGCCAAACAAGCTACTTGGCAAGAGCCAGCCACAGATGATCAATTCCCTATTCCAATTTCCTATGTTAAAGAAAGTCAATGGCCTGACCAATCAATGGCACAGAGATTGCCTTGTGGTCATGACAAATAGCAATGTCATTGATGATTTGTAAGTTGCATTTCAATGTGTATGTAGGATGTATGTAGTATTTCCATTTTTGTTACACACCACAATTGACTTCAAATCAAATTAATTGATAAAAACTGCATTAACTTATATAATAACATTTATATAATATAAACAGCATTCAAGAACTCATGTTTAAAGGTGCTTAAATTAAATAAAATAAATTTATTAATACTATGTAGCCAATTAATTAAAACTAAAAGTAATTAATTAAATTTAAAAATAATAATTAAAACTGGCCTTTACACTGAATCTGAAGTTAAAATTACAAATAAAATTGAAATCAAATCAATTACAACAATATTTTGGAAAGTGTGGATAAAGTATTTGTTGTCCATGTTGATTTATTTATAGCACTTCTTTGTAAAGTGTTAGTTTTGGTTTTGGTTAGCAGTGACAGAACATTTTGCCTTTAATATATATATATATATATATATATATATATATATATAGGTATAAATATAGATTAAATAATAATATATTGCTTTTATAGGCATTTTTATGCATGAAATACAGCTATTAAAAAAAAAAAAAAAAAGGTTTTGTTTGAGGGTCAGGAACAGATTAATCCATTTTATATTATATTTTATAGGAAAATTTCTTTCAGTTTTAGAACAAATTGGTTTTCAAACAACTTTTAGGAACAAATTAAGTTTGAAACTCAAGGTTTGACTGTACTGTGGTACACTTAGTGACCACAATGAAGAACTACTTAACCTTAATAATAAAAACAACAGATATTTAAAAATAATAAATTTTATCTGTAATGACAGGAGAGAGCAGAGAGAAATGAACTCTATCAAGTAACAACTCATAACAAATGACCACAATCATCATCCCATACATAAAGAGATGCACAGAAGTTTCAATTTATAATAGTTTCCTTTCAAAACATACAATTATTTTATGCTAATAAGAATGCAGCATCTTTGAACTTCATTTCTAGAATGTACATAATTCATATTTTATTAATTTACAATATTATGAATAAAAGAATTTTTTATAGTGCATATTTTTCAGTATGAGCAATTTTCTGTGTGTATATATGACAATGTGGTCTTTCTGTGCAAAATTTTCTTATGGGCTTTTTCCATGTGAGCTTTTTTCTGGTTATCCAGTTTTCTTATGACAGAGTACAATTCTTTTAAAGTATATTAAAAAACTTAATAATAAATAAAGTGACATATGAAACAGTATTTGGAACAAACATATAATTCTAATTTTTTGTTAAAATTTTCTTGACACTGAAACATAATATGATTTATATGTTTTCTGTACCTTCAACTTCATAAATCTTAAATTTTTTCTTGTATTTGTATATATATGTATATATATATACACAAATATACAAGTTTTACAAAGTTTTTCATACCATATTTTTGTTTTAATATTTTAATTATCCAAAAAACATACTAAATCTGCATAGAAAACATTAATATTGAAAATGCATGATGGCAAAAGAAAAACTGATAAAGAATGAAGCTACTATATAAGAAGAAGTTATCAGCAAAAAAATAAAAATAAAAAATGAACAAACAAATTGGAAAAGAAAAAAATTATATGTATTAAGGTCTAAAACTTAACACTTCATTCATAGAAACTTAAGCAATATTTTGATGTTGTATTTCAAAAGTTAAAAGCTAATTTTTGTTAGTTTTAATCAACATTAATTTTTTAAAATTCTATAATATATTTAGAAAATTTGAATCATTCAAAAACGTTATCAATAAAAAATAATTATTTTCTTTATTCTTTCCTTTTTTCATTTCTTTGTTCATGATAACTTTAGACTGTTAGTAAATTTTGCAAATAAAAATGTTTTGTTTAATTATAACTTTTATAACTTCCAAATATTTATAATTCAATAATCAATTAAAATATCAAAAAGCTCTATCCATTATAATAATAATGATTGATTATCTGTAAGCAAATTTTCCAAGAAATTATTGATTATATACAAATCAATACATTGAAAACTTTTAATCTTTTATAAAAACAAAACAATATAGAATCTTAATCAATTATTTTATAAAAATTTAAATTATCAATCACTAAATACTTTTTGGTACAACCATTAATATAATTTTTTTAAGAGAAATGCAGAAAGTATGATAAATTGCTGTTTTTTAAATTTAACTATTTTCTAAAATTTTCTTATTATTATTATTATTATTATTCAATAATCAAATTATGGTAAATGATAAAATTACTAAAAAAATAATCCTAAAACATGTCAGAAGTTCAAAATTCAATTTAATATTTGAATTTACAATCAGGTAAAATATGCATCTTTAAATCTACTTTGATTTTGTTTTTTTTAATGGATGGCTTTATTTTTAAATTATCATCATGAAGCTATTCTTCCTTGATAATATTCTGGGTGGACAGCTTATCTAACCATTTATATAGAAATATACAATCTTATAGTTATCTCTCTAATGAAATTAATGTTTAAATTCTACATATATAACAACATCTTCAATATCTAATAAATTTCATATAAATGCTAAGCACCATAAATTCCTTCACTTACATGGACAAAAAGTGAAATAATTGTTTTTAATATTTATATAAGTAACAATTTTAATATTTAATTTTTTGTATTTGAATTTGTATCTAGAAAAGTCAATTTTGTACATATGAAATTTCAAAAAATGGCATTAATATTTATGAATAATTCTAAATTACTAAAATCTATTCATCCTTTAACAACAAATATACACAGTGTGGTATATTATATCACATTACCTGAAGATGTGTATTGTTTTGAGATTTGCATTTAGATCTCAAAATGCTATACATATATCTATTTCATCTTGACTTTGTAAAATAGTTATTTCTATTATATTTATAAATTAATTTGTACTCTATCTATAAAATTTGTTTACATGAGATAATCATATAAACATAACTGTAGAATAAACAAAAATATACTGCAGATTAAACAGATATTTTTTACAACATAAAACAATTACAATTACTTGCAATGATAATTTTTAAATGTCAATGCATTAAATCAGATTACAATATCTAATTCAAGAAAAGCCTAATAATATTAAACACTTTTCACTTAAAATGTTTCTGTAGAATACAATTCGAACATATAATACTAAAATCTATATAATCTTATAATGAAAATATATTATAAGAAAGCATACAAAAGTTTGTTGTGTTATATATTAAATAATGTGTGTGCCGTAATTAAAAACAGAAATAAATTTTTTAATGTAATAAAATCATTAAATAATAATTTGTACTCACTGACAGTGTAATGAGAATTTATGTTCCTATTATCTTTTCACTTTTACTAAATTATTTTAATTGATTTTAACTATGTTAATAAATTTCTAACTTTAACTATTTAATGTAAAAGAAATTAATCTATTAATAAATATAAAACTATCCTAATTCATTGTATAGTAGTTGGCAGTTTGATATTTTTATTGAACAGCATATTTTATATTCACAGTTTCATCTCAGATGCAAGTTACCATTGAGTCAGCACTGATACATGCATATATATATACAGTAGAGCATCAATTATCCGACTTAATTGGGGACTGAGGTTGGTCGGATAACCGAAAAGTATGAAAAAATACATTATTAGTATAGTGTATTAGGCCTGGTTTAAATACTAGCCTCCCTTTTATGGTCGAGCAAGTGTTGCCAGCTAAAACATGCAAAAATTTAACAAAAATAATATTAAAGTAGCCAAGACATAGCCAAATATCGTAGCACCACATCACTAGCAGACATTTGAATTTGCCGACTAGAACGTGGTCGGTTAACTGATAATTCGGTTAATTGGGGTCGGATAATCGATGCTCTACTGTGTGTATATATATATATATTTAATTAAGGGCCAAATTGGATCAAATATATATAAAAAACCAAAGAAATTATTATTATTAATATTTTTGTATTAAGTTTAATAATGAATGTAACAAAAGATTTCATAACATGACATTAAATTTTAATAAATAGAATTATGAATTAATATTAAATTTTTAAGTCAGAAATATTCTTTATCCTATATTTTACATTAAAAAAACACAAATCATCCCATGAGTGCAATTATAAAATTAATATTATTTCTTATGAATACTAAGATAAATAAATTATTATTATTATTATTTTGTTTTATTAATTAATTGTTTTTATTTTATTAATTAAAACCTGTGAAAACAGAATCACATTGTACTGAATAATTTTTATGGTTTGGCAGATTTCCATTTCGAACAAGAGTTTTTTAACATAAAAAATTGCTCAGCTCCAAAAACTTTTTTGTTTTTTCAGGTTCTGTTTTAGACAGGTTTAACTGTAACTACTCACTACCTTTATAATATAAAAATAGATTAAATTATATATATTCTCCAAATATTACTCATTGTCAGAAAAAATTATTTTAATTGGTATATTAAAAATTAAAGATAAATACAGATATCCCTCATACAACATGGTTCTGCTTTTAAGACAGTTCAAGAATTTGTGAAATCCTCTATATAAAATTTCACAATTTTTAAGTGCAAACTCTGTTATTTGATATTTTTTTTTATTGAAATAAGCAAGCATACTGTCTTTGCCCTTGGATTTAGAATATTGGAATTTTCAATTTGTTTTGTGCCTCTTGTCAGGTTTACTTTAATGAAAACTGATAGTGCAATTTTGTCTTCTTTGTTTTAATTTTCCTATCAACCAGGTGTGATTGTCATTGCTTTCAGACTCTAGCCTTTAAGATTATCACTGTATTTTGTTTTTATAGGTTAATTTTTGTATTTAGTAAAGTTTACTTAAAGTTTTTTAGGTAAGTGTTATTAAACATGTTTTAACTGCAGGTAAGTAATCATTCCTACAAATGATGAACAAAATACAGCAGTATTTTGGTACTTGATCTGTTTCCAACTCAAACAATTCAGTATTCAAACACAAATTCTGGAAAAAATTACTCAGTACTTGACTGAACAAATGTGAGCCACTAGAACAAATTTTTTATTAATAATATATTTTTATTTTGTCATCCATAAAAGATTTCTTATGATAAAAATAAAAAAATAAAGATGCTGTTGATATTTCTGATCAAGATCAACAAAAACCTCAGATGATGATAATACTTTGTTTAAAAAAATGTCCTTGTTTAATTAAAATTAATATAATCACATAATACAGTACTTTTAAATTATTAAATGTGATTGTTAATTAATTATTGATTACTTTAATAAACATATTTCTCTTAGTAACGAAAAAGAATAGTATACTTTTGTTAACTTTTAGAACCTAACCCTGGGTTTTGCATTAGTTGTTTGTTTCATATAGCATGGATTCACGTAACAGCATTTTTTCAAAAGCTAACTACTGTGTTATGTGAGGGATAACTGTACTTTTTCCTCCCTTATTTTTTTATTTAATTAGTATTTTCATTCTATCAATTTTCTAGGTTTATATAAATTCAGTTTATCTTTCTTCCCCTGATTTCTTATAGAAATTATTATATTGTCCATTTTTGTTTTAATCATTCTATTTTGAGTAGATATGACCAAAAAGATGAATTTAAAGTTATAATGTAGAAATTTAATGAATATTTTCATGTAAATATTCATACCATATCAAACTGGTCACATGTAACAGCAATATCACACACAAATCCAAAGAACCACTTAAAAGCAACAAATTTTACTATTACAAATATTTTCATTTGTCTCCAATTATCATCATCAGGTAATGGAACATAACCAAATAGAACACTTTTAAACATAAAATTTAAACCAAGCAGAACATTTCCACAAAAGAATGAATGCAAATTTTAAAACAAATATATGAATTAAAATAAATAGCCAAACTGGGCAAGTGCAAAAATTATAAGTCTTGGGACTTATAAAGTGGGAAATTATAAGTCCTATTAACATATACCTTCCAGGCAGTAGAAAGTGTGTTGAAATGTTTGTGATAGTAAAATTTGTTGCTTTTAACATGTTGACTGCCATAATGATATAAGTTTTTGCAGTCTCTGGAACAAGACTTTTTTTTTTCATTTAAGAATTTGAGAAATATCATAGGTTAGCAAGTCATACTCAATATGGTAGTTTATTTTTTCTAAACAAGATTTTGAAGTGTGAAGCAAGTGTATATCGTGTGGCCTAGAAAACAAGCTTTTCATATTGGCATGTCTAAACCTGAAGATTTCAAAATATACTGCAGGACAGAAAAAATATCTCTGACAGCATGCCAACATCCATTGTTATGAGATTTTGCAAAAATTTGTTGGATAGTGGGCATAGTAATTTGTTGATAATTATTATACCAGCATTGGACTTGCTCATAAATTGTTGGACAAACTCATCTTGTAGGCACATTGAGAAAAAATTGGAAAGGAAACCCAAAAGATATTGTAGGAAAAAACCTGAAAAAAATGGAGTTATTGCTAAGGCAAGTACCTCAGGAGTGATTATACTAAAGTGGTGTGATAAATGCAAAGATTTGATTTGAAGTAACAACAAAACATAAATAACATGGTTTCCATCATGTCAGAAAATGGAACTGAAAAACAGACACTGACAGTAATCAGAGACTATAACCAAAGTAAAAGTTCCATTGATCTATCTGATCAAATAGATTATGCTTATTGTCTCAAACATACTATCAAATAGTACCACAAAACTAACTATCAAAAATTTTGTAGTTTCAACAATCACAAATGCATTCATACTGTACAAAAGGGTTGCTGATAAAAAATATCAATATTACTCAATTTAAAGAAATTGCTTAAGATTTGCCTCAAAAAACTGAAAAAGAAAAAGCTCACATCAGCAGAAAAACATTTCATTGAAGAAGCAGAATTACAAGTAGATATAAATGCATAGCTTGCTTTAAAAACCATGTCTAAGCAATATGGCAGGAAATATGAAACCTCAAAGGCCCCTATGTCTTGTTATAGGTGTGTTCATTGTGAATTTTACTTCATACTTCATTTCACTAGTGTTCATACATGCACATTACAGTTATGTTTAGCAGTGTAACTGTTATTTTTTAATTCTTTTATTTATGTACCCTCACCAATGTATTTTGCTTATTTTCTAAACTAAAATAAAAATTTAGTCTCCAAAACTACATCACATTTATTTATTTATTTACTATTTACTGAACAAAATATAAATACAACAAAATAAAACAAATATGAATAAATCAACAATGCAAAATATATATATTTATTTTTATTCTCATTATTAGGTCCCAAGTATTTTAGTTAGAGCCAAGCCAACAGAAACTATGTTTACTAGGCTGCCTACTTTCATTTGACAAAGCATTTCTATTCCAATGTGAGGATATTGTGTGCAACTTTGCTTGGAGTAAAATACTACATGCAAATATATGTGTGTGACATGCTTATTCAGTTATGAGCACTGCAAGTCACATGTGTTTCATATGGCAGTCAACACGTTAACTGGGTTTTTTGGATATTGCTGTTTCATGTAAATAGATGACTTGTTAGTTTTCAAGATTTTTGTGTAATCCCATTTGAAGATAAAATCTGAGAACACCTACATTGTTTAATGGTTTCAATATGAAGTAAATAGTGAAAAAGTTAAATTGAATTTATATAAGAATATGAATTAGAAGAGGTTATATGAGATTTCCAAATTTAAATTTTAAATAATTTACTTTTAATATTGTATTAATATACAATTTCTAAAATAGTAAATTTTTTAAAAATTCTAAAATATTCTAATCATTCTTGGTTATATTTAGTTTTAATGCATAATTTGCATTATTAAATACATACACTGATCAAAACAATTATGAAGCATAAGATTTTGGCAAAAATGTACAAGCCAGTGAAATATATGAAAACATGACAATAATTTGGCCCAAATGCATCATGCTTTCACATATTATTGTAATTATCTTGTGTGACAATAACATCTGACATTCAAAATTGTTCATTGTAGATGATTTTCTGTGTAGCATATTTCTGTAATTGCTTTGATCAGTGTATTATCTTCTAAATTTCAATTAACTGACATTTTCAAATTATGGAAAATTTATTACAAAAAGAAAAATTTTGTCCCAAGTTAGTGAAAAATGCTTGATATTTCAAATATACAATTTTTTAAATCTTATTTTCTATTCCTATCTAAATAAATTGTTTTATTACAATGAGTCCAACTATTATGATATTAGTTTACCTAGTTCAGTTATTAGCTCGAATGTATATATCTATGAAAGTCCTACTTGAAAGTTTAAATAAAGACTTGTTTGTAATATTACAAGAAATTATAAATATCACAGTAATCTACTAATATACTTCTTTGCCTTCAAATTAAAATTTTTATTACATCATATCTATATTTAATCATTGCATCCAGTTTAGTGTGCCATCAGCAATTAAAAAAAATACTGTAATTACTGTATTAATATTAGAAATAAAATATATACTGTATATAGATATAAAATTAATAAATAAATAAAAAAAATTTGATCAGAATATATAAAATAAAATTATATACAGTCTGTTACAAAAGTATAGAAACACCATAAATTTTGTGTTTTTTCAAAATTTATTTTGAAATTATTACTGGAAATATTATTAATTATTTTTTATCATTATTTTAATTATTTTATCAGGTTTTTTTATATTTCATAAAGCAGCATAAATCTTTTTTCACAAATATTCATTTTTTATATATTCAACATATATCATGTTTAACATCCAGGAATGAGAGAGAAGTTTTGAAACTTATAACTAAAAAAACATGTAAACAAGACAAGCTGCTGCTGAAATACTAATAGATGTATCTCGTGCAAATGTTTGGAGAACTTTAAAAAACTGACAATGTAAAATATTTAAAAATGAAGTTGAAACCACCTTTAACTGCCAAACACATATCAATGCATTTAAATTGGACTAAAGACAAGATGGGATGGACTGAAGAATGGCAAGAAATAATGTTTAGTGACAAGAAGTTTAATTTATATGGCCCTGATGGGTTTTCATATTATTGGCATGATTTAAGAAGAGAAAGCAGAGTTAAAATAAGCCATGGGTCTGTAATGATTTGGGTAGTTTTGGAGGTAAATGGGATGGATGAGAAGGTAAAACTAATTTAGTATTTGTTGACAAAAATATGATTACATTTGGTGCATTAATTGGAGGTCATAAATGGTAGTTTCAACATGATAATGCTCCCATTCATGCCTCAATGTCAACAAAAAATTGGTTTAAAAAAAAATATTGATGTAATTGACTGACCTTCATGTAGTCCAGGCCATTGTTTATCAAAATGGGAAACAATATGAATCTGTAAATCAATTGAAATTTGCAATAATGGATACATGGGACGAAATTAAAGAATGAACAATTAAAAAAATTCATTACCTCTATGCCTAACAGAATTTTTCAAGTAATTGTAGCCAAAGCAGGTGAAACCAAATATTAAGTGTTTAACGTTTATTTTAATATAATTTTAGAAAGTATATCCATACTTTTGTAATAAGTAAAAAGTGAAAACTGTGATAACTTCTATTATATTATTATTAAAAGATATAAAGCTTGAAAACGATATTTTTGTAATTGTTTTAAAACATATAAAACTGTTTCCTATAAAAAAATTTACATAAATTTTGAAAAATCATGAAATTTGTGGTGTTTCTATACTTTTGTAACAGAGTGTACTATTATATAGTTAAATCTTTTCAAGAAAGTTGATAAGAATAGTTTATGTAATTAAATAATCTTAAATACAAAAATATGAAAAGCAAAAACTGTATTGAGTATTTAATTATTACATAGTCAGTCATACAGAAAACAGAAAATTAAGATAAAAATCAAAGTAATAATGATGTTCTGTAGAATAGAATGTTTGATTCTTTTCTACATACATTAAAACAATCCTATACCTATAAAACAGCATCAGAATAAGCTATTACATTAATGTTATTCTAAGTATATTATTATAATAAATCATAGGAAGAATAGACTGTCACAGTAATAAATAGATCAAATATAAAAAGATATAAAATAAAAATTTCAATAGTATAAACTCAAATCAATTAAAAATAAATATTAATTTAAAACAGTAAAATTAAAACTGAAATAAATTAATATATAAACATTAATGAAATTATTTACAATTTTAAAATAGGATGAATAAAAATACAAGGATCAGGTATAATTTGAATGCATTCTTTAAGATTATAGTCAATAAAAGAATTTTAATGCCAATCATGATTTTTTAAAAGCTTACATTAATTCAAACAGTGATAACCTTGAAGTCTTTGGCCCTTAATTATATATATTATTTTACATAGATACAAATTAAATAAAATTAATAAATTCTATTCCTTTATATAATTGTAATTTATTAATTAACATTGTTGTTTTGTAAATATTTAGTATGTTGTTTAGTTTTTAGTTTACTTATAAATTGTTGTTCTAGGGCTGAGAAATATTGAGTGTTATTATAGTGCTTTGGAAATAGTTTATTACTAGAATACTGAAAATAATTTTTTATATAAAAAAGTAAAGTTTAAATCTATATCATTTGATCAATTTTTTAAAATTGTATATCAGTTGTATTTTTAATACAATTATTATGGAAAAAATTTTTGAAATAATTCTTAAATATCAATTTAAAAAGTAATTAATAAAAATTCATTATTATTGAAGAATTCTTAATGTTAATTGGAAAAATGAGAAAGTATTAGAGAGATACCAAAATAAAAATAC
The DNA here is from genome assembly GCF_030686945.1 of Centruroides vittatus. Taxonomy (NCBI): domain Eukaryota; kingdom Metazoa; phylum Arthropoda; class Arachnida; order Scorpiones; family Buthidae; genus Centruroides; species Centruroides vittatus. The sequence goes on from NW_027122565.1 coordinate 124,623, forward strand.
AATTTTTATAATTATCAGGAAGTTAATTATAGTTTAAGTAATAAAAGTTAAATTTATAAAACTGACTAATTAATTCTGAGGATTATTTGTAAGATTTAACAGTGTTTTCTGTAGTTCTGAATCTATTTCTGATGGATCTGGAGCTTCTGCTATAATCCAAGTCTCTTCTAAGTTTTCTGAGGTTTCTTCTCGACAGAGCGGACAATTTTGCCTGGAAGCTTTCCTATTTTAAAATTATATGAAATGTTAAATATTTTAAACTAAGTCAAGCATAAGACTTGAAGTATCTGAAGTATCCAAAAAAAATTTAAAACTGAAATTTTAACTAAAGTTATAAAAATTTGAGGCATGGCATGTTTTTCTATCTGTTCATAATTTGTTTTGTTAGCTGATGTTCAAATAACAATGTATATAATATTAACTGGCATTTGAAAATCAGAATATTTGTTATTTATCATGAGTAATCTTGTAATTGTAATTAAAAATATTGTAATTATAAAAATTACAATAATTTATGTTATATCTACACTCACTGGTCAATGAATTAGAAACACCATGCATTAAGTAAATGTAATTTTGCAGATGCAAAACACTTTCATCATGTGAGTTACCAGGTGTTCATAAGTTCCTATTTAAGAATGCTCATTGGTCATTAAGTTTATGAAAATGGAAAAAGCAAAGGACTTGACAGAGTTTCAAAAAGGGCTAATTTTTGTGCCTATCTCACTGGAGCCATGATATCAAGAACTGTGGAGCTGATTAGTTTTTCCAAAGGCGAGATATCCTGAGTGTTCAATCAGTGGAAAAATAGCCCACAGTCAATGTCTAAAAGAAGTAACTGTGGTTCTAAAACAGTTAATCAGGAAAGTGACTGACATCACCTGAAAAAGCTAGTGCAGAAAAAAAAACTCTCTCTCTGCAGCAATTATTGGAAGAATTTAACAAATCCCATCTCTGACCCATATCTACCCAAACTATGTGTAGGGAACTGAAAATAATCGGTATGAACAGTTGTAGGCTTATACAAAAACCAGTGATTTCCGTGAAGAACCAGAAAGTTCATCTACAGTGGCCAAGACCACTGTGATTAAACATCCAAGGACTGGAAAAAGTAATGTGGTCAGACGAATCACAGTACACCTTATTCTGTACTGATGGTAGATAGAGGGTTTGGAGTAAGCCCCATGAAGCAATGGACCCTGCTTGTCTCATTAACATGACTCAAGGTTCTGGTGGGGGTGTTATGATATGGGGCATGTTCTGTTGGGACAGAACTGGTCCACTGATATTCCTGGAAGGTTGGGTGACTTCCAACGAGCACCTGAACATTGTTACTGATCAAGTTCTTCCTGCAATGTTGCATTTTTCCTGTATGTGATGGCTCTTTCTTTGATGACAATGCTACTGTCCATCGTGCAAGAATTGTTCAGCAGTGGTTCAGTGAGCATGAAGACAACTTTCGCCACCTACCTTGGCCACCACAGAACCCAATCTTAACACCATTGAAAACATATGGGACATGTTAGAATGACAGATCTGCCAGCAAATCCACTTCCATCAAATCTATGTAAATTAAAGGAAAGTCTAGTGAATGCCTAGTGTGCATAGGACATAGAAGCACTTCAGCACCTTATAGAATCCATGCCAAATCAAGTAAATAATGTAATTCAAACTAAAGGTAGTCCAATAAAATATTAAACTGCTGTTTCTAATTCATTGGCCAGTGAGTTTAGAATATTTATCCATTAATGTCCAATTTTATTATTAGTGTTAATATAAATACAGTATACTTTCACTAATTGAAACTCTGTTTACTCTGAATCAAGTTTTTATTATTTTTCTGCGAATCCAAATAACCCCACGTAATATTTAGTTTTACCAAGTGTCTTAAATTCTGTATTACAAAAATATAATTTTATTATAATAATAATATAAAATTTTTAAATTCAATATAATGTGTGTTAAAGATGTATTAGTTAATATAAAGTTACAATACCTTCAGTGTAATTTTACACTTACCAGGTTTCAATACAAGGCAAACAAAAACAATGTGTACAAGGTAGCATGATATTGGGCTTTTTATCCATGCATATACAACATTCTTCCAAATCAGATTTGATCTTTTCTATTTCACCAAACCTTCAAAATAATAAATAGTTAATATTAAAATTTGAATATATATATTTATGCATAAGAATACAACAAACTTAAAAACATAAAAGATAAATGAATACATCTAAATTTGCTGAAATATCAATACTGTCATAAGCTGGAACTATAGGGTGAATCATAATTCTCCATACAAATGGTGAAAGCAGTGACTAATGTTTATTTTATTTGCACAAATGGTATATGATGCAACAGAATAATGTCAATCCCTTCTTCCTTCATTAGTGGCATTTCTTTTCAATTGGTCCATCTTCCTGAAAACATAGAAGAAATTAGTCACTGCTTTCACCATTTGTATGGAGACTTATGACTCACCCTGTACAGTAACTAGAAACACACAAATTACTTTACATACTTTTCCAGTAAATTACTCTTTAATCAAACTACCATTTTTGGCTTTATTGATAAGCCTTCATTGGGTTTTTTGAAAACAGATTCAATTTGGAACAGTATTACATTACATTTAAAAATATTAATGGGATTATTGATTAAATTTAAAAAATCATAATATACTAAAAAAGTGTACAATTAAGAATAAAAGTAAATACAGTTTAACCCGATCATAACATCATTGGATGTAATGACAACAAATTCCATGGATGTGTGTGTGTATTATCTATTTTGCTTAATATCGCAGGACAGGATGAAGATAAGAAAAAAAAATTTGGCATGGTAGCTTGTATATAAGAGACATTAATGCTATTTAATTTTGGGTGTGAAATGTCAAGGGGACAGAGAAATAAAGAGTGGTCATGTGTAATATCTAACAAGGAGTCAGACTTAATGAAGATTTTACTTGTTTTTAGCATTTATAGTGTTTTATAGAACTCATCTCTACCCTAAAAATTCAGATTTTTGCTATTTTATAATAATTAAAAATATATAGTTTTTATAACAAAATCTCATAACAGATGGCACCACATACAATTTTAGTTAACCTACTTATTTTGATTAATAATACAAAAGTAATTTTTAAAATAAAATCTCATAAAAGTCAGGAAAGTTACGCAACTCATTGCTAGATTTTTTTCTAATAAATTGATTTTCATATGTGAGGAACTATTTGACATCATTTTATAGACATTTATAATTTTGCCACAGATGCTATAATAATCTTATTAAATACATATAGCAGAATTATATTTAGTAGATTATATATAATTATAAGATAAATAAATATAGTAGGTCCTCAACTTAACAGATAATTGGAGAAGGGTGTCCACTATTGCCAAAAATCCATTAATTTCCATATTCACTATTGTCAAACTTTATTACAGGATGATGCCTACTGCCATCTGCTGATAAATTTAATAATTATAATTATATTAATATTTAATAATTAATTTAGGAGGTTCTGGAAGAAAAGAATCAGTCTGAAGAGGGGCTTGAACCCACAACTCCTACTTTCCATGTGGTCACATTGCCAGTTACATTATCCAGATCTCTCTGATCTTCACTTCCAAAACTATTAATTTAGATACAACCATACTGGTTATCACAGCATCAACTAGGGATGACTTCAGCACCCAAGGCCTATAATACCCGCCATAGCACTGAGACAGCTATTGCTTTACTCCAGCATGGTGTACATGTTATGCTCAAAGACCAAAAACATTCATTAAGCAAAAAAAAAAAACCGAACACAACACATTGTGGTATCTTTAAATCGTCCACAACATGAAATTCACATCATGGCAGTTGTAAAAACACAATGCATTATGGCTAATTCAAAATGACCACAAAGCGAAATTTGTGTTGTGGCTTTCAAGATTTTTAATCACTACATGTTGTGATGATTAAGAAAAGCCATAATGCATTCTGAACATTAGTTAGCTGATGCAACTACGATATGACAGACAGGGTGAAATTGGTTCAAATGTTTTAGTTATTGATCGAAGACATGCAGCTCCCAGAAATGTTTTAGCTGTTGTTATGAGCATTAATCCAGCAGGTCTCTATCAATTAGGAAGCAAAGAAGGTCTTCTTAAAGTGTAACTTATTAACATTCAGGATGTACCCTCAGCTTCATTGACACTTCACTTAGCATCCATGTTAACATCTGAAAGTAAGCAAAGGTTTATAATGTCACTGTGAAAGATACTGTATTTGTGACAATATGCCATATTACTGTATATATTTTTGATATAAGTTTAGTTTTAAGTTTTCTTTCTTCTCCCTTTTTTTCCCCTCAAATTTTCGACTAACATTCCTTTCCTGTGGGTGGGGTAACCCTTTCTAAGAACCACATTAACAATGGAAAGTGAAGGCCCTGAGGCTACTATAGCAGATAAGAAGGGACATTCTTGGGTCAGACTCTCAGTGAAGGCAGACATATGAAAGGTATGCTCCTGCTTGTCATCTAGAAGGACAAAGGACCTTGTTAATGTAAGGAGAGAGAGAGAGAAACATCCCTTGTATAAGGAAGATCATTGAAGAGATCCAATTAAAGGTCATTGGGAAACAGGATTTACAGTGGTTCCCCACCAGAAGAGCATCAACACTAGACAAAAAACCCAGGTATTCTTTATAACCTCCTCTTCTATCATACTAAAACCTTTTTTGTTAACCTTTCTTTCCTCTTTTAGTTTATAATTTAGTGTAAGTATTAGTTGTAAGATTACGAGTCTGTTTTTTACTTATTTGTTGCGAACAGGTTCCCTTGATTTGTATTTACTTGACTCCTTGCTCTGATTTTGGATATTTTGAAATGCTCAGAGTTGGAATCCGAAAAGAATCTTGTGTATTACTAATCACATGAAAAATAAATAATTGTCATTATTTATTCGTGTACTGCCTTTCGTGGACCATTGTACACTCGTGTGACTCTCATATTGATAAAAATGCAAATGTTGCTCAAAGAACATAAAATGCAACTCAAAATATCATGGTAATAGTTCTTGTAAAAATAAATAACTCTGCAACATTCTTGATTCTCCTAAAAAAGACTAATTTATTAATAAAAGTTCCAGACAAAGTAATTATTTTTAGTAAATTAGTTGTTAGAAAATGTTGACATCTCGAGCACCGCAATTTATTTTCGCAAGATTTTCATGAATGATTAAATGTTGAAACATAACCAAGTTACATTTCAGTATGTAGTGAATAATTTTGTTATGTACTTATATAAGATGATTGAAGATAAATAAATCATAATGAAAAAGAAAGCTTTATTTTCTTATCATCACCTTGTTATTAGTTAACATCCAGAACTTGTGGTGACTTTTAACCATAATAAATCTGTCACACAGTGGTTTTTAACTTTAGCAGCTGATTTTTATGCCATTGTGTAGAGTACGTTGAGCACCTACTAGTACCTTACATGTAGTTTGACCTTTGGCACTTTTAAGCAAAACAAAAAACCAAATGTATATTTTTCTCCATACATTTTATTTTTTTAAAACTTTTTTAAGTATGAAAATTAAATTTCTAGGAAAACTTGTAGAACTAATGTTGTTCAGCATTAAAAATTATAAATAAAAATGTTTTGAGGCTAGAACTCATACTTTAAAGTTACAAACCACTGTGTGTCATATCACCCTCAATCATGGTTGCATCAGCTAATGTTTAGAATGCATTATGGCTTTTCTCAATCACCGTAACATGTAGTGGTCAAATATCATGAAAGCCACAATGCAAATTTTGCTTTGTGGTCATTTTGGATTAATTGAATTAGTGGTGTTTTTACAAGTGCCACAACATGAATTTCACATTGTGGATGATTTAAAAAGACCACAATGCATTGTGGTAGTTTTTTTCACTCAATGAGAGTTTTTGATCTTTGAGCCCAACATATAAACAAATAGAAACATTGCTTATCCAAATCTTCTGGAGATTGGGATAAGCAAGAGTTACAGGTTTGATCCCACTTCAGGCTAGTTCTTTTCTTCCAGAATCTTTTAAATTAATTATTAAATTTATTAATAGATGGCACCTATTGTCTACTTCTAAGCCAAATTACTTACATTTAATTATTAAGAGTAGCATTAATATAGCTTAATATTATTCAGCAATCATTTGGCATTAATATTGAAAGATCAGGTTGAGCAATGTTTGTTTCTATAATTTACTGTGTATAGAACATATCAAAATGTTTTTATAATGCAGTGATTTTCAATCAGGGTGGTGCAATAGCAGTCTTCAATTTAACAGATCATAATAATAAGAGATGAAATAATAATATTCTTTTCCAAGTAGTCAATAAGGATAATTCCCTTGGCATCCTAAATAAATGGAAACAATGACTTTCCCCACTAAGGAAACAACTTTCGTCTTCTTTAGAGTTGGTGAAGAGACACATGCTTTCCTTGATTAGATTGTTGCTTAGTCTCAGAGGTATTGTACTGGATGCATGTCTTGTCTGTAGTCATGTATCAATACAAAAATTTCTATGGATTCTTCTGGTAGATGTCCAAACACTCCTTGGAAGTTGTTGCGCACATACATTTTTGTTTGATCATGAGCAAACATGTCACCTGTCTTAGAGACCTTAATCATGCCTAGTTCTTAAATTAGGATTTTGAATATATTTTGTACACCCAGTCAACAGAAATGCCCATTACCTCAGCAATCTCCCACAAATTCAAGTGGCAGTCAGCCAGCACCATATTCATGGATTTTATCTGTGTGTTTTAGGGTACCAGTAGTTGCAGGTCATCTGTTATGAATGTTGTCTTCCACACTTTCTCAGGCAAGTTCAAAAAGTATTACCCATTTGCTTATCATTTGATGGGACAGACTCTGCCAAAACTTGATCCAAATTGGCTTTGATCTCAGTGGCATTTAACCCTTTACCAGATACTTTATTATAGTGAAAATTTCAATTTTCTCCCATTTTTATTTTCCTGGCTCTGTTATATATAACAGAAGGTAAGTATAGTGATTGGTCATTAAAGACCCTCCCCAAGACTTTTACATTTTTGAACTTTTGGACTCAGGACACCTTGAAATGTCAAGAAATACAAAAAAAAAATCAGTTTTTTCTGTATGTATGGATGTTAGCATATGTATATGTATATGTTACAGTCAAAACCCGTTTTTAGTTAGAACGCATTTTAACTAGTTGAAACTAGTTTATACCGAATGTCTTTGTTAAAACCCGTTTTAACTCAAATTCATTTTTGACTAGCAGTAAATTCTAGTTTTAACTAGACAAAACAGATTTGAACAAAGACATCCAGTATAAACTAGTTTCAACTAGTTAAAACGCATCCTAGCTAAAAACTGGTTTTGACGGTAACATATAGAGTGATTCGGGGTAAGATGTTAAGCGGGAGAAGATGCCTACTTTTTGATATTTTCAAATGGTGATGTCAGATATTGTCATGTGTTTGTATGATGAATCATTGGGCCAATATTGAGTGCGGAAACGAAACCTGTAGTTGGCTACCGTTACATCTCATTTTCTACATCTGAGAAGAATAAAAGCAAGATAAGAATGAAGTTTTTGTTGTGAAATGTTTCTAGAATCATTTTAAAACTAAAAGTTAAAATTAAATTTATTAAAAAATGCTAAAAACAATTAATGTGTGAGTTAAGGTTCTAAAGTTTCCATTGTGAGCTGCCGCTGATCTCGATCGAACATGCTAGAACACGTGACTCCACTAGGCACCTTACCCTGACAAATAGGAAAGATGCCACATTTTTCTTGGGGTAACATGCCTATTTTTTGTTAATTGAATTCCAATACGCCTAGCCTATTTTTAATAAATTTTTGTTTTCTCAATTTATTGCAGGATATGCATAGAAATTATATAGGGACTTCTCAAAAAGGTTTTTGGACTGAAAAAAGCTTTCAGCTAGCTATAGAGCATGTTAGAACGGTGGAAACTTAACAATACTTATACTGTGCTGTTATACTTACTATGAAGTACTTTGTACTACATATGCAATAAATTAAATTCGGTTAAGATATTCAAAAATTAATTTTATGCAGTTATATTTGTTATCTTACTCTAATGGCATTTGGCATCTCACCTGGATACTTGGGGTGAGATGCCTAAAATGCCAGACAGTAAAATAGTCATCATTGCAAACACAATTTACAATTATTTTTCATATACTCCAAATTTGTTTTATTTGAAAAACATGCTCAAGAATATGATATTTGCGTTAGAGGCCTCCAAATTATCGCTATAATTTTTTTCATAAGCAAAATGTTAGGCATCTTCCCCCAAATCACTATACATAACTATTTATTTCTCCCAAACATATTTATGTAGCTAAAATTAGTTTTAACTAATGTTAAAAGTTAAAACTAGTTTTATCTAAAATCAGGAACATGTACAGCAGTAAATTAACTAGACAAAACCATTTTGTCTAGTTAAAACTAGAATTTACTGCTAGTCAAAAATGAATTTGAGTTAAAACTAGTTTTAACTAGACAAAACAGGTTTTAACAAAGACATCCAGAAAAAATTAGTTTCAACTAGTTAAAACGCGTTCTAACTAAAAACGGGTTTTGACTGTAACATATATATATATATATATATATATATATGTGTGTGTGTGTGTGTGTGTCTCTGTGTGGAGGGGCACAATTTTGTTCACCTTCTTTGAAGCTTAATAACGCCTATACTTTTTGTTAAAAATTTCTGAAATTTTGTACAGAGGTTTGTTTATTAGGGAGACTGATGCTCTTAAATTTTGGTGATTATAGGTCAAGGAGTAGAAAGTTGTGTGTATCTCGAGTAAGGTCAGACTTAATGATAAGTTTACTTGTTATTAGTATTGACAATATTTTGTAAAACCCACCCTTACCCTCAAAATTAAGCTTTTTGCCATTTTATAATAGTTAAAAATATAAAATGTTTGTAATAATAAAATATCATAACAGATGGCACCACACACACAGTTTTAAATGTTTCTGGGAAAGTTAAGCAACTCATTGCTGAATTTTCTTTGTTGTAATCCATCTTCATTACATCTGTAATCTGCCAGAGCACTTTCTATTTCCTCTTTGGTATCAAAATGTTGCAAATATGCATAACAAGTAGTGATGTTGGTTCCTGATGTCATCCAGTTTCATGTGGCTAACACTTCCACCTATTTGCAAATCCAAGAACTTTCCAAACTACCAATGTATCAATAAAATTTTATTATAATGTTCATTGAGTAATTTATATTCATTAACTCATCCAATCTATGAAAAAAGAAAGGTCATGAATTTTTCATCCATTAAACTTAAAGTTCATTAAATTGAGGGTCTACTGTATTTATAGTATTTATAAATTTAAAATAATTATGGAAAATATTAAAGGCATGAATAATTAAACATAGTATATTTTAAAATAAATTTATCATCATCACTATATTAGTAAAATCTTTTTAGTTATACCTGTTACAAACTTTCATCGTTAGTAAAGCTTCTTTATTTTTACTACTTTCTTTTTTACTTTTTTTCCTATTAATTTTCTTATTCATATATTTAGTTGGTGGGAGTTTACTAGCAAAGTGTTGATACATCAAAGCTTGATAAGTATGAACAAATTGTGGCAAGGTTAATATACGATAAGATTCTATTCTGTTAGTTGAAGAATTAATCTGAAAAATGAAGCAATGCAAATTTAGTAAATTAATTTAAGTTAATACATATCCTAGAGATAAATTCCTGTAATGATTCCAAAATCACAAAATTATTTAATAGGAACAAGTTGAATATATATTCTACATACACATGCACATGCATGAACATAATGAATTGACACAGATTATATACTATATAAAACATCAAACTTTCAAAAGGACACAAAATCAATACTTTTCTGATTGCTATTTATTTGTATAATCAAATTGCATTTCACATCTTTCTTGAATCTTTTTTGATAAACTTTGTTGTTTTTTTGTATATATATTAATGTGCTGTATTTTTAAATGTGCATTAATTTATTCAATAAAACCCATCTGAAATAGAACATGATCAGAATTTTCTATTTTGATGGGTTTCCATTGTATAATATGTTATATTTTTATTAACGCAGGAAAAATATGGAAATTGAAAAAATGTTACAAGTCCTATTTAGAAATGTTTCTTCTCCAACCTAAGTGTTTTATGTTCCAAAGACATGTTCATAAAGACAAATTATACATGATACTGTTGAGTTTCAAAGTAATCTTTGAAATTTTGTTGGGGATAGTGACAAAAGAAGCATGCACAAACACCTAATTACTAACAAAAATTCTTTAATGAACAAAACAGTTGCTACAAAACCCGAGATATCAGCAAACCCAATAAAGTAACAACTAGAATTCGCGTACATCCTGACCACCATAGCGTATTATAACTAATTTATACACAAATTCCTGAAGATTAAATAAACTAAATTACAACAGTAGGACTAATAATAACTGAATTACAACTATATCTATAATCCCAAAACCAAATATACAAAATATCTTGCTGGTTGGTGACAGAACACTCTAAATATCAGTGTTATAGGGTTCCTTGGACTTTTGCTGAAACTCCTTATGTCCATGTCCTTCCCTCAAAAAAAGATCGTCTCTCTCTCTCTCTCTCTCGGCCAATTGTCTCTCTCACTCAAACTCAGGGATGTCTTTAATGATTAGTCTCTTAATTTTTCCTGAGTTCTTCCTGCTTCTGTCCTTGTTGAAGGCTCGCCCAAAGTGCTTCTCATCTGTTTGAGCTCTTTGGATATTACCTTCCTGGTGTCCAGACCAGTTCCCCCAGCAGAGATCCACATTTCAACATTGTACCACCAGCTTGGTGGTACAATGGTTCTGGACATGAATACAAACAATGTAAATGCCAAACAAAGGGTGGAAAGAGCATATGAAATTGGAGTGGGCAGAGGAAAAAAAACAAAAAGGCAGACGGCCAAAATACAGAGAAAAGAATATGTTCATTATCCACAGAATATGTTCTAATTGCCTTACTTCTTATAATGTACCATTTATAAGTCAGCACTTAATTCATTAATTATCAAGTTAGACTAACATAGAACTTTTCAATTTTTATTTCAGAATTGCTCATGTAAGAATAATTACTCTTAAAAATTAGTTTTTGTTATTCCTCCTGTTAGTAATACACTACTGAATTTTGATTATTCTAAAAATTTTACTAAGTGGCATTGGTTTCATCTAATAGATTAGAAAAATAATTATCACAATAGTTTAAGGAATAATTTACAAATTATGCACCTTAATACATTTTTTTCATATTATTTTGATTGAAATTCTACTTCTGATTAAAGTGTTTATCATCAGGGTTAATCATTTGAATTTCATTAATTCTTAATACAATTAATCCAGCTTATTGGCAGTTAGGCAAGTGTTTAATGGCTTTAGATTTTAGAATGGTTCTTATTGAAAAAGTTTAAATAAACACTAGTCCATCTTATATAAGGAGAATGGAAGCATTTCATCTTAAAATGTTTTATCATAATTGTTTGATAACTTTTATTTGAATCAAATTAATTTTATATTTAGTAACTACTTTTTATATTTTTATCACACATGACATCTTTTTCCAAAATAGTAAATATTTTTTAAATATGTATCACAGTAGAGCGTCGATAAGTGGAATGTCGGTAAGGGGAATGGCCGGAAAGTGGAACGATTTTCAGTCGGACTGTGTCGTGCTGAATTGAATGTTTTTGATACTAAATTTACTTCTAAAGTATAATTTTCATGTTTTTTATATTCTTTAATATATTTATTTTGTTTGTACAAAATGCAGAAATAATTTTTAACGATACGATAGCCTCGATGATTATTATAAAATTTTCGTTAGGCTTAAAATCGACGAAAATTCAACAAGAAGCGATACGCAACGGAGAAAAATTTGAACATCGGACAGGTTAATGTATTTTTTCGTACAAAGTCGGAAACTGGAACAAATCATTAACTGGAAGGACCCCAGTCCCCAATTGGTTCCACTTATCGACGCTCTACTGTACTCCAAAATAATTTAACTCTTATAAAGAGTTAGGAAAGAACAGTTGTGCAGGTATCCCTTGATAAATGTAGTTAATTAATCCCTTGATGCTACCACATATATCAAAATCACATTAATCAAATACTGTGTCTATGTTAAGTAAAGACAGCTGGTAAAGCTACATTACTTAAAACTTCTGTTGCATATATAAAAAGATTGCCACAATTAATTTCATGCATTAATCAAATCCTATATTAAGCAAAACTGCATTAAACAAGGGATACCTGTATCGCATTGTCTGAAAAGTAGCTGTGAAAATGAAACTACAAACTTAACAAAGTAAAAAATGATTGATTGTAACTCTCATCACTGAGAAATCAAATTTGTGAGGATCAAGCCCCCCTGCCTTATTCTCTCCCCATATACCTTAAGATTAACTTAATAATTTAATTATAATTGCATATAAGAATATTATAAAATAATATAATTTTATTTATGTTAAAACTAACATTTTGTGAAAGGAAGACATTTCCATTTAGAACTTCCTTGTAGATGTTAACGGAACTTTCTCACTCACCAATCTATTCCCCCTCACTATGGATAAGCTTAATTATTACCAAATGTTCACTTTAGAAAACCCTTTTGTTTTATATTATTGTATGTGGAAATAATTGTACTATTTGAAAATTTGTTATTGTTTGAGAAAATATCAAATTTATTAAATAGAATAATCAATTTTTGAAAAAAAGGAAGCTGCCTCCCCATTCCATCAAAATGGAACCTAACAGTTGTTATCAGCCTTGTCATCTGCCAAGTTAGACATCGTCAGAGGCTTTGTTTTCTCAAATTTTACCCCTAACTTTCCTGTTTACGTAAGAAAAATCCTCTAATTTAATTGGACGAAACACAAGAATATTATCAAAATTTGCACCAAATTCGGAAAGTTCCTTCGAAACCCTCATGTAAGTCACATTGAGAAAAAGAAGTTCCTGAGAAGTCTCGTTGTAGGACACTCAAAGAGAAAAAGGAGTTCCTTAGAAGTCCTGATGAAAGATACATCCTAGAGTTTCTGGAAGTCTCGTTGTAAGATACATCCCCAATTTACGGATCTCTGAACATGTTCTAGTCGAATACGACGAAATTTATCAATCTTTTGAAGGAGTAATAATGTTAAGTAGAAGAGTCAAGACTTATATATTGTGTGCCTAAAGGAGAATGAACTGAGGACTTTTGAACGAATAATTCCCGAAGAACTAATTTGAATCATGTTACAGTCTACTTTTTGATAAGATATTTTAATCGGAACAAATCACTAATCTGAACAACCCCAGTCCCCAATCGATTCCGATTTTCGGTTCTCTACTGTATTTAGAATTTGGTAAATTTGAATAAAGGTAGTTAATGCTGAAAAATTTTACTTTACACAGGTTGTTTGCAATTAGTACGTAAAAAGTTATCCATTTCCACATTAAACAGAATCATAATAAAATTTTACATAGGAATTACTCCGTTCTGAGATTTATTTTCTAATTTATAGAAGAAACTTGTTTAATCTGTAAAATTATATCAAAGAATTGTTTTTGGACATCTTGGATGATAATTCTTATGTTCTAGAAAAAAGATTATATTAATATATAAAAATTACTTGATAGGATAATAAATACCATTGACCAGCTTGCCGGTTTATATGTTTTTTCATGCACTCCAGAGGGTGGGTGCATGAAAATATAAATGAGTTAGGTTGTGTAGTGTCTCATAGATGCTAATTTTATTCTAAAATTATAAGCATCAGCTCAAAAACTATGATTAAATGTTTTATTTCTGAATTTTGTCTACTTTCTAATGATATAATATACTAGAAAAAGGAGTGTTCCTGTATGATTAGTTCTCAATACCAACTTTATGCTAAGTTCTGAAGAACATACAATATCAAATTTCAACTGTAAATTATCCAAAGTTTCACTGATTGACATTGGATTTGTTTGTAATTGGAGATTAATTGTTTTTCAAAGTTAGGGTAATAAAACTGTTAGTTTCACAGCAGATTGTCAGTGCAGCCTACATCATTCCTGCTACTGTCAATAAATTGCTAATTGTTTTATCATCCTGTAAACAAAATCTTCCTTCTCTGTTTATATAAGTTAGTCAATTTACAATGTTATTGTTTTTACTGTACAGTCAAAGTTCGGTTTTCAAACATAAGTCATTTCTAAAAGTTGTTCTAAAACAGGGGTGGCCAACTTTTGTGCACATAAGATCTACTTTTTATTGTAAAAATGTGTCGTGATCGACTTGTTGTCATAGGCATAGTCTAAGTGGGGGGGAAGTGTGAAATGCATACTATGTTTATACACTGTTTTAGTACGAAGTGCACTCACTGCTTATGAGTCGAGTCATAACTGCATGCATACAGTTGCATTTGGTTACAAATATAATACATTAAGTCAAGACATTGCTAGCGATTGACCAAAATTGGCTTGGCAATTGACTTGTTGGCCACCCCTGTTCTAAAACATCACACACATGGTTAATGTAAACCATTGTGTGATGTAATTTAATACTATTATTTATTTTAATAAGATTTGTAAAAAAAAAATGAAGAAGAGTCATCAGAATCTGAAATGCATTTCCATAAAAACAAATGAATAATTAGACTAAAATTTCTTAAAAATCCAGATCATAGAATAACTTGATCTCTCCATTATGTAATGCAATTCGAATTTCCAATGCCAGAGCAAGATGTCTTCAAACTCAAATTGTCTTGTTTGTTGTCATATAAGCTCATAAGGAGTGCATCTAAGAATTATTCGAATATCTAGCAAAAGTTCTTTCAATTCTTGCATTCAAAAACTCCCATCTTTAGTTGGAATCACTTTGGATTAAGCCTAGTAGTGAAAGTTTTTATTTAGATTATGTAAAATTGATTTTATAATAAAAAATTAATCTAACTGTGTGACATTTATCTGGTATAATTTAAAAATAAAAAAATAATAAAATCTGTTCAAAACAGAAACCTGCCAAAATGGAAAAAATATTCAGTACTGTGCAATTCTGATTTATACAGGTTTCACTGTATGATCAATTTACATTTAGTATTTTATTAGAAATTATTTAACGAATTCATTAATGATTAGAAATATATAATACAACATATAGACAAACTTCATGCAAAAGTAGAAGAAAAAAATGATATATTTAATTTAAAAGAAGAAATCAGCAATTTACACAGTACATCCTTTACAACAAATAAGACACAGCAGAATATGTTCAAACAAATAACAGATAGTAAACAACAAAAACAAACTAGGACAACTCTTAATATTTCCAATAATCCTAATCCAAAATAGGGATCCATTACAACATGATTTTAAGACAATAACAATACATTTTTTCTCAAAAGACCACATATATAGAACAATATTTTAAAATAGCATCCTTCCAAAACATTAAGAATCTATAAACAATACAATACCCACCTCAAAATGCTTATCATAAAGAGCATATTCATTGATGTGTAAACAAGTTATGAGGTAGGTATGAAGCAAGAATTAAGTCACCAATGTTATCACTATAAAAAAATAAATATTTAATTATATACAGAAAGTATTTTTTATTTGAATTCAACTCAAAAGTTCTTCAGGATGATTTGTTTTCAACTGTTTTAACAATAGAAAAGAAAAACTTTTAAAACTGTTTCACTTCATTTTTAAAAAATTTTCATTCTGAATTATAAAGTTGAAAGTTTTTCAATTATTATTAAATATTGTTTTTTAATAAATATTGTAAAAAAGAATTCAACTAAGAAACAAAATAACAGTTTTAAATTACCAGTATATAGAACAATTTCATATAATGGAATGTAATAGAAAGAGAAGTAATTTGTTTTAAATAATCACTCACCACACCACAGTAACTTAAAAAATTACACACTTGAAACCAATATACGGTGTGATAACGTCAAAAAAATTTCAAAAAACATCAAAAAAACAAACGTTTTCGAACGGTGTGTGCAAAATCTAATTCTGCTGTGATGTTAATATAGATTGTTTCTTTTTTTTTTCTTTGTTGTTTTTTTTTGTTTATCTGTTTTACTTTTTTTCTTTTTCTTTATCTTCTTTTCTTTTTGTTTATCTGTTATTACTTTATATATAAAAATACATAAAATGTTAATAAAAATGCCTTAATATGTATATATTAATAAATAAGTCAACTCCCCTTTTAAAAAAAAATGAGTTCACACTGCACTGTGTGGTGTGAACTCATTTTTTTCAGGAGGGGAGTCAATTTATCAGACGTCTGAGTATGGGACATCAAAAGTATGTTGATTTATCCAGTGGTGACGAGTTAAACAATGTCGAGTAAACCAGAGTTTTTTAACATTAATGCCTACGTAAGTCAGCCGAGACCACAGAAAACTGACTACTTAACCGACGGTGTCAAGTTATACCTATGATGACTTATGAGGACTTGACTGTATATATTTTTAAATTTAAATTATTGTGAATAGTTTTTATATGCACATTGTATTATTTTACCAACTGGTTTCTAATGTAT
The DNA here is from genome assembly GCF_030686945.1 of Centruroides vittatus. Taxonomy (NCBI): domain Eukaryota; kingdom Metazoa; phylum Arthropoda; class Arachnida; order Scorpiones; family Buthidae; genus Centruroides; species Centruroides vittatus. Next base: position 141,235 of record NW_027122565.1, read on the forward strand.
TCTACTGTAACTTAAACATATTTTATTACAATTCTACTTGTTCTGTGTTGTTATTCTTGCTTTATTTACCATGTGCCTAATAGTTATTTAGGAGAGTTGTCATTACATGTCTAAAGACATTACTAAATTCTGTAAAAATAAACAAATAAGTGTTTCAAAATTTCAAAAAAATAGCATTGAATTAAAATAATTGATAGTTTTTCAACTGCTTTACTAATTACATATCAGCATAACTTTATTTTTTAATTACAATAAAACGAGGGACAAGATACTGTCTTACAAAATATAAAATAATCTTCAAGAAAGTTATTTTATATGATCCACAAATTTTATAATCTTCAAATATGATTTTTATCAAAAAAAGTTTAACTTTTATAAAAATAAGTTTATGTAAAGGTTTCTTCTTCCAATAGTGAGACTAGTGATGTTTGTCATGTCTCTCTTAATTATCCACAATTAAAAAACAAAAACCGTAATGTTTCCAGCAATAAAAACTATTTAATAATAACGTTTTCGACTGTTTTAAACAGCCATCATCAGTTACAACGAACTTAAACAAAAAAGAATGCAGAAAAAATAGAACACAAGCAATACAAATATTTAAAATTCAAAAATAATTCCAAAGTAAAAATGCCGTCGTATATTAGAAACTAACAAAACTGCACATGCGCTAAATATCGTAGTAAGAATAAAAATAAAAACAAATAACAAAAATAGTTCCGCAAAAATATTTCTATTACAAGAAAAGAAATGTTATGCATTTCGGTAAAACGACTTCCATGCCATGGATAAAGCATCTGCATCCCTGTGGTTAATGCAACCCGTGTTAACGTGGGCTTTGTATATTTCCAGCTTTTCTAGATGTTTCAGCATTTGTTTGTTGGTCGTGGCCCTAATAATAGATGCTTTGTCCCAATGAACGTCGACATCTTGATGCTTAGCGAAAGCTGCTAGCACAGTAGAATCTAAGCTCTTATTGATAGAGTATCTATGCTCCTTAAGCCTCTGCTTTAAATGTCTCATAGTTGCACCAACGTATACCAGATCTGTGTTAAATCTGCGATCTTTTAAAGGTATAGAATATACCCCCGTCTTAAAACTCTGGTTTTCTTTCTTCTTGTCGTTTCTTAATAATCGATATATTGTAGGATTACGTCGATACAACACCTTTATGTTGTTATTTCTGGCTACTTTCTTAATCATCGTGTGCAAGAATGGAAAATAATTGAGAATCACTTTTCTTCCTTGATTCATAGGAGGAAGCTGCCGATTTTTTGCCTTCCGAAATTTGTCGATAAGCCCATCAATCTCCTTACCCCGATATCCGTGTTGTAATGCTGTAGTGCGGATGTAACCTAACTCCTAGTAGGTGTCAATAACATTGGTGCAATGTGTGTGAGCACGTTTGATCCAGGCATGAAAAGCTGCATATTTAAAATTCATTATCGAATGAATTTTCAATGAATTTTAAATATGCAGCTTTTCATGCCTGGATCAAACGTGCTCACACACATTGCACCAGTGTTATTGACACCTACTAGGAGTTAGGTTACATCCGCACTACAGCATTACAACACGGATATCGGGGTAAGGAGATTGATGGGCTTATCGACAAATTTCGGAAGGCAAAAAATCGGCAGCTTCCTCCTATGAATCAAGGAAGAAAAGTGATTCTCAATTATTTTCCATTCTTGCACACGATGATTAAGAAAGTAGCCAGAAATAACAACATAAAGGTGTTGTATCGACGTAATCCTACAATATATCGATTATTAAGAAACGACAAGAAGAAAGAAAACCAGAGTTTTAAGACGGGGGTATATTCTATACCTTTAAAAGATCGCAGATTTAACACAGATCTGGTATACGTTGGTGCAACTATGAGACATTTAAAGCAGAGGCTTAAGGAGCATAGATACTCCATCAATAAGAGCTTAGATTCTACTGTGCTAGCAGCTTTCGCTAAGCATCAAGATGTCGACGTTCATTGGGACAAAGCATCTATTATTAGGGCCACGACCAACAAACAAATGCTGAAACATCTAGAAAAGCTGGAAATATACAAAGCCCACGTTAACACGGGTTGCATTAACCACAGGGATGCAGATGCTTTATCCATGGCATGGAAGTCGTTTTACCGAAATGCATAACATTTCTTTTCTTGTAATAGAAATATTTTTGCGGAACTATTTTTGTTATTTGTTTTTATTTTTATTCTTACTACGATATTTAGCGCATGCGCAGTTTTGTTAGTTTCTAATATACGACGGCATTTTTACTTTGGAATTATTTTTGAATTTTAAATATTTGTATTGCTTGTGTTCTATTTTTTCTGCATTCTTTTTTGTTTAAGTTCGTTGTAACTGATGATGGCTGTTTAAAACAGTCGAAAACGTTATTATTAAATAGTTTTTATTGCTGGAAACATTACGGTTTTTGTTTTTTAATAGTTTATCTTTCCAGTACTGGTTTAATTATTGCATTATCCACAATAAATGAAGTTCAAGATAGTTAAAATAATCCATCTTATTTGACTAATTTAACTATGCATTTCAAATTGGTAATTATTTTCCAATTCCTCTTCAGGCTCATGTCCAGTGTCTTCTCTCTATCTGTCTCTCTTTTTTTTTAAGGGGGAAAAGTTGCAGATAATTAAGAAAGATTGGATTAAGTGAGACAAGGGATAAAGAACATTAGTCTTGCTATTGGAAAATGAAACCTTTAAATATTGTTATATCCATTCCATTTTAATAATTTTATTAAATGCTTTACAAATTAAAAATAATTTTCTTTCTTGATGATAACTGTTTATTTAATGTAAATATAATAGATTCTTAATTATGTACACTAAATGATAGAAATAAATGTCTATACATCAAATGATAGAAATGAATCTCTGTACATCAAAATCCATCGCTACACCAAAAAATATTTTCATTTTTTCTTTATTGATAAGTATCTATTCTAATTCCTGTGTCATTCAATAAAGGAATATGTAAATTTATCAATTTATGTGAAAACGATTACATTATTAGTATGTTTTAAATTTTGACACTAAACACAGCTGTAACTTTTTTTATTTTTTTGGCTATTTAACCCTGCGTTAGGCGCGCGGGGTGCAGGTGCACCCCAAACGTTTTTAAACGCGTGTATTTTTTCATGTAATGAATGCTCAAAAATGATCCCCTCAGTACCTTCCTTCAAAGTACTGAAGATTGCACTGAAAATGTTAAAAATTCCAGGAAAAAAAAACTTTTTTCAAAAAAAACACAGCAAAATGCATGGGGTGCACCTGCACCCCGCGCGACTAACGGAGGAAGTTTTTTTAGCGCGACCATTCGAGGGGGTGGACTCGAGTTAGTGTACTGAAAAAACGGTCATTGCTTGATATCGAATCAGTCATAATACAAATGACGAATAAGACCATAGAAGGCGTGTAAATAAGATTTTTAAGGCCAATAAACGGAAAAAAAGTGTCCCATAGACTTAGCATTGAAAGTTTGAAAAATGGCGTTTTTGGAAATATTTATTGCTAAATGGTCCTGAAAACATGTTTATTTGTCTGAATAACGCCAGAAAATTTCTCGTAACCAAATTAGAAGTAAAAAAAACGATTAAAACAAGCGATTTTATAGCGACTGTTTACATAAGTCAAAGTGGTAGTCTGCGGGGGCGTGGCATTTCGCGGGAATTTTACCGACAATTGTTTTTACTGGTGGATGTAATAACAGACAAAGAAAGTAACCAATTACAGTGTAAAAGAAGTTAACTATCGATGTTATCTGGCAATAATTCATTTTTTTATCTCTAGTCGCTGTAGAGTTTCAGGGGGTGTACTTTTGGAAATACTGAAATATTTTTGGCCCGGGGTTTGTGACAAAGCATTTAATGATTGGAACAGTTAAAAAACACATACGGGAATACGATTCAACGATTAGATAGCAACAGACTTGTTTACAGTTTGAAAAATAGACTTTTGAAGTTGACGATTTTTTTCCTGAAAAATTCGCGAAACGTAATACTTTTTCGTTTTCGTTATAAATAAATAAAACAGATATATTTTAAGTAGTATTGTTGATTAATACATCAGAAACACAATCCCACTAACGTCAAAAACGAAAAAATCGCGAAAAAAATTTTGATTTTTTCAGTAACACCTTTAGGCGCGTGGGGTGCATTTACACCCCGCGCGCCCCGCCGTGTAACACTTCCCTGCGCGCCTAACACAGGGTTAATGTGTCTTATATTAATCAGAGATAAAACATGTAGAAAATATGTTTTCACAAAATGTCTGATATAACAGAACTATCAAAACCACATCAACTTTTCACTAAAACACAGCATTGCATCCCAAACAAGATACTTAAGATTTTCAACAAGATGTATTTATCTTGTTGAAAATGCAATTACTGGTATTATATAACAGTAGATTTAAGTGTAAATAAGACAAAAATTATTCATTTTAAACATCAGATACAATATTAAAATTATATATTTTTAACTTACTCGTAAACATCCAATCCTAATGGCAGCCTTCCAAAAGAATGATGACTCTGTATCTTTTATTGGGGCAAAAACAAACTTCTTCCCAATTTTTGAAGACATTGGTTGAGTACTAGAAATTAAAGCACTGCATTTATTTACACCTATTTAAATTTACAAAATTATACTTAAAGTACATAAAACAGCAAAATCTTAAATAAACTTGCAAAGAATATTTATATTTTCTGGAATTTCTACTGTAATTTTGCTTAACATTTATATGACAGAAATTAATTATAATCTCAAAAATAATTTTACAATGATGATGATATATTAGCCACTGTGATAACTTAACTGAACTAATTAATGCACCTTTAAACTTTGGCATTCCTCTAAAAATCCTACTGTTAAAGGCATATTAATTAGTTCAAATAATCTGACATTCTATTAGATCAATATTTAAATAAATAATATTTAGAATTAAAAATTTATAGACTGAATAGGTATTTTAGCTGAATACCAAATATGGAATTATTTGGATGTTATCGTTGAAGAATATTCTTGCATTTCTGACTACTGAATACTGAATATTTGATTATTTGGAACTGCCTAAAACAAAAGGCTTAGATACTAAGCTTTAGAATAAGATGGAAGCACATCTTCTATACATAAATAAAAATTTTATATATAAATAAATTACACTTCATGTCAACATTAAACTAAGTAAATTAGATACACTTGAGTGTTGCAGCATTACTAATTGCAAATTTTAGAGTATAAAGGTATTCGCTAGTACTTTCAGTAACCTAAAGCTACCATCTTCAGGTGAATATCGAATACAATTGTTTTAAAAGCTTAGCTTTCGAACAGACTTACGAAATTATGTAATGTGCGAGAATGGAATACAAAAATTGAATTTAAAATGAGAGATGTTTCTAAAAATCTGTAAAAAGTATTACAAATGACATAATAACCCCAAATATACTTATTAAATGATTGGAAGAACAGTATATGAATATACAATAAAAAGAAATAAAATCATATGTTAAATTACTTGAATAAAGTTATCCATAATTGTGTGATTTCAAGGGTTAGTATGTTGCATGATGTTGGCAGATATGTAGAGGTTCTCCCATATGAATAATTCTTTACGATCATTGCACCACTTGAGTAATTTGGTTTGGGCCCAGAGTGGAAGATAATCCTGGTCAAGCACTTTTTTAGCTAATTCCGTTGATGGTCTACTGTTTATAATGTCCTCCTGATGTTCTAAGACGTGAGAGCTTAGCATTCTACCAGTGGCCCCTATATAGTTTGTTTCTTCTCCTGACAGAGCATGCCTTAATAGAATTTCATAGACACCAGATTTTTTGTTCAAACTGAGAATATCATTATCATTGCATAACAGTCTTCTTAGTGTTAGTTGTGGGGTTACAGGTAAAATAAAACTGTTCTTTCTAAAAAGATGTGCTATTTTTAGTGAAATAGGGCCTAAATACGGTGTCAGAAGATGTGCTATTTTTAATGAAATAGGGCCTAAATACGGTGTCAGAGGATGTGCTATTTTTAGTTCCTCTTTGTTACTAAGAAAGGACTGCAGAAATAATTAGTTTTTGACATGATTTTGGAGAAAGTGAAATTTAGAAAAAGAATATCCAGTTTTTTGCATTGCACCATTAATAAGTTGCAATTCTTCATCCACTAGTGTTTGGGAGGAAGGGAGAAGGTATGCTCTCTGAATGAGAGATGTTACAGCAGAATTCACAAAGTATGAAGGTTGGAAGGCTGTGGCAGGAATAGAAAGCTTAGCTTTCTAAGCTTTTAAAACAATTGTATTTGATATTTGCCTGAAGATGGTAGCTTTAGGTTACTGAAAGTACTAGCGAATGCCTTTATACTCTAAAAGTCGCAATGCCGGAACATTCAAGTGTATCTAATTTACTTATATTTTATATGCTTTTACCATTCAAAAATTATTATTATGTAATGGAAAGCAAAAAATTAAATCTTGCCATTGAGGTCCATCATTTTTTGGCAGCCCCATCAATGTCTCTTATGAATGTATAGTGCAGAGTTGTTCAACTTCTTTTTTCTAATAGGCCAAATTAGAAATTTGCATATATTCAGTGGGCCACAAAGGTACTTTATATAAATATATTCTTTTAAAAAGTTAAAAATGTGAATATCAAATTTTAATAACGAATATATATAATTACAAAAAATACTGTATTATTTATTGACAGTAAAAAAAAAAGAAATTATACTCACATAAAATAAAAATAAATTCAATGCAATTTTTGACATTGCCTTTTATAATATTCTTTTTCCTTAATATTCCATTTTCCTTTTATAAAAAATTAAAAAACAAAAACCTTAATGTTTCCAGCAATAAAAAATTGCACTTTATGGCTACTTATTGCACTTTATGGCTACGCCGGCCAACATATATAGAAGAATTGTTATCAAGCTATACAAAGCAAAGGGAAAGTTTGAATTCCTTTCGCAATGCCGCTTAAATGATGTTTTCCCGAATTCCATTTATCAAATACGTCTCCCCGTAGGATGTGAGTCTTTATTACCAAAACTGAAACATCTTTGCCTTAACAAAGCCGTCAGATCTTCTAGAAGGCGTTATTATGCCTTATTGCATGAGCTTATTCGCTTGGAAGATCACCTTTACGAGCAAGACCCGTTGCTTCTGAAGGATGTCAACAGCAGGGTGGTCAACTTAACATACTCCTTCGAAAGAAACTTAAAACGTAACTATGTCAAAAAACTTATATGGTTATTACGTGGGCAGAACATCAAACCTCGCTTGATAAATAATACATTTATAACAACTTGGAATAACATCACTCCTCCAAAGTGTCTTTTTGAAGCTCTAAAATATGGCCCACTCTTTGCTCCTACTACTGTACCAAGGCCTGAGAATATTATTCCAAATATTGAATTAATTATTAAGGATATGAATGCTACTGGGCAAGATTACATCAGATGGAAAGCAAGGTTTAGCTCCGCAAATGAAAGAAAGTCTAACTTAGAAGCAAGACGATTCCACAACTGCATTGAAATGTCAAGGCAATGGCTACAAATGAATGATATAGTACTTATTAAAGCGGATAAGTCTAAAGGTATTGTCCTTATTAAACGTGACTCGTATAACCATAAATTACATGAATACATCAGAACCACCGAATGTCAACATGCTCCCGACAAATACATGGAATCGCTGCAACAAAGAGTCAAGAAATTCTCTTTAACCCCGTTGGCTCGTATTTTGCATATGCATAATTCAGTTTTACAGGCTCCAAAAATGCCTAGAATTTTCGCCTTTGGTAAAACGCACAAGCCTGGTTACCAAATACGCCCGGTAATAGAGAAGTGCAGATCCCCTACATTTGCCATTGAGAAGCAGCTTGTCAAGTTTATCCGGCCAAAGATTCAAGAATACCCCTATGCTATACAAAACGCAGTGCAACTAGTGGAAAAGCTCAACAACATTACACTCAAGGATAAAGAATATATGACGGTAATGGATTTTAAGTCCTTGTTTCCATGTATAAGACTGCCGCCGTGTTTTTGTGAACTGAGAGACTTTCTTTTTGCTAATATAGATAATGCAGCGAAATACCATTCCAGCATTTTGGAGCTTGCAAATTTAATATGTTACACATCGCTTTTTGAATTTGAAGATGAAACATATTTGCAAGAAAGAGGGGTGCCTATGGGGAGCCCTATGTCCTCTATTTTATGTGAGCTTGTATTACGTCGCTTGGAAAACAAAGTCATACCCTTCTTTCAACATCAAATCGTTTTATATACAAGATATGTTGATGATGTTTTCATCCTGTGGAAAAATGATAGTAGCACTCTGCATTTCCTTCAAGAAATCAACAAAAACCCATATGGTTTGACTTTAGCGCTGGACCAAGAAAGTGCTTCTAATGTAAATTTCCTTGATCTTTCAATCACATGCAAGGAGGGTCAAATATGGACCGACGTTTATAGAAAACCCAGCTATCAGCCCATTATTATACCAAAAAATTCTTTCGATCCAATGAATTTTAAATATACAGCTTTTCATGCCTGGATCAAATGTGCTCACACACATTGCACCAGTGTTATTGACACCTACAAGGAATTAAGTTACATCCGCACTACAGCATTACAACATGGATATCAAAGTAAGGAGATTGATGGGCTTATCGACAAATTTCGGAAGGCAAAAAATCGGCAGCTTCCTCCTATGAATCAAGGAAGAAAAGTAATTCTCAATTATTTTCCATTCTTGCACACAATGATTAAGAAAGTAGCCAGAAATAACAACATAAGGTTGTTGTATCGACGTAATCCTACAATATATCGATTATTGAGAAATGACAAGAAAAAAGAAAACCAGAGTTTTAAGACGGGGGTATATTCTATACCTTTAAAAGATCGCCGGTTTAATACAGATCTGGTATACGTTGGTGCAACTATGAGACATTTAAAGCAGAGGCTTAAGGAGCATAGATACTCTATCAATAAGAGCTTGGATACTACTGTGCTAGCAGCTTTCGCTAAGCATCAAGATGTCGACGTTCATTGGGACAAAGCGTCTATTATTAGGGCCATAACCAACAAACAAATGCTGAAACATCTAGAAAAGCTGGAAATCTACAAAGCCCACGTTAACACGGGTTGCATTAACCATAGGGACGCAGATGGTTTATCCACGGCATGGAAGTCGTTTTACCGAAATGCATAACGTTCTTTCTTGTAATAGAAATATTTTTGCGGCAGTATTTTTTGTTATTTGTTTTTATTTTTATTCTTACTACGATATTTAGCGCATGCACAGTTTTGTTAGTTTCTAATATACGACGGCATTTTTACTTTGGAATTATTTTTGAATTTTAAATATTTGTATTGCTTGGGTTCTATTTTTTCTGCATTCTTTTTTGTTTAAGTTCGTTTTAACTGATGATGGCTGTTTAAAACAGTCAAAAACGTTATTATTAAATAGTTTTTTATTGCTGGAAACATTAAGGTTTTTGTTTTTTAATAGTTTATTTTTCCAGTAGCTGATTTACTTATTCCTTTTATAATATTGTCAATATCTGCTTTTATGGTACTAGTCTTAATTGTAAGAATGTTAGTTAAAAGGGAATTACTCAAACTATTTCTTTCAGCAGTTTTCATGTTTTTCATAAAAAAAAAAAAATTGTTTACAACAGTATGTACTACCCCCATATGCATAACAGTTTTCTAGATAAAACAATTTACTAGCACCAATTATGTCATTATGATCAAAGTGTATCCAGTGAAACGGGAATAATTTTTACAACATACTTTACCAAAATAAATGAAAATGTATCTAAAAAATTTAGGGTGCAATGGACCGCATAAAAATATTAAGTGGGCCGCAGGTTGGACATCTCTGGTATAGTGTGTTCAGTGAAGCTGGAAGTACAGGTACTCCTCACTTTACGACCAAGTTCCGTTCCGATGACTACGTCGTTAAGCGAATTGGTCAATAAGCGAGGAGCTTGCGCCGGGAATATAGGATCGTTGTAAAATTATACAAATTATGCAACAAACTTCAAATTTATTCATAAAAAAACTATTATAGTATGCTATTTGCCTATTATAGTACTATAAGACTATTATAGTACGTGCAAGCCTATTATAGTACGCTTAGTGCGCATGTCACCATATGCCACTGACTGACACTCAAGCTGAGAAAGGGGATTCCCTGAATTTCAGGTCAAAACTCGATTGGTCGTAAGTGCGAGTGGTCGTTAAGCAGATAGATCGTAAAGTGAGGAGTACCTGTATTTTTGACAGCTAATAAAATCACTTTTTATAAATGCAGAAGCATTAATGTTTTTTCATTACAATTTATCTCTCTTGAATTATGATTATTAATAAATAATATTTTTTCCAAGATCATTCATTGGGCTGGAATTTGAAAAAATTTTACACCTATTAATTCCCACTGTCTGTCTTTCCTTAATCTTGAGAATGGAGTTAGATGAAAGATGAGACCAGATATGGAAACCTTAGGGCAGGAGGTCCCAATTAACTATATAAGAACATCTGATGCAAACCAGAAGTCACATTATTTCAATTCAAAAATTTCCCCTAAAAGGTGTTAGATGACTGGCATGACACTATTGTTAAAGGAAAAATATGATATACAGAGGCAAGACACAACTATTTTGAGGTGTGGAGCATATATTTTGAAATAAATTAAAAATTGCAGCTTGGCATTGTGACAATGTCACAATAAATAATTGATTGTTAAAGTTATATTTGTTTCAAAACAGAATAGATAAAAATATTTTTAAATATATGAGATTTTATTATTCATTTCATTTTATTTTGTTTCCTTTTCTTTTCTCTCTCTCTTTCTCCTCCCACTAAAAAGAGATTATTTGGCCAAATAGTTCAGCTTTGAGGAAGTATTCAGTCCAAATACCAAATACATATGTTTAGTACTTAGCCAAACATCATTTACTGTAGTTTTGTATCAGTGTGGCAGGACTGTTCCAAAATACAGCAGGTTCCCTGCTGTATTTAGAGTTAAGACCACAATGTCTGAACTAGCAGCCACCATGTTCTTGTAGTGTATTTTTAGATATGAATAAAATCTTTTAAGGTCACATCTGTCTATATACAACAATTTATTCATGTCTAAAATTTACTTAGGATAGATGGTTCACTCACATCCAGTTTAGTTCTCATCCCAAAAAAACAGTACTTCTCAACAGTGGTCTCATTGATACCAAAGTTTGAGAATTTTGAATTGCCCTAATTTTTCCCATTTTCATCGTCTTTTACATCTTATTTACCTTTATTCTCATCTGAATATGTGCGAAAACGCCTAATATCTTATCATCATTATCACCAACATCATATACAGCATAGTAATATTCTTTAATCTCATGTCCATCAGAATCGTGAACAAAAATGGACAACAAGAGGAAATTTAGCATTCTCATTAATTTTGTTGGTCATCTAATCTATTCCTACATATCAAAGTGCTCTGGATTTTAAGATGGCATTAAAACTGACAGCTTTATATGTGAAGCCTATAAATTAAATTTTCATTTATCATTACCTCATTAATCATCACCAACAACATTATTGAAAAATATTACCAGAGTCTCAGGGCATTAAACAAGGATTGCAACTTCATTTGTCTCTGCTGAAGACTATAGAAGTGAATATGTGTATGGTGCTTTTATCATGGGATTGTTATCCCCAGATTCAATGTCTTTTAGAAAATCATACTCTAAAACTCAAACAAGCCTTAATAAATTCTTCAAATCTGTTACTGGTGCATTCTCCTAAATCTCCCAAATTAAATAACTGGTTACAAACATTTTCGAACCACAGCAACAGTACTTCATCAGGTAATTTTCAAAATTTCTGATGGAATGCTGCTCTTCAAAAACATTTGTAACCAGTTATTTAATTTGGGAGATTTAGGAGAACGCACTGGTAACAGGTTTGAAGAATTTATCAAACAAGCCTTGTTTCAAGCCTGCACTTCAGAATCTGCTTGTATATAGTTGTTAAACTTTGTCTCTAATACCAGTACAGTAAATGTCATTAGAATTTGCCACTCATAAAGATCTAAGCAATCCTGCAGATATTACTTTGTTCCTGCATATGTTGGCTGCTACTGAATGGAAGTGTCCTTATTGTGGTTATATGAATCATCTTCTCAATAGGTATCCAAACAAATTTGTAACAAATTTGGAAAGAGAAGATACTTTCTAGAGTATGTAAAAGAGAGAAGAGTAAACCAACTACAACTACTGTGACTCTGGCAACACTCATTCCTAGCTCCTGTCTAGAGTTATGATAGATATATAGTTAAACCAAATCTTAACCCAAGCCCTAGAACAGGGGTCCCCAATCTTTTTGTACCTAAGAGTACATTCTAGAATACCAGCCGAACGACGGGCACCATTTATTTTTTTAAGGAGAATTTATATTTAGACGTAGTTAATAATACATACACATAATGTACAGAAAACATTTAATTCCAAAAATGTAATAAAACATACACAAGACTATTAACAATAATTTTTACAAAATCGTAGGCACAAAAAAACCTTTCACACACTATTTCTAGCAGACAAATTAATGAGCACAAACGTTTTCGGCCGTTTTAAAAGGCCTTCTTCAGGTGCACTGAAGACGGTTGGAAAGTCGGATAGCCAATGTTTACGTGACGTCATTGTTTATGAGGGGCTAATCTTAAAATATTTTCCAAGGTCAATTTCGTTTAAACCTTCTCTGCTAAGGCGTCACTTGTAAGAGGAAACCCCTCATAAACAATGACGTCACGTAAACATTGGCTATCCGACTTTCCAACCGTCCTCAGTGCACCTGAAGAAGGCCTTTTAAAACGGCCGAAAACGTTTGTGCTCATTAATTTGTCTGCTAGAAATAGTGTGTGAAAGGTTTTTTGTGCCTACGATTTTGAATTAGTTCTAGCTTTGTGTACAGAGAAATTTTTACAAAACAAGTAATTACTAAACAATGCATACAAAATCTACAAAGTATAAAAATTCTTTATAAAAAATATAAATCTGAAAGTAAATGTGATTTTTGGCATTGCATTTCATTGGCTATTGCTTCGTAATTAAGAGAGTATGATGATATTCCTGCTCGTAAGCAATCGTCAAGGTGTTCATCTGTAAGTCGTGATCTGTACTTTCATTTCATGATATTCAGAACGGACCGGTTTATTTCATTTCAGGTATGGGAAATTTGGTTGGTGAAGATTTGGCGCGAGGGGAAAAAGAGATCGGTCGCATTTCGCTTTGTGCTTTTATCTGTGTTGGACGCCATTTCTACTTTTGAGTGGTTAATCATTAAAAAACGAAAAAACTTTTAAATAGCATTTTATTGAAAACTGAAATATTTTTATTTTTATCGTGGTTGCACAGCGGCGGGCACACGTAAAACGATCGGCGGGCGCTATGGTGCCCGCGGGCATAGGGTTGGGGACCCCTGCCCTAGAAGATACTGGTAGTTCTGAGTTTTATATATTACCATTTTGCATTATGTCATTGTCTCAAGATTATCCCACATTTTGCTCAGGTTTCTATGGTCATATCCATCTTAAATTAGGCTGTGAAAGGAAGGTATATTGTTTCTAAATAGCCATACTTATTCAAAGGTTTCATTGTTAGATGTGTCTGGTCTCTGTGCCGATTTAATTTTAGGACACAATTTTTTTTTCTTGAGGCTTTTCATAAGTCGTCGTTGATCTGTTCTGCAGCATTTATGAAGTACTGCCTGCTAATATTTTCAAATATCTGTCTAAAGACTTAAGATCAATTGCTATTAAATCTATGTATTTGTAAAATCCAATCAGAATTTTATTGATGCAGAAATTAAGAGGCAGGTGGCCAAAGGAATAATTGAATTGGTGAGTGGAAAAACAGTACAACTCCAAAATCCCTGTTTTGAGATGAACACAAAAATGTGTTTTAAGTAAGAAGTGTACATTTTACAACAATCAGTAAAACTCCAAGATTTTGCCACTCATATACTTCAAGACTTTTTTATGTCATTGATCTTCTTCGCATTGATTGGTAACGGTTTCTTGTAGGCTGGTTCGTTTGGAGAAGTTGGAGTGACGTCACGCTTGAGCAGTCTAAAAGTGTTTGTATGTAGTCCTCTGATAAAATGACTAGCAGAAATATAACCTGGTGTAGAACTGTCATAGATTAACTGATTGTAGTTGAAACTGAGTTCATTATTTCCTTGAACAGGTGATTTGCAGGTTTTTTTTATAATAGTTTGGCCACCAGCTTTTGAAGTCAGTTACATCTGTATATTTTATTACTATACTGTAAATGGCTTTAATTTGCAACTGCTTGCAACCATGTGCTGATAATCTTCTGGTAGATAAATTCGATCATGTCTTCTTATGACTCGTTTGACATTTCCAAAGGCTCTGTTGTATGGTAGGAAAGAGTGTCCACAAACAGGGAAATACTGAAAAATTGTGCGAAAATGCTTGCTTTGTACAAGATATAAATCTCAAAATTGTATGATTACGATTCTGCCCTGGACAAACAAACAACACTGATAATCTTCAACGAGGTTACAGGTTTACAGATATGTCTGCGCATGTCGACCTCTAGCGGCAAGAAGGAGAACATATGATATTGGGTGGAAGAATGTTATAACTCCAGGAGTTGTATCATTCTTCCATCCAATAACATAACAGGTAGCCTCGTAAATGCATACACAGTGTATTAGTTATACTTCTGTTCAACTTATCAGGAAGGCCCACATTTAAATGTGATTTTGGCTATTTCAATTAAAAACTGACAATTTTGGAGTTGTACTGTTTTTCCACTCACTGATTCAATTGAAGAAAGCAACTGACTATAGAGGGCCTAGGTGATGATTGTACCAAGATCAAGAGAACACTTAGTTATAGACTATTCTTGTACAATTAATAGATTTACAGATGATAGGTATGAATTTCCTCTTACTAGAATTGATTTAAAACAGATATCTGGAAATATTTTTTCTTTGGTACAAATTTAGGAAATATAAATATGAATTTTAAGTGTTATAATTAACCTAAAAATTCAAGTTTAGTTCTTACCCCCCAAAAAATAGTAACTTCTCTTTAAAGTTACTCATACATGTTTTTTACCATAAATTTTTCTTTATTTTCTAATTGTTATTATATTCTAAATTCTAGATACTTTATTTTAATTATTATTTACATATGCATGGTTTAATAATATCCAGTAACAGTAATTTTCAAATATTTATTTTATCTACTTTATTAGTGTAAAAAGTGAACTCGTGTTTTCTCGGCCAAGTTATGGATATTTATTTTCTTAATTGCATTAAAAGTTTATTTTTATATAGGTAGCAGTAGCAGTAGCACAAAGGGGATGAAGACCCAGGACTACTCATAGATATTGCCTGAGTGTGAAAGGGGGATAGGAAAGATGAGAAGAGTTGAGGAAGGTGAGAGGTGAAGAAAAAAGTAAGATAGGACAGATGGTGAAGTAGGAAGACTCGTGAGTGCCTGCATCGCATTTATTAACGAAACAGAAGATAATATACAAAATATATACAATGAATACATAAGTTACAAGTTGATAAATGATGACAAGAAAAAAACAAAGTAAGGCGTAATGGGTGCATTAATACAGTAATAAACATACAAGTAAAAGGCCCAATAACAGTAGGATGAACTAGTTAAAGGTAGGGTCCAGTGCGCTGGTAGTGCGGATAAATTTTTCTAGGGCTGCAAAAATATCCAGATCTTCCACGAGAGCTTGTGATGGACAGGGCCAATTGAAGCCCTTTTTTAGCATTACTCTTTCCAGATTAATCCGATGATTGTCGTGTTTGGTGCAGTCAAAGATCAAGTGAGTGGCATTCTGTATGGAGATGTCATCACAGTCACAATAGAGATGTTCCCTAAGTCCAAATTGATGTAGGTATTGCCGGAAATTTCCATGATCTGTCAGGAGCTGTGTGTTATGGAAGTTGACACAGAAGTTCTTGTTTTGAAGTCTAAATGAGATGTTTGGAAAGTATTGGTAGGTCGCTCTTCCAGAGTCTCCGTCTTCCCACTCACGTTGCCACAACTGGATGGCGGTACTGTGAATTGTGGTTTTAATAGAGATGTCTGAGGCTCTTCAGTAGGTGGGGGTGGCAGAGGAAACAGCAGCTTGCTTTGTGAGAGAGTCCGCCAAAGAGTTCCCTTCCACCCCTGTATGGCCCCTGATCCATGAGAAGGCCATGCTGTTTTGTGAGCAGAGAATTTCTTCCCGAATAAGAAGAGAGAGAGAGCCAAGATTGTTGACTATTCTCCTGATAGTGACTTGGCTATCAGAACAGATCCTAATATGTCGATTTCTGATCTTAGAGTTGTTACCATATTTAGAAGCTTGCAGAATGGCAAACTGTTCAGCTTGAGTAATTGTACAGATACTGGCAAGACAATAGCTTGCCTGGTAAGAGAAATTGCTATTGTTGCATTCATTAACCACAAATGCTGATCCCACCTTGCTGTGGCTTTTAGATCCATTGGTGAATATCTGTATATAATAGTTGGGATTGTCATGAAAGCCTAAAATAGAAATATCACCCGCGGTACTGGGATGGGGTTCTGAGACCTCGGGCTTACCATTTAGGTTAGATGTAAGGTGGGAAAGAAGGGGCTCGTTCAAGTTGGGAAAAAGCCCAATCTCAATAAATTTGTAAAGTTCACTGTCTTGTCCGTCGATTGTCCCTCTGTTGAGCAGGTGCCACCACCACATCTCCTCCTTCGCCCTAATGTGGAGGGGAATGACTCCAGAAAGAACTTTAGAGCAGTCGTCGGAGCAGTCCTATAAGCTCTGCACAACCTGAGAAGGGAGAGTCTTTGAGCTTTGTTTAATTTTTTTTTGGTGTGAACATTGCCGACTGCCTCTGCCCAGAAGGGGGCGCCATAGAGGATGATGGTTTCAATACATGCTTTGTAGATTATTTTGATGAACTTCTCGTTCATCCCCCAACTCCTATGGCTTATACATTGGAGTGCGTTAGAAATTTTGATGGCACGATTAGTAACATTGGTGATATGTGATGCCCACCTCATATTTTGGTCAAAAGTTAACCCAAGGTATTTGAGACTTGTAGTATTTTTAATCCTTTGATGATTCATGAATATCCTCAAGGGTTTTTAAGTTGTTTCCAGTTAGATAAGACCATGGCTTCACATTTGTTGAAATTCACTTGAAGATTGTTATTTACACACCATTTGTGAATTTTGTTTAAAATTTCGTTAGCGTTTTGTTGTAGTATTTCATTGTTATAATTTGACATCATCACAAGGGTAACATCCGCATACCCTTGGATGATACCAGAACTGGGGTGGGTGTTATCCTCATTGAGTTGAAGCAGTCCGTCATAGGCAATGTTCCAAAGACCTAGTCCCAAATAGGATCCCTGAGGACAACCCCTGGACAAGAGACAGATGATTCTTTCACCATAGTTGTATATACCTGTGGTCCTGTTTTCCAAATAGTTGAGCAGTATTTTGTAAAGGTTCTGAGGGCATTTAGTAGAGCAATCCAAATAGTTGAGCAGTATTTTGTAAAGGTTCTGAGGGCATTTAAAGGATTTAAGTTGGCCCATTAGGGCAGGCCACCACAGAGTATTAAATGCATTTTTAAAATCTATTGAAATGAGTAGAGTGTGCTCTCCTTTTTTCCATGAGTTATTAATATACTTGGTAATGTTATTGATGGCATGGTAAGTAGATTTGCCCTTTACAAAGCCATATTGTTGTTTATTTAGGAGGTTATTAGTATTGAGAAAATGATTAATCCTTTTGATAATGAGGCCATCCAAAACCTTCCCTGGAACAGAAAGGAGGCTGATGGGTCTAAGTTGGTCAGCCTTCTTAATGTTATCATTGTCCCTTTTAGGAATAAATTTGATGTCTGCATGCTTCCAACTATTTGGGAAGACCCCTTGCTGTAGGCACTTATTATAGATGTATACTAGGGCTGTAGGAACAGCACTGAATGCATGAATGCATGTTTGAGCATTAGAGGCGTAATACCATCAAGTCCAGGGGACTTTTTGTTTTTTAAAGATTTGACTGCCCTGTACACCTCGTTATATGAAAAGGGAATGTCGTCATCTGTTTCAGTGAGGACAATCATGTTGTTTCTGTTGTCTTTTTGTCTGGGAGTGTCACTAGAGGCATCATCCAATGGAAAATGGACGTCTATAAGGTGTTCCATAGTTTCTTTATAAGTTGTAGTATGATCCCCATTGTCTTTGCGAAGATTAATTGGGATACTAGTGTTCTTTCTTGGCTTACAAACTATGTAATAAGGATCGGACCAAACAGAAAGATTGCCCATTTTAGTACAGAAGACCCTCCAGGCCTGTGTCTGAGCCTTATTAATTTACGTTTTGTAATTGTTCAGAGATTGCTTATATTTATTCCTGGTGTCTTCTCTGTTAATGGGGTCCCGGGACCTTTGGAGGCACTTAAGGTTAGCCCTCACCTGCTGCCTTAACACCTCCAGGTCCTTGTTCCACCAAGGTGCCCCTCTTCTTTTTGCTAACAGTACTAGTGGTTGCCTTGTGGTAAGCTTGGAGAATGGAGTTAGAATAGGTGTCCACTAATTTATTGATGTCCGCTTTATAAGGGTTAGCCTCCAACCAGATGTCCCTGAACACATCTTTGAACTGATGCCAATCTGTGTGGTATTTGGCCTCAGTGTTAGTGTTGCTAGTCCGGATATTCTGGAGATTCTACCGGATATACTGGTGGAATCTCCAGAATGCGTTTTGACCGTTTTGCACAGTCCGTTTGGTGACCCCAGAGGACACCTTGTATAAGGTGTCCTCTGGGGTCACCAAACAGACTGTGCCAAATTGTAGATTTGGCATTTAAATCACCCCCAATAAGCCATGGGTGATGACCAATAGAGTTGTTTATACACCTATCCCTCGATTTACACAGAAGATAGGTTCCTGAGAAAAACGGGTGTAAATCGAATTTGTATCTTTTTGAATGTAAAACCATGTAAATCGAAAAGTATGCAAAAAACGCATAATTTCGTTGTTTATTAATTATGAATTTTTTTCAATTTTTTAAAGGTACTGTACATAAATCAAACAAAAATATTGAAAGGCAAAAAAAAATATATTCTTTTATTAATTAAATACAAAGTACAAAGGAACAAAAAATAAAATCTGAAAGATTCATAAAAATGTAATGTAATTGTGTAATGTAATGTAATGTAAAAAATGTAATTAAAAATAATGTAATCGTTTGTTACTTATGAATATGAAAAATTAAAATTTTCTGGTTTAAAACTATGTGCAATGAACTTCATGCATATGGGGAGTACCTTATATCGGTTTATCGGTTACTATTTGACGGATTCAAATAAAACTGTCACCTAGTATCCTAAATGTCAACTATAACATATAATTAAGGTGGTTAGAATATAGATGTAGATTAGAGTTAAAAATTGTTCCTTTTGATCATAGCCAGTTTATTTTCTACATTAATTTTTTAAACCGTGTAAAAGCAAAAACGTGTAAAAGAAGTACCATGTAAAACAAGGGATAGGTGTATTGTCAAGATCATTGATAAGGTTCTCGAGCTGATCATTAGGAGAGCAGTAGGCAGAGGAGAGGTACAAGACGTCATTATCAAAAGTTAGCAGGATGGTAGTAACCCTTTCAGTACTGCAAGTAGGACAAAACTGAGTGTTGAGATTCTTGTTATGTACCAAAATACCGGTAGTAATACGGGTTGTATAGTCTTGTAGAGGATACTTCCTCCATTTCCTGAACCGGACAATACTGTTGTTCACCAGGTACGGTTCTTGGATTAACAGTATATCGGAATTCCAATCTTCCGCAGTTTTCAGCAATATTTGTTATATTGTTATATGCCATAGTCTGTTTGTTTGATACTTTGTTGCTTTAATCTCTGAGTGATCTGACATTGTGCATTAAAAGCATTATGATCTTTAGTAATGTGTTTATTAGTAGGTTGATTCTCGTTGTGTTCTTTACAACTAATGCATGATGGTGTTTTGTGTTTCCTCATGCAATCTGTATATTTATGCTCTCTTCCACATTGGCTGCAGGTATATGTCACAGGCCATGTGATTATAACCGCAACAGTTGTAACATCTAATTAGTGGTACAAAGTCATCTACACGTACACTGGCCCAACCCAGAGAACATACTTACTGTTTAATATTACTTGACGGATCTTAGGAGTTACCGAGAGAACAATGTGACCACAATTTTATTTCACTCTTCCCCTATGTATAATTGTCCGAACTTTACAGTCTTGTAGTAATTCTTCTCTTCTTATTTGACCCCAAATATCATTTTGCTCAAATAGTGCCACAGGTATTTCTTCTGCTGAGATAGAATCAGGGACATTAAGAAAAATTAAGCACGGTTTCCTGCCCTCTGCCTGTTTGCATTCAATTTTATCAGCTACCTCGGGTAAGGCTCGAATTGCGTTAGTCAATAGTTGGCAATCCTTCGTGTTCTTCACTCAAACGCATATTCCGTCTCTTTTAATTTTAAAGACAGACTTTACCTGTACCCCAATACGATGGGGTTCAACCCTTTGTTTGATTGTTTTAGCTACTTCATCCATATTTATCCTCGACCCTAGGCAAACAGAGAATGCTCTGTTTGCCTAGGGTATAGCACCGCATGGTTGCCCCCCCAAGCCTTCTTTGTCAATTTTGTTGTTCAAAGTTTTCTGAATAACAGATGTCGTCTTGCTTTGTTTTAAGTTGGTTGTAAGGACCTCTGAATAAGATAATTGGTTGGGAGCAGTAGTAGTGGGTTGAGAAGAAGCACGATTGTTTCTAGCTTCCTTAACAATGCCAAGCAATTGGTTAACACATCCAAAGAGTTTAGTTACCTTCTCCCGTACTACCATCCTTTGCGGCTTAGTAATGTAATTACCATTATTTTCTGGCAAGAGACCTAAGATCCCACCTAGGAGCTCACCTGCCTTGTGAATGATACAGTCTTCAGGAGTTGTAAATGATTCTTCAAAATTATCATCCATAATAATACTCTGCTCGGAGGCCGTGCACTAAGAAGCCATAGCTGAATAGCACACAACACTAAAAGCTTGAGGGGGCTAAGGCGAAAAATGAGTGAAGTGCAAACCCTACTAACAACCTGTGCAACTTGGTGGAGGGAGAGGAGGAGCAGAACTGGCCACCTCCTCAAGAGCCCAAGATATACAGAAAACCCTCCAGTTGAAACGAAGATAAAATTGGAGAATGAAGACTAACACAACCATATAATGACAAAAACAAGGCATAGAAAGATCAATAATTAATTAATAAATACAATTAAAATAATCTAGAGTACTTAAGACTACTAATCCGTTAAATACAGTTGAAAATAATTCAACTACCAAAGACAGCTAGAAAATTGACTAATTAAAATAAAAGTTAACTATTTAACCTTATTTAACCTAAAACAACAAAATTTTAACCCCAAATAAATCTTAAGTACTGAAAACCCACTTAAAAAAAAAAAAAAAAAAAAAAAAAAAAAGTGGCTGTTAGAAAAGACTGTTACGACCGTTACTATGCCGGGAAAGGCCGTTACAAAGCTCGTTATATTTAAAAATATACATAATGAACTAAGTATACAGTGGTGCCTCATATAACGTACTGAATCTGTTCCAGGTGGATGAAATCCGTTAAGTGAAACGTCCGTTATACGAAACGCATTTTCCCATAGAAATACATGTTAAAACATCTAATTGATTCCGCAGCATAAGATAACCGTACTGTATCATAAAAAATGAACATGGGGTGCGTTCTTTTATTTCTGCGCGAGCAACATCCGTTTAAAAATTCCTGTGGAATGCGCTCCTAAATTCCGGTGGAAGTGCACGCCGTCGAACGGCAAAAACGGCTTCTTGTAGCAGTAGTTTACAGTGGAAAGCAACATGGCATCCTCCATGGCTCAGGTAGTTTCGTTTCTGGGTCCATTATGTGGTTTTATGAATGAAAATTTAGAAATTGTGAAAGCGCGAGTTAGCGCACCCGGTGATGTAAGTGTCTTTACGAATTTTTTTCGAATGATTGCCAGCATTCTAATTTTTTTCGTGGCTATTTTGAATGCTCTTTCAACAAATAATCCATTTTATGGTTAAATTTTACAATTGGGACCCTTCTTTTTTCCTTTAAAAGCTCATATTTTAGAATTATACATCCCTCCATCACGATACTATCGATAGTGCGAGTGCTGTCATCTTTCTTTCTTTCACCGTCGTTCCTAAATGCCTACAAACAGCAGCGCACTCCTGTAGTAGCGGAGACGCAGAGCGACCGCTATTAAAAAATGCACCCATGGAGCAGTCGCCAATTATGCCGGAAAGTCCGTTGTTCGCAGCCACTCCGTTGCTCGAGTCATAATGGCCAAACAGAAAGTCTGTTGTTCGCAGCGTACGTTATACGAGGCACCACTGTATTTTAAACTAGTGTAACACGTAGGAAACTTAACAGAACTTTACCAAAATCACCCCGACCTAGATAAGGACCCCCTATTTGTGCCCCCAATTCCTGCCCCACTAACCTTAGGTCCCCACCCTCTTTAACCTACCAAAGTTACAAAATTAAAACCCCTCTAACTCCTCCCCTAATTAACCTATCAAAACAATTAAGGTGACCTAAGAACCAGCAAACAAAGTCCTTTCTAACGGTGTACCACACTTGAACTGATATCCAAAATATCCACTGAAATTACAATCCAAAACAGGAGCTCAGATTACCATGGCCTCCGTATTTTAACTGGAATCCGTAATTTTCGTTTATTTTTAAATATCAGAACAATACAATCACTAAAATATTAATACAATTTGAATAAAGCATAAAAACATTTACGGCATACTTAGAAATCTAATATTCAAGAACATTTTGCTGACTGCCTCAAAGACATAATATTTTGTGAAGGCATATTAAATAAATTTCTTAATTTATTCAAGCAATTTCTTAATTTATTCAAAATTAATTTATTTATTATAATTACAATCATAATCAGAATTATAGGTATTTTATAAGCAACATTCTAAAGAAATATTTAGATATTAATTTTATATCTCTCAATCAGCTGAGATAAAATTTCTTATATCTCATTTTTATAGACCAAGAAGAAAAACCTATAAAATTTAATCAGAATCAGATTTAATAATAAAAATTTTCATTTTTCAACAACATTCATTTATCATGAAATATCAACTTAGAATAAATCTAAAAGATTCAGATACCATGTGATATTGTGCATTATTAATACAAACCTCTCTGATTTAAAAAATAATGGTTAAATTATTAAAATAACAGAATATAATTAATATTTTTATTCTATGTAGATAAAAATATTAATTATTAATTAAAAATTTACTATGAAACAATATATCATCCTTAAATTTAAATAGCATCACAAAGAAATATCTATTATTATTTGATCAATGGATTATGGTCAAAGTTACATACTATATCTGAAAATGCTTCTTCTACAGCCAAACAAAAATATTTTTGATAATGATTAGACTTTTTAAAATAGTTTAATTTGGCTACTTAAACAAATAGTATTAACAATATCTTCTAGTCTAATTACCGGTACCAATGAACACCATTACTAAACCTTTAATTCTGGTAACAAAGCATTTCATACAATATCGAACTAACGCTTTTGACCTTACCCAAAATCTGATTCAGGTTCTTAAACAAATTGTATTCCAAAAACGGAATGCTTGGAATTGAATGTTTTTTAAATGCATTAAAATTTAAAAATTTGGAACATAACTCAAAATTAAACCTAACGGTGGCATTTACATGAATTCAATATACAGTGGAACCTCGATATATGTCTGCTTTAGAATACGTCCAATTCGGAATACATCCTGTTTGGATGAAACAAATTTTGCTCGGTATACGACTTAATTCAATTATATGCGCCATCTATGAACAAGTAACACTATCAGTGTACTAGACCAGACTAGATGTTTGCGGTGCCTCGGTTTATAACTTTGTTAAATTTCTTCTGATTTTAATTTGTAAGTAAAATTTTATTGTTTTTATTAATCATAAATTGCAAAAAGACAAATGAAAAGCAACAGAAAACTAAAAAAATGACTAGAATCAGAATGGAACTGAAAAAAGAGATTGTCAAGGAATATGAAGGTGGCATGCGTGTTGAGATTTAACTGTTGCATACCATATTCCAAGAACGACGATATCGACAATCTTGAAAAATAAAGACATTATTAAATCTGCTAATGTTGCAAAAGGGGTTAAATCAATTTCTAAACAGATTATTAATATTAAGAAGAGTTTGATTTGATTTGATTTTGATTTAATGATTTAAATAACATAATACAATATACTGTAATAACTTTAAAAACCTATAATAAAATTAATTTTTTTATTAATGTGCTCAGTGTTTAAATTATTTTACAACCCATTAATATACCATATCAAGAGGGAACTTTATACATGAGAACGGATTAATCATTTTTACATTACTTCTTATGGGAAAGGTTGGTTTGGTATACATCCTATTCGGTATAAGTCAAAACATAAGAAATGGATTAAGGTCATATACCAAGATTCCACTGTATACATATAAGGCCATTCATATGTACAGTACTTATTATTTGAGGATCCCATATAACCATAAATAATACAAGTTGTTTAATCGTTAGCATTGCCACAGTACTTATGTGAGGACCATGGCAGCGCTAACGATTAAACTCATATTATTTATAATATATTATAGTTTGATATCCTATTAAACACTATGTTACCGGAATTAAAGGTTTAGTAATGGTGTAAATAGTATTGTAGATAATGTGGAAATTATTTTATGCATTGTTTGAATTGTTACTCACATTACATTTAATTCATAAATTCGAAGCAAAAATTCTCTGTACGTGAGAGAACTTAAATCAATTTTCATTACAGACTGAAGGTAGAAATCTTCAGAGACTTTCTCAATGCAAGATATTTGACCCATTGAGCACCATTTCACAGAAGTATCTAAATAGAAAATATAAATTATTTTTATAAATAACATAAAAAGTTATATAGATAATTTAAAGAATGGGAAACTTTTCATTTTTTAAATTATTTCTATTATTTTTGTAAATATTTGTAGATTTCGCGATCGATTTAATAACAAAAAAATATTATCCTGTAAATTTCAACCAACGTATAAAAATGAAACAAAACAAATTATAAATTTCTTAATGTACAAAATCATTATTTTGTGATTTTAAAATTTTTTTATTATTTAGTAATTAAGAAATTGATTAATCAAAATATGTAAATTAATTAAAATGACACCAAACCAACCTTTTAATACTTCTTTAACATAGAATAACAACAAAATATTGCTGTAAGATTACATACCGCCCTCTTGTGAGAAAATATGGAATTAATGTTAAATGTGGAATTTCTATTCGGTGTAAAACTGTTTTATAGAAAATTGCGGCGTAAATTAATACATCCTTCGACAATATTTATGTGTATTTTTGGTTTTCTGGATACATGTCGAGAAGAAAGACAAGCTGCAATAAATAATTTAAATAATGCCACTCAATGTAATCAAAAGCGTTTTTAAAAATTGGCTTTTAGTTTTCTGGCTATTAACCCTTAAATGTTACTCTTCATTTCGTACTGAAAATGTTATACATTATTAGCGTTTACTCATCATTGCCCTCAAAATTAAGCATTTTGCCATTCGATAATAATTTTAATTAAAAAATTTAGTAACGAGTTGCGTAACTTTCCCGGCTGTTATGAGTTTTTATTTAATGACGCAAAATAATGCAATGAATAAGTTCACACAGTTTCTTTATTTAAGAAAAGTGGTAAAAATTGCAAATATAGGCCTAACCGAAATCATTTAATATTTATTTATTACGGGAAATTGAGAAATATTACCGGAACTGGAAAATAAATAAATACTGTATTACTAAAAAATTTTTAATCACTTCTCTTTACAGAAGAACTGAAAAAAAATCGGTACTTGATTAATTAAAGAGAAGTGAACAGTAACTAAAAAATAATCAGGATGTAATTCATAAATTTAATTGTGATGATAACAATGATAAATACATATATACATTTACAGTACTTCTTATAACTCTTTTTTTTTTTCTTTCAAAATTAGTTTTTGTCAATTATAAATTACTTTATTATAATTTTTATACAAGGGCTATTTATCTTCTGCCATGAATTTCAGTAATGGAGATAGAACTGATAGGAACATAGTCTTAATTTAGTCATAGTCAGAATACTACATGATAAACCGGAGGCTCTTACCAAAATGTTTTTATTCTGCAGGCATAGCATTATTTCCAAATGATAGAAGTGTCAACTCGTGGAGAAAGAGTATCTACAGAAGGAAATATAAATTGAAACAACGGAACATATACAGTTCCATTGTCATTACAGAAATTTCGGATAAAATTGGAAACTACCTCGTATAATATTTTAAACTTTCAATTAATGATTTAGGGGGCTTGTCGTGAGTTCTGAATGATTATTTTTCCTGACAAAGCCTGCCGCCAGGTTCTATCAAGTAAGAACCAAATCTGTCTTTGATTAATATGCAAGGGTTCAAATATCAAACGAACAGTCTGAGTTCTTCATCGGGTAATAAGACTGAATACTTATTAAGAAATTTCACAGGCCTCCATCTCTTGTGAAATATAATAATTTGGCAGGATGGCAGTTGACTGCCCATTCCTTAGTACTTATTTAGCTTTAATAACTCGATAAAGAAATCCGTCTGTTCGTTTGATATTTGAAGTAATTGCCGGATTAATTTATTTATTACGTATGGAAGGGTTTTTTAAATGTTTTCTAGTTTTGAAGAAACAAATGAAAGAATAAATTTTCAAAATAGACCTAATATAACAATTTTATTTTTAGAGAAAAGCATCGCTTTCCAAATAGCTTTTAGAGACATTTATATGTCTCTAAAAATCTTCCGAACGTATTGTTGAAAATAGAACTTCCGGCGTTACTGTTGTAAAGAACATGAACATCCTAACAGAAGAAATGCATGATCGCATAAATAAATTTTTCGACATTAATATCTCAGCAAAAATAAAAAAGCTGATGAACCACGTGCAAATAGAACAGATATCAACAATTTAACCCAGCGTTTCTCAAAGTGGGCGATAATGCCCCCTTGTGGGCGATGAGTAAATCTAGGGGAGCGTTGGAGGCAGGGTACTGAACCAAAGGCAAAAGTTGGGGTCACTGACAGCTGTTCAATTTCCTCTGTTAAATGGATAAGAGGAAACATTGCGTTTAATGGTTTCCAGATGTTGAGAACAATGTACGGTAAGGGCACAAAGTGTGAGATTCATAGAAAAGTTTCCCTAAGAATATTTCCAATCCTTTCTCACACAAGAGAAAATGAGTTAGGGGGCGCTGGGTATAACTTTATGGAAGAAAGGGGGCGGTGGATCGAAAAAGTTTGAGAATCACTGATTTAACCTCTTCATATAGAAACCAGTGTATGAATCAATGCTGTAGTTACGAACCATTTCGTAACTAACTTTTGTCGGTTTGCACGTCGTTTTCACCGACATTTCTGATGTTGTAAATGAGCCTTGCATTCGTTCAAATTTATTGACAAATTTAAATTTGTCAATAAATTTGATACATCAATAAATTCGATACATCAAGGTAAAATTTGGACACGTTTCATTTTAAAATAATATATTGCAATTAATATAATAATATAATTTTACATTTTAGTTACAATCCTCAGTGGATATGAATGAATATATCCAAGCAGATCATTTGCACAAGAAAATGTCTGGAATGAGCGAAACAAATTCGTCGAAAAGTGAATGTTTATCAAAATTAACTTCTGAATCTGTTCTTTTTGACAGTAGTTCCGACGAATGGCATTCCACATATTCCTTCTCAAACGACAACTCCGTTTACTTAGAACCAGATGAGAAGAGTAAAAACAAATAAATTGATAAATATAATCCATATATGATTTAATTATAAGATGCTGTCAAAATTAGTGAATTACCTAGCATGTTCCAAAATTTTTATTCTCTTAATGGTACGTTTTAATGAGATTCGCATCAAAATTTCTCAGACATCATTTTAATAGGGAAAAATTTGTTTTTTAATCAATGCAAGATGTGTGATTATCAGAGCCCCTTCGGCCGCCAATTTAAAGTCTTTCAATCTTTAAAATTGGCGTTTCCACTTCCCGGGACAAGGACCCAGGGATTGGATTTGTGGGAAGCGAATGTTCGGGTTGTTTCATTGTGTCGAATTACACAGAACGAGGTGCTTGACGTGTGAGTGCGTGAGTGCAAGAATTCGAGTAAAGGTTAAACGGTGTATATCTTCGTGTACAGTGATGTTGTGTCTGCACGTGTGTGTGTGTGTGTGATCGAAGATCATCTTCGGCATGTCTATAAACAGAAAAACTGTATATTACCATACGCGAATAAGATGTATTAAAAAATGAAACGAAAGAGTTCTTACCATCAGAGATTTCGGAAAATATTCACTTGTACGATAAATGGTCACTTCGTCCTCTTCGTGGTAAAGTTAGGGAGGGAGATTCTCTCCTTCCCAAATGTCCCTACAAAACGCAAAGACAGTGAGAAAACGAGAAGTTGATTCATTTATTATCTAAGGTCAACATTATTACCTTTATCAGATAGTCTTTCTTCCCGAACGGTGTCATGAGGAGAGCGAAGGACCTGACCAAGCCTATCCTAACCTAACCGGAAGCTCAATCTTCATAACAGCTGTTTGGGAAGAAAGGTCGGCCGATTGTCGCGTCCGGTGAAGAAACGTGTCACGTCGGGTGGTGACAATCGGGAGTAAAATCCGTTGTCGTCGACCGAGTGTCATGTTCGGGAGACAAGTCCGTGAGAACGTCCGAGTGAAAAGTGTCGAATCCGGTCAGAATGTCGCATCCGGAAGCAAAGGACGAGTTGGGGAAAATTGAAGAGAATCACCGCCTAGGCCAAGGGAATCGCAGCCACCCGCAGCAACAAAACCGCGGTTCTTCAATTTCGGCGGCGCTCTTCTCCGATTCTTCCCCGACTTCCTAAAGACGTTGGCCCCATCGCAATCATGGATGAAGAGGCAGATCCCACGGAAATAGGAAGTGACATCGAACTCCGAGAAGAGATGCTGTCCTTCCCTATGTCTTCCCGGAAGTATTCCTTATGTCATTCCCTATGTCTTCCCGGAAGTCTTCCCTATGTCATTCCCGGAAGTCAATGCCGACAGATGAGGGGCTTATGCCCCTCATCTGTCGGCATGAGTTTCGGGATTTCTTGTAGGTGGTGCTGACACATAAACATTCCATTTAAAATTACTTATTTACAGTTAAAATTGTTTTAATGTTAAAGTACCATTATAGTTTAAAATATATTTACAATTAAAAGTATTTTTACAGTTAAAGTTTCTTGACTTAACATCGAACATTTTGAGGAACATCAAGAGTATATGGTAGATGTTCGATGAATTTTTTTTAGATCTCGATGTGGGGGTGTACGGCGTTTGTTATCGTCACCCGATGCCGAATTCGCCAGGAAACCCAACCTAAGGAGGGTGTGCGGGTAAAAACCACATTTATAGGTACCGATGGATTCAGACTGGCGACACCTTTACAAATTTTCCCGATTATTGATGCAGAAATTATCGCTTACATATTTAACCTTATTTTGTCTACCTCCGTTGATTGTTCCACGAAGAAGTTCTTGAGATTTAGGGTTCGTAAGTCCACTAAGAGTTCAGACGATGCCAGGCCCGGCGTGGAGTCGTAGACGTGATGCTCGAGGATCACTTAATCTAGTGATTGTCGGACACCACGCTCTTTCGAAGGCATATGGCGGTGACTTCCGAGCTTCTAGGCGATGAAGTCGTGCAAAAGTTGATTGATAGGAGCAAGCGGATTAACCAGAGAAAGTGGATCGACGAAACGCGGTTTGAGAAGAACGGATGGAGAAGCGCACGGTGGCTTTGAGATGCGTGTTTTTATAGAATTTATCCGCGAACCGAACAATTCAATCGGTCCCGAATCTTCCCCAGTTCTTCCCGATTGGTTTCTTTTTTTTGTAACCGGGTAGATCGGGTCACAAGAAAGGTCAAGCCGCGTTGTTAACCGACACCGCATCTCGATCTCTGACCACGAGATGTTTAAACGAACCTTGGAACTTTTGCTCGTATTTGATCAATCTGTTTTCTTTCTTGTCTCTGATGAATTTCTATTAGATGTTTCGCGATAATTTTATTAAACGAGATATTTTATGTCATTTTGAGTACGCAGTTATTTTGTCATATTTACGAGCACCGAAGTCAAAGTTCGTCTTTCCGTTCGACACGTAAACACAGGTCGTACGAGACTTACATCAATTAGTTTTTTTCTTCGTATTGTTTATTTTTTTCGAAATCCCTTTCCAAAGTGGAAAGCTTTTAAACATAATTTAGTGCGGAGTTCGGACCTTGTCCGGAACCTCACATTGATGCACAATGCTCTTGATGTTAGTAGTGTTTTGCCCCCGTACATCATACTTTTTCTGTTAACAAGAAAGTCATGCCAGTCTAACTAGTTCTGTTCTGAAGAAGATTTCTGAATCGAAATAACATGACTTTCGATCAAAACTAAAAGTTCATATATAGTTAAACGGTGCCTCTGGATCCTAAGCTTTCCATATCTGGTCTCGACTTTCATCTATATAACTCCGTTCTCGAGATTAAGAAAGACAACAGAAGACCGTCAGACGGACGCCAGTGGGAATTTGTACGTAGATCTGCAATTTTAAAATTGCATCCCAATTGTATTTATATGGATCTCTCGAATTCTGATGTCTAAATTAACTGAATGCAAAATGTAATGTGTTCAAATTATACTTCGCAATAAAATCAACTTTTAATCGGAATGACAAACTCTTGAAGAAAAATTCGTGATAATTTGAGGATGTCAAATTCTGTATAATTTATGAAAAGACGTTTTTCATTATTCAGTTATCTAAGAATACAATTCGATGAAAATAAGACAGACGAATGAACAGAGTTCCTTCGCTTTGAACATTTTAAAATACATCCGAAACTCTGCATCTAACGTTCAAATCAAACAAAATTATAAAATTTAAACTCGAGTCACTAAAGTGACTTTTGGATATTTACATTTTTCTACATTATAAAGTACTTTCTTTGATTTAACATCATCAAATTAAGCTACAGACTGCAATTTCGCCTATTAAGAGCGGGTAAATTCTATTTCTCATTTTCTTTCCAAATATACATTTATTCGAAGACATTAAACTATATAACAACATAATGACTTGTTTAGTCGAATTAATTTATTCATATTTTTATGTAGTCAAATTAAATTTAAATTTTGATAATAAATATTTGTTCAAAATAACTAAATAAATTTAGGCGAAAATAATAAAATAAGTTATAATACGGTCTAATTCAAGTAACAGTTTCTGCGTTCACTTTCCAGTAACTTAAAACTTTTATGGACGACAACAGACAATAGACACAGTTATAATACTGGGCATTACACAAAATTAATCTTCGTCGTCCATCATCTGAAGCTTTAGATTGAAGAAGGTGGTAAGAGAGTCGCATAGTACTGTTAAAACAATTTAATTAGTTTAGAGGCATTTTCTAATAGTTTATTCTAAAAGTAAATTTTATATTACTTGATTATCTTCCATTAATTCTTCTTTAAAAACTAAGCTGGGTTCTTTACTCTTAAGAAAAAAACATCGATCCTTTGTTACCATCAATGTCTCTGCATTTAAATACTAATCGAAAGAAAACAAACGATCAATTATTTTTTTTACGATTGTTTTAGTTTAAAAACTTAAATACAAACAAAACTTACGTCTGCTTCTTTTCCACAAGTTTCAGCACATGTCAAAATGCATTTTGATCTTGAAATTGAATTCAAAGAATTTGGAGCAAACATAAATGTGTTTGATGTTAAAGCCATAGATTGATATATCTTATCTTCCAATTTACTTTCCTAATTTACAGAAATGGCATTATTGAAATTATAGAATCAAAACATTAAATAAATAAATAATTATATTTTGATTATATATAAAATATCATTTTGAACCTTGACGATAATTTCTTGAAAACAAGTTCCAGACTCTTCCGCAAACAAAAATACACCAATCTCTTTCAGATACTATTAAAGAAAAATTTTATCGTTAAATAGCATTAAAATTTAATAGATTTATTACTTTTTAACGTATAAATTAGTTTACTTTTAGTAAATGAGTAGGCATCATCCAATCACTACATATTTCCTGATGCAAAACTTCATCTCTTAAAATTTCGATTTTATTTATTCTACACGCATCTTCCAATATTTCTATAAGAACGGATAATTCCTTCCCAGTTATAATTAATTGCGAATGGTTTATTTTTGTTAATGGTGTCAGTTCCCAAAACTATAATAAATTAATAATTAAAACATTTAAAAATGAACACAGTAATTTTTTGAAATACGTGTTTATATTTACTTACCTGATAAGGAAAATTTATGCTTTTCTTTTGTATAATTCCAATCACTCCAAAATGCGTCATTTTAAAAGTAAGAAGTTTGTTTTCTACATAAAATATGTAACTATTTTTATTTATCTTTAAGTTTTAAACATAATTTAATGCCGGCGTTAAGATTACCTTTATGGAACTCCACGTCTTGTAAACCATCTGTAGTCCAAACTAAAGACTTTTCATTCCAAAAAGCTGGTTGTACTTGATGTAAGTAAATGATGTGTTTGGGTAATCTAAAAATATTTCAAATTATTTATATTAGTTACAGATAAGTCTCACAGTTTTATTTAACTTAATTCATTCAGAAAAAATAACACATAAAATTTCATTATATTCATTATATAATATTCCGTATAATAAATTTTATAATCCATAAATATTTTAATCAATTATCCGTGACCAGTTAAAATAGCGAATTTCTTTCAATCATAATAAATACCGTTTATCGAGTTATGTTAAAGTGTAATAGTGTTGTTATTATTCGTATTTTTAAATATATAATTATAATGTTCTTTCGTATATACTTTCATTCTCTATCATAATCTATCACACTAGTCTGTAAATTCAAACTTTGGTATCATTTCCTGAACCTAATAAACTGATTTAACATAAAGTTGATGCAATAAATCCGAAAATCAAATCTATTTATTACTATCACTAAAGGAATTTTTTCAAAGTCCAAATTACTATATTATACAATTATATGTACAGTACAACACAGACTCTTATACACCTTTTTACACACAGCCGTTTTTTGCTATCATTCAAACGTTTTCGGTTATTTAACGTATTTTCGGTCATATATGTACAATATATGAATTTTATTGGAAATATAAATAATTAGGAACATAATATTTTCGAATCCAAATTTTAAAGTGTAATTCAAACTAAATATCCAAAAAAAAACAAACACGAAACGTTGAATGTAAGAGATATAACGTTCACACAGTTCACTAATTTCGGTTTAATTTGATATATAGATATTCTGATAAACCAATAAATATTATAACTATGCACTGTAAGTATCACTGACAGAAACAAAAGAAAATTAACAAAATATGTTACAGTTTCGCTTTACCCTTACTTATCACTAGAGTTTTAGTTTAATCCTTTTGCAATGACATTAATGCCGTCGCTTTTTTTTTATGTGCAAGTTCGTCTACTTTCCTTTCTTCTATATATTCTAAAATTTCTTGCTAGAGCATTCAACGATAGTTAGCGAGTATATTGATGTTTCACCGCTCTTGATATCTTCACTCATTGCCTCTGTAACGTTATTTCTCTCATAAAATGATATCGCATAAATATACATAGTTCATTCCAAAAAATTATGTGATAAAAATTTCTTGCTCTCAATTTTGGATTTATCGTGACGTCAATATTCTAAAACATTAAAGAGTCGAGTAGGCTATGAAGTTTTTACTATTATTATTTTGTACGGTAGGCCTATATTTAAGAAAATTTGCATTGAATCAACAGAACAAATGATAACAAAATTATTACTATATGTGAATTAATTCTATGAAAATTGAAAGTTTTGAAATTTAATTAATTAGACACTTATGAAATCATTTAAATAATATTTAGACTGAAATTTTTCGTATTTTATTGTGTATCAGAAATAATAAATGTTGAGAAATCTTAACGTATTATTATAATAAAAATTTAGAAAAAAATTAATTTTTCGACATTTTTAAACATTATTTTGACTTAAAAAATGTTTATCAAATTAAACTAAAAATAGAAATCATCTAATAAAAACATGTTAATAAAGGCCTAATTATAATTAAAAGTTTTAAGTTAATGTTTGGAGAGTTTAAATAAATGTTGTTTAAATGTTAATAAATTAAAGGAGACCGCAAATTTAACTACACGAAGTTATTGAATATTTTCTGATTATATTTTCAGATTTTATTATTCAATTTACTGCTTGATTTTATTACTTGATATACCTAACAAATAGGAAAATTCGGAACTTCTCATTAAACAGACATTTTTTTAGTAATCGAATCAATTCAATCCGAAGAAAATCGACAATTAAATTATTTATCAGTCTTCAAATATAATTCGAACTACAAAGATAAAAACTTTTCTTAATATTCAATCACATACCGTAAAGTTACAATTATAGTATCATTTATTTCTTCTGTATTGCCTGTTAAATTTCGATTTATTTCCGTTTCAGTTTTCATTAAGCCGCTTACATCATATGATTTATGTTTCGGTACCTGTTCTGCCTCTACTAAAAGACAAAAAGAGAAAAACAAAAATAAAATAAAATGGAAATTCATTTTTATAATTACTGAAAACTTTAAGTTAAAATTTTACTTTGTTGCACAATCCAACATCCCGAAACAACAGGTAAAGGAGGAATGTTAAACAGATTAATATGAATAACTCCACCTAAAACGTAATAATTTTTCATATCGACTGTGTGACTTTGAGTTATCTTCATTTCGGTAACTGAAATTTGTTTTCATTAATAATTGTAAATTTCCCGTTTAATCTATTTGTTTTTATAATGTAAGTATTATTAAAAGATACTAACAGTTTAAGTTGTCTAAATCATCCCTTTCTGTTTCCTTAATATAGGACATCGATTGTAAGTCCGTAACTTTAATTACTGCAGTCTATAATAGAAGTTTTTCGTATTAGAAAACATAAAATAATATAAAAAATTCATACATTATAATTTTTACTCATATACAGGTATTTAAATATATATTTATACAACACATATACATATTTAAACATGTTTATATGTTCTTTACTGATAGAAATTATAATATAAACAAATTAAAACAAAAATTAAAAATTGAAACAAGATAATTTAAATTATTTAAATTAATAATTGATATTTTCACTTATTATTATTTTTTTAAAATTAAACTTACTTTCTTATCTTAACTGACATGCAAAGGCAACGAAAAGACTAAGTTTAAGCATAAAATATTTAAATAAGTTTAAGCATAAAATATATCACGTTACTAACGTTTACGTGAAATTAATTCTATACGTAACAATCAAAACTCCTCGATCGCAATTTCGGGAAAATAAGAAATCAATTTTAAGTAAATATATTTATATGATCTGGTGCAACATAAAAACACAAAAATGAAATTTTAAAAAATTTCTTAAATCAATTACGTTTGGAATCCAAATGAAACAAGCAATTATTTATTGGTACACGTCACAATGCCAGGCTGCAATTTTTAATTTATTTAATTCAAAATATATGATCTTCACCTCAAATTAGTTGTGTCTTGCCTCTGTACATCATACTTTTCCTTTAACAATAGAGTCGTACTGATTATCCATCTAACAGCTTTCAGGAGAAAAGTTTTGAATTTAAATAACATGATTTCCGGTTTGCATCGGAAGTTCATATATAGTTAATCAGGCCTCCTGCCTCTATGGTTTCCATATCTGGTTTCATCTTTCATCTGTCTAACTCCATTCTCAAGATTAAGAAAAGCAAACGACGGAGGGAATTTATAGGCCTGGAATTTTTTCAAATTGCAGCCCTATAACTCAGAAGCAGTTATAAACTTACAATGCAGAAAAAGAAAATATGCATTTGAAATAGATCGTTTAATTAAAATTTCTGGATTTTTCATCCCAGTCCGTATTAGATGCCAGAACCAACAGAAAATAGGCTGGTGCGAATGATCGTAAACGTTAACTTCGCAATCATCCGGCTGTAAATCAGATGCAAGAGATACTGCTCAATGTG
Organism: Centruroides vittatus; assembly: GCF_030686945.1. Lineage (NCBI taxonomy): Eukaryota > Metazoa > Arthropoda > Arachnida > Scorpiones > Buthidae > Centruroides > Centruroides vittatus. The sequence goes on from NW_027122565.1 coordinate 177,577, forward strand.
GTCTCAATTATAAAACCTGAAGACGCTGAACAATGTGTTCAATGTCCTACCATAACTGATCCTCTGTGATACTTAGCGATGTGAAAGTACCAAACTGCATGCGATATTGTCTTTCAGACTGCCAAATTTGTAACGTAACCTCGATAAACCACATTTTTTAAAAATTCTACGAATAAAATTGTTTTTTCGTGCCAATGCGAAAAATGCTACAGTGGCGAGTTTTGATATAAATTTCTTTTCTTTTTTATTGATATCTTTTAATATTACTATACAAAATTTGATTGCATTTGGGTTGCTTTATATATCTCTAGATAGCGTTGAATAGGAATACTTTAATTACCACTTGGTATTTAAGAAAACACAAAGCTATTCACAATATTTTTAGAAAGAATCGTTATTTAGTACACTCAAAGAGATCGCAACATCACGTAGGAATGTGCTTAGCCACAGGACTGGTAGAGGTGACAGAGATATACATATGATTAAGTTTGCGTACGCAACGGGTCATGTGGTACCCAGTTTCATACTATAAAGACCAGCGGCCGACTCAGGCCATAAATGTTCTATCAACGACGGTTCACAGCAACCAAAGTTTCGAAGAAGCGCAGAAAATTCCTCGGAGATAACAGTGCGATGAATATCACCAGTTAACGGCTAGGAAACGAGACCGTATCCTGGAGCTGCGCTCCTCGGTTTGTCGATGCGCGCAGTTGCCACGCGCATGTTAAGCATGACGCGAGTACCATCCACCAATGTGTGACGCGATGGACGCAAGAATCTGCGAATACACCGAAGAGGGAGTGGATCGCCCTGGCGCAAGACAGAGCGCAGAGACCAGTAGATTTGCCGAATGGCCCGTCGGGACTCGTTCGCCAGAGCACGTGACATCCGAAGTCTCCTGTCACCGTCAACGGGTTCATCTGTGTCAACCCAAACCATTCGCAACAGGTTGCATAAAGTCGGGCTGCATCATGACGAGGTGCCAGCAACGAGAGTGCCATTAACCGCTTGATGTAAGGCTGCAAGCTTGGCATGGTGTCATCGTCATCTCAACCAGACCACTGAATGGCGTTGGTTAATGTTTACAGATGAATCCTGCTTCTGTCTGTAAAAAAGTGACGTCTATAGACGGGTGTAGCGATATCCCAGGGAATGCTACTCTTTTCGCTGAGTGTCACACGGCTCCACACCGGGCATCATGTTCGATCAGCGGACTGCCCTGGTGCACATTTTTGGTGCTCTGACAGCGGATCAATACGACACACGAATTGTGGGGCCAGTGATTTGGCCACTAGTGCAGGCAGCATTCGACACTGTGTTCCAGCAAGACAATGCCCGACCGCACGTCGCACAGCAAACCCTCACAAGCCTGAACGGAATTCACATCCTTCTCTAGCCAGCAGCCTCTCCGGATTTCTCTCCTACCGAACATCTGTGGGATCTCGAACAACGTGAAGTGCACCGAAGACCACCATCACATATCATAGGCGACATGCGCACCACAATGGATACCTCAAGCAATCATTAATCGCATCATTCATATGCCTGGGCAGCTATACAGACCACTATAGGCTTCTCGGTACAGCGGTCTGTGTGGCTGCCCGTGGGGGCCATATTCGTTACTGAATAAACAGGTCTCTGTTGTATATCTTTGTTTGTTCTTTTAATCATTTGCAGATATCTCTCACCTTTATTGGTCCTGCAATGTGCACGTGAGTACGCGCATTCCTTCATGGTGTTGAGATTTCACTTTTGAGGAGTGTAATTGGTATTTAAAATCCAAAATATGTTTCAGTGAGAATAATTGCAATGACAATCGGACAAGACGAGAACTACAGACAGTCGCAAATACATTACTTATTCTGCCTCCTACTTGATTCTTCTTTTTTTTTTTTTTTAACAAGGTATTTTGTCAACGAGTGTACGAGAATAATGTCGCTAAGAATAAAATATATTTTTATTTTATCAAATCTAAGCAATATGTTAATAATTATGTCGAGAAAGCAAATTATAAACTTCATTATATACGATAATATAAAAAATTTAATAAAAACGCTTACTTTGGATTTAGGTTTACGTTTCCTTCTTCGCAAACCTTTCTTAATATACTTAGTTGAAATGTCCGCTTTTAGATTTGAGCTTTGGCGTGTATATCTTTTCGGTGCTTCTAAATATTTTCTTTGCTTTTCTTAAATTAAATAAATTTAATTGCAAAATGCACCATAATTATTTATGTTGAATACAATATTTACAAACCTGCAGTACTTGAAGGCGTTCTTGTATCATTTTCAGCCGATGTTCTTTCTGATTGAGAACATGATTCCGTATCTGAATCTGGAGTAACCGTACAACAGCTCGAAAATGGATCGAATGTTGTATGTAACATACGCACAGCACAAGTAGTTAACAATAATGTGTCGGGTAATTGCAAAGAATAGCCGAATTCAGTGAAGGACGGTCCTTTACGCCTAGAATTTTGCGAGATGCTAGTCCATAGACATAATATAATTGATGGTTTCTTAACCACACTCTCTCTTTGATCTAAAACACTGATGTCAGTTTCTACGTATTGCCCATCATATGTGTTCGGATCATAATAATCATTTGAATGCTATAGTTAAAAATATATATATATATATATATATATATATATATAATTTATAGTATAGTACTTTAAATTAAGAATAAAATTTAAATATCGATAAAATCAGAAGAGACTTTTTACTTTTTCTGTCTTGTGGGCACTAAGAGGGCACTTTTTCAAGTCCATCGGGAGTTCAAGCGACCAGACGATGAGTAACGGGGCCTAACATGCTACGTATATGGGATAGACAACTCCCAAAAATTCTTGTGGCTTTTCGACCTTCCGATTCGAAGTTAGATCTCCAGATTAGTTTTAGTTTGGTGGGTTATGGCAACGCAACACATGGGCGATCTGCTAAAAGGGACGCCTTCAGGGAGAACTTTCTATAAGAAACTTGGTCCCTATTTACATGTTATACACACGAAGAAAATCCGGAAAAAATCCACGTGGCCAACATGTTGGTGAGGCGGGGATCCGAGAATAATTAACTACCCAACTACCAGTGTTCAATGGTTTTATCACTCGGCCTTTTCGGTCGCAAAAATATCCAACTTTATCTTAGGAGTTATTTTAAATTCGTTAAATTAATATTCTATTAATAATATATTATATACTAGCAGATAGGCCCGGCGTTGCTCGGGCAAAAGTTACGATAGCGAAGATTAAGATTATTACGTTATAATCACAGAAGAAAAAGAGTAATTTCATCAACAAACTAAATATTTCTAAAGAAAGGTAGAATTCGAAAATTGAATATTCTAATATTGTTCGATTTTCACGACGTGTTCTGATTATATCGTTCAATTTTCATCGAATGTTCTAAAGAAGAAAAGTCGAGAAAAACCGAACTAATCTGTTTAAATTTGAAAATCGAATATGTTCTAACATATTACTCTTTTTCTTTTTTTTCCTTCAGCGCCCGTAAATCTTGCACGTCGCTTTCTCTTGTTCTCCATTGTTACTTAACACTTCCATTGTTGATGGAAGTGTTAAGCCTTAATCCTCTCCCTCTCCCCGTGGGGAGGAATTTCGAAAAATCCCTTCTTAGTGTGCGTCCTCGTGACGTACCCTAACTGTGTACCAAATTTCAACTTTCAACTCTTAACCGTTTGGGCTCTGCGCTGATTATTATTATTATTATTATCATCATTAACTCGTCTCGATTATATATATAGATTACTATTTTAGTTTATCTTTTTAAGAATGCTATTAAATTATAAGTGATAAATTAAAACGATGGCATTCACAACGTAAGAAGAAAAAATGGCTAAATCTAAAAAAACGAATTTTCAAATATTTATATTATATGTATTCTTTTACGACATTTTATGCGTTAAATTATATCTGTAATGGATATTTGTATTGTAATAGAACGTAAATATATACATTCCATTATTTCGATTATCAAATTTTTAAGCTTTCTATGATTGTACAGTACCTTTAGATTTGACTATGCGTATATTACACTAGCACAGTGATTCTCCAATCTTTTTCTGAGAAGAGCTATGTGAACTGTAAAAGACAAGCCTTGGGACCAGGTACGAAACATATGGTCAAAGATTAAGACTGAGAAGAAAAAACAAACCTACAATATTTAACTTAGTTACTAAACATTACACGGAGTTTACTTTTGTATTTGCTTCGTATTTTAATTTATGTATTAAATTAAAGCTAAATGTTAAATATAATTTTTTGCAACTGTTATACGTATTTGTATTTATTTAATAGTGGCTGAAGAGGGTCTAGTGAAGACCGAAATGCATACCACAAATAAAATTAGTTTTTTTTAAATATGATCTCGATGTGATCTCGTATACGAGGCATACAGTTTGATAAGCCTCATATATCTGCACCAAATGGTAGTTTGAGATAATTATTTAATTCATTAGAGGCAAGAAGTTTACAACTATAGTGTTATAACATTTTTGTTTAAATGTATTAAAATCAAATTGAATTAAAGAAACTTACTAGAAGAAATATATAAGTTGCCTTATCCAATTTCTTGTGTAATAAATCTTGAAGATTCTTGTGTGACTGAAAATTTGATACATTTATTTAAAATAAATTAATAGAATTTTAATAGAATCAAAGTTTACCACATAGAATGTTGTTTCATTTATATTATTTTTCTAAACAAACTTACTATTATCCAATTAGAATTCTCTTCAGGAGCGTCTTCTATAGCTGTTTCTAATTTATTAATTAACTATAACATAAAATTATAAAGTTTATAAAAGTTATATATTATAAGACAAAAAACACCTTGATGCTGAGAACGTTTAAATTTAATCAAAAACAAACGTTTTCGGCCCACTCCATGAGCCATCGTCAGGCTAACTACATTCGAATACAATTTCGAACAAGCAATTTCAAATTGAAATAAACTACAAAAAAAAAAAAAAAGAACTCACGCGCTACGCTGGATAACGTAAACTAAAACTAATATAAACAACATAGAAAATAATAAAATAAAATATGTCAATGTTACATGTGTACAAATCTATAGTCTATAGTTCTCTAGGCAATCCTTTTGCCGTATTTAATGTATTCCTGTGACTTTTTTAATTAAAAACTTCCAAGCTGATGGTAAAATCGCCGCATCCTTGTAATTTAAGCATTTTTTGGTTAAGCCGGACTTATAAATTTCACATTTTTCGGTTGTAGCCGCAAGTGTCGGCGAATGTATCGGTGTTAAGATCCTTGGCTAGCATGGTTGACAGACAATGGTTTAATAATCACCAGGGCTGATAAAAGCAAGCATTTGGTAGTAATGAAAAAGCAACGTTATGTTGAGGCCCTAGAAGATTACATAAGAAAAACTGAATGCGAAAGGGTTGAACATGACATAGTAAGAAAAATAGACGGAAAGGTAAAAAGGTTGGAGAAATCTCCCTTGGCATCAATCTTCCCTTTCCTGAAAGGAGCGCACGTCACGAACCCGGGTGTACCCAGGTTGTTTGGTTTCGCAAAGACGCATAAAACCAACAAGGAAATTAGACCCGTGGTCGAGAAATGTAAAGGCCCCACGTATAAACTGGAAAAGCGTATGCACTCGTATTTATCGGAGTTGATTGGCGATCACCAGTTTGTTACAAAGAACCCGATGAATGTGGTAAAGGAGCTGCAAGGGTTGGCCTTAATGGATAATGAGGTTGGGTCAGTAATGGACTTTGAGAGCATGTATCCATCGATCAAACCATCCTCATGTTTTGATGCGCTAATGGAAGTGTTATATAGCTTACATCCAACGGCTGTAGAATACCGTAAGGACCTTGAGATGATGGCAAATCTGGTATGTGTTCAATCGTTTTTCGTTTTCGAGGGTAAAGTCTATAAACAGCTGAAAGGTGTCCCGATGGGCAGCCCAATGTCTGGTTTGCTGTGCGAGTTAGTTGTAAGAAAAATGGAGCGCATCACACTTAACAACTTCAAGGAGGACATAATCATGTATAAAAGGTACGTGGACGATGTGCTGGTTATATGGAGGAACCACGCAAGAATACAACAATTCTTAAGTGCCATGAATTCCAACGATCATGGCCTAAAGCTGAGCTTGGAGCAAGTTAGTAGCGACGAATTACATTTTTTGGACATTAGTATTGCATTTAGGAACGGGTCAATAGATACGAAGGTGTATATCAAACCTACACACGACCCGCTGTATATACCGTCAACATCGAATGATCCTATTACTTATAAGCTCTCAGCGTTTAGAGCTTTAATTAGAAGAGCGTTTCAGTATTGCTCTAACATACTCGATACGATGCGAGAGCTGGATAGAATCAGGCAAGTGGCTAAGGTGTTGGGATTTGGTCCAAGAACTGTTGAACGTTTGATTGCCGCTTACAGGAATCCTAAAGTAAACAAGAAAAAACGGGATCTGACAAACGGTATCACGAAATTCACGTATAATAAACGTCTATCATCGGTCATGGAAGGTATTGCGGGCCGCATGAACAGCACTATTGTATACAAAAGAGCTCCCTCGATATATAGGCTACTAAGGAACGACAAAGATGCAATTAGACCGAGTGAACAACCAGGTGTGTACTCGATACCGTACAGCAACGACCAGTTAAAGATTGATAAAGAATACATCGGGGTCACGACGAGAAGCCTAAGTAAAAGGATTAAGGAACACAGATATGACGTGGCGAAGGGTAAATGCACAACAACGTTAGCAAAAATGGCGCAGACTGAGGGGTCCGTGGTGAAATGGGATGAAGCCAGGATCTTAACACCGATACATTCGCCGACACTTGCGGCTACAACCGAAAAATGTGAAATTTATAAGTCCGGCTTAACCAAAAAATGCTTAAATTACAAGGATGCGGCGATTTTACCATCAGCTTGGAAGTTTTTAATTAAAAAAGTCACAGGAATACATTAGATACGGCAAAAGGATTGCCTAGAGAACTATAGACTATAGATTTTTACAATGTACACATGTAACATTGACATATTTTATTTTATTATTTTCTATGTTGTTTATATTAGTTTTAGTTTACGTTATCCAGCGTAGCGCGTGAGTTCTTTTTTTGTAGTTTATTTCAATTTGAAATTGCTTGTTCGAAATTGTATTCGAATGTAGTTAGCCTGACGATGGCTCATGGAGTGGGCCGAAAACGTTTGTTTTTGATTAAATTTAAACGTTCTCAGCATCAAGGTGTTTTTTGTCTTATGATTTAATAGAGTCTGAGTGAAGTTAGACGAGTTATATATTAACAAAATTGTATTTATAAATACGTATATTAACAAAATTATACTTATAAATAAGTATATTAACAAAGATAAACCTGCAAACAACTATGACATTCTCGCATAATATCTTTGGTGCTTTCATTTTCTGTCAAATCTCCCCAAATAGATATATAATCATTCACTTCTTGCGAAATAAGAGGATTTGTTTTTCCTCCAGATTGAAGATAATATTCCCACTATTGCAAATAAATTGAATTGGTAAATTAATCGAAATAAGTTTGTTTAATAAAAAAGCACTATTATAAATATCAATCAAATTCATTTTACTTGATCTTCTTCCCATCGTTTCTTTTTCATTTCTTTCAATGTATTTTCATAATCTGTAAACTTTTCAGATATTTCTCTTAATTGGCGATCTCTAATATCTGTTTGCTATGAAGATTTGAATTTAATCAAAAAGAATTTTAAAAATACATATATACTGTAATATAGGCTAACCTTAATTATACAAATATAAATAAATAAATCCAAAATTCAGTTTATAATTTATCAATAATTGTCGTTAATATTCTAAAGAAACTTTAAACATATCTTTAATTGATATGTTAAAAATAGCTTATTTTTTCTTCGCTAATAAATTTTTTATGTGAATAATGGGGATTATCGTCAATCAAGAGTTATCTGCATAGTAAATTCTCTTTATAATGAGTATTTGCAGATTATCCCGGAATAAAGGTAGTCGAAACACAGCATTAATCACGCCGTAGATTAAATACTGTTAAATACGTTCACTGGTGCTCTCAGAAGTAATTGTGACTCAATCAAGACATAAAGATAGTCTACCATTTACGTATATGTTAGCTCTCGGCATATATATAAGAAAAAAATACTGTATTTTTGCGCTGTTAGAATACTGTAAATATTTGTATAAGGGTTATTTGAACAAGAGAGCAACATTGCTATAAAAATATGCTCACTCCATTCCTGTAGTACACAGATGTCATAACATATGAATATTCTCTATTTTATTAATTAAATTGTGTAAAATATTACACAGTTTAATATTGTGTAAAATCAAAAATAATGTAAAAACATTAGCTAAACGTAAGAATGCTAAGAACGTAAGTAATGCTTTATTTCGATATAAAGCATTGTTTTTATAAGGAAAAAAAAAAGATATATAAATAAATTAAACTTCATATTCCTATAACAAACTGCTTTTTAATAAATTATGAAAATATTTCACGAAAACTACTTAAAACCGAATCGATGTATATAATGGTTAAACAAATCACCTACTTCTATTTCTGGTTGTGGCATTGGTTCTTGTTCCACTTGTTGGTCATTTATATTATTAGTTTCGCTTAAATCAGTCGAATTCCTCATTTTTGTCTTTTTTTCCCTTCCGTTTTATTGCCAATAACTTCTGAAAAATTAAGGAACATTTATTAGATTTTAAATATTAAGATTAAGAAAATGTCTGTAAACCACGTTGTGCAGTTGGAAAGTAAACTAGTAACTACCATGGACCACTACAACAGAGGGAGTTTGGAGATAATCATGTAGCCTATTCACTTTTTAAAACAATTGTTCTAGCTGCAATACAGCATATTATCTGTTGAAAGTATTGAAAAATCTATTATAGACGTAACATCATGCACGTGGAAAGTGACAGTATCAAGAAAATTAATGGCAGAAGCAGCATTGAGCAGAAAGGATATTAAAACAGCAGTATCGATCAAGAATTAATGTAATACGATAGCAGTGCGAGTCTATGCAATTACACAATTATAATTATTTTATTATTATAAAAAATGATCTTTAGCAACTGAAACATATTAATGGGAGGATAAAGAAGATACTAATTCTAGCGGTCTCTAGTTGCCATCTGATACAATGAATGATACGATTCTTTAATATCACGATGCTAATAATATCACTTTATACAGCAGTTCAGATTGTGTGGGAAAAACCTACAGGAAAATCGTTTTATAATAAATGTTATATAAGAGACTTCCCATTACTGTGCCTTGCAAGACAACAGTTCCAAAATTTTATAATTGAGTGCAGTGTAATGTTTTGCCACACTTCTATAATTATTATTTTTAGAGGAATATCAAGTCTCAATATGATTAATTGTATTATGGTGCCCCCATCATATTATGACGGAGGCACCCTAATACAAGTACATACAATATGTCAAAAAACGTTTTCCATCTTGAAATGCTTTTAGAAAAATCTTGAATATGTTTTAATTGAAAACAAACACTTTAGACATTTACGTGCAGAATTGAAAGATTAAACCAGTAATAAAATATACTAACACAGTTTTCTAATGCTGCATGATTTAAATTAGGCTATTCTTTTTATTAACAAGTACAAAATTGTATCTGAAAAAAAAAATCAAACCGTGATGTTATTCTCTAGTTTCAGAGTTTGAAACAAAGTGCTACTTATTAATATCATGTGTAACACCCCCCTTAGCTTTAAGTAATGCACCAATTTTTCTTGGCATGAATACTGCAGTCGCATTATCAATTTTGGATCATTCTTCAAGTTATACAAAATTTTAAAGGATGTTGTTTTGCAATTTTTGTCTTTAATATTGACCACAAGTCTTCAATTAAGCCTAGAGACTGTGGAGGCTCGTCTAGTGTTTTGATAATCTTTCTCTGGAACCGAAATATAATAATCTTAGCTGTATGCTAGTAAAAATTTCAAATTCAAATTACTGAGATCCAAGTAGTCCAATTTTGATCATTTTATTTTCTTTTTATGAAATCCCAAGATCAGCAGTGATAAAAATTTATTTAAATGTACTGCAGCTCCTTAATTTGTATACAAGTTTTTCGAAAATTTCGGGTCTATTTTTAGGGGATAAAACAACATGGAAAAAGTCTTAAAAATTTCCTGACACTTTACAATCTTTAGAATAATTTATTTTGTAATAATATATGAATTAACGTAATTTTGTAATAGTAGGCTATGATTAATATTCACTAACGTAACGCAACTAATTATGAAATACAGAAACTTAATATTTAGTTAAAAATTGACTATATTTACATCTTTCTAAAAATACGATAAATAAACTAAGAGAAATGAGATACCATGAAAATTTAACTACCACTTTTCATTTTCACAAGTTACCGTAAATAAAAATTATATCATCTATGTCAAATCTAAGCGTAAAATTTCACTCAAATATATTCAGTTAATTTGACATTTATTTACACACAGTTTGATTGCTCGAGGAGGACTGATAATTTCAGTATTTTGGGGGAGGGGGAGCGCTCTAATCGTCAAGGCTGTTGGCGACTTTTTTTACTCTGCTTCACCAAAGGATTCTTTTCTTGACAAATATCGTAAAATATACTTTCTTCGGTATTATAATGATTTGCTATAAACTAATATTGCTGCTATTGCTGATATCTGGCATCGAACCTAATCCTGGACCTATGCAGAAAACACCTCCTAGAAAAAGAAAACCACCTATTATCCGTTCAAATCACCGTCTAATTGTGCAAAATCATCCGGATCCGAGGTAAATCTCACAACTGAATATACAGAAACAAGAACAACAGTTTCTTCAAATACTTCGGCTCAGAACTCATCTACTAATTTAATCGAGTCAACTAATCCAGAATGATCAGACATCTCAACTACAGAGTTATGGTTAAAGATATTCGAACTTATTACGGCTAGCAACCAAACGATTGATGATCAATTTACGTCTACTCGAGAAGAAATCAATAATATTCATAGTGAAATAATAAAATTTAAAAAACAACTACAACTGGTGAATAAAAAATATGATAAAATTGAACTAGATTTAACTAAAGCGCATACTAGTAATGGACAAACGCAATTTAAACCGGACGCTATGACTAACTCTATTAATAATAATAAGCTAATAATCTACGATTTTATAAATATTATGACAAATAAGAACCGTAAAGAACTTCTAGACTTTCTTACATTCGTCTTAAAAATGCCATACAACGAAAAAAAAGTTATAAAATTTATTCGTGACAATCTTAATCCTATAATAAACATTAAATGTATAACTCTAAAACCGGAACAAATGCGTAATACTATATTCATGAATTTTAATAAACTAAAACAAAATAAACTATTAGGAGAATGGCAAAATGTAAATACGGCGGCGGATTTAGTTAAAGATTCGCGCCTGAGGAAAAAAATGCATTTACTACATTATATCGACCTAATAAAACGTGAATTTCAAATTAAATTACGAGATGATCATTTCTTAATAAATCAGCACAAAATTACTTACAGTTTAGTACAGCAACGATTAGTTTACGCAGAAGGATTTTTAGACTATATTACTTCAAAAGATTTATTAACTCGGGCATCCTAAATAAGACAAAAGAAGAATTTAATAATAAAAAACACCACAAGGTAATTTATTACGCATAATCAGTTGGAACTGCCAAGTTCTAGAAAAAAAAGTCAAGAGTAATAACTTTGCCTGTCTTTTATATAACAATCATATACTAGGCATCACCGAAACATTGATTACTAATCCGAATATAAAATTGGATAATAATAATGATCAGTTCAACTTTTTTTTAACTACTGCTCGAAAACCCGATAGACCAGGCCGTCCGTACAGAGGTTTATGTTTCTTGATTAAAAAAATATTGGAAAAATTAAATTTAAAAAAACTGATAATTATATAATTGTTTTACTACGTGTTACGAATTCAACTATAACATTGTTATTTAAAAAATTTATAATAATTTTACCGATATACGTTCCTCCAGAACGACTAGAAATTATGAATAAAATATTTGACCAATACGAAAAATAGAAGCACATTTCACCGTGTACTATAATTATAGGCGATACGAATGCTAGAATAGCCCAGCTAATGAATACATTATCTTACGGTCCCGATACCTTAGTCAATAATACTCGAGAATCCAAAGATAAATAATATAATAAAGTTGGACTGCAACTGCTTTATCATACCAACTAATTACAATTATATATTATGAATGGAAGATCACGATTTGACTACCTTCGGAATTCACGTGTATAAATTTCAATGGATGTTCGGTTATAAATTTAACAATTTGTTCAGAACTTATGTCGGACCTGTGCGCATCTATTAAGGTAGAGAATTGTCATATGTCTGATCATTTTCCGACCTGTACCTCCTTTCAGATTTCAACTAAAACTACTTCTGATAAAGAACCTTTATTCCATCAAACAATTTATTATGATTACCAAGCATATTTTTCACAAATTAGTGAATATATCAAAAATACTTTCAATAGTGAATTATATAATGAAAACGAAAAATACTTACAACTGGTAAATATAATCAAACAGTTTATTAAAATTCGATCTTTAAAACGACGACAAATTTCTGCATTCAAAAAGCTTGGCATGACTTCCGCTGCTACGCGGCGAAAAGAAAGAAAAATAAAGCCTCGCAACAATTTAGACAAAACTATTCGAATGAATCATTTACGAATTATAAAAAGTTAATAACAATTTATTTTAATTTCTTAAAATCAAAAAATATCAACTTTTTCAAGAATTTACAATGTAACTTGATTTTTACAAAAAATACAGAATTTTTCTGGACAACAATTCAGAGGCTAAGGAAGAAAAAACTAGATCATCGAGTAAATATAGAAACTTCAACTTGGAATAAATTCTTTAATAGATTCCCAAACATTATTAGTCCACCATCTCCAAAATCCTTTATTTTGAATAATGAACTGTTTGATCTGCCGTTTACCTCTGATAAACTTGAAGATTTAATTCGAAAGCTGAAATTAAAGTCTGCTCCTAGTATAGACCTAATAACTTCCAGATTTATTAAATGATTACCTCCATCGAGCAAACAAATATTACTACTCATTCAATTTCTTTTATAAAACGTCTAAATATCCAGAAAATTGTAATACATCTAAATTAGTTATGATCTACAAAAAAGGACACCGTTTGGAACCTGAGAACTACAGATCGATAGCTCTTCTCCCGGTATTAAGAAAATGTTTTACATCTATTCTAGTAAACAGTTTTCAGCGATGGACTTAAGAAATAAATCTCAACTCAGAATTTCAATACGCTTTCACCAAATCCAGAGGAACGGAATTTGCTATTTTCTTATTATCTTCAATTATTCAAATATATTTACAAAAAAAAGTAGGAAAATTTACGTTGCCTTCATTGATATCACTAAAGCTTTTGACTCTGTTCATGTTCCGACTCTAGTCAACAAATTAAAAGAATACGGTGCAGGTAACTGTTTCTCAGGCTCGATTATGTATCTCTTTTCTTCCTATAAACTTTATATCGTAAATGACAACTTAAATAATCCAGACATAATTACAAATCGTGGACTGCATCGAGGTGAACCTCTATCTCTGTATCTTTTCAATTTTTACATAAATGACATAGATAATTCATTTGATAAGGACAATAAAGTAATACATATCAACGGTCGTATCTTCCACCATATCATGTACGCAGATGATCTAGTATTATTAGCGCCACTCGCATAACACTACAACATAAAATCGATAGAGTAAATAAATACTTATTATCGTTATATTAATCGATTGATGCTTTCAAAACAGAAATAATCATATTCCGAAAAAATACTAAATTAACTAATCAAGAAACAGGTTTCTACTTAGACGGCAGATCTCTCGAAATTGTCAGCAGTATAAAAAAAAGAGTTCGGAATAACTTTTAACTGGAATGAATTATATCAACAGCACTTGAATATACTTACTGTAAAAATTAATACACTCATTGATAACACTATATATTTATGCTCAACGTTAAAAATTTCTGATTTAAAACTTCAAATTAAAATTTTCAACGCTATTATTCTTCCTTCACTTTTTTACGCCAGCCCGGTGTGGGCTCTTGATCTTTTTTATAAGTTTGAAAAATTCCACATTAATAATTTACGTAAAATATTCAAGCTCGAGAGAACGGTGCCGGGTTATTCAATCAGAGCAGAAACAAATAGAATTCAAATATTTCCTTGGTTTTTAAAGAGATTAATAAGATTTTACTACCGACTTATAAATACAGATGATAAAAATATAAAATTTTTACACCAAAATATGTATCAAACAAATGTCCTAAACCTCATCAAAGATACTTGGCAATATAAATTTAACAACACACTTCAATCGTATGAAATTTCAAGTGCCTTACTAGATGAATCTGACATAAATTGGAAAAACGGTTACACACTACTGATGGATTCGGCCATATCGCAATCAATAACTCAGGATCAAGAATCAATACTGAAATTAACCTATCATCCCTGGTACTCTAAGATTTTAAAAATTCCTTCTAGTTCCAGATTTATTACAGCCGATATAAATATAAATATTAAACGATGATGCTTTCAACTCCGTCTAAATAAATATTCCCTACTGATTAATAATACATACATAAACTTTTCCAATCAAAACTGCTATTGGTGCAATTCAAACAACTTTTCTATACTTCATCTGCTAAAAAACTGTACAGTTATTAAAAAGTATCGTCAAAAATACCAAATAATAGAAATACTTGGCATGAACCAAAACTTGAATTATAAATCAAGAATTTAAGACTTATCAAAGAATGAAATGTATAAACTGAATAATTTCTTTACCCAAATTACCGATATATTTAACAACGATCTTAGTAACCATGACTCAGAGAATGATAGTCAACAATAACTTATATGTATAAATATATTTATCTCTTTTTATTCATTCTATGTGTGATAACTAAACTGACATATAATGTACAATAAGATATTACGGGTTTCTTTCGTGTTTAAATAACCCCCGTAACAAAGATTTTTTTCCTTAGTACAATAAAGAATTAATTGATTGATTAATTTCAGTATTTTTTTTATAGAATGTGATTATTAAATTAAAGATGCGTTTGCGAAAATAAAAATTTAAAACAAATGTTATTATTTGACACCCTGCATATATTTCATCATAAATAGAACATAAAATATTTTAAAAACTTAATTTTGCTTTCGATTTTGTATCTTATTTAATATAAGAAGAGCTTCAATAAGTGTAAATTTTAATAATAGATCTTAATTATTGTAGGTGAACTAATTTAGAAATAAGTTAATAACTTGAGAAGACGGACAGACAAATGATGGATTGACCGACACTAATAGGTACTTTCAACAGGGATACTGGAACGCACCAAAAAAACAGATATATGTCAAGGTTAAGAAAGTAGCAAGATTTTTTAACTTTTTAACCTCTTAATATATTTCAAATTTAAAATATATTATTATTTATTTAGGTGTGTGCTTTATATTGAATTTAAAACTTAGTTTTGATGAAATTTTCAAATAAATTTGTTTTACGATTCTGTTTTTCGTTAAGAGTCAATGAAACAATTTAACGAATGATAGTAAACGAAATTATTTATATTTTATGTTATGAAACATGGTTATAAAAATATGTTTTTACAGTTTAAACAGGATGCTGATTCTATAAGTTGAGTATTTTGTTTCTAAACTTAGATATTTTTTGATTCTTTGCCACAATTTTGTTGAAAAATATAAAAAGATGATTTGGCATTCCATTCATATTGTACATATTTTACAGTTCATTTGTAAATACGCATTGCAATTCATAAAATCATTTTTTAAAAAAAAATTAATTTATACGTAAAATTTTATTTTAATATAAATTTATCATAATAAATCGGATAAGGATACTTTTACGTAATCAACCGTTTATAAATAAACCCTTTCAAAACGTACCAAAACATTAAAGTTGTTGATGTATCTCAGTTTTCCTTTTAGAGAAATAAAACTATAAAATTTTTTTCAAGATGGCGGATTCGATTTTTCATAATAACCGAACGATAAAAATTAGCGCCCTCTGTGAACAGAAATTATTTAGGGAAGTTGTCATGCGATAATCATGTCGATTGTCGGTAGTGTGGAAGGGGGCGTATTAAAGGAACTGCTAAAAGTAATCAGCGTCAATGTACTGGGGGCAGATAAAATGGCGCAAACCCCCAATACTCGTTTAGTAATTTTGGGCATAACAGGTGTTGGAAAATCTGGTACGAGTTTTTTATTTATATATATATATATATATATATATATATATTTTTTATTCATTGCGTTAGTGAAAAAGTTAATTATCATTTATTTAATTTTGTAAAATTTATTCTCTAGTTTTCAACGCGCTCTTTATTTATCGCGGGTCATTGTTTAAAATTATGTTTTTCATAAATGACAATAATAATAAATTATAATGCTTCTTTAAATTACTTTCGTCATTTATTTAATATTTTAATTTTTTTTTTTTTTTTTTTTTTTCAATATTTGCAGCTCTTGTTGTCAGATTTATATCAAAACGGTTTATTTGGGAATATGATCCTACTTTAGGTAAGTTTATAATTTTAATAAAACTTTAACATTTATAATTATGATAATAATGAATTTTAATATTTTATATTTATATTAAATGTTTTTTAATCGATAAAAGTAGTCAATGAATGAATTAATTAACTAATATTGATTGATTAATTAATTTATAATGTTATTTCTACAAGTTTTAAAGTATTTTTTTGAGTAAAACGGAAAAATTATTATATATATAGTGAGTGAATGTAAAATTAATTATGCTCTATTAATATGAAATTAAATAAGATATGTTAAAGCCAAAGAATTGTTGGCTTACAGATGTTAAGATAAGTTAATTTGTCGTTTACTAAAGTTTAACAACATTTAGGAAGATACTGTACTGTACAGTACATATAAAAATATTTGCCATTTGCGTCAGAAAGAAAGAAAAAAAAAAAAAATTAAAACTCCAATCTGAAATAAAGTTGTTTATTATTTTAAAATTCCAACATTTGAATGACAGGAGTTATTCAGAATGAAGCTTCTCTCAATTCGAATTTAGTTTAAAATTATATTTTAAGGAGGGAGAACGAAAGAGCTTTATCAGAGTATACCTTACACTTACGTAACTAACAGAATATTTTTATCAACAAAGAGGTTACTATAAAATTTAACTGTTTATATAAAATGTACTTGATATAAGTTTTCTCATTCGTTATTATTTTACACTTTAAATAGAACTCATTTGAAATTTTGTTTTGCTGTCTGGAAGAAAAGGACTGTTATATAAAAGTAAAATTCGAAAAATATTCGAGAGATGGCGCTACAATATACAATAAAGAAATAATTTTAAAAATTTTTAAATATTAGTAACAATGATAAAGTATTAATTTTTTAAAAATATAAATGAAAACTGAAAAAAGTAGGAGGAGAAAAAAAATTTCGGACCACATGGAGGTGCCGGGGATCGAACCCGGGGCCTTTCACATGCAAAGCGAACGCTCTACCACTGAGCTACACCCCCAACTGATAGGAAGCTTCGTTATTGAACTATTTAATCTATAAATTTGCGAAATACATTAATATATGAGTTTAAATGTGTTTTCAGAGTGTATATATAAACACAGTATCTGCTTAGATGACGAGAACATCACGATGGAAATATTGGATACAGCAGGAAGCGTAAGATAAATTCTTTCTTTACAGTAAATAATTTTAAATTCTTAATATATAGAACTGTTAATTCACTCCTAGACAGACAATTTACATCAAGAAGGAAACATCTGCTGGGGAGACGGCTTCATATTCGTCTATAGTATTAATGACAGAGATAGTTTCGATCAAATTCAACATCTATATAAACTTGTCTGTTCTTTAAAGAAAATGAACGAAGTCCCATGCGTTATTGTCGGGAATAAAAACGATTTAGACCACGATCGGCAGGTCAGTATCGAAGAAGGAGAACAATTAGCGCTGAAGTTATCGTGCATTTTTTATGAGTGTAGTGCATGCGAAGGTGGTGATGTGGTTAATGAAATATTCATCGAATTACATCATTCCATACTGAGGAGAAGACTAGTGCAACCTCCTAGAAGACGTAGTTCGGCTCATCAAGTAATTCATGTTCTAAATAAAATGTTTACAAAAATTAATTCTTGAAAACTTACGCTTATAAATTGTCTATTGTACATTATAATTGGATGTATTTGTATTGATTTCGAAGTTTATTTATAAATTAATTAGTCATTAATGACGGAATAATATTTTAAAGAATGAGTAAACTAGTGATAAGTTTATTGTATATATATATAGAGTTAAATAATCCGAAGAAAGTATAACAACCTGATATTGTTAGTTTCTTATTTATTTTAAATTACGTTAATGTTTTGTCTTAATTATATAAGTTAATTTGTCATTATAGGAAACGCACATGCTTAGTTTTTTCGTAAAATTCTTGAAAATTACCTAGTTCAAGGATCGCCAAAATGGTCGATAAAGCGTTCTCGAATGTTGAAAATTAGTCGGAGGTCGATTGAAAACGGTTCATTAAAAATTATTAATACAATGGGTTGTTTGTTACCTTATGTATATGACAGTTCAGGATGATTTAATAAGTGCACACTAGGAAGATCTTTTCAACAAAAAACGGTAATGAATTAATAATAAATAAATGTGATGAGACAGTATTATTATCGTTATTAACTGTATCAACAAAAAGAAGAGGGTCGATAAAAGGTCAAGCAGTCCCTGAAGGAGCAATAGTCAATAAAGTTTGGGGAGCCTTGACTAATCGACCGTTTTGATATTACTAGCGCCGCTGTGAAAAATGAATGCTATATACTATGTTTATTAAGTTATTTATATGTTTTTATATAAAATTGACATTTATATAGTAATTCGTACTCGCCTCCAAACTCTAATGTAAACTCCAAACTTCCTCTTCGCCTGAAATATATCAATCAATGTGGTATAATTAAATTTTATGCTCGCACTTTACTCAGTATTTCTGAATGATGCATTTGTAAAATCTTTCAGAAAATTGTAAAATTAAAATTTTAATATTTCGAATGAAGAACTACTTTAGACTACTTATTGAAAACATTTAAAATAAATAAATTTTATCTTAATTGCATTTCCTGAGGAAAGATAAACTAAAATTAAATAAATTAAAGCATAAATTGTCTTAATTTTATTATCAAATTATAACAATATTTTAGCAAGAATTTTAAAATATTTAAAATTGCATGATTATAAATTATTTAATTATTATCGTTTTTATATTTAAATTTGTTTCATTTTATCAATTATGCATTCATGTTAAGCATTCATATTGTAATGTATTTATAAAATTGAAAATTTAAAACATTTCAATTGTTCTTATTTAAATGATGTTTGGTTAATAAAAGATGTTTTAACTTTCATTATTTAGGATGATTTAATAAGTGTCATTGTCAATAGTTTATTTCTGTAACCTATTGACAGCGTGACAGCATCATTGTAGTTATTGCACATTAGGCATATAAAAATTTTAATCGTCACGTGTCACGGGTAATAAATATAATGACAGGCTAAGCTTTAAAAATCTCTCAAGTTAATCCGGTGCATAATAATAATAATAATCTATGTATAAATTTGATAAGCCTCAAATACTGTCCAGCTTCTTTTGCGAGAACGGCTGAGGATATAAACATGGTTCAGGTATATCAAAATAAAGCTGTGGATAAATCCATTACAATCAAATGAAAAATTCAGAACCGTTCGGGCGAGGTGGTGATAAAGGTACCGTACAATGTTAAGTCTACGGGACAGACATGCTGGGTTCTCTAGCCATCTAGTTTTATTTACTTATTTATTTTTTTAACAGTTAGAACAATCCCGTTGTTCTGAATTCCTGAATTTTTTTTTTTTTTTTTTTGCTAATTAAAAGGCTTTTTGCGTTATTTTTTAACATGGATAAATTTAAACATCTACGCTATCTATCTAAATAATAAAATTAAAAATCACTTATATTTTTGAACTAGACTATTTTGATTTTCAGAATCTGTGACTGTTACTCCATGAGAACAAAACGTGATTCTAACCTTCCAATTCAAGGCCGGATGGCCGAGCGGTCAAGGTGGCAGCCTACCGCTCTGGGGACCCGGGTTCGAATCCCGACGGGTCGAAAAATCCCCAGGAATTTTTCGGGGGTGGTCTGTCCGGATATGTCGGGCCCCGTCCCTCACCACCCGGTCGCCCATTGTGGGCCTGGCCGAACCCATAATGGCTTGCAAAAAGAGGCCCTCTTAGTGCCCACAGGGCGGAAAGAGTTAAAAAAAAAAAAAAAAACCTTCCAATTCGTTACTAGTGCCAGTTGATGGATTTCTCGACAAACCTACCAACTAGAGTTTGTCAAACGGGTGTTTGCGGATTTGCGGGATTTCCCTGGGTTAAAAACCCGGAAAAGAAAAAAGTGAACTTTTACGAAATTTGCGGGATTTCCCGGGTTAAAAAACCCGGAAAATCCGCAAATTTCGTAAAAGTTCACTTCTTTCTTTTTTTTTGTGTTAAGGTTGAGGAAATTTTTTAAATAGAAAGAATAATTAACTCATAAACTGTCAGAATAGATTTGTATTTATTAATTTTAAGCCTGCTTATTCGTTTTTTAAATTTTTGCTTATGACATCTCACAGATTGTCAATAATCAATATGTATTTGTGGCAGGACTCTGAAAATTCTTCACTTGTCAGAACATGCAATATCTTGAATAATTGCGCCAATGCTGTCTTAATTTTAACTATGCCCAGTAGCTTCAATAACTGCATTATCCCAGGTTGTGCAAATTGGGCAAGGATAGAAACGAGTATGAAGTCTGCAAATATGCAGTGCCGTAACTAGGGCGGTGCCAACGGTGCCCAGGCACAGGCAACAGACCCTGGGAAGCGTAGAAATGACCTGGACTAAGTTTTATATCATAGTTTTGGGGCGTAGTCACAGAAGCTCGCACCGGGCGCATAAAAAACTAGTTACGACGCTGCAAGTATGAAGTTTTTCTTCATAAACCTGATTATTAAAGCCAAACGAACTGACGAATTATCGGGCTATAAGCTCGATACCGCTATTAAAGCAGCCGAGGTAGACAAATCAAGAATACTAGAGAGTACAAGAAGTACTGCGACGCATCTCGAAAACGAATTAGAAATTTTCGAAGCTACGGGTGAAAAATCACGTAACATTTGTTTTCACTTAAATGCATTAAATGCACGATTCCACTCACATCCATTGAATTGGAAAGGGCATTCTCAGTAGCGGGACTTTTCATTATTACAATGATAACCAGATTGGGTGATCAGAGTATTGACCATCTTTGGTTTTCAAAATCTAAGAAAAATTTACAATAATATTTTGTATTATGTTTTATTTAAAGAACGAAATTACCTTCTAAGTTAGAAGTTTGGTTTAAGTTCATTTTTTCTTTAAATTTTCAACTCAATTCAAAGGCATTTTTTTGTAAGCAGTTTTCAACAAACTTTAATAAATTCTTTTTATTTGTGAAAATTTCCACGTAATTCAAAGGTAATTTTAATATATATTTTACACAGCGTTATTAATATTATGATTTTGGAGGTTGCAGAACGTATTAAATTACTTTTAAAAATGAAAAATAATTATATCATTCGATTTAAAGATATTTTTAAATTTTAAAAATAATTAATTATATTCCCGGAATCCCGGGATATAAGCAAAAGACCAGAAAATGAGAAACCCTACTACCAACAAAAGAAATAAACTTGAACCCATACCTCTGTCGGTACGGTCTAACGTTAAGAGTTTTATTTGCGAAGCCCAAAACAAGATGATTGCCACGAGGCAGCCTCCACTACCGTGGCCGTTAATCACAAACTCTGCCAGCCGAAGTCATTCGGTCATGAAAATGGCAAATTGCCATCCTGTGATCCGGATGTAAAATTGAAAGAAGTCTCACGGTATCGCAAAACAGGTAGACGCAAATTATCTGCAGACGGACCCGAAAAATACTTGATATTTGTGTATAATGCCAACTTTTCAATGAGCTCAATAGTATTTTAAATTGAATGTAAAACCGTCACTTTCGACGGTTTCCTGTTAGTTAAACTTCTATAACTGCAATACAATTTGCAATATTTTATGAAGCAATTAAATCTATTTAAAATTTATATACATTTTTGTAATATATATATATGTATATATATATATTATGCTAGCATATATATATATACATATATATATATATGCTAGTATATATATAAATGTTACAATAAAAACCAGTTTTTAGTTAGAGCGCGTTTTAACTAGTTGAAACTAGTTTATACTAGATGCCTTTGTTATAACTAGAGTTTACTGCTAGTAAAAAGTGAATTTGAGTTAAAACTAGTTTTAACAAAGACATCCAATATAAACTAGTTTTAACCAGTTAAAACGCGTTCTAACTAAAAACTGGTTTTTACTGTAACATGTATACTAGCAAATCGTTTGCCTGGCGTTGCTTGGACAAACGATTTGGATGATTTGGTAAATATTGTTCGTTTGAAAATTAAGTTATTACTATCAACGGTAACCTTCGACAACCATAAAGTAATTGTTATGTAACACGTACCCCTTATTGCTGAGAATCATTTTACTGCTTCAAACGAACGTTTTCACCTGATCAATTTTTTGAAACGTTTACAATCGTTCTATAATCGAACCAATATGCAATAACAAATTTGAATTTAAAACGGTTCGAACATTTGGTTAAAAAATCAAAATATATAAAAACTAGCTGACCCGGCCACGCGTTGTTGTGGCTCAAAATGTATCTATTATAAATGTGTAACACTTCCCCCGTGGGGGGAATTTCAAAAAATCCCTTCTTAATTAATGTACATTCTCTTGACGTACCCTATTAAAACGCATCTAAAATAGTATAATAAAAGCTGAGTTCTTCACAGTAAGCCTTAATCCCGTCACTTTTCCCGCTAGGGAATATCGAAAAATCCCTTTTTAGTGTATATTCTGTTGACGTAACGTATTAAAACGCAATTAAAAACGCAAAAAACCGCATGTAAAATAGTATAATAGAAGCCGAGTTCTTCACGGTAAGCCTTAATCCCGTCCATCTCCCCCCACTGGGGGGAATTTCGACATGTATATTATATAAAAACACGTGCGTATTCGAATGCAACGTTGTGTCAAAATTTCAAAGGAATCGGTAGGAACAAACGAACGTTATATTTTATTTATATAGATAGATAGAAAATGATCTGCTTCAGTCCATTCTCACAGAAAAGCAAACTTAGGTCGTCGGAAGTTAGCGCCATCTGTTGGACATAAAAGCCTTAATCCATATATAAATATATTTTTGAAAGGGGGGAAATGGTGTAGGGGTATGAAAAATAGATAGTAGCCGATTCTCAGACCTACTGAATATGCATATGAAATTTGGTAAAAATCGGTAAAGCCGTTTCGGAGGAGTAAGGTAACTAACATTGTGACACGAGAATTTTATATATAAGATATTTATAACAATGTCTTAAATGTTATCAATTTAATATACCTAAGTCCTCAAAAAATACAAAACTCAATGAAGACTAAACGTAGTTAAAAACAAAAAATCGCATCTAAAACAGTACAGTAGAAGCGGTTCTTCAGGTTAAGCCTTAATGTTCTCCCCCTCCCCCCGCGAGGAATTTTCAAAAATCCCTTCTTAGTGTGCATTTGTATGACGTACCCTAACTGTGTACCAAATTTCACCACTTTCGGTTCAGCAGTTTGCTCTGGGCGATGATGAATCAATCACTCAGTCAGTCAGTCAGTCAGGAAAGTTGCCACCTTTACAAAATCGCTGACCCGGACGCAGGTCAGGTTTGTTCGAACAAAAGTTCCTGACGCATGCGCAATGTCATTTTACAATGCGAAGAATGGGTGCGTTCTTTTATTCCTCCGGGTAACTCTGTGCGAGCGACATCCGTTTAAAAATTCCTGTGGAACGTGTTCCTAAATTCTGGTGGGAGTGCGCGCCGTCGAACGGCAAAATCGGCCGCTTGTAGCAGTTGTTTACGGTGGAAAGCAACATGGCGTCTTCCATGGCTCAGACAGTTTCGTTTTGGAGTTCATTATGTAGTTTTATGAATGAAAATTCAGAAGTCGTGAAAGCGCGAGTTAGTGCACGCGGTGATGTAAGTGTCTTTTCGAATTTTTTTCGAATGGTAGCCGGCATTCTAATTTTTTTCGTGGCTATTTTGAATGCTCTTTCAACAAATAACCCATTTTATGGTTAAATTTTACAATTGGGACCCTTCTTTTGCCTTTAAAAGCTCATATTTTAGAATTATAGATTCCTCCATCACGATACTATCGATAGTGCGGGCGTCGCCATCTTTCTTTCTTTCACCGTCGTTCCTAAATGCCTACAAACAGCAGCGCACTCCCGTAGTAGCGGAGACGCAGAGCGACCGCTATTAACGAACGCACCCAATAACGTGCATGCCGGTTCTAAATCAGCTACAGTTAGGGACTAGGGACTGACGGCCGGATGGCCGAGCGGTAAAGGTGGCAGCCCACCGCTCTGGGGGACCCGGGATCGAATCCGAACGGGTCGAATAATCCCCAGGAATTTTTCAGGGGGTGGTCCGTTCGGATATGTCGGGCCCCGTCCCTCACCACCCGGTCGCCCCATTGTGGGCCTGGCCGAACCCATAATAGGCCTACTAAAAGAGGCCCTCTTAGTGCCCACAGGGCGGAAAGAGTTAAAAAAAAAAAAAAGAGGGACTAGGGACTTGCGTAGGAGTAATGTATGTAACCTAAATTAAGAAAGAAAGAACAGATAATTTGGCTCCGTAGAAGACTTGTACGGACGTATAAGCAAAAAAAGAAAAAAAAAACAAATCGAGAGGCAGGTTCCGCGTCACACGTCGGCGTAGACAGAGTAACATGGCAGAATAGCAGATGAGTTTCAGTGAGTGAGGTCTTTCGCTGTTCAAATGGTGTAAATTTATAAAAAGTATTTGCAAGAAATTTGTTTCATCGTAATTTCACAATTTCTACGAAATTCCCGGACAAAATTAATAGTTCACCCGGACAGTGACTCAATTCCCGGACTGTCCGGGTGAAAATCGGACGGGTGGTAACACTACAGTCAGGAGAAGTAATTTTATATATTTAGATTGTCTAAATTAAATAATAATCAAGTAACAAAAAATAAAAAATAGAATTTATTTATTTGTAAAATACACAAATACATTAATTTTAAACAAAATGAAAATTTAAAAATTTTTCTGAAATTTAGTTTGTTTATAACAAGTCTGTGACTCAGACATAAGAATTATATATAAACAAATTAACGTAACAAAATATATGTGCAATAACAATTACCATAAATATGTAAATATGAAATCTGAACTTAATATGATATACAGTTTAAATAACATTCTATTTTATATTTTATTCTTCTGAAACCACCTTGCAGGTAAATGCAGTCGACTGGCAAAAAGCCCGATTGATAATAACAGAGAGAAATGATGTTTGAGTTTCAATAAGCATTTTGAGTTCCGACTCTCTTCCTTCGTCTATTAATAAACTTATTTCTTTAATAAAATATAACAAAACTTTTTAAAATGATAACTTACCTATATCATGAATATCCATAATTATTTCTTGAAATGCTGCTGGTATCATCTGTATAAATTTCTGACGATCCATTTTATTTTTGCTCATATGACAAATCTTATCTATTAATTGAACCAGCCATTTTTGTTGATAATCATATTTCGTACATGCCTTAAAAAATAACAAAATATATTAAAAAATTAGATTTACATTTTACAAGATAAAATTTTTCTTACCATAGCTAAATATATTACTAAATTTGCAAGTTCTATTGTTTTTCCATTTAGTAATTTATTTCCCATAAACATTGCTGCTACAATATCTCCACAAAATAACAATAAAATTGCAATATTTTCCGGCATCCACTCTTCTGGAGTATCTGTAATGATAAAAAATTTCATGCACGAAATAAAAACGAATTAGAATTTCCATTATTAATATATTAAAAAACATTTTTTTCTAATATTACCAGTAATCTCTTCAAGTATAGAAATAATATCATCTCCATTCCATTCAAGAGTATTTTGTTGCATTAGCTGTATAATGTAAGCGAGATCTGTTAATTTTTTACTAGCTTCAGAATAATCTTCAGGAGTATTCTCTGTTAATTCGAACCATTGAATTTTATCTATAATAAAATGAAATATATAATTTAAAACGATTTACAGCTATAAATGTTAAACAGATTTTTTTTTCCAATTCCAACAGTGTAAGTATTATACAGTTACCTGAACATACAGGGCCATATAATAAAAATAATAGTTTTGCTTGATGCACAAGAGGCCAAGGTTTTAATATTTTTGATAACCAAAAACTACGATCTGTAGAATTCCAGCAATAATCTAAATAAACAAAACGATGATACATACGAACATACATTTCCTTTCCTGGATTGGAACCTAAAAAATGTTACAAAAACTTGAAAATTTTAATAAAAATGTCATCTATTCATGTTACAATTAGCTTATTATTATTATATTACCTGGAAAAGATGTTAAAACATATTTTAAATGTTTTTTCATATCACTAACGTTGTCAAGAATAGAATGCACAAAACAGCATTCACTTTCGTCCCATCCAGCTATGATCGTATGAATAAACTTACCATAACATTGTAGAACGTGAGTCATATTACTGATGTTATTCTGAGGATTACATTCTAACTATAATAAAATTATTTAAATTTTAAAAAATTAATTTTGTTACATGTTAATGTATATATTGTATATATAACCTAAATAATATGATGTATCTTAATATGGAATAAATAAATATATATATTTTTTTCTAATATTTAATGTATTTTTTAATCGCACGTATCCGTTAATTTGCTAGATGAATTCCTTTTCCATTATCATAAAAACAAATTTTATATATTTTGACAAAATAATAGCGTAAAAAATTACATGAAAAACTCTATTAGAAAGCAATGAAATATATTTCTATTAATAAGTGTATTTTATGTTTCATTAATAAATTATAATTTTCTAGTTTTATTATAGTATTTATTAAAGCATTCCAACTACAAAACACTAAATAGTTTAAATTCTATTATATAAATGGATTTTTCTATGAAACGAATTTCATAAATAAATCTTGCAAGATCCAAACTCCAACTTTGAACTGCTTTATTTGATAAGTAAACATTGGTAATTTCGTGATATTTGATGAAGATGAATTTAAAAAGTAAGTAATGTAAAATGAGATTTGAAATTTTTTCTCGCAGATAGCGTGGAATTTATTAAATTTGAAAATTTTGTTCGTTTGAGTAAACTGTCATTTTATAACTGTTAGCAAACGATCTTTATTGTGAGAAGAGGAAAACTTTGTAGAAGTGTTTTAGGAGTCTAGTTTTATCTTAAATTTACAAACAAAATATTGATGTTAAGAGTTAATATTGAATGTTAATTCTTTGAAATTCCAATAAACTAAGAACTGGAGATATATTTAAACACACGGTTATTATTATTTTTTTATTGTATTGTGCGTTTAAATTTCCTTATCGTATTTTTGCGGAATGACCGCTTATAAACGGGGAGACCAACATGACGGAAAACCCCGGGGTTAACATGCCGGTTAAACTGCGACTAAAATATAAATTAATCAGGTCTAACAAAACTAGTTATTAAACGTTAAAGAAAACATTATTCCGAGTTCAATAAAATCATTGTAATTTACTGACTTAAAATCAGAAAAAGAGTTTTCGTATACAAGACAATAAAACAATTAACGACTTATTGATATTAGTAGTAGCTTAGTAGTAGTAGTTTATCAGTGTGGGTTACACTGACCATCTACCAATAAACTAAGAACTGACCTTAAAAATTACACCTTTCTCTTAAATTTCACACAAAGCCGATGTTAATCGGTGTAAGCAGAGATAATTTACGGCGAGATAATAATAATATGTATAACTTACAGATAATGTTAGTTGAATATATCTTGAGTATCTGCCATACTTTTTAAGTCCAAAATGAGGTACGACAAAATAACCAATATATCACGAAATTACTACTCGAGATGCCATCAAAGTATCGTCAATGTAAAAAAAAATAAATTTCATTAAAATCACGAGGATGGAGTGTTCAATATAGGAGCAATTATTTATTGTGACATCGTCACAATGCTGGCCTGCAATTTTTAATATTTTTAATTTATTTAGTTTAAAATATATGCTCTCCAACTCAAATTAGTGGTAGCTTCCTCCTGTACATCATACTTTTCCTTTAGAAACAGGAACGTGCCGATAAGCTGTCTAACATCCTTCAGAGGAAAATTCTTGAATTGAAATCAGGTGACTTCCGTTATAGATCGGACGTTCTTATATAGTTAATTGGGGTTTCCTGCCTTTAAGTTTTCTCGAGATTAAGGAAGAACAGACAGATAGACAGGAATACTGACATTTAGAGAAATGACAGTGGGCATTTACAGGTCTACAATTTTTTCAAATTGCAGCCAAATATACAAGCTAAAGGAACCTCTTACAAAATTATCTGTGATATCACGAAATAACCATCTGTACGGAACAAAAAATATACTCCTAGAAAACTAAGATATAAATATATTCATAATGACAAAAAGAGATGCTATTATCTTGAGAGAATGGTCTCTTCCTTTAATAATATAGTTAGAATGTCCATTTATCAAATATATCCGATAATTAAAGAATAATTAATTTTGCCTCCAATTTACCAATGTTTATCCTATACACATAAATAATAACAAAAATAATAAACTCACATAAAAATGAAATTTCTCATTTTAGGAAGACGAATTTATCTAAATATATAAAATTACTTGTCCTGACTGACTGACTGGGTGACTGGTTGATTCATCATCGCCCAGAGCAAACCGCTGAACCTAAAGTGAAATTTGGTACACAGGGTACGTCATGAAAACGCACACTGAGAAGGGAATTTTGCAAATTCCCCGCGGGGGGAGAGAGGGTTAAGGCTTAACCTGAAGAACGGCTTCTACTGTACTATTTTAGATGTGATTTTTTGTTTTTAACTATGTTTAGTCTTCATTGATTACTTAGGTGTATTAAATTGATAACATTTCAGGCGTTGTTATAAATATTTTTATATATTTCAATTTTTTAACCAAATGTTCGAAGTTCGAACCGTTTTAAATTCGAATTTGTTATTGCATATTAGTTCGATTATAGAACGATTGTAAACGTTCCAGAAAATTGATCATTGAAAACAGTTCGTTTGATTCTCAACAATTCTCATCATTCTCAGCAATAGATGTTATACACAGTGTGTATAACAATAACTATGGTTGTTGAAATACTGAATATAAATGGCGTTTGCTTGCAAAATCCGCACGGGCGAAGTCGCGGGTAACAGCTAGTTTATTATAAAAGAGAAACAGATTTCCTTAGTACTTTTGGACTTTAATACCATCTTCAGCGGAAATCTTTGAAATGATATATTTAAACAATCAATTTTGTTCTTTGATGTTTTAACTAATTCTCCTGAAGTTAAACGTTAAAATCTGAAAGTCTGTTACTTTCTCAGCAGTTATATATAACAGGGGTTATTTTTTGACCGAATGCTCTAAGATATTTACATTTTTGGACACAGGGCCATGAAACATCGAGAAACAGAAAAAAAAGGATAGATTCTGTATGTATGGATGTTGGAGTATATGTGTATGGGGGACACGATTTTGTTCACCCACTCTGAAGCTTAATAACTCTCGTGCTTTCTGTCGAAAATTTTTGAAAGTTTGCAGGGAGGTTTGTGTATTAAGGGACATTGATGCTATTAAATTTTGGTAGTTAAAGGTTCACAGTTTTAAGTTTATTGAGGGAAAAGTTACGAAACTCGTTGCTGGATTTTATCATTATTTATATACTTAAACTGGAATAAAGATTCTAATTAATGTTCCGAACATCAGTTATGCCTTATTTAAGTTTTTACAAAAGTAGTTTTTATTTTAAATTACTAGTGTGCTAGAACAAGTGTTTCTCAAACTATGGGTCGCGTTAATATTTTAATCCATCGCGAAATGACACTACCTTTCGCAGAAATACTTGTATTACTGAAATATTCTCTAAGAACTAGGAACAGTAAATGTATCTATTATTATCATCATTTAGTAATAAATTTAAGATTATAGAATCTGTGTATATGGAATTGATTTCTCTTTTCTATTTTGAATAACATCAAAATAGATATTTTATGTAAGGTCGTAGTTATAAAGCCATTTAAGTTGCAATGGTTTCGAAAATATATCCTTACAATAAATTATAAAAGTAAATAATGGATGAATTTCGGCACAAGTGGATCAATAAATAATTTTTAGAGAATTTTTTTCTATGTATAAATGAAATTGACAAAATCTTACAAGCTGAAAAGTACATTTTAAAAAACATTGATTAAGTTTAAAAAATATTACAAGTTTTTTTTATAAAGTAAAATAGATTCCCTAATAATTTGAAACAGTCTGTTTTAAACACCTACTCAAAAACCTTTAAATAGTGCAGCCGAAACAAGACCGAAAACGTTCGAAATATTAAAGTTTGGCTGCACTATTTAAAGGTTTTTGAGTAGGTGTTTAGTTATATTATGCAGTCCCAGAAGAATTACAGTCTGTTTTATTTGCAATCGCCAGTCATACGTTTTTTAATAATTAAATTTCAATTTAAAAAAAAATTGAAATTGAAGGAAGTTAATTGTTACAAATTGAAATTGCAAACTGCTCTTAACAGAAATGTACTCAATGTTAAATTTCACACGTAGAAGCTAGAAGTTATTATCAATAATGTATAATTTTATTTTGTTATGTAATATACAGTAACTCCAGTTTACCAGGTTTTTAAAAAAATATTATAACATTCGGCTCGCGGAACCATTAGATATATTGGGTTGTGTGAGCAAAATGTTTGAGAAACGCTGTACTTAAACACACCATATTCAAGCGTTTCCATCATTGTCATTAAAAAAAAAAAAAAAAAAAAAAAAAACTTATTTATCACTAAATATAACATCCTCCCAGTATTTAGCATAAATGACAATATTGATTTCATATTTCTCTGTATAGATGGGTGTCAAAATAAGTTTTTCGACATGGGATCTGCTCTAAAATAATTTTCAATAGTATATAGATTACTGTATATATACAGTATTTATATATTTACAATCTGGTATTTTGAAAAACAAATACAATTGTAATTTTTTATGAATTTCATAAAAATAAAATTCACATTCTTTTTAGATACTGTATAATCATTTTTAGACAGAACCAATAGACCCAAAAAAAGGAGGTCTGGTTCTGGAGTCGCCAGACGGAGGACAGCGTACTCAAAAGCGAGATTGCCCAATCTAAAGCTGGACATCTGGTCACCCCTAGTTACACGAGAAAGGAGAATAGGAATTTTTAAAGAAAAATATTTTGATGATGCTGGCATATCTCTAAAGCTTTTTATTTTTTAAAAAGTATGATTCTGATTTTATATACATTTTGAAATTGTATTAAATTAAACTATCCAATATTTTAAATTAATTTACAGAAAATAAACATTTATACATTAATATTAACATCAACAAGTGCCAGATTATATCATGCTATATTAATGACAGTATTAATAATTTAACGTGAACGCGAACCAGTCGTTGCGTGAGTAACCAGTATGGTTATATCTCAATTCATTAATAGTTTTGGAAGCGAAGATTGGACAGGGTCTTGGTAACGTAATTGGCAATGCGGCGTTGCACACGCCGTAGTGCCAATTACGCACGGAAGCGCAAATTAAGGGTCAAAATGGGACTCATAGCCTTCTAAATTAATTATTAAATATTAATTTAATTATAGTTATTAAATTTAGCAAGAGATGACGCCTAATCTCACCTCTACGCCAAATTGCTTAACATTTAATTATTAATAGTAGCATTAGATTAATATAGCCCGATATAGACCGGTAATCGTTTAGCGTTAATCTTAAAAGTTCGGGGCCCAGATTCACAAACACCTCGTATCGAAGCTTAGGAAGAAATTCATCGTAAGTTGTCCTATGCAAAAAGTATCGTATTCACAAAGCACATCGTAGCTAAGATATTGTAAAAAGTCTCATAACTACTAGGTTATCTAAGGGCTCTCCTAAGTCCATGTACTGGTTTCGAGTACAGTAGAGACATCGATTATCCGAAACAATTCGGGACTGGGTTGTTCGGATAACTGATCATTTACGAAAAATATATTAAACACAAAACTGTACTGTATATATTAATATTTTGTATCACATGTCTTATAAATACATATCTTACATAAAGTAGTACTTAAAGTAGGCCTACAGTTTAGGTTGAAGAATGCTGCAGCGCCAAAGCACTAGTGAAAATTTGAATTTGAACACTTTCAGTTAACCGATGTTTTCGTTGATTAGTATTCGGATAATCGATGCTCTAGTGTATTTGGTTCTATCGATAGATAATCGAATCGATGATTTTTCCTGATTGCTTCTTCTAAACTTCTCTGATTCGAATCTTCTAAGATGTTATCAAATGACGAAAAAACTGATAGAATTCTTCACGGTGGAATTAAAACTGTTTGCAGAAGGTCGTCCGAAACATCTGATTCATTATAATTTAATGTTATTTTTTTTACAAAAAACTATTAGCTTGTGAATTTCTTTCAGAACTTCAATATTTCTATTAATATCACTTACACACCATCAATGCCGTAAGATATCGGGCTAGATAAAGGCCATAATAATATTTTAATTATGAAATAATTTGGTACTAGAGTGAGACGTTAGGCGCAATTGTATCGGGTATTAATGTTATTGTTTATTTATATATTATTATAACTACAAGTATCAATTTTCGGTAGATTTTGTTCTACACCTAGATCGGTTACATTTTTCGATATCATCACAACACGTATAAATAATTATTCTAAAATAACTAATTCCTACCATTTTAATTCTAAGGAAATAAATGGTTACCTTTCCTCAGACCACAGATCAAGTATCATGTGCAGAGAGAAAATTCCTAAAAGTTTCCTGCTGGCTCTATTAAACGGAAGCGGTTACTAGTGATGTCATAAGACACACTCTCTCTACCAATTTCTTTTGTTTTTGCTCGTAAGTGCTACGATGTGTTTTGTAAATGCGAAATGTAAAATATCGTTAGTTTCTCGTAACTTACGATATTGGAGAGATACCTTGTCGTATCTTTCGAGACGTTCGTGAATCTGGGCCCGGGTAAATCAATATATGTATTTGTTTGTATGTTAATATTTTAAAGTATCTTATTAAAGCATTAAGATCTTTATTAAATATTATAAATTCATGATTTATTTGTAAAGTGTACGACTAAAAAATGATTTGGGTTTCTTGAATTTGAATAATTTAGCCTATATTACCTTATTTATAAATTCTAAAATGATCGTCATTCTTTGTTTCGTTGGATACAAGCAAGTTGACCTCTTCATTAATAGACCTAAAACAAAACGAGCAATTATTTGTGACATCGTCACAATGCCGGGCTGCAATTTGTAATCATACGCTCAATTTATTTAGAATATATGTTCTCCATCTTAAAGTAGTAATGTCTTGCCCCTGTTCCTCATACTTTTCCTGAATCATGTCAGTCATCTGTGTAACTCCATTCAGGGGAAAATTTTGAATTGAATTCCCGTGAGTTTTGGTCTAGACCGGAAGTTCTTATATAGTTAATCGGGCCTCCTGGCCCTAAGCTTTCCGTTAATATCTTGACTTTCATCTATCTAACCCCGTTCTCGAGATTAACGAAGGACAGACAACGGACAGACAGTGGAAATTTATAGGTCTAGAATTTGAAAATTGCAGCCCTATATATAAAATATACTTATATACATAAAACATTTTACGGATACTAAATTTTTGATGCAATTATAAATACAGATATTCAAATACAGATATACAAATGAAAATAAGTGTAAATTTCAAATTAAAGAAATATGGGATAGTCTCTTCCAAATTCCACGAATTATTATAGTAAAAACTAAAAAAAAAATTTAACAGTCAACTACTGAAACAATTTCCTTACATTGTCGCTATGAATAGTTCCCACCTCTTTCTTTTCCTTTCGTATCAGACCCAGAAAAGAGAGACGGACAGATGTAGTTTCTGTCTGTGATTTACAAATCTGAGCCATTTGTAACATTTTTCTTATTTTAAGAATATTTCTAGAGTGCCAATTAATACCTGGATGCCAATTCTATCTGTTTTACTCTATATTAAAAGATATAATGTGTATGATGTTTCTACCAAAAATTTCGAGTGTATGAGTTTATATGTATTATTTTTCTCTACAAAAATATTGTAATATTTCCTAATATTAGGCTGTAAAATTAATAATGTTACAAATATTTTAAATAATCTCCGAATTTGTTCGAATTTGGTTTGTGTTTCTAATTTAAGTAAATCTAAAATTGAGTATCTAAGCGAAAATACTTTTCATTATAGGTTTCTTGAATAAAATATTTAGTATTGTATCATGAATTATATAAAATGTTTAATTTCTGAAAATTGTTAACAAAAAATTAAAATATTTAATGGTCTAGTCTAAATAGACAATAAAAGTTATAACTAAATATAATAGCATAACAAAAATGCTGTAGCAAGTATACAGTATGCAAGCATACTATATTCAATTATTTATAATTAGAAAATATTTCATTTGCATTTAATCAATTAATTTAAATAAAAAAGAGTACCTAATTTATGAAAATGCATCACATTTTCGTTCTCCAAAGCGACAGAGATTGGAAAGGTAAATTTCTTTGTAATTATATCTGGTATAAGGTTTTTTAAACCATAAGACGAGTTTCTATAAACTTCGATTTGATTTCTTACAGCTTTCGAAGAAATAGTTAAAATGCTAAGATCATCCACTACATATTTAAAAATAAAATATATAACAAATAATTATATTTTCAACTAAATTTCTTTAGAACTATTAATTAAATATAGTAGAGAATGAATGAAATACTTAAATACATATATGTTAAGCCTTGGAAAATTTAAGTTTAACCTTAAAATTTTAATTTTCCAAAATAAATATATGAATTGTGAACATAAATTTAGATTTCAAATTTTAGATGAATACTTAATATTATTTTTAAAATAATAATATATTACATAATTTGTTTTAATAGTTATTTAATTAATATAATTTATTTTCAAAAATTTCATTTAAAAAAAAAATATTTATTATAATAGCAAAAAGAACTTATTCACACAAAATAAATCATTAATATTTTATCTATAATTAAACTTGTTTTTAGCTTTATAAAATATTCAAATTATAAAATTATAATATTTGCTTATGAATTGCAATACAATTTACTGTAATTGTGAATATAAATTTTATTACTTTTTAAAATTATTTAATAAATAAACTTTATAACTCTAATAAATTATATGCGTAAATGTTTTAATATTTAACAAATTTTTATGAAATACATATATTTTTAATGGAACTAAATATTACCTGAAAGGTAAGAAAATATTCTAAATTGAATTTCTATAGGTAATAAATCAAAATAACCTAACAAACTTTCTTCTATTTTCTTGTGTTTGTTACCACCTTTTTCTTTCTTCAAAATTCTTGCAGATCTTCTAAGAGTTTTATAAGCAAAAGGTATGAAATTGGTAAAGCTCATTTTTTAGCGGCCAATTAACCTATAATCAAATATATGAAATTACTTTCTTTCATTTAAAGACGTACTAGCAGATGAGCCCGGCGTTGCCCGGGCAAAAAATAATACCAAAGATTAAGATTAGAAATACGAAATAATCTATCAGATTATTTCGTACTTCTAACCCTTCTATTATATCACATTATAGTATTTGATTTATATAACTACAAAAGTTATCTTAAGTAAGGGTTTATCGCACCAAGTGACCAATCTAATACATTTTAAAATTTGAACAATAGAAAAATAAAGAATTTTTTAAATGTATTAGATTGGTCATTCGGCGTGACCATTACGTAAGATAACCTTTGTATACTATAATATAATAAATACTATTATATTACTTTAAATACTATAATATAACAAACGTTAAAACGGAAAGCATATAAACAGTTTGGTTATTTTAGCCTACCATTGTCATATTTATCGCGATACTCGGACGATATGAAACGGCACAATTTCGTTGGTCAAGTAAACACTAATTGAAAATACTGTATATCTTAATTTTTTTTAGATATCATATTTGTTTCTAATGTTAACTCTTAAAAACTATCATTCAAACGGTAATCTGTCAACGAATGAAATTTTGCGAAAAACGGACAAAATTTAAATTAGGCACCCTCAAAAATCACTTAAATCATGTTTTGTGCTTTCCGGCAACCTTGTATTATGTAATTTTCCTATTTGGATGCCACCACGACGCTGGTGCAATAGAAAGAAGGGACTGTTCAAGAGGATTGAAGTAATTTGACTAACAGTAGTCGTTGACCTCCTCCCAGAAGAGAGGATTGGTTACTGCAACGCGACACGTAAGCGATTTGCCAAGGGAATGCATCCCAGCAAGACTTTAATGGGAAGCTAAACCCTATTTAGGTGTTACTGACATAAAGATAACTCGGAAAACTCCACGTGGCCAACAATGGTCAATGATTACTAATTAATACTGTTCTAGTAGAACAGTGTTCTACTATTAATATTTGAAAAGTCATCCGTGTTGGATAGGTTGTGATGGCCCCCCACGTGATCGAAGTTTCAACTCCTAACCTTAACGTCCGAAAGATTTCTTATAAGACTTTTTTAAATAAAAAAAATATTGTAAAATTGCGTGAATAATTGCTTTTTGAGATAATAAAGTGTTTATATTTTTGCAACAGATTGTACTACGTGAGACTTATTTTCTCGTAAATATCGCGTTTATAGAAAAATTATTGGGTTGCAATTTGAAAAAATTGTAGCTTATAAATTCCAACTGTGGTCCGCCTGTCTGTCCTTCCTTGATATCGAAAAAGGAGTCGAGACCAGATATGGAAGGCTTATGGGCACAAGACTAGTTAACTATACGTTAGGAAGAAAATAAGAAAATAATAAATTACATTTAGTTTATCATTTTCTTAAATTTTTGCCAATAGATGACGTTACGTGTAACTCAGCAAATTCAAGGTCTGTACAAGGTCAGGACACGCGTGACCTACTTCTTGAGCCGCCATTTTGGGGTATTTTGAGTCGCATGTTTTAAGCAAACTTGTACGAGCAGTCAGTTTTATACGACATTAATTAAACTAAAATTGCATAAATCCAGTGATTTCCAGTCAAAATTATAATAATAATTTCGGATGATTATGCATCCCCAATTTTATGCAACTTTTCGATCAAATAGTTTAAAAGAAACAATCATCCACATCAGTTGCTGTCGTGAATGAAACTAATTAAATAGGTGCTAAAACTGATGCAATTACATATATAAGCACTTCGTAAAGTAATGCAATAACATAAGTTATCCAAAATTTTACTTTAAAGCATTTACCAATACAATATTAATGCATTAAAAAATAAATACTGGACTAACGTTTAATTAATGAACATTTTTTACTTTACAAAGGCTTAAACGTCATATTTTCCTAATTACATAAAATCTAATCAAAAAGGAAAATATTAAACACAATTTGATGATATATTTAATAGAGCTTATCTGAGATATAACTTCTTTCTCTGTAAACACACAAGATACCAATATAATAAAACACCATTTTCGGAAGTCAGCAGAATTACGCATAAATGAGCTTTTGCTTCCATGCAGTTTTTTTACATTCAAAGTAATGTTCATATCTCTGGCAAAAATATGTAATCTCACTGACAGAAAAGTTGAGATTAACAGTTCAAACTGAGATTCTTCGAAATGAAGCTGAACAACAAATAATTTAATGTGAGCTCACGTATACATCTCAAAGACAGTACCTATAGAAAAATACATAATATACACTATCCTCACATAGTTTAGAATGTTCAGTTGTCTGCCACTTATCCCGTCTGCAGTTCTGCACCCATTTCGCTTTCCTCTGCTTATCTGCAGGAAATCTAAACAATCGAAGGTCGGTAGACTTACTTTTATAATTAGGTGCCACGGAATAACCCATTGTTTAACGTTTTGAGTATGTATATACGTAATAATAGTCGACTCACGCAGGAACCACGTGTGGTGATCTCTATCGATATGCCCCAACATGGCCGCTGCCGCGTAGAATCACGGGAGCGTGTCCTGACCTTCTTATACAGACCTTGAGCAAATTGAATATAGTTAGAAATCAATTAATTTCTATCTACATTCAATCCAAATCCAATTTGAGGTGGGATGTATGACATTATCTAAGTTAGAAGTATTTGAACGTAACTGCCGAGTTTCGTAGCAATTGGTCGAACGGCCTAGGAGTGTATAGCGAACACACAAACAAACAAACAAACATCCTCATTTATACTGTATATATATATACACACACACTATCAGATAAGCCCGGCCAGAGGCGTAGCGAGGGGGACGTTGGGGGCGGTCCGCTCCGGGTGTCACCCGTTCAGGGGTGATATCCGGTGCGTGTAGGGATTGACGCCCGACTATGAAAAAATAAGTCGCGAAATAAACCTTGATAACGCGCTTTAACATTAAGTCATGGAAAGTTCGATCGGCTCATCAACCAATGCCTAAAAAAAAAAGGTCAACGGATTCACGCTAAATCAATATAAACCTATGTGTTGATATCGCTTATTCGATATAGCGTTCAAGTTTGCTCGAGTGCGGACATATTACAATTCAATAATCCGATAGTGTTTTATAAAAGAGTTAAGAAGGGTGACACCCACGGTGTGACTTGGGGTGACACCACGATATCTGCCCCAGGTGTCACCCATTCTAGCTACGCCACTGGGCCCGGCGTTGCTCAGGCAAAAAGTGACGATAATGAAGATTAAGATTTTAGATTATAGCCGAGTAAGATTCACACTGCGGCCGGATGGCCGAGCGGTCAAGGTTAGCAGCCTGCCGCCCTGGGGGACCCGGGATCGAATCCGGACGGGTCGAAAAATCCCCAGGAATTTTTCGGGGGGTGATCCGTCCGGATATGTCGGTCCCCGTCCCTCACCACCCAGCCGCCCCATTGTGGGCCTGGTCAAACCCATAATAGGCTTGCTGTAAGAGGCCCTCTTAGTGCCCACTGGGCGGAAAGAGTTACAAAAAAAAAAAAAAAAAAAAGATTCACACTTCGGAACTAATTAGAGAAGTTTTATATGGATCTAAAAATATGTTAAATTTCCCGCAAAAACGCAAAACACCGCATCTAAATTAGTACAGTAGAATCAGAGTTTAGGTTAATTTGTAACCCCCCCTCTCCCCTGCGGGGGAATTTCGAAAAATCCCTCAGTGTACAGTACGTTCTCATGACGTACCGTAACTATGTACCAAATTTCAACTTTCAACTCCTAATTGTTTGGGCTTTGAGCTTATTATTATCAACCCATGTCGACTATATTATGAGAGATTTTGTTTTCACTATTCTATTTATCGGATATCTAATAGAAAAAAATGATTGAAATCATTATTGAATTTTAACTGAATAAATCTTTAGTATTTAAAAAGATTTTTTATTTAAGTAACCTAAAAAAGTAAAAATAAACAATTAAATAATTTATAAAATAAAAAATATCAGAAAATTTTCATTATAATGAAGAATTAACTTACTTGATGATAATCTTACTTCAGTGAAATGATTAATTTTAAATTCTAGAATCTAAAAAAAAAACTGGTTTGGGAACATTATATTTCGAATTTGGAACGAATTCAAGTATTCGTTCGAATTCATTTATTTTGTATTTATTGTTTTTGGATTACCCGAAGAGTGAAAATGATTAAAATATCTATCAATTGCCAAAATGTATACTAAATGTGCCACTATTTATTTGCCTTGTTTACTATTCATACCTTAAACTGACTAATACTATCTATCTCCTCCTCTTCCCCCCGGGGGGGGGTAAAATTTCCAAACCTCCTTCTTAGTACAGTACGTATTTGTACGCATTATCATGGTGTACCCTGTGTACCAAATTTCAACTTTCAACTCCTAACCGTTTGGACTCGGCCGGATGGCCGAGCGGTAAAGGTGGCAGCCTACCGCTCTGGGGGACCCGGGATCGAATCCGAACGGGTCGAATAATCCCCAGGAATTTTTCGGGGGGTGGTCCGTTCGGATATGTCGGGCCCCGTCCCTCACCACCCGGTTGCCCCATTGTGGGCCTGGCCGAACCCATAATGGGCCTACTAAAAGAGGCCCTCTTAGTGCCCACAGGGCGGAAAGAGTTAAAAAAAAAAAAAAAAAACCGTTTGGACTTTACGCTTATAATTATTATTGTCAACTCTCCCAATTACATTATAACATAGATTATACAGAAAGCATTTGTAAAAAAACTGGAAATATACTACACCTTACACACTTCTCGATCCCGTTCATGGGTCTGCCTGAGATTAAAAACGTATTAAAATACAAATTAAAGAAAAGAACTGCGTTCAAATAATAGAACGTTATAGTTCTATTTTTAAATTTACAAAATTCGAAAAAGAAACGATTCACGTATTTTAAGTTCTACAAACAAATAATTTACGTATTTTTAACGTAAAAGCATTAAAATAAATACATATATTATTAACAAAAGTTCCAGTTAAATTTGTTTGTAATTTAAAAACTTTCCGAGTCTCTGATTTAACCATACGATTCGCATATAAATTCTGCTAATATTATCACAATTAATTCCGCATATTTATAATATATTTAACATTTAAACATTTCAATTTAAAAATAAAAATAAAAAAATCTTACGAATGAGGCGAGCAAAGGTAAAATTATAGAATACGAAGATCGAATTTTCAAATCACTTATCGTCTGGTCGTGTTCGATTTCTGAACTTTTCAAAAATTAAATTATTATTAATGTTGCATCAAACTTTTGTAATATTAATTTTTAAATGTTATTATTTAATAATGAAATTCAAATTTTATTATAAAAATATTAAATTTGTATTTTTACTCCATCCGTAAATTATTACAGAAATATATTCATGAATGTTCTAGAGGGCACTATAATTATCAGATGCGTAAAGTACAAGTACTGTACAATACGTATTTGTACGATTATTTCAGTCTCCGTAAGATATACAGTAATGGGGTTTTTAGCGATAATTTCAGAAATATGCCTTACTCTCAAAATAACCGTTAATTATTGAAAAGATCCAATTCGCAAATCACCATTTTTGTACATATCGTTTTCTCGTCGATATTTCGTGTCTTTTTTCCGCTAGAGAGCTACAAATTTCGGAAGTTTTTACCAGAGTCAATGGCGAGGTTACGGCCGAAGTGTTCATGTCTGAAACGTGAACGTCGAACGTCTTGATGTGAAAAGAAAAATTATCTTTCTTTTCTATTCCGTTTTCAAATATCGATGTAACCGGTTAAAATAGCGTTATTCTCTAGAAATTATCACATCCACAGACACCAAAAATACTAGCCAATCAGCAACCCATTTTCTCTTTGTTTCGTAATTTTTAGGAAACCAATGAAACGAAACTTTATTTACATTACTTTTCCCTGATCGTGACTTGCAAAAAGGCACACAATATACTATTTTACAAATTAATAATTAACAGATTTTCAGACGATTCACTCATAAACGCTAACGAAAACACGGAATATGGACGTAAGCACAACTTTTAGCGTCACATTTTTCGAAACTCGCCATAAACGCTTTCCTATCATCGAGAGATCAAATGAACAATGAGTTTCACCACACGCCAAATTTGATATAACCTTACACCAACTTTCTGCCACCATCTTTTTGATACTGTTGCAAAAAGTCTCTCGGTTTAGAATCAAAACATGCCAACACAGCAATCCCGAGAATTGAAGTTCTCTCCAAGATAATTTTGCAAGTTCCGAAATACGTGTAATCCGAAGAAGTAAGATAGATCCACGGAATATTGCGATGTATCATTTTTTTCCCAACTAAATTCCTATGATTTTTTAGTGATAAGAGCCGTGTTTGGACGGGCATTATCTTGATGGAATAGAACACGTTGTTTATTGATATTTTTCTTTCGGGGCTTTCATCAAACGGTCCAATTGTTGACAGCCAACTTCAGCTGTGGTTTCATTCCTTCCCAGCAGCTCAAAATGTATCATACCTTGGATAGTACACCAAACACTAAGCAATGTCTTCATTAGATGAAGACTAGCTTTCAGTTGAGGTGGTGCTTGATCTCTAGGACTGAGACACTGATGAGGACGTTTAATATTCTTATATTATATCCATTTTTCATATCCTTAATGATTTGATTCAAAAATAGAGCTCAGACATAAGAGTACAATAAAATTTACACATTAAACATTTTCATAAATCTTTACCTGCAATGGGTAAACATGAATGAGGTACTACTCAGAGGTAGTGAGTAGGGTTTCTGAAACGGGATCCCGGGATCCCGGCTGTTTTTTTACCCCGGGAAATTTTTCTCATCCCGGGAAATCCCGCAATTTTTTTAAAAGTTCACTTTTTTCTTATTTTGTGTTAAGATTGAAGAAATTTTACAAATAGAAAGTATAATTAACTCATAAACTGTCAGAATGCCGGAATGCATTTATATTTATTAATTTAAGCCTGCTTATTAGTTTTTTTTGTTTATATGTCTCAAAAATAAATAATTGTTGAACTGCGGGCTTTGTAGTAATCCTCAACTGATACGTTCTGAAGTGATTCCAACAGAGGTTATAAAAATTTGTATATATATATATATATTTACAGAAATTTTGCGAAAAACAATTCCTTACTACAACCTGCAGTGAATTATCTGGCAGAGTGAGAGCTCTGTATTCTCGCGATTATTATGAGCACAATTGCAATTGAATAAAATAACAATGTGGAACGTTTAACCTTTACCATAATACTACACATTCTATCTTTTTCTCCTGGTTTCAATGACCGGCCAAATCCCAATTAATTTCAAGTAAGTTATTGCAGCTTTTTTGACAACGCGATTTTCTCGCTCGGTGTTATCGCTGTGCTGTCTCGCGATCATAACACGATAAGAAATTTAATACTTTTGATTCTGATGAAACCGTGTTGTAGTTTACTTTGCTTTTTTACAGACACACTACGGTGACATTATTCAATACTTGGCAGATTATTCATTACTTTATTCAGTTGGGACGCTATTTACAAATTTAATACTTTCAATTTTGCAACAATTAAAATCTATGTTTATTACGTAGCAATACCATTTAGTAATTGTGACCCGAACATTTATTTGGCTATTTTATCAATATTTTTTTAATTATTAAAAACAAAATTATAGACTTCATTACTGTCAATACTAGTTGTTAAATTTAAAAGAAAACATTCCCCCGAGTGCAAAAACAATTTGTTAGTCATTTAACTCACTACTGACAGATAAGGGAGTTTTTGAAAACAAAGTAATAAAACGATTAGCACTTTGTTATCGTTCAAAGTGGGGGACTAGTAGAATCTATTACTTTCGCGGGAGAAAATAAAAAAAGCTTTACTCCCCTAAAGTTGAAAGATAATACAATCCTGTAAAATTTAACAAATCTGATGTGAATAACTGAAATTAAAATTATTTATAAATTGTGCATATGTCACACTTCCTTTTGTGAATTTGTGAGCTGCGAGTTAACTCAAGGATTTTCCTGTAATCGCCTATTATCTACATTTATACTACGTTATAATTTATAATTTATTTTGTTCGTAACCAATCCCTTTAATCAAGAATGTCAGAATCATTTGTTTGGAAATATTTCGTTAAGGATTTGAAACAAGAATTTGCAACCTGTAATGAATGTAAAACACAGATAAAGTGTAAAGGTTTTTCAACAAGCGGCCTTATCAGACATCTGCGTAACAAGCATAATATTGACAAATTATCTGTCACTAGTACTAAGCGTACAGCCGAGGAAACTGGAGAAACTAGCAGTAAGCGATTAGCCTCTCAACAAACCTTACCATCGCTTTTTATTAAAAAAGAAACGTGTGAAGAAATAGTAACAAAACTTGCGACTTTAGATGGCATCTCTATCAACTCTATTACAAAAAGTGAGTTCATCAGAAAATCATTGACAGACAGAGGATACACTTTACCAAAAAATCCATCAGATGTAATGGATCTCATCCATTCGCATTACAAACAAATCAAACAACGATTATGTTCTGAAATTGATAGCCAAATAAATGGAGGATCAAGGTTTAGTTTATCCTTGGATGAATATACTTCACTAAACAATCGCCGGTATTTAAATATAAACATACACAAAAGTGACGGAACATTTTGGAACTTAGGAATGGTGAAGATTTCCAATGTTCTACCTGCAGAAACTGCTGTCCAAGTAATCAAAGAAAAGTTAAAAGAATTTCACATATCTTTAGAAAAACACGTGGTGGCTTGTGTTACTGATGGTGCAGCTGTAATGGTGAAATTTGGAAGGGTAATTGAATGTGAGCATCAGTTATGTTATGCACACGGAATTCATTTAGCGGTATGTGATGTTTTGTACCAAAAGTCAACCACTTCAGTAGCAGTCCC
Source organism: Centruroides vittatus (assembly GCF_030686945.1). Taxonomy (NCBI): domain Eukaryota; kingdom Metazoa; phylum Arthropoda; class Arachnida; order Scorpiones; family Buthidae; genus Centruroides; species Centruroides vittatus. The sequence goes on from NW_027122565.1 coordinate 222,429, forward strand.
TCTTTCTGAAGAAATTCAGAAAGAGGGACTGCTTGTTTGGAAATATTTCGTTAAGGATTTGAAACAAGAATTTGCAACCTGTAATGAATGTAAAACACAGATAAAGTGTAAAGGTTTTTCAACAAGCGGCCTTATCAGACATCTGCGTAACAAACTGAAGATGAAGAGCGCAATGACGATATTGAGAAAGATGAAGAAGACTTTAGTTATAGTATTGATTTTGAAAGTGTTTTGTGTGAGCGTTTGGCTGAAGATCCTTTCGATATAGATATTTCATTTGAATTACATGACACACTAGGTAATGAAATCGTCTGTTCTCAAATCATTAATAAGGTTAGAAAAATAGCAAAATTTTTTCGCAAATCACCTTTAAAGAATAACATCTTACAAAAATACGTTGAACAGGAACATGGGAAAAATTTGCACTTATTTCTGGATTCCAAAACCCGATGGAATAGCCTTTTAGCCATGTTAGAGCGATTTATTAAAATAAGATCATCCATATCGAAAGCAATCATTGACTGTAATAAAGATACGGACAATTTTGATCTTGACAAACAAGAAGTTACTGTAATTCGTGACATCGTGGCATCACTGCAGCCATTAAAAGCTGGAGCAGAAAAGCTTGGCAACAGAGGGTCGACTTTACTTTCATCGGAAGGTATTTTTTCTTTTATTATAAATGAGTTAAATCAACTAAACACACCTTTTTCAAGAAGACTAAAAGAGTCGTTTATTCGACGCATAGCAGAGAGAAGAAATGTAAAACTGACTGGCCTCATACAATATCTCAATAGTGGAAAGAATTATGGAAAAGTTTCAACTTTCCCAAGTGAAAAAAGTTTGCCAGCCTTACCAACCAAGACTATGTTAATTTTATCAGCAAAACAGATGTTAGATCGTCTTTTTGAAGTATCTACTGATTCTACTTCCGGTGATACAGATCAACTACCAGATGTCGCAAGCTCATCTGCAATGACTTTAGCTGAAAAGCTTGATGCTGCTATCAAAGAAGCTGAGATAGACAGATCAAGAAAAGTGGACAACAAAAGCAGTACTGAAACGCGTCTCGAGAACGAAATAGAAATCTTTGAGGCTACAGGTGAAAAAACACACAACATCTGTCTTCTGTTAAATGCGTTAAAAACGATTCCACCCACATCGATTGAATCAGAAAGGGCATTCTCGGCAGCAGGACTTTTTATTACCAAATTAAGAACCAGATTGAGTGATCGGAGTATCGACCATCTTTGTTTCTTAAAATCTCATTATAAAAATTTACAGTAATATTTGTATTATGTTTTATTTAAATAAAAAATATCATTTTCTAAGTTAGAAGTTTGATCAAAGTTCAGTTTTTTTCTTTAAATTTTTAACTCAATTCGTAGGCAATTTTTGTTATAAGCAGTTTCGAACAAACTTTAACAAATTTTTTTTTATTTGTGAATTTTCTACGTAATTCAAAGGTATTTTTAATACATATTTTACACATCATTATTAATACGATTTTGGAGGTTGTAGAACACTTAAATTACTTTAAAAAATGAAAAATAATATCATCATTCGATTTCAAGATATTTTTTATATTTTAAAAATAATTTATTATATCCCGGGAAACAGTTCACTTTTATCCCGGAATCCCGGGACAAGCAAAAGACCGGGAAATAAGAAACCCTAGTAGTGAGGGACTAACAGTACAGCACTTAAGCTATTTTTGGTTAGATGTAGATCGTTTCGTACATTCCTATTCCAGGTAAGACAAATGATCGAAAATCAATTCCCCAATGTTTTCCTTGTTGCTATTTGCATACTTAAAATATTAGAAAGTATGTAAAATAAACTTTGATATATTAAGTCCTCTAACCTATCTCATGCACGCTGGTTTCAAAATCTTCTAATTTCTAAATCTAATTTCGTTTTATAACCCATAATGCCTCTTGGAAAAGTAGTAGTTTATTGAATGACACTAAAATAATGATAGGTAGCGCGCGCACACTTATCCCGCTAATTTTAGAGAACGAATATTACCTTTTAATGAAATTGTTTTGGTTCCTAGGGTAGAATAAAAGAATGTCGCGTAACTATAAAAGGAAATGTTCCAAAATATATTGAATCACCAAATGAAAAGTGGATTCAATGCACCAAATGCGAGGACTGATGGCATGAATATACTTCGTATAAGATGGGTGCATTCGTGTGTGAGTGATTCTTGTGTCTAAAATCTGACACCCGCCCGCATTGACAGACAAGTTTTGAATTCCTGCAGTTTTCTGTTGAATAACAACTTTTGGCAGCTTGTTTTTTTTTCAGTTTTTTGTTGAATAAAGAAATGTAATTTGTTTTTGTTTATAAAATATAAATTATTAGAGTTGACCATGTATACAACTAGTTTCATTATCTTATTTCTTCTAACATTTTTACAATTTCACTAAAAAGAAAGTACACTGACACTGTAGTGTGCCATCTGAAATACAGTCGAACTCTGTTCTAACGAGCAAAACACAATAATTTTAATTTACGCGTATTTCCATAATTTTTTCACGGATATACCGAAAAAATTTTCAGTAAGTATGCAAACACACGAACATTCTTAACTGTTCTAGAAGTAAGACATGCAATACCGAATTCTCGCAAGAAATAAACCTGAGAGAGTTACTTTTATAACCACTGCATAATTAGTTTTACGATTTGCATGCATTACAGGCCTATTTATCACTTACCTTACATTTTGGAGACCGTTCCCCTCTATCTTGACTAAATTCCGGCCCTACTGTTTATTTACCTAATAACCACTACGACTAAAATTACCATATACTCTAGTTAGAAACGAACGTTTCTATGAGAAAAATGTCTACGAAGAAAATAAAATCTCTCTACGGATAAGTATAAATTATTTGCAAGTTAGAACTTTGCACTAAAAGCGTCGAAGTGTGTAGAAAGTTTTCTTTGTTATCTTTGACAGTATCGACTAGGGTTTCTCAAACGGAATCCCGGTTGTTTTTTAAATCCGGGAAATCCCGCAAATTTCTTAAAAATTCACTTTTTTCTTATTTTGTGTTAAGGTTGAGGAAATTTTGCAAATAGAAAGTATAATTAACTTATAAATACAAATGAATTCTGACAGTTCATTAGTTTCAAACCTACTTAGTTTTTTAAATTTTTGCTCGTTATGGCACGTCACAAATGGTCAATAATCAATACCTAGTTTATTTGTGGCAGGGGACTGAAAATTCTTTACTTGTCAGAATCTGTATTATTTGGAATAATTGTGCTTATGCTGTCTTAATTTTAACTATACCCAGTAGCTTCAATAACTGCATTATGCCAGGTTGTGCAAATTGGGCAAGGATAGAAACGAGTATGAAGTCTGCAAGTATGAAGTTTTTCTTCATAAACCTGAATATTAAAGCCAAAGGAACTGCCGAATTATCGAGCTATAAGCTCGATCTATGCCAGCAGTGTTATTCCCCATTTTACTTAATAATCTTAAATATGATGGATGTGGGAGCATCAACAGTTTGCTTGAATGTATTAAATGACATGTTCCAGGAAAAGAGTAAAATAATGTTGAAGCCCAAAGCAGTGTCTGTTGAGTATTTGAACTGGACAGTGTGATTGCAAGTTTCAGTTGTTCTTGTATGAATTTGTTTCTTCTGAATATTGGTCCAAGTATTTATGTCAACAAACCAATCAAGCATAAGTGCAAGTTTTTCTTTACCACATAGATCTTACTTCTTGAAAGCTGCAAGATGACTTACTAGACAGTGAAATTTGGTCCATTTATCAGAGATTAATTTTTCACCAAGACACCATTCAAAGTAAACACTAGAAAGTTTAACATTATAATAAAATACCTGAACAGAGAGAAAGAGGTTGAAATTTTAATGGAAACTGTTATCTTAGGTACTTCAGTACTATTATCTTCATCAATTTGAAACAGGAAAATATGATTTTCTTTAATACTTAGAATGAAAGGCTTTATACTTTTATTAATTACTTCTTTTTGAAATTCATCAAATCCTGTTGTATTGTCCCTTTGACTCCACTCTTGGAACTGCTGTTCATCAAGAGCAAGAGTTTGCACTAAACATTCTTTGGTAACTGTTAATAAAGTATGATGGTTGATTTTCAAAAATTGTAGGGCATGCACCTTCTTGCAACTTTTTTCTTGGTACACTTATGAAACTGCCATCAACACAAGGAAATTTATCTTCTCTAATAATGAAATCAGGGACAAAATAATTTATATTTGATCATCATCTGAGTGGTCAATAAATTTATCCATTGACCACTTGGAAGATGATCAGATGGCAGGATTAGCTGAGCAGATAAAAGCATTAGCCTGTGCAGCTCTGTCACCAGGAACCTCAAATTTTTCATATTGATGAGTTATTTGTTGGTGAAAAATTTTCACAATGTATGTCCCTGATTTATTTCTGTCTTAAATCTTTGTCATTAGGAAAACAAAAAATAGGAACTAATGGTTGCTCATTATAATAATTGGATTTGCATCCAGGAACACAATTCCATGGCATTTTTTTTATTATTATTTCATCTAAATATAGGAGAATGAGGTTTTTATCACTTTATAAGATTTTATCTTATATATATCTTAGATTTAGAATAAAGTTTAGGCATTACTTCCATAGTCAAATTATAAAGTACAATACAAAAAGTAAAATTTGATATGATATAAATATTGAATATTCCTAAGATTAGTCTATTGACATTCGCACATGGTCACTGAAGATAATTTTACTACAAAATAATCACATTAACCTTTTGGCAGTGGGATAGTCAGGTATGGTGCTATCCCAAAGTAGTGGAGAATATACCTGGGAAATTTTTAAAGTATTTTTTTATGCATTTTTTCTCATTACTGTTTCGGAAAAAGATTTTGTAAACAATAACTGTTTACAAAATCTATGTTATGTCTAGTAAAGAAAAGTCTTTTTTTATTGTTACATAATTCATTTTTTATGTGAATTTTATTTTTGCAGTAGTTTTTGGCAATACTCCCAAAAGAATTTAGCGGATATATACATCCCTCACCACTGCCACACGATTGCCCTCGACTTATATATATGTCCCTCACTGCTGAGTGGTTAACAAAGAATTTGAGAGAAACTGTGGTTTCTTCTTTCTATCCTACTTAACAAGGTAATTAGGCACAAGGAACCATTAAAAACTATTTATGCTACACATAAGACAATCAAACACTTTAAGGCGGTAAGCATTACAACCACCACCACAAACTTCTACCATTCTCTTCTTTTCTGCTTCCAGTGTCAGGTCCAGTAATATAGAAGGTCCTGCCATTCTCCTAGTTATGTCACTGCTCTTCACAGATATAACAAGTAACAATTAAGACAAGGAAATCTTTCCGGTCCTGTAATGCTCATTATAATCGAGTTCGACCATACTTACAATTCTAGAAGTGGAGTTAAGATAGGCTAGGATAACATCTGGGATTGCAGCACAACTAGACTTAGGAAAAAGTGGGTTACTGAACATTTCTTGGAAGTCAAACATACCAGATCTGAGCTGTAAGAGTGCAGAATAACCTGCAACCAGAGCTAGTTATAATTTAATTTAATTTGTGTGACAAAACAGATAATCTGGCAAAACTGTGGAAACAAAACTTCTAAGAAATCGATGGGTGACCTGTATTAAAAAGCTATTTTAAGATTTGTTTTCTGAGTCTTTGGAAATGATAAAAAATGAATATATAATGAATAATAATAAAATGATGCATTTGATGAAAAACAAAATTCAAGGCATTTTATTATTAAATTTAATCCATCAGTTGCTTTCCTACAAAATAATATAATTACATAACAAAATTTCAACTTTATTAATGTTATCAATTATTATGAATGCATTAAACCATACATTTTGATACAGTTCTAAAACTTAGTACTTTTTACAAAAGTTATAAAACATTACATTTTTATTAATACATACATAATATTTTATTTTACACTTAAATGTTCAAAAACTACTACTTAAAAGATAGTTGAAAAAAGTTTTTGAGATTAGAATACAGTAGTGCATCGATTAACCGACCACGTTCTAGTCGGCAAATTCAAATGTCCACTAGCGATGTGGCACTACAATATTTGGTTATGTCTTGGCTACTTTAATATTATTTTTGTTAAATCTTTGCATGTTTTAGCTGGCAGCACTGGCTAGACCATGAAAGGGAAGCTAGTATTTAAACCAGGCCTAATACACTACACTAATAATGTATTTTTTCATACTTTTCAGTTATCCGACCAACCCTAGTCCCCAATTAAGTTGGATAATCGATGCTCTACTGTAGTCATCAAAAACCCTCTCTAAAGCAAATCAAACAAACAAAATCATTATAACAATAACTAAATTAATAAATTATCCTCTTCTAATTACAGAATAAAGAGGTTATTTCAATGAAATTCAATCTTCATTTCACACAAAACATAAAAACAGTAAAATTTCTATTAGCAGCATTCATAAATAAAAATTGCATATTTAATTCTAGTTGTAATGTAAAAACAATGATAAGATTAACAACTGAAATGATAAATGGTGAATCAGATAAAAACACAAAACTTTTTAAAATTGTCCATAATTGTGAAATCACACTGAATTAAATGAGACTGGATGTTGATATCAGTTAAACTATCAATTCAACTATCAGTCCAACAAGTTCATCTATTTAAAATCTATTATAATCATCAACATTTTCTTTAACAATACGTTTGATATTTAGGATACCAGTTTCATTTTCTGTGACGATGAAAGTGCAATTTATATATAACTGTCTTATCAAGAAATTCAATCAATTTTCTTTAAGAAAAGATTGAAGAGCATTTATCATCAGAGGCACTCTTTGTCAAACACATTTTTTTGCATTAAAAAATACAGAAATTTATTACTATACATATTATTTTGATTTAGAAACAAAAATCACTCATAAACACAGTTATTAAAAACAAACAGTAGTTTCCTCTCCTAGATAACTGTGAGTAAAGTAATTTTAATACATTCTCATTATGGCATGATATAGATAGTCTGCTTTTCAAATTACATCGAAATAAAAACATCAGATGTAATTCTTTAGTATATAAAATAAAATATACTTACAGAATAAAAAAACAAAATGTGGCATAGTATGGCATTCATATTTTAGTGATAACAATTTCAAAAAGTTAACAATAAATTTTAACATAACTGTAATAAAAGCAATACTCAATGAGTTTGAATTGCAAGAACAAAAATTGCAAAAAAAAAAATTGTAATTGGCACTACACCTACAACTGGTATGTGCATAGACAAACCATCAAATTGAAAATTTCTGCTATATAAAAATGAATTAATTGCAACAGTATTCAATTATTGTATGTATAAATAAATATTATACCAACATTTAAAACTTTGGAGTTTTTCATAGAAGCTGCAGTTAAAGTAGCCAAATAAAAGTATACTACTTTACAAGATTATATGTTAACATCAATGATAATTTTCAAGATTAAGACATTTTATCTTGTCTTACATTATATATATTTTAAAAATATTCTTCTATTATATCTCAAACAAGCTTTAAAAATCTCTGTGATATTAACAAATGTTACATAAATAAGAGAAAACTTTTAAGATATAGTTTAAAGATTTGTTAATATGAAAAATATGAAAGTTTAAAAAGACAATTGTATTTTCATAAATAATTTTATTTATAATTCCGCATGTTAATATTCTTTCAGGCATAATCATAGTTGTTCTGTTATTTCAACAAATTTGATTCAGAAAATTTTAATAGATCAAGTCAAATAGTTTGAAAGTATTTAAAAATTTTTGATAAATTATAATTAAATTATTCATACTTACATGATATATTTAAATTTTTGGTTATTTCAATATAACAAACAACAAATATTTGCTTTAAACTTTTAATCGTTGAGAAGAATTAAAGAAAAGAATTCTATAATCTTCTATATAGTTTCAAAATTATGACATTCATCTGATATAACTGATTTTGATTACTGTAAATTTATGAAACAAACTTTCCCATATATTTATTGTTAGGAAATCCAATCCTAAAAAATATTGTTATGAAATCTATATTTTAATCCAATTTAAGAGATAATCACTATAAAATTCTAGTAAATGAAAATTTTGGCAACTCAAAATACTGGAATATATATCCAGTTAAAATAACTTCATAAAAATTTCCAAATAAAAGAATAATTAAAAAAAACTTTTATATACAATATTTAATCAACTGCTCCCATTGAGAATATTTTCTCCTTTGGTATGAGTGTAAAATGACCAGTTTTACTCTAAATCATAAAAAAAAATTAATCCTGTGATGTGTGTTTATTATTTTCTCAAACCCAAACACCATGAGGATTCTTATTAGTTGGAACTGCATTTTCTAACTGTCTTGGAGAACCTATAATTTTCCTAGAACTTCCAGGTCTGTTATGAAAGCTACCTATCATAAAAATTTTAAAAATATATATTTCTTAAACTGTAGGATTCAAGTGTTAAAATTTATAGTCAAATTACCTTCCAATGTGTGCTTAATTTCCTCAGCAGGAGTCATTGATAGAGAGAGTAAATTAGCTTCTCGAATTTCTTGAGATAATTTTTCTATTTGTTGCTCCTTATCAGATAAAGTACTTTCTAATTGCTTCAATTCTTCTCCAAGTTTTTCAGCAGTATTTTTCTATTAAAAATAATAGAGAAATAAGTCTGTTAAAAAATAAAACACAAAGAATCACTATTTTTTAACTGAAAACTATTTAACTTTTCACATAAAATTAATTGCAGAAAGTGAATAAATTAAAACAACTATAAATTCTAGCATGAATTTTTAATAACCGATGTTTTTGCCCTCAAAATACAGGGGGAGGGGTGCAAAAGTAGGTATACAGTTGAGAATCTGAGAAATACAAATGTTTGGTGTTCATTATTATTATTTTTATTATCTTTTATTAGTTTGTATTCCTTATTTGTGATTTAATTTGTACATAAAAATAAATGTTTTTTCTTCCTATTTTCTCCCTGTATGTTTTTCACAATAACAACTGTATATCTACTTTTGCACCCGCTATATATTCCAGTAGTTGTGCGAGATTCAAATTTATGTTATATGTTTTCACAGCTCTCATAAAAAAGACAATTTTCCTCCCAATGCTTCAATATTAGAGATCCTCCGAGAGTTAGAATACATTGAAGAGGTTGTGAACCAACACAGCTATTTGTCACATATGATTGAATAACTAATTTAAAAAATACAAGAATAGTAATTCTAGACAAGTGCAAACAAAAGACAGAGCCTACCATAGTAGTTAACTTTAATACAACACTAAAAGGCATATATGAAGTAATTAATATGAAAAACACAAACATCAGCTACAAAAAAAGAACTGCAAGGTTTACCAACTCCTAAGATATGAGAAGACCCATAGGATGTATATAGAATCCAAGATTTACAAGGTTCCAATAATATAATTTACAAGAACACTATTTTGATATTCACTTAAATATGTAGGAACCTCATCAAAATCACAAAACACATACTTGAGGGAGCATCAATGGACAATACAAAATGGGCATCCCAGCTATTACTTAAGCAACAGATGGCCCCTAAACCTGGAGTCTACATAAAAGTTATCAAATGCACAATTTTGTATCGCAAATAACATCATTAACATATAAATCACATAACTTTCAAATTAAAAATATATGTAAGATGTGGTTCATAAAATTAGATCTACTTTGAAAATTCCAATTTAAAAAAATACATGTTTATGCAAACACTTTCACTTAAACATAATGCAAATATATTTGATCAAACATTTGCTATTATTTTTCTATGTACGGAAAAATTAAATTTAAAAATGAAAAGTTAAAATTCTGTCCAAAAATATAGTTCTAAGCACTTAAAAAAAATAAACAAATTAATTTCTCAACTTAACCAATTTGCTTGCCATTTTTGTTAATTACTTTAAAAATACAGGGTGTTTCGAAACTCATGGGCAAAAATTTAAGGGGTAAAAGAAAGCATAAAGCACAAGTTTTCTTACACATTGTCATTTCTACTGTGGATTTCAGAAGGCATGGTGACGTACAGTAATCAGGAAAAGGATCAGGACATGCATTTTATGTATGGTCTTGTGAATGGGAAAGCTCTGGAAGCTGAAAGACTGTACAGGCAGTGTTTATCGAGAAGACACGTTCCAGACTGAAAAATGTTTGAGCGATTGCACCGATGCCTGTGCAAAACGGGATCCTTTGTCACCAGCATGCATGATACAGGACATGGCAGGGGTGTGCGGATGCCACAAGTTGTAGAGGATATTCTGCAAAGAGTGGAAGATCATCTAGATATTAGCGTGCAAGGGGTTTCCCATACCATAAATGTGCCCCACTTGATTGTTTGGCAAGTACTATGGAATGAAGGATTACACCCCTACCATTCACAGAACATGCAAGCCTTGATACCTGCAGATTATGCGCCACATGTCAGGTTTGCACATTGGTTTTTGCAACAGCTAGCAGCACAGCCTGATTTTAGTGCACATATGTTATTCACAGATAAATGTACCTTTACTCATGAAGTCATTTTTAATACGCACAACCTTCATGTGTGGGCATCTAACAATCCATACAACACACATCCTCATGCGTATCAGACGTGTTTCAGCGTAAATGTTTGGGCTGGAATTGCGGGTGACCATTTGATCAGCCCATGCCTTCTGCCAGTCCGACTGGACGGCAAAACATATCTCACATTTTTACAACAGGTATTGCCACACTTACTTCAACCTGTTGCAGCCAACATACAAGCATGTATGTGGTTCTAGCATTACGGAGCACCACCCCATTTCAGCTTGGATGTGTGGAACACTTTAGATGCTAAATTCCCAGGGCGATGGATTGGTCAGGGCAAGCCCACACCTTGGCCGGCAAGCTCACCTGATCTCTCCTGTCTGGACTTTCTTCTGTAGGGCTATTTGAAAAGTCTCGTGCATGAAAGCCCCATCAATTCTGACAAGGACCTAGTTGCCAGGATTTCTGTTGCTGCTGGTGCTGTCCAGACATGCCAGGTGTGTTTGAAAAAGTGTGCCGCTCACCACGTCACAGATGTAACGCCCGCATACTGCAGCAGTCGCTCTTTTGAGCAGTTTCTATAATTTTGCCACACACGCTGTCAATAAAATTATTTAGTGCCTCCTCTATCCGTTTGGTGTTTTGTTCTTTCATATGACAGTAATGGATACCTCCTAGCAGTTCACCACTTGCTCTCTGTCCATGCATTGTATGGTGAAAATTGCTTGTTTAGATATTTTTTATCACCCCTTAAATTTTTGCCCATAAGTTTCAAAACACCCTGTATAATTTGTTATTGATTTGATCAACTGCACACACAATTCCATTGAAATTTCATTTCATTACTTCTTTCAAGTCCTCTAGAGATGAATACTGCTTTCCATGAATATAAACAAAGGCTCACAGCACATATGCAAGATCAAAACTAATTAGAAAAGTGAGTTTTGGGACAAAAATAGTGAGTAAAATATGACCAAAAAGTGAAAAACCTTTAAGTAAAAAAATAGGCAGAAACTAGTATATGCAACTACAATAGACTAACAATTTTTTATTTTCACTGTAATTTCTTCTAGTTATCTGTGTTGTTTCTACACGATAAACAATGTTCATTTCTACTAGTGATGGGGCAATACAAAAGTTTCTCCTGATTCAGATTTTGCTGAAATCATCACTTTGTTACAAACCTGTTACCAGTGTGCTTCGTGAAATTACAGTTCATCACAAACGCTTTCAAACTTTTGAGCAGTTCTTCAGGTGAAATCTGAATGAATGTTTCAAAATGGAACATGAATATTTAAATAAATCAAACTCCTGTAAGCAGAGTTCTTCATCAGATTTCACCTGAAGAACTGCTCAAAAGTTCGAAAGCGTTTGTGACAAACTGTAATTTCATGAAGCACACCGGTAACAGGTTCATAATGAAGTGATGATTTCTCCCCGTGTTTGGAAGATGGTGAGCTTTATATTTTGCTGAAAACTCCAAATTCCAATTCTTTTGAATATTAAAGTTTATTTAGTTTAGAAAAAGTAATGATTTACGCTATGAGCATGGTATAATACATTCATTAATAAATAAATTAATGTCTTTGTCGTGGATAAAAAGCCGAAACCCCCAGAAGGCAAGATGGTCATTGAGAAGACGTTCATATCACCAGTTCCTTTTTTAGAAAAATTTTATATTTTTTAATTGGAAAAGTTTTTTTGTGTTTTTTAAAAGGACTTTTTAGCGTTTTGGCGGCTAGTAGTCTAAAAAGGAAGGTCAGTCGCCGAGATTGTATTGTCTGTCTGGAACACAGAATTAATAAATGGTGGTTCCTACATGAGCAAACTTTGTCTCCAAATATTAATTACAATAAATAAATATCAAACTTAAGAATGGAAAATGAATGGAAATCCAGAATCAATCATTTGAAAGAAACCTGAAAATTCTCCATTTATATGTGGATAAACATACTTTTATTGTGTACTACAAAATAAATTTGTAATCTTATTTCAGATAAAGTTAATATTGCAACACTACCCTCAATGAAATTACATCTAATTCTCTCTTACTCAAAGAACTATCCCATCATGTCATCTATGGCCGCCATCTTTGGGAACTGCTTTGTTGGCACACACCATGAATGGAGGAGGGAAAGTAAATTTCTCCCTCCTCCCTTCCTTAATGAGAAGATACACTTCTTTTTTCATGTTTCTCGCAGTCAGCATGCCTCTCAAAATTTCATCATATTTAACACTAAATGAGGTTTGGCAAATGATGCAACAAACCAAACAAATATCATCATCATCATTACAAGTTAACCAAATTTTGAATTCCTTCACTTGAGCCATGAATATCTAGACTGAGTCATCTTCAAAAATCTATTTTTAAAACTCAAAACAGTAGTAAAACAGTAGTGTGATCAAGTAATTTTATTTAGAATCATATAAAAATTGCATTTGAAAATTCAATGTATTACAGCATCATCTGTGATTAAAACAAAAACTTTTGTAATTATAATGAAAAAGTCATTTAATCCTTATAAGTAAAAATACTAAATATTAAAAATAATTTTATATTTTGATTGAAAAAATATTTTATAATTTTGTTTATATTTTAAACTTTTTGCTGACCTATGACCTTGATTTGAAAGTAGGTAGCCTGATAGTTCAATCAATGTTAACTCATTAATAATTAAAATTTTAAAAAATAGGCAGATTTATAAAATTAAAATTAATGAAATTACCAAAAAAATTAAAATACATTTACATTTTATGTTTTGTGCAACATAACATTAAAACAATTTATATAGTTATATCACAAAAGAAAAAAAGTTGCAATTAATTAAAAAAAATTGTGATTACAAGTTCAAAAAATGCAGGCAAAATTAAATAAATAAAAATTCTTAAAAATAATTATAAAAACTAAAACTAAATAAATTAAACCTAAAATATTAATCAAACTAAAAATAATAATTAGCCTTTACAATGAAAGTAAAACTAAAATTAAAATGAAATCAATTGAAAATTAGAACAATGTTTCTAAAAACATTTAAAAGTTGTTTTGAAATTTTCAAATTGTAAATCAAATTGTAGTGACAGAACATTTTGCTTTTAATATACAGTATATACAGATAAAATACAGAATATAAGATGGCCAGTCAAGTTGACCGAATTGCATGCAACCCTAATGTCACTGTATCTCCCCTAAAATGGGGAGTTAGTACTGACCAAGTAAAATTGCTCATCACTCTGACTACACAAAAGAAAAGTTGCCATGACAGACATCATCACATACTCTCTGCTTTATCAACATGAAAGTTTCCAATAAATGAATACTTAATTGTTAATATTGTAATTTAAAAAATTTTTAATCTTTGACTGAAACAAATAATTAATTTTCTTATTAAATGGGGAATAATCATTTTAAGAATCGGAAATCATAACAAGATTTGCTCGATTCCAATTCTCAGAAAATGCCTGATTTTTCCGATTTTGTACTTAAACAAATAATACTTAATAAACAAAATTGTTGAACTCAATTATTATTATTTTTGTTTTTATTTATTCATATTACTTAGAGATATTTATTTTATTTTATTTATTTTTGGGTTTAATTTCTTGTTTACATTATGTTTTCTCTATTTCATCTTTTGAATTTCAAATTAAAGTCCATCTTGGCAAGATCATTTATTGCACAATTCTCACTATTTCTCTATTTTGCACATAAAATGCATGTTTTCGACATATTAGTAAATTACAGTTTATGTTTATATTTTGAGTCTTGCGCAAGGATCCTTATTTCCAGATCATTTTACAGGCCTGCTTCAGGCCTGTAAATTGGCCGAAAATGTGATTAAAGTTATTGTTAGAAAACTACAAATGGTGTATTTTTTATTTTATTGTAAAATCTCGGGTTATTAAAAAAAGGAATTTTTGAGTTGGCTACTTTTGGGCTACTTTTTAGAAAATTTTTGGCTACAAAAGCTCAAAACATCTGGCCTGCTGTCATACTTCAGACAAAAAATTGGCACTTAAGCAGTTTGAGTTTGACACCCCTGATCTAGAGTCCATTGAGGATGACATAGGCAAAGTCAGCCAGTTAGAGGTTGGAGAATTTACTCTCCAAGAGACAACAATTAATGCTGTATATTATTTAATCATCATAAAGAGGTTATGAGAACAAATGTGTCAAGTGAAAAACAAATGATTTGTCAAAAATGATTGGTTTCTTTCACATGATAATGTGGCAGCTGAATGTGCTGTCACACAATTTGTGAGCTCTAGATGAATTTGTGAGCTCTCAGAATTTCAGTCTTCAGTAACTGATTTCGCTCCTGCTGACATTTTTTTTTATTTCCACAAATCAAAATTGCTTTGATAAAAAGTGTTTTTACAATATGCAGAGCATCCAGAAGGCAACAACCAAGTGACTGAACAACAATTTGTTTGAAGACTTTCAGTAAGACTTTGACAGTCTATGATTGATGTTAGTGCTGTGTAGTGATGCACGAGAGTATGTCAAAATGTATAAATTTTTTTTTTTTTAATAAAGTTTGTGTTTAGGTTATAAAAACCGTCTCATTATTTAACTGATACACTGTAAAAATCATACTTCCTAAAATAAAAGATGTTTTTGTTGATCATAGGGTAACTAAATATTAAGTACCTTCCTCAGACAGATGTGCTGAAAATTACAACTCTGGGGCTGTTTTTAACTTTCCTAGCTTCCACCACAATTGTCGTTACAATTATATTTATAATTTTATCAAAATGAAAATTGTTTTTTAAAATAAAGACAATTATATGATTTTTGTTATTTATAAAAATTTTCATTATTAATATATTAAATATCTCATTTACTTCAAAGTATTTTAATAAGTTAAGTTACATTTACAATATAAAAATTTTCAAAACAGGCATAAATTATAATTAAATCTCATTCCCAATAACATTCCTAATAAAGTTGTTTGTTTACTTCAGATAAATATTTTTGAAGTCATGAAATCTTCAATATTAAAATTTATTGAGAAACTTTTTGATTTATTCAAAATATTCTCAATAAATTTTTATTAAAAATAATTATCAATTCAAAAAATAATCATTTAAATTCATAATTAAGAATTAATTACCTGACTTTCTAATTCTTTTCCTTTTTCTTTCATTTGTTGCTGTAAATTTGCCAACTGATTTTGTACAGTCTGTTCTTGTTCTTCACGTTCCTTCTTTACTTGTTCTTCTTGTTTGGCACGTCTCCTCCTTTCTTCAGCAATATCTTCCAATAACTGTCTAATTCTTTGTCGATACTGAAGTAATTCACTTTCACAATTTGCTAATTGAGACCTAGCTAATGTCAGTTCTGATCTTAATGTGCATTCTTGTTGGCGTCCAAGTTCCGCTTCTTCTAGAAGAGAGTGCTGTTCCAATTGATTCAATTCACTTTCATGTTCTAATTGTGCTTTTTCAAGTCTTCGTACTTCTTCTTGCAATGCAACTAAACGTTCTTCTTGTTCTTTCAATCTTCCTTCCCAATATACAATTTCTAATAATAAATATTAAGTTTTTAAACATCACAAAAGAAATGAAAGCTAAAATTATTATTAAAATATAATAATTTAATGGCTAATATCTTAAAGATAAACTGTGTTTTTTAATTAAAACTTAGCAAATTTAAAACTGTGTTAAATAAAGCTATAAAAGTTATTAATTTTTGTCAAATCTTGATCACTTGAATCAAGGTTATCGCATTTAAAATTCTGTGTAATAATATTTCAGCTACAAAGTCTGAAAAGTGTATTTGTGAAATTATTTGAACTTTGTAGTAAACTACTGATGTTCTTCACTTCTAGACAAAATTTTTATCATCAAATTCTTTGTGGCTAATGAGAATTGCATATCTTGAAAATCTTTCTAAAATTAAATGAAATTAATCTCACTACAAGAGAAGAGTGTAAAAATTTTTGGTATACAGGATAAAAATTCATTATTTAAAAAAACAAATGCTGTATATCTTCCATAGAACTAAATAACCGAGTGCTTCTCCAAATTATATGAATTTCTGACAGAAATAAACTTTGCAATCAATGAAGAAATTTCCAATGTAATTTTATAGCACTTTATGTGATTTGCAGTCATCTTTGTTATAATAATTCTGAGTACAAACCTCATTTATAATTACAACTAAATCAATTGGCCTTACTATGCACAATTATAAAGCATAACTAATTTTATTTCTGACTCAAAAACAAGTTTAATAGTCCATTGGATAATTTTGAACCAGCTTAATAGAAATCTCTCATGCGACTAACAAGCAGTTTGAGTACTACTTCCTGTTAGCTACAACTTATTTTTGTGAGGTTTTTCCTATTACACTGTGACAAAAACTAAATACAGTGGAACATTGCTTAACAAGCATAATTCGTTCCAGAATCTTATTCCTAATGCGAAACACTCATTAAGTGAAACAATTTTTCCCATATAAATTAATATAAAATACGATAATGCATTCCATGCCAAAAAAAAAAAAAAAAAAACACTCAAATTTTTTATGTGTAACATTTATTCAAAAAAAATTATACAACATATATTGTTAAGGAGCATGAATCATCATCTTTTCTTCTAGTACAGAATGAACCAACCTAGAACGCAAATTCAATTTGCAGAAAACAAAACAAAAAAAAAAAAAATCAAAAAAATGTGTCTCATAACAGCCAAACAATATGCCAAATTTTTGGGCTATGTAAAAGCTATATTTAAATATTAGAAATTAATTAATTTGACTAGAGGTTGGCAGTTATGCTTCCATCTCATATTAAATTTAATAATTATAAATAATTAATTTTTTATTTTAGACATCACTAAAATTTAATTTGGAATTGGTCATTAAATTTATTACAAGATGGCAGCATAACTGCCTACCTCTAGTCAAATTAATCAATTTCTAATATTTAATTATAGTCTTTATGTAGCCCAGGAATTTGGCATATTGTTTGGCATGTTTATTATATAACAGGCTATGATTGTTGATGTTTATATGTAATATGTCTGAACACAAGTTTAGAAAAATGTGTGATCACAAGCCACACTAATATGCTAGTGGAACAAGTGCTAAACACAGACTGATGTATCATGCACACAATCCGGGACTTCCCCTCTCCTTGTTACTCGTTGTGCGAGTCATTTTTTTACAATTTGTTTTGCTCTTTATGCAAATTACTTGTTATGAGAGGTGGTTGTTAAGCAAGGATTCACTGTATAGTAGATGCTGTTTATTGTAATCACTTTGGAACTACATATACTGATGATGAGAACTGAATCATAATATGCAGTGGAAGTAATTTGTCCACATTAGTGGACAGTCTATTTTTATTAAATCAGATAATTTAAAAACATGTTACAATCAGAAAAAAATATTCTAAGTTAATTAATATCAACTATCAACTACTTTGGAAATCCCTGATCTAGACTATTTTCTTGTTAATATTTTTCAATTTCATCAGATAAATTATCCAGTCTTCTTCAGTAACAATATGGTACATTCCAGTGTCTGTTATTATGACATCATAGCAGACACTGAGATTTCCTTGTCAACTTTCAAGCAGTTTTTAAACTTTTCTTTTGATGTATATTCTAGAATGTTATTTGTGATTGCTTCTTCAACCTCATCTTTAAATCCAATTTATTGAGCTATTAAATGGCTAAGTTAATGATTAGAAACTAATTTGTCTAGAAGTAGGTGGTCATGCCAACATCTCGTGTTAATTTTAATTTAAATATATAAAATTACTTGTCCTGACTGACTGACTCATCATTGCCCAGAGCAAATTGCTGAACCTAGAGGTTAAATTTGGTACACAGTTAGGGTACATCATGGAAACGCAACTAAGAAGGGATTTTTTCAAATTCCCCTGCAGGGGGGAGAGGGAGACCATTAAGGCTTAACCAGAAGAATGGCTTCTACTGTACTATTTTAGATGTGATTTTTTGTTAATAACTACATTTAGTCTTTATTGAGTACTTAGGTGTATTAAATTGATAACATTTCAGACATTGTTATAAATATTTTTATATATTTCAATTTTTTAACCAAATGTTCAAACTGTTTTAAATTTGAATTTGTTACTGCATATTGGTTTGATTATAGAATGTTTGTAAATATTCTAGAAAATTTATGAAATTGAAAACAGTTTGTTTGATTTTCAGCAATTCTCATCATTCTCAGCAGTAGGTGTTATATAATAATTACTATAGTTGTTAAAATACTGAATATAAATGGTGTTTGCTTGCAAAATCCGCACGGGCGAAGTCGCAGGTAACAGCTAGTACTTATAATAAATGAATTGTTAATTTAGAATTTTTTGGAAGGAAAGAATTGGCCTAAAGTGAGACTCAAACCTGCAGCTCCTGTTTACCAAGAAAATGGGTTGTAGATGAGTGCTATGGAGGGAGTTACAGGCCATGTGCACTGAAGTTGTCCCCAGTTGACTCTTTAAGTAGCCAGTATGATTATATCTAAATTAATAGTTCTGAAAGTGAATATTGAATTGAAATCTGGGTAGCATAACTGGCAATACATCCACACAATAAGAAAGAGTTGAGTGTTCAAGTCTCACTTCAGACTGATTCTTTATTTTCAGAAAATTCTAGATTAAAAATTCATCAAGAGCATGCAATTTGACAAATTGTGGATTACAGGTTTTATGCATGGGACCACAGGATTACACAGTTAAAATTTTTTTTAATAAACTGCTCTGAAAGTCTAAATTTAGAATGATAATAACAAATAACAAGTCATCTACAAGGAATAATACATAATTAATGTTTCAAACTAGTAACTTTATAAAACCACAAATCTTTTCATAGATGGTATTGTCTAGGGTTTCTCATTTCCCGCTCTTTTGCTTGTCCCGGGATAAAAGTGAACTGTTTCCCGGAAAATCCTGGGACAAAATTAATTATTTTTAAGATATATAAAATATCATGAAATCAAATGATATAATTATTTTTCATTTTTAAAGTAATTTAATATGTTCTGTAACCTCCAAAATAATATTAATAATGCTGTGTAAGATATATATTAAAAATTACCTTTGAATTACGTAGAAATTTTCACAAATAGAAAAAAATTATTAAAGTTTGCTGGAAACTGCATACAACAACAAAAATGCCTTTGAATTGAGTTGAAAATTAAAAAATTGAACTTAGATCAAACTTCTAACTTAGAAGGTAATTTTTTTTAAAATAAAATATAATACAAAATATTGTAAATTTTTATAAGATTTTAAAAAGCAAAGATGGTCAATACTCCGACCACTCAATCTAATTCTTATTTTAGTAATGAAAAGTCTCGCTACCGAGAATGCCTTTTCCGATTCAATTGATGTGATTGGAATCGGGTTTAATGTATTTAATAGAAGACAAATATTGTGTGTTTTTTATCTGTATCCTGAAAGATTTCTAGTTCGTTTTCGAGATTATAGTACTTTTTTTGTTCTCTAGTATTCTTGATTTGTCTACCTCGACTGCTTTAATAGAAACATCATAACCCAATAATTCGGCAGTTCATTTGTCTTTAATAATCAGGTTTATAAAGAAAAACTTCATACTTGCAAACTTCGTACTCGTTTGTATCCTTGCCCAATTCGCACAACCTGGCATTACGCAGTTATTGAAGCCACTGGGCATGGTTAAAAATTAAGACAGCATAAGCACTTTTATTCCAGATATTACTGGTAAAGAATTTTGAGAGTCCTGCCACAAATAAGCTACGTATTGATTATTGATCAATTGTGACGTGCCATAACAAAAAAAAATTTAAAAAACTAATAAGTAGGTTTAAAATTAATAAATACAAATTTATTGTGACAGTTTATGAATTAATTATACTTTCTATTTGCAAAATTTCTTCAACCTTAACAAAAAATTTTAAGAAATTTGCGGGATTTCCCGGGATAAGAAAAATTTCCCGGGTTAAAAAACAACCGGGATCCTGAGAATCGCTAGTATTGTCCTATTCCTCACTACTCAGCTAATCCCATTGAAGATCTGGAAAAACTCTTGTTGAGCATGGAAAAAGACCCTCTTTGTGTTCATATGGCACAGAGTTAAAAATGAAAAACTTGTACCACATAATTTAACTCTTTAAACACTAAATTGATTTAATCCATTTGAGACAAAACAGCTGAAGGAAGAGTGGTTTGACTAGTTTTGCTATGCAAGTTCCCCTTGTAGCTGAAGGATAAAAACAATTTCATCTTCAGGTACAGAAAAACAAGAAATTTTCAGAGCTGAAAGAATTAAACAATGACCATAACTGTGAACTGTGTATATTACAGAATAGTGAATTTTCTCAGTGAAAAGTTACATAAAGAAAAAGTTACCAAAGATTAAGACAATATTATGCAAAAATATCCTGAATTATCTTTGCCTAAAAACGCTTATTTACAAACTTTTTAATAACTGGCAGTTCAGGGTCTGTGTGTAGATAGAACATTTGAAAAACATTTTCAAATGTTGTTGCTCAAGTCAATACAGTAGAGCATCGATTATCCTAAACAATTCAGGACTGGGATTGTTCAGATAACTGATCACGTACAAAAAAAATATGTTAACCTATCCTATGTTGAAATTTTTCTTTGTTGCGTGTCGTTTCATGTTAAAATTTCGTCAATGTTAAGCCGAATGAAATTTTTTTAAACAATAATCGTGACTATTGTATCGTTAAAAATTATTTCTTTATTTTGCACAAACAAAATAAATGTATTGAAAAATATAAAAACAAAAAAAAAATTATATTTCAGAAGTTAATCTAGTATCAAAAACATTCTGATTCAGCACGAAACATGTTCTGACACACAGTCCTCAGAAAAACACTACACGAAACAAGCAAAACTCACCACTCACGATGGGGAAAAAAGCCTCGTTCAAATACTGGTACATCCTTAAGTACTCTCTCATGGTCTGCCAGTGCTACCAGCTAAACACGCACACCAACAAAAATAATATTGAAGTAGCCCAAGACAGTCAAATATTGCAGTGCCACAGCACTAGTGGAAATTTGTAATTTGCCGACTGGAACGCTTTCGGTTAACCGATGTTTTGGTTGATCGGTATTCGGATAATCAATGTTCTACTGTAGTACTGTACATAAACATTTAAGATTTGAATGTTTCCTGCAATAAATGACAAGAACAACCAGCTGCTACTGTCAACAAGTCTCTTTTGTAGTATTGTCAAATTCCTCACACTTTCTTCATGTTCTTTCATTTGATCATCCAATAGAATTAATGATTCTATTCAATAAAAACTAGTTTCAATAGATGTATTATTTAAATGGACACAATTTTGTAAATAAGGAGATAAGAAAATTGTTACAGAAGCAATTTGACATCTATTTTCTTAAATAAACACAAAAAATTCCAGCAGCGAAGATACTTTAATATATAAAAAAGTAAATAAGAAACTCATCACCACCTTAACACTGGGGGTAAAATCAACACTAAATCTGGAACCTGTTACTGGTGTAAATCATGTGAAAAAGTATTTTCAACTGTTTTAGATGATCACCACAGAGCTTTAAGAGCTTAATAAATTTGCATGACAATCATAATTAGAATACAATTTTTTTTTAAATTAAAATGGGCATTGACATTATCAGATGAAGAAAAACATTATTGAATGCAATGATGTTTTCTTAAAAATATTGTTTGGAAAAACAGTAAGATAATAGTAAAATGGGAAAAGTGAGAAATTGAAGACCCAAACATGTGGAGAATAATAATGAATGCTAACAGGGATTTTCTAAAAGATTGGAATATGGTTAATCAGAAATATACAATGGTACCACATTTTAAGGTGTTTCACTAATACAGTTCTTTCCTATTATTTTTATTATTTTTGATGTCTGCTATTTTATTATTATTTAACATTATTTTCCAGACACTCATTTTATTTTTTCAAAGTGACTCCTGAAATTAATCCTATAATTTGGAGTTAACAATGAATCAGTCAGATATATAAATTCATGCCATCAGTAACCTCATTTTGCTTTCTCAAGATTTTGTTTGATCATCCAGCATATACATACTGAATTTGTGTCTTTGTATGATGTACTGTACGTGTTATTTTTTTTATAGCATCTTTATATTTTGTTTTATTGGACTTAGTTTATATGTATGTTTCAATTAATTTGAAAATTTTTTAACCATATACTGTAATCAAATTTCACTCTTTCAGTGTGTAAACTGGAACTTATGTATAATAAATCATGAAATAAATCACATTAACCAATTACTGTATTATAATTAGATTTCAGTATGGCTGTGTTCTGTGTTTGTATTTTATTCTATTAATTCTAATGTGAAGCTGAAATTGAAATTTGTGCCCAAGCTTAAAATCTTATTCCTAATAGATTATAGGAATTTAAATCTCATATATATCTGTTCTAATTTTATTTACATCTTTTATACTTAATTTTAATATGCATACATGCTAAAAATTAATAAACTAAACAGTTTGAACTATTACACAAAACATTTCATAATTATAAATAAGAATTAAAGAAGTTTAATCTTTAATTTCCAAAGCTAACAAAATTAAATTTGAATTACGCATTTTATTTCATTTCACTTATTTGTTTAAAACTTATATAAAAATGTTAACTAACAAATTCAATTTACATTGTATAAATTCAACTTAAGCAGCTTTAATTCAAGAAATCAAGTTTGAATATTTAATAGTTTCAGAAATTTGAATATAAAAATTAATTTAAAACAAAAAATAAATTTTTGATAGTGTTTATTTTACACAGAGCCTAAAAACAAAATGTGTAACGATGTTCTATTTTAAAATAGTTAAAAATTTATAAGACAATTTGGCACTAGAGTTAGGCATTAGGTGCCATCTTTTGATAAATTTAATAATTATAATTTCAATTAAATAATTTAGAACTACTGGAAGAAAGAATCAGCCAGGAGTAAGACTTAAACCCACAACTCCTGCTTACTGTGCAGATGCATTGCCAATTATGTTACCTGGACCTCCAGTCCAATCTCCTCTTCTAGTATATACAAAATTATGTTATAACCATTGATGGTTATTACAGTGACAGCTGGGGACACCCATGCTCTCATCCTGTAAACATCTCCAAACCACCATCACAAACCCTGGCACAAATATCATCACTAAACCCAATATATTATAAAGCTACACACCAACCAATACTTCTGCTTACCGTGCGTGGCAACACATCTGCACAGTAAGCAGGAGTTGAGGGTTTGAGCCCTGCTCTGGGCCGATTCTTTCTTCCAGTAGTTCTAAATTATTTAATTAAAATTATAGTTAAGAATGTTTCAAATTATTCAAAGCATTTAAAATCATTTATTTACAATATTCATAAAACATTTAAATGTAATAACATACTTTTTTAAATTTGGCATTCATGTTTGTTTTTTTAAATCAATATTCAATGATATAATTTTGGATATGTGAGCACTAAGGTTTGGTTCTATGGAGAACTTATCACACACTATTGACATTTGTCAGAATAATCAAACAGTAATGGGTGAACACAGTTTTTTTATAACTATGGTATGCTTTTTGGATAGTCTGTGTGTCCCTCATCAGCTGTGATTGTTACAATTTGGTGAGTTTACAAGACTAAAATAAAAGCAGTATTACATTACAAATCAATGATTAATGATTAAAAATAGTTTAAAAAACAGACTGTCCAAAATGCATACTATAGTTATAATAAAACTGTGTTTACCTGTTACTGTTTGATTAATCAGACAAATGTCAATAGTGTGTAATAAGTACTCCATAGAGCTAATCCATGTGCTTATATACCAAAAATAATAATACAAGGACAAAAAGCAAATCATCAATTTCAATTATACAGTTTAAGATGTTCTGATTCTGTTCTTTCTTTTCAACATCAAACAAAAAAAACTTAAAAGCTAGTATATTGGAAAAATTAATAATTAGTATAATAATATACAAATTAAAAAAAAAAGACAATAATTTTGTGACCTTGAGCTGTCATATTGGAAATGACAAAAATATGAATACAATTAGAAATGGTAAGTGTTAAATAAATAATTTACATCGTAAATGACTTTCATTTATTCATTTGATTTAACACTATTGTTAGAAGTAATAGATACATTAAATATAAACCATATAAATATATTGAAGCTACAAAATGTCTTCATTTTTCATTGTTCACAATACCAGTAACAATCAAAAACAATTCTCACTCACAAAAATGACTTTTTATTTGAGATTGCACTGCCACAAAAAAAAAAAAAAAATGCAAAATGGATAAAAATATTTTTAATTTTAACCAATGGTATTGTGAATTAGAATATTAGCATAATCATCAGAAGATGTTTTTTATCCATTTTGCATTTTCTTGCAGGAGTGCAGCATCAAATAAAAGATAATCTCCGTAAGTGAGAATTGTTTTGGATTGTCGCTGATGTTGTGAACATGGAAAATGAAGACATTCTGTATCTTCAACATATTTATATATTTTACTGTAAACACTGTTGGCCAGAAGTTTCAATGTGTTTTAAATATTTTTTAACATGTTATTTAAAAACTTCTAAATCTGCTAAGATAGAATATTGTAATGTTTTATTTTTAGATGTTTTCCCTTTTAAAATAGAACACTACTATAAATCCTCAACACAAGAAAAACAACAACATGTTTTTAAATAAAGATTAATGAAAAAAAATTAAATAAAAAATAAAGATTAATGATGTAACAGTGATGACATGAAATGATATATAAATACACACATGGCTATACTGTGATAACTATTTTCCTGGAATTTGATTGTAAAAGTGTATTATTTTTCTTCTTTTTATTTGGTGTAATGTTTCGGTCAATCCTTCAGAGGCATCAATTGTAAGTATTGTGTCCATTGCTATATTGTTTGATACTTAAAGAGGTTTATAACTGATTGTAATTAATTGTGTGTAGAACTCTATGGCTTGGCTTGGTTATGAAAAACATGAAATAAGATAGAAGTTATTGTATTACACTTGTAAGATAATACCAGTTTCTTAATTGTGATGCCTTCATCATTATTTCGGCCTTTTAATATAACTTTTATGTATTTTTATCTTGTAAGTTTAAGTGAAACACCAACTGAAGAGGGACAATTTTACAGTCTAAAAATGCATTTTAGATGTATTTTATATATTTCATACATTTTAGTTTTAATTATTGTAAAATTTCTTGTATTGAAAACTTAAATATAGAGTATATGTTACCAGCAAAACCCGATTTTACACCAAACTAGTTTGGCCTAGGCAAAACTAGTTTGGCATAAAATCGGGTTTTGCCGGTAACATATATATTAAATTTAAGAAATTTTTGTGTCCATATTCACTAGTGTGATAAGCCCTAACATAAATAACTGGTTTAAGTTAGTAGAAACATTCAAGAATGGTAAATAAAATCAAAAAATTAGCATAAAAACAAAATACAAGGTTAAAAATAGCAATTTATGTATGATATTTTAAATTTTGACTTATGTTTATTGAACTAAGGCACAAAATCATACAGAAATTTACTTACCAGCATCAAATTGGGCCAATTCAGCTTGTTGATTATCTAGTTTTTCTCTTTGCAAACTGACCAATCTCATCAAATCTTGTACTTGGGGATCATGTTTGTTTTCATTTATTTGACTACTTCGAGATGGAGAAGAACGTGTTATATGCTGCTTAATATCTAATGGTCTAATATTATTTTCACTATCAAATTCAGAAAGTAAATTTTTCTTGGCTTTTGGTGTTTCTGTTGGAAGATTATGATCCAAATATTGATTTCTGTCTGATATTGAAATAGGATTCTGTGATTTTTTACCATTTTCAGAATTGTGATTTGATCTATTACTATGTGCAGATTCAGGACTCTTGATATTTAAATCAAGAATATTTTCAGATGATTGATTATAATTACTGTTACTATTATTATTATTACTACTACCACTACTAGTACAAACATTTGTTGATGAGGTATGGTGTTCATCATATGGTTGAATATGAGACATTTCATGATCAATTATGTGATCTGTCCTTAGAGATGAAACATGACGACGTTTAGAAGAAGGAGATTCATCACTCTGACTGAATGGAGAACCAGTCACAGCTAATGATAAATGACTAGGTGGAAATCTACCACTGGAACGAGAGACAGCTTCATTATAAGGAGGTGGATGTTTTGGTCTCTCTGTTCTGGATCCTACCACAGGCTGACCAATTTCTTGTGAGTACTCATTTTCTCGTGGACGCTGAGGAACACCACGAACTACTCCTCTTGGTACATCTTGCCTAGAACGATTTCTCCCCATATTAGACACAGGAGGTAATGGTGGATCAACTTTAGAAGGGGTATTATTACTACTAGCTCCTTGAGATGGAATACTAGTATTAACACTACTACTACTTGCACGACCTCCACTAAAAGTCAGTGATTTTTTTATTTCTTTATTTTGTGGTGACAGATTAGAATGAACTGTATTATTGGTAGGAGAAAAACTATGTAAAAAGTCATGCTGTCTTTTACTAATATTACTTTGATTTGCAGATCCAGAAGATTTTGAATCTGCTTGAGAACGTCTCATAACAAATTGAACATCATTAGAATATTCTCCCCATTTTGTTAATACTCTTAGAGGATGTTCCATTGGAGCCAAAAGATGTTCATTATTTCTCCATTTTTCTATTAATGTAAATCTTCCTGTTTGACCTGTAGCATGGGCAAGAGCATACACAACATCTTGACAAGTTGTTGCATCAGTTACACCACAGACTACTCTTTGTACACCATCAACCCATACTTTCAGTTCCATATTGATGTGTAGTAATATTCAGGAAAGCCAAATCATATTTATTTGCAGCATCTAAAACTGAAATAAAATATAAACATTATGAGTAATTTATATGGTAATTTATTATAAAGGAGTATTCTAAAAGCAACTTACAACCACCTCAAACAGTAATTCATACTTATAAAAAAAATATTTATTTATCATAAGAACAACTTAGTAAATGGCAACATTTAAAGTTATAAGTTAAAACTGCAATATTTTTAATAAAAAAATGTATTTAATTAGAAACAGGTGAAACTGACATCATATTATAATTATGATAGATCAGATTCCAAAAATTGGAAAAGGAATAAAACAAATAAAACAAGAAAAAATTTGATGAACCAAAACGCATCTGAACCTGTTGCCAGTGTTGTTGAAAAGACAGAAAAAACGAAAAAACGTTCACGTTTTTTAGTTTTTTTCTGTCTTTTCAACAACACTGGCAACAAGTTCAAATGCGTTTTGATTTCATCCCGGTGTTTTGTGGAAGTAGAAGTTTAAAAAATTTGGTGAATATACACCTCAATTTATAGAATGAAACACATTTAATATATATAAAATAGCTTATGTATGTATGTGTTATAAATATTTATATGTATGTACAGTTGAAAATATTGTCAATGTATGTTTTATTACTTCATAAGTTTTCAACAAAAATTATATTATTTGTATAGAATATACAATTACAAACAAGAGTTTCAACTACATATTTCAGGAAAAGTGTCTTTCATAAAAATTTCACTGGCAAAATGAAATAACTTACAAAAAGTCCTTTTTTTTAGGATATTTCTTAAGTTTCATTGATCCTTATAGAACAAGTAGAGATTTTCAAATTGAACACACAACTTATGAAACTACTGTTATCACAAAACTAATGAATTTCAAACTCTCTTACTTCAGTTTGACATTTATTTTCTATATTCAGGTTTTGATGTTTCTAAACTCAAAGAACTTGGGTGCAAAATAAAAATGCTTGAATGTGTTGATCAGATCAAGAACCATCACAGACAGAACTATCACAATTTAAGTTAATGAATGTCACATTACAAATTGCTGATTTTTTGTGAAATTTGCCCCCATAACAAACAATATTTTCACCAATACATTTTGCTATTTCAAAACCTTAGTCTCATCCATTAACTGAAATTTTTTATACATTGCAGTCAACCTTAATTAGTTGATGGCAATGCAGAAAAATCTGAATGTCAAATCAATAATTTTCCAAATCTGGTATATATTAATTTAACACATACAAGACATCTACACCAGCTAACCTCAAATTACTAACTTTTACTAATGTTTTTGTCTATAAATAACAGATATCTTCAGGTATATTTTAATTTGCAATCATCTAACAATGAAGAATGAATTTATTCATTAAGGTTGTATTGCTCTCATCCCCCCCTAAATGTACAGTACTGTACCGGTACATCTATCACACAATTGTTTTTGATATAACTGATTTTAGCTACTTAAGAGTAATTTGACTAACTTTTGTATGAATTTGTAAGCCTTTTAAACTGTTTTGTTAACAATACCATTTATATAATTAGTCCTTTGAAAAACATACATTAAAGGGTCCTCTACAAGTTTTAACAGCTGCTTGAGGAGATGTAAAGCCAAAATCCCATAGAAAATAGTAATACTTCTTTATTCTTATAAGTGGAACCTTGCTTAATGAGCATAATTCATTCCAGAATCTTACTCCTAATGCGAAACACTCATTAAGTGAAACAATTTTTTCCATATAAATTAATGTAAAATACAATAATGCATTCCATGCTGAAAAAATACTCAAATATTTTATGTATAATGTTTATTCAAAGAAAATTATACAATATACATTGTTAAGGAGCATGAATCATCATCTTTTCTTCTAGCGTGGAATGAACCAACCTGGAATGCAAATTCAATTTGCAGAAAACAAAAAAATTGAAATTTAATTTGGAATAGTCAGTGAATTTAATAAGAGATAACAGCATAACTGCCTATCTCTATTCAAATTAATCAAGTTCTAATATTTAATTATAGTCTTTACATAGCCTAAGAATTTGGCATATCATTTAGCGTGTTTATAATATAATGGGCTATGGTTGTTGATGTTTGTTTGTAATATGTCTGAACACAAGTTTGGAAAAATGTGTAATCACAAGCCACACTAAGATGCTAGTGGAACGAGTGCTAAACAGACTGATGTAGCATGCGCACAATCCAGACGTTCCCCTCTTCTCGTCACTCGTTATGCAAAATGTCTCTTGTTAAGCAAATCATTTTTTTACAATTTGTTTCACTCATTATGTAAATTACTAGTTATGAGAGATGCTCATTAAGCAAGGTATCACTGTACTGATAATGTTATACAAGCAGTTCATGATTTTCAGTCATCTTTTGGCCAAATTGTTCTTTTAAGCATGACATTGATGTTCTTAACTTTCTTTTCATGTACAAAATTTACACTTTCAGCCAACAAACAAAAATTTTGAGCTATGTTGTTGCCCTTTGATTTTGGATTAAATAACTTCAAAATCATTCCTAAAACAATATTCATTGTCTGTTTTGTGCTTAATTCGTGATTTTATTTTAAATTATATTTATACTATGTATGGATTGCAAAAATCCAAAACTTTTCTTTCTTAAGATATTTTATAAGTTTTCTTTTTAGCTCTCTAGGAATAGAATCTCTTATACAACATGCAACTCTTTTGCTCAACTTTCATATATATTTTTAGTAATGTGTCACATCTGAAAAGTCAACAACCATCTCTATTTCAAAGAAAATAAAGTAATAGAAAATTCAAACATAGTAAGACATTATTAATATGTATTTTTTTAATTAAACATTAATTTTTTAAATCGTAATTTTGTTAAATTTTAAATTACATAAATTATTTATTATATAACTATCAATAGTTAACATAACAAATTAAAATATATTTCATGTTTGTCAATTAAAAATTGTATAGTTAAAATACACATATATGAGGTGCATCCAGAAAGTACTGTTTGCGTGCATCTCCCATGCATTTTGGCAATGTTAAGACTGTGCATGCATAGTTACTTCTTCCACTCAGGAACAAAGTAATCGAGCCATATTTTACACTGAAGAGCTGTAAGTGTCAGTTGTAATGTTCAAAACAATCAAGCAGCCTACCAGTTGTGAAATATGATCGGTAGTTAGGTTTTTGATTGAGAGAAACGTTTGATCACATAAAATTTACAGATTAAATGTGTTAAGTGAAGATATGGTGAGAAATATAAAATATTTAATGAAAGAAGAAACATTGTTCATGACAAGAAGCATAGTGGTTGCCCATCTCTAGTCATTTAAGACTTGTTAAAGAGAAAATTTGTTCCGATAGATGGTTTGCATTTACTGATTTGTCTGTGCAATTTCCTCACATTTCAAGATCTTTGCTGTGTGAAATTGTGACTAAACACTTACACTTCAAAAAGTTGTGTTCAAGAGGGTGACAAAAATGCTACAAAAGTTTACAAAACAAAACACATGGGGATCAGCCTTGGAATTTTTGCAGTAGTATGAAGGAAAAGAAAATGAAATTTTGGAAAGAATTGTCACTGATAATAAAATGTGGATTTGCCATCAACACCAGAAAACAAACAACAATCAATATCATAACATAGTGGCACAATGGCACTATGTTATAACAATGGCAGCATAGTGGTTCCCCAAAAACCAGGAAATTCAAGCAAACTCTTTCTGCAAAAAAATCATGTTCAGTGTTTTCTGGGACTGTCAGGGAATTTTGTTGGTGGAATTCATGCCAGAAGGCAAAACAATCAATGTAGAAGCACACTGTCAAACTCTGTAAAAGTTAAGGCAATCAATACAGAACACAAGGTCTAGTCTACTTAGTTCCAGTTTAGTGTTGTTGCACAACACTGAACTGCACAACCATATGTTGCAAGCATAACATAGAAATTGCTGAAGTCATTTTGCTGGAAACAATTTGCTCACCACCTCTATAGTCCAGACCTAGCAATTTCCATCTGTCCCAACACCCTAAGACATTTCTTGGCAGCCAGAGTTTCAGCAGTGACAATGAGGCAAAGCAGAATGTCCAGAAATGGTTCAAGTCACAGGCTGTGGAATTCTATGAACAAGGTAACTTCAATTTAGTGCCAAGATATAAGTGCCTCAATTTGCATAGAAATTATGTTGAAAAATAGATTACCATTAAATAATACATAGTTTAATTAAATAATTTTTGTTTCAATTGCCTACCTTTTTAAATAACCAAATGGTACTTATTTTCTGGATGACCCTTGAATATTTATTTTTATATATTGTATTATATTGTATGTACCGTACATGTGCATGAATAATTTACACACAAATTATATATATAATTTTAAAATGTCATAAGCATAGATTTACTTTTACATAAAAAAAATTAATTCAGTTAAGATGAAATAGATGAAAAATGTGCTTTTAAAAATACAAAATTTATGAAATTTATTCATATGCAATTAATAGATATTATTTTAAGAGTGTTCAATAGTATAGTAAATTAATTTAACTAAGCCTTGGGTGTGATAAATTTTTACAGATATATTATAAACAATGACTGTATTTAATCTAAAACAAATTTTGCAACTAGATGAGAAAGATTACAGTAGAAATGATTCTTATTTCAAATTCAAACACAAATGTGCTTTCTACATATCTTAATGAACAAATTTATAAATTAGGGTTTATCTTCAAATTATCTTTCAGCTATTTTATGAACTATAAATATAAAAACTGAATTTACAAATTATTACTATTTAAATAATTACAAAAAAATCTTAATTAGAAATATTGTGTTCACTCTCAATAAAAATTTTAACTATTTATCACATATTTTTAATTATATATTTCTATCAAATATATTCAGAATGACAATATATAAACTATTTTATAATAAAACATTTACGTTACATTAAAATACTTTTCTTATTATATTTAATTAAACAATTTATAAATATTCCTGCTATGAATGAAACAAAAAAACAGAAAGCATAAACACTGTATTTATAAATCTGTTTAAATAACACTTTCTTATAGTTCTGTTGACTAAAACAACTATTTGTTTAAAATTTTATTAAACTAGTTCAGTACTATTAAGATTTTACGTATTATCTACATTATTTTAAAAATGATTCTCTTAAATATTAACTATAAACAAACCTTACATCCATAATTATTGTTAGAAATATCGATTTCTAAGGAAGTGATAACATCAATCATTTTTTAATCATTACTTACTTATTTTCAACGAATCTATTTTTACAAAATATTTTAGTTATAACGAATATTCGTCACAAACAACTACGGAAGGTACGGCTCCAGAAGGGAGGATGTATGGCACGTGTTGATACGACCTTGACTCCAATTACTTGACCAAGTATTTAAATCAAAACACCAGGTGGATTTTGTTTTATCGTTTATTATAATTAATTAATACTTGCTTATAGTATTTAAAACAGTTATATATTCACCACCGTTAACTCACCTGCTAGTTATTAATTCTTGTTTAAAAATTAGGACGAAAGGTTATAAGCTAACCCACAAACATGCATAGTACGTTCACAAAATTTATATTTGCGTACAGTAATAATTCATTTACTGTGTATCTAGCACTATGGTAAATGAAGAATGAATGTTTTAACTGAATCACAAATTATCCTTTATGATGAGAGTAAACCATCAAAACAGATAGTAGGTTTACAC
The DNA here is from genome assembly GCF_030686945.1 of Centruroides vittatus. Classification (NCBI taxonomy): domain Eukaryota; kingdom Metazoa; phylum Arthropoda; class Arachnida; order Scorpiones; family Buthidae; genus Centruroides; species Centruroides vittatus. Next base: position 255,618 of record NW_027122565.1, read on the forward strand.
ACGAAACAGGAAGTCAGTCATACCCCGGAGTTATCACGTGATTCAGATAAAACAATGCTAACCATTGTCCACGATAAAAACCGTGCATAAATTTCGTTAGAAAGAACACTCCAATCAAAACGGTCTTATTAATAAATACAATTACTATAATATATTATTTAAAAGTCCATATCTATTATCTTAACGCACACAATGCACAGTTAGTTTTTAAAAAATATAACAAAAATAACATTTCTTTTTCAAAAACTACACTTAAAATTCAATGAAATGAAGAATAAAAAATTTTAAAATGCACGATAAAAACAAACAGTTCTCGTTACAATGCAGTACGTGTGTACGTACAGTACATATGAACTATATATATACGTTAACGAAATAAAAACGTATAATCAAATACAATTTTTAAAGTTTTAATTAGATAAAAATTTCATTCCAAATCCTTACAAAGAAACGAAAATAGCAGCATATCACGTACTAAATAAATTGTGTCATCCACAATACTTCATAATAAAAACTTGAATACGCAAATCTATTCATCGACGAGTTGATAAGCGTATCAGTTACATTCATTAATTAATAAAATAAACAAGAAAAATTAATTAATAATGTACAATACATTACAAAGCTAATTCCTCGATATCATCATTACCTTAATTAAACAGGAAAATTTTCATCTAAATGTGTGTTAACAGTTCACACATTACTTAAAATATACTGTAATTAAATTATGGTTTCAAAGTACAATAATAATAGACTGACTTTTGTAATCATAAAAGTTTATTTTTCTTTTAACAAGCACATTATTTTTTATAAATTGTTACCATGTAAAAATATTTCGACAAATAATATGCTTGACATAAAAACAGAACTAGTGACAAGGATGAACACAGAGGGAAGGAAAAGTCCTATTTTACATTTCCGAAACGAAGGCGGAAGTAGGAATGAAAAATTTTAAATAAATACCCTAACTTAAAAATGATTAGCGGCCGTGAACAAAAACAGAAATATACCTAATCGTTAAAATGATATTTTTATAATTTCAGAATTAAAACTGAAAATTCTCATTTAGATGACAAACAATTTCGGATTCGTAATGAATCCATACTCAACGAGGTTACTTTGTCTAAAAAGCGATTATTATTAATTTATTATTATGTTAATAGCGAGATTGATCGAAGTTTTAAACGCGAAAACATGTACGTCGGACGTTCGGCGCCGCATTCCTGTAAGCCTAATAGTTTGACAATGGCGTTAGGAATGTCGAGCATAATTCCACTGACTTTCCAAACGCCATTGTCAAACTTCTAGGCTTACAGGAAAGTGGCGCCGAACGTCCGACGTACACGTTTTCGCGTTTAAAACGTCGGCCTCAACCTCGCTAATATTGCTCATCCTTCTGACTTTTAATGGTGCTTTTCTGGTTTTCCATTGAAAATGCCTAGTATTAAATCTTATATATACTGTATATATAAATTATATTTAAACAAATTATTACACATACAAAATTTGATGTCAGAACTGCATCTATTATTAAATTTCATAAATGTTTTTTCATATTTCCCATACTTCTTATTTTGCATGTATAAAGGAAAAAGTAATAATATTGAGTACTATTTATATACAGTGACCTCTCACTTATGCATCTCTCATTTAACTCTTTAGCAACCATTGTCATGCATGTCCAGACAATGCATTGCATTTCCATAAAGCAGTTGCCAGGCATGTACTGACCAAAAATCTTTGTATAAATGTTGCCTTGGGACAATTGTTTACATGCATATTTTTCAAATTCAGGCCTAGGAGTGCTATTTCCCCTTTGAAAAAGTGAGAAAAGTGAGTTGAAATACAGAAAAAAGTGAATAAAAAGTGAGTGCAATAGTGACAAAACAAAGTGAAAACACAGAAGGAAAACTCAGCAAAATAGCGGTAAAAATTGTTATTTTCTTTTTATTCTGTTACGGTTAAACACATTTTAAAAATTTCTGTATATACTGTAATATAGTAGCCACTCGTTATATCGCGTTTTTTTGGTCCCCCAAATTTTAAAAGCATTTGAGTCAATTAATTTTAAATTACCAATTGCCACTGAATTTCTATTTGCAACGAAATACGAGAAAAAGCTAAATATGCAGAACAGGTGGATAGATCGATTGTCATTTGTTTCCTTTTGATATAAAAGTTGTTTATTTATTAGTTTTAAGTACAGTCTCCTCATTTACAAGTTTCTGTGAATTCGAAATTTCATACCTTTATGTGAATTAACGGTATTGCGTCAATTCACATAAAGGTGTAAAATTTCGAATTCACCGCATAATGTGTAAGGAAAAGATCTCTCTAATTCTGAACGAAAACTTTAAAATTTTTATACAGTAGTAACTTTATTTTGCTTTTTGAGAATTTTTACTCTGTAATTTTATAAGTTTTGATGTTCTATTATATATTCAATATTTATTTTTTTGAATTTTCAATTACAGCATTTATAATTTTTATTGAAAAATATAAACTATACGAATTTCTAATAAGCGATTTATATAGTACTGTATAATAAAATCGCAATTGATGTTTTGTTTTTATATCGACAATATTTGTCTTTCAATGTCATTGTTAAAGAAACAATAATGCTAAATGGGCGTTCATGGTTTCGATGTTTACGTAAACGTTAATTAATTCGATATAACCTACGAATAAAATTCAGGATTGAAAAACAGCTTATTTTATATCAGAAACACTTGCTGATGAAAGAATAGAGATTCCATAGAATGTATAATCTGTTTAGTAAAAGCCCAGAATTTTTATTACTCGGTTATATCGCGTTTTTTTTCTGTCTCCCGATAACCAGTGGCTTCTGTATTTCCAGTAAACCATGAATACTTGAAAAGTCTTTGGCTTCTGTAAATAATCAGTCATGAAAGATGATGTTCTTTTATTAAGATTATTCTGCATGTTATCAGCTTCCTTCTTTTTCGCTTCCTCTTGCTTTTGAACACTTAACACTAATAAGCATCACACGTGCTGCTTGTACTTCATTCATGTTCTTGCTGTTAATAGCCTTCTCCAGTTTTTTTGTTTGCTGCTTCTAACAAAACTTGGACTGTCGCATGTATTTCATTTTCTTCTACATTTTTCTGGTTTAAACTCAGTTGCAGTTCCATAATCTTCATGTTACGAACAGCTTTCTTTTGTTGTTCTTCAAAACATTTCTGTGCTCTTTTTTTCCGTTTCTCTTATTCTTTTAACTTCTTTTCATTTTCCAATCGTTCTTGATAATTTCTATGCACCGAGGAAGCTAACTTCAGTCGTCCTTTGTAATAGGTACAAGGTGTGGGCTTTGGTCATACATGTTCAGTCCCTCCTTAACAATCAAAAGTGAATTAAGCATTCTTTCCAACACTGATGCTCTATCAGGAGAAAGTGCCCGGCATAAAATTGATCCTCTCTTTCATGGGAACGGGATTTTCGATGCTGATTTCACTAATTTGGCTATTCTCGGATATTTATCATTATCAGAAACTGTTTATTTTTTAATGCTTCGAGATGTGTAAATATTGATTTCAAAATAAAATAATAAATCTGAAATAAATATACAGTACTCCAAATAATATAAGTAAAATAATATTTTATTAACGATTTCATAAATAAAAAGGAACTTTTTCCTGCAGATGAATAAAAACCAACATCGTTGCAAAGTTGTTAACCTTTTGGGAAGCATGTGAAAAGCTTTCTCACAAGCAATTACGTGTTGTACTTTTTACAACACTTCGAATATTTTAATTTATTTGGTAAATTTTATATGTAAATATGAATTTACATTTTCGTTTACTTATTTAGTCTCTCAATTAATGCACAATTATAATCGGCATAAGAAAAGATTAAAAAATGGATATTTCACAAGCAAAGTAATCACACATTTTATGAAAATAACACTTGCTATATGGTATAATTATACTTTTAGTCAATTTAAACATACATTTATGGGAAGATGTAGATGTGATTTAACATTAACAATATGCTATGAAATCATTAAAGTAATTTTATTAAACTCAAGTTTATGAAATTATTTAAAGATAAATCAAGTAAAAAAATATTTTTGTAAACGACAACTCCATAACCTGATTGTTAATTAAAACCAAATAATCTGCCAAATTATTGGGCTATAACCAGGATAACTAAATGGTCAGAAACGAAATCTTTTTTAGTGGTAGGAGGTTACGCTACTATCTAGTGTTAATTTTAATAATTATATATTTTGAATTTAAAAGCGGCAGCAGTGTTGTCAGCTTGAGAGATTAATCCCTCTGCGTAATGTGTTTTCCCCTGCAAAAGGACTTTAGTGATTTTCTTAGAAAACAGCCAAAACCGCAGGGATGCTTAGAATACTTATTTTTAAACTCTGTAGAAGGAAATGCAATTCGGATAAGGTGGATTTTGGCGAATAATAAAAATATGGCATAAGTACATAACTTTACTCAACACTGGCTTCTGAATTTGTAATGAGAGGGATTTTTTAAGTGCATAAAAGATTTTTTCAAATACGTTAAATAAATTTTTGTTTCCTATAACCTAACGACACTGAGCGGGCAGTTGCAATTTTGAGTCTGCTCAGGGCCGCGTATTTTCTCCTAAAAAATTCTATTCCGATAGTCCGATAATTCGGCAATTCGTTTGGCTTTAAAATTATTTTTGGTTTGTCCCACATCTTAATTAAGCACGTGAAAATGACCAAAAAAGTGAGGAAAGTGAGAAAATGACCTGAAAAGTGAGAAAAGTGAGTACAAGTGAGAAAAGTGAGCGAGGCTTGCAAATTTTGACAAATTGACCATCCCTGACATGTATTCTATCTTCCTATGTCAAAATCACTTTTGAATGGAATTTTCAAAATCCATACTTCTGGTTTCAATCCTGTGGAGATTTTAACAATGAAAAATATAGTACTGTACTTCAATCCCACAGGCCTACTTTTGCAGAAAAACTTGGACATGCACATTAGTTTCTAGGTGACATAGGTAGCACTGTGCCAAATTTAATTTCATTATTTCTTTTAAATTCGAAATACAAATGCTTTTAACTGTGGTAATCAATACTGAGAGAATCAGTTGTATTTTTAACATTTTTCATTCAAGTTGGTCAATCTCTCTTTTGTACAACTCTCTCATTTATAAGACTTTCATCATTGCTCCCTTTAAAGTCATATAACTGAAAGATATTTTGAAACATCAGTGATCTGAACCTTTGAACTGCTATCATGGAGAATAATAAATTTCAAGGAAAGCAAAAATATTTATGCAATATTTTAACCACTAATTTTCAATTATATAAAAATATTTTTTATTTTCAATCAACTTCATATTTAATTCAATTTATAGGTTTTTATATTATTTAAATCATAATTTTAAAGATATTTAATACATTACATCAATCTAAAAATTAAAATATTTTAAACCTAAAACAATAATTAAACTTTTATACTCTGATAGAATCAAAATTTTTAATTATTTCAATTAATACATTTTTGACTCTCTGGGTTAAAGAACTTTTAAAAAAAAATTAAAAACAGCTTAATACTTTCAAATAAAGAATTTTAAAAATGTTATCAGTCAACAATTTTATTTCTATCATTTATCATAAAAAATAGAACAGGAAAAAGAAATGAACCATTAAATACATTTAGTAGGTTAAATCAAAAGGAAATTAACCTCTAAAATAAGGCCATATAAATTCATCAATGGACTATAAATCTAATAATTTACAATTAAAAATGTCAAATGATAAAAAGTATTAATCTTATCTTGAAACAATAGAAAAATAAAAGGAAATTATAAAAGGAAAGAAAATTTTGTTTTGAAGAAATTCATATTTATTATTTTTGCTTATAAAATAAAAAAAACAAATAATATATGTATTTTTAGGATAGCCTTATTAAAAGCAGTCATAATATACAGAATCACAAAATTCCAGAAAATGATTAAATTCTACAGTATAATGATTCAAATATTATAAATAAAGAATTATTCTAAATAATTTTCTTTACAAATAGGTATATTTTTCTTCTATTGCAATATTTTATGTACTTGATTTAATAAACATTTTTCCAGAATATTCTAATAAAACTTTATCACAACACAGTGATATACATCCACAAACCTTTTGTTTTCCATCAAATGTATTTTACAATTTCCGTTGCTCACCTGAAGAACCTTAGAACAGTTCGAAAACATTAGTGGGAACCTTTTATATTTGCAAATCGCACCGTAAAAGGTTTGTGGATGTAAATTTCAAAATATTCTAAATTTACATTTCTTTCTAATCATTAAATTAACATTATTACAGCCTGATAAATAATCCAGCAGAAATACAAGAGATTCCTTACCATAGTTACAAATTCTAGATGTAAAATTTATCACAAACAAAAAATTTTAATTTTTTTTAAAGAAAAATAAGAATTAACAGTACATAAGTTTTCTATAATTATCTAAATATTATAAGAAGTTTCATTGACATTTGCTGAAAAAGTTTAAAAATTGGCTCAGTTTTAATTTAAACAGTATATGTGTTTTCTTTCATATTATTATACCCTATTAAATTCAATTAATTCAGAATTTTATATTTTTGATAAACTATGATTATGGCCATAATCATAGTTTATCAAAAATCTCTTCTTATCAAAAGTACTCTTCTCCAAAGCAATTCAGTAACAATAAAACAAATACAGAAAATATACTAGTTTTACAACATAGAATTTATTAGGAATTAATCAAAATTATTATTAAGCTAAAACAATTATTATTTTTATAAAAATTTGTATTGTAAGGTAATAAAATTCAAATTACATTTTAAAATAATTATTAAATAATTATCGTATTAAGTCTATTAATTAATAAACATGTAAAAACTGTCTGGTGTCAAGATTTAGTTTTTTTTAGAACAAGTTTAAAAAACAAATATATAACAAGTACTTTTAATGGTAATAAATAACCATCTTCTTCAGGTAAAAATAGCAAAAATGAAATAGAACAAATAGTTTTTAAAATTTACAACATAATATGAAATCTTAGTGGAAATGATATCAGTGTATATTTTAGAAGAAAATCCACATGTAATTTGACTCTTATCCACTTTTCTTAGTAAGAAGTAACTGATAAAAGAAATGCCATATAGTTTCCGTACTTAAAATGCAGTATAATGAAACACATACTAAATTAAATGAATAGAAGTAAAACCTAAAGAAAGAGGTTAAATATCATTATCAAAAGTTCTCAAATATATCTGTTTTTAAATCTCATCATCTATGTTTCATATCTTAACACCAAGAGCACAGTTTATTACTTCTATTCATTTATTTTGGTGTACAGTCAAACATCAGGTTATGAATGCCGTTTATGAACAAAATTTTAAACACCATATTTGCTCTGGTTGCCATACAATAACTTGGGTTTCCAAACAAGTTACTTGGCAGAGCTGGCAACCAATGGTCAACTTCTTATACTTCTTATGTTAAAGAACGTCAACCAATCAATGATAGGACTACCAATTCAGTAGTGGTGGAGATTTGCCTCACATCATTAGATGTCACAACACAAACCATCAATGACATTGTTATTCAAATTAGATTTCAATACACATGCGGGTAAGATAGTGCTTCTGATTTTCAGTATGCATTACAATTCAATTTAAATAAAATTAATTAATAAAACCACATAATTTGACATTTGCATAATATAAATGAAATCCAATAATTTGTAATTAAAGGTGCTTGACTCAAATTAATTAATTAAAAATTTATTATTTCTCAGTAGTACATAATCAACATTCAGCATTATATTTAACAGTATGAATTAAATGCAAGAACTTTTAATAAACATCTTTTAAAAAACCATGGGTATCTACATGTAAGCCAGAGAAAAAGTTTAATCATCATACAAAATTATTATTAATCATTTTCTGAATTTTTCAGGAAAAGTGAATAATAGCAAATTATTGCTTCCATAAATTATGCATTTAACTCTAATTTTCATTTTTAAATTAAAATTATAAACAACAGTGCTAGAAACAAAAAAAATCTTACAGCATGGTGAATTGAAATTGAAAGCAATGACATCACTTGTGTTAAACCAGAAAATGTAAATCGCGTGATCATTGTCATACCATGCTTCAGCTAATGGTGCATATCTTTTTAGTCTTATGATTTTCTCAAAGTTATCCATTGATATGTCTCTCTAATCTGTGGAGCCAGCAATATGGTATTAATTTGCAATGAACTTTTCTTTGACTTCAGAGATTTTTCTAGCATTGTGGATTATTTCTTCTGTTTTTTTTTAATTCCATAAGCCACCATAGGATCTAAGTAAGCTAGTGTAAGTATAAAGGCAAAAAGAAAAAGAGTGAAAATAAGAATAGAGGTGAAGAAAGATTATACCCCAATTGTGATAGAATAGATACTGGGGAGTCTCATGCGATCCGGGGGTCTTTTTCATTCTGTAGGATACAGAAAATTGTAGGATATCTTCTGTATACTATCTATATGTTATGTTCATTGGCTATCTTCTTATGCACTGTCTTAAGGTATGGGGATCCATGCCGGACTGTCTGGCTGCAAGCCGGCATTACTATTTGCAGTGGAGGCATACTTTAGACATTGGTGTCGTTCGACCAAGCTGCTTGTCAGTCGGGAACCTGTACTCGGTTGCTAACTTTCTAATATGGCCTAACTCGGTTGCCAGAGTTTGTTTGGTTGATGAGTGTGAGAATGCCCTTCTGACTACAGCATCAAAAGCAGCTGCCTTGTATGAGAATGGGTTGCAAGAATTGGCTGGTATGTATGTAGGGATAGCAGAGGGTTTGTGGTACACAGATGTATGGATGCTGGGTCCTACTATTCTTATACCAAGGTCATGAAAATGAACCTCTTCCATGCTAGCCTGCTCCATTTCAACCATTAAACCAAAAGGGTTGTTGTTGATGGTTTGCACGAAGGATGTCATGTCAGGGACCTCTCTCCATATGATAAGTATGTCATGTATGTATCTTTTATAGATCAGGATGTTAGGAAGGAAAGGTGGGAGGGCCTTACTCTCGAGCTGCCTGATGACCATTTCACAAAAGTCCCCTGACACTGGGCTACCCATCAGTACACCCCTCTTCTGCTGGTAAATAGTGCCATCAAACATAAAAACAGAGTCGTAACACATGAGATGGGCCACCTCAAGTATCTATTGGTGCAGCGTATAGTCTTGTACTGCATTAAATAAAAAATCTCTAAGGGAGCAGAAGGCTGGAGGGAGCTCCACCAAAGGGTACATAGACTTGAAGTCCAAGACTGTCATAAATCGCGACGGGCAGGGTAGATCTTGCAGGAGGTGGATGAGGTCAGCCAGTTTGTTTATGGTGTGCGGGTAGTCTTCCAGATGGGGAGTTAGAAGGTTATGAATGGCTTTCTAAAGTTTTCTTGTGGGTGCCTTAATTTTGTCCACAACTGGGCATAGTTGTTGGCCAACTCTGTGTGTTTTTGCACAGGCAATTATTCTACTCAAAATAGAACATTTATTACAGTATCAGTTTGTATACAGTATTGTTTTTACACTTACCCATGTGAATAATAGTCATTATTAGTTATTTATTGGGAGTTAAGATAATTTACAGTTCAGTTTAATGAATTCTGGTAAAATTTTTGTTCATCTACTGCGTGAAAATTAATGTTGTGACAATAGCAAAATTTGCTTTAACATGAGAATTTGCTTTATTGGTGTTCATTTTAAGGCAAGTTGATTATACATATTAATAATTATTATTATTATAATTAATAAATCTTCAACTTTTATGTAATTTTTAATTGTTATTAATTCTGAAATTCTTTTTAATTCTGAAATTTCTGAAATTCTTTTTAATTCTGAAATTTCTGAAATTCTTTTTAATTCTGAAATTAAAGGACCACATTAATGTGGTCCTTTAATTTCAGAATCAATAAAATCAGAATTTCTATCAACTGTAGCCTTATGTTATTAAAAGTATAGTTTAAAAAAAAAACTTATTGTACTGTATATTTAAAATTGTAAAGTATTATTGAAGCATAGCATTAGTAAACCCTCATCTATGTAGCTTACAGAATTGTTTTTGTTCTCAAAATTTGATGGGACAATTTTGATAAAACTTTGCCATTTCGGTTAATTGTGATGGGAAATCCAAATAATGTAATAAAAAATGGGGGCCCATGACTTTGTTCTTGAGATACAGTGGCGTCAGTGACAATATTAGTGCTTCCTGATGTGTTTGAGCATGCTTAACGGAATTTTATAAGCAAATAAAAAACAAAGAAATAAAACAGCAGTAATGCACTCACCTAATTGAAAATGGGTACCAAAAATGAACAAAACACAAGAACAAAGTAATCAACACTGAGAAAATATTAGGATCAGCTACCTATCCATTGCCCAGAAGTTGCAAGGATTGCCTCTTCTGGGCCCATCAGATACAGTTATTAGACATCCATTATCTAATCCTATGATTATGTCTAGAAAGTGGACTTGGTGTAAACTATGTTGTTCCATCTTTAAAAAAAAAAACCACTGAAAAAACCACTGGAAAACTTCCTTGACTGCCTTAACAACAACCTTTACAGTCTTTCCTTAAAGATAAAACAACATAGTTGACACTAAGTCCACTTTCTAGACTTACTGATTAGGTTAGATCAGGGATGGGCAACCCGCAGCCCGCATTAATACTTTTTGCAGCCCATGTTGCATAAAATATGAATAAATATATCAGTTTCCCAGCTTAAGGAAGTATGCCGAAAAAATTCAAATGTTATTTTCTATAACTTATGTATGTGAATAGTTTTTCCTCAATGAATTTAGTAAAAATTAAAACAAGAAACATGACTCAAGGATAGACGATTTGTTAATAAACATTGCAGCAACTAAGAAGCTCTTCACTACTCATATTAAAGAACATAATTATAGTATTAGAAAAAATTATATAACATTGCTATGGCCTCATTTGCAAGTGATGATGTCATTCTGGCTGCTTACAATGATACCAGACTGCTACACCACACAACATATCCAGCACATTTAAAATATTTGAAGTCTTCAGAAATTCATAAGATTTAAAAATCTGATTACCATAACTTCCGGAAAATCAGACAATTTGTCAATAGTGTAGACTATAGTAAATCACTTCACGTATGATCTCAAGTTTATTAATCAAAATGTTATATAATTAATAAAATAAGAATTTTTTTTGTATGATATACATTCTCTGCATAGGTTGCATACCTGAACCTTGGCCATTTAAAAATTCAATTTTAGTGCTTTATTCGATTTGATATTCTGATGTTTAATAGGCTTACATAACAGGAAGAGGTTCAATTGATATGGACGAAAACATTCATTATATTAAGTGTTTTTGGTGCTTGTTTAACTGGTTTTGTTTACTGGTGTGTTTTTAGATAACCAGTTTTATATATGATATATAAAACTGGTTAATATATACCAGTTTTTAAAGGATATATTTTTATAACCAGAATAATATATATCAGTTTTTGAGGTTTTCAATTAAAAAGGCAGATGGTATATGTATAAATTTTTAAAGGTTTCTTTGGCTTATCATCAGTGAACTTTTTAGCTAACTTGGTTTCTAGCTTGAAAAGAATGTTAATTTGCAGCCCAAAGAGGGCATTGCTTTATGATGAAACATTTCATCTTAACACAATGATGTCACTGCTAAAACAGTTTACATCTTCACTCCACTTAAATTGTCTTATTTTACTTTCTTATAAAAAAAATAGAAATATCTTCTTAGATGGGTAAGTTGTATGTGTTTAACTACCAAATAAATGTTAGTACTAAGTATTATATAACTTGCATTTAGCAATGTTCTCCTTGTAGGTAAACTAGTGAATGAGAGTTCTATTGCAAACTGGCTTTTAGCCAGTTTGCAATAGAACTCTCATTCACTAGTTTACTTGCAATAGAAGCCAGTTCAGCCAGTTTAAAAAAAATCTTTAAAGGTGCATTAAGATCGTCATGGGAAACTTTTGTTCAAAATTTTTAATGTTTCTAGCAGCTCCAGACTCAAAGATTTTAACTATGAAATCATGCTCTGAAGTGTGTTCCTTAATTCTTTCTAGTAGTATATGCCTTAGGCCTCTGCTTGGCTCAAGGCCAAAGACTTGAGGCTTATTTTTCAAACTCCAGGGCCGTATTCTGGTCACCGTCTCTCACAAGCCGATCGCTGATTGGCTAATCATTTGGATTAGCCAATCAGCGACTGGCTTGTGAGAGACGAAAAACCAGTGACAGTGACCAGAATATGGCCCCAGAATTGATGTTTCAAGTGAGTCTGGAATTTTCTGTTCTCGTGCAGACCCAATAGGAAATCCTGAAAGTTGTGTAGATCAGTGGTTTCCACTGCCAAAATCAAATGGGCTGTTAAATCATTTGATCTTTTTAAGTTTTGTGGGCCTGACGGTATCATTCTAGCTCATCTACAATATGGAGATGGTATTTTGGCTCTTATTCTTTGTCAGATTTGCTGTGCCTGTCTAGTATTCAGGTACGTGCTTCTGGCCTGGTGGTTGGTTAATGTTGTCTTTATTCATAAGCCTGGCAAGACATCTTATTCATGATGATAAGGCATACATGTAAGAGACATGCTTTATCGAAGGCCATTCGAACAACATTGTCACAAGTAAACAAAGCAAAAGCCACACAAAAGGGCCATTTTTGTACAAACCCTTTTGAACCATGTAGTGATGTTCCTTTAGTCTAATATTCAGTGATCTGTGGGTCTCCAATATTAATCATCATTTGAACTATTCACAGAGCATTTGGTAGGTGGGTCCAGTGACTTCTCAGTACAAAACTCGACAACTGGAGACAAGAATCAATTACAAGAATCTTCTTTAGAACAGCACTGAAGTAATTTACCCTACTGTATTCCTCCTTGATATCTTCACAAACACAATAGTCCATGTGCAATACATGTCACACAGTTCAAGTTGGGATGCATGTCTTCAGTTATTGGAAAGCCAAAAGCATATAGTGTGCTTGATTGCTTACCATAAACCTGACTTTTTTTTAAATTGTATGCTCCCTGGCCATAGCTTCATGCATGAATCATTGAATGACTGCATTACTATGCAGGCATTTCTCTTCTCAAGTTGGAACATCTTAAAAAGTATGAGTTTCACCCATTTGGGAAATAATGGAAACACCAGCACATTCAAAATATATCTTTGCAGGTCTTTGGTAATTTCATTAACATGAATCCAATTCATACCTGTCAACCACCTCTTTTATTTTCTTGTAGAAATTCTCATAAAATCGCTTTATGTAATTTTTTCTAACATGGTGCTCTCATCCAGTGCTGATCTTTACATGTTAGACAAAAGATTAGAATATTCATCTAACTGAAAGTTTAGTTTCTCATGAACAAAACAGAGTACGAAACTTTTTTTGACTCTACATAAACAATGTCTATGTATATTTATTATAACCATTAATCAGACAAATTAACTCAAACGTTTTTTTTGTTACAAATGTAAATGAAATGACAAAAGAATAGAACAACAGTTTGACCATGACAAAAAATTAGAATATTAGCAAAAACAGCCAAAAAAAACCACCCATAAAAAGCTATATTGTAATGCAAATTTCCATATTGCTGAGCAGAGCAGTATAAGAGTACAACATGGGGCATAAGTGCAACATCAGTGACAAAACTAAAGATATTATCATAGCCTTGTACAAAGTAGGAAAAACACAAGAATAAATTGCAAATTATGTATAATGCTTGCAGCCAACAGTCTCTAGAGTACTGAAACAACAAAATCGTGTTTAAGTTTTAACTAATAAACGCCAGAAATGTGGACGTATGAGCAATGACTGCGTGGGATGAGAGAAATTCGAGAAGGATTGTCATGAAAAACTGCTTTAAGAGCGTTAAGCACTTGCATGCACAATACAGAGCAACTGAAGTGAATGTTAGTAGCCAAACCACATGCTGAAGGTTGCACGACTCGCACTTCAACTTCCGTGTTCCCAAGACAAAGCCACCTCTAACGAAAAAGCAACAACAAGAGAGAGTCAGATGGTGCAGAGAGAGGCTCATGTGGAACAAGACAACTGGAATAACATTCTCTTCAGTGAAGAATCTCTATTTTGTCTCTCTCCTGTGGTGACCAAGGCTCACATGTATGGAGAACAACCAAAGAGGCTTTCAAAAATGACTGTATGAAGAGATCTGTGAAGTTTGCATCATCTGTCATGATCTGGAGATGCATGAATACTAACGGCATAGGACAACTGTGCATTCTTCAGGAATGTGTCAATGCATAGACATATCAGGACATCTTAGAGACATTTATGATACCATCGGCAGAGAATTTCATTGAGAAAACATTTCTATTTCAACAAGACGGAGCATCCTCTCATGTCACCAAGTCAACAATACATTGGTTACAAGAACGACAGATTGCAATCCTGTCTTTCCCAAGCAATTCCCCAGACTTAAACCCATTGAAATTTTGTGGGGAGTCATGAAGTGACGATTTAATGAATGGTAATCAGCTTCTAAAGAGGAACTAGTGACATATATTCGCCACATTTGAAACTGCATCATCAGAAACAAATGAGAAGCATTAATCTGCACCATGCCCAACAGATTGCGAGCACTGATTATGACAAAAGATGATACACCAAAATATTAAATTTATTTTGTTGTATTTCCTATATTTAACCCACATTTAGCTAATATTCTATTTTTTTGTCATTTCATTTACATTTGTAACAAAAAAAAAAGTTTGAGTTAATTTGTCTGATTAATGTATATAATAAATATACATAGACATTGTTTATGTAGAGTCAAAAAAGTTTCGTACTCTGTGTTGTTCATGAGAAAATGCACACTAAACTTTCAGTTAGGTAAATATTCTAATTTTTTGTCTAGGGGTTGTACATCTCAAGGAATGATTTAAATGCAGGATTGTTTACTTTTTAGACAGGAATTTCTACTTGGATTCATGCCATGCACTGAACTAACTCAATGACTGCTGTTTTTCAGATCCTGAAATGAAGGCATGTATCAAGGTAGTTTGCTTAACTTTTGACTTGTGAAGTTCAACATTCTTCACTTGCTTGCTATACTGGATGAGCTGGTTTATTTGGTCTCTTTGATGCTTCTCATCAATTTCGATATTTACATCATTGAAGAAGACATTAAAGAATGAGACCATCAGCTTCAATGAACTTCATCTTGAATTCTTTTGAAAGTGAATACAACTGTCCCTTCTTAATCTTTGGCATGTGTTTATTGTGAACAATGTGTTCTGGTTCAAAGTGGTACAACACTAACATAACCAATTATATAGAGCAACTATCCATCACAAAGTCCAAGGCCAGAATGAAATGCTCTTTTTCTAAGCCTTCTTTATATACTGGACATGGGCCTCAGAGAACTGGTGAATAGAGCACTACTATTTTGTTTTCTCTTGAAGGTTTTTGCTATATTACACTGGGAATTATTGGAACTACAAAGATTGTAAATATATCATTTTATAGCTCTCAATCTGCTCTACAAAATAATGATATGGAATTTTATGTAGTTGCTCAAGACTGAAAATAATTTCTTGGGCAGAAATTTGAGAAAACTGTAGACACACAAATTCTTACTGTCCTCTATCTATCTTCCTTAATCTCAAGAATGGAGTTAGATAGATGAAAGATGAGACTTGATATAAAAACCTTAGGGGCAGGAGGCCCTGATTAACTATAAGAATTTCTGATACAAACTGGAAGTTGTGTTATTTTAATTCAAAAATTTTCCCCTGAAAACTGTTAGACAGATGACCAGCACAACTCTATTGTTAAAGAAAAAGTATGATATACAAGACAGGACACTACTAATTTGAGGTGGAAAGCATATACAGTCAAACCTGTTTTTATGCGCTCCTTTTATGTGCGATTTTTTTAATGCGAATTTTTAATTTGTGCGGTATAGTTGGCGACTAGTCTCGTGCGATTTGTCATGTCTTACGTTGACTTATTATAGCTAAATAAACTTATTATAGCATAAATGCACTTATTATAGTAATATTATTGCATGAATATGCGAAAAATGAAATAATTTACTTTTTAAGTCAACAAAACACCACCTGGACAAAAATATGTAAAACAGACGATAGACCAGACGATGCAGTCAAGTGCTGACATCTGTTGTCAATAAATTCTATTTCGTACGGTTTTGAGTTATTTTCTATGTGAGACTTTTTTTATGCGGTCCCTGTTGACCGCATAAAAAAATTATTTTTTTAATTGTGTTGCGAAAACTATTATTTACAGCCATTCGTGAAGTTTCGTGAGATTTTTTTTTAATGCGTTTTTTTTAATGCGGTCCCTATCCCCCGCATAAAAACAGGTTTGACTGTATTTTAAATTAAATAAGTGTAATTTATTTAATTTAAAATATATAAAACATATGAATAAAAATTGCAGCTCAGCATTGTGACAATGTCACAGTAAGTAGTTGCTCGTTTTATGTATTTTTCTGTCCAATCTTTTAGAAACAGAAAAGTGAGGAAAAAGGCATTGAAGTGTTAAAGAGGAGGAAAAAAAATGTGCTAATGTCATCATGTGTTCATTTTGCTTTATTTCATGTTCAAAAATATATATCTTGAACTAGCCATATGAAAACAGCTATATTTTTGGAAAGGTGCTGCACCTGAAAATCCTTTTTCTAGTTATAACAAAGCATTTTATAACGGAAAATACCATTGCACAAGCTTGTTATCATCTTTTCTTTTGATTATAAAATGATTACAAAATACATAATTTATATATAATGAATTAACTTCAAGTTTTCTAATACTCTCAATCTATTTTATTTAAGTGCACAAAATTTAAATTAACTATTACATTTGTATCCAGTGGTCCAAAAGTGCAAAACAAGTTGTTTTTAATTTAAACTTTGTGATTCCAATAAAGCAGATTTTACGTTTTAGTTTAGAATTTGTTTCATTTCACTTTATCTAATGAATGACTATCATAAAAACAAAGTGAGTACATGATAAATTCATTTTTATACCTACTTTTCATTTAAGTCTGTTTTATTCTTCTTTACAAAAAATAATAAATGTTTGTTCTTGAAATTAATAAGTAAATCTATACTACAACATCATTACATGATTTACATTTAGAAATTCAAATATTCAATAAATAATTTTTATAAACAAAAAAATAAAGAATACTACATTTTAATGTTAAATTTAATGGTACACACTAATACAATATTAGAAATTAACAAATAAATTACAAGAACTTTTGATAAATCAATTTACCTTTGTCAGATAATAACTGAACAGGACACAAAACAAGTGTTCTATTCTACCTTTACATGAAGATAAGTTAATTTATTAGAAGTGCTTGTAATTTTTTGTTAATTTCTAATATTGCATTAGAGCAGCATTTCTCAAAGTGGGTGATAATGCCCCCTTGTGGGCAGTGAGTAAATCTAGGGGGGCACTGGAGGCAGGGTACTGAACCATGACAAAGGCAAAAGTTGGGGTCACTGATCTCTTTCCTCTGTTAAACTGATAAAAGGAAGCATTGTGTTTAATGGTTCCAAGATGTTGAGAACAATGTACAGTAAGGGCACAAAGTGTGAGATTCATAGAAAAGTTTTCCTAAGAATATTTCCAATCCTTTCTCACACAAGAGAAAATGGATTACGGGCATTGGGTATAACTTTATGGAACAAAGGGGCGGTGGATCGAAAAAGTTTGGGAATCACTGCATTAGAGTATACCAGGGGTGGCCAACTTGTGTGTACATAAGATCTACTTTTTATCTTAAAAATGTGTCGCGATCAACTTGTTGTCAAAGGCATAGTCTAAGTGGAGAGGGGAGGTGTTAAATACATACTATGTTTATAAACTGTGTTTCAGTACGAGGTGCACTCCCATGAGCTATGAGTAGATCAGCAAAATATATATTCAAAACTATTTTTTTATTTTTTAAATCATTTATTAAGTTCTTGAGATATAAGGCTCATAAAGAAATAAATTTCCAGACCCAACTTTTGATATTTGCAGCTAAGAGTTCATTCCGTACAGGCAGTACCTAGAAAAATCTTTCAAGATTATATTTTAAGTTACTAAAAATCTATTTAATTATTTTTATCAATTTCAATGTATACGTTGTGGTACTATGTGTTCGTAAATATGAAAAAGTTGTTATAAAAATGCACAGTATGGCTGATAATTTGATTTTAAGATTTCTTTCGCAATTTTTTTGTGGGCCAGGAAAATTTATCATGGAAGAATGATATAAGATTTTTAGACTTATTCTTTGTTAATCTATCAATCGTGGGAGTGCACGTTGTACTGAAACACCCTGTATATCTATCTACGTAAAAAACAACATAATTATTTAACAGGCCAAAAAACTGACATCCAAGGGAATGAAAAGAACATGAGTAATTATTAACAATATTTATTAATTCAAATTAGCTACAGATAAAGACAGATTTGGAATTTATTTTATTACCTTAATAATAATGGGAGAAATAGTAATAATATTGTTAATACCTGTACTAAAGAAAAGAAGCTACCATATGTACCAAATATTCAGGCTAAATGGCTGTTTATTTCTGAGTCGAGTCATAACTGCATGCATACCGTTGCATTTGCGTGTTACGTTCAGGCGTTGCATTTGGTTACAAGTGTAACACAAAGTAAAGACATCATAAAGGATCAACCAAAATTGGCTTCGCGATCAACTTGTTGGCCACCCCTGGAGTGTACCATTGAATTTAACACTAAGTAATATAACACTAGTATTATTATTTATTTTAATTTGATTTTTTGACATATGTTATCCTATATATATATTTTTTTATTTACTGGTACTAGTTCTTTCCAAATACTTATTAATATATAATATTTCAAAAGAAAAGCATTAATTAAACAAAGATAATTAAAACTTCTTAAGTACAGAAACAGATACAATTTGTTTATACAGTTAACTGGAATAAAATTTATAAGTAGATACATAGATAATACATTAATAACTTATGATAAAAATATTTAGAACCACAAATAATAAAATCTGCGAACAAACTAGATTCTGATTTAAAATTTGAATTAGAAAATAACAATAGAATTAATTACTTAGTATATAACAACATTATGACTGAAAAATAGTAAAAAATTAAAACATATGAAAAAGCATGCAACAATTAAAAAAAATAAATCCACGTATATAAGAAAGAATAATTTTATTACACCATTAGTCGAAAACAAACTTCACCCGTGACTACCGGTATATATAAAGTCTAAACCAGCAACTTCAACCTTTAAATTTCCGGTACAAATTTGGGTAAGGATCACAGATCTAACAGACAAGTTAAAAGACCATCAGCTAAAACATAAATTTTTACTTGAGGATATCCAAATAATTATTAAATAACTGGATAAAAAGAGTGTAACAAAAATAAATATAATGTAAAATTCAAAAGTACTGAAAATTAATACAGTGGAACCTCGGTATATGACCTTAATCAGTTCCTAATGTTTGAACTTATACCGAATAGGACATATATCAAACCAACCTTTCTCATAAGAAGTAATGTAAAAATGATTAATCCGTTCTCATGTAAAAAAAACTCCCCTTGATATGGTATATTAATGGGGTTGTAAAATAATTAAAACACTGAGCACATTAATAAAAAAATTAATTTTATTATAAATTAGTTATTACAGTAATAATTGCAAATAATTGCTTCTGATACACTGTCGCAAGCACACTGTTTTTCAGTTATCCAAAGCAAAAGCAATTTCTCAACATGATCTAATGTCTCCAATCTCTGTTTAAAAATTGATTTAATCCCTTTTGCAACATTAGCAGATTTAATAATGTCTTTATTTTTCACAATTGTCGATATCGTCATTCTTGGAATACGGTATGCAACAGTTAAATCTCAAACACACAAGCCACCTTCATATTTCTCAACAATCTCTTTTTTCAGTTCCATTGTGATTCTAGTCATTTTTTTCTGTTGCTTTTCATTTGCCGTTTTACAATTCATGATTAATAAAAAGTTTTACTTACAAATTACAATCAGAAGAAATTTAACAAAGTTATAGATTGTGGCACCTCAAACGTCTAGTCTGGTCTAGTACACTGATAGTGCTACTTGTTCATAGATAGTGCATATAATTGAATTAAGTCATATACCGAACAAAAGTCTTATACCGAGCAAAATTTGTTTCGTCCAAACAGGACGTACTCTAAAACAGACATATACTGAGGTACCACTGTATATGCCTTTCCCTTATATAGAAGGTTATATAATTATATAACCTTATATATTATATGAAAAATATAAAAATTATTTTAATAAATTTAACACAACACTGGCCACAAATGTAAAAAATAGGATTATTTAAATATAATATGCAATAACTTAAAAAAATAATTTAATTATTTGAGGAATAGTTTAAAAGTCAAACTGTACTTGTAAAGAAGTATATTGTGTAGAAGACACAAAAAGACCATTGAAAGCAAGATTGAAAGAGCATGAGACAGTCACAAGATTAAAATATTGTCAATTTCCACAGATGGCACATTGTGAAAAAATAAAATTAATAAGTATATTATTGATAGAAATAACATAACAATACTGTATAGAGAAAATGATTTATATCTGAGAATATTTAAAGAATGTCATGATAATTCATAGTAAAAATATTAATTTAATTAATGGAATAGAGATTGATGAAATTTGGCACAATGTCATAGTTAACCATAAAAAATGTCGTAGACAAGAGGCAAGAAAACAAAAACACAGTCGGTTTCATGTATGGTATTTTTTCTTATCTTTTCATACACAGTTTTAGACGATATATTTAGGCCTATGTATATTTTTTTAAATTTTGTAGACTCAGAAGGGATTGAAGAAATCAATCCAAAATGTATTTCTAAATAAAGGTAATAAGATTTGATTAAATGTCTTGGTCTCTAATCAGTATGGATTGCTGAAAAAAAGACATGATTAAAAATCACTAGTCCAAAATTACAACAAAGGAAATTTATATTAATTAAACACTCTCTTCTTTTAAATTTTTTCACTTATCAGTAATAATGTCTGCTAGTAACCAACTATTAGATTATCAAACAGCTTTTAAGCCATTAATTTAAACAAAGCAATAGGCAAACAAACAGGTTTAATCATTAAAACAATTTGGCCTCTTAATCTAACACAGTTTCATTACATTATACTATATTACTCATAGAAAACACAGATTCACCAGGATATGAAACTAAAAATAAATTCTGAAACGTAGATCCTGTTCACAAGTTTAAAGATTATTATTGAGTAAACAAAAGCATGGTTAATTAATTAAGCCTACAAACCTGAAACTAAGTGAATCATCTGATATTTAATATTACATTTCCAAATCTGTTCTATGATTTATGTGAATATGATATTTTATGTATAATTTTAGATTTAAGTCTGTATTTTATTTTTTAAAAATCATGTAAAGCTACAAAAACAATAGTTAACAAATTAAAAACTTTGATAGAAGTTATAGTACATAGGCCTATATACAGTGCATATGCAGATAATGGCCCAGAAGTAACCTATCAAAATTTGATTAGAATAGATTAATAATATTTCATATAAAGTGAACATACTGATTTATAAGATTCATTTCTTATCAAATTTATTGATGTTTTAATTAGTTAAATCTAACAATAAAGAATTTTAATTAAAATACTTTTTAAAATTAATATATACTTATATACACTTATGTCTATTGTCTTTATTACTAACCTGTGTATTGTCTACGGTTTCGACATCGGTGTCAATTATAATCGTTCGGCGAAATGTCGATAAAAATAAAATAAAAAATATTTTTTAACGAAGTCTTTTTTTTAAATACACGAACATCAATGACCGCCATTTCTATATCTCTCGGTGGAGATCATCACTGACGTGATATAAAAGGAACGTAAGAGGGCGCTTCTTGTCATGAAGGAATTTAATTTTAGTTACTGTATTTATAAATCATAGATTATCTGATTTTCGGAATTACATTACGACATTCTGTTATGTAATTTTAAAAATTCCTTAGTTTTTTATTTTTAGAATTACAGTTTTTAAAATTATCAAACGTGATAAATTAATATTTCTATTTATAATTATTATGTCAAATAAAAAGTTTAACTTTATTCGATAAATAAGAAAATATGTATGAATGATTTATTTCAGGCTAAACCATAGAGAGAAGCATGTAAGTGGCCTGCGCATAGGACAGATGAAAAATTACGAATAGAGGACAAATTATTCTAGAAACGACGTTATCGGTGTGTTCATATACAGATAGATTATGTAATTTCTTCCAAAAATGTTTCCTTCTTAAAACTGACAGTGGGCGAGACAGTTTACTAAATGAGCGGAAATGAAATTCTAGCAGACGAAATAAAGATCGTTTTGGGGATCGTTTAGAAATCTTCTGTATCTCTCCTGTAGTATTATGGTTTCTAAGAACAACTTAACTCATTCTTGGTTTATTAATATACACTTTTTAATTCCCTTGGGTGTACTATAGATTACTCCCTATGGAATTTCAGGACTTTGATTATATATTTGAACTGAGGGGACCGAAACGAGTTCAACGGTACCCTATTTTTGGACCGGAGACGAAAAATAAAAAAGTTATCATACTTTTTCACTTACCATACTTTTTTAATGCTCTCATGCAGACGGCACCGTAGTTGCTAGTATTGCCATCTTGCGGTAAAGTCTGCAAACCATGACGTCGGCTACGGTCATCTTCCGGAGGGTAAACACGCGATACGAGAGCGGAGAGAGTGACGCGACTTCCGATCATCGCGCGATCGCGAACATGGCGGCCGTTCCCACTGTTCGTGCTCCCGACTGACCTCTCGTATGGGAGCCACCACACGCCGCCATGTGCTAATCTAGTGATCGATTCACGGTAGTTCTTGAACAAAGTAAAAAAAGGGGGAAAACGTCTACTAAAGGCAATTTTAACGGCAAGCACGCGACTCCCGATCGAGATAGCGAGGCCACTTAGCGGAGAGCGACGCGACTCCCTATCATCGCGCGATCGCCGGAAAAAAGTATAACAACTTTTTTATTTTTCGTCTCCGGACCAAAAATAGGGTACCGTTGAACTCGTTTCGGTCCCCTGAGTTCAAATATATAATCAAAGTCCTGAAATTCCATAGGGAGTAATCTATAGTACACCCATTCCCTTTGACTAAACGTGAAGAAAACAGGCCTTAAACTGGGAGTTGAAAAATTTCAAGATTTTTGTCAAATTCCAGTAGCCACCTTGTGAATATGGGAGAATTGGCAATCTTAGATGACTGTCATGTTTTTGCGATCTTCAACTTTCTGGATACAATGGAAAGAATTCAACCGGTAGGCTCTTTCAGTATCACGAATCCCGGAAATTTGTGACCTGAAGTAGCTGCTGCCAGTGCAACGATGAAGCCCAACTTCCGATAGAGCATACTATTCTCTATTGGCAATCTGTACTTTTTTTTTTAATTTTTTGTTCATTATCTTATTGGTTCTTCCCTAGGGTTCATTGAAATGCAGCATATTTAATCCATATTGAAAATGTTTATGTACAGTACAGTACTGTATAATTATTTGTAATGCTGCGATACTCTCTTACATCTGTGAGGCTCTGTACGGAGGACCTATTCTGAGCTCTTCCGATAACTGAACGAGAGCGATACACGGGACATTCGATAAGTCCCCTTAGCGAAAGGCAGTTAACGAACCTTAGACAAATCGCTATTCTGTGCTCCACGTTAAGTGGGTTTCGCTACGGGTAGTCGGTCGAGATGCGTCTGGGTTCCATGCTATCGATAGCTATTACGCTTTAACCAATCACAGTTTAGTTAACATTGTATTTTGTCACGTGACTGCAACCCGCCATTTTCTAATCGAAGCACGTGCTTTTAGCATTGTCGTGTACTAGCGCTAGTGATATAGTTTTGTTTTGTTTTAAAATGTCTGGGTATATTACTGGGTCTATTTTGTCAACCATCCGTCAAGCAAATAGTTGTTTTTAAAAATTATAATTTATGTGATAGATAGTCATTTATGTATAGTGTATAGTTTACTGTTAAGTTACGTATACAGAATGTATTTTTTTTTTTTTTTTACTAAAACTAATAAATTAAAGCCGACATTAAACTTAGATAAAATCTACAAAATAAAAATTTCTATTATTACATAATGCTAACATTTTACAATTACAGTCAAACCTGTATTTTTATGCGGTGGACAGGGACCGCATTAAAAAAACGCATAAAAAAAATCGGACGAAACTTCACGAGTGGCTATAAAAAATAGTTTTTCGCAACACAATTAAAAACTATTTTTTTATGCGGTCAATAGGGACCGCATAAAAATGTCTCACATAGAAAATAACTCAAAACCGTACGAAATAGAATTTATTGACAACAGATGTCAGCACTTGACTGCATCGTCTGGTCTATCGTCTGTTTTACATATTTTTGTCCAGGTGGTGTTTTGTTGACTTAAAAAATAAATTATTTCATTTTTCGCATATTCATGCAATAATATTACTATAATAAGTGCATTTATGCTATAATAAGTTTATTTAGCTATAATAAGTCAACGTGAGACATGACAAATCGCACGAGACTAGTCGCCAACTATACGGCACAAAAAAAAAATCGCATAAAAAATCGCACAAAAAAAGACCGCATAAAAACAGGTTTGACTCTATACGAAGTATGTCTAAGTTTTTTTGTATATTTCTATATAACTTCATGTAATTAATGTATTTTTTAATTCATTCATTAAGAATAAAATGACAAACTTAATTTTGCCACAAGTTTTACTTCTATAAACCTTATAACCAAATTAGAATTAGTATTATGATTAAATGTCAAATGCAATACATCTTATTAAATGTAAATATTATTTGCATAGACATGGAGTGACTGGAAAGCAAATATTAAAAGTAAAGCCTCACAAATAAAAAAAATCAACGTTTCAAACAGGAGGTGGGCCTTCAGTTAATCAAAAATTAACTGAAATTGAAGAAAGAGTATTAAATTTAATCGGTGTTACTGCTGTCCCCTCTCTCCAATTGCTCGTGAAGTAAAATCATTCTTACACGAAAAGACGCCATGTTGTTTTCACTTTCGTTACGTTCCTAACGGCAGCTCGAGAGTGACCGATAACAAAAGCTTAGTTATCGCACGTGGCTATCGGCACCGAAAACGAAACGTACTGCTCGGAATAGCATTTTCACAATTGATTAAACGTGGTTCCGATAGAAACTGGTTTTTATCGTATTCGTTAGCTTAACGATACTACTCAGAATAGGTCCCCATGTCCGAACCTCACTGAAATTCGCGTTAAAATCATTTATTTTTAGGAAAAAATTATCTTTTTTTAGAGAAAAAAATAGAAGTTAGAAATAGTTTTTCTTAATGAAAACGACGCGAACTTTTAAACAATAGAACAATGGAGAAACGCAAATCGTCTATCTCCGAATGGGAATCGAATTAAACTTCGACTTTGACCTCTCCCGCGCCTCCGAAAAGTTTCTAATTGTCACCAGGTGACGAGGAGAGACCAATCGGAAAGTGAAATCGGGGGAAAACGGATAAAACCTGAGAATTCAAGGACGCGACGGCTTCTTCTCTCGAAAGTTCCAAGTGACGGATCTATTCTTGTGTGTGTGTCTCGTGCCCATCTTCGTCTCCGTCTCCCGATCTCGGATCGACATCTTTCCATCAACGGAAGTCGACCGCTTCGTCCCGGAATCGTCGAGACGTCGAGGGAATTGGCCATTCGCGACCCAGGGACACTCCTTCAAAATGGGACTATATTGGAAAGGAGGGGAAGACCCAGTGGCCGCTGCCGACGTAGAACTTCCAAGATCACGGAAATCTTGTAAACTTCTTTCGTGTCAAATAAACGGTTTTTTGTAACCGTAGAGACTGCCTCAGTACCGATCGCCCACATACGACGCTTTGCGACCTCTCGACCCTCTTGACACAGTCTGCACCCTGTCGGCAACCCTACACATCTATAAAGAGACCGTCGTTGCTTTAGCATAATCAGCGGGAAGCTTCTGGCTTTTGTTGGTCCCTTTACTCATTGATATATGGAATCTTTTTCCATCTTTTGATACACATAGAGATAGCTTTAAAGTCCGCTATGTTCAAAGAATTAACGATTTTTAGGGTTTCCTCGATGAGCTTTCCGTTGATGGCAGATCGTTTCTCACTTCGTTTGAAAAATTCAAATGCTGTAAGCAGGGCCAGATTAACACACTTTGGGGCTCTAGACATTTTCTTCTTACCGGCCCCCCTCCTTTGCTATAATATAATATAATAGAAAAATTAGAAGTATGAAATAATCTAATAATCTCAACCTTTGTTGTTATTTTTTGCCCAGGCAACGCCGGGCTCATCATCTTGTGGTTAATATTATTCTTATCGCTATGAAAAAATTCTAAATTATCGGAAGAATTACTTTCAATAAGAAGAAACATAAGAACACATTTTCTTTAGATTTTAAAATTCGCAAAAACCATATAAAAAGGAATATATTTTTGTTTATCGGTTTATTATATGCAGTTGTCCAACAGAAAAGTAAACTGTCTTATTTACAAATCTTTTCAAAATAGACAGTTTGACCGGGCCCTTCAATAAACCAGGCCCTAGACATTTGTCTCATTTGTCTATGCGATGATCCGGCCCTGGCTGTAAGGCCAGGAACACACATGCATAAAACTGTGTGGCAGAAATCAGCTTTCAGTTCAGTTTCTGTTTTACGCTTTTATGCCAAAACACACATGCGTAAACATTCTGGCCGAATAGGAACGGGTCGAATAATCCCCAGGAATTTTTCGGGGGGTGGTCCGTTCGGATATGTCGGGCCCCGTCCCTCACCACCCGGTCGCCCCATTGTGGACCTGGCCGAACCCATAATGGGCCTACTGAAAGAGGCCCTCTTAGTGCCCACAGGGCGGAAAGAGTTAAAAAAAAAAAAAAAAAAGGAAAAGGAAACACCACTAACAGTGCTAATTTTATTAATTTTTTTCCTCTAATATATCCCTTTGTACCTTCCATTTTTTCTTCGCTTCCTCTGCTATATAAAAAATTTAAATTAATAGACTTGTATTCCGAATTCAAATAAAGAACGTGTGATCTAAATACTAGGCCTATTTATCGATTCTACTAGACCTGCCTGTTGTTTGAAATTTTGCACCTATAGCCATCCATAAACGTTGTTTAAAAAGCCAGAAATTCGAGGAGAAAGAATAGTGGCTTCTCCTTGGCTCAATCTGTTTATCCTCTGTGTCGAAGTTCATTTTCGTTCGGCCGCATTATAAAGGTTTTTCGGTATTTTTAATATTAACTTTATCCAGTTTGATGTAGCATTAATACGCGAAACCCCGACGGCGACAGAGAAATCTTTCCGAAAAACGAAATAATATTGGGCGAAATCCTAAGAATTTGATTTATTTCATACCATGGCCGAAAATGGACGAAAAAGATGTTTCTTCAAACGAATTTCGGGCGATTTTCGGAAATGGTCAAGCCTCGAGACGTAGAATTGAAAAAAGATCTCCACGTTTGACATTTTGCACCATGTAAATGCAGGAGATAATTTATTTATCAAATTCCGAACACAAGAAAATGAAGCAAAATAAAAAAAAATTATAAGTTAATTTTAAAAAATTTAAATTGATTTTTTAAATTCTAATTTTTACGTAATTCGAACATTGTTGACGCGTCTTTTAACATTTGTTCAAAAAACGTCACACATAACGATTCGCAGTTCGATTGTGTTTCTGGTTGTGGTCGGACGTGCTTTTCTTGTGCTCTTGGATTGCGTTGGGTTTCTTTCGGTTTGCGGACTTTTGCAGAGAAGATTGAAGGGGTGTACTATAGATTATTCCCTATGGAATTTCAGGACTCTGATTATATATTTGAACTCAGGGGACCGAGACGAGTTCAACGGTACCCTACTTTTGGACCGGAGACGAAAAATAAAAAAGTTATCACACTTTTTAAGTTACCATACTTTTTTAATGCTCTCATGCAGACGGCACCGTAGTTGCTAGTATTGCCATCTTGTGGTAAAGTCTGCAAACTGTGAAGTCGGACCACGGTTATCTCCCGGAGCGTTAAACACGCGATACGAGAGCGGAGAGAGTGACGCGACTTCCGATCATCGCGCGATCGCCATTTCGGTTAATGTTACTTATGGCAGCGAATATGGCGGCCCGACTGACCTCTCGTATGGGCGCCATCACACGCCGCCATGTGCTAAACTAGTGATCGATTCACGGTAGTTCTTGAAACAAAGTAAAAAAAGGGGAGAAACGTCTAAAGGCAATTTTAACGGCAAGCCACGCGACTCCCGATCGCGATAGCGTGGCCGACTTAGCGACTCCCTATCATCGCGCGATCGCCGGAAAAAAGTATAATAACTTTTTTATTTTTCGTCTCCGGTCTAAAAGTAAAGTATCGTTGAATTTGTCTCGGTCCCCTGAGTTCAGATATATACCCAAACACACGAAATTCCATAGGGAGTAATCTATAGTATACCCGATTGAAGATTTTTCAGATAAGTCTTAGTTCATATTGACCCTAGACGTAAGAATTTATTTAATGTTAGTTGGAGAATCGGTCCCAGAAGACATCTCGGCACATCGTTCGATGGTCGTCCGTTTGCGCTTCGGATTCGAATCTTTTAGATTTAAAAAGGCAGCTGCGGTGAGCATTTTGCTTTTCTCAAAAGAATTTAAGCTAGAATTAGATTATTGGAAGATTTATGATATTTTTTATTTTCAATTTCGTGTTAATTTTATATGTTTTTCCGTTTCTCTTGGATATTTTTAAAAATTTTTTTGTTCTAAATTTTGATTTAAATATTTCCATTCTATACATGGAACGTATCTGTTCCATTTTGTTTTTGACCTGATGATGGCCTATTAACTCCTGCCGTCTTCCAAGATCTTGAATTCATTTTCTACTTCTACCACACGTATTCACATCATAAACGATGTTAAATTGAAGTCGTCTTCACGCGCCGGTCACAGAGTGGCGCTAGCAGCAAGTATCTGCGTAAGCGTTAATGCGCAGAACAAGTTCGCCCATAGAACTTGCCAGTTTTGCTAATTAGTCTATGGCACAGCGCCACCTGCCTGTCGACTTTTTTTTCTTTGCTTGCACGTTTCTTCGCATTGTAAAATGACATTGCGCATGCGTCAAGAGCTTGTTTCGAACAAACCTGACCTGTTGCCCGGGTCAGCGTATTTGTATTTAACATGATTTAATTTTAATATTTTGTTCGGCCCGTAAAAAAAT
Organism: Centruroides vittatus; assembly: GCF_030686945.1. Classification (NCBI taxonomy): domain Eukaryota; kingdom Metazoa; phylum Arthropoda; class Arachnida; order Scorpiones; family Buthidae; genus Centruroides; species Centruroides vittatus. The sequence continues at coordinate 285,011 of NW_027122565.1, forward strand.
TTTTATTTCCAATTCGGCCCGGGAGCAAAAATTGTTGGCAACCCCTGGCCTAGGGGATGCCTTCCGGGAAGTCTTTTAAGGGAAACTGGCTCCTATTTAGGCGTTGGACGTGGAGAAAACCCGGAAAACTCCACGTGGCCAGCCCTTCCGAGCGAGGCACAAACCCACGATCGAACTCCCAGTGTTCAGGGTACGAAGACCGCTTGGCCACTGATGGGCCTTATACCATTAAATGACTTTATTTACTAACGGTATATGAACTAATTTTAGGCATTTTAATATTTGAAACGTTTGGGAATGAGAAATGTAGTGGATTTTAGTTCACAAAAAATGAAGAAAATGCAGGAAATAAACAGAATCGCTGCGCGATGTGCAATGCTAATTTCTGTAAGTGAAATAGTCCATTCACAAAATAGGGGAGATATCTCCGTATTATCAAACCGGAATCCCTATGATTTGTTATGAAAATTTTTTATATTTTTTATTTTATTATTATTATTTGCTATCTCGTCATTGGAGGCAATAAGAAGACTTTTCTAAAAGAAAAGTCCATTATGGTTTTGATCAGCCTCACAATGGGGTGGCCGGGTAGTGAAGAACAAGACTTGACATATTCAGGACGTCCTCTCCAACAAAATTCCTGGAGTTTTTCAACTCGTTTGGATTCAATTTTGTGTCTCCCAGAGCTGCAGCCGGATTCCTCACAGCCGCTATCTTAACCACTAAGCCACCTGACTGTTAAATGGGAAATTATTATTGTGAAATATACAGTACAACATTTAATCGAGTAAGGGCTCTTGTACATAATTTTACGGTACAACCATAGAAGATACCACCACCAATCCTGATACCAAATGCATAGTAAAATTCGTTTTAGATATTCATAGTGATTACCGGTTCGGGCTAATAGATGGGCCAATTGGCAGACTTTTTCAATAGTGTAGTGCCTATTCAAATGATTAATTTAAGTGACAAGCCTAAAGTTACAGGAAAAGGAGAAGATATAGCTTTACGTTAGAGCCTTTAGCAAACTTAATATATGAAATTATTGGAAAGATAGAATTGGTCTGGATAGAAGAGAGCGGCAGAAGTTCTCCTAAGGAGTTTATAGGCGTCTTCTCTTACTGGAGATATCCACAAGTTTCCAGAGAAGGTTCGTGTATTTTCCCGTACTGTAGTGCCATCGTCGCGCCGCCATTAATTAATTAAACTTTAAACGTTCTACCTCTAGATTTTATTGCTTGTTTCCAATTGGTTATCACAAGATATCTTCTGTTAACAATTCTTTTGGAACGGTTCCGACCGGAACTACCCATCTCTAATGTGTACTGTACATTGTAAGGGGGAAGAATTGCTCAAAGTATATCATTATACACGATGGGGAGAGAGGGAATCGAGGTAATGTCTACAGGGGCTTTTGTAATATATTAGTGGCATACTAATTTGTTCATATAAGCCTATTTACTAGTCGTGTAAATAAATTATCAATTTGAAAAGATCATCGAATATTTTCTAGTATTTCTTCAATTTCGCGGTGGTCCATAAACAACAGTTCATACCATACACGTAATTAAAGAGGGGATTATATGCAAGGAGGGTGTCAAAAAGTGACTCAAAAACTGCACACGTAATTAATAGATGGCCCCTTATATAACTTTATAGAAGTTTTTTATAAACATTTAATAAAATTATATAAGTTTTTTAAAAACTCTTTTTACCCTGTGGGCACTAAGAGGGTCTCTTATAGCAAGCCCATTACGGGTTCGGCCAGGCCCACAATGAGGCGGCCGGGTGGTGAGGGACGGGGACCGACATATCCGGACGGACCACCCCCGAAAAATTTCTGGGGATTTCTCGACCCGTCCGGATTCGATCCCGGGTCCCCCAGGGAGGCAGGCTGCTAACCTTGACCGCTCGGCCATCCAGCCGCAGTTATATAAAGTTAACTGAGAAGAAGTAATCAAATAAATTATTAATCATAAAATATTAGTCATTTCAAAATAAACTTGTCTTTTACCGAAAATAATCCAAAAAAGGATTCTTAAAAAAGTACAGTCCATTTCCATTGAATAACAATTACGTTTTTAAATTATACAATTATGTTTATTTATAATATTAAGTAAAAAAAATTTTAAGTTATGATTTTAAATTTAATTATATTTTTTATCAATAATTTTTGTAATCGACTCGCATTAATACATAATTTTTAAAATATATTACGTAAGAAAAAAAATTCTGTAACGGTTAGAAAGAAAACAAAAGAAAAAGAGTAGAGGGCGAAATGTCGAAATGGAAAATTGTAAGCTGTGAGAGTTAAGAATTTAAGTTGCTAACTTTTATTTTATTCTTTTCTTTTTATGCTGAGGTAATTTATACATATATTTTTCATTTACAAAAATAAATGGTTTATAATCATATATAGATATATACATATATATATATTTATATATTTATAATAATTAATTTTCTTTAATAAATTTAAAATGTAACCGTCATGTTTTTAATTATCATCCGGTAAGATTTGTTTTTTTAAAATCTTATTTATTATTCGAAAATGATTTATATATACATAAGAACATAAGCTGAATTTATTGAAATCGATGATTTTTCCCTCGAAACTTAATCAATTTCTCAATATGATTAGTTCAATGCGTTAGATTAAAATTCAATGTTTTCTTCATATACCTCTTTATTTATATCCTCGAAAAGATGTAAATAGTTTGATACGAATTAGATTTATATTATCATTTTTTCTGACTGTTTCAGTCTTTTCTTTTTATATTAAACAAATATACAATGCCATTTGGACAAACAAATGATGGACACAATGCTTTTGTCTTTCTGGGAAATTAACATATTCTTTCTTATTTTTAAAACTTAAATATATGCCATATATGAATGAATGAATGAATGAAAATTATGAATTTGAATGAAGAATGAACAGTGTGGTTGTTTTTACATTCTTTTATCTTACTTTGTATATTTTGCTATGTTTGACATTGATAATCAGTCTTTTTTATTTAAAGAAGAATAAATTTATCAGGGTATTATGAATCTCTGTGCATGAATCCATCAGGAACATCATTGTTCTGTACATCTGTAGTGGAATGTGGACTGGAATCAGAATTTGAAATGGTTTTGGTGTAATTGGCATTGGATTCAATAAAAATGTGCAGACTCCAACTTTTAACTATCTTGGTAGATGAGTGAGTGCATTTATACGATGAATTGAATCAGTTAGAATGTGCTGAATTATCAAAAAGAAGAGTTTTGAATATTTGCATGTTCATTGAGATTTTGTAGTGGGTGAAGCCACTTTAACACCAGTAAAGTTAATTGTGAATGAATAAAGCTTTATACTGTAGCATATTCTGTTTAGTTATTTTATTTTCTCAACAAAATAGGGAATATTTCAGTAGGCATTATATTTGAATGTTTCATTTTGTTAATGTAATGAAAATAAAAGCAATTACTCAAAACACAGTACAGTAAGACCCCGCTTAGTGTTGCCCTGCTTAATGCTGTTTTGGTATTACGTGGTAGTATGGGAATTTCCCGAGATCACAAACAGCGTTGGGATTCCCCGAACGCATGTTTGCTGTGTTACAGTTGATTTATGATCAGTCATCAACTTTATTGTGTGTATAAAGATATAAACATATTATTTTATTTTATTGTGATAAATATGGCATTTTCTAGTTTTTACAATGGGTAATTGCAAAAAAAAAAAAACAAAGTAAAGCAACAAGAAAAAGCATTTCGCTGAAACTGAAATGCAGGTGCTCAGACGATTAGATGCAAGTGAATGGCAATTTGATATCAGCACTGCATTAAATTTGTCAACTTAAACAATATGGACAATTTTAAAAAATAAAGAAAAAATCGTATCATCAGCACTACAACCACGACTTTGGCAACAAAAATTACCTATACCAGAAGCAATGTGTTTGAGGAAATGGAAAAACAACTTTCCATCTGGATTGACAATGAAGTTGAATGCAATATGCCATTAAGTCAAGCAATTATAATAGAAGAAGTGAGAAAAATTTTTAACCATATTCAGAATGAAAAAGGCGACACGAGTGAAAATTTCGTAGCTAGTCATGGGTGGTTTAATTGATTTAAAAACTAAAACAATCTTCATAACATACAGGTTACTGGAGAAGCGGCAAGTGGAGATACAAAAGCAGCTGCAGCATTTCCAGCAACCTTAAGAGCAATCATTGAACGAGAGAATTATCCTCCTGAACTAGTTTTCAATGTTGATGAAACTGGCCTTTTCTGGAAGAGAATGCCAAAATGTACATTTTTATCCTGTGAAGAAAAGCGAGCATCAGGATTTAAAGCTACAAAAGACCGTTTAACACTTCTACTGGGTAGTAACGCTAATGGAGACTTTAAATTAAAACCACTGCTTGTTTATCATTCCAAAACCCCAAGAGTAATGAGGGGAATTTCAAAATCATCTTTACCAGTATTTTGGGAGTCCAGTAAAAGATCTTGGATCACTGTGAAAACTTTCCAGAATTGGTTTACCGAACATTTTTTTTCATCTGTTAAATGCTACTGTAAATTTAAAAAACTAGAACTGAAAGCTCTACTTTTGATCAATAATGCTCCAAGCCATCCAACGCATTTGTCTGACTTAACAACATGCATTCTGGTAGAAGTGATTTTCCTGCTGCCAAATACAACTTCGTTAATCCAACCAATGGATCAAGGCGTAATATCAAATTTTAAAGCTTATCATCTGCGGCGGACATTCCGACAACTGATTGATAAAACAAATGGAGCAGATAAACAATCCATTAGAGATTTTTGGAAAAATCTATAATATCATGGATGTTGTAGACAACATCAATCTTTCCTGGAATAAGGTAACCGAGAAATGTTTGAAAGGAGTATGGAAGAATGTATGGAAGGAGCTAAGCAAGGATGTTGACACAAGAGAATCCATTGTTGATGTCGACGAAATTGTGAAGCTAGCTAATGAAACAAGGTTGGCTAATATAAATGTGCAGGATATTGAAGAATTATTGCAAGTTAGAACTGGAGAAAGTTTTTTCAATGACAATCTTAAAGAATTAATAGAACAACAGGTGCATGAAGATGACGAAATTAGTGTTTCTGAAGATGAGGAACAAAAGAAACTTTCAACGGATTTTCTAAAAAAAAGTTTAGCCACTATAACGGAAATTATGGATCAGTTTATACCAAATGATTTAAATTTTGATAGAAGTTCAAAGGATAGACGAAGTGTCGTGGATGCAATGTCTTGCTATCGACAACTGCTTGCTGAACAAAACAGGAAAAGGCAAACAACGTTGGATGACTTCTTCACAAAGAAACAAAAGATGTCAAATGAGGAAGAACCTTCCTCATCACAAACATAACTTCTTTACTTGAACTTCTTTTTTTTCATTTTCATGAATGTTTTATGAATAAATATCGATATTAGCAATAAGTAAGTCTATAATTAATGTAATAAAAAAGTATTTAACAATAAATGTTACAAAATAAAACAAAAAAAAACTGATAAATTTTCTTGTTTTCTGTTCTGTTTCACGTATCCCCCTTATTTACATGTTAAGATGACCCCGTTTAACGCTGTTACGTTTAGCGCTTTGTCATCTAGGAACGCATCCCCCGCGTTAAGCGGGGTCTTACTGTATATGTTAATAAACACTGTATATACAACCATGATCCAGCAAGAATCTACAAGAAAGCAAACATTTTTATCTGTGTTTAACGTACATTGTGGAGCTAACTTCGATGAAAACTGCTTTCTTGTAGTTTTTTGTTGATATTGGTTATATGTGCAGTGTTTAGAAAAATAAAATTTATTATCAGAGTTAAATGTTCTCAAATAGGTCTACTTTATTGTAAATACACTGAACTCCCAATTATCACTGCATGGGTTATCCACACATTGTCAAAATATTAGAATTATTGTAAAATGATAAAGTATCATAATCAACATTCAGCTCTTCTTTCCTCCATCAACTATCAATTCTAAGAGTTGGAAGTGAGGCAAGACATTAGCCATGAAATATTATCTTTCTTTCTACAAAGAAAGAACAATGAATACAAATCCTGGATTGATGTTGGAATTGTTGTGTCATGGAATATTGTTTTGCAGTAAGCAAAGTTGGTGTTAGGAACAGTAGCTTTGAAAAAAAAAATATCATATTAGTCCTAAAAATAAAATATAAAGAGAAGGATAATGCTAGGTTGGTCAGCTATGGTAGGAATGGAGAGGTGCTGGAAGAGCACTGAAACCAAATAAAGAATCATAAATCAATTGTTTTCCCCATAATGTTGTATGGATGTGAGAGCTGGACTGTTAAAAAACTGATAGAAGAAAAATAGATGCCTTTGAGCTATGGTGCTGGAGAAAAATGTTCCACATCCTCTACATAGCAAAGATCACAAAACCACACTATTCTGGATTGTGTCAAACCAGAAATGACATTAGAGGCCAAGATCACCAAGTAAAAACTTTCATACTTTGGGCACATTATGCATGCAAATGGACTGGGAAAAGATATTATGCTGGGAAATATCAGCTCTTGGTGAAGCGAATGACAAAGAACTCACTGGCTGGACACAATTAAGGCTGATTGCGACATGACAATGTGGCAGCTGAGGAAGCTGTCAGGGACAGATAACATTGGAGAAACGTTATCCATATGGTGACCAAGGGTCGGCAACGGATGAATGGTTAATATCATCAAGTTGGAAAAAATGTAAGAATTACACATAGAAATGTAAAATCTAAATTTCTACATATTTTTGAAAATAGAAGATATCTATATTTTATGTTTTGATTAAATATATATTTTGGATTGTGAAACTTGCAACTCGCACTTTGAATTGCATTATAACAGAGTTGAGCTATATGTGTGTGTTTAAAATATGTTTCTAGATTTCAGCAACAATTTTTCCAACATGATTGTTAAGCCTGGACTCCACATTACTGGAATCTGCGACGTATCGTAAAACTGAAAGCCAAACTGATGAAACTCAGTTTTGGAAGGTTCAGTTGGGCAGAAACAAGACTGAAAGCAGAGTTAAAAATTATTTAACTTTTCCGTTTTCTTTCCACGCTTCTGTCGTACTGCAACCAATAAAAACGCAAGGATTTGTGACGCGTAGTCACATGTAGTTTGTTGTCGTAATGGCGGAAAGTGTAACAAAAAGGACGAAGAAACAAATAGATTTGGATTTAAATCATCGAAGAAGTTAGAAAATACAGATGTCTGTACAACAAAAAATGTAAATAATTCAATGATTATTAACAATTTCGTTGTTGATAAATGCAGAGAAAGCATGGCGAAATCTGTAGCGTCATCCATGTTTGACTCTACAACAATTACAGAACTGATCAACAGATGGCGCATTTCCATGTAACGTTCATTTCGATGCTAGTAGCATCGTGGTAAAACGAAAACAGTTTCAGTTCTGTTTCTGAGTTTCTGTTTTCAGGTAATGTGGAGTCTAGGCTTTACTTGTGGAAAGGTGAAAAAAATTTATCATAAAATTTGTTTCATTCATTATTATAAAGATATTTATTAAGAAGTGTGTTAGTGAATTTTTTAGTTCATTTACTTTTGGAACAAAATTTGCCATATAGATAATTTATAATTTTAATATTTCAAATAGTACAATTGCATTTGAATTATGAAGAACTAGATACTATAACAAAATTACTGCTGACATATAAATAGGGTAGATGTACCAGTTTTGGCCAGTGTAGTACCAGTTCTGGCCAGAAAACAAATTTAATCACTCTTTCAATCTTGATGGTTTTACCGTTCATTTTAATGTGGGGGCGGCGATAGAGATCGGGCTTGCCCGATCTGTTGTAGACAATACCCTTAGTTTTCACAGGGTTAAAGAGCAACTTGTGTTGCATGCCCCAGTTATAGACCTTTCCAAGCATTAAATTGGCCCTGTGTTCCAGATCTGCACAAGAACGCCCACCCATGAGTATGACGTCATCCGCATAGGCGTATAATTTATCCTGGCCAAAACTTTCCCTAAGAAAAGAGTTGAAAGTGATATTCCATAAGAGTGGCCCATAGGCAGAACCTTGTGGGCACCCTCTCATAATGCACTTTTGAACTGAGTGTTGTCCCCAATGAAGTACAGCTTTCTGTCATGGAGGTAGTCCTGAAGTAGGTGGAATATATTAGCAGGACAGTCGGTAGCTCTTAATTGGTGAATGACAAATGGCCACCAAGCTGTATCGAAGGACTTAGAAATGTTGACACTTATCCCCAGGACATATTTGTGATCATCAAGTAGTTTGTCAACTGTATCAACGACCATCCTGATGGCATCCTCTGCAGACCGTTGCGGCCTGAAACCATATTGTGCATTGTTCAGGAGATTGTAGTGCTCAACGTACCAGCAAAGCCTACCAAAAATGAGGCATTCCAATACTTTTCCAAGGACCGGCAGTACAGAAATGGGTCTGGTCTCAGAAGAGGAACCAGCCTCAGGGACTGGAACTATGCTGGCTAGTTTCCAACTCTCAGGGAAAATCCCATAGTGTAAACAGGCATTTTACAGGTTATACAGTTGTTGAGGGATTATGTTGCAAATATGCTTAGCAATTTCGCTGGTGATCTGATCTAGCCCAGGGGCCTTGCCCCTAGACAGGTTAGAGAAGACATCTTCAATTTCTTCAAAAGTAAAGGGAGGCATAGGGTTGGATCTGGATGGAACGTTGGCCTCAAGGCGCAGTTGTTTCTGCCAGGCAGTGTCGTCCATATGATTGTCATTGGGACAGTAAGCGTTTATTTGTACATTCAGAGTATGGAGAAAGTCACTAGGTATAGTACTCTCAGTGTTGCAAGCAGTTAGAATTTTAGTATGCCTTAATTTATTCGTGCACATCTTGGAGATGTATCCCCAGGAGTTGTTTGACGTCTGTATGCAAAACCTTTTCCAACTCTCAGTTTTTGCAGTTCTGATAGCCTGTTTGTAATACATCTGGTTGTCAAGGAATGCAGTCCTGTAAGTGTGCCTGGTAGAGTCGTCTCTACACCTCTGATACCTTTTTCTAAGTCGCTTGTTAGTTTCTCTTGATTGGCTAAGTTCAGGCGTCCACTGTGGGACCCTTCTTTTCTTAATTGTCCTCTTAGGGATAAACCTGTCGCAGGCTTCATTGATTATGTCAATGTTTTTATTAATTTGGAGTCTAGTGTTGTCATCCGAAGAGAAGTCCACAAGATGAGCTACCAGAAAGTCATGCGTTCCATCCCAATTAGCACCAGAACAGCAGTAAGACAGCCGTGGGTTAACAATAGGATGGGAACCGTTGTTGTTAGTAAGTATCTTAAACTCAATAAAAGAGTGCTCGGTGAGGCTGTCCTCTTCGAGGACCCTCCAATCTTGCATCCTGGGAAATAGCCCACTGCTGCAGGCAGTGATGTCGATCCAACTATCACCCCTGTGTGATGAAAAAGTCAGTGGGGATAGCGGGTTATTAAGAATGAGGAAATCGTTGGTAGAACAGAAATTTTCAAAGAGGTCACCACGCTCGTCTATCCTCTCCCCACCCTAAGTGGGAGAGTGGGTGTTAAAGTCACTAGCAATAATCAAGGGGATGTCTCTAAACTGATCAATAATATTTTGGAGATTATTAATGAAGTCCACAGAGTTAGCATCATTGGAGAAGTAAATATTGCAGATAATAATCCTGGAGTTGTTGATGATCAGCTCAGTTGTAATGATGTATTGACTGGTAAAGGTCTTGTGGTGTAGAATTGAGAGACTGGTATTAGGCACAAGAGTAGTTGCCCATGGAAAGGCGTCTGTTGTCCTCAGGGCTAGGCAGAATGTGGGTAGGCATGCTGGAGAATAGTTCTTGCAGTACAGCTCTTGTGCCAAGATCAGATCATAATTTAGAATCTTGTTACTGAGAAGTGGCGGCAATACTCCTTCCTAGGTTTATCTGCAATAAACTAATGTAGTTATGGTCACTAAAATCCATAATCAGTGCGAAGGATTAAGTTGTTTTTGATTTTTAAGTTGATACGACAATCGCCATCCCAAGCATTGTGATTATTGTTGTTGTTATTTTTATCTTGTTTACAGTTGCTGCAACAAGGTGTCTTTTCCAAATTGGGACAGTCCCTGTATAAGTGCTCTCCAGCACAATGACTGCAAGTAGGATCTTTTTGTGGGCAGTTTTTAGTGGAATGGTTATATTGGCAGCATCTGAAGCACTGCAATATAGGACAAAAGTCGGCAACACGGGAGCGGGACCATTTGATGTTGAGTTTTGTTAGCTGAAGTAAGTGTTTCCTCATTTCAGGAGAAACTTCCACCACCCAGTTTCTGTATGGACTTTCCCGTTTCCCCATGTTAAACTTAATCTTAAATTGTTGGAGAAATTCTTCCTCGGAGAAATGCTTGGAGAGGCTGCTATTTTGTTTATAAATTAAGGTATTTAAATCATCTTTGGGTATGTCACTGTTGACAGAGTAGACAACCAGATGTGGCCATCTCTTTATTGGTTTCTTTGTTATTAGTTCAGGGACCTCCTCTTTAATGCATTGCTCAAGAATGGCAGAGTCCTCGTGGCCCTCCAATTCAACTGCCAATCCACCACCATTAATTCTTCTGATTTTGTCAATCCTTAAATGTAATTTCGAGGGTATAACCTTATTTTGTATAATTTTGCGCACAGATTCGCTTGTCTGATTTTCCTCCTTACCGTAAATCAGCAAAACATCTCTTGGTGCTTGTGGGGTTTTGATGTTACATGCCTCACTTCCTGCAGTGCCAGATTTAGCGATGGTACTGTACAAAAGTGCAGTTGGTTTGGGAGGCAAAGCCTTCTGCTCAAGGGCAGTCAGCTTTTTTAAAACAGCTTCTTGTGAGGATAGAACATCTTTAGTCACATTCTTTTCAATAAGAGCGTCTACCTTTTCATTCAACTATACAAGAAGTTTTCCAGAGGAGTTCTCAATGAGATAATTAACAACTCTGTCAAAACATCTCATTATAAAATCCACATTGCGCTTATTTTCAATATTAGAGCCCTTGTTGTCATTAATGTACTCTTTCAGTTTTTTCAGGACTTCATTGCTGTAGGAAGTCAGGCTCTGGTGATGACTGCAGCCCTTGCATACTGACTGCTTGATCCCAGGTTTACGAGACCCTCGCGTAGACATTCACAAGTACAAAAAAAAAGTGAATCCAAATGATATATAAAGCCAGAGAAACGTACCAACCACGACCTGGAAAACCAGCAAAACAATCAGACGAATTAGGGTCAGTTAGGTGAATGCAGATATAACTGCGGTAATAAGATGTCAATGGAAGGAGCTAGGCGCCTGAAATTTGCAAATCGTGGAGAGAACAAAGCTTAGTAAATGCCAGTAGAGTATCAGAAGCACCAGTGACATGGAAAGCCCGCAGCTAGGCCCGTAAAGCAGATAGGAAAGACTGTTGTAAAAGAAAACTGGTAAATCAGAAAAAAGAACCAATGACACCGTTAGAAAGTACGAGAAAGACTGAATCGAATGATATATAAGACGCAATAAACGACCCAACTAGGACCCAAAAAACCGACAGTGAAGAGGCCGAATTAGGGTCGATTAGGTGTATAACGGTCATGACACGTGGTCAGGTCAATGACCTGTGTTTCTTTGTTAACGGTAAATTTTAAAGTGCTAATAAAACTCGAACAGAAGAAGCTAGGAACCTGAGAATTACAGGTCAAGTAGCGCATTTACCATAGAAGATGTCAATAAAATATGAAAACACATCAGCGGCCCGAGAGGCTTGCGATTAGGCCCGAAAAGTGAAAACAAAAGCTGTTATAAAAAGTAAACAAGAAAACGGAAAAGCGAACCAATCATACCGTTAGAAAGCGTGGAAAATCATGAATCGAGCAATATATACCAATCCACCAACCTGTGGAAAACAATTCGATGGCGGACACAGAAAAACTTGAATTTCCGGGGCTCCTATCTCTCCAACAAAACGTTCAATCTGGAAAAGAGTAGCACCAATTGAGAGAACGTCTAAAGACAAATCCAGCGATGTATAATATCACGCACTTACAAAGTTAGCCAAGGAAAAACTTCGCAAAAATTGGAGCTCAAGAAAACACGTCTGACCACGCTGCTCGCGATTCTAGTAGTAATTGAAGACATGCCCACATTTCAAACAGGTGTAGGGTTTGGGCCTACAGGCTACCTTCTTGTGAGAATGGACGAAGTAGTGTCTGACCAACTGGTAGAAGACTCCACAGACAGAGCATGATCTCAGAAAGATTTTCCATTTGAAGGCAACATTAGATTTCACATTCATGTCTGAACATTCTCCTCCTGTTAACTCTCTCTCTCTAAACCTGGGAACCTATTCTGAGTAGTATTGTTAAGCTAACGAATAGGATAAAAACCAGTTTCTATCAGAACCATGTGATTGGCATTTAATCAACTGTGAAAATGCTATTCTTTTTACTTTCTAACGAAAGTAAAAAGAACATGGCAACTTTAGGTGTAAGGATGATATTACTTCATGAGCAATTGGAGATAGAGAAAATTAGCATTGGACGTCATGAATCTTGGTTTTTCATTTTTGAGATAATGCTTTTCGGCTGAATAATACACACGTTAAAGAACTTTGTCGTCTTTTTAAGCTGTTACTATTACATTTATGCAATGAATTATGAGAAAAGCTTGAGCCAGACCCGAATTTACAAGTAAGCTATGTAAGTTGTAGCTTAGGGCCTCAAGTTTCAAGGGAGCTCAAAAATTTCTACAAAAAAGAAAATTGAAGTCAAATTTTGTAATAATTTGTTTTTTACAAACCAACAAAATATACTGTACTTTATTTTTCATTTTGTGTAGTATTTAATTATATTAATAACCAATATTGTTTATATTATATTTCTAGTGATTTCTTCTTTTTAATATAAAGTTTATTTGATTTTTATAGGTAGCTTTTTTTTAACTTTTAGTAGCTTTTTTGCCATTGAAAAGTGATGAAAATGAAATTTTTAGTGTTTTCCTTTTTAAATTGTCTTATTTTCCAATATTTTGCAAATACTTTTTAACAATAAAGCATTTATGATTAAAATTAATATGTTTATGTTAATTATCTTTTTTGTATGATCGACTTCTAAAATTGTAAGGGTTGGTAAGGGGCCTCACACAGTTTCGAGGGCCTTGAAATGCCTAAATCTGACCCTGGCTAGAACCGAAGTGTTTTAACTAATATCTAGAACTGACAAGTTGTTTGCTGGCTGCATTATCCCTTCTTTGATGACATTTTAACAAAAAATTAGGCTAAAGAATACTAAAAACGTGCTTCATTTGGAAAATGACGGGTTGCGGTCATGTGGCAAAAATACAATGTTTAACTAAACTGTGAATGGTTAAAGCATAACAGCTATCAATAGCATGGAACCAGGTGCATCTTGACCAACTACCCATAGCAAGACCACTTAACATGGAGCACAGAATAGCGATTTGTCTAAGGTTCGTTAATTGCCATTCACTAAAGAGACTTATTGAATGTCCCGTGAATCGCTCTTGTTGAGTTATCACGAGCTCAGAATGGACATGACAGGAAAAAGTTTATTTTTAATGATTCAGAATGTACAAATATTCATTAAAAATACCAATTTAACAAATATGAAATGACTACATTTATAATCATTGCTAAGTGACCAGCTATTTTTGGACCATCTCTTTAAAAGAAACATTCACATTGACCTCGATAGCACTCTGCTATAATGGCAACATGAACTATATAAAAATTATTGCAAAAACGCAATGGATCCTTCTTTCACTCACACACAAAGGTTTTTGAAGTAGTGAAACACGAATAAAAACCTCGTGTTATACACAAGTAAATATGGTATTGAGTATTTGTTTTGGCATGGAACGCATTATCATATTTTACATTAATTTCTATGGAAAAAATTGTTTCGCTTAACGAATGTTTCGCATTACGGGTAAGGTTCTGGAACAAATTATGCTTGTTAAACGAGGTTCCACTGTATATTTAATTACATCAATAATATGTTTTAGAAAATTTAAGCAAATTTATTGTAATTATTTTCTGATCAATTTAAATAATTTATCTTTTTTTAATAATAATTAATTATAACTATAATTTAAAAATTTAATTTCTGTATAAAAAAGACAATTTGAATATGTGATACTTATAAATAGATGAATGTATAATTTTTTCACTATAATATGATATTTCTAAATTTTAAAAACAATAGTTTAATAAAATATTCTAATAAATGTTTGTTATATTTTCTTGAAGACAACACACTATGATAAACAATGCAGAATACGAGCAGCAGTGATTGTGTGATTTTGGATGGAACTCCAAATCATTCCTCTTCTATTTCAGTACCAGTGTTTAAAACAGCTGTTGCAAATAATGCAAGTATATCTTCATTAGAGGAAATGGAAATTGAGGATATATCTGCAGAAGTAATTCCAAACACTCCAAGGTGATCTAATGTTTCTATTTAATAAAATTTAAATATTTCATTAAGTGATATAGATGTTATGTACAAAGTGATTAATCGGGCACATGACAAAAAGGGCACACAGTCTGATAAATATTGATTAATTTATCAAATTGACTGCTATCAATACTGCTATCACCTAGTCAGGCAAAGGGATAATAAGTTGAGGAGTGATTATCCGACATACGCTAGCCAATTGGCACTCTGAGTTGCGTGTGCATATCGTGTTTAGTACCAAATTTTAAATTTGATTAAAAAAACTCCACTTATTTCATTTAGAAATATCTATTTTTTGTGAATTATTTCAAAGTACTATTAATTGATATTCTGATAGCTTAGATGTAACTTTCATTTTTGACTCTCTCACTTTTTGTATCATTGACAAATATGCTGATTTTGTAAAAATTTAATTGTTCTCATCTTCTTCTGCTATTAACTCGTTTAATTGGTTGTTGAAGTGATTATTCATATCAGTTAATGACTCCTCCATGATCGTTACTTTTGTCAAAGAAGAAAGATTAACTACTGGTCACATAAATTTAAAATTCGATACTAAATGCAATATGCATGCGCAACTCAGATGTAAGTTCTGATTGGCTAGCATACGTTGGATGAACACTCCTCAGTGTATTATCATCACTTTGCCTGACTAGGTGATAGCAATATTCATAATGACCGGTCAATTTGATAAGTTATTTAAATTTATTACAATGCCCAATTTTGTTGGTCATTATGAATAATGACCAACAAAATTAATCACTTTGTCCATAACATATACATTGAATTAATCTGTAATTTGAGGTTTAAAAATAAGAATTTTAGGAAATTATAAATTTTATTTAAAAAAACTTAAACTTTATAATAGAAATTGAGCCAATGGTTTCACAATACTTCACCATTATTGCTTTACTGTTGAATTGGCTATTTACTATTATATATATTTAAAAAATAACTACATTACCTATTAACATGCTTGCTGTGATTTTCTTAATAGATAATTTTTCAAGAATGTAGTTTTTCATAATTGTTTGCTTAAAAAATAAAATCTAATTAAAATTGATCTATTACTACATACATACATATATATACCTCCTTATAATTTTTAAGAAAAGATGTACAGGTATCCAAGTACCATGTTATGCAAATCAATGCTATACAAAACAAAGAACTAATGCAAAACATAGGATGAGATTCCAAAAGTTAGCAAAAGTACACTATTTGTTTTTGTTAGTAAGAGAAATATGTTTATCAAAGCAATCAATAATTAACTAACAATCATGATCAAAAGTACTTTATTACACATTAATATTAATTTCAGTTACACGAGAGAGTTTTCTTTTTACAAAGTATCGTTGTCATTTGAGGTTTTTTGTTGATCTGGATCAGAAATATCAGCAACATTATTATTTTTTTTATTTTTATCATTTTTTTATGCATGACAAAATAAAATTATGTTACTAATCGAAAATTTGATGCTTGAAAAACCATGATTGCTAAAGATGGAATGAATGCTTCCTGAAAATATTTTGAAAGATAGTTTTTAAATTCCTTAAATGAGATTTGGTGTTGTCTTTTAATAATGTAGAGTACATGGGAGTTATTGTTTACTAATTATCATGACTTGTAGATTTTTTTTCAGAAGGTATATAGGGAGTAACACTTCTTGTGGGAGTACCATTGTCAAAACTTCTTGCCTTCATGGATTTTAGCAAATACAAAGTCTTGGAGGGGCCAGAGCTGAAACATTTTTATTGCTCAGGAAGGGTAGTGCTTTTCTAAGAAGTTCCAGCTGGCTTAGAAATAGAAAGTGAACTAAAGAAATTGGATAATGTTTTAGCTGATTGTGACAGTTGAAAAATGTTATTTATTACAACTCTGTTCCACACACTACTTGTGCCTTGTACAAACACCACCACACCAATCAAAAACTGGCTTAAAGACACAAATCTGATATTTGCTAGAGTTGATAAAAGAAAACTCTTTGTCCTGACGAAAAAAATCCACTATCAGGAAAGGTTAAACAGTTAAATCAAGAAACTGGATGAAAGGAAGTAAATGACAACTATTCTTTGACACAAACCATGTTAAAGTGCTAACTAAAACTATATTTAGATTGGGTATAAATGTTCCTAGCTGCAAGTTTCTCTTGGTGAATGACACACTGAATAAAATGTATTTATTATTAGTGTGACAGTGTGCAAGTGCCCCTATGCTTCTTCACCATTTCACTGAAGGGTTGGCACAACTTCATTGGTGCCACATCAAGATTTCTGATACCACTGTCTTATGGATACACACAGAAACCACTATGGTTGCTAATTATTGTTCGTGCACAAGTGGTCACATTTGTAGGCCATCGGATTCAGGATGGAGGAAGTCCAAGAGACATCATACCTGAAAGAAGTCCACTCAACTACAGATCTAATGCAAACAAATACCCATTTTATTTACATAGGATTATACATATTACAGCTATAGGAGGTAAGTTAGGATTTTCAAATATAGAGATATTAGGACTATTGTAGTTTGTCCCTAACCGCGAGAGAGAAAGTTTACAATCAGTCGTGTTCTGATAAATATCTTGAATATTTAAGTAGTCGAGGAGATTGGTTCCTTGCTTGTTGGAGAGTGGTTGAAGTCATAGATACCCAGTGAATAGGCAGTTCAGAGGATGTCTGGTTCGTAGAATGTCAGGTATCTTGGACGTCGGTTAGATCATTGTGGATCACTGGATGATGGGTTGGTTGGATGAAAGTTCAGATAGTCTGACAACTGGTCCAAGGTGGTCAATCTAGGTGGTGATCAGCAGGATAGGTGGTATATTCGATCAAATGGAGGGGGGGAAGATGAGTGAAGAGCTCTGGAAGACTGCAAACTGCTTTTATGTCACTGATTTTCTTTCTTTATTTGGGATTCCACCCCTTTTTCTCATGTCTTTCTTTGGAAATGTTAAGTTCTACAATAGCGATTTATTTTGTTAGGTTCCTGATACAGTCAAAAGTGACACATTCAGAAAATGTGTCATCTTTAGACTAGAGAACAAGTTTGAGGGAAAAGATATAATCCTATCCTTTTTGGTTTTTTTTCTCTTTCGAAAAATTTTTCATGAAGTCCGGTCTCTCAAATTAGTAGATTTAATTCTGGCTACAAATCTGGTATTCTTTTTCATCATAATTTCAATAAGTTATTTACATCAATGCAGTTATTCCATTCTAGATCTTCTTTCTTATAAAGTTTATTTTATCATTTACTTTCTGAAAAGATATATAATGATTGACAGAATAGTAAGTCTTCATGTACAGTACATTGTTTCCATTGCCATATCTACCAAATGTTAATGGTCAGACTGAGCCTCAAATATTCATTAAGTTAATGCATATTTGAGGCTCAGTTCAGCTTAACAGTAAATTGGAACTTTCTTTACTTCCTACAACAAATTGCTGGAACTAGTTGTTACAAATTTCTGAAATTCTTTTACTGACCTTGTCATTTTACAAAAGAATTTTTATACAATTAATTTGCATAGGTTCAAATATTCAAATAAAACAATTCCTTTCCAGGAATTGTTTTATTTGAAGTGAAACAAGCAAAATAAGGTTTCTCGTAAATTAGTATATGGCTTTCTAAATTGAAGAAAAAAACTGAGATTGGTGTTATACTTAGTATGTCCATTTACTGCAAGCACTTTCAACGCACTTATGGACGTCGCCGTCAGGCGAAAACGAAACTTATTGAAAAAATTGAATGGAAAATAATCTGACAAAGAACAGAACGCTTAATAATTTGAATTTCAAATTATTAAGCATTCCAGTTCTTTCCAAACCATTAGGAACACGCATCAAACCTTCAAAAGTGTTTGAACTTGAATGAACTGCAAACTCCGTGATAGGCGAAGCAGTGCATGCATGGATCCAGGCTCACACTACATGTTTGCTGTAAGATGTTTATTATTGTTTAATCGCTTGTACAGCGTGACCCATACACTGGGTAGGTCGAGTGTGGGAGAGTTGCATGCCTCCAAGGTGGTAGTTAGTAGAGACTCCCATATGAAAACACCGGTCTCAGTGTTTTTTTCAATCTAGAATACAATATTTGGCATGGGAAACACCCTATTAGTATATAGCTTTTTAGCTTTTATGGTTAACTATGAGACTTCATGAATAAGGTCTAGATTTTTATGTAGTTAAAACTGCCATTTTATGCACACATATACGACACAAAAATAATCAAATTATGCACTTAAATAGTCTCTAAAAGCTAGTTACATAACATTTATGTAATATGTATGTTATTTGCATTATTTATTGTAGGAAAATCTAAACATTACAATATATTTGAAGGACAGTTGGTTCAGTCTATGTCATGTCTTTCTTTACATCTTGTGAAGTAATTGGAATATACACAAGAAATGCTATTTCCTTTAGACTTAATTAAAAGTTTCACTGGATATTGCTTCACCAAAATCATATCATTTATGCTACAAATAGCTTTCCATCTTGAATTCCTGTCTAACACATTTTAATTCCTCCATTAAAATGGCTCATACATGTCCATGTAGACTTGATTTTATTGATTGCCAAATTGACTACATTGATTGATTCATTGAGATAAAACTTGATAATCATGTCTTTAATGAAACAAATTGGTTTTAATACAGGCATCAAATTATTGCTTAATGCTGTTACTCTCAGGCACTCCAGAGCTTTAGAATAAAAAGTTTTGACAACTTGATGTGCATTATGAATATTTTCAACATAGATACAGAAGATAACCATGTATCCCAGATTGTATTGGTACTGTACATGCTCTGGTGGAATAGGAACATTTGGAAGCACCCTTAAAAATTCCTGTGGTCTTTTGGAGTATTAAGAAGACTTTTGCAATTGCTAATCATTTTATTGGCACCAAGAAATGTCATGCAAACAATATCACAAATTCTGCTAAGTTAAAGGTATGTTCTAAGCAAGTTAAATGGATCATTTTGGTTTAAAACACTTTCAGCACATTGACTGCTTTGAGCATTTACCCAGCAACATTGGACACGAAAAGAAGCTTTCTATTGTAATGTATTCCATTTGACCCCAAAATCTGTAGTGCATAATTTATGCATTTCACAATGGTTGAATGAATGATTGATTGCTTCTAGGAACATATTTATTGTATTGGAGGAAATAAGTATTTTTAGTTGCTGCTTCTGCACTTTTAAGGGAACTGTCAAACTGGCCAACTGTTATATTAACAACAATCTTACCAAGTGTCATCTCTGGTTTTGTCAATGGATAACCATAAATTTTTTCCTTCTGAGCTAGTTCTGATTGTATTGATGGTTTTATTGTACAATTTACTGGTGTAGTTCTTTTGAAGAGTCAATTCATCTGGGGCCATATTCTGGTCATTGTCTCTGGTCTCTCGTCTCTCACAAGCCAGTCACTGATTGGCTAATCCAAATGATTAGCCAATCAGTGACCAGCTTGTGAGAGACGAGAGACCAGAGATGGTGACCAGAATACGGTCCCAGGTGTTTCATTTGGTATTCGTCAAGGAAATTCTTAAATTCATCATGGTGCATGTGTAAAGTGGAATGTTGGCAGCAATCGATACTTTGTGTGAAAAAAACTGCAACTGCAAAAAAACTGCAACTTAACCTGACAATTTATAATGCACTGAAGGTCATTGAACAATGTTCTGTTACAGTTCAACAGTTTACAGTGTATTTAACAGTTAAGAATCTGTTGTAGTCTGATTCAATACTTGATTACACTGATATAAATATATATTTTTTTTAAATTAAGAACAATATCTGTAATATCTATCATAAATAAATTTGATATAATGAAAGTATTTGTTGGAATTATGTTATATACTTAATTCTTACTTATTACTCCAGGAAATTACATCAATTGCAATTTTTCTTCATATGAAACCTTGTAATTTTTTTATACCTTTTAATTCAAATTCATATAAAATCAGATGATTTTTTTACAGCATTTATTGTACAGTTTATCATCTGTGACTTGAATATTCTCCATTTACATTTGTATAAGAAGGGACAATCAAGCACTTACATCAATTACAAAACCATTTTACAATTATATTGTCCTTGACTAACAAAAGAATGTCAAGAAGTTGAATCATGAATGGAACTTTCCATTAGATTGTGAGGTTCGGTGCAAGTTAGTATTTCTTAGTGGAAGGTGACTTGCACTATGAACACTAACAGAATGGAGTGTTGTCAACAGAACATTGAGGTCTCTCGATCTCATTTGATCCCATTGGCCTTTAGATCACCATTAAGCTAATAAACTCTGTTATTCAGCTATCCCCTCTCACACTACAAAAAGGGTTAAATGGTACTGGCTCAAAAGTGCTCACTAATTAAAGTTCAAACTCTTAGAATCAAAGCTTAAACTTATTCATGAAGGATGTCGATTATAATTTCAAATACCAAATCTGATATCATTTTATGTATAAACATCTAGTATAAAATTGTGATTACTGAATATAACAGTATCACTGGATATACAATTAAAAGACAATTTAAAAAATGTATATTTAAATTTTAAAAAAAATTTTACAACTAAATACACACAAAAACACTTTTCTTGCAGTGTTGTACAAATAGTTCTTTTCATATAAGACTTGTCAACAAAATTTTGCTTTTTTGTGAATTGCTGTGTTCTTCCTATCGTATTTTTGGTGCTGCTTTTAAGTATAAGTTTAAATTTATAAATCCAAATATCTTACTAACTTCACCTTTGATCATCATTTCAGTCTTATTAGATTTACCTGAAAATCTGTTAACATCACTGGCATCACTGGATATGTCACATACTCTTTATATACTGTTGCCTATCAGAAATTCATTACATTGGCAACTCTAAGATTGTATGTGGGAAAAGTGGATCATTACAAATAACATTTCTCTGGATGTAAATACTATAAAGCTTCATATAGTGGTTATCTTGTGTTTACTACCTAGATTGTTTATTGTATCATAATTTATACAGTATTATGTATCTATTTTAATCATGTAAACAAGCATTAAGCATCTGGATATTTAATCAGATATTATGTGAACAAGAATTGTTGGTGGGATACAGGTTGGCCAAGCCTGTTTTGAGTATATTATGTGTAAATTTCATATTTCATAAATATTTGTTTTTTGTTTATATAAAATAATTATAGTATCTTATTATAAACTTGAATCTATAATAATCTTGATTACTATTAATTTTTTTTCAGTCCACTCTTATTGCATAACAATAAATGCCAACAAATAGCTGTAAATAAGGGATTGAAACGGACTTGTCTAGAAAAAGCGTTTTCAACAATGACTACATCATCCAATCATTGTATTAGTGAAGAGTGCCATTCTGATATTCAGAATCGGGAAAATGTTTGTCCAGAATATAATAGTATTAAGTCGAATTTTATATCTTGTCCTATAACAGAAATAATTATGAATGATCTCAAGCAAGAACAAATAAATGGAAAGATTTTAATCCCGCCTAATGAAAATCATTCAATTGATTCCTCATCAAAGCAGTTTAACAATAAAATCACAAGAGACCTTGACTCTTATGACATTCCTTCACACAAAACTGTTTATCCTCAAAAAAGAAATACATTAGATGTGTATGGTGATAGTGATCTTAGTACTGAAGATGATTTATATGAAGCTGAAAAAAGAGAGAAACATCTGAGTAGAGCTAAATTGAATCTAAAATTGAAAGATAAAAAAGGAAGGAGAAAATGTAAAAGTGCTAATGAGAAGAAAAGATATTTAAGTTATTTTGACTCTGATTCTAGCCCAAATAGACTAAATGATAAACCTGTGAAAGAAAGAAATTCCAACCATCTTTCTCATAATAATTTTGATTTGATTGAATTGCCTTCTCATTCAAAACAAATCCAAGACATTTCAGAACCATCAACTAGTAGCAGAACTTTAAAAAATAAATTAAAATCTTCAAAATTTAATAAATGTAAAAGCACTCATGGCATTTCTAAAACATGTAATAAACAATTAAAAGATAGTGATAGTGATGCGATAGCATCTTCATGTAAAAGTAATAAATATGAACGTAAACATAACTCATCCAAAAATAAAAGTATTAATGATAATTATAAAAATTTATTAATATCTACCTCAAATAGAAAATTCCGAAGAATTCAGCCACGAAGAGGAAACATTGTGAAATATCCAGTTGAGGATAGTGATAGTGAGATTGAATTTGTTGATGCAAAATGTGATGTATCTGATGTTTCAGATGCTAAAAGAATATCTAAAGTAAATTCAAGGAAGAAAACACAGAATGAATGGAGTTCTGTATCAGAATGTTATTTAGATGATAGCTGTAGTGATATGAGTATCATAAGTGAAATGCATTATTCTCCATCTAATCAGAATTGGAGAAATAGTGGTGAGTAATTTAAAAAATATCTTTCAATTTTATCTGAATATTAGTACAGTGGTACTTTGATTTACGAGTTTTTTTGAGATACAAGCAGTCTCTCAGCTGATTTTTTTTTTTTTTTTTTTTGTTTTGTTTTGAATTCAGAGCTAAAATTAAGGTTACAAGCCAGCTTCAGATATCTACTGCTAGTTAGTTCAGAGAATCATAGATTAAGAAAGAGAAGATGGAAAACTGCTGTAATTTCATCAATTTTGTTACTCTTCCAATGTCTGACAGACTAGCTTATAGAAAATCACATGATTGAGTGGAGTAAGGATTAGTTCACTTCTATGTTATGTGCCATCTCCCTTTTATTGAATTTTCTTTATTTATCTATGCAGCAAATGCTGCAACATCTACAAAACCAGTTTATTGCAGTTCATTCTATTGTATTTTTATACACTGTTTGGGATTTATAAGTACATTTTTCTTATTTAAAAACATGTAACAAAAAAATTGCAGTGTTTTGGGGTCTGGAACAGATTAATGGCATTTCAATTCTTCTCGATGGGGAAAATTTGACACACAAGTAATTTGAGTTATGAGTTCCGTCACAAAATGAATTAAACTCGTAAGTCAAGGTACCACTGTAATTTAATTGTTGCTATACTATTTCTGTAAATATCATAAATAATAAAATTTATGAAAAGAATTTGGATATCAAAAAATTCTCTATCTAACTAATTGATAATGGTAGACACCACTTTTATAATGAAACACTGATTTAAAAAAATTTTATATATATTTCTATATTATAATGTTATCAATAAATTCCTATCCATCAGTATCAAAATTATGACTGTTTTCTTTAAGAACACTTCTTAGAGAGAAAAAAAATCAAATTTTATCAATAAGAGGCAGTTATTTATTTTATTTGCATAAAACCAGTTGTATTGTATGTAATAAAAATTGCTCATAGTATATTTGCACATTATGTATACAGTTTACAGGGGTCACTCAGAAAAATTTTAAAAAATTGTCAACTACTTACCAGTTTTAAATTATATATCACTATCAGTTTTACTTACTTATTAATGCAAATGCAGGTAGGCTTATCAGTTTGGAGTTTGGAAAGCAAAAGTAACATGTTAAGCTGTCACTAAGAAATAGGAATCATTTTTTAATGAATAATTCCAAATAATGCATTTAATCACAGTGCTTAAACAATATTTTACAGGATCTGTCATAGCAAAATGTTTTTCTTTAACTGAAGTGTTCTTTAAGGTTCAATTTCACTTTGAATGTTGAAATAAGCAGACTAAGGTTTTTATTGTCAGTATTATATTTTCATCACCACTTTAATAAAAATATTGCCACAATATTGATTTTAACACTATGCAGTGCAACCCGAGTATATAATAAATGGTATATCAAAGTTTTATACTATGCTAACATTCTGTTAGTTATTAAGTTAAGTTTAATAATTATAGATTCTCCTGATCCTGTGGAACAAGTAAGGCAAATGGAAGAAGATGAAAAGTTGGCTTTCAGATTGCAGGTAATTAATATACAGAGTTTTGTTTATATATTAAAAATTACATATAAATGATTTTCACTTAACCAAGATTCAAAAATAACACTTTTTAATAAACTGATTTGTAATTGAGAATGTTTGGTAACATTTAATAGATGAGATTGAAGACCTTGGATAATTGAAAATTTTCAACATTTACTATCAGGTCAGTCCATAAGTCCATGCGCATTTTTATGACCTTGAGAAAAATCTTGTTTTGCTGTTAAAAATGTCAGTCTAATGTGATAATTTTTACACTGAAGTGTTAAATTGGATCTCATTCATATAATACTGTTCAGAATTGTGAACATTTCAGTTGTTTATTTTCGTTAAAATGGAAGTAACGGAAGAATACAAAAGACATGTTTTATACTTTTTATTTTTAAGTGGTGAGAATGCTACAAATGCAGCCAAAGAAAAGAAATACTGTACATAATCAAATTGTAATTAGTGCAAGAACTGTGCAGAAGTGGTTTGAAAGATTTAGAAACAATGATTTTAGTGTGGAGGATAAGGCTTGTACTGGAAGACCCGTTGACTTTGATGACGATGCTCTCTCTGCACTAGTTGAAGCAGAACCATCTTTAACAGTTGATGAAATTGTGGAACGTTTAAATTCATCCCATGGGACTGTTCATAGACACCTACAACAAATTGGAAAAGTTTCAAAGCTAGGAAAATGGATACCACACGAACTGTCAATAGCTAACCGACAACAACGTGTAAACATTTGCACGTCTCTTTTATCCCGTATTGCTTTAGAACCTTTTCTTGGTAGGCTGGTTACTGGAGACAAAAAATGGATCCTCTATAATAATGTGACTATAAATGGATTGCGACAAGCAGCCAAAACCGACTGCAAAAGGTGGGTTGCATCCAAAAAAAAATTCTTTTGTCTGTTTGGTGGGATATGTCAGGTGTAATTCATTTTGAGCTGTTAGAATCTAATCAAACAATTACAGCTCAAATGTATTGTGAGCAATTAGAGCGTTTAAATGAAAAATTGAAAAAAAAAATCAACCGTCGTTAGTGAACAGAAAGCAGGTTCTCTTGCAGCATAACAATGCCAGACCACACGCTGCAAAAATAACTGTACAGAAACTTGAAAGCTACAACTCAGAAATTTTACCTCATCCACCATATTTGCCAGATATTGCTCCCAGTGATTATCATCTTTTTCGCAGTTTGCAGAATTTTTTAAAAGGGAAAACTTTTGAAGATGAGAACAATGTAAAAAAGGCTATTTCTGAATATTTTGATTCAAAACCGAAATCATTTTATGAAGACGGGATTAAAAAGCTACCATCAAGATGGCAAGAAATTGTACAAAATAATGGTGAATACATTATAGATTGAAATAAAATTTAATTAAAATTTTTTGCTGCTTTTTTTGTAGATAAAAATACGCATGAACTTATGGACTGACCTGATATTTTAAATTATAAGAGTGAATGTTAAAATAAGAACAGAGTAGTCAGCAAAATCTCTCATAAGATTTTTGATGCATATAAATAACAGTATAGTACTCATGATACTGATATTGATGGTAGATTTATCAAATAAAATGGCAACATGCCAGTTTTGAAATACTTGCCTAATTTGAACTAATATGAACTTTTTAGGATTTGCATTGTTTCAAATTTTACATATAATGGATATAACTAGTTCAAATGTGATTACACTGTATTTAAAATTTTTATTCTTTGGTTGTTTTTCCCCTTCTGATTTTTGATGCCAAGAACTTGTGATTATGATACTTATAATTATTGTATTCATATATAGTCAGTTTTTAATAACCACATTTGTTCCAAACAGTCAAGGAAATGCTAGATGTAACTTTTTTTAAAGAGAGGAAAAAGAACCTTTTTCTATGATTCAGCATTAAGATGTTTTACAGATCTAATATTTCCAAGTTACTTTATAACTTTGTGTATTTTTGTGTTTAATGCTTGTCATGATATTTAAATGCACTTGGAACACCTGCATGCAGTGAAAAAAGTGCCCAAAGCCTAAAAGCAATCTGTTGTGTATATAGTCATCTCTTGCTCTCCCTCTTGTATTACTGTTGTATGTTTCAGTGTTTTGATATATTTGGTTATTAGTATATTTTTAACAATTTCTTCCTGCAATTTTTCTTGGTTGACAGCTTTTGGGCATCCTGTACATTTTGCATCCTTCAGTTAAAATTTTCTGGCTGAAACTTTTGAAATTATATTTGATGTGATTAGACATTTGAAGTTCAGGAGCATCTTCCCCATATACATCAGGAATTTTTTTTTACTGTTTGTATGGTTATATTCTTTCTGAAACTCATAATGTATTTTATTCTTGATATGCTTTTTATCTAAAGACATTTCAACTTGATTTTATTCAAACAAAATGTGAAATAAAAAGTTTCAATCTTACATTACATTATATCAATTCATTCAATATCATTCAATCTTACATTATAATGTAAGATTGTATTCTGTTATAATTAAATCACACATTTATGTTATGTAAAGACAGCTGTTAAAAATATGCAAGAACTTCCTGTTTAACCCAATCACGTAAGGAAGTATAAGAGGAAAATTGTAATATGAATGAATGAAATGAAAAATGAAGATTATAATAACATGCTTTTTATGTTGCCGAGATAATTTTGGCAACATAAAAGGTGTTATAATGATCTAATTATTTGCTGAGCATGTTCTGTTAAATGAAAAATGAAGTTAGTGCAAAGCATGAAAGAAGTATGCATGTGGCAGATTGGTGGCTATGTTTAATATGCTTTCTCTTTTAGTTTGTTGCATTAGTTTCTGATTTTGATTCATTTTCTCACCACACCAGGCTGTATAAATTCAACAGACACAATGCACAACCAATAACCAGCGTGAAAATTTCAAAATGGCAAACGTTTTCTTTGCCCCTCCTGGGCTCTTCTTCAGGCTTAATTTGTTTCTTCTGTTGAAACTAGATTCTTTAATTTAAAGGATTTTTAAATTTGGAATGTGCCCTGTTTCCGAAATTCTGAACATGGAAGGAATCCACGAGCTATTTCAAATATCTTTTCTACCAATGGGGATTCGATATGTGCATGTTATAATATTTAAAATTATTTTTTAAATATAAATATAATATTAATTAAATTAAGATTTATTGTCCAGTAAGAATTGCTATGCTGTAAAGAGATTCATTTCTTCCTTAAAATTAATGAATGAAATTTATTTGGATTAAATATGATTTCTCTATTTTATAAAATTAGTTTACACAGATTAGAATAATACAACCACTTTTCTAAATTTTCTATTTATTTAGATATGTTTAAGATGTTTCTATATTTTCTAGGCTCAATATGATGCAGAAGCAAACCTTAATAGTATGACTGAAAGTGAAGACTTTGATTTTGAATCATCATTTTTTTCTGGTCTTCACATGGATAATTTTTCAAATTCTAGTGACACATCATCATCATCTACAACAGAAAGTGGTTTTCCTTTTCTTTTGCCCTTTTCTCCAAATTTGCATAGAGTTTCAAATAATTCATTTGTTTATGGTGTAGAGAGACCAAATGATAGAAGAAGAGTAAGTGAAAAATAAATTATATATAAATTTAAATATGAAGTACTTTACTAAATTTTAATTTATTAATAGTCTCCTCGATTACAACAGTCATTCATAGAATGGATACCAGGTCGCATTCGCAATGTTTTATCATCTTTAATGCCAAATTTTGCAGAAGATGACTATGAGGTAATTATTTGATATTGTAAAATCTTTGTAAAAAATTAATATTGGATTATAAATTATTAGTTTCAATTCAAGTTCTTTGTTGAAATTAAATTAAAATGCACAATCAATATTTACAATAAATCAAACTATAAAATAATGACTATACATACAGTAAAGTCCCACTAATCCGAACATGTTTCGGTCGGCAGAGAAAATTTTCTCTAACAAGAGGTCCACTTAGGGATCCCTTTCTCTTTTCTGATTGAACCACATGAATAAGGCTTCATCAAACTTGTCAAACATTGAAGGTCTTGCTGTTTGTTAATTTTCAACTGATTTTTCTGAAGTAGAGGCACAAGTTTTCCAGTCAGTTATTGTGACCTTGCCCACTCCAAACTCTAATGCCAATATTGTTGCATTTTCATTAAGACATTGTCCAGCCTTTCAAAATTTCCTGGCCATTATAGCAGTAGACTAAACTGAACTAAAATAACAAAGATCAAAGAGTACATTCAACATTCACAATTAAGTGTGCTAACTCATGGTGTTAGATCTATATAAATCAGACTGGTTTTACTGCTTGCTTCTGCATTATTTCAATTATTCGGCTAATCCAAACAGGGCTTGGTCCCAATTAGTTTGGACTGGTGAGACTCTACTGTATATGGATTTTAACATTTCAATCAATTCTCTCAATTTTACATGTTTAAAAATATAATTTATTATTTCAATAATGATTTTGTTAAGTAGACAATATTTTTATTACTTTATTTAATAATAGATAAATCATGTAATAAATTAGTTTTTGATAGCTTTACTATGGAGAATTTTTTTTAATTACAGACTTAGATGATAATATTAATTATTATTAGTTTTAAGCAAATTTAAAATAAATGCTAAAGCAAATCTGAAACTGTAGAATATTTTCAGTCTTGAACATTCTCCTTTTTAAGAATAAATTTTCACTTTATCGTCATATTTTTTTTCTAATACGTTTTTCACATCCACAAACAGTACTTTTATCTTGATATTTGGTGTCTGGATAGAGAACTATTGTGGAGAACAGTACATTAAACTTCCCATATTAAAATAATTATTACAATGAAGTTTCGAAAATCCGGATGTCAAAAAATTCAGATTTGGCTATTGAAAATGTATATTAATTCCTTTCAATGACAATTTCATTGTTGATGTTCTAACATTCATTTATAATTTGTAATTTTTTAATTTTGAAATTATAATTAAAGTATATTTTGTTTAAATATAGTAATTCTGTAAATTACATTTCGAATCTTTGTAAGTATTCCTACATCCCTTGTGAAATATTGACCTAAACTTAGAGCATCTAAATTTAATTTATATTACTTAAAATGCTACTTTATACATAGTTAAAAATCTGGAGGGTCTTGTTGCAATTAGTGTAGATTTTCAATAACTCTGCTGTATTTGTTCATATTTGAATAGAAGTAAAAATTGTATCTGACAAGATTATACTTTAATTATATTAGAATTTTGATAGTGTTATTTTTTAAATGAAATAATTAAATAACTTACGTATTTTAAAATAAAAGTTATAATATCAAAAGTCCAAAACCATTCTTTATGGAGAATAAATGGTAAAACATTTTTCAATGGATGTGTATCAAAATGTATTTTTATTTATTTAACAAAGCGATGATGGCTTTAAAAAAACACTTTATGTATCTTATTAATATTAATCACAGCAATATAAAAATTATGACCTGTTTAGATGGGAATTTTAAAATGTAACTTGATTTTTTATTGAAGGAACTTTCTCAAAAGTAAATACAGTAGAACCCTGATTATCTGAGATAATTGGATTGTGATCCTACCTCAGATAACTGAAAAAACAGGTGGCCATGATCTTTTTGGAAGTTTATCTTGGTAACCCCAATGGCAGCACATTCGTAATCTCAACAACAGGTGCGAGTTGGAATGTGATTTAGGTGGCATTGATCATAATAATTTATTAAATTTTCAGTAGTGGGATAGTCAGGTATGGTGCTATCCCAAAATAGTGGAGAATATACCTGGGAAATTTTTAAAGTATTTTTTCACGCGTTTTTTCTCATTACTGTTTCGGAAACAGATTTTGTAAACAGTTATGTCTAGTAAAGAAAAGTCTTTTTTTATTGTTACATAATTCAATTTTTATGTGAATTTTTTTCGTGGTAGTTTATGGCTAGTTTTTGGCAATACCCCCAAAAGAATTTAGTGGATGTATACGTCCCTCACCACTGCCATACAATTGCTCTCAACGTATATATACATCTCTCACTGCTGAGTGGTTAATATGCAAAATTTTGAGTATGATATTAAATGCTACAAAAGTAAATTGGTCAGGTATTATAATATTGCTAATTAAATTCAAAAGAAGTTTTTTTTTTTAGAATTTAAAATTTTAATAAATAGAAGTTGTGTTAATTTTCCTATAACAAAATAATGTCATAGATTGTAAAAGTTTTACAAGAATTTTGGAAAAAGTGCACTTTAAGAGATTTTTTCATATGTTGGAATCAGAGTCTCCAGAAATAGATGTCAATGAGAGAATATCGTCAGATGTTAAGTTTGCTATTTACCTTGGTTTGCAACCTGTAGTCTATGGGTAAGTGATTAGTGGGTTACTGACCAGAGACAACTGTTCAAGCGTGACCTGATGCTATATAATTTTCCCTTGGGGTTTGGGGGCGGTTGTGGATGCCTGCCCAATGCCACAAGCGGCCGAGTGATGCCTCTGGCAGAACTGTAATCTTGCAGAGCAACACCCTTTAGTAACTTGCGCGACCTGATTTTGGGGAAGCTATATCTCAGCGTTCCCTAGATCATATTTCAACTTGCACCTGTTGTCAAGATTCTGAATGTGCCACCATTGGGGCTACCAAGGTAAACTACTACCTAATTAAGTTAATAAGATTTATTTGTATCATTTGTAAGCCTTTATTTGTTCATTATATCTTGATGACTGATCATAAAACAATATTTTTCACATTTATTATATAGCTAAAACATACAATAGTTTTAAGAATGAAAATGTTTATTATTGTAGTTACATTTTAATGTGAATGGTTCATCTCATATTGAAGTTAAAATGATAAAAGGTAACAGAAACAATATTGTAATACATATTATCATTTTTAAACTTCCTTTAAAAACTCTCTTAGAGTTTAGAAAAGTAGTTTATTCACTTAAAAGTTTACCTTGATTGATTAGAATTCTGGTAATTGGGGTTATACTATATTTTTTATTTTATTTATTAAGTAGATTAATTATCATAACTTAATAATACTATATGTTACATTAATACTACAGTAGAGAACTGAAAATCGGAATCAATTGGGGACTGGAGTTGTTCAGATTAGTGATTTGTTCCGATTACCCATTATGTACGAAAAAATACATTAACCTGTCCGATGTTCAAATTTTTCTCCATTGCGTGTCGCTTCGTGTTGAATTTTTCTCCGTTGTGTGTCGCTTCGTGTTGAATTTTCGTCGATTTTAAGCCTAACGAAAATTTTTATAATAATAATCGAGGCTATCGTATCGTTAAAAATTATTTCTGCATTTTGTACAAACAAAATAAATATATTGAAGAATATGAAAATTATACTTTAGTAGTAAATTTAGTATCAAAAACGTTCGATTCAGCATGACACAGTCCGACTGAAAATCGTTCCGATTAACAAGTCTCTTCTGTACTTATAAGAGTAGAAATTTACCTATAGAAGAATCTTTGCTTTAATTTTTTTAAACATTTTCTAAACTTATTTCTATTGCTTCCATTGTATATTAAATATTGTAATTATACAAAACATTTTTTTTTTTATTTTGATAAATTTACATAACTTTACTAAAAAATTAAAGAAATATTGTGTTTTTCTTACTTTGAAAAATTTTTGTTGTCAGACTCTGTTACAGTTGACAGAAAATATTGGTGATGAATGCCAAGGATTAAAAAAACAACAAGTTAGCAGTCTTCCTACTAGAAAATATTTTTCAGCACAATCTTCTAAATCTACAGCATCTACTAGTGAAACATCTCAGGAATGTAGGGACTGTACTATTTGTCTATGTGAATATCAAAATAATGATCTTTTGCGTTTATTACCATGTTCTCATGAATTTCATGCCAATTGTATCGATAGGTGGTTAAAAGTAAGTGAAATTAATCAGTTTTATGTTACTGTATAATGTTTTGTTGTATGATTAATTAATAAATGTTATTTATTTTAGTCTCATCGAACATGTCCAATATGTCGAGTTGAAGTTACAGTAAAAAGACAATATGGAAAGAAAAGAAAAACTTAATTTAAAGAATTAAACTAATCAAAATTATAAATTTTTATAATTGGAATTTTCAATGGTAGCATTTTTTTTTTCTTGGATTTTTTTGTTTTTAAAAATTAAGATTTATATGCAAGAAATGACTCAGATTTAAAAGTGAAGATATAGGAAATACAGAGTGCATTTCGTGAAATTTGTAAAAGAAATTGATAAGTGAAGAGGAAAATATAAAGTTTTGTTTTTCTCTGAAAAAATGGATATATTGAGTGGTTTTTCTTTACATGGTAATAGATTTTAATTACTTAATTTAATTTTATTGCAAAAATATTAACACTAGTAAATTTGCTTATCAAGAATGACAGATTGTGTTTAGTAAAATGAAAGTACAATAAATGAAAGAGATGAGTACAGTATTTTATTAAAGAAAAATTTAATGCATATTACAATACTTTAAAAGCAATATTTTTAGTGAATATATAATTTTTATTATTACAATTACTATTCTGAAATTATGAAAAGAAGTAACCTATGGTATTGATACATTAAGTTCCTTGTAAACACAGATGTTTTGCCATTTTTGCATACAAAGAAGTATTCTGATATTTTTTCACAATTAAAATCAAATTACATTACCATGAAAAATTGTTAGCTGAACTCACTGCAGTTTTAAAGAAGTTACCCTTATTAATTCTATTAATGTCTTGTCTAAAACTATTAAGTTGCCAGACTGAAAGAAATATATAGAAGAAAGATACTAATCTTTTGGATGTCCACTGCACATTATAATCATTTGTTAAAAGCAATGAACTTACTGTAATAACCTATTAACCTTGTATTTAAAATAGATATTTAACAAAGCACCAAATTATGCATATCACCATGTAGCTGCAACAATGTGTACTACAAGTGCTGGTACAGTTGTGACCCTCCAATTTTTTATTCAATAGTTACTCAAACTTTAATAAGCATAAAGTAATTTTAATGTATAAAGTAAAATGTAATAAATTCAACATTTTTAACCTCTTGCTTATTAATAATGTCATCAATGTGAAGCATACAACAGTCATATGATGGTGAAAAGACTTTATAAATACAGTATAAACATTACCAATATATTTGAAGCTTTACATTTTTTGGTTAATGTTATCTTAGGTGCCAAGGTGGCGGCTCGTCTCTGATTCCAGCAAGGAAATAGTGGAACGAATGTTCTAACCTAACCTAATAATTTGGTTGCTAATAATTATGGTAATTTATTAGAATAGGTTAGGTTAGAATGTGCGTCCCACTGTTTCCTTGCTGGAATCAGACGAGCCACCACCTTGGCACCTAAGGTAACATTAACCCATTTTTTTTTTATAGAAAATACAAATTAATACAAATAGAAAATACAAATAAGATAAAAATTATTATACAGTACAAAAGTTTCTAATAATAGAACACATGACAGTACTACTAGTTATGTGATTGATCAAAAATTACTAAAATCATTAATAATTTTGTTGAAATTGAAATATATTCAAATTTTTATACAGGGTGTGGGCTTCCAGTGGTGATATTCGAAATAGTTAACAAAGGGTTCGTTAGCAGAAAATTTTTCCTTGACAATCACTGACAAACGAAATGGAAGTTTTGGCTAGAAATAAATATAATACCTATTCTTGCGATATATCTAATAATCAGTGGCGTATTTGGAACGTAACGAGCCCTGGGCGAAGACCAGGTAACAATAGTATATTAGTGCTGTCGACCTTTTTTTTTTTTTTTAGGCAGAGAAATTTTTCACCCCGAATGGCACTGCTGACAATAGACAGATGTCATCATCTCTCGAAATACAATATCCTTTTTATTTCGCTGTCCATAGCCCGACACGTCTTCCACAGCCATCTTGTATTATCTCGCGCGCGTGAGATTGTGGGATCTCTCTTATGACTGGATCTAGTTTCAAGAATTCTCTTGAATCGATCGCGATTAAACTTCGTTTCGTTTCAGTCGAGATTGAAACGGTCGAGAGAGATCGCACCAAGACATAGTCCCCGACCTTGCTTACAATCTAGATTGAAATGCTCAGTGCGAACGGGTTATAAGGCTCTAGTTTAGTAGTATTACAGAGTATAATACGTATATTTTAATATATTTAAAAAAAAACCACTGAGAAATGTTTCGTGTGCTTAACAAGGTTCGGAAAACTGAAAATTTTAATAACTGGTTCGGCCGAACCTGTGCGAACCCGCTGAATATCACCACTGGGTGTTTCACAATGTTTTGACGATTTCAAAGTTGAATAACTCGGCGTTAAAACTGAGATACAGCGACGGTGGCGCCCTCTATAAGTAGTGCGGACTCAACTTTCATATAGGTTACTACGTAGTATCATGGCGTATTGGTCGAAGCAACATCGTGCGTTCGCAATAGAGTGCTATTTTTGCGTCGGCGAATCTGTCGTGCAAGAATCTGCTTACGAAATTCACGTTGCACGCGCAACGTGAATTTCGTAAACATTTAAGATTCAGCTGCGATATCCAATTCCTGCTCGTGGAACAATACTGAATTGGGTAAAAACCTTCTGTGAAACTGCCAGTGCATCAAGTTGAAAGTCAAACGGCCGTAGGAAGACCATACGAACTCCCGAGAACATCGAACGTGTGCGTAGCAGTTTACAGAAAAGCCTCCGTGTTCCTTAAGAAAACGTGCCCAAGCGCTGAAAGTTTTGCCGGCATCCATTCGTCGCATATTACGGTATGATCTGCATTATCATCCTTACAAATCAGCCGTGACAAAAGTTAGACCTTCCATTTAACTGGCGCAGTGAATAAACAAAATTATCGCTACTGGGCTCTTACACGTGATAATCCCAAGGCCATCGAAGAGA
Source organism: Centruroides vittatus (assembly GCF_030686945.1). Taxonomy (NCBI): domain Eukaryota; kingdom Metazoa; phylum Arthropoda; class Arachnida; order Scorpiones; family Buthidae; genus Centruroides; species Centruroides vittatus. The sequence goes on from NW_027122565.1 coordinate 320,374, forward strand.
AGCCGTTATACGATGGACAAGCGAGTAACCGTATGGGCAAGTGGGGAAACGTCAGCCCGTATTTTTTCGAAGGAACTGTAAACACTGCCCGGTATACAGAGATGTTGAATACGTTCCTAATCCCTACCCTTCGCCATCGTAGACGTCTCCGGTCAACTTGTTTCCAACAAGACGGCGCGACATGCCACACAGCCAACAAGACCTTTGAGGTTCTCTGTGAAGCTTTTGGCAACCGCATAATTTCCAAACGCGCTCGTTTCGAATGGCCACCTCTCTCGCCTGATTTAACCCGGCCAGACTTTAACCTATGGGGTTATTTGAAGGCGAGAGTGTACTCCGACTGGCCAAAAAGCTTGGAGCAATTAAGAGATCGAATTCGAGATGAAATTTCCAGAATTCCTCCAGCAGTTACAAAAAATGTGTTCAAAAGCTGGGTGAAACGCCTCCGTGAATGGTCGTCGTTTGTCCGATATAGTACTTCATAAGTAAAACTGAATAAATTTTGTACCTTGTGTAAACTTTTCAACTGTTTTTAGCGATTAGTTTGTGAGTTATTCAACTTTGAAATCGTCAAAACATTGTGAAACACCCTGTAGTTTTCTGCATATCAAATGAAATTTCATGACTTGATTTGCTTAACTCAATGGAAAGTGTATGAACTAAGTGGCTTTGTTTGCTTTTAAATATTGTATTTGCTGGTGTTTAAGTCAGCCATTTTTAGGAGCATTTTTGGGGAAAATTTTATTGAAAAAATTAAACATGGATCTTTATCCTCATGTTCAGAACTGGACAAATTATCTTCTGAATTCTCTCTTGTATTTGAATCATAGTCATTGTTTTCTTCAAACGATAAATCATAATTAGTGTCATCAAGGGATTACAAATGCCACATAACTTAAATGATACTAAATAATAATTTTTGGTTTTATTGCATTCTGACATTTAACATTTGGTGCATAAGATGCATTCTGGTTTTGAGAGAGATTCTTAGGGGGGAAAAAGTGTCTTGATGTCAGAAGATAGTGTGTCTTAACATATATCTATATACCCTATCATAAATATGAATAATAAATTACAAATATAAAAGTAGTAAAAACATTAAAAGTTTTAAAAGAATTGCAGTAATAATGATAGATAATAAATCATTTGAGTATAATGCTAACGGTAAATACAAGACATTACACAAATACTGTAGAAAACATTAACATAATGTATGATACAATAAACTGATTAATGACACTAATTTAGCAATCAAATATTGTGACAGATCCTAAGTATGAATATTTTGAGTTTTTATTTGTAACAAAACATCCTTAATTTGTTTTAAGAGATGAAATAATCCGAACCAGACTACAAATTTTACGTAGTTATTTCAGCCATTTTAAAAGATCATTGTTGCATTATTTATTTTACGTTGGTCAGTGCCAAAAATAAAATATCAAAAATGAATTATTTTTAAAATGTTTATTTCAATTTAATTCATAGAATTCAATTAAGCAATTAACTATGATATTTATACTAATATCCAGTTTGTAACTTATTTTCATTACTCAAGCAATAAAAATTAAAAATTTTTAATGATGTAATTACTTTTCATTTTAAAAAGTTTATAAAAGTAGTATTATAAATATCTTATTGCAAATTGAGTTTTGAAACGTTTTAATACTGGTCTACAAAATTTTTGGAGTTATGCTTGCTCTTGCAGTTTTACCACAAAATGATATACGGAATAATTTTAAATGTTTCTATTTTTTAGAGGATAATTAGGAAAGAAAATTCTAGAACATTTTATACCTCTATTAGGTTCAAAGATCGAAAACAGTCAGGAGCGGGAGAAAAATCCGAACGCGTTAGGTTTACAGAAACAGCCATAACACGAAATTTGGTCCCGGTTGCCTATAAAAAGCCATTATGCAATTCTGGCCTGTTAAAAAATGACCAGAGAACGTTGCAGATACAAAGCATTTTTATTACGCATACAATTGTCCACATTATAATCATTTGTTAAAAGCAATGAAAGTACTGTAATAACTTATTAACCTTGTATTTAAAATAGATATTTAACAAAGCAACAAATTACGCATATCACCATGTAGCTGCAACAATGTGTACAAGTGCTGGTATAGTTGTGACCAACGTTCCCTCTATTTTTTTTTTTTTTTTTTTTTTTTTTGTAGCTGAGTAGAACATGTACAGTACTTCTCTGAGCAAAAAAAATTTTCAGAGCAGATACGTAGACAATCTTATTTTAAAATTAAAATAATTAATTATAAAGTAAAGATTAAAATTCATTTTAAAACACTTCCATACAAAATAGCTTTTGATTTAATGTATTTAATCGAAATATACGTAGCAATAATCATGTCGCAGACAGAGTGAGAAATCAGTATGCTTGCTCTCATAAATTCTCGGCAACAATTTGAGCAGTGCACGGCCGCGCTCCGCTCTGCTGAAATTGCTGCAGGATAGAGGAACCTTGGTTGTGACCTCCAATTTTTTATTCAATAGTTACTAAAACTTTAATGGATATCCACCAATATATTTGAAGCTTTACATTTTTTTATTGAAAATTTGTATTTTCAATAAAATTTCAAAAGAGGTACTGATGGATTGTCATTTAAATATAAAAATAACAGCCTCTAAGAAATGCGCCACATATTGTGTATTACTGTATAAGTAACAATTGGAGAACAGTGAATAGTAGAAAGACTTTGATAACATCTTAGACTTCTATCCTGCTAACTTAGAGAATCCGAGTTCATTCCGTGTCGGAAACCGTATTTTTGATGGGTCCCTCATTACCTCGTATGATTTAAAAACCATCTTAGTTGCAGGATGGTCAAAAGATTGAAAACTGGTCATACAGAGCCAATGAGAAAGGCCGGGCGAGTAGGTTATATTGTCACGTGATTAACTTGGTGCAATGAGAAGAAAAACGTGTTTGCCTCTGTACATATATATATATATACAGTATATAGTACATTTATTGTGTAATAAAGTTTAATTTGAAAATTTATTCTCTCGTCAAGCATGAACGTCACGTAGTCACTGCAACGTAAATGCAATCATTGGTCCAAAATCGATGAAACATTTATTCTATAGTTAATATTTGCGGAAAATAAGTGGCCTATACTTTCTGTCAGAACATAAAACGATTATAAGCAAAATTTCGTCTGGATTGGACAAAAATTGCAGGAGTTATAATAATTCACACACATACGACGGCTTTTAGTAATATTTTACATATCTTAAAACATCTTACTTGTTAGTAGAGGAAATTAATACAAAAAATGATTATCACAGAAATATTACATACAAAATATTATAGGTGATATATTTTTTCACATTTTATAGAGAATATATTGACAAAAGTACAAATTAGACACTGAAAAGTCAGAGATAAAATTATTTTAAAGTCAATCGAGAAAATGCGTTACGTATTTTGAAGGTTGAATATGTGCGAAGCTTTACAGGGGGTGGGGTTGTGTTGAAAAGTATAAAAATAGCATTACGTAATTTATAAACGACCCCTATGATAACAATAACAATAAAAATGTATATAGAAGATGAAAATTTGAATGACTAAAGTGTCTAATCAATTTGGCTTGCTGAACGATTCGCAATACTTCGAAAAGAATGATGTAATCATTCTTCTAAGTATCGGACTGAAAAATTATGTTAGCGTGTTCTGTCATCGTTACGCTACTCTAACGAAGTTCATTACATCCTATTAATCAACCGAATCATATTTGACAATATTTCAATACTTTAAAAAATTATTAAAATTATCGCCATTTATTTTCTTTGTTATGACAATTAAAACATGTAATTAGAATATCCAATTATAAACATTTTTAATATTCGTTAAACAAGAATGATATTAAAATAAATCATTTAATAATGTGGATAGTTTCTATTTGCTCTTCGCTCTGTGAAAATCGAAAAATTAATAATCAATAATAATCATTATTTGGGAAAAATGTACAGCGATATTCAGTATAGAAGAATTAACCTAGTTAAACTTCTTAAACTAGTTTATTTTTTAAAATATAACACAGTATATTCAAACTTCAGGAAATGTATTTAAATTGAATTATATTTATTAATGTACAGTACAGTACAGTACCATTCGCTTCGCTTCAGTTAAGCTCGTTTAAATAGTAGCGAGGTTGAGCCGAAGTTTTAAATGCGAAAACGTGTACGTCGGACGTTCGGCGCCGCTTTCCTGTAAGCCTAGAAGTTTGACAATGGCATTTGGAAAGTCAATGGAATCATGCTCGACATTCCAAACGCCATTGTCAAACTTCTAGTCTTACAGGAAAGCGGCGCTGAACGTCCGACGTACACGTTTTCGCGTTTAAAACTTCGGCTTCAACCTCGCTAGTGAGTTTAATTCATACCATATTTTTTTATCTTTTAAATTGAATTTTATTGTGCTCATAAATGGTCGAGTAGATGAAACAACTGAACACGGGTTCACGCCTTGCCAACGGGCTGGAATTGGGGGAGTTTTCCAGGTATTCTTCCTGTGTCTAATACCTAAATAGAAGTTAGTTTCCCATAGAAAGTCCTCCAGGGAGGCATCCTTTTTTGGCAGTCGCCCTCGCGTTGTCTCATTCAATTCAATAGAATCACACTGACAAAACGATGCGAAACCGTTCATATATGTTCTGAACTTGTTAACAGAACTTACGAAATATTATTATTATTATTATTAAACGCTTTTATTTAACTTGCTTTCTGTCATGTCCTCAAATCTTGCAACTCAAATTTCATTTAATTCTAATTAAGATAGAAGACTGAAACTCTGGAGACATGCCTAAGTCCAGTGACAATGCATTTTAGCTATAAAGATAACTTGCATGTGTAAATGCACTATAGTGACGTAAATGTAAAAAGTGACTGCAACCCCATCATAATCCTCCGCTTTCGGGATCGAATTCGGACGGGTCGAAAAATCCCCAAGAATTTTTCGGGGGTGGTCCGTCCGGATATGTCGGTCCCCGTCCGTCACCACCCGGCCGTCCCATTGTGGGCCTGGCTGAATCTATAATGGGCTTACTATAAGAGGCCTTCTAAGTGCCCACAAGGCGGAAAGAGTTACAAAAAAAAAAAATCCTTCGCTTTCGATCTCGAAAAACGTGACCAGTAAAAACGATTTTTTTTTTAATTTTTTGAAATCCTATACATTAAAATTATTCCGATTTAAATTTATTATAACTTTCAAATCGTTTCAAATGTTTTATTACGTCGAAATTTTTAAAATTTTACGGCAAATATCGATAATTTTATGCTAATTATCAGTAAAAGATACGTATGCAATATCCAGTAGACAGGAAATAATGAGATAAGATTTAGATAATTTTATATTCTGAAATTTTACTAGGAACACTGCATTAATGCTTAAAAATTATTAAATTATTTAATTGACACTGATTTTTTCTTAATAAAGCTGTTGCATGTTGTATTTTTAAAGTTTTTATTAATATATTTTATAGAAAATAAATCAGTTCGATGTATTTTTGTTTATTTATTTCAACTGAAACTAAAATGTTTTTTTGCCTACTTCTTCCGCCCTTTGGGTACTAAAAGGGCCTTTTTGAGGCCTTTTTTTAAACTCTTTCCGCCCTGTGGGCACTAACAGGGCCTCTTTTAGTAGGCCCATTATGGGTTCGGCCAGGCCCACAATGGGGCGGCCGGGTGGTGAGGGACGGGGCCCGACATATCCGAACGGACCCCCCCCCCCGAAAAATTCCTGGGGATTATTCGACCCGTTCGGATTCGATCCCGGGTCCCCCAGAGCGGTAGGCTGCCACCTTTACCACTCGACCATCCGGCCGTCTCCTTTTTGAGGCCTGTGGTGGGTTCGACCAGGTCCATAGTGGGACGGCCGGGTGATGACAAATGGCCCGACACATACGAGATAGACTACCCCAAAAAATTTCTGAGGTTTTATGATCTGCCAATGATCAATCCTGGGTTCTGGAAAACCCAGGAATGAACATTGTTAGCCTTACTGACGCCTTAACCGCTTTGGCCATCCAGCCCGGTAAATTATGTGGATGAATTGATACACAGTTACTAAATTAAATTATTAACTATAAGAATCATTTTAATAATATCAGTTAGTCAACCTTAATAAGTATAATGTTCTGATAAACCAGGCTTGGCCAACCTGCGGCCCGTCACGTTAAATTGTGTGGCCCACTAAGCGATATTATATATCTATTAAAACTTTTGTTTTCCGTTATGTGTATACCAAAACAATTAAATAAATGAAAATTTGCTTGTGTCATTGTTATAATGCGCAAATGCAAGTACGAACTCTTGGTATAACAATAAAATCTTATTCATTTTGTATTTGTTTTACTTTTTTAAAAGCATGTTTGCCTAAATTGTGGCCCACTGTAATGTTACGCGTGATCAATGTGGCCCGCGAAACAATTTGGGTTGGCCAGGCCTGTGATAAACAAATCCTGTATCTAAATTATATATCTACTGGTATACCGCAGATATAGATATAATTTCATCAATATGTTGTTTTCTGTCTCCTTACACAGAATTTAATAATATACATTTATGAAGTAATATTATTAATAATAATAATTTTATCAACGTAATACAGATTTACTAAAAGAACATGGAATAACACTATGTTATGATCAGAAAATATATTAAAGAAACTATTTATGGACTGAAAATAAATGAAAATATAAGAGAAAAATTTAAAAAATGAAAATATAACATAATGTTAGGCTATGGCTTTTTATGTTGTGTTCTAATCTTCCGCATGGGGAAACTGAATATTGGAATGAAGTGAAGGGATAAAGCAATGCAACACTTGGACGAACTGCCAAGGGAAAAGTGGGCCCCAGGAGGACTTTTAATAGGAATCTGCTTCCTATTTAGGTGTTAGATACGAGAAGAAAATTCGGAAAACATTTGCGGGTTTGTGCTTCACCAAAGGGCTGACCAGGCCGGATGGCCGAGCGGTCAAGGTGGCAGCCTACCGCTCTGGGGGACCCGGGATCGAATCCGAACGGGTCGAATAATCCCCAGGAATTTTTCGGGGGTGGTCCGTTCGGATATGTCGGGCCCCGTCCCTCACCACCCGGTCGCCCCATTGTGGGCCTGGCCGAACCCATAATGGGCCTACTAAAGGAGGCCCTCTTAGTGCCCACAGAGCGGAAAGAGTTAAAAAAAAAAAAAAAAAAAAAAGCTGACCAAGTGTAGTTTTTCGGATTTTATCATGTGTCTAACACCTAAATAGGGGCCAGATTTCCAATAAAATTCCTCCCGGAACGCATCCTTCCCTTGGCAGATCGCCCAAGTGCTACGTTGTTGTATTAACCAAACTAAACCTTTCGTTTGGTTTGGTTTTGCCCTCCTTAGTTTAATGTGAAAAAGAAAAATTTACAAAATGTGCAGAGAAAAATGTGACTTGAGAGCAAATATGTTAAACTTATTTCAAATTATTTGGTTGGTTGGTTAGTTAGTTAGTGTTTTATGGCACAAGGGCCATATAGGACAAGCTGCGCCAAGGCAAATGGTCAATTTGTATAAATTAATCTCAAATTATTTTGTTGAACATAAATTAAATAAATTTTAAATTTTAACAGGTTATTTAACTGTTTCAATATTTTTTGTGGAAAGACAAACATTTTTCTAAAATGTTCATATTTCACAGGAAAAAAAATCCAGCCACCAGTTGCGTAACTTTTCCGAATTTAAAATTGCCTATGGCGCCATCTGTTATGATATTATTAAAACTTTTTATTTAATTAATTTTTATAAAATGGCAAAAAGCTTAATTTTCAGGTTAGAAATGGATTTTATAAAAAAAAATTGTAAATGCTAAGAACTAATTTAAACTTTGTTAATTTCCGACCATACTCAATATATTACACACGATCCCTCAAAGAGGAGAACAGTCGAGATGACCCCCAAGATTTTTACTAATATTTGTTAAGGTTTGAAGGGATCGACAAGACAGCAGTTTATCTTTTCTAAAGTTTTTTTTAACCGTATATATATTAGGTAACAACTCGCCACAACACGTGATCCTCACGCACAATGTTGCCAAGAGGCTTAAACACAAAATTTTATAATTATTATTCTTTTTCTTTTAACAATATTTACAGATACTAATATTTACAATGTTGCGTTTTTCGATGTTTCAAAGTCCCCTAAATCCAAAACTGTAAAAATCTTGGGGTCATTTTTGACCAATAATCATACTTTCTCTCGGTTATATGTAACAGCTGGGAAAATAAACAAAAAAATTTATAAAAATCCATATGTTTTTTGATGAAAAAAGAGCACTGTTTTCAAGTACATTTTATTTTATTTTATTTGAATATATATACAAATATTTATAATTGAAAAAAAAAATTAAACAATAATTTTTCCAGTTAACATTAAAATCTTTGAATTGATCTTAATTTAATGTTTATTCATTAAATTATTCAACAGAAGATATTATAGGAATTTATTTTATAGGCCTGTATCAATTAACGCAAGTAAAGTACACGTGGAAGCCCATTTACAAATTTTTTGGAACGTGCATAAATTTGTTTTGTTTTTAGTATAAAAAATTTCCATTTAGAATTTTGCATAAATTTCATAAAAGATTTATCTTTTTATAAGATTTTTACATGTAGAAATGACTAGAAACAGTGACATAACTAGGTTCTTTATAATCTGCAATGCAGGGAGATCCTGGAGTTCTAGGATCTGCGTTGCTTGATTGTTTATAAAATTTTGTACCTATTTTAAAACATCCATATTATTATCACATAAAGTTATTTTATGTAATATGAAAAGAAACTATTAAAAAATTTCTATTTTTATTTTTCTTAGATTAGAGGGGCTCCTAAAAAGACATTTTTCTGAGAGCCTCAAGATTATAATTATGGCAATGATTAGAAAATTCCTCCATGAGTATTAATATAGTCAAACTTAAAAATATGAGGTTAAAATTGTATTTTCATTTATTAGAATATTTTATGTTTTTAATTATAATACCATGTTTTAGAAATGTACCGTATACTGTATATCCTGCTGAAGAGTGCTGTTGAATAAGCCTAAATGCATTCCGGAACATCAAGCGTTAATGAATAAAAATCAAAAAGGTGTTTGATGAATCTTTAGGTCTAATCATAATAACAATAAGGCCAGCGGGCTCATAGTTATTTATTACTAATTAATTAAAACTTTAAGTTTTTATATTATATCTATATATATAATCGAGACGAGTTGATAATAATAATAATAATAATAATAATAATAATAATCAGTGCAGAGCCTAAACGGTTAGGAGTTGAAAGCTGAAATTTGGTACAGTTACGGTACGTCACGAGGACGCACACTGAGAAGGGATTTTTCGAAATTCCTCCCCACGGGGAGAGGGACAGGATTAAGTCTTAACACTTCTATCAACAATGGAAGCGTTAAGAATGGAAGAGTCAACAATGAAAGTGTTACGTAACAATGGAAATGTTAAGAGCCCAAACGGTTAGGCGTTGAAAGTTGAAATTTGATGCACAGTTAGGGTACCAGATTTAAGTACCAAAGTGTTAAGTAACAATGGAAGTGTTAAGTAACAATGGAGAACAAGAGAAAGCGACGTGCAAGATTTACGGCTCTGGAAAAAAAAAGAAAAAAGAAAAAGAGTAATACGTTAGAACATTCGATTTTCAAATTCGACCTTTCTTTAGAAATACTTAGTTCGTTGATGAAATTACTCTAATGTAATAATCTTAATCTTTGCTATCGTTACTTTTGCCCTAGCAACGCCGGGCCTACCTGCTAGTATATATTATAATATATATAATATAAAAACATTCATATATAACTATATTATTTATTGAATGATGATAATAAATGGCAAGGCCCAATAGTGGAAGAGTGGATGAAACCAGTTGTTCGGTTAGTGTATAAAACCACTCGACCACTGGTTTTATTGATTGGCTAGGTGTAATTTTCTGTGTTTTCTGTGTCTAACACCTAAATAGAGTCGTTTCCAGTAGAAAGTCTTCCTGCGAGATATCCTTCTAGTAGATCGCTCATGTGTTGCGTTTGCCTTAGGGCTGGTTCATACTTCGTAAGAATGGAAAAGAGAAAATGACACTAAATAGCTTTAGTGTGCAACACTTCACGCATCACTAGTGACATACTTCCGTTCTCTTTTGGTTACCGAAAAAAGTCGACAAAAGTTCTATCTTTCTCTCTGTTGATAACCCATAATCCTTTGCATCCAACACAGAGACTGATAAAACTAAAATGATTAGAATTAGAACAAAATTATCTTTGACGAATTATAATTCATAATTTATATATTAATCAAATCCGAATACAGATTACATTTGCATCTGTGTCTATTTAAAACTCACTTAAAATATTCAAAATTCACTTTAAAATCACCTTCCATAATTTATTTTATAACGTTATAAGTTTCTACTGTACTCTCTTTTCTTCTCGAATTAATTAAGCACATACATTCCATTTTCAAGACGGCGGGAAACTTTTTCAAACTTTATTTTAAAGTGCGTGTACAGTACCGACAACATACGCTCGTTTCTTTTTCGTTGTTTTGAAGTACGATCGCTTATGGGGAAAAAATAATGAAAAAGAGAAGAGACAAATTATTTTCCTAATTACTGTCTTTTTATATAATGGAAATATAATATAGTCCATTCTCAGGCAATATGAATTGGTCTTAACTTCATTAATCCAATCTAATAAATGACAAACTAAAGTTTGCGGAAGTTTTTCCCTGGCAGGCGTTTTGGAGCATGATATGTTCCTTAATTTTACGAATTAAACGTAATTTCTAAATTTATTTCTTATTTTAGAAAAAAATAAAATTAAATAAATTTTTTTAGTTCACATAAAAATGTTCTGATAAAAAAAAACTCAATGTAACACTTAAGTAATACGGTATAAATCATTTTTTTCTAAGAAAATACTTTTGTACATATAAATATAAATAATGATTGTCTCCTTTCGTTTTTTAAGTTATCTTTCCCGTACTGTTTGTGTACATTTACGATTATTAGTAATTTTTATAAACTGTGAAAGAATAAATCCAATTTAATATAAATTGTAATGATGTTAAAATGAGCTATTACATCTGTAGAAAATTATATTAGTATACAGTGTGCCCCATGCAAGCTATGTAGTTATTCATTAAATGAATTACTTGAATTATCAATTCATTAAATGAAATACAGGCGTACTCCAGGTAACGTACTGTGCATAATGTGTGAATTGCCATTTCCCACACAATTACATAATTTTTATTTTAATTCGTACATATGTCTTAAATTTAATTTTAAATAAATGCATATAGCATCAATAAACAAATAAAACACCACTAAAAGCTTGGATGTAACTCATATGTATTTTACAATTGATTTATATAACTTTATGTATTTTTAGAAAACCTGTGTCTTCTAAAGACACACAAAGTTTATTAGGGGATTGATGCTATTAAATTTTATCGATTAAAGGTCAAATGGGTGGCGAGATAAAGAGGGTCGTGTGTATCTTCAGTAGGGTTAGACTTAATGACGCTTTTACTCGTAGCTAGCATTTACAATATTTTATAAAACCCGTTCCGACCCTGAAAATTAAGCTTTTTGCCATTTTATAACAGTTAAAAATAGAAAAAAAAATTAAAATATCATAACAGATGGCGTCACCAAATGTTGCCGAGAAAGTTAAGCAACTCGTTTCTCGATTTTTATTTTTATTTTTAATTAATGCAATTTCTTTAATTTCCAATGTTTTGACTGGTGTAGGATCGGGTGTTGTATCGGTGTCTGTGTCTTCATCAGTCATCCTTATAATATTTTCTTCATGTAGTATCACCATCAATTCTGCGTTTGCTAATTGTTTCTCGTGGGTTTCAATTAACTGTTCAATATCTGCCACATGAATTTCTAAATTCAGTCTCCTCCCCAGTTGAAAAATTTGATTAGTTATCATACCAGAAGTTTCAATGTCATATACATTATATTTTATAAATTTCGAGATTAGCTCCCACAATTGTTCACTACTCTTACATTAAGTAAAATCAACTATTTTATTCAAAAATAATTAATCAAATTAATGACGATTTGCCAAATTTCTTAAAACGCAGATATTTTTGGTCTTCAACCGGACATACGGACATACCATGAAAAAACCGGACAGGTGGCAACACTTGGGAGTAGCTTAGTGTGGGGTGTAAATATATGACGGTCGTATCTACGATTTGTTTTATCGTGAGATGGTCGTAACCTGGGGTACGCCTGTACTAATTAACTCCCATTATTATTTTAATTACATTTTTCCTATTAAAACTTACATTCTTAGCAATTCAACACTACCTAACGAGCATTAAACTAATTTTAAAGTATAATACAGTCCAACCTGTTTTTGTGCGGTCTTTTTCTGTGCGATTTTTATTTGTGCGATTTGTTTTGTGCGATTTTTTTGTGCGGTATATGAAAATTTCAATCAAATTGGAACATAATTGACTCCTGTAAAATTTTTAAAAACTCTATTGGTTGTTTTCTATGACATCAGCAGGTTTTTTCATTTTTTATTCAGTAAAATTTTTTTCTCATACGTTTATTTCGGTCCCCTCTTATTTTAATAGCATAAAAACCATAAATATTAATGTTATATTTGAACAGATGCGGTAAGTTAGCTCCCCTCCAGCTTTAGATTGCAGGTGTGAAATTTCACGCCTTGTTAAATGAAATAACACTTCCTGCAGCTATATTTATCAAATAAAATCATTATTTAACGATTATTTTTAACTTTTTAATGTTAGATTCGTATTTAAGTGGAAATAATTAATTAATATAAAAATTAAAATTCTTAGAGGATTTTTTCCCCATTAGGTGTTGCAGAAAAAGGCCCAAGGAGTTAAAAAAGCAATTCCTAGTTATTTCGTACGGTTTCGAGTTATTTTCTACGTGAGACTTTTTTTATGCGGTCCCTATTCACCGCATAAAAAAATATTTTTTTAATTGTGTTGCAAAAACTATTTTTTATAGCCACTCGTGAAGTTTCGCGCGATTTTTTTTTATGCATTTTCTTTTATGCGGTCCCTATCCCCCGCACAAAAACAGGTTTGACTTTATTCTTAATAGCTTACTAATTTGCTACTACTTCAAAGGACTCATCAGACCAGAGTTCTTTAATAATAATAATTTTAAAGTTTTCATATAAAAAGATCAGAGAATACTAAATAACAAAACTAAGAGATATATCAATATTTATCCTTACTTTTTATTCTTCCATGTATCGAATAAAAATTGTATAAACAATGTTTTAATTATAATTTAGTTAATAAGTATATCCTTGATATCTATTACATTTAACTTAGAATTTAAAGTCTTAACAACTACATTAATTTTTCATTTATTCCAATGAACCACCAGTGACCGAGTGGATGAAACCATCTTAGTGACCAATGGACTGGCCACGTGGAATTTTACGGTTTGCATTACGTGTCTAACACCTAAATAGAGGATCTAGCCTCTATTTACGTGTTAGACACGTAAAGAAAACCGTAAAATTCTCATAGAAAGTCCGTTTAAATGTTACGTTGTATTATTCTATCAATCTAACTCATTCCAATCTATATAAACCAACTATTTTCAATATAATTCCCGACAAGAATCATGATTTCATATAGTTTCATTTTGAAATTAAAATTAATTATTTATGAAATAAAACTTTAAAATTTTATAAATTAAACGGCAGTATATTTCATTTACTTATGATTGTTGCGATTAGAATTTAATAATATCTAATTCTATTTAATATTATTCACTTATTAAAATAGTTTCATTTGAAATGAAATATAAACAAAAATTACTTGCAATTTTATTTCTCATCTTTTTCTATTAAAAAACAAAAAACCTAATTAAACATTTAAAGATTAAACTTAAAAGTACAACAACCAGATTCTTCAATGGAGATACCGAGTTTGATACCAATATCATGAATTAATGACGAATTAATTTGAAAATTTCCAGTTGAAATTAATTCGTCAATTTTGAATTTTGAGTTAAGCTTTAAATTTTATTTTATCACTTTATTGTTCAAATAAATTTTTTAATAATTTAATATTTAAACTCTTTGTAAATGTTCTCTTTAATTCAGATAAAATCGTTATAATTTCGATATTTTTAAATTTTTAATACAGACATTTCACAGAATTTATTGGGGTATTATTTTAAATATTCCTTAATTTAAAATCTTTATAATTCAGATTAAAGTGAATATAGAATTGTTAATTTAAAAGATATAAAAATGAATACTTTAAGTTTAAATTTGCAATTAACACTGCGATTTTATAGTATTATGAACAATAATACTTTTTTTATGTATCTTAATGCTCTAAATTTAAAAAATATGCAATCTTATAATGTTTAGTGTTAGCTGTTCTTTTCAATTTATTTAATTAATTACTTATTAAGTACTTTTTGGCCTACCAGTGGCCGAGTGGATTAAACTACTGAATACTGGTCGTGAGTTCGCAAGCCGTCGCGTAGCTTTACAGTCTTTATTCACGTTTGTAACAGGAGTATCTATACCCATCGTAGGACCAGCTCACAATTGGGTTGCCTAGTGGTGAGGAACGGGCCACACGTGGTTAAGATCGCCAGGAAAAATTCTTGAGGTTGCTCGTCTTGGTTCGATCACAGAGCTAATGCCTTACCCGCATCCTTCATATTACTAAAAAAATTTTAATTTTCTAGCTTTCATGAGATATTTTATAGCATAAAAATCCAACTATACAAAAATATAAAAGAGATAAAATAAAATTAAAAGGAAGAAAATCAAAAAGTTAATTTTTAAACTTAAACTAAATGCAACTTTAATTTATATCTTAAAATTTTAATCGAAATAATTTTGTATCTGAACATTTTTGTTTGTTCTTAGAAAAAACACAATTTTTGTTTTGTTTTGTTTTTTAATTTGTTACGTTAAAAAATAAAATTGTTATGTTAACAATTTTATTTTTAAGTTAATAATAAATAAGAAAATAAAACGTTTCGAATCGAATTTAAAATTTAATTCCGATCATTTAAGAAAAGTAAGTCAAATATAAATTATTCGAGTCAAGATAATCACTTAGATTTGTTTATAGAATAAAGATTCTCACTTCTATCACTCTCTTGGGAATAACAACCAGTCGAATGTTTATTTTTCCAACTATTTTCATTCAATTTATAATTAAAAATAATAAATTTTCCAGTATAAAATTAAATAAATATAATTAAAATCGTGTTTTATTTCAATATATTCAAATAATCGTGTTTTTATAATTTATAAAACTATTTGCGCTATCATTAAATATTTATCTTTAAAACTGTAATTTTTTTTAATCTTTGTTTTAATGAAATAATAAATAATTGGAGCTTAAATAACTCGAAAGTGTGCATATTTTATTTTAAAAATTAAAGCTTTTAACATAATTAATTACCACTGTTCTTTGTATTCATCTTTTCAAACATTTAAACCGTTCAAAACAAAATTTTAAAAATTTATTTTGAGCAACGTGACACAAACTTCTTCTCCATTGGTTCGAATTTTGTCACGAGAGAATCACGCAAAACGTCATTGGCTGGTGCGTTTCTTAATAATCGTGTCACTAAACCGAGAATAAAAACTAACGTTTCGAGTAAGAAAGTGGTATATTGAATATAAAAAAAAAGTAGGAAAAGAAGATTCAAACGCAATGCCAATTTATTAATTTCGTAAATTAAATAATAATCTATCTTCGGTAATGTCAAACCATCACGAATATCTCTTATAGAGATGTATGGTTTGATTTTAGAGAATTTAAGTCAGTATATAAGTTCTATTTACGGAGACGACAAATGGGTGGAAATTCGGAAACTTGCTAAAATTGACCCACCGACGTTCAGTACTCATCAAGTATATCCGGATAATTACATACCACGCTTAACATCCAAAGCTTGTAGGGTAAGTAACATATTTTTTTAATGACAGATATTATTTTATTTTAGTTACAGCATGTTGATACCCTTATAAACAATAAATGAAGTCAAAAAATAACTGTAGTTTATTTTTGTCACGTATTTATTTTATCTACAATATTTTAAATATATCTAGAATTTTTATAATTTATCACCTAATATATAGATTTATTTGTATTATTATACTATTATTTTTGATAAATTTTTATAACTTTCTAATTATATTATAGTAAATTTTGTGCTATTATCATAATTGTAATTAAATATATTTAGTTAACTAATTATACCGTATATTATATATACGAATTGGCTTACTGAATAAATTTTAGTAATTTGCTTATGTCGCTTATTTTTTGTTGGATATTTAAAAAATTAGATACGTTTACTATAAAAGCATCTACTTTTTAAATGACTATGGTTTGTTTTAATATAATTTTCATTTTATTTAATCATTAAAAACCTAAATATTTAATGCGGCCAATTTTACACAGTTGAAATCTATAATAGGATTTTTATCTTAATTCTTCTTATTTAATAATTATTTTTTAAAATATTTTTATGCTGAAGTCTTTTGTAAAGTTTAAAGGATCGATATTAAAAGTTCTCCGTATCAGCACTTAATAAACTGATCTTAAGAAAACGACTTGAGTTTCATATTTTTAATGGCCCATTTGATTATTATCAGTTACATTATTTCTAAAATTCATTAGATATATCTCTCGATATCATTTAATATAATTTTACTTGAAAAAAAAGAATTAAGATAAAAATATTGGTCCTGATTCTAACGAATTATTCATTTATTCCAGAAATTTAAAAAACCTTTTTATATTATACTACTATAATATATTATACGTCTTCTTCAATGAGTAAGTAGATGATAACGCTATAGACCAGGCCTGGCCAACCCGCGGCCCGTCACGTTAAATTGTGTGGCCCGCTAAGCAATATTATATATATATTACAACTTTTGTTTCCCGTTATGTGTATACCAAAACAATTAAATAAATGAAAATTTGCGTGTGTCATTGTTATAATGCGCAAGTGCGAGTACGAAATCTTGGTATAACAATAAAATCTTATTCATTTTGTATTTGTTTTACTTTTTAAAAAGCATGTTTGCCTAAATTGTGGCCAATCGTAATGTTACGCGTGATCAAAGTGCCCGCGAAACAATTTGGGTTAGCCAGGCCTGCTATAGACTTATATGCTTGATGCAAAAACTTTCTGTGAAATATTCATATTTGACTAGAATCACAATAAAATGCTAATGATTTTTCTCGTTCTCAATAATTAATCATGAGTTTAAATCAAATTTAATGTTAGTTTCGTTTTACTTAGTTTCAGCGGGTGCAATATCGTTAGGGCTGGATTTGCACATAAGCTAAACAAGCTGGAGCTTAGGGCCTTCCCATTATGAGTCTAAGTTTAAGGCTTCACATTTTTATGTGCATCTCTATACTTGTTGGGAAAGGGCCTGCTAGACGTTATAACTTAGCGCTTGAGAGGATATTCAGGGATGGGCTTGGACCTAACGTCTAAGTCCAGCTCTGAATATCCTCTCAAGCTAATCAAAATTAAATGCCTATGGCAAACTATTTTAAATGATTATCGTGTAGTTAATAAATATTAAAAAATTAAATGTTATTCAATTCTTACAAATTTTGCTTTAATTTTATAGCGGGGTTATTTAATGTTATAGAACAATAATTGAACATATGTATAACTCTCACTTGACGTGAAGAAAGGAATAATAAGAGATTAGATGAATATTCTTGCATTTTAAAATATAAATTTATAGATAGAAATTAAAAATCGTTATGGAATATTAATGAATATAATATAAGTATATTTACTCGTAAATTTAGTAAATAGAACAAAAATGATGCAGCATAAAATGGCTTAATAAATATTGGAATCGCGCAATAATTTATTCTTAATTTGTTAGTTAACAATAATTAATAAAAATATTAAATTCATATATAATAAATATTAAAATAAAGAAATGACGTTATAAAGTATCAGATTATATAATTGCGTGTTTAAAAACATACATTACAGTATAATATTTTATTATTTTCTATTTTTTCGTAGCTTTAATCTTTCTTTTCCTAACACAACCTTACGACTTAAAATTGTTTTATTGTTAATTTAATATACAAAAATATATAAAAATTAATACACTTTTGTGTGGGTTTTTGTATGTTGGAGTATTTTCATGTATGATGTTGTAAACTAGTTTGTATCGTTTCAACGTGTTAGTAACTCGCACAAGTTGTTTTAACGATCTAAAGTAATAAGAAAGAGCTATGTAAGTCGGAAATTAGAAACTTCGAGCGAATTCGAACACCGGTTTTCAATGTACTGTTACTCTAGAGGCAGGATTTTATTTTATTTTCAGATAATGTAGAAGTAAACATCCTGAAAAACGTGTAAGATTTAACTTAAATCTGCAACTGATAATACAAGAAAACGAAGGAAGTCGTATGTCTTGATTTGCATTTTGATTTAGATAAAATTAAATTCTATTCCAGAAAGGAAATGCGGGATAATAAATTCAAGGTCTCTGACGAACTTGTCGACTTACCGAAAATTCGATCGCCATCGTGTTACTTAACCAGATGTCACGCGTGCCAATTTTTCTCATAATCCATCACAAAACTACGTATCAAATAATATTCTTTTTCTCTACTACTTCCCTTCGTTTTTTTTTTTTTTTTTTTTTTTGTATTAATTTAGCGATCTAACATTGTCAAAGAGTTTGTATCCTAGCAACAAGTGTCTAGTTGGACATTTATTTAAGCCAGACTTAATTTAATGGCCGCTTGCACCGACCGAGCGGCCATATTTCAATTCTATTATGTCGTCTACAAGAATAGATTGGATGATAAACACTGTTCGAAATTTCGAGACTACAATCTTATGAATTTGTATCCCAGTTGTGACGTTAAGTGGCGATAAATCCAAACTTTACTTTCTGTTATTTAAAATTTAAGAAAAAAACAATGGTGAAATGATACATAGACCTTTATTCAAATTATAAAACTGGAAATCATTTAAATTTTTGTTTTTTGGAGCAAATTTAACATACATTAATTAAATGTAGGCTATAGGTCGCGAAAAGTATATATATATATCATAGTACACAACAACGAGGAGAGGAGGTCAAAAGTGGCTCCAAAACTGTACACATAATTAATGGACAGCCGTAAACTATTTTAAAGAAATAATCACTTTTTAACGTACTGAATAAGTAATGCATTACTATTGAAGTCGCGTTATATATTACAAGATTTGGCTCCAAACTATCATGGAGATCGCGTCCTACTAGTTGAAAACTTTCGTATATAAGCATTATAACGAATGGATTACTGACAAGCGTAAATATTAACAATTTACAATCCTCGAAGAATTAACTATTAAGCTAAATTTAAAGTATTAAATATAAAAGAACTAAGTTTAATATTTAATAGTATATTAAACATAAACTCAATGCATATATTTCAACCTTTACATTTAGTTGTAAATTATCGTAATGAATATAACAAAGAATATTTTCAATTATTTAACTTATCGTAATGTAATACAGTTTATAATAAATTATTTCTTATATTATTTTCTAACACTAGTTAGAAACTTCCTAATACGGTAAATACATACAGATGTGAAAGACGAAGTTGGTAAAGTGTTTGTCTTATGAATAATATTCATACTTCGTGCCTGTATACGATTATTACACACAGGCTTAACGTTTTACTATATTATCAAAGAATATGAAGTTCCTAAATTTGAATAAGCGTGTAAAAAATATTTAGAATGATCATCTACTTAATGATACTTATTTGCAGATTGAATAATATGTGATATTCTAATGTCCAATTTCCTGAAGAATATTTAAATTCGAAATTATTAAACAAAGTGTATACAAGATCTTATGTTTTTTCTTGTCGAGAAGAGTTAAGCAATAAATTACCACTTTCACCCTCCTTAGAAAGTGTCACGTTGTCCCCCGTTACCATAGAAACGCCCTCAGTATTCTCTGCAACATTCAACTCGGAACTTTTCTATTAGTAATACTGCTTAGTTAGAAGGATAAAGTGGCCTAGTTTGCGGTTCGCCTTTTTAATATAATCGTCTCCGTCTATCTAAGTCCATAAACGAAACAAAATGAAAAAGAAAATAGTAAATACACTTATATGAAGATCTATTGAATTCTTTCTATAATTCATATATTTTATATTAATTATGCAAATGATTTTATAAAAGTTTAATATCAATTGAAATCTTTGTTTATATAATTTAAATTTTTAATTTTGTTTTGAATAATTTATAAATATTTGAGCAATTTTTTAACATACATATTAATTAACAAGTTTCTTAAAGCTACAAAGCAGCATTTTCACTTCACAATTTACAGTAGATAAAATTATTTTAAAATATTTTAATAGTTTATGAAATTTAAATCGTTAAGCTTTAAATTAAGACTTTAATATAAGTTATTTGATATTGATTTAATAAATTTTGTAACTTTTAATTCATTAAAAATATAAAGCTATAGAAGTATTTTGTCTAATTTTACGTGAATTAAATCGTATTATTTTGTGTAAACAAATATAAACACTGTTTTTACGTCGTATAATAATAGTTTTTCCCCTCTCATTCAGGTTCTTGGCGTTTCAGAACGAGAATTCTTAGAAGCAATGGGAGTATTTTTCGTATCCTTCGTGGGTCAATATGGTTATGATCGAGTTCTATCGGTGCTCGGACGTCACATGAGAGATTTTCTGAATGGCTTAGATAACTTACACGAGTATTTAAAGTTCAGTTATCCAAGAATGAAGCCGCCGTCTTTCTTTTGCGAAAACGAAAGCACCACGGGGTTAACTCTTCATTACAGGAGCACTAGAAGAGGTTTCTTATGGTATACCATAGGTCAGATTAAAGAAGTAGGTCGGCATTTCTATAATACGGAAGTTGGAGTGGAAGTGATGAAAGAAGAAACAATCTTTGACATGTTGCATGTCACCATGCAACTCAATTTCGATAATAGAGCGTTTCAGACTGATTTAAGACAGAATGTGCAAAGAGTGGAAAGATTTATGCTACCTGTTAAAGCTGGGTTATTTCTAGAGATTTTTCCTTTCTGTGTAGTTTTCGATCAATATTTGATTGTTAGGACAATTGGAAATAGCTTACAAGCTGTCATGCCAGATACCGTTGGAAGGAAGATACCAGAAGTATTCGATTTAACTAGACCTCTTATTGAATGCACGTGGACGGCGGTGAGTATATTTAATAAATAAATTTAAATCTAAGCTTAAAATTTAAAACACAATTTGTGATGGTTTTATTCAGACTCGCCAAATATAAATGCGTTTTAATATAGTGAAATTATTCATTTCATACTATACCTGATCATATTCAGTCAATTGCAGAATTTAAACAAGAGAGCTTACACGACTTTCCTGGCACTCATAATTTACAAAGCTGAAGTTATGTGTGACGATATATGTTTCGAGATTTTATTTTAAAGTAATTTTTATATTATTAATTATTAATTTATTAAAATATCTTTATTCACAAAAAGGGGATTATCCCTGTTACAGGGGGTTGTACAAAATTGACTTGTAAATTTTTCGTATTATTAAAACATTAACTAGGTTATTAAAATTTAACAGTCTTTATACGTTGGTTTTATATTATTTCGTTATTAACATAAATAAAAACAGTTATTTTAACAAACACAGTAATATAATTATACAATAATGAAGTTATATAATGTTGATATATTTTGACATACTGGCATAGATTTACAACATTTTTGTAATCTTAATGAAATAATTATACAGAGAATAGAGATCATTTTTATTTAGGTTATTGAGAGAATTTCTATAATCTTGGGATGAATCACTTTGGAGTATTCGAGGAATGTTGAAAGAATCACGTACATTAGAGAGATTTTGACATTTCTGAAGTAAGTGTTCAATTGAGAAGTTATCGAATTTGCACCATGGGCAATGATTGTTTGATAGGTCAATATAGAAATTATTGATATAAAGGGAATATTTATTTAGACGTAATTGTGAAATTAGCCTTTTCACGTTGAAGTTAATTGATTTTATCATATAAGGTTGTACAGAAGGTATTTGTAAAATTTTTAAGTACCAGGGATGATAGGTATTGTGATTTAGGCTATTTTGATCCATATTTATAGATTGAGCGATAGCTGATTCCATTAACATAGTATATCCAAATTTCCAGTCCTGAATATTATCTTTGAATAGAAGATCTGATACTCCAAAAGAATTTAGTATTTTATTTAGTTTAGTTTGCCAGAGTTGTATTGTAGTTGATTTTTTACTGCTTTGATTATTTCGTGGTGCAGAAAGGTAATATTACTGTCAGATTTGAATTTTAAACGATAGTAGAATTTAATGATACGTTTTAAGAACAATGGATAAGAGCAGATACGGTTAGTTTCGTGGCGAATTGCGTAGCCTGGGACAGTTCTTTCTAAAGTGAAAAAGTTTGCCAAGAAAGTAGATGTGAAATTTTTCTAATTTATATATATAATCGAGACTCCATATTGGGGATGCGTATATATTATTAATTATTATAAAGAGGCAAAAGACTTATCTTTTAGGGTAGGAATGAGTTATTAAAAAAATTGTAAATGCTAATAACGTATAAAACTTTCATTAAGTCTGATCCTACTCAAGATATGTAAAATGACCTTCACTCTGTCTCTCTACCTCTTGACATTTAACTATCAAAATTTAATAGCATCAATGTCCCATGAATAGAAATAATCCTGTCAAGTTTCAAAATTTTTGATTCATCCAGTCCTGAGATATATTGCAAAAAAAAAAAAGCCAACACACGTTTACGTTCGAGAAATGCAAAAAGACTGGAAGGTCAAAATTTGACAAATCATCATCCTTTCTTTATATTTTATTTTATATCAGCTGGGGAAGTCATATTAAAAATTTCTCAAATAAATTAAGGTAGTTTTAATTTTAGGATGAAAATTATAAATTGAAATAATTGTTCATTTTCTGAACTCCCATCAGTGGTCGAGTGGATAAAACTACTAAATGCTGATTGTTGGTTAAGGCCTCACCAACGGGCTAGCATGTGAAGTTTTCCAGGTTTTATTTACGTTTCTAACACCCAAATAGGGGCCGGTTTTTTTGTATAAAGTCCTGTCAGGAAGTATTCCCTTTGGTAGATAGATTTTGAATTGCTTTGCTGTATCACATCAAACCAAACATTTTCTAAACTTAACACAAATTTTTCATATGAATTTTTATGCGTTGTATACAGAATATATTATTTTCACTTTGAATATACTTTCTATAAATAAATATATGTATTCTTTATTCTTCCAATACTTTTAATTTATAGGAAAAGTGTGTGTTATTTTATCTTTCGAACATTACTAAAATGATTAGATTCGTTTATACATTGATTATAATATTCATTTAGCACATAATATTTAGCATATAACGAGCAATTATTCATTGTGACCAATTTATTTAACTTAAAATATATGCTCTCCACCTCAAATTAATAGAGGCTTGCCCCTGTACATCATACTTTTCCTTTAACAATAGAGTCGTGCCGGTCATCTATCTAACACCTTTCAGGGAAAAATTTTTGAATCGAATTCACGTCCAGACCGGAAGTTCGTATATAAGTAATCAGGGCTTCCTGCCCCTAAAGTTCCATATCTGATCTCGGATTTCATCTGTCTAACTCCGTTCTCGAGATTAAGAAAGACAAACGAACGGACGACAATGGGAAATACAAAATTTTCAAATTGTAGCCCAATTAAACTATTTTCTGTTTTTATCTAAATCTTGTATACATAAAATGTATGTTTAATGTTACATTTATTAATAATTCACGTGCACTTAATCGTAATATTTAACTTTATATTTTAAATCTTAAATAACCTATTTCTGAGTTTTTTGTGAAAATTTTTTTATATATTACTAAAGAAAAAGAATATAAAGAATTATCATTATAAAAACATACTTTTTTTAAAAAACCTCTTCTACTCTTTGACCATCAAGGAGTCTTTTTGGTTTGTTTGATTCGATTTGGTTTTATTCGTTTAGGGCAGCGGTTCCCAACCTTTTTTTGACCAGGGACCACTTTGATTTCATTGTTGTTAGCAGGGACCACAAGGTTTAAGAAAAATAAACTGTGTCAATCTAAAAATAAACTTTTAATGAAAACTTTTAACATAAGTAATCGTTAAATTCGAGTAACATGCTTTAACAGTACTATTATAATAGAAAACATTTTTAGTGAAAATTAAATTCAGTTTGTATCAATGTGAGAATAATAATTTAAAATGAATAAAAGTTTTAAATCTTTCGCGGACCATATTTTAGCTCTTGCGGACCACTGGTGGTCCGCGGACCACTGGTTGGAAACCGCTGGTTTAGGGCAACATGACACATGGGCGATGTGCCGAGGGGGATGCTTCCCGGAAGGATTTTCTATGGGAAACTGACCCCTATTTAGGTGGTAATTTACTAACGTGAAGAAAATCCGAAAAACTCCACTTGACTAGCCCGTTGGAGCGGCGCGAACCCATGATCAGTGTCCAGTGGTTTTATCCATTCTGCCACTGGAAGGCCTAAGAGGGCATTGTCGCGCTGTTCATTGTTTTTCAGCCAGGCTCATAATGAGAGTGGCCGCATAGTGAGAAATGAGATTCCGCATTCCGTACAGGGGGCTCATGAAAAATTTTTGAAGTTGTTTGTCTGAGTACTCCAGAACGATAGACTTTCTTTTTCACATAGGCCTACGTTTTCACAAAATGATGCTTTCTAAATTTGTGGTGTCATATTGTATTGCATTTCACATAGCATAATTTATACTCTTGAGTTACTATTTCTAATTTTAAAAGATAATGATGCTTATTTCAATGGATTGATATAAACTCAGTTTTAAAACAGTTTCTGTATTTCACGTCATATAAGACGCACCTCCATTCAGCATAAAATATTTAGGAATGCAGTATTTAGTGTATTTATGCTATCCCGCACAATCATATAACTATGACAAGATGTAACATAGATAGTAACATATATATACTGTATTAAGTGTTGAGAAAGGTTACCGCTTAACTTTAAAGAGTTGGATACGCGTAACAAACGATCGATTGATAATCGTCTTACGTTACTTAACTAATATTTACAATAATTCTGTTTTAAATAAGTAAAAGTAGTGATAATAATAATAATATGTTTAATTAAACAATAACTACAGAAAAACCTCTACCTAGTCTAACTCGAATAAAAATGAGTTTATCCTATAAGAGTTCGGAACTTTACACATAAGACGCAGAGCAATTTTCGAGCCTTTTTTTTTACAAAAGTTGCTGCTTACATGCTATAAAATACACAAGTATCAACTGTAAAAAAAAACAAAAAAAAACAAAAATGTAATCAGCAGGAACACTGAATTCAGGACAAAAATTCAGGATAGAATCTTGTTCGAAGAAAATATAGCTTATATTCAGTACAGTATAGGCTATATATTTCGCGAGACTATCGAATTACAGTTGAAATACATTTTGACTTGTTATGAATACGTTCAACTAGTAACGGAACCACTACGAACAACAGGGTTATTACAGATAAGATTGTTCGACTCCTA
Source organism: Centruroides vittatus (assembly GCF_030686945.1). Lineage (NCBI taxonomy): Eukaryota > Metazoa > Arthropoda > Arachnida > Scorpiones > Buthidae > Centruroides > Centruroides vittatus. The sequence goes on from NW_027122565.1 coordinate 346,050, forward strand.
GAAAGTAAGTAGGTCAATTTTACTGCTCACTAAGGGCACACCAGTTGGCTAAGATAAGCAGACACATATATTAAATGTAGTAACTGTTAAATTAAAACTAAATAAAAAACACTCAAAATACCACAAAACGTTATTTAAAATATTACAGCTTTATTTTTAAGTAGTAAAGCATGCAAAAGCACTTAAATTTCTTTAAAATTTTAAACTTTATAAGTTATTTATTTCTTTTAAAATTTATTATATTTTTAATTTCTAAAACATTTTTATTAAAATATTTTAGAAGTTTAAACTATAAATTTTAAAAGAAATGAGTGTGTAGTAATTAAAAAATGAGTTTTTAACAAAAATAAATAAACATAAATAAGTTAACATAGATATTTTACATGCGCACATATGCAGTATAAATGAGTAGTAAGATTATTTGCAAACTAATATAATTATTAGCATTAGAAATCAATTATAGTTTTTTAAAGATTATTTTGATAATATGATGTGTAAAAATTGAATGACGAAAATTTGTTACACGTTATTTACGTCTGCTGTTTCAATTCATGTTATGTTTATACAACTTATTATATACAGTATTTAATTAGTTATTTTCTTTTTGTAATGTTTTTGTAAGTTATACTAATTAATGTTTCACAAGTAATTAATATAAATTAGTATTTAATTAAAATACATTTTTAAATATACCTTGTAGATATATTTTTAGTATTATCTATATCGTTCGAAATGTAACAAATTTCTCACAGATTATAAAATAAAATAAACTGGAATGGAAAGACATTTACTTTATGAATTTTTAGAACGTCAGATGTAATGTGGCTCCTCTTTACAACTTCGAAAGTTTTCTTAAAATTCTTGTTAGAGTCATTACATCCAGGAGTAACAGATTTTCGGCATTGATTTATCTATTGAATATTAAATAATAAGATATTTTGTTATTTATATCATAATGAGATTGAAACATTTTAAAATGGTACCGATAATAATGTTACTGTTAAGCTGCAAGACCATAGACAAAGGGAATGAAACATGTTTTGTAGCGACTTTTAAAACAATAGCTTCTTTTAATATTTATTATTTTTAAAAACACACAAATTCGCTTATCCTAAAATTAAAGCTGATGCTGAAGAACTGATTATTATATAACAATAATATAGTATAGTGTATATCAATATCAGAGACCGAAATGTGAAACAGTATTTAACAGTTATTATATATATTTAACAGTACAAATACATTGGGAGGAGAGTTCTTTATGTCTAAAATGTTTTACTGCTGTAGAGATCAATACTAGTCAATGAGATCCAACGAGATTTAATCAGACAACTCCCAGATCTCTCTCTAACTTCACAAAAAATGATGTAATTTCTGAATCCACTCAAATTCTTACTTTATCGCCTGTCATGTAAGATGATTCCTACTAATTAAATTGAAAATTAAATATACCGTATTCCGCATTCTGTAATGCATCTTTTTAAATATCTATTTTAAAAAATTATTCTGCTTCTAATAAAAGGTTGGATTAAAAAAAATCTCTTTCTGTTTTAAAGGGGCGTCTCCGTAAGCCATTCACGGATTTGGTTATCAAGGAGTACTAAACCGATTTTAATTAGTTTTGTCACAAGGGTAGTGTTTGATGTAATAATGCAGTCTTCCAAACCATTTCATTTCAAGGACCATAATGAACGAGTTATGACTAATTGAATATGGAACTACTTCTCATGATAGACGAGTAATACAATAGTTCGGACGCATGGACGCCGATCTGATTGAGATGAGAGGAGAAGCGAGAGGTCGATGGTGTGTTTGTTATCTACGCCGTGATACTGTAGAGTGGTTTAATATCAACAGTGCTAAATTTTTAAGTATTACGAACAATTTTCACACTAGTTACATCATATTATTGATTATATGAATACTGTTAAAACACATCAATATTTTAATGAAACTTATTGAGCTGCAATTTGAAAAAATTATAGACCTATAAATTCCCACTGTCGTCTGTTTGTCTGTCCTTCCTTAATCTCGAGAACGGTATTACAAAGATAAAAGTTAAGATTAATTATGGAAATATTTGGGGTAGAAAGTCCCGATTAACTATGCATAAATTAATAAAAAGTACATAGAAAGACTAAAACGTCTTCACTTTCTCCATGTCCAATCACCAAGAACAATAGTCTTTCACTGCAGAGAAAAAACTATATAATATGTATAACAGGGGTGACCAACAAGTCGATCGCGAAGCCATTTTGGTCGATCGCTCGCGATGTTACAAGTATAACATATTAAGTCGATCGCTCGACTTAATATGTTATACTTGTAACCGAACGCAACGTGTAAACGTAACGCGCAAACGCAACAGTATGCATGCAGTTATTACTCGACTCATAGAAAAACACAGCCATTTAGCTTGAATATTTGGTACTGTCATACGTCAACCAAGAAAAATATCCCAGTATCACTAAATGTAGCGAATATATTTATTCTTATTTCGGATCTATATACCTGTGTGAATCGGAATTTTCATACTTAAAGTTAACGAAGACTAAACAACGTTCTGATTACCATACTGAAGACTCATTATTACCATCTTTGTCAGGATATACACCTAATTATGATTCCTTCCTTAGAGACATGCAAACTCAGTCTTTCCATTAATATTAAGATAATAAAATAAATTCCAAATCTGTCTTTATCTGTAGGTAATTTGAATTAATAAATATTGTTAATAATTACTCATGTCGTTTTAATTTCCCTGGACGTGAGTTTATTGGTGCGTTAAATAATTATGTTGTTTTTTTACGTAAGTGGATATAAAGGGTGTTTCAGTACGAGGTGCACTCCCGCGAGCTATTGATAGATTAGCAAAAAATAAGTCTGAAAAAATGATAAATTTTCCTGGCCCCAAAAAACTCGCGAAAGTGAAATCTTATAATCAAATCATCAGCCATACTACGCATTTTTATAACAACTTTTTCATATTTACGAACAAATAGTACCACAACTTATACATTGCAATTGATAAAAGAGTTAAATTATATTTTAAGTTACTAAAAATCTATCTTGTAAAAGAGTCGAAAAATCGAATTTTTTAGGTACCGCCTGTACGGAATGAACTCATAGCTGCAAATATCAAAAGTTGGGTCTGGAAATTTATTTTCATTATGAGCCTATATCTCGAAAACTTGAGTGATTTAAAAAATAAAAAATAATTTAAAACATATATTTTGCTTATCTACCCATAGCTCGCGGGAGTGCACCTCGTACTGAAACACAGCGTATAAACATAGTACGTATTTCACACCTTTCCCTCCCCACTTAGACTATGCCTATGACAAGGAGTCGATCGCGACATATTTTTAAGATAAAAAGTCGATCTTATGTACACAAAACTTGGTCACTCCTGATGTATAATAAAACTATATAGAAAACTTTAAAAAACACTATATACAAACTTCCGGTCTAGATCGGAAGTAACGTGAATTCAATTCTAAAATTTTCCCCTGAATGGAGTTAAATAGATGACCGGCATGACTCTTTTATTATCAGCTAAAGTATGATATACAGGGGCGAGACACGAGACACTACTAATTTAAGATGGAGAACTTATATTTTAAAATTTATTACTAAATAAATTAAGAATATGATTAAAAATTGCAGCCCGGCATTGTGACGATGTCATAAATAATTGTTCATAAACAGTTACAGCATATTAATACAGTAGTCCCTCGTTATATCCCGCTTTGTCGGGAGACAAAGAAAAAGCGCGATACATCCGGCGACGCGATATAACAGAGTACTGAAAATTCTGGGGTTTTACTAAACAGATTATATATGCTATGGAATCTCTATCCTCTATTCTTTCATCAGCAAGTGTTTCTGATATAAAATAAGCTGTTTTTCAATACTGAATTTTATTCGTGGTTATATCATATTAAATTACGTTTATGTAAACATCGATACCATGAACGCCCATTTAGCATTATTGTTTTTTTAACAATGACATTTAAAGACGAATACTGTCGATATAAAAACAAAATATCAGTTGCGATTTTATTATACAGTATTTCATAAGATATTGCTAATTAAAAATTCGTGTAATTTATATTTTCCAATAAAAATTATGAATACGGTTATCAATTCTGCTTACACTTTTGCTTGAAGCTCACTCACGTTCTTGTAAGCATAAGAAAACTTTTTCAATGATAACAGTCCTGTTAATAACATACTGTACAGTGTAGCTGTGTATTGTCGGAATTTTTGGTGATTAAGTTTACCCGAATTCTGATTTTTCACCTTTGAAGATGTAAATCCTTGTAGGCAATACTTCGTATTGGAAACCACAATGGTCACTATTGAATATGTGATCGTCGTCAAAATTCTCGGATGTAGATTTTATATCATCTTGAAAAGCGTTTGCTGCCTCCATAATGTTCTCTGCTGATTGCAGCTATGTTTTGTTAACAAGCCGTGTTATTTTTCGATTACCAATGTTATAGAGATTATTATAACGATGCAACCATGTATCGCTAGCCTTGAAGTTTAAGTTAAATCGTCCATTTCTACATACTTTTGCGTGGCAAAAGATTTCAGATAAAATGTGGACAATATTTTGAATCCTGTCCTTGTTGCTATGACCTTCTGTATGATATGGCTCTGGATTTGATTATATATTTTTTTGGTGCTACTCGTTTAAAATGTACGCATCTGATTTTTCCAGCGGTGCAGTGTTTGACATCCCTGACTTTTCAGAGTTTGCCATTTCCAGTTAAGATGCTGTTTTGCTTTCAGCCCGATGGATACTCTGCGATTACTACAGCATAGTAGTTTGCAATTTCATTCCTGGTGATTAGCATTTAATCGTCATCGGAAAGGGGTGATCTTCTTTTTCTACATCGGCTAAATTATTTAGGTTATCTACCGAAGAAAGAAGTTAATTAATAAAATAGACACAGCCTTACGTTTATTTATGATAAAGAGATGTTAGCATAACTAATCTACTTTAATAATGTTGTGAAACAATAACACATAGCAAGTATTTTTAATTCAAAGTCTGTTTGGGATATAAGATCGTCCATCATAATTTCAAAAATCTTAAAGAATTGGATTTCTGACAGACGGTCTACTTCGGAAGCTGATTCTACCTGGTATAAAATAGCAAAGTAGTATTTTTATGCATAAACGTAGAAGGATTAGCTGATGACTACGTAATATTTACCATTTCATACAATGACCCATAACGCATCGTGATAATTGCAGACAATTCTTTAAAAACTTCAAAAGGATTAATTCGTTCTGGATGTGGCAATGTTAGATCAGACTGTACTCGAGTTTACATACTAACTTAACTTTAATAGCAAAAATGTATTCTCATTGTTTGCTTTTTTCTTTGTGTTCCCCCACTACAGGCTAACGAATTTCCACTCTCCAAAAAAAAAAGAAAAAAAAGCACTCTCATGTCCGATTTCCTTATTTTTCGAACCTGAAAACGTCCTCTGCTCTTAAACTTTCGAGCAGGAAAACGTATCAGACACGCGTTTATTTATATATATTCATCACTCTAAAGAATAAGATAATTTATAATCGTAACATAGTTAAATGTCAATAAAGTTGTCCGTGATAAGGCGGAGCCTGTACACACCAGCTAATGCCAGCAGACTACGTAATGGATAGTTTAATTTTTAAATCTCGATAACTCGCCCGTTATGGCTCATAGAATGAAACGGTTTGGGGATTGCATTATCGTATTAAACACTACCTTTGTGCTAAAATTCTTCAAAATATGTTAATACTCCTTTGTAAGGCCACTTCCTCTGGCACTTCCATTGTTTAATGGAAGCGCCGGAAGGTGAAAACCGGGGTCCGACAGACAGAATTCACTCATTAAGATCTGAATTAGACTCAATCCCCCATTTATTCAGAATGGTAGATGATGCTCTACCACTGTAGCCTACTTCAGTCATTTTGCCTCAAGATCAAGTTAAGTTAAATTTAAAAAATTACAATTGATATTTTTAGATTTCAAAATGTCGTAATTTAGAAAAAGCAATTCATTGGTCATCCAGAATGAAATATGAGGTATACATAATTATTACATAAAAAAAGTAAATAAAAATAATTTTAGTCGATAGCCATTAACCGATGCAAACCATCTTGTTTCTTTTCCAGTACTTAAATATTAATACAGTAGTTAATAATCAATAATTACATCACATGTTCCTCTGTTTGTCGCTATGGACTGACCTTCAGTTAATAATTTATCTTATAATTTGTTAGAATCAGCGTGACGATATCGCTACGAGATAGTTTTTGTTACTTTATTTTTGAGCAATTATGACGAAATATGGCGTAATTCTCAGTTTCTTTGAGAATTTGTTATTTTACATTGATGTTATGTCGAGAGTGTTTGATAAATTCATCTCAAGGACAGCAATCTTTCATTATTCTTCTTAACTACATCTATTGAATAAAATGTTAAATTTCGATTGGAATTTCTTATCTGTTTCTCAAATATATGTATATGTATATTTTATATAGTTTTTGAAAAATAATAAAAGCGTAGTTACAGGACCAGGAATTACAATTTTAAAATTTTTTGATGACATGAAATGGGAGGGGAGGGGTTGAACTTATTTCATTACATTTTTATGCATATTATTATTCATAGAAATGATAAAGGATTTGAGGGTATTGTGTTTTGATGGATGCCCGAAGAGTTGAAGGGGGTAATTACGGAAACTTAGACAAACTAAAACAATGGAGAGGGGAATAAAAATTTCAAGAAAAATGCGGACGAAATTTAAGGACAGCCCCTAAGTAGATAGTTAATAAGGAGCCAATCCACGACCTACTATTCAGTTATTTTATCTATTCAGCTACTGGTGTACAGTACATCTATTCGTTATAATTATGGCAGTATTAAGCTAGAAGATATTTATTTACTAAATGCCCTTGTTAGATTTTAATATAAAATGTACTTAATTAATATGATGGTAATTTTTATACTTAATTTAACTATTCAAAAAAATACTAAACTCAATAAATTCATTTTCTCACCTGAGTTTTCATGTTGCAAAATTATGACTATATAATATAATACGAATTTAGTTTGAAATAATTAAATTTGTTAAATTTAGGTTTAGTATAATATTTTTATTTGTAAATTATTTATTGTTTACAGTTGTTTTATTAACATTCACTAGTTTTAAAGAAACAAAATACAGTAGTTATGAATTCACAAAACGATTTGAAAATTCATTAAGTAGTTGAGACTAAGTAAGATTGAGCTTAGTCCGCTTAAAGTTCAATCCTCCCCTGTTCTGATCGATGAATACTTTTATGGATTTTTTCTGTATTACGTCTAGTCTATAATAATTAAATCGGTGGCGCCGACTTTTTATAATTCTTGGAATGCTCAATTCGCTTTAAGTAGCCGAGTGCGTATCAGGAATAGACCTTAAATACAGTATAATATATTTGCAAATACAATATTATTAAGTGCTTAAAAAATTCTAGTGTTACGTAAGCTTAGTTTTAATGGCATTTTAGGGAAGCAAATAATAATTTAAGTTAAAGGCTAAGGTCATCCTTTAAAGTATAGGCTGCCCTAGGATTTGCGAGGCCTTAAGCAAAATTTATTTCTAAAGACCATTAAAAGAGGGATGAAGGTAGAGGATAGATTTATTTAGGTGTTCAATAATATGAATATTTTTAGTATAAAAACAGATATTAAAACACAATTATATTTTCAATAATCACCAATTTGATAATTTAAATAAATACTGAAATATGCCAAATTTGAGAGGCCCCTGAAAGAGCGAGACCCTAGGCATTGTTTTTTTCGTCTATATATAGGGCCGCTTCTGCTTCAAGGCTTCGAAAATCTCTAACAAAATGGCTAACCCTAATTAATCTTTGTGTACACAAATATTCAAAAGAAGAGATAAACGTGGAAAAGCACAAAAAGCTTTTGTTATTTGAAAAATTTATGGTAGAAATAACCTGTACATTAAGTGTGATCGATATACAGTAATACAATTCATTTTGCTATATCAGGACTCATCGTAATAAACCTAGTACATAAATATATATATATTTATTTATTTATAAGTATAATGTAGTCTGTTATATAAAAATATGACGATATAATAGTTAGTAATATATATCGATTTAGTACAATATTTTATAATATATTTTAGTAATATATATATATATATATATATATATTGTTATGTACTAGAAAAATAATAATACAAGTATATTATGTATTATTTAAGTCTTTTTGTTATATAGTTAAGGTTTCTGTTTCTATTTATTTTGGCCTCCTCCCAGCGTATGTTTCCGAAAGATAGAAAATGAACCTTTGACATTTTTGATGAAAAGTACGATTCGCTTCCAAACAGCTATCAGATGACGTACGTTACGTAAAGTAATATTAATTTACAGTGTCTTTCATGGCGTGATAGAAGCCAAACAAAGTTTATTTTATGAAGGAGGATAAAATCCTCTAGTAGAGTAATATTTATTTGAGTTTTTTTAATCTTGCTTTTAGAGTAATGTGATTCTAAAAATAATGCAAACAAATTGTAAAGCATTATTTACATATCGACAACTATTAATAAAAATCAGTTTTATTATTTAATAACTGAGGAAAAATAACTGATGACGAATTATAGACCTTTTTCGAACAGTACACCGACAGATCGAAAACTTTAGACTGCATTATTAAAGTTCTTCTAATATTCATTTTAAAACGTTTTAATTGCTCTTTTAATGATTTTTATTATTACAAAATTTTATGATTTTACGAAATGATACCTTTAATAAAATTCGTCAAAAGATATTATTTAAAGATATTATTATTTTAATATCTTTATTAAATGTAATATTTATTACTGTTTAGTAAATTCATTTTCTCTAATTGATTGTCAACTTAACAATTACACATATTGGAATAATAGCGAGAAACTTTTGACGAATTTTATTAAAAATTAGAGCAAAAATCTGCAAAAGTGTTATTTTGGACTGGTTGTATTTGTATACAAAGTCACCTTTCTTCAATTTATATTATATATGATCTCACTAGAAAATATCTAGTGGAAATCTAGTTTAAGTTGATAGCACTGCTATTGCTATTAAAAATAATTAAAGAAATACATAATGTTTGCGAATATTTTTATTACATAAATATTAGATTGTTGAATGTTAATGATATACTTAAAGGATAAAATAGAAAATTTGTTAGTACAAAATTTTAACTCTAGAAATTCACTGTTCTAAATAATCGATCAAAGTAATTAAAACAGACGTCGTTTGAAAATTTTACTACTTTTATTGTTTGTATGTTTTCTATTACTGCAGTATCTTAAAAATTAAGCTTAAAAAGTTCTTTAAGTCTACAAATTTTAAATATACTTGCTTATGTATAAAATAGACACTTCGTGATACTTTAATGGGAGTATATAGTTAAGGCCTAACCTTCGCCAAAGAAGTAATGGGGTGTAGTAATAGGTGTTACTATAAAATAGACTTGGAAAGCACTTCGGGATTTTTATATCTTCCTCGGCCATACATAATTGTCCATGTTGAACAGTGAGATCCAATAAAATAACGTATCACAAGTCCTTATACATTCCAGTATCTTTTTATATACGAGCATGTTTCAAATATTAAATTACAGGCGGTGTTCTACTTTACAAATTATCTACAAAGTTAAATAAGTGCCTTTTTTTCTTACACCAGCTATGTTTTCTTAGATACCTTCACACCCATGTAACTATGCTATGCCTGTAACTAAAGAAAACAAACAATTGAACTTATATCTACTTTACTTTCACAATATTTCTAATGGGAGAAATAAATTATTATTTTGTTTTCCGTTTAGCGTTTGTTCCTAACACAAGAATGGACTTATAAAAATATTGTATTTTTCGTTCTTTCAAATATGATAGTTCAATCAGATATGTACTGCATTACTGAAATTTCCTAACATTTTTATATCTTCAAGATTTTAGGTCATACCAATAATATCTTTGAGTTAATATCAGTCGAAGCAGTTAAAAGACGTGATGAAACCAAATCAAAGAGTTCTACTGATTCCGAATCGGAACAAGATGAAATTCGTAAGTATAATATTTCATTCTATTAAAATAGTAATACTTGATTAGTCAATGTATTTTAAGTTAGCCAAATTTTACTTTGATTAACCATTTCAATTATTTATTGTTGAATGATTAAAAAATTTCATGCTTGTCATTGAACAGTTGAGTTGTACAGTACGTTTAGCGTTAACTTTGCACAATGAATACAATAAGTGTGCATTACGCCCTCATTTCTTTCTCAAATATTAAAAGAAACAAGTATGTTTTTTTAAATATTTAATAAATGAAACAAACTGTAACACTTAAGGAAGATAAAAAAGAAAAAACTTAAAATTTAATTAATAAGAGAGATAAATAATTTTTTGTATGACTATATTAAACGAATAGGTCTTGTTTTTAAGCAATAAAAATATCGTGATTAACATTAAATACTTTGGTGGATCTAGTATGAAACTAGTAAAGCTTAAGCGTCAGGTTCCCTAATCCGGAGGAGTCCAGAAGTACCCTTTTTTTGGTTGTTGACATTGTTGCTGGTTGTGAAGCGGTTCCCATAGCAGTTCAAGCTTCAGGATACCAAAAATTTTGGTTCATCACTGATTGCATTTTTTATTATTGATATTTAGCTTCTGTTTATTCCAAGTAACTGCTGTTCACTTCTAAAAATAGAATAGAATGTAAAAAACAATACTAAAATATTTTAAAAGCATATTTACTTTTATTTACAGTAAATAAAACTGCACTTGTCCGTGCAAGAGTAAAAATTTAAATAATGCTTGAATTCAAAACTTTCAAAAAGAACTTTAACAAACTTTAAAACTTCTTAATGAAAGTATAATAATGTAAATTATATCAATGTATTGCACTGTCTCATCTGTTACAGCATGCATCTGTAATGCACGAATTCAATTGATAAATAAGGGAATAAAATTATCAAAATGCAAAATCGTGTTTATTCGTATGCAATTTTTTACGAGATGGCTATAAACTGTGCTAGCGGTAAGGTGAACGAGGAAAAAACGACACCTTAGAAAAACCCAATTACTGTTAGAGAAATAATAATAACATACATGAGAATCCAGAAATTTTTATAGCGGGGTGTAGAACGGCAACAATATGCCTTATAAATTTTTGTATTACCTGAGATACTTGGCTTTACTCGAGAAAAAGCCTCGGAAGGGGAGTGCAGCCGCGCCCTGCGCACCTTATAAATATGCCCTTATATGTAGGCTATTTTATTATTTATATAGCACCTCAGTTCCCCCCTATGTGCGTTGTCTTGTGGATGTGTAACGCACTGTTTTTTCCAGTTTGTACACTTTATAAAAGTATTTAATACAGCATCTCAGCAATATATACAGACCTAAGCGTCCTATCAGCAAGGATTTTTTTAAAATACATTTACCACATTGTTATGGTTTTTCTACGCTACGTTGTAATAAATACATCTAAAGATTAATTTTTTCAGTAACTAATTCAACATTCTCAGTTTGTGCAAGTAATTTCTCGTCTTTTTTTTTTTTTTTTTTTTTTTTTTTTTTTTCTTTTAATTTCAATTTTATTGCTGAGGGAGAATCGTAAACACTCTGTGTATCATTTACTGAATTTATGACTAGTGGTTATGAGAATTTCGGTTGTGAACGGAAAAGAAAGCTTTGAAAAGAAACTTGAAATAATAAACGTTTGAAAGACTACAGAGGTTTTAGCCCTTTTTTCCGTAAGTCTTGTTATTTTAATTGCACGGATTACTTAACACGATTAGTTTTGGGAGAAATGATTGAACTTCATTTTCAGATTGGTTTTTAAATCTAAACTTATATAGGTGCTACTATATACATCAATGCATATCAGTATATATATTATATTGTATAATTATGTATCATACATGTATTAAGATGTGTGTATAACGTAAATACACATTTAAGATCTTCACTGATCAAAAATGTTGTCATTTTCATTACTGATATTATATAAATGAATTATTTTTTTATTTCTCATTAAAAAGTACTTCGAGTTCTGTTTTCGCTTAAACTTGGTTTAAAATATTATTATTGTTGTCGTTGTTGTTTTATTTAATACAGAATAAAGATAAAATGAAAAGTTAGAAATATTAAGAATATTAAGTTCAAATATTCATTTATAAAAAACATAAAATTATGTTATATGTATAGCCTGTATATAATTTATGGGTATTATTATTGATATCAATAAATAATATACTGTATAATTATTTAACATATTAAAAAAAATGATTTGTGAGCATGAATGATAATTTATATTAACACGAATTCGTGTTAGTATAAATTATCATTCATTCTCACAAATCATGTCCATAAATTACATAACAAAGATATGTGTGAATGGTATTGAGATAATCGTTACAATGCATTTTAGTGAGATGGGTATACAGGTAATTGCTACGATGCTTTACAAAGAGGTGGAATATTTAGAAAAACGTTACATAATGCTAGTGTCTCAAGTAATAGAACGATTTATTTTTGTTTTTGTATAGCAAACCGTACTGTTTATGTCACTGCTTTGTACTGTACGTTAAACTGAGATTTGGTTAACGTTGCATATGAACAACACTATATTATCGAAATAAATATAAAATAATAAAATGGGTTAATTCGTTTTTTATGAAGATTTGATACTTAAAAAAAACTTTTGAAATTTCATCACAATACTTTATTTAATTACTTTCACTATTTCACTTATGGATTATCCTTCTCACAAAATAATTATATTATAGTCAAACCTATCTAAACCGGAGTCAAGCAAGTCGAAAATATCATTCCGATTTGAACAGGTTTCCGGCACTAATATGGTTCCCACGGGCAGCTATGCAGGCCGCTATACGGCGAGGCATACTATCAATATGGCGATTAATGGTTACGTGAGGTATCTCTTGCCAAGCTGTATTGTGCATGTCGTATATGGCATGTAACGGTGGTCCCTGGTTCACCTCACCGGTCTCAGAGTCGACCTGTAGGAAGCAGATTGTTTTATCTTTTGTGGTCTTAAAATTGCCTTCCGTGTTCGAGTTAATCAGTTTCCGGCTTATGAAAATTACATTAACTTATATATTACATGATACGGGACTAGGAAAATAATTCGTAATAAGCAAGTTTCCGTCTTACTAAGAGTCCGGCTTAACAGTTTTCACTGCATTTATTTCTACTTCAGAAAGAAAAATTTCTAACAAAATGTTTCAATGTTTCGATAGGTATGGAGGACAGACTTTTACATTTAAAGGGACAAATGATGTATATGGAAGAATGGAAAAGCATGGTATATTTAGGAACACCAGTGTAAGTACTGTACATATTAATAAGAATAATCTTTCTAAGTATGTATAATTAAAAATATTTGTGTTTTACGCAAAATTATTTGTGTTTTTTTTTCATTCGTAGAATGAGAGATTTGGATGCCATGCTTCATACTGGATTGTATATTAATGACCTTAGCATGCATGATTTCAGTCGAGATATGGTTTTGGCTGGACAGCAACAATCAGCAGAATTAAAACTTGCATTAGATCAAGTAAATCAATTGATTGTTTACAGTTTCATTTCTTTGCCTTTTGAGTAATTACATATTTATGTTAATTTAATTCCTTCTATTTTAAATAATATTTGCAAATTAATGTACTATAAGAATTCTTTGTTTAGAGTAAATATAATAATAACTTAAGACATTAAAATATAAAAATACGTTCGCGCTTTAACATGTAAATAAAATCAAATTTAAAACAATTTATCGCTGTAAAAATATAATTTGGTAATTTGTTCAAATAAATACTTAGCCAATGAAATTCTATTTTTGCTTCCAATTTTATGGTAATAAAATTCATTGGAAAAGGAATTATTTATTATAAAGAAAATGAAAAGTTTTATGAAATCGTAAAGTATAGTTAAACAAAAAGTTTGATTGATGAATTTTCTTTGATGTAAAAACAATTTCAATTTTATTTTAGTAAAACTAATAAAGTTATTTATTCATTTATAACATGATTGATGCGACATTAATTAAATTCGAGGCTGTAGATTTAACTTTATATGTTTTTTATTCAATGTTAAATATTTCTTACTAAAATTAATTAAATAATAATCTAGAATTGAAACATGAAAAATCAGAAAACATACTGTATATGTTACTGTTACGCTCTTATTATGGAACACCGGTGTTGATCTCGGGTTCGTGTCTCATCAACAGGTTCGCCAGGTGGAGTTTTCCGCACGTGTCTAAATTTCGTGAGATGTATAAGTCAGACACTCGTGGTTTTTTACGGCTATCATGGTTTCTATATACGGCAAGCCTGGTCCTATTAAAAAATTGATGTATAGATTTCTATAAATCGTTCAGTGAAACCAATTTCTTTGTAAATAAAAATACTGTACTGGTAGAAAGTCTAGTGGTAAACCTGGAACAAATACACAAACTCGAATATGACTTGAAATGCATTTGTAAAAAAGCAATAAAGGAGTTTGAACCTGTTAAGCTGTGAGGCAGTCTACCGTCAATTTTTCGGAATAAAGAGACTATTACTAGATTAAAATACACAAACTGTTTGTGCATAGTCTAAAATATCAACCAGACTGGTGATCGTTAGAAATTAGTCGATGTGGACTTCTTGAACAAGATAATACGACAAAAACTCGAATTTTGTTGGGTTATGTGTCAAATCACTGGTGTAGGTTTCATTGAAAACTGATAGATACTAACATGACTTGAAATGTTACTGCATACTTCAACAAATTTCAAGTCAGTATCTTCAATAATGTAATCACAATAAAATGTGAAGCTTGCATTACGAAACACTTTGTACTTTAAAACATGTTTAAACCGTGAGAATAAAATGTATGACATCCAATCCATTCAGAAACATAACAGACTAATTTTGTATCTGGAGAAGTTTTTCTGGATCATTTTAAACCTGTAGGAATATAAAAGTGGAAGATATAGTTCTAAAAATTAAATGAAAGCACAACTATTATACTAGTTTCTGTTTCAGTCGAAGAGTGGTTTTCTAGTTGTATTTTTCCTTTTACTCTTTCCGGCTCTGTTATATATAACAGATGTAGAGTATGGCGATTAGGCAAAAAGGGATCGTGTGTCATATTTCCAGTAGGGTCGAACTTAATGACGATTTTACTCGTTATTAGCATTTACAATTTTTTATAAAACTCCCTGCCTTTAAAATTAAGCTTTTTGCCATTTTATAATAATTAAAAAATATAAAACGTTTTTAATAATAAAATATCAAAACAGATGGCGCCACAAATACAGTTTTAAATGTCGCCGAGAAAGTTAAGCAACTCGTCGCTCAATTTTTTTAAGTAATAGCTTGATTTATTTGAAACAATAGTTTGTCCTTTTTCACCAATATCGTTTATTCTGCTAGGAGTTAATTTTACTTTACCCTACATTTCAATAGATTTAGAAAAGACATTGTATTCATTATGATATAACTTGCACTTTTCCACTATTGCCTCTTCAAGTATTCTCATTATCTGTTTAAGATGCCGTTTTAAGAAGAATAATACCCAATATTTTCCACCCATATCCATTATTAAGAAAATGAACAATATTACTTTTTGTTGTAAATTTGCAAGATTTCGCAAACTTCTAATTTAAAAAATTATTCTCCATAAATAAGCAATGTTAAATCAAATCATTTTCTTGTTTTGAGATAAAACTTTTTCTTAAATCTAAGTTTTTTGAAACTTGTCAGTTCTCTGAAATAATATGGCGAAAGAACTTTCATACTTGACAGCTACCTCGTTCAAATTTAGATTCTTTCCTCATATTTTCTTTACAGTTCATTTTTCTTAATAGTATTTTGAGGTATATGTTACGATTATTTTCGAATAATTAACAGGATAACTTATATTCTTCATAACTTGCAGCGATTTTATTAAAAATTATTTTGGTTATTAAAATCTCTTAAAATTAGAGAAATTCTTTAAAATTATTAATTAAAACGAGATACACAGATTAATTTGATAAAGATCAAGAATCTGGCCTCACCATCTTCCACTTGATAAAATGCATTTGTAATGTCAATAAAGGATATGGCATTCAAATGGTTAAATGGAAAATTGTATTCATAAGTGTATCTCGTTTTAATTAAACATTTTAAAGAATTTCTCTAATTTTAAGAGACTTTAATAATCAGGATAACTTATATCTGATAATCAGTGCTGTCTTTAGATACGATCAAACTGTGCAGCCGCACGAGGCACCGAAGGAAATTAGGCTCAAAATTTGCACTATTTATATATTGAGTGCATCTAGATGATAAGCAGCTAAGTAAGCAAGCCAATGATACAATTCTTTTCATATAAAACGAACTGTATTATTAGTTTGTTTACTCAGTAGCTTATCATCTAGACACTCCTATTGATTAGCAAGTTTCTTGCATAAATGCATATAAGGCTAGTGCCGACACTGACTGACCCTAAAACGTAAATTATAAAATAAACTCGAAGAATTAGACATTTTAATAAAAATAATTCCTAAGCTAATTAATAACACATTTTTACATGAAGAAATTGATGACTGTTTTTGCATTTTATATTTTTATTTCGTGAAATTATATTCTATAAATTATAAAATATATCCTATAATTCACATATACTTGAATTAAAATTAATGCTTAGTGAGACAAAGTTGCGTACATGCGGTTTAGCTCCTTAAGACAGTATTTCGTCATATTTCTATTCATCATTCTTAAACTTCAAAATAATGACATAAAATATATGTACCGTACATTAAAGAAAATCTTTCGAGTCTCTCTTCCTGGACAAGAGATTTGTTGAAAGCTGGCATACCAATTGAATAGGTAACGTGATACATGACCTGAAAAATACTAGAATTTTAGCGTACGAGAAATGTGCATTAGCCAGAGCAATATGGAGAGAAACGCTGTGAAGGAAACAAAAAATCGGATTTGCTGAAAAGCCTCTTGAAGAAAATGATGATATACTGTTTTAACTTTCAATACTTTTACATATTAAGGTTAGAAGTGTTATTTATATATAAATCATTCGTAGCTAACATAAATTAATAAACAATTCGAAAAACCGTATAATATGTTCAGAATTGTTAATTGAAATATTTCCTTCCAGAGTGATTTACTTTTTTTCCTTAGCTATAATGGAAGATTTTGTCCACGATACGCTTTTGGAAAAAGTAATTAGTTTTACTGTTGAAAGATGGGCAATATCTTAATAGTTGATACGTCACGTTTTTCCACTTTGACCTCATTTTTCTGTAATACGAACTAATTTTATTAAATAAGCATCATTATTTATTTAATTTGATTATGGATAAATTAGTTTAAAACTATGCAAAAATGGTAGTGATATGTCGAATGATTTGATCCCAAACTTTAGATTTTTTCAGGCATCTTTACAATAAAAAATAATAAATAACAAACAATAATACAATGACAAAGTTTAATGCATGACTAGGGCCATGGAGCGCTTGTATAGGGCCGAGGTGTACCTTTTTACCATCTTTTTCTTTTTGGGAACATGATATTTTACATATCTATCTATATAATAAACATTGAACTCACTTTGTCTATTCGTTTGTTCGAATATCATGTGAGAACGGCTGAATCCTTCTCAGGCTATAGAATATATTTAGAGTAAATATCGATGTAAGGTTGCTTTTAGTTGGATTTATTATATTATATGTTTATTATAAGTACGTATTTATTTTCCGTATATATTTTTATATGAGTATATGTGAGTAGGCCTATTACTTTACTTAATATAACATTTTCCCGAGGGAAGCCGGGGATCTCAGTAAGCATTAATATAAAAGTTGCCAATTTAACAATCGCTAATAAAAGCGTACAAAATGCCAATCACTTTATTCGTATTTATTTCTATCTTTATTTGCGTTTTCATAATTTTACATTTTAATAAATTATGATATACTAATTATGATCTAGAAAGATTTTAAAATATGTTTTAAAAAAGATGATTCATGCTTGGTGATTCATCTAAAATTTCCTGAATATTCTAATTTCTCGATTATTATTACTATTTTATTAATTTTGTAATAAGTATACTAAATTTTTTAAATATTTATATTCTATATATCGTATTTCACGGACTATAAAACGCACTTTTTTCTTCGAAAAATTGCCTCCAAAATTCAGGTGCGTCTTATAGGTATTTTTTTTAAAAATTGCTTAAAAATTAAGGTGCCTCTTATAGTCCGTAAAATACGGTATATACGGTTATCTTAAGCAATTTTAAGCAATTAAATCGTGTAGAATTTGAAGGTTTTAACGAAATAAGTTGATAAAGTGAGAAATATAAATGAAATAACTTACAGATTTTAATAATAAAATTTAAAAAAAAACAATTATTACGGCTCAGTATTTATTTGAAAACTTTACCATAAATTAAATAAAAATAATAAAATAAATTTCTAAATATTTACTAAATTCTATAAAAGATGGCGCCATATGAATATTGAATACCGATGATGCGTCTAGTCAAGCGAACCAATTATATGTCTGTTTAATAAACGGACCACATCATTGGCTCGTTCGCTGTTTGCCATTTAAACGCGCCGTAAAATATCAAAAATAATCAAACAATAAAACATTTTCTTATTTAAAAAATTCGTTTTATTTTTCAAAAATAACTCAATACAGATACATGGATTTATCCGGATAAAGAATCCTACAGATGAGACTGAAACCTTAAATGTTTTCGAACAATGCTCGAAGAAAGTCAAGCTAAGAGTATAACAATATATTTTAATAAAATATAATTTTGCTAAACTTGCATATTTAATTTTATAAAGCGCGAACGTATTTATTTATGTAAATTATTTATATATACAGTAATTTATTATTCTTAAAAAATGTTAAGCGTAGGTTTGGCTATTATTTGATCATCGAGGATTAATTAAAACTCTGTGCATTCATATAAAACATCCCTTGATATAAATTTATATAATTCTCTTCGAATCTCTAATATAATTATGATAAATTATTAACTATTAAATACAAACTTTATTTTTTTCGGCGATGGAAACTTTCTAATTTTGTAATTTTAATATATAAATACGTTGGCGCTATAAATAAATATAATTTAAATGTTAAAAAATAACTAAATTATTTTAAAATTCTAAAAATAATTTTAAAATATTTATTTAAAATAACGCTTAAAAATAACTAAATCTAAACGCTAAAGTCTAATATATTTGATCCTTAAAAAAACACTAACATAAAAGTTAACACGAGAAATAAAGAGCATCAATGAGAACTTTGGCTCTTCTGGTTTTAATTTAAACTATACTTTACACAATGCAAATTTAATTGAGCCACTAGGAGACAATACTTTGATTATATTGACTTCATCCACTCGAAAATATAAATACAATCGAACTTGCAATAACGGCCACCTCTAAGCTGCGGCCATTTTTTCGGGAACGTTTCTTTTTCAAATGCATACAAGCTAATCTTCAAACAACGGACACCTCCGAACAACTACTATTTTTTACCTTCCCGTAAGTGGCCGTTGTTCAGAAGTTTGACTGTATTATAAACTTAATAATTAATTTTTATTTAATGGATTAATCTGTTCTATTATTTTTTTCTTAATATTTTGTTTTGGATCATTTAAATATAAAAATTTCCAAAGCAACAGTAATTTTGTCTCCATCTGCTGTAAATGTTAAGTGGCAATGTCAGTAAACAAACATAGACATTGCGTGTAAAGCAGCAACTGTATAACAAACCAATAAAATAGCCCGTTTCATTTGAAATTGGTTTGTTATCCAGCTATATTAAAGCCGCTTTATCAGACAATGCGCCCATGCTGTTAGCCCTTTATATCTAAATTCAATACCAGCCTTCTGCTTGTTTACGTTTGACAGGTTATAGAAGTTCTTTACAAATTTAGAATGTTTAGTTTTTGAATTCTTGTGATAAAGAACCAAGGAAAAGTTAACTACTTAGAATTCGTTCTTTTCTTTCAGCATGCAAATGTATATTGGTAAACTTTTGATTCTTAATACTGTATTCTGAATAAGTATTTAAGCATTTAAGCCTTATTTAGTAGGTTGCCAACCGTCCCCCATTGAATTGTATTGTTTTCCCGTCCTTCTTTTACCGATAATGTCCTCCTTTTTTAGTAATATTTTAATTGTCTTAATTTTATTTTATTTTATTATCTCTGAAATATTACCCGTTCCAATACTTTAAGTTAGTTTTAGAAAGACAATAATATTAATCAGAGTCAGATAAGAAAATTTTATTTTCTTATCTGACTCTGATTAATAATCAATTAGAATTGCATTGCTCAACAGTTCGAAATAATTCTAACATTGAGTTTAAAACCCTATTTATTATCTGTTTATTATTTTTTTTATAATTTACAGTTATTCAAAAAATATTTATAACAAACTACTTTGTTATAAATGCACGCATTCGCTGTATAATGTCCATGCAATGCCCTGCTTTTTTCAGAAGAAAGTTGGTAACTCCACTTATTGGGTTTATTCTATATTGAGATATAGCGAGTGTTTACAACTTTAAGATTACCTCCGTTAATACGTTAACCCAAATAAAATATTAGAAAATGACGGCCATAACTTTATTATATGCGACTCATTGTCGTATTTTCGAAGCATCAGGTAGGCTCCACAGCCTACTGCTTTGGAAGATTCAGAATCAATCCGGACTGGTTGAAATATCCCATGAATTTTTCGGGGTAATCCGTCCGGATATGTCGACGGACCGCCAAATTATGAACATGATCGAACTCATAACTGACTAGTTAAAAAGGCCCGTTGGTGCTCGCAGGACGGAGAGAGTTAAAAATAGATGCATCGAGTCATTTGTAGGAGCTTGAAAAACAATTGTTACAAATTATTCTCCCTTTGCAATCCTTATATATTAAAAAAAATATATTTTTGTCAAATTTTATTATTTAAAATACATAATTTTAAACATTGTTTTGTACTTTTAATAAATTGGGGATTTCAGAGAAATAAATGATCCGGGATCGCTCAGTCTCTGAGATGCTCTGCATCAAGTGAGTAATACTTTGCTATCAGCATAATCGGCAAAATTTTGTGAGTTTTATTTTTGGCTTAAATTAGTTTGAAAAATAATAAAAGATAAAATTATGAATTTTATTAGTAGAGATGGAAATAAAACCGGCTCATTTACCACTTTAAAATCCGCAATTTATTTAAAAAAAACACAGAACGATATTAAAAATTATATTATATACAGTCAAACCTGTTTTTATGCGGGGGATAGGGACCGCATTTAAAAAAACGCATAAAAAAATCGCACGAAACTTCACGAGGGGCTATAAAAAATAGTTTTCGCAACACAATTTAAAAAATATTTTTTTATGCGGTCAATAGGGACCGCATAAAAAAAGTCTCACATAGAAAATAACTCAAAACCGTACGAAATAGAATTTATTGACAACAGATGTCAGCACTTGACTGCATCGTCTGGTCTATCGTCTGTTTATATATTTTTGTCCAGGTGGTGTTTTGTTGACTTAAAAAGTAAATTATTTCATTTTTCGCATATTCATGCAATAATATTACTATAATAAGTGCATTTATGCTATAATAAGTTTATTTAGCTATGATAAGTCAACGTGAGACATGACGAATCGCACGAGACTAGTCGCCAACTATACCGCACAAATAAAAACTCGCACAAAAAAAACCGCACAAATTAAAAATTCGCATTAAAAAAATCGCACAAATAAAAATCGCACATAAAAAGAGCGCATAAAAACAGGTTTGACTGTATTTTAAATAATCAAATTTGATAATAAAATTCATCAGGAGAGATCGGAGATGTACAGAAAGACTGGGAAGTGTCGAAAATGAAAAAATAACCGAACAAGAAGATGGTGAATGTAAGAGAAGAAACGGCAGATTCATTAGAAGGAACTAAAAGGAATCAGACAGCAGATGAAAAAGAATGAAAACTGGCAATCTTTCAAATTGTTTGCATAACATCAATAATAGATGCAATAGATAAGAGGTGAAAAACCCTTGACAAGCGTACCAAATGTGGCACGCCAACAACTTTTTTCGGACACGCAACCCAGGGCTCATCTTAAAAAATAAATATCTAACATCGCTGAATTGTTTATTTCAATTTAATAGAATACACTTTTGTTGAGTACAGAGATAATAAATGAAAATGAAATGAAGAAACAAACACTGTTAACTGTTTTAGTAATAATAAGGAACAAAAAAATAATGTAATTTCAAAATTTTCGGTTTGCACGTGAAAAATTTTGCATCGTATATTTGGCAATTTTGGCACGCACACTTAAAAAGGTTGCTCATCCCTGCACTAGGTCAATATTTTAGAAAACATTACATTAGTAAGCTTACTTTTGGAAATTTTATTTCCAGAAGTAGGCCTGTGATAACATCGTACGATAGTCCGATTAAATTTCTAATTTTCTAAAGTATAATGATAAAAAAAAACTATAAAATATTTCATGTACGATTTATTGTATACATTCGTATGACAATATGATTACATTAGCGAAAAACTATTTAATTTTCATTGAATTTCATAAGATTACCATTAAATATGAATATTTTTGTCTAAAGGAATTGCAGAAAAGTAAACAATTAGAGGAATCAATGAAAAAATTAGATATTGAGATGAAAAGGACGGATGAATTATTATACCAGATGATACCAAAACAAGTTGCCGATAGACTGAGGAAAGGCGAAGCGTCTGTAGAAACCTGCCAGGTATTTTTACATTTATACATATATTTCTGTAAAAAAAAAATTTCTTGATCATTTGGTCAAGCATCCTTGAATATTATTAATGACTATTCTAGAAAATGTTAATGTCTTATATAGTGATGGTAATATCTTATCTGGAGGGGGACGGGGCCAGCCCGTCCCCCTCAGCCACGCGTAGAATTTTTGAGCTCCCCTATCTAAATGACGAGATTCTTTCTGATTACTTATATTATTTAGATAAGTATATAACTATTAACGTTTAAATTTCGTACTGTTTTGAAGGTACATTATTTAATAGTATTTTATTACATTAAATTTCAAAAATTTTCCAGGGCGGGTCCCGGACTCCCTCCCTTTCCCTAGAACACTCCGTAACTCCCATATCCTGGTAAGGCCATCCCACAATTTGCTAGAACCACCTCAATAGTCGGTCTAGCTACGTCCTCGATGTAGAGTGAGTCAGAAGCCTCTTAACTTTGTCATCGTACAAGCATGTTATGCTTAGGAACAATCGTTTTTCTTCTTAGTTCCAACATGTTTCTATCAAGTCAAAATTTCCCGTCCAGTTCAATTCGATTTTATAAGGGTGTTAAGCGACTTTTAATTCACTTTGTATTATCATCTTTCTGCATCTCGATGATTGATTTTACTATTTTTCTCTATTTAAAAGAATTTTCGATTAAAAATGGTTTAGAAACAATATATAAACATGAATATATTTATGTATTAAACGATTCAATCTTTGAATCGTTCAGAATGAAATATTTATACTGTACTTTGGTTTATGAAAAGATAAAAGGATATTTTCTTGACTATTATAATATTAAAGATGGAATTTATATCAATAAATTTTTAAAATGAATATTTTATCTTTATCCATGTATAATGCATAACTTATAATTCGAATAAAAATAATATATTTTTATCAATAAGTGTAATGCTACAGACAAATAATTTTGAAGATTTATATTTTGAAAAAAGAATCGAACGTAATAAAATTTGATTTGAAAGAACGAAATTTAATTAAATTAAACTTGAAAAATTATAATTTTCTGATCTTCATTATTTATTACGAAAAAAAAAAATATTCAAAGTAGGCTATAATTATATCCATTTTATTTCAAAGCAATCTGTTGAAATTCATATACATTAAATTACATAATATTACAAAACATGTTCCGGTGAAGGATTTCAAATATCGCTCGAGATTTCTTTTAGATGAAATTGTTCTTCTAGACATGAGGCAACAGAATATGCTTAGAAATGAAGTCGTCCTTCAGTTGACTGGAAATCCACTTTATTGGACACCTCTCGTGGAGAGGGTCGTACAATTCTGAAAAACCTCTTTTCTCAGGATCACGTTTGTGCGACAAAGCCGTTCTCAATTCAGGAGCTTATGAACATAATTGTATCAGCTGTGCGTGTTGTGACTCCAGAAATGTTGTTGAAGAAACTAAACACCGCATAAGCATATACATTGACATTGCAGGTGGCCACATAAAATGAGATTCAAAATCCTCCCCGGGATATGTTTTGTAACATCAAAAACAATATGTAATGAATTGCAACACAATTACTTTAAAATAAAATAGGGGATATAATTATAACTAAGCCTGTATATTGATAACAACACTAAATATTCTTTTTTCTTTCAGTATTTCGATTCTGTTACAATTTTATTTAGCGACGTGGTTACATTTACGGAAATTTGTAGTCGCATCACACCTATGGAAGTAGTATCGATGCTGAATTCCATGTATAGTATGTTTGATCAATTAACAGAAAAGCACGAAGTGTACAAAGTAGAAACAATAGGCGATGCATATATGGTGGTTTGTGGAGCACCAGAGCACGACCCACTCCATGCCGAAAAAGTCTGCGAAATGGCATTAGATATGGTTGTTGTTATTGGAGATTTGAGAGATCCGTCTACCAACGACAGTTTAAGAATACGTGTCGGTGAGTGGAATTTTTGGATAACTTGGATTTTAATATCTGTTATTATTGAATTATCTTCTCTTAGGTGTGCATTCGGGTGCGGTTGTCGCCGGTGTAGTAGGCTTAAAAATGCCAAGGTATTGCCTATTCGGTGATACCGTCAATACCGCTTCAAGGATGGAAAGTACTAGTGAGGTAAGATCGGATATGGGAACATTTCTTTGCAAAAATAATTAGCAAAGTTTTTTGTCGATGATTTATTGACAAAAATAACTTTATAGTTAGACACAACTATAAACTTATTTCTGTTACAAGAACGTTACAAAAATTAAACTTCATTCAAATATGTATTTTATAGCAATATATATCTAATATGGTGTCTGTAATCCTTATTTAATATATAATTTTAAACATTTAAAATATTTGATGTAAAATAATATATCAAGGTTTTCAAAAAGTATTGATTCACAGAATTAGAAAGCAAATTATATAAAACCACGGAATAATTTTCAGGCTCTTAAAGTGCACATCAGCGAAAAGACGAGAGATCTTCTTGTACAAAGCAATTGGGATATATCCGAGAGAGGAACCATAACCGTTAAGGTATGCAATTAACAAAGAACTTCTCAAATTTTTCAGAGTTAATCTGACTACTACTATTTCAGGGAAAAGGTGAAATGAAGACTTATTGGTTACACGGAAGAAGAGGAAGAACGTCAAAGATATCAAATAAACAAGAAGAAATTAAGCCTCCCTCTTTAGCACCCGTTACAGAATCCGGAGAAACCCGTTCCCTTTATTCTCCAGTTACATTTGATGAGGTTTCTCGGTTACAACCTCTTTCTCCACTCAGTACTGGAAGTAGCGATTATAATAATCCTATTATAGACGTTACGGAACCATTAAATCCTGCAGATTTTCAACCATCTTGGCCTATACCGAAAGCGGTAGCTTCCCAGACATCACCCCCTTTAGAATCCTCAAGTCGTAGACTGAGATTCACTGAACCAGAATCACCTCTTCTAAATGGAGGTGTTTATCCTGGTCGCGATATAGGTTGTCCTTGTTGCTGTAAACATTGTCATCTTCAGCTTCCCGACAATGCTATTAGAAAAAGCAAACAAAACATGAAAAGAAGTGGAATAAATGTCATTCATGTCACACCACGTATACGTCATCCCGAATCCCCCGAAGAAATTATAAAAAGCAATGCCTGCAAAATAATATGAGAAGTGTAAGCGATTTTACAGCTTATGTTTCAACTTTATTTTTAGCATATTGAGGTTAATTTTTAGTGAAAATATTTATTTAAATTAGTTTATTGTCTTTTTTAATGCATAATTTCCATGCAAGTAGGGCGCATTGTCTAGTAAAGCAACTTTAATACATAGCTTTAATACAGCTTTATTAAAGCCGCTTTACTAGCAATGTTCCCACGAAGACAGCTTTGCGATTTTTGTAACTTACTCTACTGTAAATAACATTGAGCAGTGGTTCTCAATCGTTTTCACTCGACTACTACCCGAGTCTTCTGTCTATACACTTGTAGCTCCAACCAATCTTTCTTGCGTATCAGAACGACACGCATACCATTGGTTGAGAACTGTTGAGACAAAATAATTTAATATACTCTAAATTCTTCTTTAGGATAAAAACTTATTTAGAAATATTCCTTAATAATCATGCTCCAGAAATTAGTTACCATCATCAATTGGCACAATGCATTGTTTTATGAAAGGTTACTTATTACATAACTTTACCTAACAGAATTTATCTGTCGTTAATTATAAAATGTGCAATAACTACTGAAAATCTGATAAGATTGCCTTTATATACATTAAGAAGAAACGAAAATATAGGTCATATACAATTGTTTGCATTCAGTGAAACGTTTACAAAACGTCTACGAACGACAGAATCAACACTGAATAGCGCCCTATTCAATTAGTATTATTCTGTCATCTGAATAATCGCCAAGCTTTCTTTATAAATAGTTTTTAATGAGCTGAACGGCTGTTACTTACAAAAGATTTATTTTTATGTGGGGTCGTCCATTAATTACGTGTACAGTTTAAGGAGAAGTTCGCGAAATGTACATCATTGTACACGACTGGAAGTGAGGAGATCGAGGCATTGTCTACGAGGACTTTGTTTTGGTGATATTAGTGGCATTTGTTCTTAAAAGACTGATTTGCTAGTTTTGAGTAAACTATCAGTTACAATATATTCGCAGAACTTGGTCGGGAGACTCAAGAACTATTGTACACGTAATTAAAGGGGAGAGGGGTTTGTCAAAAGTGCATGATTACACACAATGGGGAGAGAAGGTTTAAAGGGAAATAAAGAACTGTACAAGTAATTAATAGACAGCCCCAGTTAGATATACTTTTAAAATGTAAATGTATGCGAAATTTTCCTAAACTAATTTATTTTGTACTTAATATTACACGAAATTTTACATATTAAATTAAATATTTAATGACGAATTAATTGAACCAAGTAGAAATTTTAACGTAAAATTTCTAAAATGAGAACTATTTGCATCTGTAAATAAATAATTTATTTCAGATAATGTAAATAAAGCAAAACAAAAAAAAATTATGTAAGTTTAATCATACCAACTTAAGAGATGCAATGTATATAAATATATATGAGCCACAAGATACAAAAATGAGAAGATTATTCTTCTTGGAAGACAACGACTAGAGCCATTGATGAGTGGAAGACTTGCACGAATACTTTGTCTTCTGACACTATCTGTCGTCAATCGGATTGTTCCAACTACCCATCGTGCACGTTCCTTTAGAAGACCACCACTCTTGAATGTCCGAATATGATTTAGGTCTGGGTGGAGCGTGTAACATGGCGCATACTCTACACCAAAAATAGGTATTGATAAACTCACCGTTACCTTTCCACTTGAAGTATTCGTTGTATAAAGTATCGTTTTGGTCAAGTTTGATTAGATAGTCTGCTAATTGACGAGGAGACTCGAAATCATCCACGTGTATGTATGAATGAGGAGGTGCACTTCTCTCGTAATCTTCTTTTCTTGCTCCCATAACTATAGGAAGGACGTTATGGCTGAAAAATATAACAAAAGGTATGCTGTTGTACAAATTTATAACAAATGAAAAGGAGAAAAAAAGTTTAAATTTGTTACAATCGAAAATATATAAAACTAATATTGCAAAATAGAAATTTTATAAAGAATTAATTAAATCCTGATTCATAAATAAATTATTATTAATTAGAAAGGCTTTATTGGGATTTAATAATTACAGAAAATTCTTATATAATCTGCTTTTTTAAAATTTTAATATACAGGTAAAATCATCAAATTTTGAATATGGATTTAAAATTAATAAAATGACTTTGCTATAAAGATAAATGTGTAATTACAATTTATTCAGAAATTTTTTATTAAAAAATACAATTAAATTAAGAGCGAATCACTATAATAATTTGCCCTATTATTGGTTAAACAATAGGAAAAGTTACAAGTATTATAGTAATTTTCTAACGTAAAATAAATGAATATATAAATATGATATGACGTATACAATATCTATAAGACTGTGTTATACATTATATAATTACATAAACATATGAATGAAGTGAGAATTGAACCATAATCACGAAACTTCGATTCATTCGATTCTCTTCAACACCTTTCTCTCACTCAAATAATTATTGCTTACAAAAGTAAAAACTTTTAATGAAACCGAATGAAAAATAAATACGAAAGCGCATTATTACGAGCAAAACAAAGTTGATATTTTAAAAGCCGTTTCGAATTTTATGTGCTTCTATTTACATTTACAAGAAAGTTTGTTTAATAATATTAATAAACAATCTCCGTCTCAAATACAATATATATTTTTTTCATAATGTAGAAGTAAAATATCAATTAGTACAGACATGAAATCCTTTATTCCGATAAGAGTTCGCTATTTAATTGTATAATACACGGAAAATTACCAACCTCCCAGAAGGAAACTTGTCCTTATTGTGATGTGACACACGTGAAGAAAATTCGAAAAACTCCACACGGCCAGCCCGGAGATGGGCACGAACCCGCACCTCACCAAGGTGTGGGTTCGTGCCTCACCAACTACCAGTGTTCGGTGATTTTATCTAATTGACCACTGGTAGGCAAGAAGTCTTGTCTTAAATCAAACGTATGCATTAGAACTATCTTAGACGCATTTAAAGAGCTCGATAATTAAATAATCAAAATTACTCTAATTTTAATATTAGATAATTACTCGAATTATTTTACCGTTTGAGAATATATTTCTAATTATGTAAATCGTTTCATTCTCGTATTACTAGTTTTTTTTATTTTTTAATTAGTAACGGTTGGTAGCAACAGTCTAAAATCACGCGACTAATTTTACTTGTCTGGACTATTATTGCAAACAGAAAAAATCTTCTTACGTAATCATAAATAACAGGTTTACGCTATCTAATTTAATATTAATTCAAATTTATGTATCTCAAATATGTGAAAGTTATTGCACAAAGTACTAGAAGTAATCTCTGCAATGCTTTTAATAATGATTTATTATTTTTATTATTATTAACTGTAGATCTATTAGGGGTTGATCTCTTTGGTTATGCACGCGATCTCCAGCAGATGGCGTTAAAAATGTAATGCTTTTTCTATAGAAAAATTCTTTTCCAAAAATTCTCGAAAACGGAACCAAATAGTTTTTGCTTTAGAATTCTATTTAATTCTATTAACGTATGGCTCAGAATTTTGACAATAGAATTCGTTAATTTTCAATGATTTTAAAAATTCATAGAAAAATTAAAGAATTCCAGTTTGTAAATTCTGAATCGTACGATAACAGAAGAATTGAATAGAATTCTAACGCAAAATTCTGTTTTATTTTTCTATCTGCTTCCGTTTTCGAGATTTTTTGGGAAAGGAATTTTGCGTTAGAATTCTATTCAATTCTATCTATCTATCGAACACCACGTACAGTACGTATCTTACAAAGTCAATTATTTTGCAGGAAATCCTTTTTGAAACGATTCTAAATTAAATTCACATTTTTTAAAAATAATAAAATTTCTGACTCGAGAATCGTATTTTATTCCGACTTGAACACCTCTTTAAATACCCACTTTGTAATGACGACCACTTTAAATTATGGGTACTAATGTCGACGAGTGATTAATTTAAAAATCAATAAGCGTAGGATAATAATAAGCACGATAAACAATTTAAATGACGCAAGTTATGTTATTTTAATGTCAAATCAATAATTGCGAACAATGAAAACGTTTTCTTTTACTCATTAAAATTTGAAATCGGAATGAAAGAAATTTAACGCATTCACAATTTCTCTTACAGTTTTATTACCAAATGATTATTTAAATTTCTGTATTTTAGTATTTAAAAATATTAATTTAAATATTATTAAGATAAATATAATTGTAATATTAATTTAAAATCCAGTAATTAATAATAAGCTATAAAATAATAATGTAAAAGTTCTTTTACGCTATCTAAATGTAATTTCCAATCGATTAAATATAAAATAGACTTAAAAATTATTATGAAATTTTATAAATAAATAAAAATAATAATCTTTTTATTTATTAATTAATTTTCCCTTTAAAACTAATAAGTTTTAAATTATCCAACCAACATTTAGAGATAAATCTATTGTAATTTGATGCATAAACTTTAAATATTGAGAACTATTTACATACATTTAACATAACTTTAGAATTGATTATCATTTAATAAATTATTCTACTAAATATGTACGAAGAATGTCAAATTAATTTGACGGGATACGGCAACACAACACTTGGGCGATCTGCTAAAGGGAAGACTTTCTATGGGAAACTGACCTCTATTTAGGTGTTAGCACGTGAAGAAAACCCGTAAAATGTCAGTCTGTTGGTCTAACACGAACTCGCGACCCTACTATCAAATATTTAGGTTTTATCCACTCAGCCGCTGATGAGAGAAGTCAGTAAACTTTCTGGAAGTGTTAAATATGATGAAAGTTATACCTGTAGTAAATAACAACGGTGTAATTTCAATACATTGTTGATAAAGTTTATCTATATTTTTTATTACAATATCACTTTTCTTTTCGTTCTTTTTACTAAGTTTTCGGTCTTCTTTTCCTTCTCCTTCCCTTACTTTTTCTTCCATTGCAAATTTATGAAAGTTAAAACGTTAATTAAAAAATTATATTACTATTGAAAGAAATAGTGGATATATTTTGCTGAAATATTACTGGAATTTATTATCAATCCAATTGAGAAAAAAGTCTTTTAAGCTTGGGCAAAGCTTTTCTCATACATTCAGGAACAGTAATTGATATATTTCATATTAATAATTTTAATTAATATGAAGTAATCAATTTGGAATGTTAAAATGTTTCATTTTAACTATAAAGGTATACAAATTCATAAAACAAGTTATATTTTTCTATCTTAAAACCTCTAAATCTGTTAGTCGTGTTAGTCAAATAGTTGGTCGTGCGTCCGTGCCTCGCCAACGTGGCGTTTATCGGGTTTTCTTTACGTTAGTAATGGGCGTATTCAAAATCTCACGCGCAGCCAGCAACTCTCAGCGCTTCTGTTCAAAATCTTAGCCAACTTCCTGTTGCTGCCAGCGCGCTGCCTGCAAACTGCAAGCGTCTTTGTCAGTGCTTGATACATCAGCAAACAAGATGGCAGCCAATACCTAAATAGGGGCAAGTTTTCCGTAGAAAATCCTCCCTCGCCAGATCGCCCATGTACCACGTTACCGTGTATCCTACAAATAAAAGAAAACAAACTGAACAGAACTTATACGTAAGTTATACACATATTTCAGAATGAAAAGATATTTTTGTTTCGTTATATTTTATTTATTTATTTTTTAATCTTTGCTTAAAGGGAGAAGCATATGTCCTTTCTGCTCCTCCCTGATTGTACAGTACTTGTTGAAGTACTATAGTGTACAGTAACGTTTAGGTAAAGAGTTTAACTAAAATTCTACCTCTTCAAATTGTCTAGAGTCGGACAACACTTTCTATTCCAAGATTTATGAGAACATTTTTTAAAATAAAATTATAAATATTGTCGAATATTGTGCGTGGGAACGTCGCGATAGAATTAATAAGTCGAGAGGTTATCAGCCGAAAGTTAATTACTAAAACCCGAGTTCAAACTCATCATCTCTTTTGGAAAGATATGGTGAGTTTGAACCACAAGTTGATGCTCAAGATCTTGATTCCTACAAAGACATCGAAGATGACAAGAATGTTAACGTAATAAACTAATTGGAAGACGCTAAATCGCGTTAACTATGAAAACATTAATTATTTCAAATGCTGTAGCTTCAACCCAGTCAATAAACATTTTTGATCGTTTGGAAATGTCCGAGAAATTAAAGTATTTCTTTCAATTTTTACTCACTCGTCTCCTGTTGTAAGGTCTCCAAAATAACCTTGTCTCGAAAAAACCACGAAGGAGAGTACGGTACGTTTTAAAAAAAATAAACCCCGGGATTTAATCGACAAAGTATGATATATTAACGAATATAAGAACTTTTAATGAAAAAAATATAAAAACTGAAAAACTTATGGAGCATTTCTTAGTACACAGCATACATCTTTAATTAGTAACAAATGAAATTATTCTTTACGTATACGGTATATCTTATCTAAATTTTAAGATTTCGGTTAAAGACTTGATGCATATTATTTTGAAACTGAATGGTACACGGATAAAGTTCGTAATATTGATTAGAAAATTGTAAAATTGCAAATACATCATATGTTCCTCATAAAGTTCATAAACTTCTAAATCTAGTTATGTAAAATAGCAGTAAATGTTAAAAATCTTTTACATCTTTACAATAATTTACAATAACATCTAAAGGAATAGTTTTGCTCTACATGAGACTATCCACTCAGAGATCTGGCAATTTTCAATCAAAGATCTCGAGATACTGTATATCAGAGAATGAAATTGGAACAGATATCAGTTCGAGCAACAGAGAAAATAAAACTTTTTCTTTTTTAATAAAATACGTGAAAACTGAATTGTCACCTGTGACATTCCAGTCACGAATCAAATTTTACATTTAAAAAATATGAGAAAAAATAACTTCTTTATACGGTTTTTTCGACTTTTTAAATGTTAACAAGAATAAAATGCTATATAAATTTAGTTTAAAGTAATACATTTTTATTTATATTATTATATTATTATTAATAAATTTTTCTTAGGGTATGGGTGCTCCATTATGGCGCACCAAATTTTGACCACTATTTTGATCAACTTCCAAGTTTTTTTTTTTTCTAACAAGTGACTAAACTATCATCTAAAGCTTAGTCATTTCTTGGTGGAAAAAAAACTAAGCCATAATGAGAACCAATACGATGAGGAAATAATGGGGCAATAATGAAGCCCTCACCTTAATTATCTTAATTTAAAGGTTCTGTTTATTATAAATTTATTAGAGAGAAAATCTAAATGATTCAATCCAGCAGCACAATTCGATTATTAGAAATTTCTAATATATCTTCGAGTACGTTGCAGTGATTGAACTTAATTAAGTTCACTACAGAAGAAAGATTGTCGTTTCCACGCTAATGCACTTGAACTCCTCTCAGACAATAACTTTCATTCTCAATTTCTACTTGTTTGACCTTTCTACAACTTGCACTTCAGTAACAACTTGACGTTAATATAACTTTTCTAATTCATTTTTAATTCGTGAAACATAACACGATGTCTCTTGTAATTTGATAATTACGTAAAAATGCAAATTACAACTTGTTGCGTAATAATCTCTCTCATATTGTCACGAACAAAGTGATGCGTGTCGGATTCTCTCCTTGATATCCGCCATGTTTTAATCTGCAAATTATGTATAATTTAATTGTCGTACTTTTTAGGTCGAGTGCAAGAGTGTATGTAAAATTTTCTTAATGACTTAAATTCTTTGAATGTATTATGGAAGTCACGCAAAAACCATTCCTGGAATTTTATTTATTCAAATTATCAAGAACATTCTTAAAATCTATTTACAGCGCTCCTTAAAAAGATGCCCTATAACATATTAACTTCAACACTGAATTAATTGTCAACGATATTTGCAAATAAAAATAATTTAAAATACTTGAAATTACTTCTATTTTTTTTTTATTCTAGAAACTGTCCTCTGACTATTGTTTGGGTTTGGGTGGGATAAGGCAACGAAAAAACGGCCGCTCTGCCTCAAAAGGGAATGAATGCCTCTCGATAGGACTTTCTACGAGAAACTGGCTCCTATTTAGATGTTGGACACGGAAAACTTCACCTAGCCAGTTTATTGGTGAGGTGCAAACCCACAACTTTATCAGAGTTTCAGTGGTTTTATCCACTGGACAAATGATGGCAATAATTTTCTATAAAAATCAGACTTAAACAGAACAAAGTTGATTCAAAACTTTCCGTTCTCACAGATTTATCATTTATACAAATAATTCAAAAGAAATAAAACTAATTCAAGTTAAATTACGAATCTAACAAACTTTTTAAGATGATTCGATTTAAATTGTTTTTTTTTTAAATTAATAATTTCATTTAAAGAATGAGAACATAAAATTGAATTTTAACATATTTTATTCAAGAAAAAAAATTAAGCTATTTTATCAAGACAAAAATATAGAAATTCAATTATAAAATATGAAAAAAATTTATTGAATTTTCCTGAAAACTATCCTTAATTGAAATTCGAAATTTAATATATGCACATCAGGAGCCAGATTTAAGATATGCACATCATTGATTACGTGTACGGTTTAAGGGAGGGAAGAGTTCGAGAAAAGTATATATCATCGCACACGATAGGGAGGGGGAGGGACGAGGCAGTGTCTACGTGAACTTTAGTGGTATTAATGGCATACGAATTTGTTCTTATAAGCCTACTTACTTGTCATGTGAATAAACAATCAGTTAGAAAACATTTGCAGAACTTTAAAAAGTCATTTCCTCAAATCTCAGGGGGTCCATGAACTATTGTGCACGTAATTAAATGGGAGGGAGTTTGCCAAACGTACATCATTGTACACGACAAGGAGAAAAATAATCAAGTAGTAGAAACTGTACAGGTAATGAAGAGACGATCCCTAAGACAATTATTAATTTTCATTGAGAATAAATTAATGATTAAACATTATTATTATTATTAATTAAAATTATTAATCATTTCTATTCAAATAATTAAGCTTTTAAGCAAATTAAAAACTAGAAAAGTTTCTCTATTCCAGCGGTTCTCAATCTTTTTCGCTCGCATACCCTCTAGGCCTTGTATGATACTTGTAGCACTAACCGATCCTTCTCTCGTATCCCTAGAGTACGCGTATCACCGGTTGAGAACTACTGCTCTATACAAATTTTTAGCATTAAAAATAGTCCCACGAAATTAATCATTTCTGACATCACAAATAAATCTTGATATATTTTAATCTGTTTCCATTAATGGAAGCTACTGATAATCAAATTTCCTGAACAATTTTCTTCATTAATTTCTAAGAAATTTGCCCATCCTTATTATATATTCAACGTCATCTATCAATAAAATTTACTGATAAATATTTATCTCATAACAATGTATTTTAATGGTTCCAAACCAAGTAAAAGTCATTTCTATCTCTTGTGATAGAAGATAGAATAAACCGCAACGAGACTGTATAACCCGCAACTTTACATACAAATAAAAAAGAATAACAGCTTGTTCACAGTAAGATCCTATCACATGCAGCAGATCTGTCGAATTGAATACGTGTATAGAAATCGAATGCGGATATTATTAACAATACAGAAGTATTTTCAGTTCAATAAATACACAAAACACGGTTCTTCAACATCGTGAATAGGTTTGCCATCCATTTTAAAAAGTATTAATAGAACGTTAGACGTTTATACTTAGTTTTAAAGCATTTTTGGCAATAAAATGCTATCATTATAAGAAAAAATTTAAACTTCTTTTTCTAATTTTAAGTTTTAATTATCTCAATTTATTACTGTATATGAAATCTGATTATCTAAATTCTTTCCTGTATCCTTTATAAAGAGGACGTTGTTTTATCTTATTTCCAGGAAAATTTTGTAAAATATTAATGAGATAATGTCGCACTAATTTAGAAATTTCTTTTGAAATCTAATCATTGCTTTATTATAAAAAATGCGATTTCATCGGAGATAAAACTGCGGATTTGACATTTTTTTTTCCCCTTTAACAGATGTATTTAATTAACTTGAAAGCGTATTTTGCTGGTTTTGAAACTCGTTGTTACGTATTTAAATAATAAATTGATGAATACTTTAACACCCGAATATATCTTTATATTTGTTATAAATCGGCAGCTGTCCTAAGCGTGAATAAAATGCCAAAATTTGAAAAATAGTGACGTAAATAACGACTCTACGAAGTAATTATTAAAAAATTAGAACTTTATCATGTAAAATTAATAAATTACCCTATTTATAAATTAAAATTTAATTTTTTATATATCGATAGCACAAGGAGTGCCAACAATTCGTTTAGATTTCGGTGACAATTCTTAGAATCAGCATTGCATAAATCTAATAGAAAATTTTAAATGTATGTATATGTGTGTGTGTAGGCCAAGGTTTGTGCATTAGATAAGTGGTCTGAAGCTTAGAAGCTTAGAACCTCGCGTTACGAGTCTATAAGCTTAGAACCTCACAGTTTTACGTGTATCATTATATTGGTGGAAGAGTAAGGCCTGTTATTATGTTATAGCTTAGGGCCATAACAAGTCTAAGTCCAGACCTGTATATACCTGTATATTATTTTGGAAATGTAGGACTGCGATTCTACAGTTTCTTTATTAAGCCTAAACTATGATATAAATAATTTATGTTTTACTTACCCTAGACTATTGACGAAGAACTTCTCGGTGATATAATCCTTACAATTTGAATTCTCGAATGCTAAATAGAATTTGTAATCTCTTTCGAGCATATCAAAGCACTTTTTAGCGTCGAGTCGCGGACAATTGTAAGGCCCGCAAGAACCGTAAATATCCAATTTTATATGCTTTGCCAGTTCCATGGCATATTCTTTCCTGTGATTTTTTGTAGCACAATTCGAAACAAACCAGGCTACTTTTTTAGTTTTATTTGCGGCATAGTTGATCGGCTTAACAACAGATGGCGCTACAGAGTAAGGGACGTATTTCTCGTAAGGTGCTACGATATCGGAATCGTGCCTGTATGTTGCCGTCCAGTTGAAAACGTTCCTGAGATTTTTAAAGTCTTGCGTGTGCAGCGGGCATTCCAAAAGGAATAATATCCACACTTGCTCGGGAGATCTTTTGTGAAAGGGCCAAGTGAAGCTGTCCTTGAAAAAGACGGCATCCGCCTTTTCTGCAGAACTGACATGGGTCGTTAGTGAACAGGCGTTAACGGGGCATTTATCTCTCAAAAATACTTTTCTACCTAATGGCAAATCGCTCCAGCCGCCGCGTCCAAAATACAGTAAAATAGTCTTTATTTTTTCGGTAATATTCTCTCTGGGAACATACATTAACTGATTGACAATTCTATCTCCGGAATCTTCGTCCGGCCACAGTTTGGAGGGGTCGCAATTAATATCCACCCCCTTATCCGAGGATAAAAACCAAGGACGGAGCTTTCCATCTATTAGAGAGGATCGATACACGTCCCCGATCTCGTTATACTCTTCAAAGTTTTCGTTAGCGTAATTGACGAATGCTAGAAAGGTGCACACCATGATTAAGAGTACGGTGGCTACTACCCGCCTCTTCCGAAATCTAAGCATGTTTAGATTAAGACGACTTCATTTGTTGAATCTGAAAAATAGAAAATTACTGTAAAAATACAATCACTAACAAAGTAATGATACGGAAAAATAACGATAATTAAATAATTCGGTTGATTAAAGTAATAACCAAATAAACATCATAAATTAATATACAGTAACTGTAACTACGTAACTAGAAACGAAGTTTAAAGTCTGGACACTCTATTTTGTTATGCAAAACGTTGGAGAATGCAAAATAAACTACTGGGAGCTAAATCCCTCTGACACTCCTCTCGAAAGGATACCTGACTATAAACAATTTTAATGGTAGAAGAGATAATATATCTTAAAAAGCCATTCAAAAATTAAAAGCATTTAATGGAGTAAATCGACAATGGCACAAATTATGTTAACCGAGATAAAGAAAATACGAGGTGTTAAAGAAAGCACCTGAGTGGTCCCTTTTTTCCAGCCTCTTTCCCGTATCACATGATAAATGTGTTAAGTTTAATCCGCGATTGCGATGTAAGGACGCGGACACCATTGTAAACCCGCATAGCGATCTTACCTTTCGTTTTCACCTGGTGACGCAATGCAGAGTGAATCGACTGTTTGCAAGCGCAGCGCTTATCGGAATTCCTCAAAACGTCACAGACTAATGGAAGCGTCCCTCCCGAATCGAATAGTGTTTATGAAATAATCATTGGTCGTCGTCGTCTTCGTCCATGATGATTGTTTAGACTCGTCTTTCTCACTCGTCTGCCACCTTGGAACGATCCATTCCGTTCACCGATGGGGAGAATTCTGCAGGTAGATGGGCTCGACAGCCGCTAGGCAAAACAACCCGTCTTTAAGCCCTAACCCGCTTTCGCTTCGTTATGACTTGCTAAGTAAAAAATGGAGGCCAATTCCGCTTATTATTTCAAACCGGTTACCTGTGATGTCATTTCCTATTAAGCTATGTAACATTCGTGTCGATAATTTGTTTCCTTTGATTTTTCTAGCGTTAGACCATTTTTAATTATACCCAGTCATTTAAAATATTTATTTTAATATATATATATATTTTTATATAACAAAATATTTATGTCTTAGGATATCCTCTGCATCATATTAATCTATGCGGAAGCTCATAAAAAAGAATACGTCTGTTATATATATATATACATTACTTATATTCTATAAATACAGTATCATAACGCTCTGGGGAACCTGGGATCGATCATGGCAGGTAGAAAAGCCTCAGAATTTTTTTTTTTTTTTGGTGGTGGTCTATTCCGGATATGTCGGGCCTTGTCCCTCAACACCCAATCACTTCATTGTGGGCCTCGCCGACCCACGATGGCTCGAAAAAGATCCTCTTAGTGACCACTTGGAGAAAAGAATAAAAAATAATCCACTTTAAAGAACTAAATAAAATTTTAATTAAAAATTATCTTGTAGTTGCTTAAATATTAAGTTAATTTTCAAAAAACTAAAATTAAAATTAAGATAATCCACTTTTCAAATTAAATAAGATTTTTAATTAAAAATAGAATAATTTTTCTTTTTTAAATATTGAAGCCTTTATGAACAAATGATATTGACTAATAACAATATTATTAGTCAATATCAAGTTCAGTTAATTCCGTTCAAGGTTTGGAGGGAAGGAAGGCAACATATATATATATATATATATATATATATATATCTGCAAGAAAAACTGGAGATTTTGATATTTCCGTTTACTTTTCTAAAATTTAAATAAATATTTTTTAATTGGATTTTGCATTTTTGCCCTTTTCTAAAGCAAAGTATGTTAGTCCCTTTTCATAGATCGACTAAAATTCAGCTTACTCTAATAAAATATCAAACACGAATTTAACATTTAAGAAAAAAAAGAAAGAAAGAAACTTTGCATCGAATAATGAGGTTGAATAAAACAATAGAAAACAATTTACAATTTCATAAACGACAGAAAAGGATTGTTTCGTTGGAGCATAACAAGGATAGCGCAACGAGATGACACATTTAAATGTGTTAATTCATATGAAATTACTATTATTTAGAATTATGCAAAATAATATACTCACTGCAGGTTTTAGCATGGATCGATATAGTTTTGTAGTGTCAACTTAGCAATTCTTTTGGCCGTGACAGGTCAATAGGACGAAGGTAGCGATAGCATCGCATACAGAACGGTGAACAGAGGGAATTTCAAGGCCTAGCTGGAAGTAGTCATACAAGTGAAGGCGTCACACCATTACCTGCAGCACTACCTCTGGACACGAGTGCGCCTGACTGCAACAATTTGTATGGCATTTTCCTCATATTGAAAAATCATATTAAAACGATAACGCGGCCTCGTTATATTTGTCTTAATACTTCTAAAGCAAGATATGATGAATAAGCAAAATTTTGTCAAGTTAACAAGCGTGACGGTATAAAAAATTTTTTTATAAATGTCATAATTTTGATTAGAAAAACTGTAAAATTCACAAGCAAGTAGATATATTAAATAAATTGGGCAATATCTATATTTTATCTTTGTTAAACATACGAAGCAGATGGTATGCGTATCGCCATCTGTTTGTATAATGAAAATTACATATAATCAATAAAAAAAAATATCGATAGGTTTACGATAGTACGTTCATTTTATAGGTTTTCGTTAATTGCTAACAGTTTAAAATTAACTTTAAATCGTTTTAAATTGAGTAACAAGTTTAACTATTTAACGGCAATTAAAATTTAAAAGATTGTAATTAATTTATATCTATTATTATTGTTGTAAATACGGTATTAATTCTGCATTCGGATGAACATACTGAAGCGACAGGCATCTATTTGTATGTATCTATTTGAATATGTAATAAATAAAGCTATTTATAGTGAATTATTTATAGTTTTAAACAGAAACTGGAATTTCTTAAGGGTATAAATACATTTTGAATATATTAGACAACATACATTTTGTCAAAATATTGAATTAAATTATTATAAATATATGTTATTATACAAGTGCGAAACATGAAAGAATTACTCAATATTTTAAGTAACTTAATGCAAGTGTTTCGTTATCCTTACTAAATACTTGCATACATTTACACGTTTGTGTAAAATAATTACAAACGTATTCTAGAAACACTTAAATGTATATGCGAGTTTTTAAAGAGGCGAAATTCTCGGGATTGTAAAGGAAGAGAAACAATTTAGTTTATGAATAATTTTAATTAAATTCTTTTATTGGCATTTAAATGTTTCGTTTTTAAACTAAATTTTTACAAGGACGAATTATTTTGAAAAGGGAAAGGATTTCATAGTAATTGAGATGGAACAGACGTCAATAACAACAAAGCACGAAAACAATCGATTATCCAATGTCGTATGCCCTTTTGCAAAGAGGAAAACACATTCAAAAACTATGAAAACAGCAATAAATGCGTTACATCCGGATCTATTATAAATGCTCAGTTCACTACATTGTCAAATTATCGAATTCCATTATTCGTAGACACTTCGAATTATATAGAAATGTATTGTCTATAGGTCTCTATATATTGTCCGTATACATGGCTGGACTTGTTGTGACCCTATTATATAATATATAGTATAATAGGCTCTTAACTCTCCACCAAATAATGATAAATTAAAAATGTGATACCTAAGCTATACTGCTTGATTTGCATTTAAGCTAAACAAGCTAAATAGCTTAAATGCAAATCAAGCGTATGGACGTTATTTGTAAGTTTTTTGTATGAAATTTTGTCGGGAAAATAGACTGTTTAGAGGTGGCCTTTATCAGAGGTTCAACTGTAACACAAATCTAATTCGTGGGCATATTATCCAATTAATTACTGAATATTTATTATTAGAATTGTACGTAAGAATTATTCAAATAATTATCATTTTTACATTAGATTTTAAAACAATTTGAGTAATTTTACAGCGTTATTTAGAAGTTAAATGGATAAAACCTTTAAATTTAAAGTAATGTTTAAATATAATTTAAAAAAAAAAAGTCGAAAATAACAGTGAAACGTGTCCCTTTGATATTTAAACACCTTTGATATTTAAAGGTGATGGTGTGTTTTAAAATTAATGTCAATACATATAATACGATAACGAGAAAAACTCACGCTACGAATCAATATTCGGATTTTATGACTAAATTCACGTACATTGCCTTAAATTTTTTATAAATTATAATTTTTAAATATTCAAATATTAATGTTAAAATCGTTATAAAACTTTTAATTATATAAAATGTATATTCAAATTATCATAAAAAAGGTTAAATTATTAAAATATGTATATATTTTCTTAAATTAATAGCGTAAAATATGATATATAGTGTATTTTTATGAGAATATGTACAGTACATATATATTGTGAGAAAGGCACTTTTCTCACACATAAATGCATTTTTCTCATATGTACAAAGCCTTTTT
This sequence comes from Centruroides vittatus, assembly GCF_030686945.1. Lineage (NCBI taxonomy): Eukaryota > Metazoa > Arthropoda > Arachnida > Scorpiones > Buthidae > Centruroides > Centruroides vittatus. The sequence goes on from NW_027122565.1 coordinate 388,091, forward strand.
TTGTTTTTGTGATTTTAGTGGTATAGTTATATACAGTCAAACCTATAAACAACGAAAACATAAAAATATTGCCGTTGTTTGGAGGTTATTTTGTATGCATTTTTGTTCGATGCTTCCGCTATTTGAGGTGGTCGTTATTACATGTTCGACTGTTAATTAAAAATTTATAAAAAAAATCAAAATATTTATTTAAACAGTTCTGCATTTAATTCATATGACTGTATTGACCTGTTTACATATATATTATTGTATTGATCAAAACAATACATCTACTTGTAGAGATAATAGAGGCGAGTGCTTCTAAAACGTTTTCTATCTCTCAATAAATTGTCAACAAAAATTCAGGCCGCCGAAGACTGCTTTTAAATAAATGAAAATAATGATCGAGACCAGTAAATACAGTATAACCCCTTCTTTCGACCACAATAGTTCCGAGCAATAGTGATCTTTATAAGAGATGATAGCTTTGAAGGAATAGTTTTTAGAGGGGTTACACTATATAGAAAAATGTTAATATAAAACTTTTTATTTTATTAATGTTTTTGATTTAATTTACATATAATCACTTAAATTGAATGAGAAATTGTTGAAAATCTGGCTGTTTCTATGCATCAGTAGCGTAACTAGGAGGAGCTCAGGAGTGCGGCTTATCTTTGTAAATAAATAAATTCAGAAAAATTAGGAATAGATATTATATGTACAGGTATATGTGTGCCTTTACATACAATATCTAACACTTTATTTACTTTTTATTCACAGCGCTAGAGGATTCATCCACAGTGTCACAGGGGTGAATGTATGTTTGCACTCTGCTCCTCTAATATCAGTTCTAGTTAAGCTATTGCTATAGATAGAAACAAAAGAAAGTAATACTCTATAGTCTAATAAATCAAGAGGTCTTCGGGATAATAATTAAATACAATAAAACCTCTACTTTGGTAGAGGTTTTATTGTATTTAATTACCACCAATTACCTGCGACCACCAATGGTTCTGATTAACATTGGTCTTCATGAAGGGTGGTCTTTTAGAGGGGTTTCGCTGTATTTATAATCTTTTTTATTTATTTATGTATGCAACTAGATTCATTTACTAACCACTAAACGAGAACCTCACTAGAAATATCTTTTAAACGTTAACCATTAGAATATTATCAAGCAGAATGAGATGACTCACAGGATATCCCCTGCACACTCTCCCCTCCCTAATTTCGATTACTTAGTCCCATAATTCGATCAACGAGGGAGTGATAAGTACTGTACGTGAAAACTTTGAAAACATTAAAAAATATAGCTATTTTCTAAAATAACTTTTTATTTGTTAACGCTTTAGCCTTATAGTTTTTAACGCTTTAAGATAGGTTTATATATATATATATATAACGTTATATGGTTTTTAGAAATGGCATCATTAAAGATTTCGATTGTATGTTTTCTAAACAAAATATCAGTCTTTTTGTAAACGAGAAGCTACCAAATACATACAAAAAACTGTATAGAAAATTTAATGTTTTTTAAAATATCGAACCCGGACTCTTTTGATGTCGAGCGTAAAAATCATTCTACTATCTCCAGTCATTAAGGTCAAAAAAGATGGGAAAGTTCGTCGAACTTTTTCATTTTTTTCCCTCTTCATTTTCTATTTAATTTTGTATGATAACTTTGAAAAATGTTAATAAACTCTAAAAGTTGATTAGAAAACGTTCAAAAAGAAAAAAAGTCAGAAATAATCTAGATGCTTTTCAGATATGACAGAAAAAATTTAGAAATTAATAAAAATTCCACATAAAATTTAAAAAATTTAAATAAAGTTCTTAATAATTGCACCTCGTAATCTATTTAATTAAATAATTTTAAAAATTTGCTAAGAATAAAAATCAATATATTATAAAAATAGCTTTTTTTTTTTACCTAAGAAAGCTATTTTTGTATTTATCAAACGTTTATCTAAATAGACAAAATTCTATCAAATACAGTCGAACTCCCCAATAACGGACACCTCTAAACGGCGGCTAATTTTCAGGAACGTACTTTTTAAAATCAAAACTGCATACAAAATACTCTAAACTCCCAATAGTGGCCATTTTTTACATTCCCGTTAGTGGCCGTTGTTCACAGGTTTGACTGTGTATAATAATTACTCATTAAAATGTTCCTAGTTTGAAAACCGGGCAGCGGCTAAATAATTTATGAAAAATAAAAGTTTATATGACAAAGAACTCATATTTTATGGGGGGTAATGACCTAACATCGTTGATAAAAAAAAACTCGTTGGAAACGGAATCAAGATTTTCTGAAAATATGAAGATAGCATTATCGATAGACTATTTTAAGAGATTGATATAATTGGCTTTAAGTGCATCAACTTCTTTGCTGTAGGGAGGGTCAGAATTCGATTCTTTGTATGTCGTGTCGTCGGCAAGTACAGCACATTAAAGAATTTCCCTAAAGAATGAAAGAACCAAAGAAAATCATAGAAACCAATTTTTTAGATAGCAAAATACGTGAACTTTCTGAAGATTTAATTTGTAAGCTTGTTAATAATATATAAATATATGACCTTTAATAACGGCCACCTTCCGACAACGAAGGGAATTTTGTTTTTCAGAAACTATTGTTTTTAAATTCCATAGAAAAAAGTTCCAAACAACGATCACCTCTAAACGGCGGCCAATTTTTTAGAAAGTTTGCTATTGAATTGCATACTAAATAACCATTAAACAACGGCTATTTTTTATATTTCCTTCATTCACCGTTGTTCAGAGGTACAAAGTATAAAGTAAATCTAAATTTATATTAAATATTACAAAAACTTTATTTATATTAAATAAACATTGAGTCATTTTATTACTTATTTTTAATTAAAAATTAAATTTCTCTTCGGTTGAGTAATTTTAATGAAATTATATTTCAATGCATAATTATTGATAATCCGATTTCTAGCATTTCTGTACGAATGCAAATAACTCAATACATATAACTTACAGTTAAACCTCTGAACAACGGCCTTTGACGGGAATATAAAAAATGTTCGTTATTGTTTAGATGTAGACATAGTTTGAAGGTTATTTTGTCTGCATTTTTATTTAAAAAACTTCCCGAGAATTTGGTCGTTGTTTAGAGGTAATAACTATTAGAGATTCGATTATATTTTATTATAGTTGTTATTAGCCTATATCGATCGAACCTCCAATAAAGATCATCTCCCAACAACGTCACCTCTAAACGGCGGTCATTTTTTAGAAACGTTTCTCTTTAATTCATATAAAATAACTTCCAAACAACAGCCAATTATTATGTTTCCTTCAGTGGCCGTTGTTTACAGGTTTGACCATATTAATAAAGATATAAATTAATATATAAATATTGTAATAACATTGTAATAACCTGTGATATATACGAAATATTTCATTATTATATTATTAATTCATATACGCCAATATATATATATAAAGAAAGTTTGTTTGTCTGTTCTTTCGTTTTGTTTTTTATGCATTCGGAAAAGGTAAGGGCAATGCAACCAAACTCTTCAAAAATCATTTCATCCAGGGAAGGTCAACGACTACTGTTTGTCCGAAAAAAATAGGTTTTCCCGTCCACAACAGGTCGACCCAAGTATCTGATGAATAAAATTCTTGCATTCTGCATTACTGAACATCGCAGTGAGAGCAAGTATAGATCGTGTATTAATACAATATCTAGAAGTTTTCGGGGATTACTTTACATTGTAATTCCTAGATCAAACTTATACCAAGATTTTATAGATGTAGTATCAAATTTTCCCCCAGTTACGCCACTAGTTTAGCATACAACTGAAACTATTATATTCTTACTTTTTGTTAAAGGAAAAAAATTATAAAAATTCGAAAATAAAGAATAATTTAATCAATACACTGCAATATAAAGCTTAAGTTTGTAAGGAGAACAATACCAAAAAAAAAAACTTTTAAATTAAGTAACGTAAAAAGATGCTAATGGCTAGCAGTAGAGTAATCAGAGGAGCTCGGGTTCCCCCTAACTTTGTAAATAAATAAATGAAGAAAAACCGAAATAATTACAGGAAATCGATTTGAATGTGACAAACGCACTACACACATAATATAAATGTAGGCCTATATACTATAGCCACAGCGCTAATGATGTGGATGTGCAGACTATATCCAGGTTTACCTACAACTAAATACAGTAATACATCATATTATTTCATCAGTAATAATATTTTATAATTGCTATCTAACACTTGAGTACAGTTTAAGGTCTACTTCTTAAATATGTTTTTGTTACACAACACGATTAATTATAATTTATTATAAATGATTTTTTAAATATATATATATATATAGCCTATATCTTAAAGTATAATATGAAAAGTTCACTTGCTTCTACGTTTGATTAAGAGCTTTTCGAAAATGGTAAATGCTTTACTTTTCAAGTTCACGATCACGTAACATAACGTGAAGCGAATTAATGATAAGGTTAATAAAAAATGTTACTAATTAAATTTATAATTTTTATGTACGATACTTAACGCTTGAAGCAATCTGGCATAACATATGAGTAAGAGCGTCACATTGTACATGCAACACTTTTTAAATCTTACGAAATTTTATTGCATCAAGAGATATATTGAAACTCTAGATTAAAATCAATTTTAGCGAAGTATATGTGTTCGATAACCCACTATTTAAATTTAAATTTTAAAAAGCATTATTATTAAAATGATAAATTTAAAATTACGTATGGAAGATGCTCAGCAAACTAGTTTCTAGAAAAAGTATTACAGATGCTTTAAAAAAAAAATGAAAGTGTGAAGTGCGTAAAATAAAACTAAACCTCGGCATAACGCCTCTTAAATAGCCCTACACTCAGAGCGTGCCCACTATTGGAAGAGTGGGTAAAACTACTGATATTTGGAAGCGGATTCGCGCTTAACCAACAACGATGCGAGGCACGAATTTTGCCGGGTTTTCTTCACGTCTAACAACTAAAAAGGGAAATACCAGTTTCCCGTAGAAGCTGGTCTTTCTACGGGAGGCATATCCCCTTTGGCAGCATGCGTTGCCGTATGACGTATGTCTCCTAAATAGCGCCAATCGTAAAGTGCCAATGAATATTTGTATTCAACTTTTCCATAGATATTAAATAAAGAGAACCCTTCTATGTCTGTGAATTGATAAATGTATGATTTTTATTCGCAAACGACATATCACAGAATCACGTAACCAAAACTCTCAGACTCTATTTCCTACATAGACCTCATTTCTGATTGACTGAGGTACTTCACTTTAGCTCAACATTCGATTTAGTGCCAATTTGAAAGAAACAAGTGGCGTCAAATCGAAATTTTATTCGTAGATTTGATAAAATTGGATTGGATTGACGAATTAAGGAAACGTAACAAATAGGCGATGGTTTCTTCAAGAAACTTGTCCCTATTTAGAAGTCAGACACGTGATGAAAACCTGGAAATTATACGTAGCCAATCCGTTCGTCAAGAGAAAACTCGCGACCAACTATTAATATTTAATGGTTTTATTCACTCGGTCACTGGTGAGCACGATAAAATAAAATAAAATAAACGAGTAATTATTTATTGTGAAATCTTCACAACGCCGGGCTGCAGTTTTTAATCATATATAATTAAATAAATTTATTTAATTTAAAATATATGCTCTCCACCTCAAATTAGTAGTCTTGCCCCTATACATAATATTTTTCCTGTTAGCAACAGAGTAGTGCCGGTCATCTATCTAACTCCTTTCAAGGGAAAATTTTGAATTGAAATAATGTCACTTTCAGTTTAAACTGGAAGTTTTTACAGTACATACTCAATCGGCGCCTCTAGCCCCTAAGTTTTTCTAGTCTCAAATTTCATCTATCTAACTCTATTCTAGAGATTAAGAGAGGACGGACGGACGGACGGACGAACGAACGACAGTAGAAATTTATAGGTGTACAATTTTTTCAAATTGCAGCCCACTAACTTAATTAACGTAACATTTTTGTGTAGATTTTAACAAATTAGGCTAATAAATAAAACTATTAAAGAATTTTAAAAAACCTAATAATGTAACGTTAAAGATTTTAATAAATCTTGTGATATTTTATAATATATTATTTATAAATCAGTTACACTCGAAGTTAAAACTTTAAAGAATTTTTTAGAGAAGTCTGTTAACTTTCCAGTACAAAGATGAAAATTAGTGTAATGACAAATCGAACAAGGTCAGTTGGAAGGGGGAAATGTATTTTTAAATCTCATTAAGTTAATTTTCCTTTCATAATTATATGAAAATAATGACTGTTTCCTTTTATTGTTGAAAGAAATAAGCAAAAAATCAATCTCTGTGCGATTTTCATTAAGAAAAAAAAACTGTCAGATAAATTGTTTAGAATGAAAAATTGGTAAATTTATTCTGAACCATTTACTACTGTTTTTTAGATGATATTTTATGTAAATATCTCTAAGAACATGTAAACAACTGCCATTAATGAGAAAATAAAAAATGGCCGTTGTTTAAAGTTTTTTGTTTTTTGTATATATTTCAAAAAAGTTTCTGGAAAAGTGGCCGTCCTTGTTGGGGCAGGGTCGTTCCTAATACATTTAAGCGCCCTGGGCTATCAATATTACGCGCCCATTTTTATTTTTTACATTATAATACTAATATAAATTAAAATAAAATTGAAAAGTAAATTCATTTACAACATAATAAAAGAGTAAAAAACAATTTTATCAGTAATAAATAAACAAAGAAGTCCACCTAACAAAGGTCCTAAGGCTTTGACGTCACCTCACAAATGTTACATCAAAGCCCTATTATCCCTATCAACCCTGTTAGCCTGATGGATGGCATTGGTTAGTTGAGTGGTAGCCATTATTGAAGATACAGCTGTATATTTATGTAGAGTATTTATTTCATTGGCAGAATGATTTGTGAAATTTCTGAATTGTCTAAATATTTTAAAATATTGAAATTTTCTTTCTAGTTTCAAAACAGTAAAATATTTCGTTGATATGTACTTTTAACTATGCTTAAGTAATAAAGTTTGTATCATAATTGTTCGATATAAGCTTTTAATCTGTTATCTATCTATTAATTAATTATTAATAACTATGAGCCCGCTGGGCTTATTGTTATGACTACAGATTTATCACACAGCTTTCCGATTTTTATTCATTAACGCATGCTATCTCGGAATGCATTTTGGCTTATTCAACAACCCTCTCATCATAATTTTAATGGAAAATTCTTTTCTAAAAATAAGAAATATTTATTCTACATGAGTTTCTTTAATATTAGCGGAAACAATTAATAATTATGTAATTTTTTTTTTACAACTCTTCTATCTTGAATAGTCTGTGTATTCGTGTAATGTGTCTCGATCAAACTATATACAGTCGAACATCTAAAAACGCCACCTCCCAATAATGGCCACCTCTAAACACGGTCATTTTTTCAGAAACGTTTCTTTTTGAAATGCATACAAAATAACCTCAAAAAACAGGGGCGTTTTTATATTCCCGTTAGTGGACGTTGTTCAGAAGTTTGACTGTACGTTTTAACCCTTAATATTTTATATCTATAATTAATAGGGAAATTAATTAAACAGTAAAATACCAGCAAAATACTAGTCATTATGAGTGAAAATACAGAAGCGGTGTATATAATGGTTAATAAATATTACAAAAGAAGTCAAATGCAAGCATAAAAGTTGTTATAAATATCGCGTTATGCTATTGTATTTAATTTTTTTTCGATACTTTCTTTCAATCGCCAATAAAATACCTTAATACAATTAAAACGGTTTATGTAGTAAAGCAATTCAATTCAATTCCTCTCCAAAATCGTAAAAGCAAGTCTTTGGACAAAGTACCATCCGGGAAAACATGCAGAAAATGAAAATAAATCAATACTGAGACTTGCTGCATGTCAAGAAAACGCGAATTAATTGAAGCAACCAATGAAAAAAATAGGTAAAAAACATCTTTTAACTCGGCTTTTTTAATCATACTCATAATCGTTTATGCATCCTTAACCGACTCATAATGATATAATAATGGTATAGATATCATTATTGAGTAGGTTAAGGGTACTCATAATCAGCTAATTATAACCTTTTTGTTATACTCCTGGGTTCGGCCAAACGCACAATGGGGAGGACCGGGAGACGAGGGTTTTGGATTTATGGGTAAGGAACACAACACATAAGTGAACTGCCAAGGGGAAGGTCCCTTCCGAGAGAACTATTATGGAAAACAGGCACATATTTTGGTGTTAAACACGTGAAAAATGTCAAAAAACTCAGACCGTTAATAAAGCGAACCCACCACCAACTACTAGTAATAGGCTATACCTTTTTATCCAAGCGTCCTGGTAATTTTAGTGCCTAACAACGAATATAATAAATATCTTCATTAAAAAAATATAACAGAGAACAAGTAATAAATACAATTAATAAGAGAAATAGTCGTCTTAGACAGCCCTTACTGCAATTTTTTATAGTTTAAAATATCATATAGATGATTATTATTTATAAATTATTCTGAATAGTTAATAATAATTTCAATATTTATGAGAAATTTACTTTTTTATACATTTAAAGAAGATTATTTTAAGATTTTATAAAAATCAAATGGCTTTAAAGTCAAACCTGTAATAAAACTGCATTATTCGAAATGATTTTTAATATATAAAGTATGGCTATCAAAATCAGTTTAGAAATAGTTCTATCAAAGCTTTTAAGTTATGAAAATATTGAAATTTCATCATTCAATGTCATGATTTTAAAATGATATGAAGCAATGTTTGAATGTTAAAATCAATAAATATAAAAATTTTGAGCTTTCTATATGGATTATTAAACGGAATATTATAAATGGTTTTACATTTTTGCAAAGTTTTATTACATTAAATAAATATTTTCAGACTATCAATAACGGTCACCTCTAAACGGCGGCCATTTTTCACAACGTTTTTTTTCTGAAATGTATAGGCATATACTCGTAATAACCTATAAACGACGTGCCATTTCGAACAATGACCATTTCTCATGTTTCCGTCAGTATCCATTAGTGTTGCAGAAGGGCCCAGGAAGCCCACACCCCCTTAACTTTGCAAATAAAGAAATTTTAAAAATTAAAAATATACATCTATACAGTATAGTAGACACAGTATAGGAGAGACCGAGTATTTATCGCGCTTTACTAGGGTTGTGCTGTGTAGGAGGGCGTTATATCGAGGCTTGACTATAAATCTTTATATAAAATTTATACAAGATTTATAGTCAAGATGAAATATAATCGATCCTTACAGATTTTACAGTATTTATACTATAAAATCTGTAATGACCTGATATATTTTATCGATTTCGTCGAATAATAATAGAAAGATTAGAATTAAAATACATGATGGCATACAATTGTATAGCTTTACATATTTCATATTATTATTATTTAATAGTAAATTAGTTTTAATTTAACTTTTAATAGCTTAATTATTCAAGTATTAAATATTTAAAAAAATTTTAAATAGCTTCAAATTGCATCTATCAATGACAGCATATTTAACATACAAAATATTATTATATATTTTTGTGTAGACAAAAATATTTACATAAATTATAATGAATTACGACCGAAATACCAATTTCTTTTAGTGAAGTACTAGTTTACTTCTTAGCATTGAGCTCGCCAGTGGCCGAGTGGATATCACTTCTGACCACTGGGAGTTTCGGTCACGAGTTCACACCTCACCAACGACACGGCCATGTGGAGTTTTCTTCACGTGTCTAACTTCTAAATGGGGATAAGTTCTCGTAGAAATCCTCTCAAGAGGCACCTTGCCTCGGAACATAGTCCAAATGTTGTGTTGCCGTGTTTCATCAATCCTATATACATTCCTATGCTTGAAAAACCTGTATAACTATCTTCCTGTACAATAGCGGATTCAGAAATCTTTAGAAGGGGTATAGAAAGGAAATAATATGCCTTACAAAGATTGTTTACAACCTGAGGCATCCGGTTTTACCCCTAAGGGAAGAAGAAAAAGGAGGTTCAGCTGCACCCTGTACACCCCCTAAATCCGTCCTCTCCTATAGGGGGAGAATTGTTTAAGTCGCTTTCATTTTCAAAATTATTATAAAAGCTCTCGATTGAATGATTAAAATAAATGTATGTATTAATAAATTACCATATTCGTTATAATCATCGGTGGAAATTCTTTTTTTTTCAACGACTCTCTTCATTCATGTTAAATAATTCTTTATATTTACATTTTAAATGTATCTAGCATTATTCTTCTACGGCATCCTTTCCCTCTTTAATAGTTTGTTAATTAATTTAGAATGCAAAATATTTCTAAAATTTTTATATTTATTTTTAATTCAAATATATATATATATATATATATATTTATATATTATATTTTTATCTATGATAGAAAAATTTATTTCTAAGAACAGTACTCTTCAAACGTTTTTAGCGATGGCCGACAAACCAACTCGCATCAAAGATGCCTTTATAACTATACTTGAACCGCAACGTAAAATATATGCGGCTTCTTCTTCTTCTTTTGTATAATAATATAGAAATAATATTAAAAAGTAGACAAAAAGTTAGCGAATTTTTTTGTGATATCCCTCTGAGAAGTTTGTGGCACATTATGTGTTGCGGCAAACCGGTTAAAAAAAACTGATAGAATAAGGAAACTCGACACCTGAGTGATCTGCAAAGGTTGCTTCCTGGAAGGACTATCTATAATAAATTTGCCTCTACTTAGGTGTTACACATGTGAAGGAAGCCCGAAAACTTCATGTGGTCAGCCCGTTGGTGAGGTGCGAGCCAGCGACCAGTTTAGTTTCATTTGATAGAATACAGCACTGCAACGCTTGTACGATTTGCCTTCCGGAAAGACATTCTATAGAAACTGACTTCTACTTAGGTGTTAGATAAATGAAGAAACCCCCTAAAACTCCATTTGATCACGCCGTTGGTGAGGTACGAATACGTTACCAACTTCCATTTACCAGTGTTCAGTGGTTTTATCCACTCAGCCACTGGCGAATGCATGAATCTTTCAAAACAGTTTTTAGTAATATACAGGTAACTCTCGTATAACGCAGTAGTTAGATTTCACAAAAATGTGGTGTCATAAAAATCGCATTATGCGAGACTCACATTACATATAAAAAAGTAGGTTTACGTTCAAAAACGAATTTTTAAATATAAATTTTTATCTAACATGTCAGAAAAAAAAAGTTTTATTTAATTCAGAAAATTTCATTTAACAAAACATGAATTACATAGAAAAGCTTTAACAATATAAAGGGAAATTGCACAATTTACATTAGCAAAGTATATTGTAGAAACTGAGGGAACATTTATAGGAGTGAAACAAACAGATGATTTCATCTTATATCAAAACACATTGTATAAGTACCACGTAATACGAAGGTTGCCTGCAATTTATACTACTGTTTATTATAACAATTATTTAACGCATAAAGTAAAATTGTTACGTTAAAATTAAAATTAATGTATAAAATTCTGATTCCAGATATATATTTAAAATAAATTTTATTAAAAACTAATTACAGACAGGCCTTCGATTTAATAGATTAATAGTGGGGTAGACGTGACTATTATCGTCGTAAGTCCATTATATCGACGGAATTGTCTATTAATATATTTAAATCATAGGATATAAATATAAATATGTAAATAAAATTTTTAAATTATTCATTCTAACCGTTTTTTAACGAAATACTGTGGCCTGTAAAGAATAACGCATTGCAGATTGTAGATATTTATCTGCAACCTGCATTCTCTACGCAGTATTTCCTCATTGAAAATACACTGTGTGACATTAACACTTCATTAATTTAAAATTCTTCTAATTTTTAACGCATATTTTGAAAATAATTTCTTTAAATTTCTTTTATTTTCTAGACATGTAATTATCATTTATTGGAAAATCATTTAATTAAAATGAGACCAGAACAATACTAATACTATTTTCCAGTGAGAAAATTCTTTTAAATATATTTAAATTTAATAAAAGAACTTACATTTAAAAAATGTCAAGAATTTACATAAATTATTTGCATTTTTTAAAATATTTGCAAATATTTCTATTTATGCGTATGGGAAACATTCCTTAAACAATATAAAATTTCTAATATTAATTTAAAGTTTTAGCTTCAGTAACTACAAGAATAATTGTTTCTTCATCTTAGCAATACATATATACAGTCGAACCTGCAATAAGGCTACCTGTAAACAGCGGCCATTTTTCAGAAATGTTTGTTTTTTAAATGTTTACTTAAAAGAACTTATGTTAATAGCCATATTAATTATACAATAAGGTATATACTTTATGACAAATTAGTGTACGAAATGCTTTTGCTATAAATTACATTAATGTAAGTGTACAAACTATATTACTATCTTTGCTGTATTTTCGTTCATCAATACAATAAATGTCGTGATTATTATGCAAAAAAAAAGGTTTAATTAAATTCGCTAATGCAGTCATTTTCAAAAATAATCACAGGAGATGAACAACAGGGAATAAAAGGTCAATGATGTCAGTAAATAGAGTCAAAAGTTGACATCACGTGATGAACGTGCGCTTTTTTCTGCACCACCCTAGAGATTAAAGAGCCGTATTTCAAAGGAGAAAAGCAAATATTTGAAATTAATTTCGGATTAACTCTTTTAATTCTTCTTAATTTATTTGCTGTGATAAAACAGAGTTATAGCAAAAATACATTTACTCAAAATTTGAATTTTAAATTGATTTATTACATACTTTAAAATATAAAACATCATCTTTTATAGTGAATTATGTTCTTTTAAATGTAATTCGGTCGGAAAAAATTTTAAAAAGTAATCAAATAAAGGTTTCAAAAATTTAAAAAATATTTCAATATTAAAATAATTCATTGGAAACAAAATTTTTCTGAATTCCATCTTAAAAATTTATTTTATATAAAATAATACTTGTTTCATCGACAAAAATACAAGTAGAAGAAATATGTAGAAAGGTCAATGAATAAAGATTATGAAATTAATTTTCAATGATTAGGAATTTGTTTACAATTAAATAAAATGATCCTTCTAATGCGGTCGTCTTATGTAAAATTGTCTAAGCTGAAGGAAGGCCTATGCAGGAGGGTACTTATAGTGCTTCAGCATCCCTTCATACCAAAGCAATCAGTTTTATTACTTTAAAATAAAAATAAATATAATCTTAAGTAGGTAAAATTTGCTAACTGAAGTAACTCTAAAGTAATTAAATAATATTTTCCAAAAAAAAAACGGCAATGGGCTGGTGCCTTGGTCTCCAAAAATCTGTCTTGAGCAGCACCCATATTCTCAAAATCCTGGATACGCCATTGTCTAACCTGTGACAAAGAATGTGTTTCTTGTTCTATATATAATATGACCTCAATGAATCAACCTAGTAAACTTTAAATAATTAAAACAAGAAATAAGAATCCATCATCTTGTTCATTAGTCATTCGAGCAGTTCTGGGTACAGGTGTATACTGTACGTATATATATATATATATATATATCTACTAGGAATTTTTAATAAACCTGCTTGCAAAACAACATACTTCAATCTAATTCTAAAAACACAGGCGTATCATGAATTTGCGATGCCCGGAGCAATATATAAGTAGGCTATATATTGATATAAATGGGCGTGTTTTTAACAATAATAAAACAGCTACTTTTCTGTCATTTTTAATAATATTATTAGCATAATAACTTATTTAACGTTTCGCTGACTATTTTTAAAATTATTTTCTATTGATCAAGAAAGTTCTTAACAATTTTTTAGTCTCGAGACGTCGAGACATATGACCTTCTCTGCTTCTTCTTCGTTAATCCCCTTGTATAGAATAGTCATGTTAGTAAATATGAGTTATAACAGCAGCAGAAGCTAAAATATTTTAATGGATATTTACCGAATGGATAAAACTATTGAAAGTCGTGGGTTCGCATCCCGACCAACCGGCTGGCCGTGTGGAGTTTTCTGGGATTTCTTTAGTGTCTAACACCTAAATAGGGGCAGTTTTCTATAGAAATTCCTGTTGGAAGGCATCCCCCATTGGCAAATCGCCCTTGTGTTGCGTTCTCTCTTCTATCAATCAGTCATATAAAATATTATAATTTCATAAAAGCCTGATTCGAGATAAAAATTCTTCCAAGTATAATAATAATATAACTAAAAATTAAATTTTACATTAATTATTTTATAACAGTTAAGTGAATTAATTCAATTTAGTTTAATTCTATAACATTAATTCTAACCTGATGTTGGAATCCTTTTCAAAATAAACGATTAGATTTGTATGCTTTCCATAAAAACAGTTATTAATTAATTATAAAAATTTATTTCTTTACATAAAAGATTAACTTTCAGGGGTCTTCTATGCTATCCAAATTGTCCTGCAATCCATCCCTATATAAGCCTAATTGTGATAAAATTTCATACTTATCTGTTGAATTATTGATAGGCCTACATTAAGCTTATCTTTAACTTACTTTTTAACCCTTAAACTTATCCTATTGTACTTATTATCTTATTTTTCACGAAATAGAATACAAGTAAGGATATATTAATTTATATTCACTATATCCAATATAATTCTGTTTTATATGAGTATTTAAGTAAGTATTGTAAGTTAATGAGTATTATTCCTGTATCATATCCCGATTCTACAGTGAAAAAGAACTATATTTAATTTTCAGATTAATATGCTGAAAAAATTTAAAATAATCTGACTGTATTTCATAATATAGATCAATACTTTAATTATAATTATAAAATTTCATCAAAAAATTGTTAAAATATTCTTCATTTGCGGTTAACTTAGACGGCAATTTTATGAAAAGAGAAACGTTAAAAATTGAATAATTGTATCCAATTTCACAATAAATAAGTAAAATATATTTAGGTCTAATCTCAAGATGCAAACAGATAAAACAATTAACAACTGAAAGTTTAATTTGAAATTTATTATCAGATTCAAAGGGCAAAATCTATAATTTTTTTATCAGTATTTATGCAATGGTCAAGTGATAAAACAACTGAACACTGGATGTGGGTTTGCTCTTAATCAATCAGCTGAAGTTTACCGGGTTTCTTCACTTGTCCAACATCTAAACAGGGACCAGCTTCCTGCAGAAAGTCTTCTCAGGAGACATCCGACATTGGCAGAATGCCCTTTTGTTGCGTTGCCTTATCCCATTAATTCCACAATCGTACTGTGGCTCTTTCAGCTCTCTTGTTAGATACGTGAAAAAATCCGTAAAACTCCACGTGGCCAGCACGTTGGTGATTCTTGAACCCGTAAACAATTATCACTGTTCAATGGTTTTATTCTCTGGTGCGAATGGCCAAAATAAAGGGGAAAAATGAAAACTAAACGTGGAAGTACGATATTATGATTTAGTAATTCAATATAATCTTTAAGGTCAACGAACTGTACATTATTATTTTAATAAAATAGTGATTATACGTGATTATAATACTGTATACTATAAGTGACCTAAATTTTATTTTGTATATTGTTATATGAATTTAATTCATAAAATCCTTTCTTTGCATATTGTTATTTAATAGTTGTTATATTGTATGCGTGAGAACAATGAAAATAAAGTACAAGAAGTTCCCTGAGATGTCTATTCTGTTTTCCCTACTACAGGAATAATCGACTAAAACTTCACTGCTCACAATCTTTTATTAAACATTAGGTAATATTGCTAAACATTTCTAAAATGAAATCTTTTCATAATTCTCTGGAAGCAGAGATTTTAAAACATTGTAGATTAAGTAGTTTTCAAGATAAATAAAGTCGGGCTTTATCATTTATTTACTTGTTGATAATACACAAAAAAAGGATGAAAAGTTAGAATTAGAAATTAACCAATAAACGATTTAGACTTTTGAAGTTCTTACAGATCAGGATTGGATTTGTCACGTGACACCTATATTTGAGGCTATACAGACGACCTGAATTCTTTCATTGTGATGGGGGTTGTTTGCAGT
Source organism: Centruroides vittatus (assembly GCF_030686945.1). Taxonomy (NCBI): domain Eukaryota; kingdom Metazoa; phylum Arthropoda; class Arachnida; order Scorpiones; family Buthidae; genus Centruroides; species Centruroides vittatus. The sequence goes on from NW_027122565.1 coordinate 404,150, forward strand.
GGATTGTAGGATTAATGAGATAAGGTATAACAAATGATTGACGAGGGAAGGTGTCTCCGGGAGGACTTTCTATGAGAAACTGTCTCCTATTGATAAGCGAAGAAACCCGGAAAACTCCATGTGGCCATCCCGAATTAACAATGTTTGTTGTTCGCAACGAAGGGGACTCAAAAGTAAGGAAATAGAAGATGGTGTGTCCAATAACTATCACGAACTTCTATAGACGATTTTCGCATGAGTACACTTTTTTTATTATTTAGTTCTTATTATAGTCATAACACACGAAAATGTCATTTACAGATCAACCTTAGCCTTACATTGCAGATACTTTTTTACGATTAGATAAGGCATGGAAAATATCCAAAACCGATATCAATTTCGGTTCCTTATCGCAATAAATGAAAGCAGAATAGCTTGACAGTTTACTCGAATAAGCTGAACTTTCGATATCATTATAAGAGCTACAAAGACGTTTTTCTGGTTCATTTTTGTAATCTTTCTGAATGAAAGAACTTAACGGAGAAAGTAGTAAACAGCAATAAACAGTATTCGATACAATTATATTGATTTATAAGACTACAATATAAACGGTGAAAATAACTTTCAAAATTCCTAATTAATTTCTAAAGAAACAATTTATAAAACTTTCTAATGGAAAATATTGGATTGATTGGATAAAGCAACGCAATACGTGAGTAATCTGCCAAGAGGGATGTCTTCCGTGAGGACTTTCTATGCCAAATTGGTTCCTATTTAGGTGTTATACACTCGAAGAAAACCCTGAAAACTCCATGACCAGCCAGGCACGAATCCATGCCCACTATCAGCGTTCAGTGATTTTATCCATTGGTAGGCCTAAAAACACAAATGTTTATCCAAAATAAACATTTATTTCTTTTTAATAAAACCCTTTATTCTTTATACTTAACTTTAAAATGTTTGCAATAGCAACTAATATTTTTAGAAAATGTATTTTTTAGAAAAATATTTTTTTTATATCATGCTTATATTAGATCGTTTAAAATATATTCTACATTGTACATTTTAAAACAATTAACAAAGGAATTTAATTATATACTCTGTCTGACATGTTCGACAGTGGAGTTGGTGTTAAACCATTTTTAAGTACAATTTAAAATCCTATTTTAACATATTTATATAGAATATAATTTCAATAATTTTATATCTTTCTTTTCATTCTTTACCAAAAAGTATTTTAATGCAACCATTTATTTTTGATGAATTAATTTCAACAAATGGTTTTATCGTAAAAAGTTAAAATTTATTACTTGAAGTACCACATGCGGTTAAAATGCTAGCCAATATAATTATCAAGAAATTTTATTACAATAATAAAACTCTATTTAACTACAACTATAATCATATATTCTGTACGTTTATATATATTTTATTGAATTAAAACTAGTCAAACCTATAAGCAACGGCTACCACATTAAAAATTGTCGTTGTTTAGTGGTTGTTTTTGCATATATTTTTCAAAATAAAGTTCCTGAAAAAATGGCTGCACTTTAAAAACGGTTGTTGGAAGGTTCGGCTGTATATGAATATATTATATTCGTAATAATATTCATCATTACATTTATTTTAATGACGTGATTATTTAAGATTTTAAATATAAAATAACGAATTTTCTCCCATTTTTTGAAGTTCCGCTTCTTAACTATTTATTTTACATTTATACAGTAGTATTTAAAACATTTAGTTTAAATGTTATTAGTGCATTTTATCACTTTAAAATATTTTATATTGTCTAATAATTAGAAAACATTGCAATGCTTAAAAATGATTTATCGTATTGTATTTTAAACATAGTAGGCTAAGCCCACCTCGACCAGTGCCCCAAGACAGTTACTTCAGAAGAATAAACTCTAAAAAAGTTCTGTAAACCTCTGAATGAATGCTGAGGGACTTCGTCAAGTGAACAAAGTGAAACCAAGATGAATAAATCTACCTGAGCAGAGATCTGCACATTCTGGAATCTTCTCGGAGAAATCTCAAAAGTAGCAAGAAGCTGAGGAGGAAAGTTTCAGTCGACAGTGAAAGTGATCAAAACCACTCAAACCAGCGATAAAACACGAACAAGATTCCAATCGAAACCTTTAAATCGCCCAGTGAGCAGGCTAGGAAAAAAAGTCTAGCTTTAATTTCCGGCCGGCTCCGCGATTCTTCATGATTCAACTCTTGTGAAATTTAAAAACTGATCAATTTATTATTCGCTAATTTAACTAATTTTCGCTATTCTATTTAACGGATGGTATGTTTACCATTAAAATATTATTTTGTTGTTCGGAACTGTTTTTATTATTACTATGTTTGGTTTAGTGAGTTATACTCGGTTGACAGCGGTTGCTGTGTACTATGCCGGACCAAAGTCAAGGCATAGCATCCAAAACAAAACAAAAATTAAATAAGTGTGTCAGTGTGTGTGTGTGTGTGTGTGTGTCTGTATTCAGGAATTTCCTAACAATATGACATGTATTCAATATAGTGGCTTCTGTAGTGTTATTTGTGTGTTTCCATTCAATCGTAATGTTCCCAGGCTTATGTGTAATGTGTGTGGTATTACACCTGTAGAGGAGAGGACAATAAGTACAATTAGAACCTTATCCACCCTCCACAGATGCCTTATTTCCTGGGCGAGTTCTGTGTACTTGCTGATTTTTTCAGGGCATATGTTTTGTACATTGTGAGTGTTTGAAATGGATATGTCTATAACGTATGCAATTTTATTTTGTCTTTCGAGCCCACGATTGCTTAATGGTGTCTATGCTATTTATATGTTGTGACGTGTCAAAACATGGTATGACGTGAGTGTAAGTTTAATGGTATATTATTTGAGTCTGCTAAAATTACTGCTTTATGTAACTAATGTTTCATGTTTTTTAAAGAAAACTCTCGCAGTGTCTTTATTTGTTTGTAGTGAAGGTTAACTATATCAATCAGGCCATATCCGCCATCTTTACGTGGAAGGGTTAATCTTTCTATGGTGGATTTAAGATGTTTTTATGCTTAGTAAGTGTTGTTCTTGTTTTCCTTTGGAGTTGCTCAAGATCTGTGTGAGTCCAATGCATAACTCCAAAGGAACAAGTGAGTACTATTATTATTAAAAGACCCCGCAGAACTTTGCACCGGGTCCCACTTTTTCTCGGGCCAGCCCTGATTTCTCATATATGTTAATTTAATCGCTACAATAAGTCGTGCTCTGATTGAACCAGGAGTTAACATTCAATGCTTAAAATCATTGAAGATAGTTCATTCTTTGATAGCTTTAAAAAGTATTATAAGGAATACTAAGAACTGGTTCGGACTCTACAAAGGAATATGAAGCTCCCTGCTTGGCCAGTAGATCAGCACTTACATTGCCAACGGTAATCTCATACCCTTGCATTTACAAGAGAAAAACTATTGCGGTAGCCAGTGCTGAAGAAACCCAAGAAGAGTCAAGTGCTATTAAGGCAGCCTGATTGTCAGAGGCAATGTAAATAGTCTTATTAAAAAGATTTCTAAGTAAGATGGTGCAATATATTAAATAATAGGTAGTAACTCGAATTGAAACACAGCGGGGAACCTACCCACTAGGACAAAAAAGCCCCACAAATTCCAGCAGTTGTTTCAAAGTGTTGGCATTTGTGGCATCAGTTTTGGATCCGTCTGTAAACCAGATTATATCCTCTGAACGAAAGGTCACCTTATCCTTATACCAGTCAAAGCGAGTGGGAAAGGAGACCAAGAAACTCCCGTTAAACGTAAACCGAAATAACAGTCTGTTAGAAACCATCAAAGAATGTCTTCCTTTATCATGTCTCTCAGTATAGCCAAATGACCAACAATAGCTGATTCAGAAATGAGTTAACCAGTACATTCTCCTCGCTTCGGTCTGAATAAGCAGGTGCAGAGAAAGAAGATCCAATATCATTAACATGACCTTTGTAATAGCAAAGCATGCAGTACGCTACAAACTTTGTAACTTTGTCTGACAGTGCTTGCGCTTAGAAATAATAGAATTTTTTAAAATTATTTAAGATAAAATCATCAATGGTAGGGTTTATACAAAAACTGACTTTTTAAAACACCGGTTTTCGAATCTCAATTTTCTACGAAACCGGTTAAAACCGGTTTTCGGATTTTTACCCCAAAAAGGAAATAAGAGATATTTACAACTTATTTTGAAACTTTTTAATTTATTTAATATTTATAACATTTCAAGAATATAACAAAATATAATCGACCAATGTCTACATAAAACAAAACAAAAAAAATGCTAGAATATTACATTAAAATATAAAATTTACTCCATAAAAAACCATTAAGTAAACGAATAACAATAAATGCCTGCAAAATATTATTTTATTTCCTATTTTTCCTAAGAAAATACGATTTTAGAAAGCAAAGAACGTCTGTAGATCTATTGCTGAACCGTGTCGTTATTTTACACAAAATTGCCAGAAACAGAAAAAACTCTCTCACTTGCTACTGAGCTGGGTTTAATCGTCTTTAAAGCATTAAATAATAAATCAAACTTTTTCGTTATTCTGTTTGGTACAAACACTCTAATACCAAAAACTACTTTTTTAGTGCCCTAGGGCTGGACGAAGTCATTTTTTCAAGTTTTTGAAGATATTTATGTAATCGATCTCGCACGACCCGATTTTAGGGGCTGTATTCGCAAAGGGTCGCTTGTAGAAGTATGATTTCTTTGACTTTTTTGTTCCTATGGATATGCTCTTCAGCTCTGATAAGGTCCCAACCGTCTCATTCAGAGCTTGAATTGAGCCGAATTGGCCGAATTTTAGGCGTAGGGGGATTTTTTGTTTTGTACTTACTTTTATGAAACTTAGTATTTAACAATATTTCCGTTTTATGCCAGAGACGATTTTATGTCAAAATGTTAATATTTTTAATCAAATAATTAATTAATTTTTATGTTTTAGGTATAGACGGTTTTCAAATTATACAAATTTCTTCAAAAACCGACAAATTCTAATCGATGGAGTTTTCCATGTTTTCTGTACGTATCTAACACCTAAATAAGGACTTGTTTCCCAAACAAGGTGTTCCGTGGAGGACCCCTTAACAGATTTCGCATTGTGGTGTTACTTTATATCATAAAACTAATTCTTTTTACTCCTGAATTCTAAATTTTTACCAGATCTCTATAAGTAAAATTCGAATTTTCAAAAATAATTTATATTCTTACTTACGAAAATTTGATATTATTTGATTAATTGCTTAACAACTTCGGTATTGTATTAAGTAAATAATTAGTAAGTAAAATCATATGCCAATTTAATTAATGGTAATCGAAGTAACGATGTAAATAGCAAATAGATACCTGATTTTTCAATCAGCTTTTTAATATTTATTTTAATTAAAGCACATTCATTTAATTCATTTAAACATCGTTATTCGAAGTCTAATACTTTGGACACATAAAACACCTTTAAAGCTAAGTGTGCTTACGATATGGCACGCGGGCTCAGAAAGGTTCGCCATCCCTAGCCTAGACCCTTGAGTAACTCTACCTCTAATAATAATATAAACTTAGTCTGTACTGTATAACAATTGTAGTTATAGAGTTAAACGTGTAATATATTTTACCTGTTCCATAAAGTTGTATTTCTGTCATACTATGTAGGCCAAAAAGATTGAAATCGGCTATATTAAGCAGAAAAATTCAAGCATCAGAACTGGTTTTGACAAATATAAAAATGTAAGCAAAGTATATCTTGTGTCTATAAGTTACCCAGTCTATGACATGATGTCTACATTATTAGGGATGAAGAGTATTTCTGCCATGAACGTTATAAGAAGAATTTTAAACATTGTCTGTAATTAGAGAAATAGGATGTGTCGAGAGTCGTACAAAGTAGCCTACTTTATTAAAAATTCTTGTCGAAAATTTTATTTTCTCTTAAATATTATAAGCATTAATGACTATAGAAAAATAACTTAATTAATATATTGCAATATTTTTATGATAACGCTCAGAAATAAGGTTTAATTATTGCATTATAGAAATTAGACGTGGTGTGGAATAATGGGATAAGGCAAAGCAACAAAGGCGATCTTCCAAGGGGGTTGCCTACCGGAAAAAATTCCTGTGGAAAACTAGCTCTATTTAGACACGAAGAAAGCTCAAAATGTCACGAGTTCGTTAGTCAGATGCGAACTCACGACCAGTGTTAGTGGTTTTATCCACAGGGCTACTAGTAAACACAAGGAAAAAATGTGATTATCTCACCATCCGATCAGCCATTAATGATATTAAAAAACTACTAAAATATTGGATCAAAATGGATATCGTCTATAAGAAATTATAGCATACATTTATTTCGATTCTCAACGTATAAAATAGACAACCTCCGTTAAAAAAGCCATCACAAATAACACAAGTGTTTAATCATCTGTAAAACCATCTGAAAAAAACGAGGTTAAATCTTTGACCTCATTAATTATTATTTATCTTTCGTTAAATTTTATTATCTTATTTTATTTTTTTCTCGACTGACTTTTCTTTAGGCTGTTCAGTTAATAAAGAAATACTTTGTATAAAAGTCACACTTTTAAACACGCATAAATATAAACTTTGAACGTTATCACATCAATATATTTGGCAGTTTTGATATGTTTAAGTAAGGACAAAATATATATTTGCTTCATTTGAATGCGAACCTCTTAATTACATTAAGAGGTGCGAAATAAATAATTATCCAATTTGATAGCGATCATTATCTAAGCGAATTTAATTATGTTTAGGTAGAAGAAAAAGAAATCATGCTTGAATAAAATTAGATTTTTAAAATTAAAAATGGAGCAAAGTCAATGTTGTGAACATAAAAGTAGTTACAGTCCAAATTGGTTGGCAACATTGACTTAACGGCAACCATGCGATGAAAATGGAAGCATTCACTCGAGCGCTACTAGCGCCACCGACAATGGCAAATTTAATAATTTTCCACTCTATTAGAGCATACAAGTCGAAAGCCGCCGCGTAGACTTTTTCCTCCTTACTTGCTGCAAAATCTTTCATTTGTTTGTTGGCTGCTGTATTTGCATCCTCCCATCCAAAATCAATTTTTAAAAAATAAAAATTCAGGAAATTTATTTAATTTCCTCCAAAAATTAATTAATTTTGTTACACCATGCATTATTTATGGAATAAATTTCGTTTGTTCTGTATACAAGTTGATGTCAGACTCATCCACAATCGGTAAGTGCTCTTGTGATCAGTAGTGCATTCACTGAAACGAATGCATAAGGCTGAAACTTCGATCAAGTTTTATTTGTAGGTTTACGAGAGTTCTTGTTTAAGAAGAGTTCACTACTTCTATTACGTATAAATTTAACATATTTTCAAGGTTCGTGTCACTTTTATATCCAAATATATCCAATTTTTAGAATGTCATAAGATCCGTAAGATGTAGGAAGTTTAAGATTGAAACATAACTCGGTTGAGAATATATTCAGTATAGAAAAAAACTAATTTAATAATATAAAGAAAATAGGAAAAAAAACGTTGAAAAATTGTAAAATAAATATTTTATATACAGGAATACTTTACGAAAACATTTCTCTAATACATTCATTCGACATTTAACTCAACTAGAAACCCTTTTAATAAATAATTGGATTGGATTGCTGAAATAAGGCAGGACGATTTTGCCTCTTGGAAGGATTTTCTAAGTAAATTTATCCCTATTTAGATGTTACAAGTGTGAATAAAACCTAGAAAATTTCACTTGGCAAGACCGTTGGTGAGGTGCGAACCCACAACCAATTACGATTTTGGTTTGGTTGATGGGATACGGCAACGCAACATTTGAACGATCTGCCTTCTGGAGGTGTTCTGTGGGAAATTGACTTCTATTTAGATCTTAGATACAGGAAGAAACTCGGAAAATTTAGCGTGGTCTTTTCTTTGGTGAGGCGCGACTCGCTACTAATTACCGGCGTTCAGTGGTTTTATCCATTCGATCACTGGCGAGCTTTTAAATAGATGAATTTCTCATGTTTAAGAAGAGATAAAACAAAAAGTTTAAGTGATTTATTAGGAAAAAAGACTGGATTTTAGTGAATGTAATCCGATTGTTACGATCAGAGATAATTTTCCTCATTTTGTGTTCGTGTTAAAAACTTTTTTAAGTAAATTTTCTCAAGGTTTAATAAAAAGTGTTCTATTTTCAATTTTTTTAACGTTTCCAAAGTAATTTAAAACATCATAAGTGAAGACAGCATACAATTTTTATTGCTTTCCAACGAACACGAATAAGTTAAAGATTTTTGATTAGAAAAGAAATGAATCGAAGAGACGAGTACTAGAAATTAAAATTTCCTCAAAATAATTTTAAAGTTCATTAATCTAAAAAAGTAAAATTATTACCAACTTAGAATATATTAAATAAACTCTCTACAAAACAAATTTCTGCAACTAAAGACTTCTTAATTACTACTACTTTTTTCTGGTTATTTTACTGTTGTTAAAATGAAGCTTAATTAATGTTTCCCCATAAATGTGTATGCATAATTAAAAACGAATTTATATTTTTGAAAATTATCAGTCCATATCATCTATCCTTGGTTTTTCAGTTTTGTTGCAAATCCAAATTCTTCTAATTAATGATTATTAGGGGACATGCATTAATTGCGTGTACAGTTTAAGGAAAGGGTCGCGAAAAGTACATCATTGGACACATTTTTCCTTTGTATTCCATTTGTATACGTTCATTGTATCCTTTCTCCCTTGTACTGTAAGTCTACAAGGTAGAAAAGAGGATCGAGTCATTGTCTACGTAGATTTTTTAGTGGAGAATTTATTCTCGTAGGCCTACTTATTAGTAGTGTGAGTAAATTATCAGTTAGAAAATATTTGCAGATTTTTTTAAAAGTCGTTTCTTCAATGTCAGGGGATCCGTGAACTATTGTAAAATCCATCATTAATTACATAATTATAGATGGGTGTTACAAAAGTACACCATTGTACACGACAGGGAGGAAGGCGCAAAAACTGGCTCAAAAAACTGCACACATAACTAATAGACTGTTCCTTAAAGTAGTGTAGAGCAGGAAGAATGATTGCGATGATGTACTGGAATAATTATATAAATAATTTAGAAATTATTTATATAATTATTATAATATGCTATTAAAATTAATTTATTTTATTTTTGTGGATTGAAACAAGTAAGGATTTCACAAAATTTAAAAATGTTGCGCTATTAAATTGTTAGTAAATTTATATTTTCTATCTAATCGCCTTAAATAAAATAGAATCTATCTAAACACTTGTAAACCCTTTAACCGATCTGCACCAAAATTTCTCATACTCTCTGGGATCCTGCAGAAAATATAGGCTACCATAAAACCTGGACACCCCACTCCTCCCTAATTTCCCCTCCTCCCCTAATTCCCTCGACACTTCGTGATAAACATAACAATGGTTAGATAAAATAACCAAACTTTAAATATGAGTTTCATTTTAATGCTTGTCCTTATTATTTTTTGCCCAGATAGCCTCGGGCATATCTGCTAGTTTAATATAAAGCTTCCATTTTCTAAAAATTTCTAATTATCACTATTGCTGCATAATTTTATCGAAAAGAAATTCAAAATTTATTTGAAATTGATTTAATTATTATAAATACGTATTAAATATATCCTTAATGGAAGAAGAATGACTAACAGATACTTCATTGTTAGTCATTATTTCCTTCAACAATATTGAGGAACTTAATAGTTACTCAAAAAACTTAATATACTGCAAGAACCTATCATTTTATCATAGATCAAAATTTTCCCGTAGATCTTAAAATAGGTGAAAAGTATTTTAAAAAATCGTGATAGGCCTAAACGTTTCTACATAATGCTATACATTCATAGTATTTGGTATATACAATATATTTAACCGGAAATTAAAGTTTACATATGAAAATGAAAGTAAACTTTCATTTCCGGGGAACTTGTGAATAGACAAACAAATGAACAAACTAACAGACAGTAAAGGAGAATCAAACATATCTATTTTTACTTTCTCGACTGTTATATATAACAGAGGGAAAGTATGGCGATCGGACAAAAAGTGACCCTCCAAGATTTGTACGTTTTTGGACTCAGGGAACTTTGAAACGTCGAGAAATTTTGCAAGGAAGTTTGTGTATTAGGGGGATTAGTTTAAATTTGGTGCATTAAATTGCAATTGCTATTAAATTTTGGTGGTTAAAGGTCGAGGGAGTGGAGAGATAAAGGGTCGTGTGTAATATCTCCAGTAGAGCCGGAGTTAATGACGATTTTATTCGTCATTAGCATTTATAATTTTTGTAAAACCCAACCAACCCTCAATATTAATTTTTCCCCATTTTATAATAATTAAAAATATAAAGTTTTTAATAAAAACATCATAACAGAAGGCGCCACCAAAAGTCGTCGGAAAAGTTAAGTAACTCGTTGCTGATTTTTTGTAACTTCTCAGAAAGATTTAATATGAAAATAGATAAACAATGTATCAAAGACCATATTTAAAAATAAGACCGGCAGACCTTTTGTCTAGAACCTCACATTTAGGGAGTCTGAAAAAAATTTGTTGCAGATAATTCGTTTTATTCCATTGCATATTAAGAAAAGCGATATTTATTTCTTTTAATCAAATTTTATTATTAAATATATATATAGTCGGCCACTAACGAAAACTTAAAAAATGTTTGTTGTTCAAATGTTATTTCGAAAAGAGATGTTTCTGAAAAATGGTTGCCGTTTGAAGATTCGACCATGTTGGTGGTCTGACCTCTCCCAACTGAGGAGCTCTCATCTATCATAATTCCTGAAAATTTTAACGTTCTAACATTTTAATCTTTTTCTGAACTTACGAGCAAAGGTATACAAAGCTTTATTTTTAGTTGGTTTAAATTTTCATATAGGTCTATAGCCTTTTCTTATCGCTACTAAAAGTAACAAAAGGCGTAATTGTAAAACTATGATAATAAAAATTATTTTATTTATTACACCTCACAGACAATAATATTTGGGTGTGTCTCGTTTCATTATAGTACGGGCGTGACAACTAAGTGGAACGCACTAAAGTACCAAGAAACTGTCTGTACCAATCTAAACTTAATCACTATTTGGTTAAAATTCACGTTCGTTGATGATTAAAATGAACTTATTAAGATAATAGCGATTGATTAATATCGATTTCACAAAATTTTGGCCACTTAAAAAAGGCGTGGATATTGAACAGAATTCAACAAATATTTATTATTAATTTTTTAAATAACTTAAAAATAAATTAGCCGAAATACTTCAAAAATCAAAGAAATTTTTACTCTTTCTGCCATGTGAGCCTTTTTGCAGGCCCGTCATGGATTCGGTCAGACTCACAATGAGGCGACTGGCTAGGTGATGAGAAATGGGGCCCGACATATCCGGAACATGCCAATCTCAAAATATTCTAAACGTTTTTGCTGGCTGGATTCGAACCCGGTACCCAGTTGGTAGGCTAGCACTTTAACGTCTCGGCCATACGGTCTGACATTTAATTGTTGTTTGTGTATGGCAATCTACCGAGAAGGAACACCTCCCGGGAGGATTTTTTGTCCCCTATTTACAAATGTGAAAAAACTCAGGAAGCTCTACGTGGCCAGCCCGTTGGCGAATCCACGAACAACTACTGTGCTCAGTGCTTTCATCCACTCGGCCATAGAATATTTGAGATACATATCTAAAATATGCTACAGGTTTATTAGTTGCACTGATAAGATTATATTGTAACATGTTTCATTCGGGTTTTTCTTATTTTTAGATCATGAAATTTTAAAGGAAAAAACCAAAGAAAGGTAATTTAAAATATGTATATTCCTTACACTAAAAATGTTTTTACTATTTATAAAATAGTAAAAAGTTAAGGAAATACACGAAAGGCAATAAAATTTATCAATACTTTTATATCTATGAAATAAATACCTGTATATACTAAACAAGTTCAATGTACGCTATTATATTTTATTTTTAATCTGAAAAAATTGTGATTGAATAACAATATAAAATTTATTGTTGTCAAAAAATATGACAATATCATCACGTGTTATTTCCTTACTGTTGCTTTTTATAAATAAATCAACTAAAATTATGTCTATAACGTATCTAAAATAATCTGTCAATATTACAGGGAAAACTCTATTTTCGTCACTTAGAAAGTCTGTTTCTTAAAATTTATATAATGAATAAAAACCTGAAACCGTTTGACACGTAAAGAAAACAAAAAGAAAAACAAATTTGTAATTTTGTATATAACAATACCTTTAGAAACAACATACAATTATCTTTCCAGTTTTGTTATTTATTTTATTATAGGGTAAGTTTGGTTTATTTGGTTAATGTACCGCGACAAGGAAGGGATGCCTTCCGGATGGCCTTTTATAGAAAATTGGCTCCTATTTAGGTGTTACTAAAGTGAAAAAAATCCGGAAAATTTCATGTGGCCAGTCCGTTCGCCAGGCGCAAACTCGCCACCAGCTACAGTGTTCGGTGGTTTTATCCACTCAGCCACTGGTGGGTCTATTATAGGATAAGAAAGCCGAATAGCCAAGACAGTTTGGCATTAGACAGTTAATGCGTCAGCATATTGTTCTGAAAATCCGGGATCGAATTCGGCGGGCGGTAGAAAAATTTTCAGGAATTTTCGAAGATGGTCTCTGTCCGATATTTCGGGCTCCGTTTCTCCCCACCCGACCGCCTTCATTGTGGATACGGTCGAACCCGCAATAGGTATATATTTTTTTACTCTTTCCGCCCTGTGGTCACTAAGAGGGCCTTTTTATTATACTCATCGTGGATTTGGCTTGGTCCACAACGAAATTCTTTGTTGTGGACCAAGCCAAATCCATGATGAGTATAATATCAAATGGTAAGGGAAGGGGCTCGATATACTCGAAAAAGACCATCCCACGAAAATTTGATTGAAGAAATTTACATGGCATAAAACATATTCACTAAATTATATTTTCCTTTTATTCTCTTCCTTTTTTATCGGTCCTAGAAACACGATTAACGTTTAAACATCCTTATAAAACAAAATTTTCCTACATTTTTTGTGTTTATGTAGAGCATAGAAAAGTAATAAATTGTAATATAATACGATGGTTTAGTTTTATTGATTTCCTTATTTCATTCTTAGTTGTTTCTTTCATAAAACGTATAACATTTACACGATATTTTAGTTTAAAATCATAAACAAACTGTGTTTAACCATTCCGAAAGTATTTTATTTACTTGTTTATTTAAACACTGACATTAAACTTCCTGAAAATCTGAAATTAATTCTGTAAAATCCTATCCTAGAAACTATGATTATTATTATTTTGTCGTGTATATTGACTCTCAAACAAATAACTAAATAATAGGCATTTACACGTAAATTATTAAACGAATTGTTGTATACAGTCAGATCTTAATACAGCGTGGTCCTATATAACGCCAGCAAACCAGTGGATAAAACCTCTTTAACGCTGGTGATTAGTCGCGAATAGCCACGTAAATTTTCCAGATTTTCTCCACCTTCTTGGCAGATGAACCTCTTGATGCGTTGACTTTTTTGTCAATCCAATATTCCTTTCTAACAGCACTTAGCCAATGGCATAGCCAGTTTCAAACGAAACAGGCTTATTCAACTATATTAAAGCCGCTTTACCAGACTGCGACTTTCGTAGTAATGAAGTAGACTTTCAAACTCAAACTTTGCTTATAGATTTCATTACTATATCCAGTAGTATTGTTTGAGGTGCTTCAATTTAGCGTCACACTCGATTTAGTAACAATTTCATAGCCGCGCTAATAGAAATTTATCAGTAAAACTTCCAAGTTAAACACTAGATTCTACATAAATGGGACTGTCCATTAATTACGTGTACCAATGCTGTTAAAAGTGGAGAGGAGTCGCGAAACTGTACATGGTTGTAGGTCTGTACGATGGAGGTTTCGAGTATTGTTTACGTGGGTGTTTTAGTGGTATTAGTAACAAACGCATTTGTTCTTATAAGCTTTCTTACTAATCGTTTGAATAAACAATCATTTGCAAAACTTTTTTCTCATTTCGTTAAATGTCAGGGGGGGGTCAAAGCAGTAATTCGTACGTATAATTAAAGGAGAAAATATTGCCGAAAGTACATTATATTGTACAGAACAGGGAAGGAAGAGATCAAATAAATTTAAAAACAGTACGTGTAATAAATGGACTGCCCCAACAGTGTTCAATTCATACTCGCAGGATCACCAGTTAGTTTTAGAATTTAACCAATAAGAGTTCACGTACTAAAAGTAACGAGAGTGGCAATTGGTTAACTCGTAACTCTTGTTAGTGAATATGGCCATCAGAAACGTGTTCCAAAGCCGCGTTAATCAACCGGTGGTCCGCGGATCCTAGGGATGGCACGTGGGAGATTTAGGGGTCCGCGAACGAGAAACGTTGAGAACCAGTGTTCTAGAGGAAAGGAGGGATATTATGAATAGAATATAAACCAACCATAGGTAATTTTTATTACGCATTAGTGAGAAATACATGTAATATAATTTTTTAAAACACTGGTATAATTTCCTTTACATACGAAAGCCTAAATGGCATTTAAAATATATCGTATTTTGTTACACTGTAGACGTTTGCAGGTTCCAATTAACTTGAATTTAGAAAAGTATCGAAATAGAAAGGTTTTACCGAAAATATTTACATATTTATAAGAATAATTTATTCATTCAAATACCTTAATAATGATGACGACGTAAACGAATCAGTTTTCAGTTGCAATAAAACAATAAAATGTAATCACTTACTTTTAGACTATTTTACTTAAATATCGACTGTTATCGGCTTTTAATGTAAATAAAATAATTACTTTTTAAAATTATTATTTAATTAAATAATAATTAAAATTTAATACTATAAAAATTGTATTTAAACATTTTATGAACAAACATTTAAAAGTAATGTTGACTCATTTTACAGTAATAATAAACATGTTGGAATTTTCATATTTAATCGGTGTTTTTAAAAACCATTTTAATATTTTTCTGCAATTTTATTATAATATTATTTTATAATTTCATGAAAAATTGCTATTAAAAGAATTTCTTACATGAACATCATTCCTTATTTTTCTAATTACGAACAAATGCAAAATATTTTTTAAAAAGTAAAGTAAATTTTTCGAGTAATTTCGAATTATTCTATTACATTTTAAACAAATTGTTAAGAATAAAAAAAAACACACCTCACCTTCCAAACACCACTCTTTAAATCATAAATATATTTCCGCCATCTGGTGTTACAATCACAAAACAAAAACAATATTATTATTTTTTTTTAATTTTACTTTACTTCTGATTTATAAAGTAATTATAATCTATCTTTATTTTAAAATATATAAAATATTTTTTATGTACATAATAAACTTATTCAATTTTAAAATCTAGGCATTTGATGATAAGTTGGCTGTAATTTCAATGATTCAAATGTAAGTATAGAATTAATAAATTAATATAATATTAGTTTTATTACTAATAGATATTAATTTATGTAAATACATAATTGCTAAAAATGTAAAATATTAATAAGGAATTGCATTGATTTAGTCTCATATAGATTATTAGCAAGATTGAACGTCGTTGACGAGGTGGCCGAGTGGTTAAGGCGATGGACTGCTAATCCATTGGGCTCTGCCCGCGTGGGTTCGAATCCCATCCTCGTCGAAAATGTTTTTTCTGTTTTTTTTAGTTTAATTTTTTAAATTTTAAAATCATATCTAATAATAACTTTTACGTGATATAACGTAAAAAATATATTTTATAAAGTGACAAGTATCTTATAAATTTCGGAATTAAACTTATTTATTTACAACAAATTAAAACAAATTCAATTAAAAAAAAATAAAAAAAGCCTCTTTTAAAACAATAAGCCGAAGATTATTAAAAGGAAAAAATTGTTTAATAAATTCACAAATATCTAACATTTATGTTTGTTTATTTTATTTTATTTCCCATATAATTTACTATAGCGCCATCTGTAGTCACTTATTAGAATTATTCATTCTAGATAAAAGACATTTTTAATATGAAAACATTTTTTATTTAGTTTTTTGTATAATAAATGTTTAAAATTTATATATAAGTTATTCATTATCTCGATTTAAACAAAACTCAATCGATTTTACAAATTTCATATTATTTTTTGTCTACTTCACGTGAATTTTTTATTTAACATAAACGAAGCACTTTTGTTACATTCACTAAATACAAAAAAAGAAAAATAAGTTTTATATTTAAAAAGTAAATTTAAAAAATTTACATAAATGTGAATTGAAAAATAAATAATTAAATGTTTTTCATAATAGATACTCTGACGTAAATCCAAAAGAATAGTAAAATAATTTTAAAAGTTTGTAAGTGATACGATACAAAAAATTGAATCGTATTGATTGAAATAGTAACATTTTTACGTTAGTTTCTATAAATATCTGAATTTATATCTTACTATAAATATTGCTAGACTATACTAAATTATTATAGTAGTGATAGTAGTGTAAACTACTATACTACCTCACTTTTATCACTTACTAACTTACACATAAAGTGAGTACAGTTTATAAATTAAATATTATATAATTTATTATTAATATCGAAACTTTAATGTCAATAATTTTCTTGATAAAGATATTAGATATTCCCCACAAATACTAGTATAAAGTTTTTTTTATCAATATTTTATTTACTCTTATATAAGATGTTATAGAAGTTTTGTAATTTATGGCGAAATCGTCACCTTTTCTTTTATATTTTTAGATGAAATTCGTATGCAAGGTGATCGTAATCAAAGTATCCCTATTCAACGCAGTCTACAGGGATATGTAGCAGTTCAAACTGAACCGAATGTTGTATACTAACTTGTCCAGTCGTACGGAAAAGACTTACAGTTAGTTCCAAAACGCACCACTAAGGGATTTGTGGCACTGTGAGCGGCAAAAAACCCTTAGCGCAATTTCTTAAAATGCCGTAACTCTCGAAGTGCACTCGCAACATTGGCATTGTTTCCATTACGAAGCGTTACAAGAAAGGACCTCCAGACATGGTCATGAACATCGCTGCTGATCTGCGATAATACAAATGGTATTTTACATGCCGCAGTTTCACGTCCAGAAATTTAGCACAATACGTGCGCGTGCTACGTATTTTTTCCGCTTGCAGCGCCATAAGTCCCTAAATGGTGAGTTTTTGAACTAAAATTTTTTCTCGCATGTCCGTACTACATTTGGTTGATTTTAGACAGGTCTCCAGACAGCACAATTGTTGTTAATTTATATAAAAAAATGTATAATGGATTTTATTTATATAGAATATAAAACATCCAAATCATTAATTATTTATAATTATTATTTTTATTAATTAATAAATATTTTAGTTATTTAAAAGTGGATTACTGTATCCACTTTTATGAAATAATTTTACGAAGAATTGCATAAAATCATTCTTTTTGTTTAATTATGAAAGATTGTGTTCATTTAATCCATAAAAAGGATTAAATTATAATAATACTTATAATATTATACTTAAGATAAATAAGTTACATACTACAAGTTTTGTAATGTCAGTTTAGTGTATTAAGAGATTATCAATATTTATGATTTTGATGATAAAACGAGCAATTATTTATTGTGACGTCGTCACAATGCTGGACTGCAATTTTTAATCATATTTTTAAAAAAATTTTAATTTAAAATATATGCTCTCCACCTCAAATTAGCAGTGTCTTGCCCCTATACATCATACGTTTTCTGTTAGCAATAATCATGCTGATCATTTATCTAACTGCTTTCAGGGGAAATTTTTGAATTGAAATAACATGACTTCCAGTTTACATCAGAAATTCATATATAGTTAATCATGACTCCTGCCACTAAGCTTTCCATATTTAGTGATTTTCATCTAACTCTATTCTCGAGATTAAGGAAAGAAAAATGCATAAAAAATTAGGGATTTTTCTCTATATGTTTGGATGTTAGTGTATAGGACACGATCTTGTTCACTCTCTTTGAAGTTGAATAACTCCTGTATGTACTTTTAGTCGAAAATTTCTGAAATTTTGCAGGGCGGTTTGTTTGTTAGAGGATTGATGCTATTAAATTTTGGTGATAAAGGTCGAGGGGGTGAAGATAGAAGTAGTCGTGCGTCATATCTCGAGTAGAATCGAACTTAATGACGATTTTACTCGTCATTTACAAGTTTTATAAAACCCATCCCGACCCTCAAAATTAATCTTTTTACTATTTTATAACAGTTAAAAATAAAATAATTTTAATAAAATATCATAACAGATGGCGCCACCAAATGTCTCCACGCACTAGTTGCTGTAATTTCTATTATTATTATTATTATTATAAGAAATGAAACGACTAATATTGAATTATTCACTAACACAATTTAATTTTAAATTTGGTGTTTAAGACGAATTTTTTTAGTTTAAATTTTGTTCCTAAAGCCTCTAGAGAAGGATCCACACCCATATCACTCCCCATAAATATACCATCGTTATTGCTCTAACTGTAATGTAATGAATATCTTTAAAAAAGCAATAACACGCTTTAATATTACTACTGCCAATATTTAACATGTCGTTAAAATTATAATATGTTCTATAATATTTTTGTGTTCCGAATACAACTCAAGACGCATCATTTAGTTTTTAAATACGCTTTTATAAAAAACTTTATCAAATTTAAATCAAAAAATACTTTCGGCTTTCAAGTATATTTTTATTTAATTATTAATGATTACACATTATAATAATGTCAGGAAAATATTTAAAAGAAAATATAGGCCTACGCATGGAATTTCTTTATAATATTTAAAGCTTATTTTCAGTTTTCTTTAAAAAAAAGAAGATTAAAGAGGCCCTATAGAAGTTCTCGATGGCCTTAATCAGGATACTCTTGAGAGAAATCATGAAAATTTATAGGTTTCATCTCAAATGACTAATCTGTATCAGTTGGAAAATATTCAAACTAGAAAATACCTATACTAGGCGAGCAACTCGAAAGATTTTATTATGGACTATCTTAGATATGTCGGGCCCCGTATCTCATTATACGGCTGCTCCATTGTGAATTTGAGAGAATTTATAACAGCATGGAAAAAGGCCCTCTTAGTGCCCGCAGGTGAAAAAGAATTGGGGATACTATAGATTACCACCTATGGAATTTCGGGTCTTTGCGTATATATCTGAACTCAGGAGACCGAGACGAGTTCAACGATGCCCTACTTTTGGACCGGAGACGAAAAATAATAAAGTTATCATACTTTTTTCCAGCGATCGCGCGATGATAGGGAGTCGCGTCGCTCTCTCCGCTAAGTCGGCCTCACTATCGCGATCGGGAGTCGCGTCGCTTGCCGTTAAAATTGCCTTTAGTAGACGTTTCCCCCTTTTTTTTTTACTTTGTTCAAGAACTATCGTGAATCAATAACTAGTGATGTTAGCACATGGCGGCCTGCCGGCGGCTCCCCTCCGGGAAGTCAGTCGGGAGCACGAACAGTGGGACGGCCGCCATGTTCGCTGCCATAAGTAACATTAACCGAAATGGCGATCGCGAATCGAAACGATGATCGGAAGTCGCGTCGCTCTCTCCGCTCTCGTATCGCGTGTTTTACCTTCCTGGAGATGACCGTAGTCCGACGTCATGGTTTGCAGACTTTACTGCAAGATGGCAGTACTAGCAATTATGATGCCGTCTTCATGACAGCATTAAAAAAGTATTGTAACTTTTTTTATTTTTCGTCTCCAGTCCAAAAATAGGGTACCGTTGAACTCGTCTCGGTCCCCTGAGTTCAAATATATAATTAAAGTCCTGAAATTCCATAGGTGATAATCTATAGTACAGCCAAAAAATTAAAAATAAAAATAAATAAATGCAATTCAAAGACAGAACTGAAAGACATCGTTTGCCAAAATTCGATGATCTTACAAGCGAAGCGATTATTCAAGTTCCAGTTTATACAGAAAAAACAGATAATATCGACTATCATATCAATCCAATCAGCTGACTAAACGTTGTACAACATTGCACAACGTTTCCACATAGCTTAACGTTGCGCGACGTTTCCTATACTAGTTAAAGATAACCGCCACCTTATTCGCTTACACGTCATCATCGTCGACGATATTTTCTTTGCAAATTAATTATTGAATATTAATAATAAACTATACATTTAATAATATTACTGTTTAATGGTAATAGGCTATTTCTTGTATTCTACTTTATTTATATTCCATACACCAGTCGTGTGCCGTAACACTTGATGATAGGGAAGCTGTTCTGTAAGAAGCCGATTTCCAGGGGTAATTAGTTAATTGCGCGTCAGTGATGGTCTAGGGTCCATTCGTACTTGTAATGGGTGGTGGCGGAGGAGACAAAGACGATAAGTATCTGACAAAAGCCGTTTATTTTAACATAAAATAAACATACACTTTGTACAAAATAGTTTGCTTTAGGACAATCAGCCGTTCGAATGTCCTGGGCGTCGATGTGGTTCTTCGATGGTCGATAGAAGGTGACCCCGGGACAGTGGCGTTGACAAGTCTGTAAGGCTCGGGGAGACTTCCTCTGTTGGCGTCGGGGACACGGTCTAAGTCCGAAGTGGCACGGGTTACAGGTTGACACAATAGACGAGAAACTGCTTTTTTTTTTCTTTTTTTTTTTCTTTTGCGCACTTTAACACACGGCGTTTTGGTTATTCGGAACGTTAACCGAGTGCAAGGTGTCCTCGATTATCAATCTCCGTTCTTTCTTTCGTCCATTTTGATTGGTCGTTCTCTCTCAATCACGCTTCCCGAGTGGCTGTTCACTCGTTACTAAGCGTAACGAGACTCCTACCTGAAGCGCGAGATAGGTCAAAATCGAAAACGAGTTCGATCTTCCACCGATCATAGGACGACTTCCTTCCGCGATTTATAATTTCTGCGTCGCAGTTTGATATGAACAATGGGTGTCCTACTACAAATGATTTTTTCCTATATTTTTTTAAACTAATAAATTTTTCTCTATATTAACCGTTTTTTCGCGTCTTTCGTGACGGTTCGGACCTGTCCGGAACCTCATATTTCCATAAAAATTTTAAACGAATACTGGAAATGACAAAAATAAACAATTTATGTATTTTAGTTCTAAAGTACAAATAATACATAATACAAATTGACATGATATAAACAATGATAGAAAAACTTGTTTTTTTAACTTTTTATAAACTAACTCTATTCGGTAACTTTTTCTGCAAGGTCGTTTTACTTTATCATAAAAGTCGCTGGTCGTCGACTTCATCAACGTATTTGAAAGCTCTTTTTCTATCGAAAGTGACGCTAGCGACGACAATTTTTCCTCCGATCGAGTGAGTGTTCCTGGCCAATGTATGAATTTGATTCGTGGTTGAAAAACTGCGCTCAACAGACGCACTGGTACACTGTATCGTAAATATTAATGATATTAAATCGTATAATTCTTTTAGTGCATCTTTGTTCGGATCGTCATTAATTATAATACTTTTTATGTCTGAGAGTTACTTAATAAATATTGCGATTTACTACGTAATTTAGATAAATCAAAAAATTTTCCATAAAATTTACTTAATTTAAAGAATTAAAACTCGCTTGGGAAAATTGTCTTTCATTATATTTGAAATTATTAACATCTAAAAGTGATGAAAATTCTAAAGATTTTGTCTGAAAATCTGTCAATATAATTACTGTATAATTAAAAGAAAATATATAATATATAATAATATATAAAATTATTTAATTATAATTTTATATATTATTATAAATTTATTAATTATTATTAATTATTATAAAATTATATTATAACTTTGCAAAAAACGTACATAAAAATAACATTGAACACTCTTTACTTTTTAAATCTTAAAACAATGCACAGTCTGATAACTCCCTACCAGTGTCTAAGGCAGTGTTTTCCAACGTGGGGCCCACGCCCCACAGGGGGCAATTCAATTTTTAAAGGGGGCATTCGAAAATGGATGTGTCCAGAGTTTAAGTTAACCGTATAGCTGCTGTATCTTATATTTATTGTAAATACTGCTGTATGCTATATTTATTGTAAATGTTGATTTAAGTTAGTTTTAGTTTTCTTTGTTCTTTGTTTTCCTTTTCTTCTAGAACTTTCCTTTATAACCCTTTTCCCTTGGGGTGAGATTAACAATTCTGGGAATCACTGAGAACAAAGAGATGAACGAAGCCCTGATGCTGGTGAAAGAGGAGAAAGGACATTCTTTGCCCAGACCTTGAGGTGGACAGACGTGATTTGTGGTGTTCCAGGTCGCGTTTGGCAATGACTGGAAAGTGCAAGACACTTTGATGAAAGGATCGGATTTTATCATGGTTACGACAAAACAGTGTGGCAATTAAGTGTATATGTTAAGGGGCATAAGAATTTTAGAAAGGCTTAGGTGGGGCATAGCACAAAAAAGGTTGGGAAACACTGGTCTAAGGGATAGAATCGTTGGAAGCGTTATGGTGTATAGCATATAGCAGCTAAACCGCGTGAGGTTGGTGCACTGTAAAACGCATGCGCCAATGCCTGTAAATTGGCTGCTTTACACCATTCAAATATTTTCCCCATGGAAGCTATCCCGTATTCGACAATACAGCGCTTCCATTGGGAATATGCATACACGAATTTAGATTTGAATATACAATAGAGATCTTATCGTTGTCACATATTTCATATTGTTTTTCAGATTTCATATAGAAATCTGTAATAAAATACATAATGCGGTATAATAAAATATTAATTTTAAGTAATTCAAAGTATGTTCAAATATGAAAGTAATCGCGCAATATGTATTTATATCTTAGAAAATACAAGGGAAGCGGCGCTTCCATAGCTTCCAATGACTCCACGCCACTGCCATATACCATATAGAACTCTAAATTATTTGATGAATATTGTTTATACTGTATATATTATTCATTATTTATCGGATAATTTTTAAATACACAACATTTAGAAGTTTATTTTATATTTTAAATGATAACAGTTTTATATTTTATAAATGTAAAATGTTTTGAATTAATTATAACTGACACTAAAATTTTTCGAAAGATGTCGTTGTCGGCTTGTTATCGCCGTGCATTAAAATTAATTTAATTATCGTACAGACGGCAACCTTGAAGCCTGTAACGACATCTTTCGGCAAAATTAAAATCAGTTTTGATCGATTCAAAATAATTTCAAAACTTTTAACTTTTATAACATATAAATAAAACTATTATTTAAATATTTAAAATATAAAATTAAACTTCTAAACGTTATGCACTTTAAAAATTTTCTGATAAATAATCTTTATACATATATATATCGAATACAACATACAGAACTTTATATACCGGCATTAAATAGCGATATTATTATTAATTGTATCGTTTCTTTTATTAATAGTCAATAATAATTTAATTTGCAAAAAAAATTTCGTCGACGGTGATGACGTGTAAGCGAATAAGATGGCAGCTATCTTATCAGCTGACTATCGTAGTTAATGTCGAAACGTTGTGCAATGTTGCTCCTGCTTTTCGTATATAAACTGGAACTTGCATAACAGTTGCCACACTCGTAGTATCATCGAATGTTGACGAACGACGGTCCTGCTTCCAATAGCAGTTCTACTATGAACCAACAGAAATGTAGATTTTATAGTAACGGATTCTGCAGATATTCTGATAAATGCAAATATTCTCATGATTTTGAAGTTCAAACTGAAAACATCAATTTAAATAATGTAAAGAATTCGCATTGGAGAAGAAGGGGTAGAGTGCAAAACTTCCAAAGGAAGCCTCCAAGATTTCAAAGAGTTAAAAGAGAAAATGAAAAAACTGAAGAAAGAAAATATGAAGACTTCCAGGAAGTAACAGAATGTTTGCAGGATTCCAGAG
This sequence comes from Centruroides vittatus, assembly GCF_030686945.1. Taxonomy (NCBI): domain Eukaryota; kingdom Metazoa; phylum Arthropoda; class Arachnida; order Scorpiones; family Buthidae; genus Centruroides; species Centruroides vittatus. Next base: position 428,136 of record NW_027122565.1, read on the forward strand.
CAGGTGTAGACCGAATGAAACCGGTTACGGTAAGACACTCAGCCAGATATTTTTATAAGAGATTACCTAGGTGGCGGAGTACGAGAGGAAGATTTCATCGGAGACCCTTAGAGAGGCAAGATGTTTCGGAAAATGATTATATTTCCGTAGACGAGAAAAGCGACGATGTAGAAAAATCGGAAGACGCTAAAGCAAAAGACGAGAATGAAAGTAATTTGGAAAAGTTGCGCGAGACGGAAATCAAACAATTTCAAAAACGGTTTCCGAAGTACGAAGAAGTTTCTGAAGGTATTTTCCGGTTTGAATATTTCCCGACTGATCCGGATTGGCCGTTCCAGGTAAAATCTGTAAATCTACAAGTTGAATTTCCTAAAGAATATCCCGACATACCTTTTCTGATCACAGTGGTCGACGAAGACGAAATTTTACCGGATATGTTAATTAGACATATTAACAGAACCGTTCGTAATTGGATATTGGATAAGTGGGAGAAAAATAACGATAGAGTCGGTTTGGCCTTCCGTCCATTTTTACGATGGTTTGATAAAAATTTAGAAGAATTATTTATTTGTGGTTTGAGATGGACTAAACAAGATATAGAGACGAAGGCTGCAGGAATTGAATTTGTACCGTACGAAATGCTGTGTAATTCGAAACTAGAGTCTGTACCGAGTGAAAGTGATTCCAACGATGATGATGATGAGATGATGATGATGATGATGATGATGATGATGATTCTTGTAAAGATAGTTATGAAATGGAACAGAATGTTGAAAAGTCTGAAGATATTACAGATGAAAACAAAGATATAATTAATACAACTAGACAACTTTCAATTAATGATTCTCCAAAACCAAATAAAAATAATTATTCTGGTTTGAAAACAGAAATAAAATTTAAAGATCTCCATTTTGCAGATCATGCAGCAACATTGACCTGTCAAAAGCTTCAAATAGTAATAATATGTAATCGATGTAAATCACGCCACGATTTAACCATGTTGGCACATAGATTGAATTTGGCAACTTGTACTAAATGTCAACAAACACAGGAGTTAATATTCCAGCCATCACTTCTTCATCCAAATTCATCCATTCTTGGATATGTTCATATACAACACTGCCAAATAATTGACCTTCCTTTGGTAGCTTGTGAATTTTCCATTTCCTGTTTAAATTGCTCAAGGCAGAACACATTAACTGGCATACATTATAATCAGCAAAGAACTACTTGGTGCCTGTATTGCAATTCTAAAATGAATGTTACTATACAGGGAGTAAGATTTCTTCAGTTACAAACACAGGAAATTGTAGAGAAACTTCAAGCCCATTCTGTAAAGTTAAATAGCAAATTTATAAAGAATCAAATTCTTCCTGTACAGATAGGAAAACCTTTACCCGATAATGGTACTTGTAAACATTATAAGAAGAGTTTCCGTTGGTTAAGATTTCCGTGCTGTGGAAAAGCCTATCCGTGTGACGTTTGCCATGATGAGAAAGAAATCGATCACGAAATGAAGCTTGCAACCAGAATGATCTGTGGATTCTGCGCACGAGAACAACCGTATACAAATAAAGAATGCATTGGCTGTAATTCTTATGTGACCAAAAAAAGTAGCATTCACTGGGAAGGAGGAAAAGGATGCCGTGATAAGATTAGAATGAGTAGAAGCGATAAGCACAAATATGCTGGAACAAATAAAACTAAAAGTGTGAAAAAGGTGAGTGCTAATGTTGGCACTTAGATTGAATTTGGCCAGTAATTTGAACATAAGAGATATTTTTATACATATTTTCAAAGCTTTAAAAATTTTGAATGAAATATCATGGGTAATGGGTAGTGAATAGAAAAGAAAGAAATAAGACTGGAAATTTAATTTTTATGGAAAAATCTTGATATCTATCTTACTGAAAGTTCATATAAGCAGCTAAATCATTTTCACTTTACAATATTTATATTACTGTTCTTGAAAGTGATTTACCACGAAGAAAAAGATTTATTGAAGAATCAATTATAAATGCACTTCAGACATCAAAGTAGATTTGAATCAAATTCATATCTTATAAAAGAAATATAAAATTGTAACAGAAAAGAATAATCAAAATAAATTTGCTCAACTTAACTTTATTTTGTTTTTTTATTTCAAATATTTTAAGTTTCAAAGACCATTTTAAAAATTTTTTAAGATAAAACATACTATGAAACTTTCATAAACAATGCATTACAAGCTCTCTTAAAGATAAATTTTAGCAAATAAAATTAAAATGATTTAAATAGAAATACTTATGACTGATTTACAATATACATAAAGAGTAACCTGTGAGGCCTTGATATGTGGTCCCTGGAACTTTGGCAATGTAAATTTTGTTTTCCTGCTTTTGCCTTGTGCCATTATGCAAAAGTAATTAAGCTGATATTCATTACAAAAATAATCAAACTAAACTTGACCAGTGAACAGATGAGAATAAAATATATACTAAAAGTTTGCATATCATTAGAATATTTTATTTTAGAACCTAGTGTACTTGCAGTTATAGAGAATATTGGCTCAGAGCCACACCTCTAAGAAGAAAAATGAATGCAGATCATCTGAAGCTTTATGAAGTTCACTTGTGGCCCACAGCAGGAAAGGTTGCTCATCACTACTGTAAATTGTCATACAGTTGATAATTTAAGATCAATTTATACCAAAATTTTTGTCATACACTATCTTTTAAATATTTTTAGATTTTGAAATTTATTGTTAAAATTAGAATGTTGTTTGTTACTTGTTACTATTATTAATGCATTTGCGATGATGTATGTAATTGGTGGCACACTTACACCTTTCATATTACACTGGACGACAAAAAAAATAACGCACCACAAAGGACTTGTTGGATTTGAATAAAAATTAGTATGTTGCATCATCATAGCTAGATATGTAAATGATTAGCTTTCGGGATCAGGTTCTTGTGTTGTATCACCACCAGAGGGTAGAAAAGTGATTCCTCTGTCTGGTATAAAGGTGCACGCTATGATGACTTGTGCATATGTCCTGCGCTTGAGTTGATGGTTGTGACTTCATTGAGTGATAGACATGCATCTACGACACATTCGACAGCCTTACACTCAGTTAAGTGAGTTTGAGAGAGGTCACATCGTTGGATTGAGAGGAAGAGGATTGTCATACCGCCAGATTGGCCGCCATCTGAACCGTTCTGATGGAACTGTTAGGATGTGTTATGAGCAGTGGGTATGTAGGGGTACGCATGAATGGCAAACAGGCTCCAGACGCTATCGGCAGACCACCAAGCGGGAGGATCGTCTCATTGTATGTCAAGCACGGACAGCGTCTACAGCTTCGTCGTCTACCATTCACGCAGCAGTAGCACCTGCGTTACGGAACCATGTATCCAGCCGCATCATTTCCAGGCGCTTAGTAGAAGGCGGATTGGTCTCCCAACGCCCAGTATGTGTTCTACCATTAACAGCCACCAACCAATGCCTCCGTCTGCAGTGGTGTCTTGCATGACAATCATGGACAGCTACCGACCGGCAGCGTATTGTCTTCAGCAATGAATCCCGCTTTTGTTTGGGGGCTCACGATGGCCATGTGAGGGTATGGCAGCCCACTGGTCAAGGCGTCAACCCAGCCTATACTGTGGAGCAGCACATGGGCCCAACCCCCAGTGTTATGGTGTGGGGAGCCATAACATATGACAGTAGGACACCTCTAGTTGTCATGCGTATTACCCTCACAGCCCAACGATATGTGCAATACATCCTCTGGCCACATGTGTTGCCCCTCATGGCAGGGCTTCCAACAGGCATATTCCAGCAGGATAATGCCCAGCCACACACTGCAGTGGTCTCCCAAGCATGCCTACATAACATTGCCACACTTCCTTGGCCTGCACGGTCTCCAGATTTATCGTTAATCAAACATGTATGGGACTACCTGGGACGCCAGCTGCGACAGCCGCGGGATCTGACACATCTTGAGTCTCAGTTGCATCACGCGTGGACAGATATGCCACAGAACATTATACACAACCTTTATGCCTCCATGCCAAGGCATATCACAGCTTGTATCCGCGCTAGAGGCGGCCCAATGGGATATTAGTGCCTGCACTGTATTGAACATTACTGCACAATAAAGTATGTTTTTGCTTTATGGTTGCAATCATATACCTGTCTAGCTATGACAATGTCACATACCAATTTTTATTCAAATCCAACAAGTCCTTCATAGTGCGTTATTTTTTTTGTCGTCCAGTGTATGTAATTGTGCTTCATTACTGGTACATCATCATAGTAAAATGTAGTATTACTTAGAAGTTAGTGTACTGAATATATTCCTGTTTATAAAAAAAAAAAACTTAGTTTAAAGGTTTTATCAAAAAAAGTGTTAACAACAATATTCTCCAATAAAATTTAATCTACCTTTCTTTGAAAAAATAATTTTTCTCTTGAGGATTCTTAAACTATCTGATTGAACAGAAAGTTCTTGCACTTTTGGATGCATTTTATTTAGCCAAGAAAATTTTATGTACAGAATTGACTTCAATCATCAATGTAATCACTGTTGTTGTTGACCACTTCTTGCCAACGCTTATGCAAGGAATGGATGCCATCTCGATAAAACTCTGGCAGCTGCGACTCGAAGAAGTTGGTCAGGCTGGCCTCCAAGTCGACTTTGCTGTTGAACTCCTTGCCAACCAGATGACAGTCGAGTGCGGTGGTGAACAGGTGGTAATCAGAAGGTGCAATGTCAGGGCTATACGGCGGGTGGGGCAAGACCTCCCAGTTCAGGTCCAGTAGCTTCTGGCGGGTCTGCCTAGCTGTATTTGGCCGTGCATTGTCATGCAGCAGGATGGTGTTCTGGTGTCTCCACCAGTTTTTGCTGCAGACATTGAGTTGTTTGCAGTAGAAAGTTGCATTGATGGTTGTATTTTGCGGCAGCAACTCGAACATGATGATTCCTTTAGAATCCCAGAAGACGGAGAGCATGATCTTCTTGGGTTAGGGATCTCCACTTTTGAAGTGTTCCTTCCAATTGTATGCAGTTTTTCTGGCGACAGTGTCTGGACCTAATGCAGCATTGATGTCAGTGATAGAATTGGCTGCTTTTTTGTTGGAATGATAGTCATAAACGAGGAGCAGGCGAACTTGCTCTTTGGTTAGCAGATGTTGGTTGGTCATGGTAAAATAGACTGAGAGGACTGGATTTGGTATTTTCTTATAGCACATACCCTGACCTGTTTATATACTACCATGGAACATTCTAGAATGTTCCAGAAAAAAGTTATTCTAGAAAGTTCCAAAAAATACAAGAACTTTCTGTTCAATCAGATAAGATAATCAGTTTTTTGAACATCTTTTAAAATAATAAAGGATAAAATTAAGAAAAAACATAAGCATGAAAATGAATGAATTTTGAAGATGAGAAAATTTGAATATAGTAATTTATTTGAAATTTTGAAAAAATTTGAAATTAAATTACTGTTCTATTAGACAAATTGAAACACTGAAGCAATCCAGGTATATTGGAGACTAGCCAGCACCCAATTCTAATAGAAAGTGGTAACTCAGAAGAGTTTTTTCAAGGCTGTGAAGTTGGAGTCATAAGAAAATTCATTGCTACATCAGTTAGAGTCAGAAGAAAATTCATTGCTACATCAGTTGGAGTAGATAAAAATGGATCAACTCTGATACTTTATTTTATTTTTTTGTGTATTTATATTAAGCTCCTAATAGGAGCATTAATTGCCTATCTTGCACCTTACAGGAGGCTTTTCAGAAGTTTATATTCGAATACATTGTGTTAGTTAATTCAAAATTTTTATTGTCAAAGGACTCATACAAAATGGCTACAAACACTTGGGTTAAATATAGTATTTTTGAGTACCATAATCACAGATGAAAATGATAGTATGATAATGAAAAGCTCTGTGAAAAAAGGTAAGTACTTTCAGTGGTTTTAATAGAAATGCCTTATGGTTCAATTAAAAACTTTAAAAAGTAACCTTGACAGTGATGAAGATTTAGAGGTAGGAGTTGGACTTTATAAAATTCTACAAGTCAGAGTTGGGGGCTTGATCTATTAACTCCCTGGTGTATTGTTATTTGCTGCTTCCTGTTCTTTTGAAGATTTCTTAGCAGTATCTGCATACTTTTCTTGTTAACTTTGCTAAGCATCTACTAGGCATACTACTTATCCTTAAATACAGTTCTGATTTCTAGAAAGACCAAAAATAATTTTCTTTCAAAACTGTTGCATATCTATTTTTTTTTCTATTGGTCTTGGCAAGAATGATTCACTTATTTATGATGCTTATTTCAAGAATAAATTCAGAAAATATTGTTACTGAGAGCCACAGGTCATGATGGGAGACTAATTATATTAGTCACCCATCATGTACCAAAGCTAAGAAGAAAAAGATGCAGACACTGCTATGAAATCTTCAAAAAGAACAGGAAGCAACAAACAGCAAAAACCCAGGGAGTTAATAGATCAAGCCCACAATAATTAGAACTTTCAGTTTGAATCTTCTAGTTTATACTGTACATTAAACATGACTCGGTCCTATAAAAAGGGTCCAAAATGTCTGTTTAAATAAATTATAGTGTTGCTGAAGATAAATTAGTTTCAGCTTAAATAGAAATGTTTTTATAATTAATAAAGAATATAATAATTAACTATTGTATACAATCTGAGGACATACAGAAAAGATATCATTATAATCTAGTTCTCTATAAATGATGCACTGTATTCTAATTTTAACACCAATTTTAAATTTACTAAATCTAACAAATAGTGCATGTGTTTTAGACAAGGGAGTAGCTAAACCAACTATAGTAGGATTGGCTCTAGCGAATTGTGAGATGGTCTTATGGAGGTCTGGTGGTTACAAAGTATGGCAGAGAAAGAGGGTCTGAAGCTTGCTCTCAGAAAATATTTTAGATATAATACTGTACAAACAAAACAATAAAAAATATTCAAAACTTAAACATTAAAAATTATATATTTATCTAAAAAATATAAATAATCAAACAGAATTTTGTTTAAAAAGGTATATATATGTATATAATTTAACAAAACTTTCAAAAGAAAAGTTATTAAAACAATGCATATAATAAATTTACACTTAAAATTTTCAACAGTCCTTTTTTTTATTATCGAAGAGATGTACTTACATCATATGCATTTTGAACTGCATTATCCAACAGTTCCTACTGTGTGGTAGAAACACAAAAATAATGTAAAATCACTAGCATACAAGAGTACTGAGAATTACAAGTCAGAATTTTGTCATTTGGAACAAGATAACTAGAGAGAAGCCTGATCTCCTCTAGCTATGGGCCTGGTTTCAGGAGAAAGAATGACAAAAACAGTAACATTCTGATTCCTCAATTAAAGACATTCCAGTTATAAATATAAGGCATGTAATTATAGGCATTGCCATGGGATGGTTCAGGCATACAAAGAACAGTGACAATTTTAGAAATAGGCAACACAGGCTTTTGTCTAGGGCAGCGATTCTCAACCTTCTTAGCTCCACGACCCCCTAAATAGTAAATATAAATAAAATTAATATTTTGCAACCCCCACCCAAGAGAATAATAACGGTAAGCCTTACTATTACTAATTGAATTTTGACTGTAATTATAAATGTAAATTTTTTAAAATATTATATAATCACATTGCACTAATTTTATACATTAAGAAAATACCGACAGTATAAAAAACATAATACAACTATTCCTATTATTTTATGATGCTGCGTTTATAGTGACGGGTATGAACATGCATGTATGACATGTACTGTACATACATGAGCTTTACATGTGTACTTATTGTAAGTAAAATGTTTATAAGTTTATAATAAATGATTTTTTCTCATAAAATGATTTCATTATTGTTTCACGATCCTCCTTTAATATCACCGCAACCCCCAGGTCAAGAAATGCTGGTCTAGGGTAATGCAAATTGGTGTGCCATTAATTTCTCTTAGGCATTTTACAAAATTTAAAAAAAAAAAAAAAACACATTTAAAAGTGTTAATTTTTTGTCTACTTTTTAATAATAATTGTATATATTTTATATGAAGAGTGTAAATCATAAACATTGCAGTTTGTTTATAGAAATAATGGCATTTTTGATGCTACACTGGCTTGTCAATGTTCTACCAAAAATTGTACTTATGCCACTAGTTCAAAAAGTTTGAGAAATATTAGTCTACAACCTTGCACTTTTAGGGCCCTATCAAGGGTGTCGCCAGCCAATGGGCCAGGGGGGGACAAGATGATATAAATTGATAGAGGATATGAATTGTATGTAGGTAAAATAAAAACGATTCATAAATTTTAAAAAGCTTAAGAAGATTATTTTAATTAAAACATAATCTTCTTGGGTTTTTCCGCGGGAATTATAAATCGGGCAATAAATGACTTAGCATTTAAATAATTTTTTTCACATGTCTAGGGAGGGGCAACTGCCCCTCTGCCCCCCTCTGGCGACGCCCTTGGGCCCTATATAAATTTGTTTTATGATATGCACGTCATAGTTGTATGTATCATTATAGCTATATATCATAGTTGTATATATCTTTGTACAATATGTTATAATCTTTGTTATGTAAAAAGATCATAACTCATAACTTCCATACTTGCCTAGGGCTGTCATAAAGTAAAATTGAAATGTACAGAACTAGTTTTTATGCCAAGAAATCTATGCTGGTCTACCATAGAGAATGCTTCTTGTTCCACTCAGAAGATTCTGTAAATTGATGATTCAATAATTCCTTTTAAGATGAATTACAAAATGTGTTAGAGCTTTTTGGAATTACTAATTACTAGAACCAGATAATTACTAGAACTCTGACAATATTTACATAATATATATATGATTATCTATAGTATATACTTATAACTATTCTATAACATATATTCCATTATTATATTGAAGATTTACAAAAATTTATATTAATTAATTGAAACTATCATTGTATGATCAGTATCGTATCATTGAAGAACATTGTAGAACAGTAAAAAATGTTATGAGGAATGAATGAATGACCTCTATTGACTAAATTTTTAAGGAGAAATTATTGATTTGGGAAATTTTTTATTGCTGTATGAATTTCAATGAATTATAATTACAGAAGGTTTTTGGTTAAAGGTTAAAGGTTTTTGGATGAGTTAGTGGTTTCAACCCAGTGTTCATAGGTGATTATTTTTATAATTACAGATTTTCTAGTTACTATATATGGGCATTATAAAAAGGATACATTCAACCAATGTTAAATGTAAATTAATTTAAGGAATAGGAAGAATTGTAAATTTATTGTATAATTATTCAGATTCATTTTCTAATTTTTAGTTTGGTATATATCACTTACATTATTAAATATAGTAAATCTTCACTAATTCAGACTAATTGGTGAAAGTTTAGTCCAAATTAACAAGGTTTTTCTCAAATGCTTATTGTATGGTCTGAAATATACACTTAATTTAAGTATATTTATTGAAACTTTAAATGAACAAATACAATGGTTTGATAAACTTTTACAATGCAAAAGTAGTAATAGCATTATTCTTGTAGTTGACAACATTTACAATTTTGGTCAAATTTTGCTGACACTGGTAATTACAATGCAGCATATGTTATTTTACAAGGCAATTTTTAGTCTTGGAAACAGAGTTAAACAAAATAGCAATGATAAATTACCATGTCATGGATTGGAAGAAGGTTCTGACCTCTAATTCTGTTAAAATAGGTTGTAAATACTACATTACTTTTATTAACTAATAAAATAATGCTTTATTAAGGATTTAATTTGATTTTGAAAATTTAAAAGTTGTGATACCATAAATACAATAATTAATTAATTTATTAGATTGATTCAAAAGTTCCTGGACACAAACACAAGACACAAAACTTTATTGATACTTATGTGAGGACCCGAACGGGGGTCGACTGGGAGGTCCAAATGGGGGATATCAATCAAGAATTTAAAGAGCTCCTTTCCTGACACGAATGGGAGGGATTAGATGTCTTGATCGAACAATAGATTTTTTTGTGTAAATCATTTTAAACAATAGAAGGGAATAAAGTCAAGGAAAATGCGACTGAAGAGGAATCATATTCAGTCACGACGTTGACCTCTCCCGCGCCCTCCATATGGTTTCGAATTGTCACCAGGTAACAATGAGAGACCAATGGAGAGGCAACTTTAGGTAAAAACAATATAAAACTGTTGCTTCAGGGACGTTTTTGGGTTCTTGGATGCATAAGTTTCCTCTCTTGGTTGTGTGTGCTCACAAAATATTGGAGAAAAGGAACCCTTTCGGACCCTGTGGAAGCATCATTAATTGCTGTGATTCCTAGCTATCTTCAGATTGTCGGTTTGCCTGGAGAGAAGCAGCTGAAAGACATGCCATACACCCCGGGCCCTACGGATTTTTCGCTGTCCACGTCAAACTACAAGTCACGTAGACATGAACATTTGTCGAACTCTTTTTGGACAATTGTTCTTGCACTTTGTGTGGTTCTATCTCCACAAACAAGAGAAATTGTAAGGATCTTTATGTTTTTATTAAGTGGTTTTTAAATGATAAACCTGTCTCGGTGAGTCTGACTATGCCCACCCGACTGTTTTGACCGCTCGGCTGTCGAGACAACTTTTCACTCCAATTGGCTAACCTCACATCAGCAAATTACCATAGATGCTCTGTCACACTTTCAAGTATAGGATAATTCTATTATTTTGACATCAGATATATACTATTGTTTTAATGGCTATTGAAAACTATAAGTCTTAATAACAGTAGCACATACTTAACATATCAGAATTTCCTTAGCAATGTAGCAAGTCACTAGAGAGATTTCTTAAGGGATTGTTTCATAGTACTACTGCTAATGATGCTGCTAGAAAATTGCAAGTGGAATCAAGTCTTTTACCATCTTTAATAAATACAGTCAGTGCTGTAACTAGGCAGGTGCAACAGGTTCACCCGCACAAGGCCCACTTGGAAGAGGGGCCCAAAATGCATATATTTGTTTTATTATTTCCGCAAACCTAATTAATTAAGGGGCTTAAATGCAAATTCTTGCACAGGGCCCAAGAATACAGTGATACACTAGTTACGGCACTGAATACAGTGATACCTCGGTTTTTGTTGATAATCCATCCAAAAACAATCAATGAAATCCGAGGCAATTATTTCCATATGAATCAATGTAAATTTCAATTAATTCGTTCTAGACACTCCAATACACATACCAAAAACACATTTTATAGAGAATAAATATAGTGTTTAATACTAAAGCAATAAGAGATTAATATAAAAGACTAATATGATGACCTTCGAAACAGAATCACCATATAACTGTTTTTGATTGATCCAAATTAATAATAACTAGTCAACATCTTCAATTGCTTGCGATCTCTGTTTTGTTAACACATTCACACCTTTCACTACATTAGCCTCCTTTATTTCTTCCATTTTTGCCACAATGGAACTTATCATAGATGGCAACTGCCTATTTCAGCAATCTTAATGCTGCTCTAATATTTTTCAATGATTTCCTTCAACTTGATCGTGTTCCTGGCTTTTTTCTTTGAAGGGCTACTGGCTCTGGAAACTTTCTTTGGTCCAATGATGGAGCTGAAAGGAAAGGAAAGCAATGGAATTGTTTAGCTAGATGCATGGGGTAATGCTCACACAATGAACAATGCCACACTGAGCAGGAAAACCCAAACCTTTGTTTTTGTGAAATTAGCAGCAAAGTCAGGTGGGCACGCCAATGAAATCTGAGGCAACCAATGAAAACCGAGACAAATTTTTCATGAAAAAATCAACAAAATCTGAAACTGACGATAACCGAAGTCAACTAAAACCGAGGTATTACTGTAAATATTTACAAAATTTAATCACAAATAAATATTAATATTAATTCAGACAACAGATGGAATTGATGCTTTCTGAAATCTGAAATAAATTTGATGAATAGTTATTCATGTTTTGATTAAAAAAATTCATTTTCTATGTGATAATATATAGCATGTCCAAAAAGAATGAAACATGATACATGTCTAGTATTCATTCAAGACATTTTTATTTGACCAAATGTCCTTATTTACTGGTACACACATTATTTCTCTACATAATTACAGTAGAGCATCATTTATCCGAATTGGGGACTGGGGTTGTGTGCGAAAAAATATATTAACTATCCCATGTTGAAAATTTTCTCCATTACGTGTCGCTTCGCGTCGAATTTTCGTCGATGTTAAGCCTAACGTAAATTTTTTAAAATAATAATTGTGGTTATTGTATCATTAAAAATTATTTCTTTATTTTGTACAAACAAAATAAATATATTGAAAAATATAAAAACAAAAAAATTATATTTTGGAAGTTAATCTAGTATCAACAACATTCAATTCAGCACAACACAGTCCGACTGGAATGCTTTCGAATAAACGATGTTCTACTGTACTGCCATTGTCCAAACAGTTTTTAAATCTGGGTACTAGCTTGTGTATCCTCTCTCTCTCTCTCTCTCTCTCTCTCTGTGTGCCATATCAGAAATCCTGACATCAGTGAGCACCTAGCACAGGTTAATAAGTGTCTAGTAAGGCACCAAGATATATCCTGGGAGAAGTTACAGAGTGGTTCCCTGTTAGTGTGTGTTGTTACGCAAGGGAAAATGCCTTCCGGGAGGACTTGTAAGAGAAACTGGGCCCTATTCAGATGTTACAAATGTGGAGAAAACCCGGAAAACTCCATGTGGCCAGCCCGTCCGAGTGCAGTGCGAACCCGCGACTGAACCAGTGTTTAGCAACAGAACCGCTCGGTCACTGGTGGGCTCTGTATTGTAGAGTTGTAGAATTCTACCACTTGCTGCCGGAACCACAGTTCAACTTTATTTTTGATCTCATCTCATCACTGTTATGGAAATGTTGTCCTGTAAGTTGTTTCTTAAGATAAACAGGTGGAAGTTGCTGGGAGCAAGGTCTGGGCTGGATGGTTGAAAACTTCCCACTTGAATCATGTGAGAAGTCACATGCTTCGTGAAGTGTGGACTTATACACTTCCAAAATAATTTTATGTAATTCTCTTATTGTGAGAAATCAATTTGCATGAATTGCTTTCTCAGTTCTTTGAAGAAGTTCATCAAAGATCACTCCTGTGTCCATCATAAATATCAGTCCTGCCTCCAGAGAGTGCTTTCTTACATTTTGTCAATTCATAATGTTCCCTTAAATAAAAACAATTTGTTTGTGAATGTTTGTAGTGCTCACCTTTTGCATCGAGTAAATGTATGACAGAGCAGAATTCACATTTTGCAGGATTCTGAACTGTTGCAACCATTGTAAACACATGCTACTTGAATCAAACTCAGCATAGCAATGATAAACAACCACAAAAAGACTGCAAAGGTTCTAGGTGAAATCAATTATTGTCAACATATGCACTAAAACATTAGCATTCTGCTTATACATGATGTATTTTTACTTTTTAGACATGTCTCATAATTGTTAATAAAACTGGGTGCAACTTAGTGTGCAAGCCAATGACATGGTCTTTGGCTTTAGTTTTTTGTTTGCTTGTCTATATTGGTAACTAAACATTATACAATCAGATGTTAACCAATAAGCATTCACATATTTGAAATAAAAGGATTGATAATTGGCTAACTTCTCAGTTTTAATTAAATAGATGGCCCCAAGGTTTATATGTATGACTAGTAGCCTGGGATGTCCCCTAGTGGCATTCTAGCAGCGGCAGTGTCATTTTGTGATATAAATAATAAATTCATATTACAAATAAAAATGATAATACAGTGGAACCTCGCTTAACGAGCATCTTGCACAAGTATTTCGCATAATGAGCAAAACAAATTGTAAAAATTTGCCTCGCTTAACGAGTAATATTTCGCATGAGTGATGAGAGGGAAAGTCTCGAATTGTGCGCATGCAGCATGCTCCATCATTCTGTGTTTAGCACTCGTTCTACTAGCATCTTAGTGTCACTTGTGATCACATATTTTTCCAAACTTGTGTTCACACATATTAAACATCAACAACCATAGCCCATTATATAATAAACATGCCGAATGATATGCCAAATTCTTGTGTCATTAAATTTAATGACTGATTCCAAATTAAATTTTAGAAATGTCTGAATTAAAAATTAAACTATTTATAATTATTAAATTTAATACGAGATGGAAGCATAACCGCCTACCTCTAGTCAAATTAATTAATTTCTAATATTTAATTATAGCATTTATATAACCCAAGAATTTGGCATATTGTTTAGAGTGTTTATCAAACATATTAGCTTGATCAAAAACATGTTTTTGATTCTGCAACTCGAATTCTCATTCCAGGATGGTTCATTCTGCGCTAGAAGAAATGATGATGATGATGATGATGATTTATGCTCCTTAACAATTGTACAATTTTTGAACATATTTTGAATTTTTGAATATATTGTACAATTTTTTTTGAATAAATGTTATAGATAAAACATTTGAGCATTTTTTCAGCGTGGAACGCATTATCATATTTTACATTAATTTCTATGGGAAAAATTGTTTTGCTTAATGAGTGTTTTGCATTACGAGTAAGACTCTGGAATGAATTATGCTCATTAAGCGAGGTTCCACTGTATACTGAATTTCTCGTGGCATACCCTACTAAAACACAGTCAAAAATGCAAAAAAACCACATTTATTGTTATTTTAATATTGTTATGCAAAAAACTGAATTTATTGTTAATTTAAATAATAGCTAGGGGTACCCCTAGTGGCTGTTTTTGGCATATCATGACAGATTGTGAAAAGTACATCATTGTACATGATGGGAGCAAGGGACTAAAGCAGTGTCTATATGGACTTTTTTAGTTTATTCAAATGACTAGTAAGTTGACTTATAAGAACAAATTCATATGCCACTAATACCACTATAAGTTTAAAAAGTTCTGCAAATATTTTCTCAGTCATTTCTTTAACATCAGAGGATCATGAACAATTATACACACAAATAAAAGGAGTGAGTTTGTCAAAAGTATGTAATTATATGAAGCAGGGAGGGAAGAGGCAAGAGTGTCTCAAAATTTGTAAATGTAATTAGTGGACAACTATTTGGTTGAGAAAGTTAATGTTTTAATTTTTATTAAGTAATAAAAATTACAATAAATAAATAAATAAAAGCTTTATGTAAAAAACATTTATTTTGTCATTTAGAAACAAGTTTTTACAACTAGTTTGACAATAAAAATGATTGTAATTAATCAGTCAATCATGTTTTATACAAATACATACATGAAAGGAATTCAATGACAATTAAAAACAAAACACAAAATGAACATGTTAACAGACAAATATGCAACATAATTTACTTGTATACAATGTCAAATGTCAATTTGTATTTACAAGAGATGTAAAATAATGAAATCAAAAAGTTTAAAATATGAATAAATATATGTACAAGATGAACTATGAATTTATGTATAGTGGGACAAACATGTATATTTGTGATCACCATACTGTACAGTACGTTACAATGAAATAATAATAATCTACAAGTGGCAGTGTGGAAGTAAAGTATATTATCATTCTTATCAACTAGCTTTTAATAAATATCACAGCTTTTTCTTTTGTATTTTCCTCTTCTATTGCTCTCCATAGGAAAAAGATTTTAAGTGCTAGCCAGTGCTCTATAGTAATCGGCCTCTGCATTCTGCCGATTCACAATAACAGTACATGACCTTTCCAGGAACGCTACCTACATCATAATTATAATCCCAAGTCAATTCTGTGCCAGCACGGATATGCCTATAGAAAAAATAGTTTATGTAAGTAAAATATTTAACATGATCATATAAATTGAAATATTTTATCAGTGTTAATTAAGATTTTCTATATTTGATCCTAATTAATTGACTAAAGCTAAACATTTTCTTTTTATAGAAGCATACACAAAACAAATTCAACGATGATAGTAATTAAGATTTAAAAATATGATAAACTAAAAGAAACTGAAAAAACAGCCTGAAAAAATTAAGTTTCAAATAAATAAATAAATTTAAAACAGTGTTGTTAAAATTTATTATTCAAATTGTCATTTAATTTTATTTTTCAAAACAATATTTAACTTAGCAATAACTATTTTTTTTTTTTTTTTTATCTAAATATGAATTATCATCTTGTAATGAAATTGGTAAACTTTGGATAATATAATACATATACTACTATACAATACATTATACAGATTTAACTATCAGTGATCCTTGAGAATTAATTTACAATATATAAAATAAAATCTATGAAATAATATCAGATGCAAGTAAAAGAACTACTATGTAGTATTTTTCTACACCGTTATTTTTAAATCCTTTGTTCTGTTTGTTCACTTGATGGTAATAAAAGTTATTTTATCAAATGCACCACCAAAAAGAGTTTTATGTGAAATAAAAAACAAACTATCTTAACTATACACTGAAACATCAATATAATACTGGCCAAATATCCCCTTAAAAAACCAAAAAATGAAAACGCATGTTATGTTGATAAATTGCAGTTCTAATTTCTTATCTCGAGAAACACATCTCAATAAGTAAGAAAGAATGTGATACCTCCCTTAAAAAACATTGATATTCTTTGCATATATAGCCTAGTATTGCATGTGCATGAAAAACTTCTTTTACATCTATTCATTAAGAATAGACACACCACAAATATATTTGCAATAAGTAAGATAATTAGTAATGTAATTGCATTACAGTATAATCCCAATTATCCAGGCTAACGATGGGGAGAACATGCATAAAAATCAAAAAACACATAATCCAACACACATTTCTTAGAAGGAAATAAAGTCTTCTATAAGTTTTAGTTCATTTTTTCCACCTAGATGGCATTGTTTTGTTTACACAAAATATTTTTTTAAACAAAAGAAAATTGTGTGTGGTCAGTATCATTTTTGTTTGGCTAATTTTGCATAAAGGAGAAAGCTGCTGCACAGATAATCTTCATATGAATAATCAGAGTACACTGTATTTTACAAACATTACATTATCATAGTGTAAAAATGTCCAAAAAATGATTATAGTCCAAAAAATGATTATTTATAATATACATATCTTCTTTGATGATATGTATATTATAATAATGAAAATATTCCAAAAAATGATTATTTATAATATACATATCTTCTTTGATGGAGAATTTAGACAATCTTCAAAAAGATGTAAGACTTAATCCTGTCTGCCTAAAT
Source organism: Centruroides vittatus (assembly GCF_030686945.1). Classification (NCBI taxonomy): domain Eukaryota; kingdom Metazoa; phylum Arthropoda; class Arachnida; order Scorpiones; family Buthidae; genus Centruroides; species Centruroides vittatus. The sequence continues at coordinate 445,409 of NW_027122565.1, forward strand.
TTGTTATATAATTGAGGGCAACAATAATGGTCCTTTATAATGGTTCTCATTCTAAATCTATCATATCTAAGACAATATTTAATATGCCAAAATATTTTGTATGTCTGGTAATGTTTTTTTTTTTGGTAAAATAGAATAGAATTGCATTTTGAAAAAACTGAGTAGTTGCCTGAAGACCACCTGACACTTATTTTGAGTATCGCTGATGTAAGCAAGTAATGACTGACTTGTAAATGCTTGTGTTGTTGTTTGAAATATTGTGGTAACAAGTAAAGATATTTTACAATAGTTTTACTTAATTTAATGTGGTAATGATAATATTAATATTAATGAGAGTGTATACAAACTAGGAAAATCGCCTGGTCATTCTATGATGTTGAAGAGATCACAAATTATGTAAAAAGACATGTTGCCATGGAGTTAGTTCAAAAGGAAGATAAGCTTAGCCCTCTTAAAAGACCTAAAAAATTTACTTATACAGATGTAATAGGAAGAGATGAAGGACGAAGGAAACATGGAGAGCTATTCAGGTAAGTCAAAACATATGGATACTATAGGAAAGATGGAATGCACTAGAATATTTTCATCATGTTGGACTTAGGTTTGCATTTTGCATTGAATAATCTCCTAAACTGGTTAGGCATATATATATGAAATGAAAAGAAAATGAAAATGAAGAAAACAATCACAGAAGCACAACAATTAAATACAGAGTTAGTGTTAGTGGATTTGACAAGCAGGTATACAAACAAGCCTTTGTCATTTTATGTCATTAACACTGGGAAGCTAATACAACTTCTGAAAAGGAAAATTGAATTTGAATCTATAACTCAGGAATTAGTAAGTGAAAGCTCATATTGATTTCATATCCAAGCAGTCCAGCCATTACAGTAGGGCCAAGAATCCTAATAAATACATGTACCTGAGCTTAATATCATTACACTATACTGCATGAACAAAGAAGAATGCATCAATAACAAGGAGTATTTTTCTTGTGTATGAACATCTCTTTAATCCAAACTTTCGTTCAGTAGATTATCTCACAGCATCACAGTTAGAAACATCTTTATTTTTTTTTTAAATTGAATTACATTGCAAACCCCTCCTCAGTGCTATACAAAAAAAATAAACAGTGGGTGATCGGTTAACAAACAAATTGGATAATGAATGCTTTCGCAAAAGATTTTTATGTTTGGATAGTGAACACCTCACAGAACAAACACAAGAAGAAGTGACATAAAATAATGAATACTGATTAAAGACTCCTTGTCTCCAGGCAAAAATTCAGAACTTTTCGGAGCACGGGAGATGTCAACATCGACACTCAACCCAGCATATACTAATTGGATAATATTCCTCTGAACTTTGAAACTCTCCCTTGTAATTCCTGCCTTTTATTTTTCTGACAGAAACAATTTTATAGTGTTTGCGAGACTGTCAGGCGGGCACTCGTTAACTTTTGCATTGATTTTTATTTTCGAAAGGTGAAAGTATAATAGCAAAGGTAGAGAGTGGACAGAAGATGTCTGATGTTGCTGGGCAGTATGGCTTGAACATGTTTACAGTAGGCCACAGTTCAATCTTATCTAAGAAAGATACAGTATAATCAGGAAGACTCAAGCAGCCAAAGTAGTAACAAAAATTACATCTGAGAAATAAAGAACATTGAAGAGCTCATAATGGAACCTGAAATGGATCTGATGACAGAAGAATGCCAAGAACTCTTGAATGAAGAACACCAAGAAACTTGGCAAGATATGTTTTCTTCTGAAAAAGAAGAGTAATGCTGATATCTGCTATTAAAGATCTTTTGAAGAAGTGGGAGGATGTCATAACAACAGTCTTAGAATGGCATCCAAACTATGTTGAGGTTAATAGGCTTACGGACAGTTACAATGCTATTAATTACTTCTGAAAAATCCTGAAGAAGAGAAAAAAGCAATTGACATTAGACAGATTCTTTAACTCCCACAAATGGAAAAAACATGACTAATAAAAATGCAAGACTGTGTATATATGTATTTTTATATATTACATATAAATAAACATAGTAAGAAAGTATATATATTTTTGGGGTCTCCAGAACGAATTAATCAAATTCCTATAAAAACTTATGGTAAAGTGATAATTGGTTAACGAACAATTCGGATAGCGAACAAAGTCTTGGAACAAATTATGTTCGTTAACTGATCACCCACTATATAAGAAATATAAGTAAGGACAATATTATCTAGATATCGCGGAAAGAGAATTTTTATGATAGTTATTTTACATACCATAAGAAAACATAAAAAATCTTTCACAATAATATCTGTGAACATACATAACATTCAAGTGTTTTATATAAAGAGGTTTCTCTTCCTATAACACATTCAGTTATATAAAAAACATAACTTTCATAAAAAGTTTTTTAGTCTTTTAAAGTTTTTAACAATTAATTCTAATAGATAATAATAACTTAAAAAAGAAAACTATAGAACAAATCAATAGTGATAATTATACAAAATTAAAAAATAATCCATATGAGAAATTAAAAAAGGATTTAACTAAAATAGTTAAAAATATATATTTAAATAAAATAATATAAAAGAAAATGATAAAAATTATATTCTTAATTTTAAAAATAATAGAACTCCCAAATTGAACATAAGATTAAGGACACATAAGGATGAGGAAAAATATAGACCTGTAGTAGATTTTAAATATTCCATACTTTATAACTTAGAACAATATATTAAACAACAACTGAAAAACATTGATTGCTCCAGTTAGTGTAAAAAATGCTGATGACATTATCAATAATATACAGAAATTAAAAAAGGAAAAAACAGATAAATTAATAAGCCTCAATATTAGGAATATGTACCCAAATATAAAGTGGAAACTAAGAGAAACCAGCCTCTGTCAACTTAAAGTAGACAAATTGTTAATAGATCTAATACACTTTGCTTATACAAGGGTAGGCTGAAAAGTAATACACACATGCTTGTAGAACACAAACAAAAACAAATAGCAAGATCGGGCAAAAAGTACATTAAAGTACAATTCTTAAGCTTCAAAATCATATATTTATTTTTCAACATAGTCACCGTTAAGGCTAACACATTTCTCCCAACATGTAATGAGGTTTTTCATTCCGTCACTGAAAAATTCTTCAGACTTTTCTCGAATCCAGGACTTGACAGCTGCCTTCACCTCATCGTCCGAGATGTAATGATTACCTTTGAGGTCTCTCTTGAGTAGAGGAAAAAATAAAAATCGCAAGACGCAAGATCGGGGAAATAAGGAGGGTGTGGAATCGGTTCAAACTTCAGGTTTCGCAGAGCCTCTCCAGTTGTGCGCGAGGTGTGTGGACGAGCGTTGTCATGCTGCAGGATTATTGGTGCCAGGTGATTATTTGTCATGTTAGAGGCAGCCTAGTGCCAATAATCTTGCAACATGACAATGCTCGTCCACACACCTCACGCGCAACTGGAGAGGCTCTGCGAAACCTGAAGTTTGAACCAATTCCACACCCTTCTTATTCCCCCGATCTTGCGTCTTGCGATTTTTATTTTTTTCTCTACTCAAGAGAGACCTCAAAGGTAATCATTACACTCTTGGACGATGAGGTGAAGGCAGCTGTCAAGTCCTGGATTCGAGAAAAGTCTGAAGAATTTTTCAGTGACGGAATGAAAAAACTTGTTACTAGTGATGTAACGAATATTCGGTTACTACCCGGTGTTCGGCCTATTCGGCCTATTTTTCACTATTCGGCCGAATACCGAATATTTAAATCACTATTCGGCCGAATACCGAATACCTAAAAACAGGAGTAAGAAATAACAAAAACACAGTAAATTAATCATTTTTGTAACTTTTATTAATGCTGAACATTAAACTATAATTATTAAACTTAATAAGAAATAGCATCTAACTCTAGTATTAAATTATTTCGTAATTAAATAATATTATAACGTTTATCTAGCCCGATATCTTATGGCATTGATGGCGTGTAGGTTAGAATGTATCGGGCATTAATGTTATTGTTTAGTTAATTATGTTATATTCGTATTCGCGTATATTTTAGTATTTTTACGATATATTTGAACTGTTCCACAACTGGGGAGAAACTAGACCATATTGTGTCACCACAAAAGTATATCCTAGGGTACTATTCAGTCTACAAATACGCAGTAAAAACAAAATTTTAGTGTTCAATTAAAGAGTTAAAATGATCGATTGCAAATAAAATAAGTTATAAGTTATAACTTGCATCTAAATACCAACAACTGCCAAATCATAGCGGGCTATTTACGGCTATTACATAAATTATAAACCAATTTGGCACTAGAGGTAGACGTTAAGCGCCATCTCATATTAACTTTAATAATTATAATTTAATTAATTAATTTAAATAATTTAGACCTAATGGAAGAAAAAATCGTAGTGACAGCGGGCCAATAGAGAGCACGGTGTGCGATCTTTGCCATAATGCGGTTTTGTGCGCCAATTTTCGTACGTGCGTTAATCAAGCCAAATAGTTTGGCCGAATATTCGGCCATTCGGCAAAGCTCCTAGCCGAATATTCGGTATTCGGCCACACTCCTAGCCGAATATTCAGTATTCGGCTGAGGCTGAATATACTATTCGTTACATCACTACTTGTTACACGTTGGGAGAAATGTGTTAGCCTTAACTCACCGTTAACTATGTTGAAAAATAAATATATGATTTTGAAGCTTAATAATTGTACTTTAATGTACTTTTTGCCCAATCTTGCTATTTGTTTTCGTTTGTGTTCTACAAGCATGTGTGCATTACTTTTTCAGCTTACCCTCGTACAAGAAATTATTTTGAGGTTTATAGTGAATTTTATAGACAGATAGATGGCATTAGCATGGGGTCAAAGATGGGGCTAAAATTAGCAGAATTAGTCATGAAAACCATTGATGAGAAAATAAATAAAATTCCAGGTGTAAAGATTGTAATGAGATATGCTAATGATTATTTATTGATATATCATGATAGAATAACAGATGATAAAATTATCTTCAACACCATAAACAATAAAGATAAAAATATACAATTTGATATAGAAAAAGAAAAAAATAAATAAATAAATAATTTAGATTTAACGATAAGAAATGACTTAGAGAAATACACATTCTTGACATAAAAAACCATGCAATGTTAATAAAATAATTAATTATCACTCTTACATTCCGGATACCATGAAAAAGAATATTTATGTTATGGACCTAAAAAACATATACACAAGAATATCTGATAACATTAACCGTAAAATTAAGTTAAAAGAACTAGAAGCAAAGTTTATCCTTAATGACTACCCCAGAAACAAATTAAATACTCGGCATACACAACATAGCAAAAATAGATATAATACAAAATATAAAATAGATAAAAAATACAAAGTCTTCCTGTATGTTAGAAATATTTTTGATAATTGTAATAAAATCCTTAAAAAGGATAACATTGTTTTGGCCCCATCTTTGACCAATAAAATTTCACATAATATTTATCATACTACTAGAGGAAAAAAATATAATAATAATATAGATAACCTTAAAAAAAACAGGTGTTGTGTATAAGATACAACGTAATTGTGAAATTCCAAAAGAGTATATAGGTGAAACAAGCCAAACATTGGAATCAAGAGTAAAAGAACATAGGGATACAGCAGTTCCCCATGGTATACTCATACAAAGGATAATGGTTGTCAAATTGACAGAGACAATATAAAAATTCTACACTCAGAAGAAGATACTTATAAATGGAAGTTCAAAGAACATATCGAAATACGAAAATATCTTGGGAAAAATTTGGTCAATATCTCAAATGGTATGCAAATAGACCCTCAGTGGCATAATTTGATAGAGGGCACTACAAAACATTATGTTTCTTAATTAAACCACAAAAGGGTACATTGTACAGTTGTTCAAATAGAAATACTTATTGCCGGTATGTCTTCATATATCGTTAACAGAAAAACGTTTATTTGTAAAATAATTTTAGTTTCTAAATTACAGCTGTTATGTCACATTATATTAACATCCATAGTGTTTCACTACAGTGAACTAGTATCCAACCATTTTAGGTGTATGGAGATAAAATTGTAAGTTTTTAAAAAAATTTCATAAAAAGTTTTTGTCTTTTAAAGTTATGTTTTTTATATAACTAAATGTGTTATAGGAAAGAAACCTCTTTATATAAAACACTTGAATGTTATGTATATTCACAGATGTTATTGTGAAAGATTTGTTTTCTTATGGTATGTAAAATGACTGTATCATAAAAATTCTCTTTCTGTGATATCTAGATAATATTGTCCTTACTTATATTTCTTATATATTTTTTGTATAGCACTGAGGAGAGGTTTGGAATATAAGCAACCCCGAAATGCATTTGCAAATGTAATCCAAATTTTTAAAAAATAATTATGTTTCTAACCAAAATGCTGTGAGATAATCTAGCGAACAAAAGTTTGGATTAAAGAGATGTTCATACACAAGATCCAATATACAGCAACCATAAAACAGAAAAATCATAAAAAGAAGCATGTTTCTGAATATTGGTACAGATACATATTCAACCATAATTCAATCTTATTTGGCACACCATTCCAAGACAGATGGAAAGACTATGATGTGTGAAAAGTGAGCAAGAGAGTGTATAATATTAATGTTTTATGTATGAATATATGTGGCAGCTAATGTATTCAATTTATATTTTTACTTACAAATAATAATTATTAAAAAAGGTTTATTAAAGACAGTCCTCAACTTTCAGGCAATTTGTTCTTTCAGATATAAGACTGATACCCTAAAATCAATTTTCCTATGCTAAATTCACTCTCATACATTTTCACTGGACAAACAAAAGTTTCAAGATAAAGTGGCGCTTTTTCCCCATTTTAATTTTAATAATTTTTACAAATAATTTTACTGTTAATCTATTGATTTATGCTGTAATATATTCCCTGAAAAAAGTAAAACTTTCAACTTTACTAAGAGATTTTATATTATTTAATTTTATCTCTTTGCAAATATAATACCCTTTATGACCTACAACTCTATTATTTAAATTTTGCATTACTTTAAAAGTGAAAGACTGCCTGTGTATAAACCATCATGCTTCAATATCCTTCTTTGATAAAAATTACTTACGTCATGGCAAAGAATGCAACCCAAGGGAATCTCAGATCATGAGTGTCAACAAATACATTCTGTACAAAAACATTTGGACAACAACTATGCTAGAAAGGATAATGATACCAAAAATCATTAATTTAAACAAAACAATAATCATTAATTTCTACAAATACAAGAAAAGAATATAATTAGTTACATTTAAATATCGTCCAATATTTCCGCAAGTCTTGGCATCCATAATATAACAGTATTCTTCATTGAAATAACTGCGAAGAGAATTGAACTTTGTTTCTCCACTATTCCTTAATGGTGAAATAATTGGCATTTTAATATCTCTGGTGTTGGTAACAGATTTTAATGATTTATTGCATTCAACATCTGTAGGAAGATAAAAGAAAAGTTCCTTTAATTATCATTAAAAATTTGTGGAAATTTAAAAGTTCTAATATATAAATTCTGTTAACATAAAACAAAAAATAATCATATAATCTGGTTACCAGCTAAGTTTTTCCTAGTGATAGATTGGTTAAAAGAAATTTGCCAATAGATAAGAATATTCTTTTATTGTTAATCACATGACTTCTAGAAGTCATTCACAAATATTTGCTCTTGAACGTAAAAGAACAGATTGTCAACATCTATAAAAATTTGTGCTGAGAATTGATTGCATCTACATGAATTCTCAGGTTACATTCAGCAACTTTTGAATAAAGAAAATTAATTTTTAGTTTATAGTTTAGCATTGAACGCTTACCCTAGTTTGGAAGACTTAATTTTTAACTAATAAATATTTTTTATAATTGAATCAATGTCGTCATGTTATTTCAAAGATATACAGTGGTGCCTCGTATAACGTTTGCCTCGAATAATGGACGCTGCGAACAACGGACTTTCTGTTTGGCCGTTATGTGACTCGAGCAATGGACTGGCTGTGAACAACGGACTTTCCAACATAATTGGTGACTGCTCCACATGTGACTGTTCTTTAATAGTGGTTGCTCTGTGTCTCCACTACTACGGGAGTGCGCTGCTGTTTGTAGGCATTTAGGAACGACGGTGAAAGAAAGAAAGATGGCAGTGCCCGCACTATCAATAGTATTGTGATGGAGGAATCTATAATTCTAAAATATGAGCTTTAAAAGGCAAAAGAAGAGTCCCAATTGTAAAATTTAACCATAAAATGGATTATTTGTTGAAAGAGCATTCAAAATAGCCACGAAAAAATTAGAATGCCAGCTACCATTCGAAAAAAATTCATAAAGACACTTACATCACCGTGTGTGCTAACTCGCGCTTTCACAATTTCTAAATTCTCATTCATAAAACCACATAATGGACCCCAAAGCAAAATTATCTGAGCCATGGAGGACGCCATGTTGCTTTCCACCGTAAACTACTGCTACAAGCGGCTGTTTTTGCCGTTCGACGTCGTGCACTCCCACTGGAATTTAGGAACGCGTTCCGCAGGAATTTTTAAATGGATGTCGCTCGCACAGAGTTACCCGGAGGAATAAAAGAACACACCCATGTTCATTTTTTTATGATACAATACGGTTATTTTATGCTGCGGAACGAATTAGATGTTTTAATTTGTATTTCTATGGAAAAATGCGTTTCGTATAACAGATGTTTCACTTAACGAACGTGCACCTGAAACAGATTAAGTACATTATATGAGGCACCACTGTATACACTAAATGTCCACTTTATAAAATAAATCATCCTACTAATCTTGCTATTAGATACTGTATAGCTCGACAGATAAGATGACCTTCATATCAGATGAGGTATAAATTTTCATCAAAGTTTTATAGCTTTAGCATATATATGTCCTATAAGACAACCCCAAACTATCAACGACCTATGAATTTAGTTTAGATCAGCGATCATCATCTGAATAATAATACTGTATAGCATATAGAGAATTATGTCCTATTTGTAATTTTTCCAATGAACAAATTTTATTTTCTTGCATTTGGCAGCACTGCCTTGTGATTGTTGCAAACCTTCGCACTGATTCAGCATTCAGGTAATGGCCTTGACTATTCACAAAAACGTCGTATGGGCTATTCTATTTTCTGCATGTACCCTATTCTCTACTAGTAAATAATTAGTTTGTCTGTTTTTTTATAATGGTTTTAATTTATATAAATTTCAATCTAAGTTCTTTTTGTATCTGTCTATAAGACGACCCTGGATTTTGGGGACCTTTTTTTATGATTCAACTATCGTCTTATCTGCTGAGATATACGGTAAATCCTCTTTCTTATTTTGTGTGATATCCAGGGCCACCTCACACTGGCCCTGGATATCTAATTATCACCAGTTGCCCTGGTGATAATTAAGTTCAAAGAAAAAACAGGATTCAACTCTAATACTTTGATGTTTTCTGTTCAAATCCAACTGAATACAGGTAGACATGCCAATATTTATTCAACATGCAATACCTAAAAGAATGTTCAAAAATGAATGAACTCAAAATTTAATGTATAGCAATAGATATAAAGTTTAGTTTGGATATAAGTAATGCAAAAGCAAGATGAGGAAATTGTTATAACAAGAATTATAGCAGTACATACAGTGAGATTGTGATACCTGTGCAATTTAAACTTAATTGAAACTTTGGGAATAGATTTTAAAAATGGGAAGCTGCAATTTCATCTTGCTGTTGCATAATCTGTATATCTATCCCCTACAAAACAAATACTGACATCTTTTCACTGTTCAAAATTTAATGTATCTAACTGTATGTCCAATAATAAGTGTTGTGATAAAAATTTTTTTTAAAGATTAATTTGTAGAATTAAAAAAAGTCACTGTATAAATCATTAATTACAGTATGTAAAATCCAAATAGAAGGCAACAAATTATCATAGAAATTAAGATAATTATTTATCAATAACTTTGTTATAATTATAAAATAACAACTTATATGGTGTAGTTAATAAATTCATTATCATACCTTCTTCTGTTTTGATGCTATCATCTTCACTATCACTAAGAGATTCTATGAAACAAAAAAGTTTCGAAAATCTATATTATTAATTAATAACAGAAATTAAACAACCTATATTATTTTTTTGTTATTTACCCTTATGATCACTGCTATCATTGGTTGACAATCTTTTCGTAACTCGAGGTCGCCGGATCAATTTTATCTTGTCAAACTCTTCAAAAATCTTATCATTAGAAAGATCAGATTTGGAAGCATTTGCTAAAGATAAAATGTAGAATTAGCACCGAAATAGAATAATTTGAATAAAGTTGCAAAAATATACTTTATGGTTTTTCTGTATTAATTAATGAAAATGTAGTTTTCATTAATTAATTTGGAGACAAATCCTCTGATATCAGATTAATGAATTATCTTAATACTCAATTTGATACCAATTTTCTCAATATTTAATACAAAAATAATCCTATTGATTTCTAATAAATTAAAATATATGTATCATAAAATCATATGGGAAAATATACACAGCAGGTGCTGTTTAATGTACTTGTGGATATTGTTATCGATCTTCTTATGTTGTCAGAATCAACATGTCTCAAAACATAAAAATTAAATAACATTACAAAACTTTTGCTTAGAACCATCCATTAACTATATGTACAGTTAATTTCTCTGTTATGTACTGTACAATAATTTACTTTCTACAACTTCCACCCTTACACTGTACATATAATTAATGGATGCCTCCTTATTGTACTCAGAAATTCACTTAGAATTTCTGATTACAATTATATCTTATAACAGTTATAATCCATGATGTTCCAATAAAAACATTAGCACAATGGTCATAATCAATTTAAATTAAAATCATTCAATCTCATAAAATATTTACTCTTGATACATTTAGAAAAATTAGCTAAAAGTATGGAAAAGAAATGTTTTATTGCAGCTGATGGGTGGTTTAACCAGTGGAGAAAACAAAAGAACATTGTGGACTGAAGTAGGAGAAAAGATGAATCGTGGATAAGATAGGATGGCCAAAAAATATCTACAACGCAGAAAAAACTGCACTCTAATTTCATGCAACACCCAATCATACTTATTTGTTTAAATATGAAAATACTAAAGAATTTAAATCACTGAAAGAATTTATTATGGTTCTTTGCAGTGTTAATATTCAAAGCCAAAAAAAAAAAGGACTTCTAGAGATTGAAAAAAGTAAAACTCTTACATGTTTTAAGACAAAGCATTTACACCTGGATTCGTATTCAAATGCAAATACCTGGATGAGAACTGACATTTTTAATAACTCATTAATTAAATGGGGTGAAAAACTTGAAATGAAATATGGCTTGTTGGTAGACATTTGTACAAAAAGAAAGAAAGAAAAAGAGAGAGAAATGTGGGATAATGCTTTCTAAACTTCATACTGATAAATTCCACATTTTCAATGTTATTCTGGAAATACTGGATATACATTGGTACAGATTTTGTAAAGATTTTATTTCAATTCTAATAACTTTTTAAACTTGGAAGGTTATTTACATAAAAACACAGAATCTGCAGATGTCAATCTGGATTATGATGTTTTAGCACCTTCTCTTATATTTGTAAAGTTTAGTTATTTGGTAAAAATAAAATGTTTGATTATCTTTGGCAGTATGCAATTATTTTAGAATGCCAGGATGCTACAGGCACTGTTTAATAATTAATTAACTCTACTCCAAATAGTTTGAGATCACATTTTGTGACCAAAAGTAAACTTTCATTTTATTTTTTACTTCAAAAAGTCAATCATTAATTTTACATAAGACAATATTAAATCAATTTCATGGAAGTACTAAGCTAATATTGCAATTTGTTCTAATTCTTTTGATAGTGCCATTGATTCTGTTAGTGCACAAAATCAAAAGAGTTTTTAGAAGACTAAATTTTAGTTTATTGTATACAAATATCTGCTTTAAAAGGCCAAATTTCTCAGCTCTACAGATTTCAGGTTTTTGTCAATTGAACAAATATTTTTATTATTAAAGGCAATATTTCACATTTCTATCAATTTTTGATATATTTTGATTTAATTTTATCATTACTAAGATAAATTTTTATATCTAATTGAAAATAATTAAATAAAATTTGACTAAAATAAAAAAATAACATTGAACTATTAGTATATCATGATTAAAAGACAAAACATGGAGAGATTTTCTGGTTATAAAATAAGAGTGGTGCAAATTTCAATTAGTGAAACAGTAATTTATTACTAATTAGTAAAAATAACTTTATTACTCTTCAAATAATAAAAAAATAGTAAATTTACTAATTTCATAAATTGAGTAGTTCGTTTATTTTGTTAAGTTTTTTTTATTTTTTAATTGTTGTGTTATAGATTTTTTATGTTTTTTATGTCTTTTTGATATCTGTGTTTAGTATAGTTTATTTTTTATTTTTTTGTTTTTATTTTAGTGTTTAAATGTTAGAGTTATTCGTATAGTTTTGTTTTTTTTTTTTAGTATTATTTAGTGATTGTAGTAAGATAGTATTATGTTTGTTTGTTTTTTTTCTTTTTTTGTTTTTAGTTTTATTAGTGTGTGTTATTAGTCTAATTGTTGGTTTTTTTTTGTCTTTTTAGTTGTTTATTTTTTAGTTTAATTGTTTTTATGTTATTTTTTTTTGTTTTGTTTAAGTGTTTGAAGTGTGTTTGGTTTTTGTGTTTTTTCGTGATAGATTTTTTTTTTTATGTTATGATAGTTTGTTGTGTATTAGTTTTTTTTGGTGTTTTGTAGTATTATGTTTGTTTTATATAGTGTGTTTAGTTTTCTTTTTTTTTACAAAGGTTATTAAAAATTCATTTATTTTTTTTAAATTAAATTGTAATTAAAAAATTAAAAATTTAATATCACTTTTTTGGTAGTATTTTATGTTTTGTTTTGGTAGTAATTGTTGTAAAATAAAAAATGTTAACTTTATTACTCTTCAAATAATAAAAAAATAGTAAATTTACTAATTTCATAAATTGAGTATTTTTAAGCAATGTAGATTAATTTGGAATTCACTTTCAAAATTTTTATTGTACATATGCCAATCACACTAATTTTGTATTATTTAGTAAATAAATGAATTATGTTAGCTGTAAAATCATTATAAGCATATCTGAAATAATATAAATATATTTTAATAGAATAATTCAAATTTATGAAATATAAAAAAAATAAAGAAAAAAGTCATATCAATATGCAGTTGAATAAATTGATATTTATAATATATATAAAAATATATAAAATATGATAGAGTTTCAACCTACAGTTATGTAAAACTCACAGTTTCTTGAATTAGCATAAAGAAACATTATGCAAAAGTTATATAAATATATAAAATAATTCTCAAATCGCTAAGAAAGAAATTATAAGATGATGTGCGTAGGCTGTTTTTTTTTTTTTTTTCAAGCTTTGATGGTCCATAAAAAAAAAGACAAGTGTAAATAACAATGAATTTATTACCAAAAGTTAGATACAAACAAAGTTACTTTTCGATATAATCACCATGAAGATTGAGGCATTTATGATATTTATGGATGAGCTTTTTCATTCCCTTGTCATAGAATGTTGCCGCCAATGACTTGAGATGGGCCCTAACATTTCTTTGAAGATCGTCATTAGTCTCAAACCTCTGCCCTCCTAGCAACTTTTCCTGTTCAGAAAAGAGGTGGAAGTTGCTTGGCGCTATATGCTGGGTGTTTAAAGATAGTGAAGACTTTCACCTCTTTCCTGAACTGAAAATGTGACTAGGAGGGCAGAGATTTGAGATTAATAAACTAATGACAATCTTCAAAACAACATTGTTAAGGCCATCTCAATTCACTGGTGGCAACATTCTATAACAAGGGGATGGAAAAGCTCATCCACAGATATGACAAATTCCTCAATCTTCACAGTGATTATGTCAAAAAGTAACCATGTTTATATCTAACTTTTGGTAATAAATTCATTTTGTTATTTACACTTGTCTTTGTTTTATGGACCATCGGAGCTTGAAAAAACCACCCACATATTTATATATTTTATTTCTTATTTATTTAGTTTCTAAAGTTTAATTAATTTTTTTTTGTTATAATGTATGTAGGCTGTCTTTTTTTTCAAGCTTCGATGGTCCATAAAAACCATCGAATAGTAATGTATAATAGTAATTGTTATAGTAATGTAGTACATTTATACAGTGCCACAAGTGCAACGGGTGCACAGAGGATCCAAGACAAAGGGAGCCCAGAAGTGGGGTATAAAAAAATTAGGTATTAAAATTTTTAAAAAAATTATTGGTATTACATTTTCATTTTTAAATTTTCCCACTATGGAGCTAATTTCATAACATTTTTGATTAAAGTTAAAAATTAACTAACCACTTCTATTGTATTCGCTTTTTTTTATCTTTTCCAAAAAAAGAGAAATCAAAATAAAATACTGCACAGGGCACATGAAAAGCTAGTTACAGCACTACATTTATATATATGTTATGGTCAATGATTTGAGTATACTAAATCATATTTATGGCATTTGCACAATGACATGAATAGACAAAGCATAGATGTCAATAACTACTCTGTTGGACAATATTGGAAATGTGTTAAAACAACAATGCCCCCAGTGCTGCTCATGTAATGACGTGAACTGACATGGCAGCCACCATACTCAATGTACTGTAACCTTATTTTGTTTTTTTATTTTCATTCCTGTTAATGTTTAAATTATAGTAGTGAAAAGTTTTATATGAATTTTACAAATCAATGAGTAAGAAGAGGAAAGACACAAAGTCTATTTTGAATTTCAATGAATATGCCAAAAAAATTGAAGAACTTTAGGACAAAAAAGTGTTATTGTGTGCAGACTGCAACTCAAGTCTCAGTTCTTTAAATAAATATGATTAAATAAAGTCTGGTCATAAAGTATATAAATTTACTTATTTAAGTCTTAGGCTTATTAGGAGATAGAAAGGAATATAGGTCTTACACTACAGTTTATCCCTTATTTTGGCTTACATTCATTTAATTTTTTTAAAATAATGGAACATAGCATGTCTCGAGAAATAAATACATTGTGCATGCCTGTCTTGTATAACTAAATAAATGTACTTAATCATACATATAATGCTGTGATGCTCCAGAAAAAAAATGAATCACAATTTTCTACATTGATATTCAACAGTGACCAACAATTGACCACTATTCACTTCAATGCCCAGTAACTGTTTACTATACTTGCCTGAAGAGAACAAGGTGTGATACAAGATATAAATGTGTGGTCAAAGTTAAAGTATAGTCATGTTACTTTGGCCATATGCATAAGTGAACGAACATTTAACTTCATTTTATGTTTTGGTTACACCATTGACTATAACATATACAATATTACTATAAATATAAATATTACAATACAATATATTTAATGAATACATTATTATTATTATTTTTTTTAACTTTAAACTATCAGTGTTTGATATATACATATTTATCTAAACTTTCCCATTTTGCTTTAAAAAATCATTTTATTAACTTAAATTAAAAACTGCATTATTTGCATTTAAAAATAATAATATCATTCAATAGAAACAATATAAATTTAAATGTTTAAATTTAGTAATATTTTTACATACAATATTCAGTATCTAGATCAGGAAGTTCTATATTTGTATCATCATCTTTAAATTCTTCATTTGTTCCAAGTTTGTTGGAAGACATCCAGATTCCATTAGTGAATCTTTTGGATTTAGAAAAACAATCTGACTTCATCCAATGATCAGCAATATCAGGATAGTCTGATACTGAATTAGGAACACTGGATTTTTCTGCTGTTGAGCTGCTGCTGTCTGTTTCTAATTCAATTAATTTTTGTTTGCTTCTAAATTACATACATAAAATTTAATTATTTTATTATTGCGATACAAGTAACAAATTTTTTAAAATTAAACTTACCTTGTTGCATGGCTGACTGGTTCAATTCTAACTCTTGAATCAATATCAAAATCAGAATCTGATGAATGATTATCTTTTCTTTCACTATCATCAGAGCTATAATATTGAAGTTATAATTATAGGCTACTGATTTACTATCTAAATTTGCAAAACTTTATACAGTAACAAAAATATGATTTTTATATTAAACTAACCAATCAGATGCTATGGAATCATTATCTGAATCAGTCTTTAATTCTTGTTTAGTTTTATTTCCTTCTGGATCTATAACATCACTTTCATAACCTTCTTTAAATCTTTCTACCACTTCAATATGATCTAATTCTGCTAAATATTCATCTCCAAATTGATTTCCATCCTATACAACATTAGAAAATTAAATATCAATTTCTTGCCTAATATTAAAAATTATATTGGATGTAAACTTCCTTACTTCATTTGCACCTTGTTCAGTCAATAATTGTCCAGCATATATGCAAATAAACATTCCTTGAGGTATATCATTTAAACTCCTAATTCCCCATCCTCTTCTCTCTGTTTTAAAAACTTGTAATTGTACTTTTAAACCTCCCTGGACAACACGGTTCACACATGAGGAATTGCATTTGCAACGAGGATTACATTCATAGACACTGGGAAAAAAAGATATTTTAAAAATTTTGCATTTGGATATTACATAAATACATTTTATATTAATTTTTCTGAGAAAAAGATAAATTATTTTTAGTTCAAAATTAATGATTCAGCTAATTAAATTAAACTTAAAACTCTATATTAAGTCATTAATGCAAGACTATATACTTGTTTAAACGTGTGAAATACGTTTCATATATGGTGTATATATATGCATTGTCATCAGAGAGGTATGGCCTCAAAGTTTCAACCCTCTATATTAATTACAAATGGATAAAATTTGAGAGGCAAGATTTGAAGACATGATACAAAAAATAAACAAGCATTTAATAATAATAATAAATACATGTCATATTGTTAGGAAATTCCAGAATACAAACACATACACTGACACACTTTCCATGGGAAGAATCTAAAAACAATCGAAAGAAATCCTAAACGTGCTAGACAATTTTGTTTAATTCCTGCCATCTAGCGATGACACATTTGAAATGACATCACTACCAAAAAAAAAGATCACCTGATCAGATTCCCACACCTGATGAGGATATAACGTGAGCACACCTGATCTTCAGGCAGTTGTCCCACAAAAAGCTATCTTCAGTTTTGGTACATATCCTCTGAAGTGATTAGTCCATAAGGAATATCTTTTAATTTTGTGAATTGTGCAAGTGTCATCTCAAACATCTCCCCGGTCCTTCACAATTAGTCTACCACAGAAACGATCACCACTGCTGCAAAGAGGTAGGATAATTATTCGATTAAATGCAAACTCTCTCTCGATCTGTTAATGCATAGGAGACTCAGAGCATGGAAATTGCATCGCTAGTCTTTAATCAAGATATCCCTTAATATTCACATTCATGGTAATCATTGTAATCACTTTACTTTATATTAAACTTTTGTTGAATTTTAACTATGATGGTTCTTACTTGTGTATTGCTGACTTCGCTAACCCTCCCCACTCGAACTATAGAGCACCCTCCTATTGGAACATAACTAAACCTGAATATACTGGAATATTCGTGAGTTAGAACACAAATTTTTACTATCTTAACTAGTATCAGGTCCTGACATCAGAAGGATCTTGCAATCTTGATGACATTATATAGATTAAGTCATCCACTGACAAAGTGAGCAGATCTTGCCAATCCAACACTGATCACAGAGGTTAACAGTGCAACCTGTAACCCCCAACTTCTCACAATATGGTAATTATGTAATTCTCTTTTTAGTTACTATTATTTTTTTTATTATTTTTAAATTTCAAAAGACATTTCTCATAGAAATGGCATTTTATTCAACAGAATTTTCCAAAATTTATAATAGATTTAATAGTTTTCAAAAAACTACTGTATTACAGTATTTGACTTACTGTATTTACAAAAATCAAATACAATGGTGATACTTTGTAATTTATTTTTCTTTTTACTGATAATTTTAATTCATATAAATTTCACTATTTTATAAAAATAAATAGTTCTTCTGTAGAATACTTTAAATGTAAATAGACAATAAGCTAAATGTTCATTTTCGATCAAATTAATCTTTTTCTTTAATGATACAAATAAGAAATTACCAATTAAAATAAATTACTAAATTCCTTATAAGGAACTATATTGTTATCGTAAAATGTTTCATCAAGCCAATGTTAATTTCAAACATATAATATTTAAAATTCTATATTAAAAAAAAATTTCAGAAGTTCTTAATCATAAATAAAATTTGATTTGTTCTGAAGTTAAATCTGTCTATAAAAAATAAAAAAGTTTTCTGCAAATCTAAGATTATTTTTTTAAATAAAGTCAATTTTAACCTGTCTACAATTAAAATTTATCATTAATCAAACAATATAAAAGTTGATTTATTTATTATTAAATTTTAAAAAATATTTTAAACAACAAATAATAAATTAATATTTGAATTATAATTGTACAAAAATTTAAAAAAAAAACATCAACCTATATTGATTATACAGTTACCCACATATAACATGGTAGTTAGGTTCTGAAAAAGTGCTATGTTATGCAAATTTGTGCTATATGAAACAAAGGACTAATACAACACATAGGGTTAGGTTCCAAAAGTTAGCAAAAATATACTATTATATGTTCCTTAAAGCAATAAATAGAAAAATATGTTCCTTAAAGCAATCAATAATTAACTAACAATAACAATCAAGAGTACTGAATGTTAATATTAATTTTTTCTCATTGCTGAACACAGTAGCGTGCAGTGACATTTGATGATAGAGAAGCTGTGCCCACCCTGGATGGAATCATTGGAAGCATTATATGATATTTTAGTGTTTAGCATCCACGAGCTAAACCATGTGAGGTTGGTACTCTGTAAAGCACATGCACGAATGTGTATATTCTAGCTGCTTTACACGATTCAAATATTTTTGCCATGGAAGCTGTCCAGTATTTGACAATACAGTGCTTCTATTGGGAATATGCATACATGAATTTATATTAGAATATACAATAGTGATTTTATCATTGTTTTACACATGTATAGAAATTTGTAATAAAATACATAATGCGGTTATAATAAAATATTAATTTTAATTAATTCAAAGTACGTTAAAATATGAAAATAATCACACAATAAATATTTATATTTTAGAAAATACAAGGAAAGTGATGCTTCCACAGCTTCCATGGATGACATGCCACTGGCTGAACACCATTAAACAATGTTTTCTTTTTGGTGAAATATTATCATCATCATGAGCTTTTCTGTTGACATTTATCTCAATTATCGACAACATCTTGATTTTTTTCTATGTTTTTTCATAAAATTTGATATTTTTATTTGCTTACATTTTCCTATCTTTAAAAATTTAATCTTTTTATGTAGTAATTTTTCATTTAATCTTTAAAATAAAGCACAGTGATAGTCTTTCAGGTTCATTTAGAGCACTAATACCAACAACAGTGATACTACTTTTTAGGAAAGCTAGAATAGGAAGCTAGAACAAAATAAAAAAAAACTGTAAGATCAGTTCGCATTAAAAAAAAAAATGGGTGAATGGTACTGTACAAAACATTGAAAATTTCAATATTCTAAAATCTGTGGGCAAATATGAGACAATACATATGCTTGCTTGAATAAAAAAAAATATTGAATAATGGGATTAGCACTTATAAATTGTGACATTTTGTCCAGGGATGTTCTTTAACAGTGTTAGAGCAAAATTGTTTCATAAGAACACCATGTTGTATGGGGATATCCCAAATTCTCAAACCATGTTTTAGGAATGCCATGTTGTACGAGAAATACCCATACTTTGATATATAAAACTTCAACCATTAAAACTTCATACAATAAAATTAAAAAGTATGAAAGATAATTACCCAGTTATCAAAGGCTCATGCAATCTTTTGTAATAATAACCAGCATTTGGTAATCTTCCTGTAGGCAGTGCTTCTGTAGCTGCAACAGTCAACTGTTGGCATTGGCATTTATTTCGATCCTAATCAATATTATCATAGCTACATAAATATTAAAGAAATCCTCTAAAATTTATAATAAAGTATTATATAAACAACTTTACTTGACAGTTATCTTCACAATCACATCCACAAAGAAATTCTTCATCCAAATTCAGATTTACACCTTTAGCTGGAAATCTTGTACTAGAATATTCTACATATGGTGGATATTCTCTATTTATACTATTTATGCATGGAACAGGAATTGGTTCCTTCCCCTGAGTAATATCTTTAATTTGACAATTTATCTGTAAAATAAAATTAGTTTTATAATAATAAATTTCATATACAAGTAAAATTAACAAATACTTACAACTGAAGGAACAAATTCTGCAGATGTATTCACATAACTATCAAAACAAAACAAATCAACCATTAATTTTGATTTTGTTTCCATCAAGTAGCGGTGAACTTCAACTATATTTCTTAATCGTCTTCCACAAGGGCCTTGATAAAATACTATTCGTCTATTTCCGGCACGATGTTTTGCAATTTGTCTGTATAAATTTTCATATTTTAATTTATTCTGTAAATAAGTAACAAAATTTAAAATCGGCAGAGTTTAGATTTACCTTTCCCATCCTGTAAGAATTGGAATCCATAATGGATTTTCACTTTTATGTAATTTTTCTAAATTTTCTTCTTTAAGGCATTCTGGACAACACGTATGGGGAACATAAATAATTTTCTGACGCTGTATCTTACAAGTTTCTCTTTGGCCAGATTGTGAGGTGATGGTCAATGTTGACATAGCTGAAAAATTTTCAAAATATAATTACATAAAATACCGTTTTGAATAATTTTTAAACAATTATGTTAATTATAAATAATTTACTGTATAAATAACAATTATGCTATTTATACAGTAAGTGGGCATGAAATAAACTCTATTTATAATATATAATACATTTTTTATATACAATACAAAAGCTATTTATAGTAATCTCGTACAAAAAAATCATTTAAAAAAATAAAATGTATAAAAAAATTTTTGATGCTGCCAATATTTCTAGCATGACCTTAACTTTGAAGATCTCTACATGCTTGGTCATTGTCATTTTATATTTTCATAAAATATATATTCAAATATTCCTTTAAATTTTTAGTTAGATAATATGGATAATTATTATTATTATGTCCATCCCATAAAGCCTGGTTCCTACAAACCTCCTAGGTATCAGTTGATTTATTTAAGCTGATAATTTTATCTACCAACCCTCAAACAAATCCTTAAAGTTTATTTTCATTATACAGTGGTACTTTGACTTACGAGTGTCTCAACTTACAAGTTTTTTGAGATACAAGCTATCTCTCAACCAATTTTCTGCTTTGAGAAAAAGATGGAATAGGATGGAAGATATCTGACATCATAATTTTTAAGAAAAAGAAGATGGAAAAACTACTGTTTTTTTTCTTAAAAGTTTTTTCGTTTTTGTTACTCTTTCAATGTTTGACAGACTAGCTTTATAGAAAAATATGTGATCAAGTGACGTAGGCATTAGTTCATTTCCATGTTGTGTGTGGCGCCACTGTCTCTCATTTCTATCTTTTCTTCCTTTAATTATGCAGCATATGCCGCAACATCTGCAAAACAAGTTTATTGCAGTACACTATATTGTGTTTTTATACAATATTTGTTATCTATAAGTACGTTTTGTTATTTAAAACACATAACAAAAAAGTTGCAATGTTTTAGACAGGTCCAGAATGGATTAATGACATTTCAATTCATTTCAATGGGGAAAATTGATTTAACATAAGAGTAATTTGAGTTAAGAGTTCTGTCACAAAATGAATTAAACTCGTAAGTCAAGGTACCACTGTATTTGAAAATATTAAAAATACAATACATTATTTTAAATTTTAATTTTATTCAATAAATTATTATTATTGATTCTTATTTCATCCTATTTGTAATTTTTACTTATTTTATACCAATATCAAGAAGGATCAATAAATAAAAATAGTTGGGAATCTACCTATAAAATATTCAGATGATGTAAATGAAAAAGAAAAAGTGTAAAATGAAAACTACATCATAATTTTCATTTTTTTAAAAATATATTTAGTTATATATAAATAATATTTTCAATATATTGCTTGCTTTTGAAGGATTTAAATATAATTACTTTTCATTTTAGTGTATTGTGAAATGAAAAATTAAATAGTTTGCAAAATGCAAAATTTATTTACTTATTTTCAAATTTTTCACTTGATTTATAATCATTAAGAATTTTATACAACTTAGTTAGCATAAATATGTAAATTTAGAAAAATCTAAAAAGAGTTGCATAACTTCCCAGCTGTTATGAGTTTTTATTTAAAAAAACAACATTATTAAGCAAAAAACTAAAATTGTATCTGGAGCCATATGTTATCATATTGTATTAAAAATTTCTTTTCTTTTTAGTTACTATAAAATGGCAAAAAGCTTAATTTTGAGGGTAGGGATGAGTTTTATAAAAAAGTGTAAATGTTAATAATGAATAAAATCTTCATTAATTCCTACTCCTCTTGAGATATCTGACCCCCTCTATCTCCCCACCCTATCTCTGTAGATTTATATTCAATTTCTTTAATTATAAATATTGCAAAATTAAATACAAACCTATATAAACTGCATATATTCATAAATGCACTCATATGTCTTTTTGTTTTTGTATAAGTTTATATGTATTTTTATTATATATACTGTAGAATCTTATTTTATACAAAACTGTACTTACAGATTTGTGCATTTACAGATGTCAAATGATAAAATAAAACACTTACTGGAATATAAACAGAATCTGAAAACAAAACACCTTGGTATTTCCAGCAAACAAGTAAAAATTTAATAAAATAAAAACGTTTTCGACTATTTTTAATAGTCCTCTTCAGTTAGACTCTTTAAATTGAAAATGGAACATAAAATAGAATGCTTCTTTAAAAAGAAGAATTAGAACAAAAATAGAATGCCAGCAATAACATCATTTAAATTTAAAATAATAAAATAAAACTAACATGAAATAAAAGTAACATAAAAATAGTACAAATTAAACAGTAAAATAAAACAAAGTATTAATATAATTAATTGTAGTAAAAAAATTTCCATGCACTAGAAAGACTATCAGCATCTCTATGGTTGATGCAACCTTTGGTATTATGCGCCTTGTAAATCTCTAGTTTTTCAATGTATTTAATAAGATGTTTGTTAGTGGCAGTCTTAATTATGGAAGCTTTATCCCAATAAATATTGACATCTTGTTCTTTTGCAAAGGCTGCCAGTACAGTACTGTCCAAGTGTTTAGTAATTAAATATTTATGCTCCTGCAACCTTTGTTTTAAAGACCTCATGGTAGCACCAACATAAACTAACTCTGAATTAAAATGGCAGTCAGTTAATGGGATTGAATATACTCCTGATGTGTTGTTTCGATTTAGTTTCAACTTATCGTTCCGTAGAATTCTGTAAATTGTAGGATTACGTCGATAGATCATTTTAACATTGTTCTTGCAAGCTATTTTCTTAAAGATGGAATGTAGGAAAGGAATATAGTTGAGAACTACCTTTCGGTCTTCGTTGGTGGTAGTAGGATGTTTATTTATTGGATTACAAAATTTATCAATAAGAGCGTTAATCTCACGTAAATGATATCCATGTTGTACAGCTATTGTGCGTATGTAATTTAGCTCTCTATATGTGTCATAAATACTTGTACAGTGGGTATAGGCCCGTTTTATCCAAGATCTAAAGGCTGCATGTTTAAAGTTGCTGGGATCGAATGAATTCTTTGGAATAATAATAGGAAGATAGCTAGGCTTTCGATAAATGTTCGTCCATATTTCACCAAATTTACAAGTGATGGATAGATCCAGGAAGTTTACATTCAGGTCACTTTTTTGTTCCAATGATAGCGTCAAACCATATGGGTTGTTATTCATTTTGTTAAGGAACTCGCTAGCGTTATTAATATTCCTCCAAATGATGAACACATCATCCACATATCTTGCATATAAAATTATGTCGTTGTTGAAGATGGGCAGTACTTTATTTTCTAAACGTCGTAATACTAGTTCACATAATATTGGGGATATTGGGCTCTCCATTGGAACTCCTCGTTGTTGTAAATATGTGTTGCCTTCAAATGCAAAAAACGAAGTATAACAAATTAGGTGTGCGAGTTCTAATATGTGTTCATGAAATTTTGTAGCATTATTAACATTCGTAAAAAGGAAATCTCTTATCTCGCAAAAACAAGGTGGTAATTTTATAGATGGAAATAATGATTTAAAATCCATTACGGTCATAAATTCATTGTCTTCTAGGCTAATATTTCTGAGCTTATCCACCAGTTGAACAGAGTTATTAATAGCATACGGGTGATCTTGAAGTCGCGGCTGGATATAATAACTCTGTTCAACTGGTGGATAAGCTCAGAAATATTAGCCTAGAAGACAATGAATTTATGACCGTAATGGATTTTAAATCATTATTTCCATCTATAAAATTACCACCTTGTTTTTGCGAGATAAGAGATTTCCTTTTTACGAATGTTAATAATGCTACAAAATTTCATGAACACATATTAGAACTCGCACACCTAATTTGTTATACTTCGTTTTTTGCATTTGAAGGCAACACATATTTACAACAACGAGGAGTTCCAATGGGGAGCCCAATATCCCCAGTATTATGTGAACTAGTATTACGACGTTTAGAAAATAAAGTACTGCCTATCTTCAACAACGACATAATTTTATATGCAAGATATGTGGATGATGTGTTCATCATTTGGAGGAATATTAATAACGCTAGCGAGTTCCTTAACAAAATGAATAACAACCCATATGGTTTGACGCTATCATTGGAACAAAAAAGTGACCTGAATGTAAACTTCCTGGATCTATCCATCACTTGTAAATTTGGTGAAATATGGACGAACATTTATCAAAAGCCTAGCTATCTTCCTATTATTATTCCAAAGAATTCATTCGATCCCAGCAACTTTAAACATGCAGCCTTTAGATCTTGGATAAAACGGGCCTATACCCACTGTACAAGTATTTATGACACATATAGAGAGCTAAATTACATACGCACAATAGCTGTACAACATGGATATCATTTACGTGAGATTAACGCTCTTATTGATAAATTTTGTAATCCAATAAATAAACATCCTACTACCACCAACGAAGACCGAAAGGTAGTTCTCAACTATATTCCTTTCCTACATTCCATCTTTAAGAAAATAGCTTGCAAGAACAATGTTAAAATGATCTATCGACGTAATCCTACAATTTACAGAATTCTACGGAACGATAAGTTGAAACTAAATCGAAACAACACATCAGGAGTATATTCAATCCCATTAACTGACTGCCATTTTAATTCAGAGTTAGTTTATGTTGGTGCTACCATGAGGTCTTTAAAACAAAGGTTGCAGGAGCATAAATATTTAATTACTAAACACTTGGACAGTACTGTACTGGCAGCCTTTGCAAAAGAACAAGATGTCAATATTTATTGGGATAAAGCTTCCATAATTAAGACTGCCACTAACAAACATCTTATTAAATACATTGAAAAACTAGAGATTTACAAGGCGCATAATACCAAAGGTTGCATCAACCATAGAGATGCTGATAGTCTTTCTAGTGCATGGAAATTTTTTTACTACAATTAATTATATTAATACTTTGTTTTATTTTACTGTTTAATTTGTACTATTTTTATGTTACTTTTATTTCATGTTAGTTTTATTTTATTATTTTAAATTTAAATGATGTTATTGCTGGCATTCTATTTTTGTTCTAATTCTTCTTTTTAAAGAAGCATTCTATTTTATGTTCCATTTTCAATTTAAAGAGTCTAACTGAAGAGGACTATTAAAAATAGTCGAAAACGTTTTTATTTTATTAAATTTTTACTTGTTTGCTGGAAATACCAAGGTGTTTTGTTTTCAGATGTCAAATGTTTAAATGTTTAGATTTACTTACTGCTGGTGCAACTGAATCTGATTCTTAAGTTAGCAAACTGCTTTTCCAGCTTCTGACATTCTAAACACAGAGTACTACATGTGAGCAAATGCTACTCACTGTAGTAATACTCTGATTTTCATGTATTTTTTCTAAAGTGATACAATTGATATGATATATTGCATATTTTGCCCTGTATATTTTAAAACATTGGAACAATTAAAATGTAATTCATCATAATAAAAACGTTTTAAACCCATTTTAATATTTCCTATTAATTAAATGATTGCATAAGTATGTGGGCAAATCATGTGGGACTACTTAAGGTAAAGTACAAATTTATGCAGAATTTTATTTTACACAGTATCTGCTGGCATTCAATCCTTGCATGAAAAAAAGACCATACTATCATATATTAATTTTATAGTTTTAAGTGATCTGCTATTATTGCTTATTGTAACTTTACTGTTTAAGAGAATAGACTTAGTATTTAACAGAATTGTTTAACTTAAGAAAAAGAAAGTGATATTTAAAAGTTTATAACTTAATACATATTTTAAAAATTGCAATTTTATTACAAAAAAAATTAATGTTAAAAATATATTAACAACAGCAAAATGTTTTTAAAAGTATTTCTTAATTATCGTAAGAATTAAACTGAAAAGCATTTTGATGACCTTGATCAAAATATTTTAATTTCAGTTTTTAATTTACCTATCTCAAAACTTATTTACACACCATTGTATGAGCTCTCCTGAGGTAGTTGAGTAGTTGATTTTTTTGCCACATTACGAGATCCTAATTCTGGAAGAGAAGAAGTATGCTTTCTAGCTACTTGAGGTCTGGAGTATGCTTGAATTAATTTATTATTTGTATCTGTTGATTCGATATTTGTTACTGAAACAAAATATTTTAGAAGTTTGAAATCAATAACTTTTTTTTTTTTTTTTGATGAGATGTCCTTTGATGAATTATCCTTACTTTGATGAGATGTTGGTTCTTCTGTTCCTCTAGTATATTCCACATATGGCTGATGTTTTTTTTTGGTCACTACATTATGCCTTCGATTTTTACCACTCAAACGATTTGCTTGAGCAGCAGCCTACAAATTTGAGTAAATGTAATATTAAATTTATATTTTTAAAAATAAATGAAAAACTAAATTTAATATAAACATTCTATTACTAATTCATCATATAATGGAGCAAGACGCGTTGATCCTCTATAAATCCATTCTGTTCTGTGATCAGCATGGAAAACCATTTTGACTAGACTTGCATCCACTTCTAACACTCTAGCTATCCACCTAAATAAATAAAATAAAATAAAAAAGAGAACAATTTTTATAAATTTCTCTATTAAATCAATAATTTAACAAAACTATCAGTTATATTTACCACTGTCCATTCCATTCAGTCCTCACTATTTGACCAGGCTGTAATTTTACCATTGGACGCTATTTGAAAAGAGAAAGTAAAGTAGAAAATTCAAAATTATTCAAATAACAAAATATCCTATTATCATATACCACCTTTAAATAAAACCAAACTAATGAAGGAAAACAAACATAAGCTTAAAGACACCAACCAATGCCGAATTATCGGACTAGAAACGGCTATAGTAATATTAATAAAAAAGAAAGGGAGTCAGGGGATAAGAAAGAAGAGAAAAGATAGGGTGAATTTGGTTGAGAAATGTAGTTATAATTATGTATAAGAATATAGTGGGACAGTATGACACAAATCCTATATTTTTTATCGATTTTATTTTCAAAACGTACCTATCTTTAATTTATATTTTTGCCTTAAACCTATTTTGTCTTGTGTTCCGTTATACGAAATGTTATAGGAAGCAGAGTTTAATTTGCATTTAATGAAACACCCTTTAATTAAAATAATAAACATTAGTTCAAATGTATTAAACTCTTTAATGGTTATTTAAATGCTAAGATAAGCATTAGATATTAAGAAAATTTATAAATTTAAAGTTATAAAAGAAAAAAATAAGTGGCATACATTTAATTTGTTGTTTAATTAAAATAAAAAAGTGCGATTCTAGCCCGATAATTCGGCATTGGTTGGTTTCTTTATGTATAATGGGTTAGTTGTTGTTTATTTATAAACATATGCTTAATTATCCTTTAATTAATGTTACTAAAATATAATAATTACAAAGATTAGGAAAAATTTCTTTGTATACATCATTTTAAACAGTAGAATAAATTAATGACTAGTACTGTATAAAAAAACTTAATGACTTCTGGACACACATTGAACAGGATACTTTTCCTGTAGATATGAAAAGAATACTGTTCAATGTCTTATTTAATTTCCAGTGCTATTAAAAATGAAAATATGAATATGAATATATATATATATATATTCATTCTTTGGCTATTTGTATAGAATATAAAACCTAAAAATCTTTATTCTGTTTTTTTATTATCCCTTAACAATTTTTAAGAACTAATTCTTTAATATGAGAAGAGATAGTCAAGAGTAACCTTTGAAAATGGCAATGATTGTTACATTGTGATGTTAATAGTACTATATCTTAGTTGTTATTAATTAGGTTAAGGTGTTATTAGTATGATGTGATTCTTGCCAATTCAAACAAATTATTTTTATCATTTTTTGAAAAGGATAGTAATGTGATCTAGACTTTTCTCTCAAGATCGCTGAAGGATCAGTTGTATTGCATATGCCATGCTATTGATATTTGAGAACCACATGCAGCTCAACCACTGATGGGTTTTAACATCAATGATTTAGGCATTCAATGGTGTCTTATAATTAACATATTTTAATAAATTATTGTATTTTATATATTTTCACTCACATTTATTCATAATTGTAAGATATTAATTAATAGTAATTATTTCAAGACTAAAATAAAATGAATCTGTATATTAATTAATAAATTTTTTTTATAAACTACAATTTTGGAAAATACAAGATAGATAATACTCAAAAATACTTTCATTGTTTTATTAGAAATGTAATTTATAAAGATGTTATTTACTTTTACAAAATTAAATATTTTGCTATTTACTTTATATAATTAATTAAAAGTATCAAAAAATTTTAAACTTACTTCAGGATATTGTTGAAGATAACTTTTAATGAATTCTTTGGAGTCAGGATGTATATCTTCCCACACTTCTTTCCCTGATGAGAAATTTATTCTGATTATTTATGTATATATATTTATTATGATAAATTTCAGAACATATGACAAATACACCTACTTGATTCACAGACTAAATATACTTCATTATGTTTCACATACTGTGCATAGCCATCATCAAAGAAAACGAGATACCTACATGAAAAAGTGTTATAAATTCTGAACTTTTTCTATTAATTTTGACTGAAT
Organism: Centruroides vittatus; assembly: GCF_030686945.1. Classification (NCBI taxonomy): domain Eukaryota; kingdom Metazoa; phylum Arthropoda; class Arachnida; order Scorpiones; family Buthidae; genus Centruroides; species Centruroides vittatus. Next base: position 474,941 of record NW_027122565.1, read on the forward strand.
AATTTCCAAAAAAACATTTGGGAAATTTTTATTATACATAGTAATTAGTAGCAGTATACAAGAACAATATTATGACTCTGGAAAACTGTAAATATTTTGTTATAAAACTATATAGAAAATATTTACATACATATAGAAGGTACAGTACCTGTATCTATTCATTAGTTTAGGTGGTTCTGCAATAACACCCGCATACAAAGATGATCTAGGACTCCAATGTTCATCTCTATAATGAGCTAGAAATACATAGAAGCAAAATAATTATTATATTAGTTACACATTATATTACACATTATTATATTAGTTACACATTTTTGAAAATAAATTTTAAACTGGCTTATAAAGAAAACTTCAACTATCAGAGAAAGTTTATTCATTCAAAAATTTTGGATTAACCAATTTTTATGAAAATGTTCTAAATATTTATTGATAAATAATTTCTAATAAAAACATTTCAATTATAAAGTTTGCATCTTACCAACAACTCTTGAGCCAACTGAAAGAATTACATCAGGAGGTTGAAAATATGCTAGATGTTTTGGTAAATAAGCACGATTAGAATTTGCTTTTCCCATGTCAAACTTAATCTTGCAATACTTTTTCCCTAAAATATTTGTTTTGATATTAACAATTCTTGCTCTTTGCCAAACACCCAAATAACTTGCTCTCATGGCATATACTCTCATGCCAACTGATAGTTCTCTGTAAAAGAAAAATATGTCAAAATGTTTTAAACTAAAATTTTAAATGTCCTGAATAATTAATACATACTTTCTTATTACTGGTCCTATTCCTGGAAGCACAGGTTTTTGGATTTCATACTGTCCCACAATATCTACATCCTTAACAAAATTCTTTGTAGTGTTATTGAGTGTATTCTAAATTAAAAAGAATGATTAAAATTAACATATATATTTTTAAAAAAGCAAGTTAATATATAAAACAAATTTTATTAATTATTTACTGAGAACAACAGTAAAAAATATTTGAATCATATATATCACTGAATAATTAATTAATTTACTAATAATAAAATTAATTAATTATGTATCTGTGAAAACAGGGGTTTTAGACCTACTTTGGTGACACCAAATGTGAAATTGGGATCATATTCCAGTTTCCCGCTCACTACCAGAATGGTAAAATGTTAAGATTTGTCAAAATCCTCTTGTCAGTCCTGACACCAGTTAGGGTAAACTAGTCACATCCTAACTCACAAATTAAATTAGTATTTTCCAAGTGATTTGAAATAACTTCAAAGAATGACCAGAACTTTAGGAGAGTTTATTTAATGGAATATGTGAAGTTGACAATGGCCCTAGGCAATAAGTTGATAAGGCATAAATGATAATTTAGAATATAATGAAAATATTTATTTAAACATCTAATTATAAAATATGTACATAATACATCCTAAAATATAGATGAAACCAATTGAGTAAATCACTATACAATATAAATGGAGAAGATCTAATATCTAGCCTCTAAACATAGTTTTATTTGAGAGAGTTTACAATAATTTGTAATTGTTACCTGTTCACATACATCTGAGATGGTAAAGTTGAGAAAACTTAAATAATATCTGGAGACCGAGAACTGAGAGATATGTTGGTTGAAGACTTGGGCACTTGACAAGGGTGTCAAATGAAAGCAAGAACTAAAACACAGCTAAAACATAACCAGAGCACTGTTTTAAGGTAAACCCTTCACCTTTAATACTTGACGAACAACAAATAGTATTGCTTGAACATCAAATCATGTTTCCGACATGAGGAGTAAGTCAGTCAGTTTTTGCTGATAGTTGAGTGAGACATCATACTCAACTATCATTTTAGGAGGAACTAAATCATTTCTCTCCATGACTCAAAGGAAGTGCTTCCTTTCACAAAGATAAATTTCCTATCAAGTTGATTTGAAATAATATTTAAAAATATTAATTTAACAATCTCTTTAAAATATCTCCCCTCAACTCCAGGTTATCACATATCTAATAGATAAATGAGAAAGAGACAATATAACAGAATTTTAAAAGTCTGTTTACTGATAAGAAATAATTTAAAAATCTTTTAAATAGAAATTTCTATTATTATTTTAAAATATTAATTATCTCACATGTAATATCAAAACAACAGCTCCTTTAAATGCTTATTAATTTTGGAGGAACATGTATATATGGAATGTATACAAAATAAAATTTGAATTCTTAAAATTTTATTAATTTGAACAAAGAATGAAACTTTATAGATCAGATCATCATTGTAGATAAACTATTTTTATATATCTTATTATTAGCATCAGTGGCAATGCTATATAATTTTACATCATCATATACTACAATGTCTAATTACAGTTATAGAGTTATTGTTATTAATATTGTTATTGTCAAATGTTATTAATATAAATTACAATTATAATTGTAATGATAAAATTGCTTTATTTTTTTCCAATTTTGAGGCCCGAAACCCAGAGTGCTAGGCATGTACCTAATGGACAATCAGGCACTTATTAGCATAAAGATTGGCAATATAAACATTTGGTATAAGAGAAAATTTGATAATTATTTTTCTACATAAGGATAGACCAACTTTTTTCAGTTTTGGTGTAAAATTGTACCATTAAGCTTAAGTCACAGACCAAAAGATGTTTATTATGTGTATATGGAAAATGTGACATTTTGAATTCTTAAATAACAGAGTATAACTAGATGACATTTTAATAAGAGCAGGAACATTTTAACATTAACTAGCCACTTGGAAATTCTGGCAAATGCAAGAAAGCCTGGTATCCTCTGAAACCAGTTAACACAGTACTGGAGTTATATAAGATATGCATAATGTTTGAAACCAATGAGAAATGCTTTATTAAGCATAACAAATTTTAAGCATAATATTAACAGAAGACATTAATAATGATTATATTATTATATTCAGATTAACCTAATTACTTAGTATTATTTTTCCTATAATTAAATAATGTTTTTTAAGAAGGCCAGTTTTAATACAATGCCAAGGCCAAATTTTGTTGTCAGTTCAGCCCAGATTGACAGCACTGAGCAGTATGCTGGTTTATTGAAGATTCAGTCAATTTTCATTTATGTATTGAAAAGTCAGTGTTGATTCAATAACCTACTTTTCCTAACAATGAAAATATACATTCACATATGTTCAATGTTTGATAATACTTATACCAACCCTGGCAAAAATTATGAAGTCATTTCTTCATTAGAATGTTTTTAGTGTTATAATTAAGCGTGTAACAAAAATAAAAAAATAAAACAAGCAAATGATACAAAGTACTTTTTTAATAATAGTGAAATGTTTTGATTACTTTAAGTATGACTTAAACAATCATGAACAGCCCAGAACTGTTGATGTAATAAAGATCAGCATGTTTATTCTTTTACCTGATATATAATCCCAAATAATAACTGAGATAGGAAATTTTGTTGTTTTCTTTAGGCATTTGTCCTTACAAGCTTCATTAGAATGGCACCAGACAAAAGTTTCAGCATCATCTCCACGGCCAATGCAAATTAATGACTCTTCATTAAATTTCACTTTCATCCAATCATCTTCAGTCCACAATTGCTTCAGTTTGACCCATGGTAACATTATTTTCTTAGGGTTACATCATCTGTTCTGTCACACCTACTTCTTTCTACTTCCTATTCATCTCTTTTGTTGTACTGTACATTTCCTGTTTTCAAGGCATGTTCTTTTAGTTTCTTATCCTGATGCTTTGATGTCTTTCATGGTTGACCAGAATTTTTGGTTTTTTAATATTTGGTGCAAGTATAAAGCAAAATTTGCTTTATACTTGCACCAAATTTTAGATACAGCTGACTGTGAACAACCCCTATCTTTTGCAACAGTCCTTGCTGAATTATGATCATTATGGAGTTTTACAATCTTTATCATTATTTCAATAAATGTTCAAGGAACCATAATTTTGTTAAAAGAAGAGTAAATCATTGCTACAAGCATTTGCTTTATATTCAGACTTACTATTTGCACATTGAACAGTACAGCAAGCAATGTTTTAAATACTCTAAATATAAGATGATTTCACAATTTTTCCTCAGTGTTCCAAAATTTTTCCACTATGTAATGTTAAAAAAGTTTATGTATTTAATTTATGTAATGTTATGTTGATTGTTTAAATTATTCATAATATAAACAAAATGTCTTGCTATTATTAAAAAATTATTTTGTATCAATTGCTTCTTTTGTTTCTTTGCTAAATGTTTAAAACACTGTAAAAACAAACAGTTTCATAATAAAGTAATTCCATAATTTTTGCCAGGAGTTGTATATTTTCAAAGCAAAATTTTGTATATTTGGATACACTGCTATTAAGAATACAAAAGTTATAAGTGAAAAGATAACTTGAATTGTATTTTTCAAATAATATAAACAAGAAAAGTTGTATTTTTCTATGAATCATTATCCAAATATTGATAATTATAATTAAAAATATCAATATAAATATTTGCTGCTAACACTAGTCTATTTTTATATATATTTAACTTACAGAATGTTTTGGGCTTTTGATGTGTTGATTTGGAGCTAACTGAGCAAGGTTTGAATCAGCTCTCATTAGCTGAAGAGTAAATCTTGCCCTTGCTTGTTGTAGTGCATCCGATGTATTTCCTAAAAATTGATAAGAAATTAATGTACAGTATTAATATTTAATAACAACAGGTGCATGTCTGTATTTAATTTCAATATTAAAAACTATGATATTTTACTCTTATAATTATGATATAAAAACTATATAGTTCCAAACATATTCTAGACCAGTAATGCCCAAACTATGGCCCCTGAGTCAAATCCAGTACACATAAATATATCAGATAACCAAATAAATAATGAGGTTTTTGAAAAGTGAATAAAAATGCTTGTATTTTTTGTTTAGAATAATTTTATTCACCAAAATATCACCTTCACAGTCAATTACATTTTCCAAACGGAAGGGCAGTTTGAAAATACAATTCTTAGCATTAAAACTTGAGTTACTTTTATAGTTGCATGATTTGTAAATTGTTTTCCACACACATTATTTATTATCCAAAGATTAAAAAAAAAAATTGTGGTAATCTGATGGAGATAAGGGTAGAATAGGAAGGATGAAGTAAAAGTTCCATCCCAATTGCATGATTTTATTTTTTGTAATTTCTGCAGTATGTGGGTGAGTGTTATCTTGTAAAAACAAAAGCAACTCAACAATTACATGACTGTTTTTGTCTTAATTTGTCATGTACTCTTTGTGGTGTGGTTCACTGTACAAATTGCTGTGAAGGTTTGACCAATGTTAAAATACTTGTGATTGACAATACCCATCAAAGTACACCAAATACAAAGAAACATTTTTTTCTGGAGTCATTCAAATCATTTATAAAAATGGTATTTTCAAACTTTCCTCCTGTTGAGAAAGTGTAAGATGAATATTTTAATGAATAAAATTATTTTATTCATCAAAATAAAAAAATGACATTATTTATTTGGTTACCTGATATTTGACACATCCCTTATAAATGATAGACAAATATAAGACTTATGTACAATTATACCTGACAATTGAAAAGTTTCTGTAGTACTGATCTAGACTATTATTTTCATTACAAAGGAGTCAATACTTATGACGAAGACAAATGTTTACCAGTCAACTGAAGGCTATAAGATTTACCTTCACTAGCCATCTCAAAATCTTGTTTTTTAACATGTGAAAAAACTTTTAGTAGTAACAAGCAGAGCAATTGGACTGTAGTTGGCAGGATTACTTTTGTCTTTGTTTTTGTAAATCTTATTATAAATTATTGTATTCCAAGAATCAGGAGTTATCTTAGCTAAAAATATTGCATTATAATAAACCACTTTAAAAAATTCAGGAAGTATACCTTATACAAGGTGTAGTTATAAAATATAATAAAGGTGTTACAAATTTTTATTTATATAAGTATAATAGTGACTATTTTATATTTAATTTTTTAATAATTTTCATATTTGTAATAAATAAAAATTTATGAAAAATTTTAATTAAATAAAAACAGATAAGAATGATTTCATATGTTTTCATGAAAAATACATTAAAAAATATAATCATATAGGTAATTTTTAAAATTTGAAATACTGATTTATTTCTTCTCATAGATCATATAAATTAAAAATTCAAAATAAAAAGAATAAAGTATATCATATATATTTTGGAATATGTTTATAGTTATTTAAATCAAATTCTGTATGTTAACATTTAATATAGAATGAACTAAATTTGATTCTTAAAATTACATTTTCAATTTCCTAAAATTCTCAATATCCTCAATTTCTAAATTATATTTAGAAAAATAATAAAAGAATCTTACGTGAATTTTGAGATGAATATTGAATTTCTTCAAGTTTTCTTGTTGAAGTATCATCCTTCAACACTGAAATTCTGAAAAGATTTTTAAAACAAAAAAATTATTAAAACCGAAATATATTTATAATTTTTTAAACTTATTTTTAGTCTATATTGGGAGAAAATAGTTCAAGTCTATGGGGTGAGTGAGCAAAGCAAATCATGTAACCATGGAAAAGGAATGTTTTTCTGTGGGACATTTAGTCAAACATCACAATTGTTCATATTCAAAAATAAAGAAGTTTTTTTTTATTCTAGAATCTAAAGTTAATCTCCATCAAAATGTTTGATTTTGATTGAGAAAACCTGAAAGAAAATAGGAGAAGGAAGTAAAAAAAAAAAATTTTCATATAATTTGAATAAAAACTGCTTTTTCCAATTAATTTTAGTATTGATGTATTTTGAAATGGATTTGAACTTAACTTATATTACTTCTCAGTCAAAATTAGACAGATGAAGGCATACATATTAATGAAATTTTTATGAATAATCTACATTGGAAACAAGTAAGCCAAGCCCCTAGTAAATAATAATAATAATTTTAGATTAATTCACTTAGAAAAACTCACAGAATAAAAATTAAACAGCAAGAATTAAAATAATCAAAATTTCAAGGTCAGTTTCTCAGAATTTCAAGGTCCTAAGTTCAAAAATGTAAAAATCTTTGTGGGGTCAGTTTTTGACCAATTGTCATACTTTCCCTTTGTTATATATAACAAAGTCAGGAAAGTAAAAATATTTTATTAATATATTTTATCAGACACTACATCCCTTTTTTATGTTAAATTATATTAATTAAAATATCACTATCATAATAATATATTTTCATTATTTCTTATAAATAGAATTTTTTTTACTTACAATATAGTACTCTTTAAAATTTTCATGTTTTCTTCTGTTTTGTTATAAATACCATCGATCTCTTTACACTTCTCTGTTATAAATAATAACTATTTTAATTTTATTGAAAATTTAACTAAAAAGTATTTAAGTATTCAAATAATTTTTAATTTTTATCTTTATTTGTGAAATTTGAATATGAAACATGATCCAACTAGAAAGCCAAAAATAAATTTAAATCTATTAAAATTTTTACAAATATAATAATTATAATAATCAATCTATGTAATAATTAAGTTATTTAGAAATAAAATACTCAATGTCTATTTTAAAAACAAACTATGCTAACAATTCTAAATACAGTTTTTGAAATTTCCATCACAACTGATATATTCTGAATGTTCAAAACCAGAATAGGGTTGTTTATTTTTTTGGTTTATCAGAAGATCTTGGAGTTATTCTAAATAAAGTGTAAAGATAAATGTAAAAATAAACTGTAAAGATAAACTTTATTATATTCTAGCATGAATATTGAATTTCATAATGGAGTAAATAAACATTACTAAAGTGGGGTTCCTAAAAATCAAACTTAATTTTTCCTTATTTATCTAAATTAAAATTATATTGTTTCTGATATTCTCTTCATTATTCATATAAAGTATTGATTTTTTAAGAAGCATTTAAAAAGCATTCATGTGAATATATAAGATTTAATTTTATCATGTACAGTTTATGTACTAAAGTCTCAATAACTCAAGGTAATGTAGATCAAGATTATCTTGGATAACACAAACTGTTTGATAAATTATTAAACTGAATTTAAATGCATTAACACAATATATGATACTCTTATTTTTAGAATACACTTTTTATTAAACATACAATAAAACACTTTTAATTTTATTTACAACTATACTTACTAAAACAAATACAAACCTCTGATTACAATTAAAATTTGTATTCTTATGAGAAATCACCAGAGTAAATTGTTTTTAAAATTTTCAGCATCCATTTCAAGTAGTATGCATCATCTGGCCAACATTCATGAAATGAACTATACTATATTACATTTTCATCTTGTTTACAAAATACTTTATTAATGAATTTTTTTTACAATTTCTCTTTTGATTAAGTTGATCTCAATCAGGACTCTATTTAGATAAGAGCCATTCACAAGCCAAATTGATTAACTCCAAATTTCAAATTTTTTAAAATTTTAGTGTCAAAGCACTTGACATTCTCAACTTTTTATATTCATAATAAGTTTTCCTAATAATAAGGATCAATACGACTTAACAACAAAATTTTATTGGCCATCGAAAAAAATTTTTATTTATTTCAGAAGCCAATCTAATTAATGCCATAATTAATGTAAATCTGCCAGCACACACTGTGATTGCAAAGCTGCAGTGACCAGTGCCTTGTAGATAATGGGAAATTATTTAATGTTATCTCATAATAAAAAGTAGGTAAAATAAATTGATTAATTACAGTCTAACTGCTGCAGAAGTAAGTATACTTAACTTAGTAAAATATTCAACAACTGTTTTAATTTTGGTGGCAATTAGTTTTAAAAAATGAAAAGCTATACCATTATATCAAGATATATGAAACTAAAAATAATTTTTTCATTCCTCCTATTAAACATGATTCTTATCAAAATTTACATGATGGGACCTCAAATAAGCTGATGATTTAGACAATTTATGTTGCTGAATAATCAATTTATACAAAATAATAACAACAACCATTGTAACAGTAACAGAATAGTTATTATTCAATTTTGCAAAATAATCTTTAATAAAAAAAAAGTACAATAATGAAGTTTGTCTTCAATAAAAAACTATGTAAAGACTGAATTTGATGTTATTACATTTTTCACTTGCTAAACCAATTAATTAATTAACTTTCTCAATCACATCAAAATCATAATAATAACAACAATTATGGCATATCTGTACTATCTTATCCATTTTATATGTTGTAAAATAAAAGCTACATCTACAATAATACATTCTACAATGCTCATTTGAATTTATATTTTAAAAGGAAATTTTTAAAAAATGTATATTATTTTGTCACTTTTCTCCACTTTTCATTTTATGGAGTTAATCATTTCGGCAAGTGTGTGACACACATCATGATAGAATATCATTCTCTAAACAATTCAATATCAGTAACCAAGATACAAAATGCAAATGCACCATAATAGTTCTTTAATTTGTTAAAAAATCCTTTTAAATCTCAGTTGCAAGTTTACAATTCATAGAATAGTAATGATATCAAGTGTAAAGCCAATGTAAAGCAGCATTTATACTTTAAAGAAACTTGTACTTTAAAAGCCACTTAATTCTCTTTAATGTTTATTATTATAAACTTTGAAGATGATAATAAATATTAAACAATGATCAAGACACTATATAAGAAATTTAAATCTAATAGTGCTAGCATAAAGAAATGATAAAAAAAATTAATTTTTCATCATTTTGCATTCTACACATGTACTTTCAAATAAAATATAAAAGGAATGGTCATCAGCAAGTTTGATATATTCATTTCTTGCACAGTTTTGCATGAAAATTAGATAAATCTTTATTTCTGATTTATTTTTTTTGGCATTTCAATGAATCTTTATAAAATTTTTTTTTAAAAATAATTATTTTAAAATTAGTTTATGGTTTTGAATAATTAATGATAAATTGATACCATTTTATGATAGCTAATACAATAATCAGGAAAATCAGTTTCATTGGTACAAATTTTTAAGTGAGGTTAAATAATAATGTAGCTTCAAATAAAATAAAATTTTGATATTAACAATCATTTATTCATAATTTATCATTATTAATGCCAAATTAAAAAATTTATACACTGAGATTGTGAACACATAAAATTTATAGAATTTGAGGGTTACTGCTCTGTAAATATTTAAGTTTGTTTATATGTGAATCAATTAAAATTACCTTATTTATTTGAAAGTGTGCATATTTTTTAACATATAAAGTTATTTTAGTAACTCTAAAAAAATTACCATGTAGAACGTTCATCTGTTCAGTTATTTCCATAAAACTATGCTGTAATTTTTCTTGAAACCTTGATTTTGTAAGAATAGAACGAATAGTTGTCTTGATATCACCATTAACTCTGTATTTTCTATTTGATGGAAAAGTTTTTGATGTCTTATGTTTCTTCAAAAACTGTATACTTTCCAAATCAAAGGCTTTCCTTTTTAAAGGAGGACAGCCATTTACATAAAGATTTTTCTTCATTTCCAGATGAAATGGTGAAATGTCTGTGAAGTCATCAAATGTTACCTTTGTTTCATATTCTATATAAATTAAAAAAATATGTATATAAATATAAAATGAATATTCAATAAGTAAATATTGCAATATCTATATATACATATAAAATTTAACCATATTATAAATTAAAGTAAATTACCATTTTGCAAAATAGTTCTGATGTTTTTTAAATTAAAATTTAAAGAAATTAATAATTATTAATAGTAATAAAAAGTATGATAATTTCTAGTTTTCTAGATTAAATGTATTTTATAATGATGTGTGTAAACATCATAGTTGTTTATAACCTTCCATCTTTCAGGCTAAGAATTCACCTTTGAGAGCAATTGCCACCTGAAACTAGAAAATCTCTGCCTTTTTGAGATAACATAGCACTTTTAATGCATTGTCTTCACAAATAGGGATCTACAATCAATGCTAAAAAATCCCAAATTTGCTGGTATAGTGATTCTTTAAGAAATTGTCCACTCTCCAACATTATCATTTTCTTTGAATTCAGCATTGCCATACACATATGAGAATTTCGACAAAAGCTTCAAATTTCTGATTAAATTATGAAAAATTAATTTATTTTAAAAAATTGGCACACGAGAAGTTTTGTCTTAAAATATGGTAGATATATAAAATCTTCCGTTCTTTGTTACCAAAAAGACAATTTGAAAGTTCTTGTAAATCTAAGTCATATGCGAAAATCACATTCTCTTGGCTACAAGCTATAAGAAATTATTAACTTTTGTAATATTTTCTCTGTAGATAAATTAACTGTATTATATACGGTACAATGTACTATTAATCTGTATTCTACTTTTTTACTACTAGTAGTCTGTCTAGTACGTAAAGCTAATGTTATAAACTTATTTTCTAATGCAATGCAAATTGAGAGGCCTGTTTCCAAAATCCACATACAGCCCAACCTCCTTACAGAATGCATTTCCTTACTGCCTAGAGTATGAAATATGTGCCTTAAAAAAACTATATGCCAAGTCAGACACTACAGGTATTCTCTGTTAAATTCTATTATATATTTAGAAAACAAATTATATATTTATTATTATGAAACAAAAATGGAAATTGAATAAATGCTTAGAAATGCTGCAAGTTATGTCTACATTCTTTCTCAAATTGGTGTTTTTTTTTTATTTCTCAGTCTTTGTATTCCAAAATCAGCCTTTCTTAGCTTTAAAGTCAGTTTCATCTATAATCTAAGGTTGACAAGTACATAACATTATAAAAATTTATTTGGAAATTTCTACTTCTATAGTGATATTTTTATAGGTTAAAATAGGATAAGTAACATGATAGAAATAATATTTAAATAAACCACTTTTCAAAAAAAAAGGAAAGAAATTGGATTACATAAAATATTCAAACAAGATAAAAACTAATGTTTTTTAAACAGAACAAAAAATAATAATGAAATAACTATTTTCTGACAGTGATAATAGGATCAGAATGAGACAAATGTATCAGAAAGAAATGCAATAAAAATAAAATAAGATAAAACTGATTATTTGGTAAATTATAGTATAGAAAGAGATTAATAAAATTAAAAATTTATTCTTAAATCTATATGGTTACAAGTATTTATGAAATATAACAGATTTTAATGTGACATTAAAAATGGAAATAGCTTTTAATTATTAAGCAAATTAAGATATTACTTATGAAAGGCTATTTCTGATGCAAACTGTGTTTTAGGTTGTTACTTAAAATTAAAATTTTTACTTTAAAGTAACAACTTAAGATTTTCAATAACAAAAATGCATTTTTTAATTAAAAAGTTACTAAAATATTTTTTAAAATTTGCATTAGTTTCAATAAATCAAAAATAACAATAGTCATTGAATTTATTTTTATTATTCACAATAATTTCAATTTCTTAAGATTATAAATATGTAAAAAATTTAATAAAGTGACATCATATGACACTCTTCATAATTTATATTATACAAACATTAATTAATATTATTTGTAAAAGCCATCTGCAATTCTGTGTCAGATCAAATTTGTAAGGGGTAAAAAGTGATAATTTAAATAGATATTATTAACAATTCTGTGCCATTTGCATCATCATGCCATTATGAAAATAAATAGCTTAGAATGATAAATCAATCAACAGATAAATGTGTTCATTTTAATTTTTACTATAAAACTGAGATCCACAATTCAAATATAGTCATACATTGGATCTTGATCAAATTTTTAAAATTGTTTTTATTGTAAAAATTGCAACTGAAAGTTCAATTAAAGGTATGTTTGTGCACTGTTTATTCATAAATCAATATTTATGAAAATAATGATATAACAGATGCAGCTGCATTGTTTATTCACTATATGGTTAAAAGACAATATCATTTTTAGTTAACAAGCTAACAAATACTTGGCAAATAATGTAATGTCTGTAAATTTTACTTCAGAAACAACAATAAATACATCTGATATATAAAATTTTAATAATAATTCAGAATTTATGCTTTAATAATTCATAATTATCAATATTACATCTAATAAACACTAATAATAATCATAAAATCAAGTATACAAAACAAAAATTACTTTGAATAAATTAACAATCTTTATTTCATTATAAATGCAAATAAAAGTAATATTTTTCTGTATTATAACCTTGTGATAGCTTTTTACAATAAATTATTAAATCTACAAATGTAAAACTCGATATCATCATATACCTTTTTAATCTTTCTTAACTTGTTTACCTTTAATACATGAATTTATACTCTTAGATATTGGTCTTGTAATACAAATTGTACGTTATTTTCCTCTCATGCTCGTGAAACTCATTTCAGTGATATTATTTTTATTTTAGTGTTATATCTTTTTATTTGATAAAAGAAAGACATTAAAGTGTCTTTCTTTTATCAAATAATATCACTGAAATGAGTTTCATGAGCATGAGAGGAAAATAACATACAATTTGTATTACAAGGCCAATATCTAAGAGTATAAATTCATGTATTAAAGGTAAACAAGTTAAGAAAGATAAAAATGTATAAATGATGATACTGAGTGTTACATTTGTAGATTTAATAATTTATTGTAAAAAGCTATCACAAGGTTATAATACAGAAAAATATTAATTTTATTTGATAGCATCTTTCTTTTATCAAAAAAACTAAAAACTGAATTTAGAATTTTTAACTATAATTGTTTTACATGTAATAATTCCTACTGTGATCTCCATGTCTTACAACGTTTACAGTATGTAATGCAACTATATATGCTACATCACCCTTGGCACTGTGATCATGCATATAGTATACAATAAGAACTTTTATAAAAAATATCTGATTAAATTTTTTGATTCTTGTATTCTTAAAGCAAGCATATTAGAAAATTATATCTGTATCAACACAAGCAAATTTATTACTATTCTTATTAAATAAGAATGCAGTTAAGAAACTGCCAATTACAGATCACTATATTGAAGTATCACATAACTTCCTTAGTGAATCTCCTCTAATAATGAATCTGATAACAATAAAAATCATCTAGCACAGTTGTGACAAATGTGGCCCATAGCAGACATGGTCTCTGAACATATTTGACACATCACTTATAAATGATAAAAATACATCAACTTTTAGTATATATTTTGAAATAATCAGGTAAGTTTCTGCCTCCCAGAATTATCAGTTTTCTGTGGAAGAATATTCCCCAATCTAATAATCAGCTGATTTTCTTTTCTTTGCAGTTTTTTCATAACATTTTAATTTTTTTCATGCTCAAACACACAGATTAAATACTTTCATCTACTACTGACATATAGTGTATATTTGATAGTGTCTTAAAATATTTTTAATGTATATTATTTATCTAATGCTCTGTAATGGATTAGACCATTAATATACATAAATCTTGTATCCAACTGCCAAGGAATTATCATTTTCCTTGAAGAGATTAAAATTATGAACCAAGATACCAGTGAATTGTCATTATCATATGTACAGTACACATATCGTCTGAATTGCTCATATATTCTTTATTCCTCATTTTATTAGTTTTCTTTTAATGGAAATAGAATAGAACAGAATAAAAAATTTGAAAATCCGTTATTTTTTGAATGTATTAACGAACAAGTCCTGTTGCTATGCCAAGGTAGTCTGCATACTGCAGTTCTTCGCACTTGTTCATTTAACCAATCAGAGAACAGAAACAAGACGGCGAGAATATATTAGCTAAAGCTCTCTGCAATACGAAAAACAAGTATAAAATCGATAAAAGACGATACATTAAATTTGGATATATGACATCTAGAAGCGTAGTACAATCATTTGAATTCATTAACTGACTTTAAATAATTTCACGTATTTCGAATCAAACCGTAAACAAAAAAAGAAATTTATGATGTTTCTATTTGTAAAGATTTACAGTAACTTGTGACGTACAGTACATAATTTAACAGGCCATTTATTAAAAGAATTAAAGTAACATAATACCGTAGTCTCGTAACGCAACACTAGACGATATAAAAGAGCACGCTTATCATGCATTATTGCTTTTATCGTTTACTTCAGTTATCAGCACAAATAATTCTCATACTTAAAATTATTCCTTATAATTAATTACTGTTAAATAAAAATTAATTTTTTTGACTTACATCTGTAGATTTACTTCTTGGCATATAAAATAACATTTAAAAGACATTACATTTACGCTGTACAGTACACGAAGGAGAAAATAAGCATATTTTTAGTCATTTTCGTTTGTTTTATCGTATGTAAGTAAAACTTGATAAAAGCAATTTATTAAAGTTTTAATGAAATTATTTGTCCTCGTGACAATGTAACATTGTCACGAGGACAAATAATTTTTAATTTTAGTAATAATGATTGTATACACACATATAAGTTAATACATTGCTTGCATAATAAGCAACGTACCGAAATCGTATATTTAATTTAATCAATTATAAAGTAGATATAGTCCATATACATTATATAGCCTAACCTTTTTATGATTCAACCAGAACGACACTCAATATTGTCATAACAAGATATTTGCATAAACAAGTTCGAGATAAAAGCATTATTTAGAACTATTTGCCAGATCTAAACTACAGTTTTTTTAAGTGTTACTCTGTCAAAAACAATAGTCATTTGTTTCCTCAAAGTCAGCATGTTACATTAACTCTTTATGAACAATTCAATAGTCGCTGTTGACTATTCTTTTGTTTATATTCACAGCATACGGTTCTTGAATAAGAACAATGTTGACGATATTCATTAGAAGTCTAAGAGTAAGCAAGAAATTTAACAATTACGATTACAAATTTTGAACTTTTAATTGTACAGTTATATGTAAAAGGAAAAAACCAAAATTAGTTATTAAAAAATTATTTTGGTAGAAATTAAATTAATTTTTGAGCAGAAACAAAATACACACAGTAATAAACTCACGCATAAAAGCAAGTATTCACTAGAGATGCCCAATTTCCATTGGATGCATCGATTTTTCTGCTTTAATTAATTATGAACTGTTTTCTCTTATGCGAATTAATCGCACAGACAAAAGCAATTCAATTAAAATTATGTGAATTCGGTGAACATAAAACAGTCGAACAAATTATCCTAAAACACAAATACACATCCACAATTAAAAATTTAAATCAACTGAACGATCTTTAGTAATACCAGGACCGCATTTGTGGATGGGCATCCTGAGCATGGACTAGGGGCCTCCACGAAAAATAAATAAATAATAATAATTAATTAATGTTTCTAGTCTTTTAAATATTATTTTATCAATATTAGTCTGTTGTGAGTATAATCTATTAATAGGACTTAAACAGATTTAACTTGAAGATAAAATTAGAGATCGAATTAGCCTCTAATTTCATCTTCAAGTTAAATCAATATAAGTCCTATTAATAGATTATACTCACAACAAACTTAATAATTATAAGATTAATAATAATAAGGATAATTGAATTAAAAGAGCAAGAAGTAAGGAATGATCCACAAAACGAAATAAGCGGGATATATAGTTATAATTAAGATCTTATAAGTTTAAAATGAAGAAATCTGTAGTAGAATTTCTTTACAGATTTTTTTTATAATTTAGTTATTATAATTATTTAATTTATTGGACTACTGTTTGAAAACATGTAGACCTATAAATTCCCACTGTCGTCCGTCTGTCTTTTCTTAATTTCGAGAACGGAGTTAGATAGATGAAAGACGAGACCAGATGTGACAACCTTAGGGGCAGGAGGCTCCAATTAATTATATTAGAACTTTTAACGTAAACCGGAAGTCATGATATTTCAATTCAAAAATTTTCCCTGAAAGGAGTTAAATAGATGACCGGCACGACTCTATTGCTAACAGGACAAGTATGATGTACAGGGCAACACACTACTAATTTGATGTGGAGAACATATATTTTAAATTAAATTTATGATTAAAAATTACAGCCCGGCATTGTAACAATGTCACAATAAAATACTTGCTCGTTTCATGTGCATTCCAATAGTTCATTTCGGACTCAACCTCGAAATCGGTATTAGCAAGGTTGAGGCCGAAGTTATTTTTTTCTTTTCTCAACGAAATTTGTTTTCGTGTAAAAACTGATATTACCAATTTTTCTTTACAGGATTTAAAAGATAGAAATAATAGCAATACATAACTTATATTTTATTCTAAATTAAATCATCACTTACATTTTATTTACTGAAAAAAGTTAATTATATTATGCATAAGGTTGGGGACTTTTCCGACTGCCAGCTGCAATAACAAAAATTTTATTAACGTATTTAGAACTAGCAGTTTTCAGCTGCTCTATTATCGCTGAAATTAATGGCATCAGCTGTCTAATTAGATAAATTGAATACAAAACTTCATTCGAATTTAAAATAAAACTAAACGCATGTATAATATAATTTAATGCTGAAGGAAAAACAATAATTCAAGAATACAAGGATGTGTTTGCTTTAAATTTAGGTAATAGCGTGAAATATAGTGGTAACTCTTACTGAGAATGCTAAATGCTAAATTTGGCAAAAATTCGCTTTGGAGTTCGAACTGGACACGCAGTAAATAAATTCGCTCGAAGTGTAAACTCAATCTGTTGCATGCACAAGTAGCTCTATCTCGTTTTCGGTGTTTTTTCACTTTATTTTTGGTGTGTTTGGATATGTATATTATATGTTATTCGTCGATTTTTAGCAATTTCTTCCCGTAATTTTACTTCCTCGACAGCTTTCGGTGTCCCATACGTTTTGTATCCTTTAGTTCAGAATTTTTCGAACGGAACTTTTAACCTACATTTAACATGTTCGAAGTTTAGGAGCTTCTTCTCCCTACACTTACGATTTTTTTCTACCGTTTTGTTTAGGTTTATTTTGATTACGGAAACTCGACACATGGGATATCTGCCGAAGGAGAATGCCTCCCGGGAGGTCTTTTCTAAGGGAAACTGACCCCTATTTAGGTGTTACTAACGTAAAGAAAACCTGAAAAACTCCACGTGGCCAGCCGTTGGAAAGCGCGAACCCATGACCAACTACCAGTGTTCAGTGGTTTTATCCACTAGGCCACTGGTGGGCTATCATGGTTTGTAACGGCGTTACACTCTTTCGGAAACTCAAAACGCATAATTTGCCCGATATGCTTTTTCGTACACAAACGAATTTATTCAAACAAAATGTGAAAAGTTACCAAACAAAGAATACAATCTCACATTTGCAACAATGTGTTAAATTTGATAAGATGAAATACGAATGAGGGATTTCCCACCCTCTGTACCAGCAAAAAAGTCAATGGAACCATACCTGTACAGCTCTGATAAGGTACCAATAATCTCAATCAGAGATGTAATTGTACCTTAAATTTCACAACTGTCACAATTAAATCACACGTCTATCAACACGTTAAGTAATGGCGGCTGTTAAAAATACACAAAAACTTTCTGTTCAATCCAATATCGCCTTTACTTATTAACCATGGAATCAGAGAAATATATGAAAGCAACGAAGTCTAAGAGTCTATCGACGATTGAGATGAAAAAAGAGCTTATCGCGAAACATGAAAACAGTACACGTGTAGCGATCCTTTAAAAAACGCCGAAGTCGATGTGTGACCAGTAGCATAAATGCAATTTTCATGTTATTATGCAGTACTGTATTTACTTATTTATTGTTTTTGTGTTTTAATTTATTGTTAGGGCATTTAATTGTGTTATTTTTATCTTAAATTATTTGTATTTGCTGTTTTAAGTTTATCGAAATCGGTATTAGCGAGGTTGAGGCCGAAGTTTAAAACGCGAAAACGTGTACGTCGGATTTCAGCGCCGCTTTCCCGTAAGCCTAGAAGTTTGACAATGGCGTTTGGAACGTTGAGCATGATTCCACTGACTTTCCAAACACCATTGTCAAACTTCTAAGCTTACAGGAAAGCGCCGCTGAACGTCCGACGTACACGTTTTCGCGTTTAAAACTTTGGCCTCAACCAACCTCTCTATTATTTCTTTATTTATTTAAAATATATATGGAAATGCCATTGGACAAGAGATTTCCACCCCAAGTAACAGTTAACCCGCAAATTAAGATAAAATAACAAATAAAGACAAATACAGTAAAAATAGTAAAATACTCGCGATATATACAACGAAAATAATTACATAAAAGATAATAGCTTATATAAAAAATACAAGGATTTATATATTAAAATAAGGTAATAGTAATTAAAGGTAATAAGGTATAGGTAATTAAAATAAGGTATAAGTAATTAAAATAATAGTCTAAAAATTAGTTAAAGGTGGTATAGGCTACGTCGTTGGCATATTCGTTTATAACGTAAGATGTCGTAATGTAAGATGTTCAACAGATTTCGAGTATTCCGCGTTTAGGACCTGGAAATAAATTACAGTAATTCACTTTCCGTTATTTCTAATGGCAAAACTGATTCGAAGTTCGAACTGCTTTCTGGAATGAATTAAATTCGAAGTACGAGGCACCATTGTAAAAATGAATCTTTATTATATTTAAAATATTTTTTGAAACTATAATCATGCAAACCTCTTAATAAAATAATTATCAATGTTTTATTTTATTTTTTAAATTAAAAATCCTACTAAATAGATAATAAACTAAGAAACTGTACTGTTATTCGAGAAACACAAAAAAAGCTGTTTTACTGTGTTTGCGTGTTATCACATTTACATCACTACCATAAATAAATAAATCTTATTACATGTGTAAAAATTAGAACTCGCTTATACGATCGTACATAGAGTTATAAACCGTTATAGAAATTAAATCATGTTCACAGGTTACCTGTATTTTCAATACATTTTATATTTAACTTTCATCTGAACTGTTTACGAAAATAATCTTTTTGCTTTTAATTTATAAATAAATACAAATTTCATTAATATTAAATTAATTTTTCTGTATAAAAAATGAACTTCCATAAATCCAACTTCGCTAAATCTATCTTAATTATTTCAGAAAAATATATTGAAATTAAGAAAGTTTAATTTACGCGAATCTTTGTTTTTGTGCATCACATGCCTATATCGTAACTGCCAAATTTCATTTCCTCCTTGGAATTCTCGGTGCTAAGATGACAGATATACTCGTATATACCGCGTATGTAGTATGGCAAGGTTCTTAAATTGGCGGTTTTTAAGCAAAAAATTGATCAGAATTATTTCCAAATTAGATTGACCGCTAGCGCTTGAAACGTTTTGTAAGTGAAGTAACTGCAAGTATTGTTTAGTGCAGAGATTTTTATCCTGGATTCAGGGTCCCGTCATGTTACGTTTACACGATAAACGTAACCGATTTAAAAAACCCCTTTGAATTCAATCAACTTTTCTTATTTGAACAGAACCAGATTAACTGATCTCCATCAATAGTATAACAACTAAGTTATTTTATTACTAAAACTCTCTTGGCAACTTTAAGTGGATGAATGACATGCTATCATAGCATTAGCCATCTCCTGGAAATAACTGGAAAAATGACGTCATTTTTAACCAAATCAAGTTGCATTCTGTATAAACGTCGTCGTAGCCTACATCTTCATCATTCCCGTTTAAATTAGTCACGTTAAATCTTACTTCAACTAACTTTCTTCGTGAAAATGAAGTCAGTATTAAACTTAGTTCACACTGACGAATTTCTCGTCATTGGTGACGTTGTTTCCGAACAATATGTTTCTGTTCAGCGAATCGACAGACATTCAAACGTGTTGAGTTTTTTGCTAGAGAAAAATATTCGCCACCAATCAGAATGGCAGATTTGTTAACGAAAACAGAGATGGGAAATCCAAAATGGCAGGAACGAAGATAGCACATACGACCTACGATGTGGTACAATTTTTGACTAAAATAAGTAACGCTCCATTTTTGTTCTCTGTTTTTTTTTTCTTTCTTTCTTTTTAATAAATAAATGGAAGTTACTATCATTAAGGCCATATCACCAACTAGCTGTTATCAGAAATCTTGTTGTAATGACGTTTATCTTCGTTCGCAACTGGCTGGCAAAGCTTTTAGCTGTTCTCATCCCGCGAAACGCTAATGAGAACCGAATTCGTTTTTTGCATTTCTCTTTCGCTAGGCGAATGTTTGAGTGAAGTAACCATTAGGGTTCCGCAGATAATTTCAGGAGTAAGTGACTTGCATTTCCTTCAATTAAGTTATGAATGAAGGAACAAAACGTAACACTATTAGTATTTTTTTTACCGTAAACGCTTTTATAATCGTTCAAATAAAGGCGCGATTAAGCATTACTCAAACTAGGGGATCTGTTTTAAATTTAATTATGCCAATTCGAGGAACTTAGTCTCAAGTTATACATATAGCAATATAAATGTTGGGAAAACGACATGGTACAAATTCGACTTGATAATCACTTACTTAACTCATTCGTACTATATCACGTTCGTGTTAATATAAACACAATTCGAGATTGCCTGTTTGTTTGTTTTGTTAAGCTATGGCAACGCAACACTTGGGCGATCTGCCTAGGGGGATGCCTTCCGGGGGGGTCTTTTTAAGGGTAACTGGCCCTTATTCAGGCGTTACAGACATGGAGAAAACCCAGAAAACTACACGTGACCAGCCCGTCCTGGCGACGCGCGAATCCATGACCGAACAAGTGTTCAGGGAACGGAACCGTTTGGCCACTGGTGAGCCCGATTCGAAATTGAATCCCGTAGTACTAAACACCAACCTTTCACTTCAAACTGAAATATTAATTAAAAAAACACAGCCGATTTATTTCTGTATATTCCTATCGACCTCTCCAACTGTATTTAACTCGTATAATTTTACTGCAAATAACAGATTTCATTGAGTGTGTTACTATATTAATAACAAAATACAAAAAGTTACCTCCAATCATCATTAATCTATTGCGAAAAGAAAATTTCTACAACTTCGTTCTGTGCATGTATTTTCCGTTATGTTTGAATATGATCGGTATTATCACGATACACCAATCATATTCAAGCATAACAGAAAATACATGCGCAGAACGAAGTTTTAGAAATTCCGTTATAAATTTAAATTTTACAAAAAACTGATATGCAGAAATGTTTCTGTATATCATGGATTCAACGGTAAATTCATGTATCAAACAATAAATTAGTTCTCTTATGAACTGTACTGTACATTAATTAACACGCAAACAAATATTTTACACATATACATATAAATAATTTATTTTAACAAAATTTTATAATTTCTCAATTTTATTAAATGAAACGAGTTGTTATTTTAATAATATTGTTAAACATTAATGTAGAAAATGAGGATAGAAAATATTTTAAAGTTTTAAGTAACATATTAAAATTATAACTTATCGTGAATTTTGCAGTCACATCGACTATTCATCGCCACGCACAATGATAAAAACGCCACACTCATTTCAAAATTACATTATTTCGAAACGAAGTTTTCTTAAACAGTAACTCACGGTTCTTCTGAAAAAGGTCGTTAAGAATAATAATCTGTAAAAGGAGATTCGTTATTCCATGATTCCAATCACCTACTGAATCGATTGTTTTTATTTTAATTCTTCGACAATTATTATGACTATTTATATATATACTTATATGATCTGTTATTGCGTTTGTACACACATTTATTCATCAGCGGATTCAGACGAATCCAAAGCGGGTTAATTCAAAAATTTAAAATATTTGAATAATTATAAGGACCTTTTATTAACGATTGTATTGAGAATGGTTCGATAAACCTATATTTGTCATCATAAATGTTCTTAAACACAGCGTTTTGAGGGTCAACAAATTGAAAAAAATTTAAATTTTGTCAACGGGAAGGACTTAAGTTCTGTAGCCTCCGCGGACCCGCTCCTGCATTTATTATTTATATTACAGTAGAGCATCGATGATCCGACCCACGATCAACCGTCACATCGGTTAACCGACCGCGTTCTAGTCGGCAAATTCAAATGTCCGCTAGTGATGTGGCGCTACAATATTTGGCTATATCTTGGCTACTTTAATATTATTTTTGTTAAATTTTTTGCGTGTTTTAGCTGGAAACACTCAAGGTCCTAGGACCTTGGGAAACACTGGCTCGACCATGAAAGGGAGGCCAGTATTTAAACCAGGCTTAATTTTCTATTTTTTCTTTATTTCTGTATTTATTTTGTGCAAAATAAATAATTTAACGATAATTATTATTTTTAAAAAATTTTGTTAGGCTTAACATCGATGAAATTCAATGCGAAGTAGGTTAATAGCGATATACTAATATGCTTATTACATGGGATATACTAATACACTATACTAATAAATGTATTTTTTCATACTTTTTGGTTATCCGACCAACCTCAGTCCCCAATTGAGTCGTATAATCGACGCCTCTACTGCAGTGTTTTTCAACCTTTTTCATTGAGTGGCACCCCTGATTGAAAAATAAAGCCGTGGCACCCTTGACCGGCGGTGGATCTAGAATCTGAGTAAGGGGGCTAACGGAGGGTAGGGGGCAGATGAATGTTTTGCGAAAATGAATATTATGCGCAACGCTGGGGTGGGGTCTAGAGAGGGGACTCCCTCCCCGGGAAAAAAATTTTAAAAATTGACAGTTTGAAGTAACATTTTAATGCAAAAATAGTGTTTCTACGTGTTCAAAATCAAAATTTAAGTCTATTGAATTTTTTCGAAATACTGACAATGAGTTATCTTGAACTACACTTTAGGTATTTTCTTGGAAATTTACTTAAAAGGTCCTAAACTTTGCGACACCCCAATCGTGGCGTCGTGGCACCCCAAGGTGCTGCGGCACCCCGGTTGAAAAACACTGCTCTGCTGTATTACTAATAGCCCGGGACGCCCCTAGTGGGCGTTCTAGCAGTAGCGATGTCATTTCCTAGTATAAATAATTCATATCAATAATAAATTCTTATTACAAATAAAAATAATAATATTACTGAATTTTTCATGGCGTTCCCTACTAAATCGCAGTCAAAAACGCAAAAAACCACATTTATTATTTTAAATAATAGCTAGGGGAGCCCTTAGTGGCCGTTTTTGGCATACCGTAACAGAGACTGCCCAGTTTTTCAGTTTTATATAGATGTGTAAATTGCATCCAGTTCGATTCCCCGCCATCACGTGATGGGGCTTTAAACGTACGTCACTCGTACTGGTCGCTTCCACTGACAAATGAGTGAGGTCGTTTCGGAGAAAGAGCCTACACGGCTAATATCTCCATATAAACCGTGAGGAAGCGAAGATCCTGTTCGATTAATACCGGTGTCATGCTGGATCAAAGTCAGGGCACGGCTAAAGCACTGGCTATTATATTCTTTGTGTGCTTTTTGTATATGTGTTTGTGTTTAAGAATTTCCTCATTATAATGTGCTTAGTCTTAAAGCTTTTTTAGTGTGATGTATGTGCTTTCCTTAATATTTCTAGACTTGTGTGTATTGTGAAGTATCAACCTTGTACAATAAAAGACTACTGGAAAAATAAATACCTCATCCATTTTCTACAGACGCTTTATTTCGTAGGCGAATTCTGAGTAATCAATTTTCCAGTGTATGTATTTCATATGTTGTGAGTTTTTGGTACAGCTATGTCAATAATGTGTGATTATTTTTGTCGATATATGGTGTCTTGTCTGTTGTGATAGATTGTTGTTTGTGATTATGGTACTGTCATTGTTGTATGTGTTGTTTTCTATGACCGTCTGAAGTATATTTGTAGTATGGTTGTCAGATGTATAGAAGTTTGTTTTTGCGTGCAAACTTCGATGCATTGCGTTTGCCATTGGTTATGTCGAAGTAAGTATTCGGTTTGTGTTAAAAGCTTGCAACTCGATGTGATGTGTTGTGTAGTTTCTTGTAAAATGTGACATTTCCTATATGTGTCATCTTTTAGTATTGTCTTTTAAGATATATTTTCTACAGTTTGTGTGTTTATGACCTGCTCTTTCATGGCAATCGTGAACCCTTCCGTTTCTTCAGAGAAAGACGTCCGTGAGTTAGCCAGCCGTTTGATACAGTTCTGTCAATGCAATTCTACTACGTTATACGAATACTATATGTACACGATGAAAGTTAACAGGTATGACACCTATCCCGATTAAGTTAACCGGGAGAATAGAAGCCAAAACGGTGTTCGTAAGGAATTCAAGGTTGATTTAGATTAAGACCTCGTTCTTTCAGTTATTAATTCCAGCAGAAAGCGCAAGCAAAAGATGTATCTACTAAGATGGACGTGAGAATTCTGCAATTAGAAGTTTTGCTATTTCAATTGTTAATATTAAACAATAATACGGCCATCTTCAGCAATATACAGTAATAAAACAAATCTTTACAGTTTTGTATTTTTAAAATATACTGTACTGCAAAATTTTACTTATTCGATCGAAGTTCACCTAAATAAGTTTCCCCATACTTCTATTAAAATATGAACTTTATCAAATGAATTTGACAAACCTTTTCTTAAAAACAATAATCTTTAAAAAATTGTAAATTCTTTAAAAATAAACGAGTTTTAAAAAACAACTCTTTTTTATCCGACTTCGAAATGAGTTAAAAACTGAGATGGACACCTTAAAAATTAGCAAATATTTCTTACTTTATTATCCATACGTTATTATCCAAATTATCCAAATGCATTTCACAAATCACTTGCCTCTTCAGTGGATATTACACCTTTACAACACTAGTACATTTATATTCTACCAAACCTTTTCTTATTTTCTATATACTCTATAGTAAAATATTACGTATAATCTAGCTGTTTCAGATTAAATGAGATAAAGTTATGAAATCGAAAAGACATTGCATACACAAAATACAGGTATACCTCGCCTTACGTCGGTAATTGGTTCCAGGAGAGGCGACGTAAGTCGAATTTACTTGTGTAGTTACGATGTAAGTCGAAACTACGATGGAAAACGCCAATAATGAGCACTTAAAGACGGCTAAATAAGACGACACAAAAACACTGATGTTTTCATGTTTCGTTCTCTAGGATCTATGATGATTATATTAACATTTACTGTAAATGTACATATTTTAATATGATTTTATATGCTTTTAACGCTTTTCTAGTGATATTACGACTTCAATATTTGTGGCGGACGGATGTAGAGTCGAATAAAATGACTTAAACTTAATTTTTTATTTTTCCATATACTTTTTTGACAAACGACGTATAATCGAGAACGACGTAACTCGAGGTATACCTGTATATGAAACGATTTGTACAAAACAAATAATGTGATGTTATGTCACTAACCTAATTAAAGCTTAACTCCATTACAGAAAAGGTGTTAAAATAACTCAGTTAGAAAAGTGATCGGGATTAGTTAACTCAGTTCCGTCCAAATGGAGAAATTTTATCCGATTCAAAGACTTGGTCGGAGTTAACATTCGTCGTCTAAGAGTCGATTTACACACAACAGTGACGTGCCGGCACAGTGCAGTAAGCATCGATAAATATCACACATAGCCAATCAGAGTTTCATGTACAATACGACACTTGTATCATTGACAGAAAACAGATCACGTATCGTAGATGAAACTGTGATTGGCTGTGTGATATTTATCGATGTTTATGCACCAAACGGTCACTGTGCCGGCACGTCACTGTTGTGTCTAAATCGACCCTAAACGTAGTATTAAGATGCCTACTGTGAAGCTCCTCCCAAACCCCAGACTGCTTGATGATGTCTGTATTTTGTGTACTGTGCTAGCTCCAGGTCAATGTTGTATAGAATTATGGTGTACTATTTTTGTCTGCAAGTTATAACTTTGGATAATTACAGGTACTCTTCACTTTACGACCTATCTGCTTAACGACCACTCGCACTTACGACCAATCGAGTTTCAATCTGCAATTCGGGGAATCCCCTTTCTCAGCTTGAGTGTCGGTCAGTGGCGGATGGTGACATGCGCACTAAGCGTACTATAATAATCTTTTTACGAATAAATTTGAAGTTTGTTGCATAATTTGTATAATTTTACAACGATCCTATATTCCCGACGCAAGCTCCTCGCTTATCGACCAATTCGCTTAACGACGTAGTCGTCGGAACGGAACTCGGTCGTAAAGTGAGGAGTACCTGTATTGATACCAGTGATTCTCAAAGTGGGGTCGCAGAAAAATTGCTAACAGATCAATTTTTTCTCAAATATTTTATAAATTTACTATGGGTTCATGTTTAGAAATAGTAGAAATAAAAAATGTATAAAATAATTTTTACTTAAATAAATTGCACATATAAATAATAAAAATAATATTAATATTTTAATACGAGACTGAATATAACATTCAAAAATTTGTGCGCTATTCGGGAAATCTCCCAAGCTTCCACTCCCCGCCTGAGCTATGATAGAACAACGTTCGGAACCGAGTTTAGTAAGCAAACATTGAATTCTTTTTGACTTAGTGTGAAAACAGAGTATCCACTACTCGCTGAATTAGCAATGGTAGTTCTCTTACTATTTGCAACTACTTATTAATGCGAAATGGCATTTTCGGTAATGACCAACATCAAAACAAAGCAGCGCTCTCGTCTTAACAACATAGAAATCGCTATGAGACCTGCACTGCCTGATATTAAACCCAGGTTTAATTTATTGTGCCAAAATAAGCAGCCTCACCCATCACATTAAATTTAAAATATGTTTAACTTAACTAATTGAGTTTACTAATGTCGAAACATGTACATAGAATATTTTGTATTTTGTTCAAATATGTACTGTACCAAAGATAAGTTATTAATTTTTAATAATACTAAAAATAAATTTGCTATTAAAATTATGAGTGTTTCAATGCAATTAAACAAAAAAAATAAACTCCTTCTAAATTTAAATTAATCCCCCTCCAGGATGTTTTCCTACACATAAAAATTTCAAAGGAACCCCTGAAAAATGCGTAAGTGCAAAATGGGGGTCGCGGAGCAAAAAGTTTGAGAAACACTGATGTATACGAAATATACTATATTAAATAACGAGTATTTGGGAGCTTACAAATTGCGTCAATGACTCATCGGTAAACAAATTGACAGTAATGAAGCCATTTGTATCATTTTAAATTGTAATTAGTACACTATTACAATTTAATGATGTAAGATAATCGTTACAGTTGTAATGCATACGTATGTAAAATATGAATAAATAACATTTCCAAAAGTGATTCTGGTTTGTGTATTAGCGATGTTAAAAGCAGCGGCTAACAGCCTCAATATTCCGACATACTAAAACCTCATTGTTTGAGGTCCTTTATTTTAGTTCATTGTTTATTAATTTAAGACAAGCGTTGATCATTAAACATTTGATGAAAAAAGTGAATCCAAGTGGACTCAATTTGATAATCAGCAGATATTGCAGAAAATAATCTCAGACTGAAACTCAGCGCCCTCGAAAACCTGTAAATAGGTATCTTGTTCATACGCTATTAATTCTTCTATTCAAAATTTCGATGATTTGTTTGATGAAAAGCCCGTTGCAAGCAAGCGGATTAAGTTTATTAAGCAAAAAAAAAAAAAAAAATGGTCATTCACCTCCGCTTGAATAAAAAAATTGTTCCTGAAAAGTTTCATTCAATTTCTAAAACCGTATCTAAACAAGTTTACTTTTTTACATAGATTATGGCGTGGAAAATACTGTCAATTACATTAAAAAACTTGAGTAGCATCCAAGAATTTTAGCTCGGAAATAATTTAGAATAGGCGTACTAAGCACAAGACTGATCATTGTTCAAAATATATTAAACTTACGAATTTTAAAAATTATTCCCGAAGATCATTGTGGTTTTTTTTCTTCTTTTTCTTTTTGGTACGACGACGTATTTGGCACACGATGCCAAAATTTTTTGCATCTCAAGCCTTATTCCCGATATACATCCAATTAATGCATTTGAAAAAGAATGTTGCATTTTTAATAGCATAATTTTTAGCAAATTTTAAGTTAATCTACGCATTGTGCAACAAAGAGAACATAAATTATGCATGAGAAATTTGTCATTATCTATTCTTATACTATAAATACATGATTCTGCAATAAAATTATACAAGATTCAAGCAATGTTTCCAAGGTTGTCATACTATGCCTGTTATAACAACTTATCATTTATTGCAGTTCTGATATACAATTATATCATTGCTATTCTGTGCTGCATTTGTAAGAAATATATCGCCAGACAATGACAATAAAAAGTATTTTAAAAAGATCTACTATCTACTGTTTGTTTCAAAACCTGTTTTTCATTTAAAAAGCAATGCTCCGTTTTCTTATATTGCTTCTGGTGATGTAACATTCTCATATTCATGTATACATATTCTACACATTAGTTTATATTCAAATAACATGTTATTTAGATGGAACGTTTTAAATTTTGTTTCGTCATGACTATTTCGAAATATTCTTTCGATAAAATGGCGAACTTCTTGAGACGAACTAAAGCCTACTTACTTTTAACTTGAACGTTATGATTCGCGAAAGTCGCAAAGCTTACAATAGAACAGCAACCCTTTGCAATTATAAATCCGGTCGAGAATCCCGGTTATCCGAAAGACATCTCGGCCGGATTTATAATGGCAAAAGAATTTTTTTCGGATATATACGTACTGTACTGCACAGTACATACAGTAAAGAGTTAGAGATCTCCTTCGCTTTTTCCCAAATTTTTAAATTTTTACTAAATACTGCTAGGCTATATACCACAACAACCGATTATACGAAACGGACAGAGAATAAGGTATCCATTCGAGTTTAACTAGAGATCAGAAACCGCTTCATGAGTTATCGAATTTTGAAAATGTAATCTTACTGTTTCTTCATTGTGTTAAATATAGCCTAAATGAGTAGTAAGACTGTACAGTATAAGTTTTGTATAGGCCTAATATACTGAATGTTCGCTTAACGATGTATTTCTCGAAACTTATCTCCGTCAAGCGGCGCAAACTTGTATATATACAAGTTATATATTTGTATGTCTGCTTTATATATCAAAAATCAGAAAAATTTTAAGTAAAATATCGGTACCTATCAAAAGGAAGAGTAATTTAGAGTAATCATTATACTAATATATTTTTAAAATTTGAAGGAAGTGTAATTCTACGTAAAAATTTCTCTATATATTGTAATTATTTATAAAGTTTTAAGAACAAAAGGCAACTTGTAATGTAAAAGTCAAAGTAGTTTCATAGTAACTTTTATTCGCATCGTATTGTGTGCTTCAATTTTTTATTTGTATGTCGATTGACTTCCGATTCTATTTCCGGTTTAATTGCTTTAGAACTTTTCCATCGTGTCTGTTTTATTCCGTTTATTTTCACCGGATTCCTAATCCTAACTTCGCGAGAACACGAAAGAAAAAACAACACTAAATTAGCATCGGCATTATTCGCGAAATACTTCCCTTGGAATGAATGATAGAAGTTCTACTTCTCTATGCTTTATATCCCGTATTTATATTTATTTGCGCTGTTAATCCATAAAGATTAAGATGAAAACGTTATCCTCTTGTGTTTTCGATTAAAAATTACACAATACAGAATTTAAAATGCGAAAAATTATCTGAAATATTATAGAAAATATACTTGAGAACATCTTCCTTAAAACTTTTTCGTCGGTTTCTTATAATCTTTTCTTCTTTCTTATTGAATTTATTAAGCCTCCATATCGATTTTTAAACTATTTTATGATCCCTTCGAGTTTAGCTGAGCTTCCACATTTTTTAAACAATTTCGTAAGCGTACGTGTGTCTCTTTTTTTACATCTAAGTATCAACGTTTGTTCGACGTTTGTAAGAACAGAGAATAGTTACATTATTTTCTTTTTTTCTGTTTAGATATATGGATTTTTTTAAAATTTAACTTCTAATGAATTTCAGGTTGTAGTTTACAAACTGTTTGAACGAATCTCAGTATTGTGCGGCTTTCCATACTTTCTTCGGGCACCAGAGTAATGTTATATGTTATAACTTGTTTTTAAATACCGTAATTGTAGCATATAACTTAAATATATTTATTTATTATTCGTTTTATTTAATAATATAAAACACCGTGCACAAAGCATCTTTTAAGATTTTTACAAATAATGATTTTACGATACTTTGTTTAATTAATCTTGGCATTGAAAATGTTTTCTTCTTAAAGACTGTAATTGATTTCGTCGAACTAAATGACTAAACTTTATATGCTGTGATTATGCATTAATACGTTGGATGATTCCTTACATTCTCGTGAATGTGCAAGAATACGTAAGAATATGTATAGTAATTTTCCATTTAAAAACACCGTTTTTATGTACTTAAACCGTTATGAGTTTCTTTTGCAGTTCCTATTCACCCCGCACCACTGTAACTAATTTTAGATTCATGAGATAAATGATGAATATGTTTACAGACGTAAAATCTAAATTCCTCTAAAGACTTCACCATGTTTCGTTTATTGCATTACTGATGACATTCGAAAAATGTCATCAGTAATCTAATGAATATGTCATAGTGGTGAGTTTTGGTGCTAATGTTTTTAAAGAATGTCTTCCTGAAATGCGTCCTGAAATGTCATCATGCCAAATTTGGCTGCATTTGGACTGCTAGAGATCTGTCTAGACATTGTTGAATAGTGATAGGTTTAGGATCTTAGTCAGACTCTCAGAGATCGAAAGAGTTCCGGACCACTTACTTTTTGGGGCCTCCAGTATATTCGAAACAAAACAGTATTTAAAAAATCTAATGAGTTGCGTAACTTTCCCGGCAACAAAGTTAAAATTATGTATGTAAAAAAGTTTTTAAAATAAAATTTTAAAAACTTTTTATATTATTAATTATTATAAAAAGTTTTTAATTTTTATAATAATTAATAAAAGTTTTTATATAAATTTATAAAAGTCTATATTATTAATCAATATAAAAAGTTTTTAAAATTAAATTTTAAAAACTTTTTATAGTATTAATTATTATAAAATGACAAAATATTTAATTGTGAGATTAGGGACGGGTTTATAAAAAATTGTAAATTGCTAATAACGAGTAAAATCTTCATTAAGTCCAATTCCACTCGCGATATGATACATGATCTCCTTCCAGCTCCTCGCCCCTTGACCTTTAACCACCAAAATTTAATAGCATCAATCCCCCTAATAGGCTACCTGCAAAATTTCAGAAATTTTCGACAAAACGCACAGGAGTAATTAAGCTTTAAAGTGGGTGAACAAAATCGTTTCTCCCAAACAAATACACTTTAATATCCATACATATAAAAAAAAATTCTGAACTTGAAATCAATTCGATTTCTGCTTAAACTGCATCGAAATTCGCCGAAAATTCTTATAACTTTGAATTTCTTGATTTTAAATGATAATATAACCAGCCTTAAACTGATTGATGAATTTATTTATTTTTCGTTATTGTGCTTTGATAGCCTTCTCAACTGATAGTCACGAGTTTTTCAGACCTCACGCGAGTGCGTGATCCGTGTACAGTAATTCAGAAACAATGCAATTTGAAGTGATACTAGAAATTCAGTTATTCATGATAAATAAAAATAAATATTCATATCTAAAGTTTTTTGCTCCATTTTCATTAACCATTCTCTCAAGATTTAATTAAACATTCTCTCAAAATATGTTTAAATTATAATAAAATAAATGAAAATAATAAAAAAATATATTCTACCTTGATTTTTAGTAACGTTGTACAAGAAACACAGAACAATAATTTTAAAATGTTATTCCTGAATATTGAGCGTAGTTGCCTATTTTCATGTCACGTGAATCGATTATTACACCAATATGTCTCATTGTATCATATATCTACCAAACAGTGCATCCAAACATAATACATGGAAAATACAAATGGTATACAATAGTAACCGCTATTTGCAATACAGGATTCTTTTTCCGTTATAGAGGTTGAATACAGATGAACAGGCTTAAAAAATAAGTCAATAAACTTTTTCCTTTATACAATAAGGGCGAAAATAAATAGCAAAAAGTAAAATGAATCAACCAGCGATTATCTGTAGATACTCGTTGACTTTACAATAAAACTAAAGCTTAAACTTGATAAAGAATTGCATTCATTTATGCCTATACTTTTGGAATGTTATACAGTACATCACATCCCTCTGCGGTTAGGACAGTGATCTTCGACAGTTAAGGTCAAATTCACAACGTTCGGAAAGGGAGAACGAACCAACGTGTAAACAATTTATTATCATGTATAAATTAAAAGACATTGTCTAAAGAATTTTTGGAAACGACTATCACCATTTTCTTTCTTGTTCTAGAACAAACTGTTGACGACCAGACCTTTCTTTTGAGGCTACTTAGCTGTCCAGTTAAAAAAGTTCCTTAAAAAACAAAAAGAGTCCAATTAAAATTTCTAAAATTGGAATAGTGGTAACTTTACGACTTCTTAGTATTTCCATCCTTCTCCATTCGGGAATTTCGAGTCTTTATATCCACTTGTAATTAGCGCTGTCGAATGTAAATGATGCCTCTACTTCCCTACTACTATCTACTTTTAAAAAACTTTAATATCGCAATAATTCGTCACCAGGGGAAGTAGAGGCATCATTTACATTCGACAGCGCTAATTACAAGTGGATATAAAGACTCGAAATTCCCGAATGGAGAAGGATGGAAATACTAAGAAGTCGTAAAGTTGCCACTATTCCAATTTTAGAAATTTTAATTGGACTCTTTTTGTTTTTTAAGGAACTTTTTTAACTGGACAGCTAAGTAGCCTCAAAAGAAAGGTCTGGTCGTCAACAGTTTGTTCTAGAACAAGAAAGAAAATGGTAATTGTCTTAAAGAATTTTTGGAAACGACTTGTCTTTTAATTTATACAGAAATAAATTTTTACCATCCGACGAACATTTTTAAAAATTTATTATCAATACTTCTTAAGACATAATATTTTTATTATTGTAATATATGTAAAGTAATCTCTGGTTATGCACGAGATCTCGTATGACGTTAAAAATAAAATGCTTTTCTTTGAGAAAATCGTTATTTAAAAAATTCTCGGAAACGGAGGCAGATAGAACCAAACAGTTTTTTGCCTTGGAATTCTATTTAATTCTGTTAATGCACGGATCAAAATTTTGATAATCGAATTGGTTATTTTCCTATAATTTTTCTACGAATTTAAAAATTCATTAAAAAAATTAACGAATTCGATTTTCAAAATTCTGAACCGATTGCTAATAGGATTAAAAATAATTTTAACAAGGGAAAAAACTGTTTGGTTCTCTCTATTTCCTTTTTGAGATTATTTGGAAAATGATTTTTTTCCCTTAGAAAAAGTATTATATTTTTAACGTCATCTGCTAGTGATCATGTGCATAACCAAAGCGGTTACAATCACCCTTAAATTTAAATTCTTGCGTAAAAAAAATATGATGTATATTCCGTTTATAAATGAGAAACGCTTTACCAAAAAAAAAAAAAACATAATAAATTTTATACGTTAACTATCATCATATCGTCATTTTACTACCACAAAATGATTACGATCAGTAAATTCCAATAAATCAAATTAGTACAGTACTATATTTATATATTTCAAATTATTCTTAGAATATAAAATAATGGTTTTTTATTTAATATAAATAAAAATATTGTTTAAGTATTGTTATTTCATTTTGCAAATATTCTAAATATCCTTCAATGATACTACATTTATAATTCATCAAATAAATTTTAACATAAATCATAAACATATCTAATTATATTTGCATGTATAGAACTAATATCAATAATAAAAATATGTAAAATAAATGCATACAATTAAATTTAAAACATTTTTGTTTGTTTTCTGCATTATTAATCAAGTTTTATGTTTTTAATGATCGATGTATCTATTATTTTACTTAAAATTCAGCTTTATCACGCTGGTTTAGTTTTTAAAAATCTAATGAACAGTTAGAAACCAAATCAAAATCATTAAAAATTTAATCAAGTTCATTTATTTTTAACTGTTTACTGATGAAACTTGTTTATTTTTATCTCCAACTGATCGCGTGACAATTTAAAATAAAGCGTATACAGTAACTGCCTTTCTGGTCTTGAATAATAATATAATGTATGAAATATTTTACTGTTACCCATAGAAATCTGTATGTTTAGATATAAGTGAAGAATAAAAATCCACACTTATCGTATTATGGTTCAAACGAAAATAAATTTGTTTTTATACAGAATGAAAACAGAAGTAAAAAGTTAAGAAGCAGCATTATTGCATAAGAATAAGACATGCAATCAGTAACTTGCTGACGATGTAGGAATAATGTTTATGCTTTACCGTAAACAGTAAAAGAAAAATGTTTAAAAATAATTAATGTAGATATTAAACAGAATAATTATATCAGTTATTTCGTAATGTCGTTTTATATTTAAAAAATATTGTAGAATCGGCTTATTTAATCACGGATATTATTATCATTCGTCTAATTCTATCAAAATTAACAGGTTTCAAAATCTATAAATTAAAATGGACGTAATATTTTGATACTTGTTGATAATCTATAACAAAACTGTGTTCACGTACTGTACCTTCAAGAAAATAGACATTTCTGGTCCTATTAACGAACTACTGCAGGAAAAAAATTAGATAAATTATAATTAATAAACCTTCAAGTTACACGACTTTTTTGTTTTAAATGCCCTTCAATGCCAGAGGTCAATAAAACCAGAATTTCCAGTAACAGTCTTATTTATTTACCTCACTTAATATTGTAGGACGGTTGTTGTTATTTTGATTACAATACCCAAGTAATTACAACATGTAAACTTTACTGCTGAGTAAGAAAATAGATCAAAATCTTAGAAAATAATATCTAAGACATGTATTTACTTAATTATAACACAGTATATTGTGATTCAGTTTAATTATTATTTGATGGAATTGAATAAGTTTATATGTTATTTATGATTATCGTTTTATTTATTTATTTTTTATCCTTTGAATTACGGTCAAACCTCTGAAGAACGACCACTGATGGGAACAAAAAAATGGCCGTTGTTTGGAAGTTACTTTCGGGGCATTCCAATTTTCAACGCTGACTCTTCGCTGATCTCAACGTTCGTTAAAATTCGTTCCTTTTTTTCAACGTTGAGGTAGCGACGTTGTCAGCGCCGACTCAACGCACTCAGAACTCAACAGATATGTTGACTGCTACTTCCCAATGAATTATGGGTAATTGGAGCGACATTTGAATGAAAAATAGCGACAATGCAGGAGATGCACGTTACTGTCGAAAACAAAACATATCACTTTGTGGTTGATGAAGAAACAGCAAAAATAATGACGGAGGGTAAGATTATAAAAAATTGAATATCATTTCAAGTAAGCAATAAATTTATTTTTCATTGTTTTTGTCATATCACAATTATTATCTCGCGTATATAAATAAACTTCGATCTGAGAATAAGAAGCGTTCAGCATCTACAGGTACTGTACATATTTTATATTAATAACAAATTGAATGTTGTATTTAACCAAATAGATAATTATTGTTTATATAAATTTTAATGAAATTCCTCTATTTAATTTTTTACATATATATTCAATGATAGAACATTCAGCATCTGAAAGATCAGAAACAAATGTACAGTCTTTACAACTTTCTGAAACAGAAAAAAATTGGTAAGTATATATTAAATAATAATATGCAGTAAGGATACTTTGTAATTATTATATATTGAAATTTTCTTTTAATTAATGCAATTCAAATTGAACAAATAAACATAAATGGCAGCTTTATATTAAATATAGACAATATACATTTATTAGAATAAGTGTTCATAAATTAAATTAATTTTTTGATATTTATTTTAATGAATGAATGAAACATTCTGTTGAAATTTATAATTATTAATTCTTTTTAAATGTAATAGTTCAAAGAAATTTTCTTGACAATACCAAAACAGTATGCAGTATTATGTATATTATATCAGATATCATGTTAAAGATTTTGTGTAAATAATAAATTATTGCAAACTATAAAAGAATGCAAAATAAAGATATTTTTAATTTTTAAGCTAATGAATGGACTCGCCAAGCGACACTACTACAAATAGACACAAGATCAGAAATGGAGGAAGAATTCCTGAAACCGATTCAAAAATCCAAATTATGGCAGAGGATTTCTGACTGTCTCAAAGAAAGTGGGTACACATTTCAGTCCACGGAATGCCATGCTAAGTGGCGAAATTTAATATGTACCTACATGAAAAATGTCAACAGATCGAAAGAGTCTGGTGGTGGTGCCATAAAATGGGAGTATTTCCATAAATTTCACGAAGTTTATGGAAATAGGTCGAATGTGAATCCCCCCAGTAATTAGCTTCGAAGTTCTCTGCCATGTACCTCTGAAAACAATTTTCAATCATATGAAAATGAAAATTTAATTTTTGCTCCCAGTACATCAAATTCTCAAAGGGAAGCAGAAACCACTGAAAGACCACGAAAAAAGAAAAGAACTGGTGATGAACCACCACTGTGGCTTAGAAATTATTTAAAAGAAAAAAAAAATAGAAGGCAAAAGAAAAGCAGAGGTTGAAGAACAACGATGGAATGATTTTTAAAAAATAGAGGAAGAAAAATTAAAAGCCATGGAAAAATTAACAGATGTTTTGTTAAAATTGGCAGGAAATAAAATGTAAAATGTTTGAATATTTTAATAAATTTTTTTCTGTTTTGATGACTCATAAATGTATTTAATGTACAGTACACTTGTCCTCCATCTTGTTGAGAATGGAATTATAGGAACTAAGCATTTCGTACGAAGTTGGTACGTCATTGATGACGTCAAATTGTTGACTTCAACACTCAACTACTCAACACTCGCGTTGAAAATTGGAATTTCCCGTTTGCATGCATTTTTGTTCAACGTTCCTGAGAAAATAGCCGCTGTTCAGAGGTGGCAGCTATTGGACGTTCGATTGTATTTAAAACTGTCACGACCATGTTTTATGTATTAAATTTATAAATTCTTATTAAATATCAAATTTAAAAATAAAATAACTTTTTTTTACATCCAGAAAATATAGAGCAGTAATACAATTGCAAACATTTTCCCCATTTCCACAACGATTTTATGTTAAACAAACATAGCAACAATATGGCTCCCTCTATGGGAATAAATATCTATGAAAATAATATTTAATAACAGAATAATTTCAAGAATGTTTAATATAATAAATACATTTTCATAAATTGCGTACTTAAAGAAATAACAGAAAATAATACGTTCGTAGGGAATGTTCTTAAAAGGAAATAATTAATCCTCAGATGAAAATATGCAAAAACGTATTGCGTTACATTAAAAGCATTTTCTATTAATTTAAAAGTTTTTCATCCATTAAAAGACTTTTTTCGTCATTTAAGTAAACTTTGCTCTAATTTAAACAAAAATAATTGTTAGTGCTACAGTATTTCTACGTGCTCAAGGTCTTTTATAAAATGATATTCAAGTTTGTTATCGTTCCGCTTATTTTATAATAAAAACTAAAAATGTTTTCTTGGATAACGTCTCCATATTGCTATAGAATCAGAAATAGCATGTTCTTTGATATTATTTTTCAAAGAAGAACATTTCTATTCTCTAAAAACATGCAAATGTTGTCTAAGGAAACGTCATACTTGAAAAAATAAACCTATATTCGTGCAGAGTAATCAGAAAAAATCAAATTAATATTTTACAATCAATCCTCTAAACAACGGCCATTGACAGAAATAAAAATAAATGACTATTGTTTAAAAGGTTATTTTGTATGCGTTCCAAAAAAAACGTTCCTGAAAAAATACCCGTTGTTTAGAGATGTCCGTTATTGAATGTCAGATTGTATTTTTTAAAAAGAACACTCTAAATACGCTTCCCTTATCAATGATAAAATCAAAAAGCAAAATTTTTAACAAAATTCTTGGAAAACATACATACAACATAATAAAAGAGGAAAACTAGTATCTGTTGCATGCTACTCAATACAGTTGG
The DNA here is from genome assembly GCF_030686945.1 of Centruroides vittatus. Classification (NCBI taxonomy): domain Eukaryota; kingdom Metazoa; phylum Arthropoda; class Arachnida; order Scorpiones; family Buthidae; genus Centruroides; species Centruroides vittatus. The sequence continues at coordinate 513,937 of NW_027122565.1, forward strand.
TAAGACAGAATTTTACGAATGCAAGTATGACTAGGTGTTGTATCATAAATAATAGTTAATAACATAAAATATAGCCACTTGCGTAGATTTTACGACAGCAATAAATATATTATAGTAATTTCTTAAGACCAAGTCATAAACCAATTTTAAAACGTCTAGAACAGAACTGGCGAATCTGCGGACTAAGGTCATATGCTACCTTTTGAAGCTTTTAGTGGAGCCTTATAAAATCTAAAATACTATAAGCTTCATTTTGCTCTCACAAATTTTATGCAAATAAATTTTTTTGTAATAAATGTATATATTTTGTGTGTAAATATGCCGATTATAGATACATACTTGTACAACCTACAATATAAGACGCGACATTCCAATTCTCGCCTCTGGCCTATAAGTATTTCAATACAAAGAATAAATGACAAGAAAATAATTTAAAAAATGAGAATTAGCAAGTGTGAATCTTATTAATAAAAATAACATATTCAATGACTTACAGATAAATTGTAATTATGAGTACTTTATACATTTGAAAAATGATAAAGTTTAGCAATTTAAATTACAGAAAATCATTAACAACAAAGGATTTATAATTAAACTAGAGAATTTTGTGTACGTACACGTCCTTGGTTTCTTGTAAGTAGACATATGCTTAAAACACATCCTGTATACCCTTGAAAACTGAAACAAGAGATTTATTTACTGTACAACCTTGGATTCCAATGTATTACGTTGCATTACGTTTAATTTTATATCAATCGTAGAATGCATTATGTTAGAAAATAAAACAGAAATTTAAATGCAGTTAAACATTTTAACAATGTCTATTGACGGGGAAAAAAATGCCCAGTATTTTGAAAGTTATTTCGTCTGCATTTCAAAATGAAACGTTCCTGAAAAAATTCCGCAGTTTAGAGGTGATCGTTGTTAGAGGTTCGACTATTTTATATAATTTACGCCCAAAGTAATAATAATAATAATAAATATTCAGTCTTAATCCTGGTTGTTCTAAAATTTTAATTTAAAATTTCGAATTCATATATCCGAGTCGTGAATCCTACTGATTTAAAAATTCAAAAATTTCAAATTTGCTAAAGCATCAAAATAATGATTAATTAATACGACACAAATAACGTTGTAATGTAACCTCAATATAATATGCAGAACACACATCGTTAATATAATATCGACAAAGTAATCAAGAATGCATTAAATTATTCATTATAACAAAATTCTATATAATATAACATAAATCACGTAATATTAAAATAGCACATTAATATAGGGCCTAATATATAAAGCGAGTTTTACTGTGAAAATAATTATTGGTGAGTTTTGCATAATTTTTGTTTATATAATAATTTTAATCAATCAATCTTGGTAAAATTATATATCGAATTATATCATTTTTATTTGCTATACAGATTCGAGAATACAAAAGCTTATATCATAAATTTATGAATAGAAATCTCATTTACTGTATTTACAGTATACATTCCGTATTTGAATTCTAGAACCGAATTTAATTATGGAAGAAAATCATTTTGCTTACAAAGTAACTACTTAGAAAAATTTATTAATTAGAAAACACTGAACTTTCTAATTTTAATTTTGAATTTTAATACTCTAATTTAAATATTGAACTGTCTAAATTTCTAAGCATTTATCCCAATAAAGTCTTCTTTTTTTAGAAAACTTCCGTGAAATATGAAAAAACCATTTTCTTGAACAAATACTTTCTTAACAATTGTCTTCTGAATCAGGAAACAAAGTAACTATCATTTTAAAATTTCATTTTTTTATTTGTTTTACTTTATTAAAATTTTATGTAAAATAGCAAAAATATTGCAAATAAGGCAATTCCTATTAGGTCCAGGCCTAGTGGGCCTAATGGGGAATTCGCTATTGGCAATAGGAGTAAGCGCAAAAATTCAAGAAAATAACAACAATAATAAAATAACGAAAAAATAATTTTATGTTGAAACAACTCATAAAAGAATTGATGCAAATTATAAGCTTAAGTAGGGACCAAATAAGACATATCAATTAAGTAATATTAATAACTTATATGAATACATTTTGCAAGCATAGAGCGATAATACTGATTGCGGGTTTTCAACAGCAGTGCCCTTTGCCCTTTCGATATTTAAAAATATGTAAAAATACAATTATTGAAGAATTAAAATTATACAATAGAATCAATCGGTACAAAAATGTCATTATTAGTCTGGGGCTGCCTGTATATTTCCAAATCCGCCAGTGTACATTGAACCTTTCATAAACCACCATGTTCATTTTGTATTAAAAAATATTAGTGCATATGTATTTTGATACTGAACCGTTTCACCTATTCGTTAATTTCAATTAATTTCGTACTGTCTCGAAAACAGATTTATAGTTTTTATCCCCTGCTTTTCGATCTGTTCACACTCCTAAGTGACCCAGAGCGATGTCACAACGCAAACGAAACCCACGAAAACAGCAACGCTAATGAATTAATCAAATCATTTGAATTATTCGTCATTTACCTTGTAAAATAATATAAAATAGCTTGTACGATAAAATAAGATCAAATGTAAAATATTATATTTATGATTATTGATTTTGTTTCAATTAATTGAAAGCAGAAATAAATGAGGAGCAAAAAAACAAAACTTTTTCTAACAGCGTATCATAAAATATGGCGTAAATGAAGGGCTTTTTGTAAATTATTGATCGTAGAACATGGTTCATGGAGATTTTGATCTAAATTCCAATCAAATATTTTTATTTTCTCTTTATTATTGGTTTCTCTTTTAGTATTGCCTTTTTTTATTATGTTAATAATTTTCAGAAAACATTATATACTGTTAAAATACCATTACATAACTCTTCTCCTTTGTCAAAAGAATAATTTTTTAATGGAAAATTTTAATTCACGACAAATGACATTTTTTAATATTTAATCCTGCTTAAAATTATTAATCCAAATTATTGTAATTCTTTCCCTCTTATGGAAATTTTAGCTTTTAATTAATATAATTTACAACTTTAAAAATTTATGACTGCCGTGATTTTGAGTTTTTGCATTTTTTATTGGCATAGAAGTCACAAAAAGTTGTCCTAATAAAAGAGTTTAATGAAATTTGTTTAGTAGAATAAAACAACTTCAGCATGTATAGAAATTTATATTACAAAAGACATTAAATTTAACCATAAAAATACCTGAGTACTTTGCTAATTAAAGCGTTAAACTCAGGCAGATCACCCATGTGTCGCATTGCCGTATACGAATAACACCAAACTGAACTATAAAACTTATTTTTTAATCGTTTCCAGATAAAGTTATGCATCATATCAATTCAGAAGAAAAAATAGAAATTTGGTGCTTGTTTAAAATACGCAGTTCAGTTATTGGTTCATAATACAGTAGAGCATCGATTATCCGACCCCGATTAATCGACCGCGTTCTAGTCGGCAAATTCAAATGTCCGCTAGTGATGTGGTGCTACAATACAGTCAAACCTGTTTTTGTGCGGTCTTTTTCTGTGCGATTTGTTTTGTGCGATTTTTTTTGTGCCGTATATGAAAATTTCAATCAAATTGGAACATAATTGACTCCTGTAAAATTTTAAAAAATTCTATTGGTTGTTTTCTATGACATAAGCAGGTTTTTTCATTTTTTATTCAGTAAAATTTTTTTCTCATACGTTTATTTCGGTCCCCTCTTATTTTAATAGCATAAAAACCATAAATATTAATGTTATATTTGAACAGATGCGGTAAGTTAGCTCCCCTCCAGCTTTAGACTGCAGGTGTGAAATTTCACGCCTTGTTAAATGAAATAACACTTAATAATTAATTGATATAAAAATTAAAATTCTTAGAGGATTTTTTTCCCCATTAGGTGTTGCAGAAAAAGGCCCAAGGAGTTAAAAAAGCAATTCCTAGTTATTTCGTACGGTTTCGAGTTATTTTCTACGTGAGACTTTTTTTATGCGGTCCCTATTCACCGCATAAAAAAATATTTTTTTAATTGTGTTGCGAAAACTAGTTTTTTATAGCCACTCGTGAAGTTTCGCGCGATTTTTTTTAATGCATTTTCTTTTATGCGGTCCCTATCCCCCGCATAAAAACAGGTTTGACTGTATTTGGTTATGTCTTGGCTACTTTAATATTATTTTTGTTAAATTTTTGCATGTTTTAGCTGGCAGCACTGGCTCGACCATGAAAGGGAGGCTAGTATTTAAACCAGGCCTAATACACTATACTAATAATGTATTTTTTCATACTTTTCGGTTATCCGACCAACCCCAGTTCCCAATTAAGTCGGATAATCGATGCTCTACTGTATTACAATTTTTTAACATTAATAAAAAATTTTAATGACTTAATGGCATGTTAATATCCATAATTTATATACAAATTAACTTTCTAGCAGTATCGTAACTATAACCAATGGTAGGGGACCAGTACTAGAAAGTGCAAACCTACATTTACCCCTGTAACACTGCAGATGTAACCAGAATTGCTGTGAATGAAGAGTAAACTCTTAATGTACGTTTATGGTACTTTTTTTACATCCAAATTTTTTCCTGTATTAATTTTAATGTATCTTCATTTGTTTATTTGCAGAGATAAGGGGCCCCTTTGGGCTCCCATCTAGTTACACTACTGTTTTGTAGATTATACAGTATTTATTTTTAAAGGATTTTTTAAAACCAGTCTAATATTACAATTTTAATCTTAAGAAGTAAAGAATTTTTATCCAACGGAAATTTTAAATGTTACACAAAGAAATTGAAAAAAATTTTGAATTTAAATTAGAGACGAATGTATATGAACTAATTATGAACCGACTATAAAACATAATATTATTATTAAATTTTAATAACAGAAGTTTGCAATAAATATACGTAAAATGACTTTACACAAAATTCTGCAAGTCATAGCTATCCAAAGCCGATAAAAATGCAAAACGTAGTGCTAAATTATGATAAGGAAATCTCTTAAGTAAATAATCTTAATTAGCTCTTCCTTAAAAAGCGTTTTTCACCAGACAAACTTTTTAAAATACAACTGAATTTATCACGTCACAAGAAAGTATTTACACATTAAATCCTATTTTAAAATTCCTTTATCCCTTCCATTATTTATTTATTTATTTAGAAAAAAGTAAATTATTAAATTTACATTCTGATATTGTGCTGTAAAATATATCAAATAAGAAAGAAATGTTTGAATTAAAATCGTGAAATTTTTTATAGCTTTGGTTAGTAGCGTTGTTAACATCTATAGACTGTCTAGGGAAAGAATCGACATGGATATTAACCAATGAGCATCAGGCATGGATCGCTTAGTTGCGGCAAGTTATTTCCGGTTTCTTCCTCATTAGTTAAACATGTTATCGCTATTATAAACAGTATTATGGAATTTTCAATTTCTGGTATTGGAATACGAGGAAGTTCGCTATAGTAGTAGTTTAAACACGTGATTCTTTACAGTTAATGGATACTATAAAAATTTAACACAATTAACGGAAAAGTCGCTCTGGTGAGTCCATCTAGTGAGAGAAAATAAAATAAAATTCACATATTGACTGACTTATTAAGTGAAAAGTCCTGATATCATTAGGAAATGTTGGCTGGTTTAACAGAATCGACATCACGCGTGACATTATTCTATTCTCAAGTTGATTCTTTTCTTAGACAGACTATAGGTGCTGTTAAGTAATACAACAAAATAAAAATGATGTTATAAACATTAGAGTGATTTCTAAAGAGGTATCTCACTAATGGAGGAGTGGATAAAACCCCTGAACACTCGTAATTGGTAGTGGGTTCACCTTTACCAATGGCTGGCCGTGTGAGTTTTCATCTGGCTAACATTTTAGTAGGAGCCAGTTTACCACATAAAGTCTTCCCGGGAGTCAGGTCGTTCATGTGCTGTATTACCTTATTCTATCAACCCAATCCAATCCTTAAAAAAGTAAATACTGTACAGTATTTAGTGTATTTAGTGTTTCTACTTTTCTCCTCCCTCGTCCAGAAGTATCAGCTAAAATTCTCGTATTTTAAGAATGCGCTGAATTTTAAGAATGCGTCCGATTATGCGCTCAATGTAAATATAAAAACTTTATTGATGTACTTCTCAAATGATATATTTAATTAAAATAATTTAAGATTAATTGAATTGCCTAACCTAATACTTACAGTAGACCAGTATAGACAATATAAGTTGTTTATATTCGTGTAGAAACGAATATTCAGAATTATTCTTTATAATTAATGAATTAATTTTCCATACCATTTAATATGGAAAATTTTATTGAAATATTAGCATATTATATGCAATAATATTGAAATTTTATTGAAATATTTTATGGAAAATATTATTAATTAATTAATATGTTTTTTACGCTGATGTAATGTTGAATCTTTGCACTTGTAAGTAAAATAAGAGAATGGAGAAAAATCAATTCTCGTATTTGGAATTCTATTTAAATGCATAAAACTGTTATATGGTTTCAGCCTAACATTAATATACAGTGAGAAGAGCTGGATAAAGAAATTCGATTAGAATACCATGCCGACCTTCACAAAGGCTTGTATATCTTCTCTAGTCTTGTATATCATTTAATAGATTTAAACAGGAATAAGCCTATAATAATAAAGAAATATGCCTATTACATAAATATCCTTCTTCTCATAATCAACATTTTATTTGAGAAATCGATTCAAACAATAAAGTTGTTTATATAAAGATAATTTCGCATTTGCCTTTTCGAGTTAATTTACCAGGAGCCAACACACATTTTTCGAAACAAAAACTTTAATTTCTGTTTTCTCTACCCGAAACTAAAGTATGATTTATTTTAAGCCAATTCATCTTAAAAATGATTTTCACATCGAAGGATATCCGCAATGGCAGACTGCAATGTTGTGACGTAATAGCCGTCTTGTAGTGACGTCACGATGGCTTCCACACAATGCTGCAGAAACTACCGCCGCAGATTGCATCTCAGTGAAAACCTGCATCGCCACATACTACAGTTTTCGCAATAATGATAAAAGACTAATCGATTCGGTCATATTTCTGTAATTTCATTGAATATTTTAAACAAACAAATGCTCAAAAAATAAATAAAAACCTAATTTCTTAAAATATTTTAGGCTTAATATGACATGTATCTAGGCACAAAATGTTTGTAACTCAGAATTAAATTTTACAGTAAAATATTTAAGATTTTACATGTACTTATCGAATACTTTTACTAATTAAATATAACATTTATAAACATCACTTCACAATGTCTGTTTCCATTCATTAAAATTTTGATACTAAAGAACACATTTAAATATTATGTAGTGTCCTCCAGATAAGCACGTGACATATCGAATGACCAACCGACAAAAAAAATACTTTATTATGTATACCCAGAGTGTGCGCGATGAAGAGTTATTGCAGACCTCTTAATGCGTGGAAATGAATTTTTCGACGTGCACAGACATTTCAGTGACGTTCTCGTATTATTTTAAAATCAATTTAAAAACAAAATGGCGGAGCTTTAATGCAGCGGGATCGAAATATCAAACGGAGAAGCTGTTTCTTTTCTGTTACAAAGTGAATTTTCCCCATATTACATGAGTTTTCAAAATAAGATTATTTTTTCCTAAATGTATTTTAAATGTATTAAGTTATTAAAATTTTAAAAATTGGTTATAGTTGAAGGATAGATTCACAACTTATTCTAAATTTAACGGAAATCATTAAAAACGGAAAAAATTATGCAAATTACTGACACATTAGTTTAAAATTTCCTACTCCAACAGACATGGTTTTTATCAATTAAGTCTTGCAGCAGTACGATAAAACTTTCAAAAAAACTGATAATCAGAAAAACAGCCCATCAATGGCACAGTAGATAAAACCACTGAACACTGGTCAGTCAGTCTTGGGTTCGCGCCTGACCAACGAGCTGGTCTGTGAGTTTTCAATTTTCTTCACGTGTCTAATTAGCACCTAAATAGGGGCCAGTCTCCCCATAGAAATTTTTCCCAGGTAGCATTCCTTTTGGAAGATCGCTCGAGTATCGTGTTGCCATTGTCCAATCAAAACCAAAAGCAAACGATGGAATTTTTCTTTTTATTTACTCAGTATTATTATATTTGTCTTTGTTTCTTTTTTCTGCATACAATTGCTTCGGATTCGATAAATGTAACGAATAACTACGATGAGTTTTTCAATTAAATAAAAATTGTAAGAAATGTTAAAACAATCAAAATAATATATATACAGTATTACAAAGTTTCAGTGAATACGAATTTTATATTATATTTTTATAACCCATAAAACAACAAAGAAAATATTTTTATGTATGTAATCAATCAAAAGGCTTAATAAGTAATTAGGCAACAACAAAAATTTCTAACGCTTAAGATAAAAGGAGTGATTTCAAGCTATACAATTTTATTCCGTTAAACTCACTAATAGCAATAACGTAATTTGCAAGTTTGCCTATTTGGAATGTAAAAAATTAATAATAATTTTCGTAACTATTAATACAATAATCCGAAACTAACCTGATCGATTAACAGATTTCCCGTGTTTTTAATCTCTACTGATATTTTTGAGTTTCAATGTATTTATCATAATCCCTACTAAAATATGATTTTGCGAGTGTTTTAAATCATACAAATTTAAAAATTACTTCAAATATTTTATTAAAATAATCGATTATTTAATGTACAGTACTAATGCATACTATTGTTTTAAATACGCGTACTTATTTGCATGTGCAATTGCAGAAGACACACAACAAATATACATCAAAACAACTGTGGTTATGACAATTTCCAACTGTACTATATAATACATATTTTTAAAACACATTTCTGTAACTTAATTATGTCAAAACCAAACTTTAGTTAATTTTAATAGGTGGTAGATAAACATATTTTTAAAATACTTTATATAAAATCTAAAGTTTAGTTTGGTTTAATGAGATACAGTAAAGCATTACTTGAACGATCTGTGAGCCTTCTGTGCAAGTTACGGTCTCGATGGTAACTTGCACCTAAGGCGAAACCGATTTTTGCCGCCCCTGCTTCTACAACACTGTTGTATGAGCATTTAAAAAAATTTACGCATACTTACGGGACTTCATTGTATTCGGCTTATTATTTTTATTTATTCTTTTTCTCCTTTTGAATATTTTTGACTGTTTATTTTTGCAGCATCTCTCAGTTTGCTGCTTGAGGCAGTAACCATCCAACCGGCCTGATGGCCCATATTTAGGTGTTATTAGACACCCAGAAAATTCCAAAGGTAGTTTACTAACCTTGGAAAAACACGTGATCTGCCCGATGTTCGGAAAACTCCACTCGAGAGTTTTCCGTCAGGCGAACCCGTAACCAACTACAAGTGAAGATTAAAAGTATATAATTTTAATAATGCTTCAACAAAATTACCTATTTTAATAAGAGCTTACAAGAACATATAATAATTTAATTTATGATAATATTTATTTAACTTTACAGCATTATCTAATTAACAATTCAGATAACAACGTACCAACGTTAGACAATATCTTTAATTTTTAAACAGCTATTTAACCAAAAGTTTTTATAATCGAAATAGTTTAAAAGTTTTATCAGGCTGTAAAAACCATATAGACCAAGATAGTTATGATCTACGGAGTAAATCATATTATTCTAAATGATAACGTAGTCTATAAAAATGTCTTATCAGTCCAGTAATTTAATTTTAAAGTAAAAAGTTGTTAGAACAGAATAAATACTGTTTATAGACCTTCATTACTTTTATTCCTACAGCATTACTGTTATAGAATATAAAATTATAACCTGAGAAATTTTCTTTGTTTTTGATATCTTTCGAAAATGAACACACCGAGATAAGAATGTTGTTTTTATTCTCTCGACATCATATTTTTACTCTTACGGTTACGTTCCTCAAAAGAGTAATAATAAAAGCATTATGGCAGTAACTACAATTTTCTTTCTGTGAAAATTAGATATTATCAAATTTTATTTCAATAAAATTTAAAATGAAAAATATGTCTACGAAAAATGATAAATACTCCGATAAGCTAGTAAATTCGTACAGAGAATACAATTAAAACTTTATTTTAAAAAGCCGTTCCGTTATGAAATAGAAATTTTACAATTTTTGATGTAATCAGATCGCAATTATTATAAACTTATAACTTTAGTAAATTATTATTTCAATTGTAAAACTATTTCTACGGATAAAGCTATGTAGCCTATAAGAATAGTCCTATATAATTATACTAAATTTCACGGAAAGAGAAACAAAATAATATTTTACTACAGTAAATTACTAATTAAATACTATCTTCACCGAAATTTTATTATAAAAATTGGGTGAATTTAGTGTTCTTGCGGTTTTCCAGAATGTTTCCAGTCGAATTACGTAATATGTAAATTGATACAAAATAATAAACGCGTATTATGAATAACAAAGCACAAACACAATTTTTATATAATATAGGGTTGCCTAAAGTAAGTTAACTGAGATATTTTTAAAATTAATAATATGCAGCAGTACTATTAAAAGGATATATCTCGGTTAACTCATTTTCGGATTATACTGTATAACAATTAAGGAAGAATGTAGGCCTAATAATAGTAATACGAGAATTTGCACAAGGAGTTAATTCCTTATGCAAGTTGGGAATTCACAAGAGAGGTAATTCCTGCCCAGAAGGACATTCTATTAAAAACTGCTCCTTTTACATCTACGAACGGATCTTTGCGATAAATATTAAGGGGAGAACTGTGAATTATTAAAATATGCGATTTTGCATTGCAAACGATACTGCGATCATCATAATACACAACTTCCTAACTCTGAAAGTATTGAATAGACTTCATACGTGTACGCAATTCTTATTGTTTGAAATCCTTCGGTTTAGTGTTAATCTCAAGGGCAAACAAAAGGAAGCGCTAAACCAAGGTTCGACATAGGTTATCTTATAATAAAAATGAGTTGATAATAATAATAATGATAATAATAATAAGCGCAAAGCCCAAACGGTTAGGAGTTGAAAGTTGAAATTTGGTACACAGTGTACACCATGAGAATGTACACTAAGAAGGGATTTTTGGAAATTCTCCCAGCGGGAGAAGGAGAGGGTTAAAGATTATCCTGAAGATCTCGGCTTCTATTGTACTATTTTACATGCGGTTTTTTGCTTTTTCTGAGGGAAATCGAACATATTTTAGACTCATCTAAAATTCTCTAATTAGCCTCAGAAAAGAGTAACCGAATTCTTGTATCCGGTGAAAACGGGTAAGATCGGCTATAATCTAATAATTTTAATCTTCGCTATCGTTACTTTTTGCTGGACTCAGCTGCTAATAGACAATAAAATAAATTAGTATTAAGAAGTATCTAAATATCACACTATTGCATATTTTATCCCTTCTACGTTTAATTCTAATTATAAATTAGAATAAAATTATGCTAAACTGAAACGTTATTAATAGTCTTATTTATGTGTAATAAAATATCCTGTAATTTAACTTCCTCTTTCCATATTTCCTTCAGTATACTTTTTTTTAATTTCATTTTATTTATAATATCATAGCCGAATTTTTATTCTTAAAAGCTTGAGGTTTTCATTTAAATCATCTACCTATACATAAATTCTTATTAATATAAATTTAATATTAAAAAAAGAAATATATATAAAATATTAGCCACTGTAACACAAGAAAATAAAGTGTAACTCATTGAGAATGGATCAATATACTTTATATTCTCAATCATTCGGGATGGCTTTAGACAGGATACCCAAAAACTTGCCTAGGAATCAGTCACAAATCGTTTATGCCTCAACAGATTTACAGGTTACTGCCCAGAGGGATAGGAAAGGGAATGGAACATCTAACTGTGTCCACTTTACTGTATTACGAGTGGCATTACAAGACCTCACGTGTGCTCTTCATATTTCTTCGTAAATTTAACACTGCACAGTTCCTAGTGATCCGCGAAATTAAAAAAAAATCCAATTAGTAAATAAAATTGAATTGGGTCGTCGGTAAAGTCGTTATTAAACGATTACAATATTGGTGATTTATGTTGTTCGCTAATAGGTTAACGGAAGAAACTACACTGTTTTGTCCTAACTTTTTAAGAAAATTAGTAGTTAAATTCATTCTTTTGAAGAATTCTGAATTTTTTTTTTCTTCTATATGACTGTTGTGCTCGTATCCCATCGACTCTTTTTTTTTTTATCTGTTCCATTTACTGTGTATAGAATTTAACAGGGCATATCCAGGGAATGGCTTACGGTCTTGATACCAAAGCAACTAATTTTGTTACTTTAAAATCTATATAGCCTATATATAAAAGAATATCACAGCTAATTCAAAATCAAAATTTCATCTACGGCACGTGATCTATATCCTCCAATTATACAAGTTTAACGACGCACTCCAGCGAACCGGAAGTATCCGCATTATTTGTCTCACTTCCTAGATTTAATCGATGATTTTGAGTACTTACAGCACGTTTTTATTTATCGTAATCTGCATATATTTTACATAATACTTATATATTTATTAAATATTTTCATAATTACTTTCGCGTTTATATTTGTTTGAAACGAAAACGATTCCTATTCTGGACGTAGTAATGGCGGCGATCCAGTTTCGTTACGCTTTTTAAATTTTTTAATTAAAATTGCTACATAATACAAATTTTTTATCCTAAGTATCCTTCTCGTGCATAACCAATCAACGCAACTATTTTTAAATTATAAACATTTTATTTTATAATTTTATGTTTATAAAATTTGTTAAATAAAGATTTAAAATTTGTATAAGCATCTTTGTTATTTTTAAATTTTTATATACAACTTTATGAACATAAAGGCTGTCCATAAATTGCAGATATAAGTGGATAATCGTCACTACGCTTACAAATACATTACGTAACAGGATCTCGTTCCTTGATAACAGAAGTATTCATTTTTGTTATCGAAGTGTTGCATAGCGAACCCTACTGTTTATATAATTGCTTTGTACGTATTTAATAAAATAACATAGCGTTCAGTACCCAGTACTGTATGTTGTTCTTTAGTCCAATTAAGGGGTCGACCAGGATATGCATTACGTAATTTTAGGGAGGTATATGCGACGCGTTATGAAGCGTTGTGTAGTAGTAGTTGCAAAGTATAAAAATAACGTTACGTAATTTGCCTATATACTGATTCCTGAAGAACCTTATAATTATTTAAGTGTAACGAAAACAAATACAATCCACTTTAAAACATAAAAGAAACTTAATAGTTTATATCAAGGATGGCGAACCATTTTGAGTCCGCATGCCATATAGCAAGCATGCTTACCTTTAAAAATGTTTATGCCTATCGAAGTTTTAAACTTCGAATACCGATATTCAAAGAAATGAAATGAATATTCTTTAATCAGAATAGACGTAAAGCTGATTGGAAAAGGGATGATCAGATAATAAACTGAAAGGATGATTGAAAAAGAAAGGTTATAAATCGAAATCGTATGATAAGTTACGTGCCAGATGATTTCTTCCGATATGCTACTTTGGGCACACGCCACAGGTTCGCCATCCCTGGTTCAGATGTTCTTGGAATACCCTGTATATATCATGTAGGATATATACAGGGTACGCCAGGAACACCTGACGAGTTTTAAAACAAAATAACATTTCAGAGGAAAGCATAAATATTTATTGCTTTGTACGAATTCATTCTTTAATGGCGAATGAATGCGTATCATTCTTATTTTTTAAAAAGAATATTTTGTAAATGGCCGTTGAACATATTATTGAAATGACGCACAAGTTTTGTGCATCATTTCATCCGACAGCATTATCGATTCGTAATTTTTTTTAATGAAACGCTTGCGTCGCAAATCTGCCTTCTCAAAATCCTGAATCCGTCAGCGGGATTTAATACGTAACCCGAACTGACGTTATTCTTATTTATCCTGGTTAATCGAGAGTCTGTTTACTGTAGTCTTCAAGGCTGAAATTTTAATCTTCTTTCTTTCAATGTTTATTATATCAGTTGATCGCTTTTTTCATCACAATTTCCATTTCATACAAGGGATTATAATTTAAAGATGTTTTCGGTACTTTAACTACATGTTTATTCTCGAATCGATCCATCTAGAAATTGATTTAGTTTTAGAAGTTTCTCGCTTATGTAAATATATAACAAAAGTCAACTAAATGTAATTATTTTAAGTAAAATTTTTTTCTTGATCTGATCAAAGATCTGAACGACCACTGAAGGGGACTTAAAAAATGGCCGTTGAATGAAGGTTATTTTGTATGCATTTTTGTTCAACGTTCATGAAAAAACTGCCGTCATGGTTGAATGTTCTGTACAAAAAGGACAGTGAATCAATAAGCATAATACAGTATAAGTACTCACTAGAATTAAAAGCATTCGTATTTTAAAATGAATATGCTTTCTCTAAACACAGTAACTTATTAAATTATTAATAAATTTTTGTTCATGATTTTATTGGATTTTTAACTATTCATATAGCACACTATTCAGACACAATTTACATATACTATAGATTTATATCTGGGTTTCCCAATCTTTTTTATATATCCTAACCCCTTTTAAGAAAAATTTCCGACCGCCTCCTTCAATATTATATATCAGAGGTGGGCAAGCCAAAGTTCAGTGGGAGCCGAAATGTAGGTTTTTGTAAAATGATTGGGAGCCGCAGTTCTGTACTGTCGTGGCGGATAGTACGGTAAGGCAGGAAAGGATGGGGTGTCCCCCATCTGGATCGAGAACTTGTTTAAAACAATAGATTTGAAATGTCAATTTAATTTATTGCACCAACTTGGAAATAAATTACTAAATATTACATATATATAATTACATATTTTCACAAAATTGTGAAAATAAAATTGTAAAAATAATAACAAAAAGCAGAAATTAACACTTTCAGCAAGAGCCGCATTTAACTCAAAAAGAGCCGCATTTGCCCATGTCTGTTATATACTATGTCATACAATATTACTTTATATTTAAATATACATAAAATAACATAATGTTTAAAATGCATCGTCATACATTTATTTCAGGCAAAAGCAAACAAAAAAACAAAATAGTGCCCAGTATATACTATACTGTATAGCGTGCAGAATACCGAATTTCCCCCTTAGCAAACAATACAGGAAATAGTTGGATAAATGCTCAGAGTTTTAAAACATTACTACTCAGACACCTTATATCTCTGAGAAATTATTAATTTAATTATGCAAACGTTTTCCACCTGTTCCACAGGTCATCTTCAAGCAATTTCTTACTTCTGGAATGTTATCTCGTGCAGGTTCGAATATATATGCGCACGATATTTCAAATTTTAAAAAAACCGTTGGAACATTCCATGTAAAATATAAAATATAAACAATAATAAAAACATTAATAAAATTGATTAAATAAACATATTAATCCGCTAAATAATAATTTAAGGGACGTAAACTAACATAATATATATCTATATATTTTTATAGGGGATGAGGATACGCTGTATGCTTGATTAAATGGAGTGTTTGTCAATCATGAATTTCCACGCAGTTGGCAAATTCGTTGCGTCTTTATAGTTCAAACATCTACCTGTTGTCCCTGATTTGTATATTTCAAATTTTTCCATGGTTAATGCTAACGATGGTGAGCGTACTTGTTGGATAACTTTGGCTTCATTCCAATTAATTACTGATCCCTCTGTTTGTGCCATTCTTGATAAGGTGGTAGTGCAGTGCCCTTTACTGATGTCATACATATGTTCTTTTAGTCTTTTGTTTAAGCCTCTGTTAGTGACTCCTATGTATTCTTTATTCAGGTCCAATTGATCATTTTCGTATGGTATTTTATAGACCCCAGAGCATTCATCCGCTTTTGTGCTATCTTTGTCGTTCCTGAGGGCACTGTAGATGGTGGGTGCGCGCTTATAAATCAGCTTTGCATTCTTACATTTGGCTATTTCCTTCATTATCGTGGACAAACCTTCTCTGTACGTGAATTTAGTTATTTCCCCATTTGAATTTCCTTTCGGTTTCTTTTTATTAGGTGTTATGTAAGATTTTATTAGGTTTTCGACCATGGAAAAATTTGAAATATACAAATCAGGGACAACAGGTAGATGTTTGAACTATAAAGACGCAACGAATTTGCCAACTGCGTGGAAATTCATGATTGACAAACACTCCATTTAATCAAGCATACAGCGTATCCTCATCCCCTATAAAAATATATAGATATATATTATGTTAGTTTACGTCCCTTAAATTATTATTTAGCGGATTAATATGTTTATTTAATCAATTTTATTAATGTTTTTATTATTGTTTATATTTTATATTTTACATGGAATGTTCCAACGGTTTTTTAAAATTTGAAATATCGTGCGCATATATATTCGAACCTGCACGAGATAACATTCCAGAACTAAGAAATTGCTTGAAGATGACCTGTGGAACAGGTGGAAAACGTTTGCATAATTAAATACAGGAAATTTTTGCTAAATCGACAATTACACATTTAATAGCAGTTTCTTAACTCGAAATAAAACAGAGATTACTAAGCCTAAA
This sequence comes from Centruroides vittatus, assembly GCF_030686945.1. NCBI lineage: Eukaryota > Metazoa > Arthropoda > Arachnida > Scorpiones > Buthidae > Centruroides > Centruroides vittatus. Next base: position 530,551 of record NW_027122565.1, read on the forward strand.
TTTTGTCCTGTTTTTTTGTAATTTAAATGACAGAAAACTTTAATTAATATAGGCTTTATTGCTGTATTTGGAAATGCATTTCGGGTTTTGATAACTTCTCTTCAGACCTTTTTTAAAGATATTATTCGATTATTTAACACAGATTGATATTAAAATTGGGTAATTAAAATGGATATATTATAAAAACCTGATATATGGTTTAAAGTATAATTGGTAGGATTTAAAACAAATTTAAATAAAATAAGTAAACTGAATTAAAAATTTTTTTCAAAAAGATTGAAATTAAAAGCCTTTAAAACCATTATAAAACGTAGAAAAAACAAAAAAAAAACTAATCAAGATCAGTTAGTAGAGAAATATTTTTTAACATTTCGTAAAGAAATTAAATTATTTAATAGCTTTATCATTTCATAAAGGTATCATTTAAAGAACGTTATGATATGTATGTTACGCTCTATCTTTTGGATACTTTATGTCAGTATTGATGTTGTATTAATATTAAACAATAAAAAAAATGTATGTTTTCTTTATTGTTTAATATTAGTTTAAAAAGTAATTTTATCATATCTTAAATATTATTGTCGGATGTAATGTCATTGTTTTCTAAAAAGTTTTTTATACAATTGTTATAGAATATTGTAAACCTGCTGAAGAGGGGCCTTCAGGTCGTCGAAACAAACAAAAAGAGTGTATAAAAATATTTTGTTTTGAATTTTGACTAAGATCGCCTCTCCTTGCTAATCAGAAACTTCAGCAGTATAATAAGTCCTATTAATAAACAAGGTCCAAGTAGACAACATAGAAACAGAAATGTAAAACAGTAAAAACAGAGAAAAAAACAGTTAATATTTCCATTCTTGATACTGTATATGTGAGAAGCATAACAAGTTTAACAAACAGTTACTCAAAAAACCCGCTTTACTCGATTGTTTATTTGATTGATACCAAGTCTTATTTCCGCATTAGACAGGTATCCGATTTAAAATAGTAATTTACATAACACGTTCAATTCTGCGACTGATTTTCCGTTTAAGCGAATTTTTGTTTTGTAGAGGGCCCATTTTAGATAAGATTTACTGTATTTTTATTACGAAAACTAACTGTAGATTTTTTACGCTTACTTTTTATTATTTGCATTAATGTGAATGATAAAAATATGAAAACAAAATTTAAACTCAAACACTAAAATTAAAATAAAATTATTAATTTAAATTATTCTGCAAAGATTGGGTACCAGACAACAGATGAAAATCTACATTTACCAGTGTTTGTTGCTTGTAGATAAAAAGCTCTACCGACTCTAAATGGTAAGGAGGGAAGGAAAGACGTCTGGGCATTACCAGTTTCGATTTTTAAACTTGTGTTTTTAATTGGATATTTCTTTGTTTTTAAGGGAGGTTTTAATTTTGACGGCTAAGTATCCTACAGATCGGTTGTCAAACGTTTGTATTCCGAAACATTTAAAGTGAAGGTGATTCCTTTTTCAACAGACTGTGTCTTCAACCTACTTTTTAAATTTAATCGCCATCCGACGAAATTCTACAAATTAAAACTAATAATAGGGAGGTTGAGGCCGAAGTTTTCATCTCTAAAACATGAACGTCGAACGTCGCTGAGATGAAAACTTCGGCCGCAACCTCGCTAATACTTAAAGATCTACCGAATACTAAAGTTATATGGTACAAGGTAATTAAATTCACTACATTATTAATAAATAATTTATTTAACTTTTATTTAAGTTGTTAAATTATTAAGTTGTTACATTTATTTCAATGTATTAATAAATTAGTTAAGTAAAACAAAAAGTAGAAAAAAAAAATTTTACAATGGCATTTGGAATGTCGAGCATGATTTCACTGACTTTCCAAACGCCATTGTCAAACTTCTAGGCTTACAGGAAACGGCGCTGAACGTCCGACGTAACGTTTTCGCGTTTAAAACTTCGGCCTCAATCTCGCTACTAAATTTTAAGAAATGAAACTGAGTTTTAAACTAGCTTTTCTCTTTTTTATGTACTCTTATCTGAACTACAATAGATTAACAGATGAATTGCTCTCATTCTCACATACTGCACATTTTAAGAAAACTACAAAAATTTACTCATTTGAAACCGTTTAATTAATTCAGCGCTCCGAAATAAGAACAGAATTAATTTAATCGAACTACGTTTAAAATAGTCAAATTACCCCTTTGCTAAATAAGAATATAAGTTTGTGTAAACTGCTGGTATTTTCTGAGTGCACATTGAGTTCCAATTCAATATCACCGCTAACTCGATAATTTAATGTCTTTTTGAAAATTAATATTAAGTCATAATTACTTTACACTATATGTAAATGGTAACTGAATTTTTAATGTACTTGAATATTTGCGTATAGAGTACATTCTTTCACAATCTGATTAAACTAAAATGGAAAGAAATCAAAAGTCAATATATCAGCCAGCTCACTGAATCGACATTACAATATTTACCAGATAATTCAATGTTACATAATTGCCTCATATTTCCTCGATTTTATTAATAATTAATACTATGTATAATGAAGAAAAATATGTTAATTAAAACTATTTTATGACAATAAATACTAATAGCACCGAAAATGTTTGTTATTGCGTTACCAAAGAGAATAATTTCAAAATGGATTCTATGACTTCGTCACAATGTCGGGGTGCAATTTTTAATTATATTTTTAATTTAAAATATATGCTCTCCACCTCAAATTAGTAGTGTCTTGTCCTTGTACATCATACTTTTTCTTTAACAATACAGTCGTGCCGGTCATCTATTAACTGCTTTCAGGAGAAAAGTTTTGAATTGAAATAACATGACTTCGGGTTTACATTAAAAGTTCATATACAGTTAATCGGGGCTTCCTGCCTCTGAGGTTATCTGGTCTCGTATTTCATCTATCTAACTCCATTCTCGAGATTAAGGAAAGACAAACGGTCGTCAGTGGGTGTTCATAGATATTGCAGCTCAATTATAATTCAATGCCATAACCGCGTTTTGTGTTGCAATTAAAAGAATTTATTCGTACTGAGTTGGCTGATATTCACAATAAAATAGATAATACTTATCACCAAAATTCACAAGTCGTAAAATACATGGACCTAACCTGAAACGGAAAAAAGCAACTCGAAGTGAGATATGAATAACTGATTCATGTAATACTGAATTACGATATGAGTAGGACTAATTTTGTTTTACAAGAAATGGGAGACTTAGGAAAGGATTATGAACTATGTTTTAATCCTTCATTACATTATTGTCTATTTTGGACTCGGTATATTAATAGGATTTATTATATTGGTGTTGTTTCTGTTTTAGCAAATAGAGATCTTATTCAGAAAAACAAAATATCTTTAGTTTTATTTATTTATTGTTTTTCTGAATAAGATCTCTATTTGCTAAAACAGAAACACCACCAGTATAATAAATTCTATTAATATACAGAGTCCAAAGTAGACAATGATATTGTGAGGTTAGCCGACCGACTGAATTAGTTAGGATGTCGGCGGTCACGACTAACATGTGGGAGTAGGGAAAATTCTCAGAGACGGGTTCCCCATTCGTCAAACTGTTTAATAGTAATAAAAATTCCTTACAACTACGCTGACAAAGAGGCGTAATGCCAATCCAACGGAGGGAATAAGTCCTTCACAAATAAAAAAGGTCCAAATATCCCGACGGTCGTTAGGTTCCTCCGGCAAAAGTGAAGCGGAGAACGATGGTTTCGGGGCGCACAGTACAATCCGTAGCGATGACCACTGATGACCTGGTGCACCTGGGTTGGTTCTTGACGGGATGGGAAAACGAATCCTGGGACGTCGAACAAGCCTTCGGTCTGGAAAGATAGGAGCACCAAAAAAAATTCGGAGAGAGAAACGCTATCAACCAAAAACCCCACATCCTTTTTTTTTGGACGGTTTATATAAGTTTCTCTTCGGTCCCAGATCGAACATTCCGATAGGTCGATGCCGACTTGCCCCCGCTCTCTAATTGGTCCCGCTCCTCGTTACGAATTGTAACGAGATCGAATCCCAGATCGCGGGATGAGTCAACAACATCGAGTGATAATTCGATTCCTATCGAAGATGTTCGATCTAAGTACTCAAATTCATCTATTGTTTTAATATGAGTAGTTCGACTTTCTTAGAAATTTTTACAGACATGTCCTTCCTTATATGAACATAAAATATTCATTTTTCGTTTCCCTCTTTTTTTTCTCGTTTGATGGTTTCTTTTTACAACTTTATAATTATTATTATTATTTTCTTCTATACAAAAAAAAATCTTCCCTTATTCTTTTTTTACACAAATTCTAGGCCTACTTCCGAAGCTTCACAATATAATAAGGAATTCAATAAGAACACAGAGGCAAAAGAATTAATATGCTTTAATCCTTCCAAACTAAAAGGGATAGCATAACGTTCACCAAGCCATAGATATAAGTCATCTTACTTCTACAAGAAAACGCCTGTGATAAAACTCACGTATTTCTAGCAAACTTATTGGGCTGCAATTTGAAAAACTTGTAGACCTATAAATTCCCACTGTTGTCCGTTGTCAGTCTTTCCTTAATCTCGGGAACGGAGTTAGAGGAATGAAAGGCGAGACCACATATGGAATCCTTAGAAGCAGGAGGCCCCGATTAACTATATATCCGGTATGAACTTCCGATGCAAACCGGAAGTTACGTTATTTCAATTCAAAACTTTTCTCCTGAAAGCAGTTAATAGAAAATCAGCACGAGTGTATTGTTAAAGGAAAAGCATGATGTACAGGGGGCAAAACAACTAATTGGAGGGAGAGCGTACATTTTAAATTAAATTAATTTAAAATATTTTTAAAAGTTGCAGCCCGGCATTGTGACGCTGTCACAATAAAATAATTGCTCATCAAGAGTATATAAAATAATTAGGTAAAACGCCGCTTTCATAAAATTAACTAAGCTGAGTATATTTACTACATTATTATTACACTAATCTCATTTTTTAGCTCCTTTTAAAAAACGAGACTAGAAATATTTCGCGTCAGTCAGATAAAAACAACGCGTGAATTTTTCTTATTATATAGTGAAACCTGTTTAAACTGGAATAGTACAGTACGGAATATTTTTTCTGGATTGGAAAGTTTCCATTTTGAACAGGTTTTACTCTCGCCTTTTTTAAATCTTAATTTAATTTTAATTTATATCAGATAAATGCCATGCAGTTCGATTCATTTTTCGTAGTAAAAATCACTTTTACATAGGTAACATCATCTTCGTAACTAGGTATCAGAATAAGAACTCACGAAACAGCAAACTAGTCTTGCTCTGCCCCAGAAATTCTGATCACGTTACAGTTATACAGAGATCAAGTTATTCTGTGATCTGACTTCTCGAGAAATTTTAATGCTCTAATTAATCAATAACTTCAATCTATGTAATTATCAACATCTTAATCGATTTGATTTCGAATATCCGTTACTAGTTAGTAACTAATTACTCCGAACAAGGCAAATTAGTAGCATTATGTTACCTTATTCTCATTGTTCTCAGCAATTACATTCGTTGCTGTTCTCGAGAACTCGATTCTTGAAAATTCTTGGTTGTTCCCCTGATTAATTTCATCCAAGACTAATATTTAACAGACTTCATGTAACTATGTTATATCCTTGTCATGTGACTTGTTTCTGTAACATTCAAACTAGTTCTGGAAATAGTTTTTCATGCTTTGTGAAGAGTTTTAACTAGATGCGATTTCACTTAAGATTTTGCTTGTAGACAAATAACGTTTCATTTTATGCAGGTTAAGTTACGTTCTTCGTACCCAAAAACCTCTTTGTTTCCGCTTAGGCAGGTTTCCTTTAACAGACAAATTTTATTGTATCTCAGAATTTCCGTTGATAATTTATATTTAAGTACAATGACTAAAAAAATACTCATTTCGCAGCATATATTGTCATGGATGTCGAGATTAATCTTTATTAATAAAAGATAATCTTAAAGATTTTATTTTCTATTACAAAAATTTTCCGTAGTCCGGAGAAAACTTATGGATCTGTAGTAGCTTCTACCCTTAGAGAATTAATGTTAATTTTCTGAGGGTAGAAGCTACTACAGACCCATAAGTTTTCTCCGGACCACGGAAAAATCCAAATGAAACTTAGTTATAAGGCTATTCAATTCCCTTTATTATAAAATATGATTAACTTTTTCATTTTGATTAATCAATTCATACATTGTTGCTTCAAAATGTGCAGAAGATATCGCATATATGTTCAACATAACAATTTTATTAAAATATGAAAACTCAAATCGATACTCAACCTTATAATGTAAGCCCAATACAATTTTTCCAAATTATGCAATTCACAATGAGTAAATATCACAAAATAATCATATGCTTTATTAATTATAGAATAGAATAAACGTTTCTTGCAGTTCTTCTGAATGCACACTTATATCCCTATCTCCTTATTAGCTTCTGCAAGAATCATGATCATCTTTTTCTTGAGCTCTTTCACCATCTCATGCAGCTATCAATTTCTCATTCCACTCTTTCTCTTTCCTTATTTCTTCCTGTTTATGAGCTACCATAGTTTCCTTCTATCTCTGGGCGCAATTTAAGTTGCATAGATACACTATTTTGATATATCCAATTTCCCCAATCCACTTAGCTGATATCACTACATCATGTAATTTCCTGAAAGCTACAGATGTCTCTTCCTTTTGGTTTTCCATTAAGAATACTTTGTTGGTTGAAAAATCCACTTTTCATATGAGCATTACCATGGGACATTATGAAATCATCTTCAGAAACGTTTCAAATTCTTTTACTTCACTGTATTCACGTGACAGACTAAGCCAGAAAGAATCAAACCTGTCATGCTGTCTAGAGTAGCATTTGGTCATAATGACTAATCTTTGTATTGCTTAGCAATTTTAACCAGCTGTAGAATCATTTATCCAGTTATTAGCTATAAGAGTTTCTAATGTTATTACATTAGAAACTCTTATGGCTAATAACTAGCAGTTTTTGTGCTTTCTCTCTATTCCTTCTATAAACTGGATTTAGGCATTGGCAATCCCTCGGTCAATTTGTTTTTCATGGCACTTTTCCATCAATTTGGTGGTAACAACTTGTAAGCAGTTGCACAATCTTTTCAAAATTCTACTATCTCTCTGTCAGTTACTCCCTTCATTCTAACTTTTCTAATTTTCCAATCTTTAGTGGCATATTCAAGGTCTACCATATGTACTGTACAGAGATGCACATCAGTAATTGAACTCACAAAATGTGTTAATTTACTATCTGAAATCTACAATCACATGGTCAGAACAGACTTTTATTCAGAAAATAGTTAAGAAAGGTAAAAATGTCAAGAAATTACTGACCAACAATTTCATGTTGCTATTAAAAGAAATGGAAGCATATGAATATGTTCACCAAAACATCTTGCATCTCTGCATTAAATGTTTATTTAGCCAGATATTACATATAAATTATATGAACATATTATTGATCAAACTATTGTTTTCATATAAAATTATTTATTATTATAAAATTATTTGTTATTATAAAATCTAGTATTTCATAAAAACTAAAATCTATATTATTGTCCTGTAAACATAAATTAAAAATTTATAGCATGTAAAACTTGTTAATTTAAATATATTTCACTATTAAAATCAGCAAAATTTCAATAGATGAGCAACACTCAAATGAAGTAAAATCAATTACCCATAGTTAATTCTGTTCAAATTACAGTTAACAGGTTTAGTTTTACTTCCAAGCTTGTTACTTATACTTTGAATCTCATATACACTTCATTTCTCAGCTTCTCAAAAAGTTGAAAAAGATAGACATTAAAACGGAATAAATACTGTACAGTAACATTTTTCCAAAAGAGACTTTTAATGACATTTTGCAAAAACTGACTTTTAGTTAAAATAGTGGCTGGTTCCAAACCCTGCAATCATAAATTGCAAACATTGCTGAAGTATAGATGAATTCTACATAGCATTTAGTCGGTAAGAGTGTTAAAACTGTTGTGATCAGACCTCCTCTACATCCTCATTTCCAAAGAAAACTGACTGCTAGCTACTGTTGCCAACTGCTTTTCAGCAAATACCACAAAACAACACTTAAAAATAAGCTATTTACAATTGAAAAAAGCTACATTTTTTAATATAACATTTTAAAACCACATAATTCAAATTTTGTATTTTCTTAAAACACTGCAGTAAATATTAGTAATTATTATACTTAAATTTAATTAGCATGCATTATGTAATCTTAATTCATCATTCAATTCATGTGACACAATAATGTGCACATTCAAATCGTTTCTGTTGTTTCCATTATATGATGCATTAATAATATTTATACGTGCTGCAATAATTTTTTTTCCCCTTTTCCAGGTTTTATACCTAATTTCCTGATTTTCATGACTTTTCCCTAATCTAATAAATTCCCTGACATTTCCAGGTTCTCCAGGTCCGTTGGATATCCTGCATATCCAATGTGGATTCAGCCAGGTCTGCAGTGGGGGCGCGGCCGGATGAGAAGCATGGCACAACAGACCACTACAGTTGTTCATCAAGATTCGATCCCAGATTCTCCAAAGAGGTAAGTTGACGCCTTGATCGCCTCAGCATTCAGCAGAATGAATAAAATATGGTACTGCATAAGAAATTTGCTACTTCGTAAATTTTTCCATTTATATATTTAAGTATGCTTATATGTGTAGGAAGGAACGTTTGTCGTTTTTTCAAAATAATTTTGGTTACAATTTAACATTTTTATTACAGATCGTTTCATATATCTTAGCTGGGGTATAAGAAGTACTCGAGCTATAGAAAATTTAAAAAATTAAGAACCCCATTTTAGTAACACAGTGATCTTGTCAAAGATTTGTCAATAATCTGTTTCCTTCACTAATTAAATAGTCATGCTACTGCGCATTTTACAACCGACCTGAGATTTATAAAAATCTATAAAAATGTACTACAAATTATTCCTAAATATTGTTTAATCCGTTGTTTTACTATGTTCGTTTCTGAGAAAATCGCGAGCTTCTGCTGCTAAAGACTGTTACAGAAAAATATACAGTATATAAATAATTAAAATAATTATTTCATTCAATTACACAATTTTCGATAATTTATTATTAGTAAGAAAGAGTTCTCCATACAGCCAGTCGATTAGTTGAAACTCAAAACTTGCTGTATTAGAAGTAAACAGATTATGAGCAATTATTTATTATGACATCGTCACAATGCAGGGCTGCAATTTTTAATTTATTTAATTTAAAATATATGCTCTCCACCTCAAATTAGTAGTGTCTTGCCCTTGTACATCATACTTTTCCGTTAGCAACGGAGTCGCGCCGTCCATCTACGTAACACCTTTCAGGGGAAATTTTTGAATTGAAATAACCTGACTTCCGGTTTGCATCGGAAGTTCGTATATAGTTAATCGGATATATATATATATATATATATGTCCCGTTAATCGGAGATATATATATGTTGAAAGCCTAAAGCTTAGTTCACATTGAAGGGGATTCGTTGGCGAAAGCGAAAAACAGAGCGAATAACACGTCAGACAAGACGTCGTTTCCGGCGAATTTTACCATTTCGCGAATCGCTTCGAAGTGGGAACAGTCGAGCTTTTCCGCTAGCGAAAAAATTTCGCCACCAATCGTATTCCCGCTAGTTGTCACGTGGTTCTTGTTGTTTTCAAGATGGCTACAGAAACTTCCTACACAACAGAGTAAATATTGTAATTACGGAATTTTTATATTCCTCTCACCCAGCATCGTTTTCTTTTTGCCGTGTTTTTTTTCCTCAATAAACAAGTATGGTTAACAGCAGATCATCGGAAACAGCCATTTTGATTTTCGAGATGACGTTTTCTCTCCCTTGCAAATGATTGGCTGCTTAGAATTCACAATCGCTTTTCGCTTTCATCATTCGCTTTCGCTATTCGCTCAGTGTGAACTAACCTTTAGGAGAGAGGTCTCTGGTCAAAGTGGATCAAACTTACCCACTGTTACTTTTTTAGACAGCTCTGTTGTACAGTACATCTATTATTTGCCACTTCCTCGCCATGCTACGCGAAGATTATGGAAGTCACACCAATACAAATGCTTCGATCCAATTAATGAATTTCGTAAGGGAACAGTATAAAAACCTGGTTTATCAAGGGGCGAAGCTTTTTCTCTGTCATTGAAAAGGATCCTGCGCAACGTGGGCTGGGAAGCTAGTGACAATACAAGTATCCCCTGTAGAACGGGATTTGATTAACGCGCGAAATTAATTGCGACAGTTTCTTTATATACGCGGCAGAAGTTTTAATTAATTAACCGTGTTAATTAAGGGATAACTGTATGTAACCATATTTTTGAAACTTCACAAATACGCAATGAGAGCGAACTTAGTTACAGAATGGCGGTGTCACGAAAACTAGATGTTTATGCTGTTCCCTTACAAAATTCACTAACTGGATCGAAGCATTTGTACATTGGGGTGACTGTCAGAATGCTTCGCCTTCCTCTTGCGGAGCTTCGTGAGAACGTGGCAAATAATAGATGTAGACAGAGCTATTTAAAAAAAAAAGTAATACTGTGGAACCTGGTTAACTGAAACCTAGATAACTCGAAGTATTTATTCCGATTCATTTTCTTTCACCAATCGTCCAACATAACATGTTAAATCAAGATGGTTAACTCGAAGTCTGAATTTTTTTCACCCGGCCGTTTCGAGTTAACCAGGTTCCACCTCAGTGAATAAGTTTGATCATGACGCAGATCTCGTTCCTAAGACATTGTGGGAATCGAAGAACACTTATTTATCCGGGAGTCTTTTTTCATTACGTTCAATGGCACCGTGTAACTCCCCTACATTTGACATCTGAGTCCCGCATAGAGCTATTTTAAGCTTCTAAAATCTTAAGTGGCGTATTTCACGATAACATCTCATTCATTAATGGCGTTTCTAAGTTTTAACTTACTTTTGTATTTCTTTGGTTTTAGACTAATGCTAATAGACAGTTTTGTTGTATCATCGCTTCGGATGGAGTGTTTTTACATTTAATTACATTAGTTTTATATTGAAATTCAATGGATGAGTTGTTTTAAATACATTTGTAAAAAATTACAAAATAAAGCAAAATTTTGCTGAAACTTTCTATAATCAATATCTAAAAATACGTAAACGCATTTTATGCAGTTAAACTAACTATGCAAAAATTAGCAATAAAATTATATCAATTTTTTAAAATATTTACCAATAATCTTTCACTTAAACTAAATCATGAAAAGTTGATAAAAGTACTTATTAATAATTAACAAATACGTTAAATTCTTATTAAACATTCCCTTACGGAATTATAAATAAAAAGTCAGAGTTAAAGTTACAATGCATAAAAATTTTTCTATTTTTACTTAAGCTTTTAGAGGAACATTCTTCATAATTAATATGATGCCCTATAGGGCAACAATTAAGCACAGTTTCTTTAATATAAAAATTCTTTATAATTTCTAGTTGTATAAAGATCTGGTAATTTATCAAAAAATAAAAAATAAAAACTTTTTAATAAAAACTATTATAAGACTAAAATATTGGTAACTTTGCATTTTGAAAAATTTAATTTTTCTTCATATTCTTTTATTTTGATAAGGACAATTATCTATAAACAATTAATGCTGTTTGTTTGAAATGTTACATATATACCAGATAATTCCTTACAAGGAGACAATCATAATTCAATAAATCAAATTTATTAATGAAAATCTTTTTCATATTTCATTTTCGTATAATTTAAATGTAAAAGTTTTCATTCGAATAAGCAAATGATGAAATTAGTTAAAATAAAATCATTAACATAAAAGAAACATGACAGATATTATTGTTTAACTTATATTTATATTCTATCTTTTTAATATTTCATCACTTATTTGATTTCCAAACATACTATATTTAATTTGTGTGATATATTTTACAGTCATATAAAATTATATACTGTTTACATTATCACAAATAGCAAGTATAAATAATATGTACAGTACTATATTATCAGTATAAATTTAAGCATCTACATCAGTGATTCCCAACTAGTGTGTCATGAAGCCATTTGAAGTATGCCACAAGATAGATAAAATTACAGCTACACATTTTAAAATTTGTAAAAAATAATATATAGCTGTATGCATAATCAACTACATTTCAGAAGTTTGTACCAATAAACTTTCATAGAAAAAGGATTGAAAAAGCTCCATGGTCAACCTATTGGCCAGTTCAGTAATATTTAATAAAATGTGTTGAAATGTTTGCATGATTGTTTAGTGTGCCATAGGTCCAAAAATATTGAAAACATTTGATCTACATTAATACAAGCCAAGACAGAACAAAGCAAATGTAACTTTTTATTTGCAGTGTACTGATAATTGAGATGTGGTGACTAGGTTCTTTCCATAGCTAGATTAGATCTCTGTTCTTTATGTAGCCTTGCTGAACATTTCAACTATATTTTATTTTTTAAATATTTTCATGGTTTTTTTCATTCCAACAGAATTTTTAAGGGTTTCAACTCATCCAACTTAGAGCATGTCTTGCTTTACCTTTCCTAACTATAGGCTGTCTTTTTCAATAACGTTTTTTATGGATGTGCTGTTTCAATATTAAACCTATAGACAAATATAAAATTAAAAACTAAATATATTTTTAAATGATATATTACCAGCTTCTGTATTCTGGTTTGAGCCTCAGTATCTACTTTTAATGTAATTTAGAATTTTCATTTTCTTTGTTGTATTATTCAATTTTTAAATTTTGTTTTGTATTGTTGTTTGTTACTATTTTACTTACAGGTTTCTTTGGTTTGCTGCATGTGAGAGGTGGTCATCTTAAGTCCATCTGAACCTACCTTATTGCATTCAAAAATAAATAAGCAAAATAAAACTTCAACTTCAGAATTTAAATGTCTGATATAATTTGTGCATTTCAGCTAATTTGAAACAAAAAATTACTGTATCATTATTTGAGCTGAATAATAATTAATAAAATAAAAAATTTTTAGTTATGTTATTCTTTTGAATCTAAACAAACACTTGCATACAATAGAAAGCACTATTTTACTTGCATTACAAATACAGTAGAGCATCAATTATCCGACTCCCGATTAACCGACTTCTTGGTTAACCGACCGCATTCTAGTCAGCAAATTCAAATGTCCGCTAGTGATGTGGAGCTACAATATTTGGTTATGTCTTGGCTACTTTAATATTATTTTTGTTAAATTTTTGCATGTTTTAGCTGGCAGCACTGGCTCGACCATGAAAGGGAGGCTAGTATTTAAACCAGGTCTAATGCACTATACTAATAATGTATTTTTTCATACTTTTCGGTTATCCAACTTTTCAGTTATCCGACCAACCCCAGTCCCCAATTAAGTCGGATAATCAATGCTCTACTGTAATCATAATAAACAAATTAAAATGTCACTTTTCATAAGGATTTATAAGGAAATTGACAAATTATCCAGCATAAAAATAATTAAAAAATATATTTAAGAACATTATTTTATTACATTAATGAAAATAGTATAGATGATAAATAATAAAAACAAGTAACAGAATATCTAACAGAAATGGAAAACTCTGGGATTTTCTAAGTATTACATATAATGTTGCCAGATTTCTATGATTGAATTAAAAAAAGTCAGAATGTTACTATTCCAACTTTCACTTTATCCAATTCCATCCCAAGTAGAGTAAAATTAAATCATTTTTTTGGTTAATAAAAAATATAAACACAATATTTACATAAATTTTGATTTAAAAATTATAGTTTCATATCTATATATATAAAAATGAATGTGTGTGTGTGTGTGTGTGTGTGTGTGTGTGTGTGTGTGTGTGTGTGTGTGTGTGTGTGTGTTTGTCCTTCATGCACTACCACACCATTTATCCGATTGCCATGAAACTTCGGGAAGTTGTTTAATACACTTCCACGAAGGTTTCTGGCACATGTGAAGACCACCATTTCCCCCTTTAAAAAATATATTTATATATGGATTAAGGCTTTTATGTCCAACAGATGGCGCTAACTTCTGACAACCTAAGTTTGCTTTTCTGTGAGGCATTATGCTTTTCTGTGAGAATAGACTAAAGCAGATCATTTTCTATCTATCTATATAAATAAAATATAACGTTCGTTTGTTCCTACCAATTCCTTTGAAATTTTGACACAACGTTGCATTTGAATACGCACGTGTTTTTATATAATATACATGTCGAAATTCCCCTACTGGGTGGAGATGGACGGGATTAAGGCTTACCGTGAAGAACTCGGCTTCTATTATACTATTTTCCATGCGTTTCTTTGCGTTTTTAATTGCGTTTTAATAGGTTACGTCAACAGAATATACACTAAAAAGAGATTTTTCGATATTCCCCAGCGGGGAAAGGGACAGGATTAAGGCTTACTGTGAAGAACTCGGCTTCTATTTATACTATTTTGCATGCGTTTTTTGCGTTTTCATAGGTTACGTCAACAGAATATACACTAAAAAGGGATTTTTCGATATTCCCCAGCGGGGAAAGGGATAGGATTAAGGCTTACCGTGAAGAACTCGGCTTCTATTTAAACTATTTTGCATGCGTTTTTTGCGTTTTTAATTGCGTTTTAATAGGTTACGTTAACAGAATATAAACTAAAAAGGGATTTTTCGATATTCCCCAGCGGGGAAAGGGACAGGATTAAGGCTTACTGTGAAGAACTCGGCTTCTATTTATACTATTTTGCATGCGTTTTTTGCGTTTTTAATTGCGTTTTAATAGGTTACGTCAACAGAATATACACTAAAAAGGGATTTTTCGATATTCCCCAGCGGGGAAAGGGACAGGATTAAGGCTTACTGTGAAAAACTCGGCTTCTATTTATACTATTTTGCATGCGGTTTTTTGCGTTTTTAATTGCGTTTTAATAGGTTACGTCAACAGAATATACACTAAAAAGGGATTTTTAGATATTCCCCAGCGGGGAAAGGGACAGGATTAAGGCTTCTATTTATACTATTTTGCATGCGTTTTTTGCGTTTTTAATTGCGTTTTAATAGGTTACGTCAACAGAATATACACTAAAAAGGGATTTTTCGATATTCCCCAGCGGGGAAAGGGACAGGATTAAGGCTTCTATTTATACTATTTTGCATGCGTTTTTTGCGTTTTTAATTGCTTTTTAATAGGTTACGTCAACAGAATATACACTAAAAAGGGATTTTTCGATATTCCCCAGCGGGGAGAGGGACAGGATTAAGGCTTACTGTGAAGAACTCGGCTTTTATTATACTATTTTAGATGCGTTTTTGATTGCGTTTTAATAGGGTACGTCAAGAGAATGTATACTAAGAAGGGATTTTTTGAAATTTCCCCCACGGGGTAAGTGTTATACATTTATAATAGATACATTTTGAGCCACAACAACGTGTGGCCGGGTCAGCTAGTTGACTATAAATATTTGAAAATTTTAGTTTAATTTAGAATTTAAAATATTTAATCAAAAATCATAGCTTTCTGTGGAGAAGGATATGCACTGATATATAAAGATATGCTTGTGAGGAAATCTGCTACTGCCATTACAAAGCATAGGCAATGAAAAATGAAAATAAAAAGAAATTGCATACTTTCTTGTTTCAATAAAGGACAACTTACAGTTTACCTAAAATAAAGGACGTGTGTCAACCCAAATTACATATATTATTAGACTCTGTTATATTTACAATCTATATAAACAGCAAATATTTTACATGTAATATTTTTATAAATTTATTTTTAATGTTAAATAAAAAAAATATTAAAAAAACTGAAATATCAGTGATTTAAAATTTGCTAACAGATCCAGAAGAAAATTACCTAGAATAGCGAATGATGTTTTATAAACAAATAGAATCAAAATTTAATTAAACAAAATTTAGCTTTATATTTATATAAATTTTTCTTTCAAATTAATAAATATAAAATTTAAAAGTACATCAGTTTACTTTCAAAATATTATAAAATTCTATAACTCTGTACATAGATATGAACACCTGAACTATCAAGAGAAAAACATTTGATATGAATTGGGATATTGATTTAAAAACTTATCATTTGATGGAAAAATATTCACAATATTTTGAAAAGAAGTCAAAACAATTAAAGACTGAAAATGTTAAAAACAGGTTATAGGAAAATGATGAATTATTATTGGTAACTTTCCAATGTTAAGATGATTAATAAATTCTAGACTTACCAGGAAAAGCAAGCATAAATAAAATAAGAAAAAGGATTTATGAAATTTTTTTTGTGTCATGTGAAAAATAACATTAAAAAAATTTCCTAAATAACATTAGTTTTACATCATCATTATAATAAATTTAACATTGTACATTTATTAAGAACAGATGTACTGAACATCTGATTGAAGTTGTCAATAAATATACATAACTTAAAAAAATACATTTTTTCAGTGTGAAAAGATTTCATATTTTTCTAGAATACAATCACCCAATTTACAGTTAAAAATAAAGGTAATAAATAAGTATGTACTTACAATGACTAACTGGTTAAATTATGTTAAATCAAATTGGTTAGATGCTTTTTTTACATCTAAAACTTATTAGGCTAAGCTGCACCAGGAATTTTTACATCAATAGAAATTATTATATAATAAATAGTTTTGGCAGCAATTATTAAATAAATTTGAAAATCCAGGTTTGATTAAGCACACATTTCCATTAGCTGTAAGAGGAAAATTAATGTGTGTTCAAATCTGAAGTAAAACATGTACAATGTCAAATCTAAAATGACAATAGATTCTGGATATAATACTCATTAAATTAATTGCATAAAGTTTTTATGTAATTCAATAAACTTATTGAATTTGCTAACTTTTATCAATCACTTAAAACAACTTCAATTCAATATTACATTTAAAAATTATGAATATGAATAACCAAATTAAGTTATAATTTTGTAAGAAAGGAAATAAATACTACAAAAACTAACTTTTTAGACTCTTTTATGTATATTTGAAGTGCTTCTAATTCTGTTTTCAAAATTAGATAGTTTAATATTATAGCAATGTTTTTGTTGTATTCAAAATAAAATTTGGTAATATTTTAAGTTTAAATGTTGTTGGAAACAGCAAACAATAGCAGGCCAGATGTTGTTCATTCAAAATGGAGGAAAACATTTGTTATCATTATAATATATCTGTTTTTTTGCTGCTTATAGGTGTATAGTAGTGTTTATTAGTACATTACACCAGAATAATAATAGTGAATGTATAGTCTAAATACTCTTGCAACAAAGAAAAAATTTGTGAGATAAAAACTGAAATTTTTCTAAATTACAGAATTCAGTAATAATGTATTTTGCTTTTATTTTAAATATAAAACAGAAAATAATTTTAATATTTTAAAACTGTTTCAATTTAAATTTTACAAATTGCAAAGAACAGAAATGTACTTAGCTTCCTCCTCATCAGAAATTTATAATATGAATTAGACAACATTAGACTTTTAATATTTTTTTAGAAATGGGCTTATGATGCAGTCTGAGAACTTTTTCCACAGTTTGACTTAATTGTCCGGTCCAATTGGTCAGAAAAAGGCTAACAAACTTTGTTGCTATAATATTGCACATGTGATTATTGTGATTTGAATGTGCACTGTCAGTGTTAGCCTTACACCACAGTACTGGGCAGTTTTTCAAGTATGGTAAAATGATTTGTACCAGCTTAACTTTCAAACCAGCCTGGCAAGGATTTGTGTATGTCAGTACACCATCAAAAAAATTTTAATATTTTCTAAATAGAATTAATTAAATTAAGCAGACCTCTAAAACGTTAAATGAAGAAAAGATTCTAAGCCACAACCATTAAAAATTATTTACAATAGTGGTGCCAAACTTTTCAATTTGTGTGCCTATTTATGCTTAAGTCATAGACAGGCAGCCACAAACTTTTTGTATATTCTACATAAATTATGAATAATAAAAATAGGCCTATTTTTGGTATAAGTGTTATATCAAAGATTTTCATGAGCTAGATTTGGCCCAGGAGCCAAAGTTTCAGCACTACTGATTTTCATTATAAAAATGGAATAAAAAATATTTCTTTCATTCTTTGATGTATTTCATATTTCACACAAATTTAGTTCTACAGTTTTTATTTTGTTGTTTTAACCTGAATCACATACAGATATTTTTAGTAACTTCCAAGAGAGTTTTAGAATCAAAGGAATAAGTCTAAAAAACTTTTAAAAAACCTCTAAAATGGATGAAATTTAAATCCTTTGCAAAAACATTAATATCAAAAATTTTATTATAAAATCAATATAAAGGTTAAATTGATAGTAAATTTTTATATTGATATTTCAAGTATTTTAAAATTTTCTATAATTTATAGTTACATATAAGTCACTATTTTTTAAATGTATTTTTAATTTTGTTAATCATAAATTAGATTTTACATATGCATTGAATCTCATATAATCAAAATATGATGATGATGATGATACACAGTTAGGGTACACCATGAAAATGCACACTAAGAAGGAATTTTTGGAAATTCTCCCCGTGGGGAGAGGTAGAAGATTAAGGATTTCCCTGAAGAACTCGGCTTCTACTGTTCTATTTTAGATGCAGTCTTTTGCAGGAAATCAAACATATTTTTAGACTCATCTAAAAATCCTCTAATTAACCTTGGAAGAGGGTGACCTAATTCTTGCAACTGGTGAAAAAAGTAAGATCTATAAAGGTGAAAAAAGTATCTATCTGGTGAAAAAAGTAAGAAAGAAAGTAAGAAAAAAAAGATCTATCTGGTGAAAAAAGTAAGAACTATAAAGTTTATCTTACATAAGGATTTAGCACATCAAGTGCCCAATCTAACACATTTTAATAATTCTTTATTTCTCTACTGCACACAATTTAAAGAATTTTTAAAAACGTGTTAGATTAGGCACTCAGTATGATAAACTCTTACATAAGATAGTATTTGATTTATATTTAAAAAGATTATGATATAATATAGTAGAAGGGTTAGAAGTACAAAATAATTTAATAATCTTAATCTTTGCTGTTGTTATTTTTTGCCCAAGCAACGCTGGGCTCATCTGCTAGTAATATATAAACTTTAAAACCAAAAAGATGCTAACAGTTGAAAGAAGTCAGTAGTATATTGGGATTAAATATTTTTTTCGGTGATGTGATCTTGAAGCTATGCATATGATTTTGAGACTTATAACATTTTTAAAAACAGCCATTCCCAATAAATTGCCGATTCCTTGTATTGTTTAGTATCTTTACCAATTTTTAAGACTTTTTCTCTAAATACATAGAGCAGATTGTTATAAGGAAATAACTTTACAATAGTATAATTGGTTGTACAGCTTATAAGCTGTACAATGAATCAATTACAATATGAAAAATCTTATATTATTTAAACAAAATCATATAACCAATGCAATAATTTAAGTTGTCAATACTATACTATCATTTTATAGTAGAGAATATACCTACAGATGTATAATTCTTAACAAAAAATCATTATAACTAATTACAATTATATTATCTTATGAATACAATATATTTTTTAAAATGCTTTATATTTTTATTTATCGTGAATTATTAATTTAAATATTTTATATTTTATTACAGATGTTATGTATATATGTCTAAGGATAATGTATGTCAGTAGGTACAGTGAAGAAAAAAATTATCAAAACAACAATGTATTTTAAAATTATTAATAGAATGTCTTTAAATATTAAATATTTTCTGTAGAATTGTTTTAAAATAGATTTTCATATTAATAGCATAAATAATAAGGTACAGGTACTATAAATAATTTACTGTAATGTAATAATTTATGTTGTAGCTGAACTAATAATGAATAGATAATAACTTTTGTACACAAAGTTACATAATACAAATATATTGATCAAATATATTGAATTATAGCACCAGAGCACAGAATAAATCTAAATATCAAAATGCTCTGTATCTAAAATGTATAATCAGTGCTTTATGTATTTACAATTTTACACGTAACAGTAAAAAATAGCTGTAAAGATATTTACCGCATTTTACAGACTATAAGACGCACTTTTTTCTTCGAAAAAGTGACTCCAAAATTCAGGTGCGTCTTATAGTCCGTAGCATCTTATAGGTATTTTTTTAAAAAATTGCTTAAAAATTAAGGTGCATCTTATAGTCCGTAAAATACGGTATAATCATTTTATAGTAAAAAAAGCTATATAGTTATAAACAGTAAAAAATGTTGGGTTTTTAAAACATTTATTCATGCCTGTATCTAAAATTATATGATTTTATCACAAATATCAAAAAATTAATACATGATAGTAAATGAAATATACTTTATCAAATGAATCATGTGTGGTCATGAATGATGATTAATGACAAAGAAAAGAAATATATTTGTTCATATTGCCAAGTGGTAATCATAAATGTAATAAAAAAATATATTTACCAAAACAATGAATAAAGATTGTAGGATTAATAATTAATATTTAGTAATTAAATAATTAAAAAATACTAATATACACAAACCTGACAGTGTATCTTCTGCTTCTGAATCAGATTTGACAGGAGAATCACTTTCTGAAAATATTTTAAGAAAATTATATATTTATCATTATAGTGTTGTTAATAATTTAATAATAACGAATGAAATATTTAAATTTTGTTTAAGCGGGAATTTATGAAAATGGCCTTGAACAGGATATCCCCTTCTTTCAGAAATGAGACAGTACCATTACAGACAGGTCATGGCCAAATTATAAAAGTTTAATTTTTTAATTTCGTTTACGTAAACGAAATTGAATCTGAAAACATCTTTTTAAAGTAAATGTTACGAGTACTTACACTCGTTGCGTACAAACTACAACAGTATTCTACAATACCCATTATACTTCTAAAATTGACAATACTTTTAGTACTTTTAACATAATTATGAAAGTTAGGTATAAACGTACTAAAATATAATTAATCTCATATATTCTGCATTTATTTATTTTTAAAACTAAGAAAAATTGAATAAACTGCCGCTTGTTATTATTGTATGACTCAATGTGTTATACAAAACAAGCAATAATCGTTGAGACTGTGAATATGATTTATTGATCGACGCTACATAGTACATATTTTTATTTTCATATCTTATCTCAAAGGAATCTTTCCGAAACATCCCACTGCGTTACTCGCAAGATACAAAGACGTTAGCTAAATTAATCGAAATAAATAAAGCTCGGTTAATTACTTGTGTAAAGAAATGGAATGGCTACACTCATTTCCTGAGTTAACGTGTTTTTACTAAAAACAAATACTAACAAAATATTAAAAAAATACCAGATAATTTTCGATATATTATCGTTACGATTTCAATTGTTTTTTCGTTTTAAACACAACATTACAACACAAGATATAACTGTTCTAAATACAATCGTTTTAATACAATATTTAAAACTAAACAATATTTAAGTTTCATTGGCTGATTTTAAAATACGTTCAACCAATCATTTACGCAGGAACAATCTGTATAGACAAAGCAGACATTTCTCCTCTCTAACGATTCACCCCTCTAACCGACAAATGGTACATTACGTTTAATAAGA
Organism: Centruroides vittatus; assembly: GCF_030686945.1. Classification (NCBI taxonomy): domain Eukaryota; kingdom Metazoa; phylum Arthropoda; class Arachnida; order Scorpiones; family Buthidae; genus Centruroides; species Centruroides vittatus. Next base: position 552,217 of record NW_027122565.1, read on the forward strand.
TGGCAATAGGATAGAGGCCAGATGTTGATTATAAACATTAAAATTCTGCATATACGCATTATTTAAAATACATATAAAATATTTATCTGTTTTAAACGATTTCACAGTAATAACTATTTTTCTTTCATTTGTTACGTTTTGAAGCAACTGCAATATGTGAAAAAATGGTACACATTCGATATGAATAATTATACGTATACATACGAACTGACAAAGCATTTTCAGTAAATTTTTGAAGATTAATTAAAATTTTCCAATAAACAATACTGTTATGTTTCATAAAATCAAAATATATTCGTAAACATACACAGTTAAAATATATAACAAAAACATCCTGTAAATACACTGCATTACGTCCACAATTGTTGTTTTTATGATATCCGAAAATGGCGTATTTATTCCCGTAAATCATGTTTCCTGCCTAGACCCTTGGAGCAGCGAATGGTACTAGTCCGACGCCATTTTCTGTGACTTTGGTGTCACGAGTTGATATATGACTAGTAATTTGGAGATTAGAAAATTTCTTTTTACACAGTATAACAAAAAGATTCAATCGAACTGTCATTTTTATATTTACAGCACTTTTATACGTAATTCATTATAGAGAACATATATGTTGCGCGTTGATTAAACTAATATAAACTATATGTTAACCCTGAAAAAGCACTTAAAATGACCTTATTATATCGATATTTCCATTAATTCTAAACATAAAATGCGCTTATAAAAATTCAACAGAATTTTCCATCTGAATAAACTCGTTATACAGCAATGCAGTGGCACAACGACCTTCAAATACGAGCATGCGCAACACTAGTCACTACGAGAAGGAGAAATTTTTAACAAATGATACGATTGGTCAGTTGGAGAATCAGACAGAAAAACAGAATCATACATTGCTGTTAAAAACCGAATAATGTTTTTAACAGTAAAAACAAATATCACTCTTAAATTAAATAAAATAGATATCCAACTGCACCTTTTCTTAAATACAAAGTTGGTACAGAGAACCTATTGAGCTTCTTTTTTAGGGTGCTAGTGAAGCACATATCTTCGAAGTGCTTTGGACATAGTCTGTACGAAGAATTTAATTTGGATGCACTCTGGCTATCCAGTTCAGGACTTTTTATAACGTCTAACCACTTCTTTAATCTGTTTAAATTAAAAGAAACTGAATATAAGTAACATTAATTTTTTTTATACTTACGTATATAAGTAAATGTTACGTTAATGTATAAATTTTTTGAAGATGTAAAATATTATATTTATGATTTAGTAAAAAGATAATAACTTATTTACGCATATATTGTGCATTATTTAAATGTATGCATGCAGTATATATATCTATATACTGTATACATACACAGCATAATTATATAATATTATATATTAACGTCTACATATAAGCTTCATATATAAGTTATCGTAATTAAAATTAAAAAAACAAGTTTATGAATATAATGTTTATCAAACAAAATAGCTGCCACGTCATCTCGACTCAGCTGGAATTAGGATATGTCATATATGAAAAAAATATATATATTTTTACTATTTAAATGTCGTTAAAAATGACACCGTTACTTCATAAAACATATTTTATTTTTTCTTCACTTACAAAAGAAAAAAAAAACATTGATCGAATGCTTAGTCTGTTATCAAACAATAAATTTATTTAATGCTTACCTTTCGGGGTTTTTAGGGAAACGAAATAAACATTCACAATCCCCCCTTTTGGTTTTACATAGAAAGCATCTCCTATAGGCCATGTCATTAAAACTAACGTATGATCGCGCTTAATATCTTGGATGCACATACAGATCTATGTGAGAGGGCGCTGCGTAATGACGTAACGAAACACATGTACAGTACGTTCTGGAAATCATCGTTGTACACATATTTTCTCGTTTTCTCCGAAATATCTTAACATTTAATTACAAATTATCAAGCTGCAGTATTTAATTATCACTACGATTTTATTTTGTCGTATTAAATTATATATATATATTTTTTCTTTTTGTAATATGAATTTCTCGCCAAACAAGCTTAGTCTGGTAAAATGTTTTCCAGTATACTTTAAACGTAATCAACATTAGTAGATTATCAAATGAGTTTAGAAAACTTAATAAAATGAACTTTATACTTATTATCTACTTTAAACAATAACACGAAAAATCTTATTAACATGAAAAAACTGTAGTTCTGGTTATAAAAATATAGATCGTAATGTATTATTTACTAGATTTAGAGTGAAATAAACTGGATGTGCCACTTTTCAAATGGAATATCACTGTAAAAATCGATAAAGTTGCATGTAGAAAGTACAGTACATCAGGATCATTTTTAAGCGAATCACCTGCGTTAGAAACCAAACACTTGTTTTTCTATTGTCATTCTCTATACACCTACTGAATAGTTAAACATAGATTAACTAGCCGAAGCTATATGCCAATATTAGATCTAGGTTATTTTTGGAGTAAAATAATCAATACATTTATATTTACAATAAACGTTTTTAAAATAAATAGTTAAATATTGTTTAGAAAATTTATATATTGGAATTATATTTTACGTTGATTATTAAATAACTCCAATTAATGTTTTTTTTTTTTAAACCAATATGGTTATAACATTTTCGGTTACAAAACATGTTATAAAAACTTGTATGGTTAATACGCGGTTAAAGATTCAAAAGCAGCAAACTTTTATAAATATAGATAGAAGTGTTTCTTTTGTGTGTAACTTATTGTTAGCGACCTTCTTTAGAAGATCCTTAGAAGACCGTAAACCAGGAATTACCAGGAATACGTCTATGCCCAGGGGTTTCGCGCCCCACTGATTCAAAAAAAGTGTTTATATCCATTGTACTTTGCTATGCAAATTTACAATATATTATATACACATATATTTAAGAAACGATTTTTATATAATATTTTATTAAATTTCTACATATTAAATAGTTTTACATACTGTACAAAATTATTTATACCTACATTGGATAAATATATATTTATTTCATTCCACGAGATTAACAGTAGTAGCTTAAAGGTATATCCGTAAAGATGTTGTTAATTATAATAATAAAATACAAAATCTGTTTAAATACTTCTGAGGATTCATAAATCGATAAGATTTGTTCAGATTTTATACTTTATTTTATTTTTTATTTTTTAAATATACTGTAAATGATAAAATTTTGAATTACAATAAGTTTAACATCGCGTTATGTGTTATTTGTAATTATTATTTAAAACTCAAAACCAGTTTTTAATTAAAAATACAAATTTCAGAGCTACTTACTGTGCTAAATAAACTGCAAGGAATAAATACTGTTTTTAACCGTCTTCCAAATCAAAATAATTTATTTGTGGTACATAATATAAAATTACAAGATCTAAGAGAAAACCGATATTCTAAAATAAAATTACATTATTTGAATATATTCAAAAAAAAACATTATAAACAGGTTTTTAGTAAATATTACCATCAAAACAAAAGTTTCGTATTTAATTTGGTTGACTTTATAGATGATTTTAATTGCAGATATTATACATAAAAGCACAAAGAAATTGTAATTTTTTTTAAAATAAAATTAGGCAACCTTCAAACATAGCTTCATGCAATTTTCTTACCCATTTTGGGCAATGAGCCAAAGGGTGAAATAGTATTAAAATATAAACTTTAATTTCATAAAAACTTTTACTTATTCTAGCAAAGAAATAATAAGAATAATATCTTTTATAATTTTCTTTGCAAGCATTTTTTATTCAGATTTAATTCCATTACTTGATCTACCAGATGATCACACACATCTTCAAATTTTCATCCAGAAAGAATTTCTATTTTCTGTTTTCCTTTTTACTTTCTCAAGAACATAAAAAAGAAAAAAACATGAAAAATTTAAATTTGTTTTATACATTGCTATTTAAAATTTTAAGTATATTGTTTCTATGTTGAAATTAAATGAAAACATAAATTTATTTAAGCAATTTCTTGGAATTTTAAATTAAACGTGTATCTTTAATTTAATATTCCAATAAATTAAAATATTTGCATATGTGTACAGTACATTAAACATATTACAAATATGTTTAATTTACACATGCGTAGACAATCATTGTTATTTGAAAGGATCCAAAATCGATTTCTACTGGTTAAAATTATCATTGTATAAGATCTGACCTATTGATAAATATGCCAAGAGATTTGCTACCACAGTGTTTACCTGACTGTTTCAATTTAAACACTGAAAAAATCTACACGGAAATAATTTAAAAAATTCTACATTTATGAGTTTAGAGAATATTTTGTATATACGTAGTGTACACACAAATATTTTCTAAAGATATAAATATGTATACATATGTGTAGGTGATCATGAAAATGGCCTGTCTTTTTACTTTCCCGGTTGCTATAGAAAGTATGGCGATCAGTCAAAAAATGATCCCCCAAGATTTTTATATTTTGGACTTACGACACTTTGAAACGTCCAGAAACGCAAAAAAATTCGGAGGTAAGTTTTGTATGTATAGATGTGAATTTCTGTGTGTATGGCACGATTTTGTTCACAATATTTGAAGCCTAACTCCTGTGCTTTTTGTCGAAATTTTCTAAATTTTGCAGGGAGGTTTGTTTATTATGGAATTGATGCTATTAAATTTTGGTTATTAAGGTCGAGGGAATAAGGAGATAAAGGGGTCGTGTGTATATCCAGTAGGGCCAGACTTAATGACGATTTTACTCGTTATTAGTATTTACAAATTTTTAAAAAAAGCTTAATTTTTGAGCGTAGGGATGGGAATACCCCATCCCTACGCTCAAAATTAAGCTTTTTGCTATTTTATAATAGTTAAAAATATAAAACGGTTTTTTAATAAAATATAATTACAGATGGCGCCACCAGAATTTAAATGTTTCGGGAAAGTTTAGCAACTCGTTGCTGGTTTACCGGTATTTCATTTGGAGATATTTTGACTTTTGAATTTTTTAGAATTAAATATACTGTATATATTTTTTTATCATCACAAAAAGAAAAAATAAATAAATAAACACAAACTGTTGCAAAATACGTTATTTTATGCAATTGTAAAATCTTGCCAATAGTTTGTAAAATAAAGTCGACGTTTTTCCATTTTTGACTTAGACCACTTTCGTGTAATCACCGTCACATCTATGCATATACAATATCTGTTCCTTATATAGAACTATGTCCACATCAGTGGCGTTGTCAAAGATTTGATCGTATTTCAGTTTTTTTTTTTTTCCAGTTTATCTGAAAACGTTGCTAAGCATTTTCCTGTTAGTAATTGATAAGCAAATGCATCCTTCTCATAAATATTGTACGTAACATACATCTTCAAAAATGTAGAATTTTTTAAAGTTACTCAGTTACATAATTCCTATTATTCATTTCAAAAGTTTTTGTTATAAAAAATATATATATAATATATTTTTATATAATTGATTTGGTGTGATACGGCAACACAATAAATATGTGCGTAATATGACAAGGATGTGCCGCCCAGGATGATTTTCTATGGAAAACTGTTCACTGTTTAGTTATCAGACACGTGGAAAAAATCCAGAAAACTCCACATCGGCCCATTGGTGAGACCGCGAACCGTGTTCAGTGATTTCATCCATTCGACTAATTACTGTTTATTGACAGCCGAATGGCCGAGCGGGCCTACCGCTCCGGGACACCCAGGATCGAATCCGGACGGGTCGAAAAATCCCCAAGAATTTTGAGTTGTTCCGTTCGGATATGTTGGGCCTCGTCCTTCATTCCATTGCGGGCTCTGGCCGAACCCATAATGGACTTGCTAAAAGAGGTTCTCTTAATGCCTACAGGATGGAAATAGTTTAAAAAAAAAAAAAATTACTGTTTATTGACAAGGAAATGTCATTTGACCTTAATAACGTTTCATTAGAACGGAAAACATATAATCTTAAATATTTTATACACTCTAATTTAATAAAGTAAAAATTGCATTACAAATACTAGTCGTATCTTGCTTGCTCGCCATATACTAAGTCGTACCTTGCTTGCTCGCCACATCCTTGGATATCCAAGGATATGGAGAGCAAGCAAGGTACGATTAGTATTTGTAATGCAATTTTTACTTTATTAAATTGTAATTTCCGCTAGCCCTTTTTTATAAAAAAAATTTTATACACTCCTTTCGGTCATCCTCGAAAGTGTCAGGCCTGTTTTGTCACTAGCCTTTGGAAGTCCGACTATTTTTTTTATTTTTGTCACATCCCTCTATTTTTCTCAAGTCTTTCTGAAACGATTTTTTTTTTCTTTCGTGTTTTAACATGCAGTCATCAAAAATAAGAAATTAGCAGATAGTGATGCTATATCATCTCTACTTCTACGCCAGTAGCCATTTTAATATTATGAAAACAAAGATGCAGTTTTCTGCAACTCATAAAAATGTATCTGGTTTTTTATATACCTAGCTATATTTAGATGTATTTACCGTCTTTTATGTTGTTCATTACTGTACAATTTTCATGTTTTTGAATAACCTTCGTATATAGTATTGGTTTCTCTTAATACTGAGCGTAATCAATGAATGTATAAGAAGTAACAAATCAAAATAAAGCATTAAACTTCAGTATTTATTTTTTGTATTTAGCATATATCAAACAGCATATTATTTCATGCTATTAAAATATTTTTTCGTGTAGTTCGTTTATATTACAAATGCATTATTTTTCAGTTTTGTCACTCTTCGCTTTTATCATCCACTCTTTCCAAGTACGAAATGGGTGGTAAAAAATGGGACGCGTGTACAAGGAAACACTAGCTTATAAAAAAAAATTTAATAAAAATTTATCTAAATTTACTCATCAAGCAACATCAGTTTTAAATAACTTATTTGTTGTTCTTTTAACTTAAATACAGTACATCAATTATTTTTTTATATTAACAATAAAACCCTAATTTTATCTTTACATCAAATGGTAAATACGTAAAATGTAATAAAAATTTTAATACTAACTATTCTGTAAAACTGCTTTTATTTATAGTTAAAATAAAAAATTGGTGATATAACATTAATGACTGATATATGCTAATTTAATTACATCACGCAAAAAAATAACTGTATAAATATAATTATATAATGCACGAATTTATTGAAAATCCATGCAGATAATATTGATGTCATTTATAAAAATCTTGATCGCAATATATTGCTTTCAATTAGTTTCATTGACTACTTTCATTTCAATAAAATTCAAAAAAACAAAATTATTATTACATTAAAAGTATGTTAACAATGCCTTTATGTCCTTAAATGTCTACTACAACTTACTTATAATAATAGGGATTATGTCCTATTACTACGTAAGGAAGTTCTAGTAGACAATTATAAAGAAATTCATTGAAAATATTTTAATAGAATTACATTTATATAATAATAAATTAAATTGAAATTGAAACTGTACATTTATATATTTTCGTATAATATACAATATTGTATATACGGATATGTCCATAAATTTTTCTATTGTAAAATTTCTATTTTTGTAGAGGAACCGTGGCTTAATGCATCGACTTTTAATACTCGTTATTTAATACATCTCAATTATTAATAAATACAACGGTACTTGTATTTATAATAACGGTAACGGTAATAAATACAACAAATACAATAAATACAATAAAAACCTCTGAACAACGACCAATGAGGGGAAGATAAAAAAACGGCCGTTGTTCGGAGATTATGCTGTATACATTTTTGTTCAAAAATAGAAAAAAAAAATGATTTAACGATTCGCCTGTATCTAATTAATTTTTTTCACTTGAACAGATGAGGAATTTTTACATAAAATTAGCATTAATTTCATTTTCTGTATAATTTATTCAGTCTGTAAAGCTTTCATTTCAAATATATTTCCTCATAAGCTATAACCGGTATAAAATTCTTATCGAGGAATCTATAACAGTAAGTACTACAACCATTTGTATATTTTACTTAAAGAAAAATATTTTATCAGCCTGATAATGAAAGACAAATTTATCTCCCGTAAAATAGTCATTTTGTTTAAAAAACGTTCAGAGAAATTATATCAGAAGCTCTCTAAAGTTTAGAGAGCATTGTTTAGAGTCTAAACCAGAAAGCTGACATACTTTTGAATCGCATTCAAAAGGATTCAAGAGGTTCTATTCCTGCCGGAACGAATCACTATGTCCTTGTATAGAATCGAATCCTCTTTGTTTCCTCGCTCCCCTACAAGAAAACCAATCTACTCAAGGTCAAATTTATATTCGTTTGGAAGCAAAGTAAAACGAAAATTCCATTCTGCCACAATAAACTCATTCATATTTTATTACAATTAATTTTATATTAAAACAATTAAAAAAGTATATGAATACATAAAATGTTTCAAAAGGTAGCCATTTTAAATAAATACCTGCAAAGAGTAGTTTTTTCGTCTTCTAATCTTCAGATTTTGTTTTCTTAACAGAACAACTCCAGTCGTTTAGTATCTTGGTCAATGAAACTAATAGTTCATTGATAATGCCGTTTAATATCGGTAAATAAATCATCTTTCGAAATACAATATAAACCGGAACGACGTGAAATATATTCGAACAACCGATATTTGGTTAGCTACACGAAAACGTATGTTACTCGCTCATAAGTGAATCTGATATGCTGAATGACGATTACATTTTGACTGGTAGGCCTATATATTATTAAAACGCATATTTAAAGTAATATTGAAAATATTCCATACTTTTTATAAATACTTCTGAAAGGTTTCGTACTAATTACCCTTGCTCATAACTGATGTTTACAGTGTTTTTTAAAATTCGTTATGAAATAATTGTTGTATCTATCGTGACATACAGAAATGTGTCCAAAATCAATAAATATATATATTTATTATTTATTCAAATATTAAACACAATATTTATCCTTAAAATGATTTTTTTTAAATAATTCTGATTTAAAAAAGGCATAATTATGTTTTGTTGTCTTACAGGTTTACGCCATTAACCATATCTTAAAATGTAATTACTGCTCATTGCCAGGAAATGATATCCGACCTTGGAAATTTATTATTATGATAGAAAAGCTATTTTGATTAAAAATATAAAAAGAAAAAAATATAATCCCAGTACTGTATTTATGAAAACATTTGTTTAGTAGTTAAAACAATTAAAAACATAATAACGTTTACCTGATAATTTTATTGCTTAGTTTAATAAAATACAATAGAGAAATTTAGTGTTACCTATAAATATTAGTTTGTGATTTAATCAATGATTATGGCATACGCGTCGTCAGGGATATAAAATCGATTTTTGAATCGTCAAGGACAGTTTACATACTGCGCATGTTCCTACATTGTTTGTAGCTGATTTTCTGGTTATGAAATTTTCGATCGTTGCAGTAATTCCGATAATTCGAATAGAAAAGAATTAGGTGCAATTATTCAATTTCGACTTTTGCCTAAGTTTTTTCCTTTTCCCTGCATACGTCTCTGTATGGTATACAAAAAACGGATAATATATATTTTTCTGTGAAATATAAAAATAAATTGTTTAGTAAATTAAGAACTGCTTAATAACTGTCTTCAAGGATACACAAAACTTCGACTTCCTTTTACACACTTAGAGACGTTCCGTAATCGCGTATCTATTTATAAACACTAGACAATTTTTAAATTTTACACTACATTCTTAAAAACACACATATGCTAATAAAAGATTTTAATATGGTTTTTTCCTTAGAGATTTTCCTTTTTTATACTTTAAAAATTTACTTTATATTCAATATATCTAACTTTTAGATAATGAAGAACAGACCACAATTTAAAAGTACAAAAAGTATAATTAAAGAATTAAAATTCAAAATCAAACGATCGCGATGCATTCTGGGAATTGACCGTTTACCCATACTTTCGAGGTATGTTGTAACCTCCATACGGGTATTTTAAAGGAAATCTCATGCCGCAATATGTAATTGGCTGCGCATCTCTAATTAATTCTCAAACCAAATTACCTCACATATTGTCTCAAAAATTTGAAGAGTTTATGTCACTGAAAAAAAAGAATAAAAAAGAAAATAACGAATATTTCTTTTTTAAATTCTAAACAATCGAGAGATCTGAATACGCACATAGGAAAATAACGTAACTCCGCTAACGTTAAAGCGCTAAGAATAATTTACTTCACTATTTAATGAAAATGATTTCTATATAGGATTTTAATGCATATACAACATTAACCAAACCTCAGATAATATATAATCACAGGAAAAATGTAAACAGAAAAACAATACCAATTAATATAACAGATGAATAAAATAAACACACGACAGTTAACTTGTAGACGCAATACATTTTCGGTATTGAATTTTCTGACCGTCGTCAATCCCGATATTACTCATTTTTCCTTTATAAATTCACAATGAAATTAAATACACAATCGCATGAAAAACATCGATTATGTTCCTTAATTTAAAATATCTGACTTATATTAATTACTGTAATTTACAATATCACTATTACATATTACCCATTTTTAATTCATCGGAACTCATCTTTACGCTAGTCTTTCGACTTTTTAAAAAGTACAAATTTGATAGCGATTTTCTAAATTATATAAACGTCTTCGATTTGCTTTAAAAAGAAAAAAAAATTAAATAAAAATTTAACATTTCATTTCTCATTCGGTTATCATGAAAATGGTCAGAATCGAAATAAAATCAGTAATAACTGGTAGTTAAATAAAACATAATAATTTTACACAATAATGTACATAAATATAATTATTGTAAAAATGGTCAAAAATATTTACACTATATTCTATGAAATTTAAAAATATATTGAAGAAGCGAGAGAGCGCAAAAAGCCATGTGGAGGCACTTTGTAACAGGAGATGCGAGAATCCAAAGCTATGTATGACCCATTTTATTTTCTCAATAATTCTGTTAAAACTTACACTTACCGTTAATGAAAGTAGTCATGCCATTTTCCTCACATAATACTTTCTGACTAGCATTTTTTGAGTAGCCATTTCTTCTTGAAAGTTTTCTTAAACTCGAATGAGTTGTCAATACACGCCTGGCTCTTATAATACTGTCCTCTTTGGCAATGATTTTCTTGTAATCAACTGTCCCTTCCGATGCATATTTTTGGGCCAACCTCATAACAGTTTTCCTCACTGGTGCCCATTTCGTTCGAAAATGAGCTTTAAATCTTCTTTGCGCTTCGGCTATACTTCCAGTCTGATTATAAAAGTTGACGATTCCCATCTTATGTTGCATGCTCAGCCTGAAGCCCGCCATCTTTGTTCTCCATTAGACAGATGGTTATTTTGTTACTAGCTCTAGTGGCGCCATCTGATGTAGGAAAAATCATCGAGAGGGCAGAAGGTCATTGACACATTATGTTCGATCGTGTTAATATATATTAATAAACTTCAGGATTATTGAGATGACATAAATTAATCGATCTGTTGTTTGATCGATATTATATATATATATATATATATATGCAATATACTGTATATAGTAAAAAGTTGATAACATTGTTTACGATTTGGTAGGAGACGATTACATTGAAGTTTTATCTTACGCATGCTCAGAAATGTCCTAATACTGTACGTCATTATTTAAATTTTCATTCATTTGATAAAAAGCCAAAACATTACATTAGCACAATTATTTCCATATCCAGAAATTAGATGTTGAAAATCGTTTTTTGACTGCAATAATTATATTTAAAATAAGAAATTGTAAGGAATATTTGTTAACTTTTTTAAATTCAAATTGTTTTAAATCCACCAATCAGCGTGAATATAGACAAACGATCTATTCGCAACACAGATATTTATACTGAACTTCTAAAGGATAATGAGAGGGAATTGTAGTATAAAGAGACAAAGACGTTACCTTAACAAAAAATTTTATTCGTGTCTAAAACGCACGACTGTTACAAATTCAAATGCAGCGAGAAACAGTGCTGCCAGTCCAAGAGACTAACTACTATGGGAAGAATGTTGCCACACTGTGACACTACTACATTCTCCCCGACCTACATTACATAATATAGTCCAAATAACTGGACTGACGGCGCTGCCTTGCGGGACGAGGCGACCCGATTACTTCTGTTGGGGATGAGAAAATATCTTCTTCTTCGAATTGGGAGGGATACGCATCGCTCTCGCAATTCGTATCCCTGGAGGAGGCGTTGCCTGAACATCAGAGCTAGCTTGATCAGGAATCTGGGCTGAAATATTAGGGAAGACCGTGCCATCTTTCGAGGATTGAGGCAAAGGTGTCCGCCTATCGGGGTACTGAATGTGAGCGTACTTAGGATTAACCTCCAATAACTGGACTTCCTCTACTAGACGGGCATATTTATTGGTGTGGTTATATGAACATAGTAGGACAGGTCCCAGTGATAGCAACCAAGTGGGAAGGCCAATACCCGTTCCTGTCTTCCAGGGTGTCTGAAAAATCGTTCATGAGGCGTAGAATTTGTAGCAGTGCACAGGAGAGATCGAACAGCATGTAATGAATCGCCTAGTACATCTTCCCACTGATCAATACTTCGATTAGATGAGTGGAGAGCCAAAGAAATTGTCTTCCAAATAATACCATTATAACAAGGGGGGCGCTGCTTGCTGCAAAGAGTGGTGGTGAACTTTTTTGTGAGCTTACTTGGAATTTTAAAATTATGGAAAATATCGAATTTTGGATAATGGTGTTTGAGTTGCTGTTAATAATAAGTGGTATTGAATTAAATCCTGGTCCGGTTGATCGTACTCCGCCGCATTCACAGATCCAATCACCGATATCTACTGTGAAGCGACGTCGTTCTCCGAGCGAACCTTCCTTGAAGTCGGCGAAACTGGAGGATTTTTTCTCTTCAAAGACAGATTCAAGTAAGTCCATTCCTAGGGAGATTATTTCATATTTGGACGACCGGTTTGATAAGCTTTTTTCGACTCTAAATGAAGTTGTTACGAGGATTGACTGGTTGGTTAATTTGCATAATGAACACGACCAACGATTAACTCAGTTGGAGGTTAAATTAGAAGAAATTTTTAAAATTAAAGATGATATGCAGCGAAAAAACAGTTTGATTTTGCATTCTATAGACAAGGTGTCGAATGAAATGAGAAAGAAAAATATTTTGATAAAGGGTTTAACAGACGACAATTCCGATTTGAATAGGAAAGTGCAAAACCTGTTTTCTAAACTGATAGGCGAATCAAGGTCAATTTCAACAGTTAAGATAGTGAAATTTAACCGATCAGATACTGTATTGGTGAAATTGCAATCATTTACAGACAAGAAATTAATTTTCGGTAACGTTAGAAAGATAAAGGCACATGATGCATTGAAGAATATACAAATATTTGATGATTTATGTTGGCGTTCAAGATTGAGACGGAAGAAGCTTCTGCCTTTTCTACACGATTATAAGCTGCAAGGCAGGAGAGTTCGTCTGTTGGCTGATGTTTTGCAGGTTGGCGATGAGAGATATACTTACGACCTAGATAAAGGAGAATTATTGAAACTTGATTTTTTAGTGGAAAATCGATTGGCAAATTCTCAAAATCTTCATTCTCCGATCCGAGCAAGTGTACAGTTGGATTGAAAGTTTCAACATGGAATTCTCAGGGTACCCTCCTGACTAATCTAAGTAATAGTGGTTTTGTTAAACATATTTCTGAAACTGATATTTTGGGATTAACCGAGACTTGGTCTACAGCCCCACTGTGTTCGAGATTTAAAAGCCTTAACTGTAGATTAAAAGTTTTTGAGGTAATGGCTACTAAAAGTTTAGGAAGAGGTAGACCTTCCGGCGGGTTGCTTCTAGGTATAAATGAAGATTTGGGGGAAGTAAATTTGCTGCTGTCATGGCAACATATAATGGTTGTTAGAGTGAAATTTAACCGGAAGAAAAATAAAGGGCTACGAGAAATGATGGTTATATTGGTATATCTTCATATTCCTATCTTTGAAACTTTAATTGCAAAATTGGAGGATTTGATTTCTGATTATACTCCAGATTATGATCTTCTGCTGATGGGTGATTTTAATGCACGAATTGGCTTGAGTATGGACACTATTTATCATGGGGATGCGATTTCAAACATCCGACTATCAAATGATAAAATTTGTAATAAAAGAGGAAACTTACTTATTGAACTAGTGAAAACTTATAATTTATACATAATAAATGGTCGATATCCTTCTGAATCACCAGCAGACTTTACTTACATTTCCAAACTGGGTGCTTCAGTAATTGATTTAGTGATCCTGAGCGAGAGTCTGGTAGAGAAATTGAATAAATTTTTTATCTCTGAAGATTATATGTCTGACCATCATTTGGTCATTTCTGAAATCTTGATAGACACTGACGAGGATGGAAAATCTAACTTGATTGACAAGAAAAAAGGATTAATCTGGAAAGAAGACAAAGCCAGTTTATATTCTGAAACAGTTTCGGCCAGATATGTAGGTATTGTCTTAGGTGGTGGAATAGAGGATAGTTATTCTGCTATTCTGGATTTGATCAAGTCATCAGCTGAACAATATAGAATGATAACATACCTGGGAATGACAAAATTACCGTCTTCAGTTTGGTTTGACAGAGACTGTAGAACAGCGAAGAAAATGAAGAACAAGACGCTGAGGAGGTTTCGAATGTCCCGTAGTAATGAAGATCTAATAAAATACTGTGATTCTAGAGCAATCTTTCGTTCTTTATGTAAGACTAAAAAGAAGAACTTTTGGTCAAATATTAGTAGACAATTGCAGTCTGCGCGATCTTCTGTACAGTTTTGGTCTATTGTTAATAGATTTAACAGGAGAAAGAAATCCGATAATCAAATTCCTCTTCACGACTGGGAACGTTTTTTAGAATATAACTTTTGCCACCCAAGTTCTGATTCAATTCTTGATTTTGACCATGATAATTTCTCTCCTATTTTAGATGATCCAATTTCACTCTCTGAGTTAAAAATTTCAATTCGTAAACTAAAAAGAAAATCAGCCCCTGGTATGGATGGTATAAAAAATGAATTTATTATGCACCTACCTGATGAAATATGTTTAGAATTACTTAAACTTTTTAACAAGATTAAGGAAACATCAAAATTTCCCGAGCATTGGAAAAATGTGTTGTTGCAGATGATTTACAAGAAAGGAGACAAACTAAATCCTCAAAACTATCGTCCAATAGCGTTGTTAAATACCTTTAGAAAGTTGTTTACCGGAATTTTGGCAGATCGGTTGAATCAATGGATAATAGAATTTAATGTTATTTCCCAGTTTCAAGGAGCATTCGTTAGAGGAAGAGGGACTATGTACAACGTCTTTATACTTAATGGTTTAATACAGTATGTTTTGTCAAGAAAAAGACGTAAAATCTATTCGATATTTGTGGATTTGGAAAAGGCTTTCGATAGAATCAATTTAAATATTTTATGGAAAAAGTTACATTTGTTAGGAGTTTCAACTCCGTTCATTAAGCTACTAAAAAATTTATTTTGTAACACAAGACATCATGTGAGAGGCAATCTGGCAAATACTAAAGGTGTCATTTCCGGTAGTGGGTTGCCTCAGGGGGAACCTTTAAGCCCCCTGTTGTTTATATTATTTATTAACGATTTACCACAACTGTTTTCTACCTTTGAAACTTCGGAATTTGCTCTTGGAGAATCTGTTGATCTGCATTGCTTAATGTACGCTGATGATGTAGTTCTGCTAGCAGATTCAAAAACGGGTTTGCAACGAAAACTTTCTCTGCTAGTTAATTATGCTAAAAGAAATGATCTTACAGTTAACTTACAAAAAACGAAGGGAATGGTTTTTCGCAACGGAGGCAGACTACTTAAATCTGATAAGATATTTGTGAATAATACTGAAATTAGTTTTGTGCCATATTTTAAGTATCTAGGAATACATTTTTCTTCGTCAGGTGCGTATAATCATCATTTCGATTTAATAGCCAAAGACATACAGAATAAGACAGGCTATATGCTTACTCTACAAAAACGAATGAAGCTAAGTTCTATAAATAGTATCTTTAAACTTTTTGACGCCTTTATTGGTTCTAAGATGACTTATTTATTCCCGGTCTGGGGACTGGAGTTTCTGTCTAAACTAGAAAAAGTACAGATGAAATATTTTAAGAGACTTTTTAAAATAGAGCGTTCAGCTTCAAGCTCTGCAGTTCGTCTTGAATTGGGAAGACCTCCATTGGAATTGAAATTTGTCAAGACTATTCTTCTGTTTTGGTCCAAAGTTATGGAGTTACCCTCATATGACTTGCGCCAAATTACTTATAATGTTTTGCTAACAACAGTTAAACCTGATAAGAAAAGTTGGCCTGCTTCAGTTAAGAATATTTTTGATAGCTTGGGCTACTCCTTTTTGTTTTCAACACGATCAGCTTCATTGTTGAGAACTCACTTAAATGATATAATTCAAACTAAGTCAGACCAACTGTGGAATCAGGATATATCGTCTACTTCAGCTAAACGAGTTAACTTGTTCGAAATGCGCCAGGGTTGGTGTACAAAAAACTACTTAAACTGTGAAACTAATTTTTCCACGAAAAGCCTTATTATGCAACTTAGACTTAATAGATTTCGGATTATGTTAAAGGGTTATCGGATAAATATATCAAGAGAGAAGTCTTGTAGTTATTGCGGTAGTAAAGAGGAAGAGAACCTTTTAATACATTTGTTTGGATCTTGTCAAGTGATATATCAACTAAAGTGTTTTGTACTAGGAGAAGATTTCAAGTATAATCATTTGAAAAATGACGACATGTCAAAATTTACTTTATTTAAGATTTTCTCCTTCTTCTCTAAATCTTTACAATTTTTGTGATAATTTACTTTTTTATGTATATTTAATAACTTATGTAACTAATTTGTTCCTCATTGTAAGAATTAATTTAAATCAATAAATCAATCAATTAATACCATTATAACGCTCGACGAGACCATTACCCTGGGGATTATAAGGTGTGGAGAAACTAGAAGCAACATCAATAGAGGTGAGGAAGGAACGAAGTTCACGAGATAAGAATGCAGCTCCTCTATCTGAATGTATATATGATAGGGCTCCAAAGATTGAAAACAGCTGATGAAGGCACTTAATAACAGTACTACTGCTGATGTCTGAGCAGGGGAACGCAAATGGAAATCTTGAATATTCATCTATTATTGTCAGAAGGTAACGGTTCCTCGACTTGGAAGAAAGGGGACCTTTAAAGTCGATGTCTAAACGTTCAAAGGGAGACGTGGCTTTAATAAGGTGGTTTGAAGGAGCAAGAAATTTTGGTTTTAATTCCGCACAGTAGAACAAGAAGCAGTTAATTTCTTTATTTCCTCCAAAGAAAATGGCAAGTTCCTACTACTCACCCAATGATAAAAACGAGTTACTCCTGGGTGGCAGAGAGAGTTGTGGAGAACAGAGAGTCTCTTCAAATCAGGAAGGGCACAGCAAATTCTTGATAAAGCATCAGCAACGGTATTTCGACTACCAGGACGGTAAATAATATCAAACTTATAACACGACAGTTCCAATCTCTACCTTAGAATCTTACCATTCTTAATTTTACTATTAGATTTAGAAGGAAACATGAAAACTACCGAACGTTGGTCAGTAATTAATGTAAAATGACGTCCAATTAAGAAATGTCTCCACTTCTTTAACGCTTCAACTATAGCGCATGCTTCCTTCTCTATGCTAGAGTGTTTTCTCTCACTACCATTCAACGATCACGAGAAGAAAGCCACAGGTTTACTTTCCTGAGACAACGTAGCACCGATAGCAAAATTAGAAGCATCTGTTTCAACAACAAATGGCACATTGTCAATAACAGGAGTCAAGGTAGAACGAGATATTTCAGCTTTCAAATCTGAAAAGATTATGACACCCTCAGTTGGCAGTGGAAACGATTTACTCTGGACTAGGGGTTGAATTTTCTCACTAAATCCCGTTATCCACGGCGCATAGGGGGGCAGCATTCCTACTGTTCTGCGAAGAGATGTAATATCCGTAGGGAGAGGTAATTCTAACAAGGACTTTAGACGCTCGGGATTTGGACGTATAGATCCCCTTTCAATTAGGTAACCTAGTATACAAATAGATCTAGAAGAGAATGAACATTTCGCTTTGTTGAGTGTTAAGTTGTACTTAAGAGCAATGTCCATAAAACGAGTAAGATCACGATCATGTTCTACCTGAGTTCTTCCGCAGACAGTAAAATCGTCCAAATAAGCAAATGTGTTGACTAAGCCTTCTTTAGCAATCAACTGAGAAATAGAACGTTGAAATCCAGCAACACCATTTGTGAGACCAAAACTAATCACCTTAAAACTGCCTCAATTTCTTACAAGCTTCAAATGCCGTATAATGTCTGTCTTCTTTCGGAATGGGAATTTGATGGTAGGTTCGTCGCAAATCTATCATACTGAAAACTTTATAAGAAGATATTTTCTGAATCAACTCATCAATTCTAGGGAAAAGGCATTTATCCAACTCAGTAAACTTATTAATAGTGCGAGAGTAGTCTATAACTAACCTTTTCTTTGGACCAGCTACAATCACCACCTGAGCCCTCCATGGCAGTGGCGTAGCTAGGGGGTGCGGTAGGTGCGGTCCGCACCGGGCCCCTGGAAAACGATAGGCCCATGGGGCCCAAAATCACGAAAAAAAGACCCGAAAAATGTTTCCGGGGGCCCACAAATCTGGTTCCGCACCGGGCCCGGAGAATCCTAGCTACGCCACTGCTCCATGGTGAATTGCTTTCTTAAATTATACCCTCAGCTGTCAACCTCTTAATTTCTGCGTCAATAAAATCCTGATCTAGTTTAGAGAACCGCCTAGATTTAGTAGCGATAGGCCTTGTGTCTTTAGACAAATGCTTAAAGAGATGGGCCGGTTGCACGTTTGCGAACACTGCAGAACAGATCGACAATGATTTATGAGAGCCACCAAATTTGAAGGACACATCAGTATGCAAAGCTAGGAAATCGTGCCCTAAAATTACATCAGCACGTAGACCAGATAAAGCTGACAGCGAAACCTTTAAATAAGTATGGCCTTTAAGTTAATAGAAACCATGCATCGACTCCTCACAGTCGAACTTAAAGCAGTTGTAGCCATAGAAACTTGAGCGGAATGTGGAATAATTCGGAAGCGATGACACAATACAAAATTATAATCTATGAAACTTTCGGAACTGCCAGTATCCGCCAGGGTTCGAGCTAAGATGTTGTTTAGCTGTATATTAACCGTAGCTCTAGACAAAGGGCTGTGAGCAACAGTTTCCAAGGTCACAGCAGCTGTAGTTGGCTTACTCCCTTTGCTTTCACAGACTCTAGAAAAGTGTCCCCTTTTTTTGCATTTGTTGCAATCTTCGTTTCTAGCAGGGCATCGGTTGTGAAGGTGCTTCATGTAGCCACAATAAGGACACCTACGTTCAGTTGCAGCCAGCACGTGTGAGGGTAAGGCATTAACTTCGGTATTATTTAAATTCTCTTCCGCCAACTCCTTTTTATTGGAGATAAGTCGTACGTTTCTATATTCAACGGTTGACTCAACAGTGAATTTTCCGTTGAGTCCCTCCGTTGAACGATCTGACGTCACGTTTTGAAGAAAAAAGAAACGCTTTCGTTGAGCGGTCGCTTTTCAAGATGGCTGACTTAAGTAACGAGAAGGTGGCGATCGTCACTGTTTTGCTAAATAATTAAAGTAACTCGCTTGACCATTATTCGAATAAATCCGTTTATTCAAATGAACCAATATCTGTATCATTTTTTTGTATACTGGGTCTTTCTTTAATAATTTTAATTTCTTGAATATTAGAAAGAATTAGAGGGGTAAAAATCGGTTGTAATCAATTTTAGACTTGCTTTATAAAGCATTTTTACGAATAAAATGCTTTATTAAACTAAAAAAAATCGTCATTTCTTAATGTAAACCCATAGACCACGTGATGAAAGTCGACAGAACATGGCGGTGATCACTCGTATGTCGCTACTCTGATATCTAGGTACTCTAGACCAAATTATCCAACATTATCGTGCAATCACATGTTTTATTATATACAGATCGTTCATTAATCTGTCTGCTATTACAGCATCCACAGCAGCGAATGGACAGTTTCTATAAGCGAAATTTACTTTTTCGTTGAAGCCGCCATGTTAGTTTGTTGAATACTCAACGGTCTTTGAGGTTGTTGAGACCGTTGAGTGCAACGGTGAAACAGCGCTGACGTCACTAGTCTTAACGGAGAACTCAACGGTCCATTTAGAAACGTTGTTTTCTCACTGTTGAGTCAACCGTTGAATATAGAAACGTACGGATGGATAGCGCTTACTGTACTAGTATTAGAGACAAAACTTTCAGACTGAACACGGGCTTGCCGTAAGGCATCTATGAGTTTTAAAGTATGGCTTTCCAAAAGACGCTGTCGCATTTGAGACGATAACATTCCTGCAATAAAAGCATCACGTACAGTACATATTCACTTTTATACTTTGCCACAGAGATAGAGGTAAAGTTGTAGTCCTTACTTAATGTCCTAAGATTCTGATAGTACTGGTCAATGGACTCACCGGGTTGTTGGCGACGATTAATTAGACCAGTGTTTCTCAAACTTTTTGGTCCGCGATCTCCCTTTTGCACTTAAAAGTTTCAAAGGACCCCCGAAGAATGAGTATGTGTAGAAAAACATCCCGGAGGGAGGGAGTTAATTTAAATTCGGATAATCGATGCTTTACTGTATTTCTAACTGGACTTGCCTACAGACGCAACGCTGCTAGCGAACACCGTTTCAAATGACAACGTTGTTCTATCATAGTTTAGGCAGAGAGTGGAACTTGGGGAATTGATTCCCCAATAGCGCACAAATTTATGAATATTATATTTAGGCTCGTATTAAAATATTTTTATTGTTTTTATTATTTACATGTGCAATTTATTTAAGTAAAAATTATTTTATATTTTTTTTTATTTCTATTATTTCTAAACATGAATCCATAGTAACTTTATAAAATATTTGAAAAAAAAATTGATCTGGCATCAATTTTTCAGCGATCTCCCGAATATTTTTCGCGACCCCAAGGGGGTCTCGACCCCCACTTTGAGAATCACTGTATTAGACAATGACAAGCGAAAATTAATTTATAGGCTTCTCATATAAGGCAGTCAAAGTCAATGGCATCCTGAAATCCAGAGCGCTCTGATGTATAAGAGTAGACTAAGGAACCAACGAAATTAACAAGAAGACTGAACTTCCTCACATCGTCCATTTCCGTTGATGTTACGTAAGTTCTCGAATGTTCTGTACCAATGGGACCAATGTTGAGAGGAACCACTAATATTTCGATCGACATTAAAACGTTCAGGTTTAAGTAGGCTATCCATCTAAGTAGTTATAGACAAGACACGAATAAATTGTAGTATAAAGAGACAAAGACGTTACCTTAACAAAAGGTTTTATTCGTGTCTAAAACGCATGACTGTTACAAATTCAAATGCAGCGAGAAACAGTGTTGCAAGTCCAAGAGACTAACTTCTGTGGGGAGAAGTGTTGCGACATTGTGACACTACTACAGAAATAACCATTTGAAACTATACAAATTACAAATTTTTACGATTTATAATTTATGAAATAATTGTTTTGGGTTTAATCGTAAAATTTTGCATCTTAACAGAGTAGACAAAAACGTAAAATGAAGTAACGATTTAGCTTTTAATTCTGCAAATAAATACTTTTAGATACTTTATTATTCCAATTTCTTACAATCAGTTAGCTTAACCTTCGTTTTAAATATTACATTTCTATACTTTTATGGTAGTCTACTTAGGGGCTGTCAACAAATGACGTCCACACTAAAAGGAAAGAGATGATTATGAAAAGTCGGACAAGGGGGGAGAGGTTGAATTTTAATGGATTCCATTTTATTTCATTAAGTTTTCTAGTTTCTGCATTTTATTATTCATAAAGTGATAAAGGTTTTGAGGAGGGTTGAGTTTTGTTGGACGTCCGAAGAGGAAGAGGGGTTACGAAAACTTGGAGAAACTAGGGCAATGGGGAGGAGGAGTAAAAATTTCAAGAAAAATGAGGACGTAATTTATGGACAGCCCCTTATTTATAATACAGAACATAGCAAATAGTAAATATTTAATATTCGCCTAGGGACCTTCCTTTAAGTAAGTTTATACTGTAGTTTCTAAACCAGTTTTGGACGCTTCCCTCCCTGTTATGTACTGTACCATGTTGCACTGTACATTTTGGTAATCCGTTTTAATTACGTGCATGATAGTTCAAGAATTCCCTAAGATTGAAGAAATGAAAGAAAATACCGGTATTTGTAGAACTTTCTTGACTGTTTATTCACACGACTAGTAACTAGGCGTAAGAACAAATTCTTATACCACTATAAAGAGCCACACTGCCTCGATCTCCTCCCTCTCCATCGTGTACAATACTTTTCACGATCTTCCCTTCTCACAAACTGTACACATAATTAATAGACTTTACACAAAATTAACCTGTTGTTATAAATAGCTTGATCATTAATGTCTACACAATGATTTATAATTATGCAGTTTTTAAGTCTACCAAATATTGTTTTATATGTAGTCTGAAAAACTACAAATAAAAATCAAACGTGTAAATGTGCCCTTAGGATTTATCGCTTAGTTAGGTCCTAACTGCACGGCCATACTAGCGACTTTTGGACGCGCTACAAAAAAATCGCTAGTCTCCGCTTCTTGCGATTAATCGCATACCCAACCACAAAAGCGCAGGAGTCGCTCTGCATAGCGCCAAAATCGCCACTTGGCGATATTTTTATGAAAATATAATACTGGCGATAAATCCTAGTCCGGTTGTTTCGACATTCAGTGTGAATTTGAATCACAAATCAAGAAAAACAGCAAAATGTCGAGCTTCCGTACAATGGGATTCCCGTGCACCACACCTCTAGCGATTTCATGACGTCATGTGTCAAGTTCCGGAAGAAAAGTAGGAAGTGACGTCGAGAACCGAAAGCAATTTTACGCAATGCCGCCCAGCGTTTCCAGATTGGGATTTTTTATCGACCGACAGAAATTTTGGGGAAATTTTTGGAATGACTTTTTTCACTTTGATTTTTTTTCAGTAGACTGAAACAAAAATTTTGACACGACAGAACCTGTGAAATACTGTTTAAACATTGTGATCAAATGTGTTATTCGGAATTATTTATTAAAAAATTATTTTAAAATGATTTCTATTGCTATTAAGGGGATGGTCAGACGTTCAGGTCTCCGATTCGAACATAACTTGGTGAGCACGTAGCCCTAAACACAAACAGCTCGTCGTCCACGTAATAAAACCCACTTCCCAAGCGTTTCCAAAACTTGTGCCTCTGAAAATTTAGGGTTTCTCTTATAAGAGTTTCAAGTTTCAAGTCCCAGAATGGCAATAGCCGTGTGAATAAGACGCTAAGCACTGGAGCTAGATGATGTAGGTTCGGAGTTTTGGTTTAGTTTAGTTAATTCTATGCGTAACTTTATTTTACGGCACCATCATTATTATTGTTATTGTTATTATTATTTCTCACGTTTAAACCTTATAAAACAAGAGATAAAATACTGTGACGTCATTTCCTGTTTAGTGAAAACAAGCTTCTCGAGATTTAACTCTTTTATGCCGTTAAATAAAACTTTTATTTCTTCACATTTATTTTCACATATTTTACATAGTATGTCCTCACAAGCGAATAAGCATGAGACGTTAGGGACGAAAAAGACGTGATAGGAAAATAGGTAGCAAGTCGCAAAGTTTTATTTTTTTTTAATTGTTAATATTATGGACAACTTCCTCCTGAGATCATGTTTGTAACACTGCGAATGTCACAATACCACCATATCTAAAAATAAATATGAAAATTTTATTTAATAACGTAAGAGTTTAATCTACAGAGGTTTGTTTTCCGTAAACAAGAAATGACGTCACACTTCTTAATTTCTTGTTTTATAAGCTTTAAATGTAGGGAATAATAATACCAATAATAATGCTAATAAGTAATAACAACGTGGTAAAATAATAAAATAATAATGTTACACATAAAAGAACTAAACTAAAATTTCGAAGGAGCTAATCTACAACGGCTAACTGTAATGTTTAGTGTTTTATTCACTTAGCTATCGCCACTCTTGGATGTGAAACTTCCAAAGATTTATAAGCTAAACACTAAATTTTCAGAGGCGCATTTTTTGGAAATGCTTAAAAAGTTGGTCCTATTATTTGGATAACGAGCTGTTTGTGTTTGGGTTACATGCTCGCCAAGTTTCGTTTGAATCGGTCTGGCCCCAGTGGCGTAGCGAAGGGGGTGCAAGGGGGTGTATCACCGGGCGCCCAAATGGTCTCCAAGACAAACTATATGTGTTTCTGGAGGGGAGGGGGCGCGAATAGTGTCGTGCCCCGGGCGCCAGTTATGTTCGCTATGCCACTGTCTGACCTCTCCTTGAAAGTGGCAGTTCAACATGTTATTTTGCTTTCCAGACGACCCACTGATAAGATTACCCGCACATGCATTAATTAGTCAATAAAACTGGTGGCGATAAATAATTTGAAGTAGCGAAAAGAATTTAAAACTGGTGAAATGGTGGCGATATTTTAAAAATTTTACAGAGCGACCCCTACGAGCGACAAATATGCAGCTGCAACAGAAATTTAGCTAATTTGAGTAAAAATGCACATGAGCGACAAATTGCAGCTGTGACTAAGAAAGATTCAAAATTTTCCAATTTCCAGTTTTCAGTATGAAAATGGATTCTGTAGAATTTACGTGTATTTGACTTGTGAAATTTCGTAAGAGAATACAAAGGCGATATTGAGTTCACTCTTTGATAGGCCGGCGGCAACTAAAGAGGCAGTTTCATAAAATATATCATGATTTAAGAAATTAGAATAAACAGAATTAAGAAATGAGAAATAACAAATGTGTTTTCCCTACATCACGTGGTTGTGACGGTGAGGTAACCATACTTCATTCGAACAAAACAAAACAACAACAAAAAAAGAAAAAAAACAAGCGAATACGAGAAATGCACGTGGGAAGTTGCGACAAAATGATTGCTGTTTGTCCAGACAGGTTTCGTGTTCCATTGGTCGCGACAGTCGCCTACAGACAGCGACCAGTGTGGAACCTGTTGCGGTTTTTTCTCGCAGCTACTAAGTGGTCGCTCGTGCGATCGACTCCATTCAAGTACTGCGGTTCTAATTTCAACGACTTTTTTGTTCTGCTTTGTCGCTGCTACAAAAAAGCAGCGACAAAGCAGCAAGCGACAAGCTACAAGTCACTCGTGTGAAGCTGTCCTTTAAAGTATTAAAGGTTATTAATTATAAACGTCGGACAGAAAAACTACATCAAATAAACAGCAGATTTCTCATTAAACGAAATGCCTCTTTGTTTCTGTTATAATCATTATTCTCTTTTCACTTGAAGAAACTTTATTATTTTTTTCTAATATAGATTATAAAGTTACAAGAATTAAAATTTATAAGTATTTTTATTCATATTTTTTAGTTATTTAAATTGAATATTTGACCCTCGATTTGGAATTATTAAATTTCGAATTCAATAAGGTTTGCCAGTGCTGGCCTAAGTGAACTGATTTTAATATTATGAAATGATCCCAATTACTTCATTATTTTGATGATATTAAAAATAAAACTTTTATAAATAAATTGCACACTGTTGTTCTTTTACATTTTTAAAAGAAAACATTTACAACTTTATTCACAACCAAGGACCATGAGCTAGAATTAAAGTTAACCAATAAACGTTCATATACTACAATTAAAGCAAATGTAATTAGTTAATTTTTAACTCTTGATTCTTGGAAGTGATTATGGACAAGAATCAAGATTTAAGGATTTTAAGATGTAAAAATTCGTTTTCCATTGTTATAATGATAAATGAATAGGCTTTGTTTAATTATTATTTTCTTTATTCCATTTATTTCTTACAATAACTCTTCTTAGAAGCACTGTACTAGGTATAATGCATTTATAGCTGATTATAATTTCCTGGTACTGTTAAAGCCTTCCATTATGTGTACAGTTTAGCGAGTGGTCCGAAAAGTATAGTCGGCGCAGCTAAAGATTACACTTGATCAATACTAACTGTTCCTATTTTAGGGAAGATACGGTGACAAGTTGGATAGGATGGCTGTGTAGTAATTTTGCTACACATGCGAGTACAAAGCTGTACGAATTTCATCAGTTGAATACGTCAATTTTCCTTGAAAGAGTATTTGTGTAAACAAAAGTGAACCCGTTGTAGCTTGGGGATAATTGGAAAAGTTAGCGAGTGCCGGAGGCTGGTGATCTGTGGATTTAAATGGTCAGTCACACACATTTTTATTTCGACGATAACTGTTTTCTGGAGACTCTAGGAATTTTTTCCGAAATAATGAGCGCTTCCATTAAAACACGAAGGACTTTATATAGTCAAGTTCGAGGAATAGTATCGAATGTGCATAGATTTATAGATGAACAAAATCATTTCTCGCTTCTTACTGGAGTTCATAGATAATTAGAATAGAGTTTGAAATTTAGTTATGTTCGGATTTTATTTGCAATTTAATCTTTTATGTAATCTTTATCGTCATTAAAAATAGCTCTAGTTAAACTAACAAGTTTAAATAGCAATCAAATAATAATAATAATAAACGGTTAGTTGAAAGTTGAAATTTCGTACACAATTAAGGTATTGTATGTCATCATAGTTGCCAGATTGGGCTACTTTTTAAGTGCCCTCGCTACAAAAATTTTAAATTGGGCGACACGCTACTTTTTGGGCTAGTAATAATTACCTTCAGGCTACAATTCCTAAAAATACGCTACTTCTTTATTTTCATATATAAAATCGCACAATATTTATTGTATCATACAAAACTAATAAAGTTTTATTTAATTTCATTACACTTAATTGTATAAATAAAGTTGCAACGTTTAACAAAGATAAAGATACTTTGCTTCCGTTTTCTATCCGTCGTTCGCTCCAGTAATCCACAATCCATTGCCACTGACACTGCTAATTTTATTAATTTTTTCCTCTCATATATCTATCAATATGCGCCTATTTTTAATTCTTTTTTTAAAACGAAAATATGCTACTCACAAATTTATTTGTACTTCTACTTCGTTTTCCTGTTTTTTCCCGCTTGACTTCTTGATTCTACTTCTGTTTTAGAACGTTCCTTTCTCTAATTTGACGATTTCACTACATTTTTAGTAGACGTTTCTTTTTTTCTTTTTTTAGGTATTCCTTGGAATACCTAAAAAAAGAAAAAAGGAAACGTCTACTAAAAATGTAGTGAATAGGCCCAGTGTTGCTCGGGCAAAAGTAACGACAGCGAAGATTAAAATTATTACATTATAGCCAATCTCATCTTTTTTCACAGAATGCAAGAATTAGGTTTCCCTGTTTCCAGACTAATTAGAGAATTTTTAGATTGGTCTGAAAATATGTTCGATTTCCCGGAAAAACGCATCTGCGCCTGTAAATATTGCATGTCGCTTTTTCTTAACACTTCCATTGTTAACATTTCCCTGGGTTCATATCAGGACTCCATGATGGCCAATCAATTACATTAATTTTTTTTTCAGCAAACCAATTTTTAGTTGACTTTGATGCATGAATGGCAGCATTATCTTGTTGGAATTGCCAATTTTCTCTCCCAATACGTGATCCAAAAGTTATTAAATTTTGATATTGTTGAAATCAACGATCGAAATTATTGTCAAATGTTATACGACATCGTTACGTACAACGAATTGTGTCGCGATGTTTTGTAAACGTTCTTCCGTTACGTAATAAAGGTTGGTGACGCTGTTAACCCTTCGGGGATGGTGACCTCGTTTCACACTCCCCTTTCCAGCGCTGACCTTCCGTGAGTCAAGACAGTGTAATCTTTGTGTATTCTTTGTTGTATAACCAGTTACGCGAGTCTAACTAGTTTTTACTAATCTCTCCGACAGTCTCTAAACTAGTCTAACAGATACAACAGTTCTTGATACAGTGTAAACAGAGAGGCCTTAAAACTGAAAACAAAAGTCGCAGTCGCTAAGTTTCTAAGTTCAAAAAATGAATCGCCGCGCCTGCGAATGACTCGCTTTGATTTAGAGAAAATTGATGCAGATACACCGAATGTCCATATATATATATTACAAACTTATTTCATTAGTAAAAGTGCATAGTTGCAAAATAATTCAGTTTTATTGTTTGGGCTACAAACAGTTCAAATCCGCTACTTTTGGAGCACAACCACGCTACTTTTTAACCTTCAGATCTGGCAACTATGTATGTCATGAGAATGTACACTAAGAAGGGATTTTTCGAAACTACCCCTGTGGGGATGAGGGAGAGGATTAAGGTTTACCCTGCTACTATTGTACTATTTTAGGTGTGGATTTTCCTTGCGTTTTTGCGAGAAATCTATATGTATAATCTAGATGGGTTAATAAGGTGACCAGATTTTAACATTGATAAAGCGGGACGAAATTCACGAGGAGGGGGAGGGGTTGTCTTTTTTTTTAAAAAAAGTTGTTCTAGAGCAACAAAATTTTATCAATAAAAAAACGCATAAATTGTATTGTATTTTTTAAAATTTCAACATATGTAAAATTTACAAATATAATAAATATATATAGGCTACTATTATAAATTTTTAAAAACTATTCTTTTACATATTTTTCATTTGAATGAATATTTTTTTAAATAAATTGCTGTCTTTGTTTAAAATGTCATAAAATTTTTCACGAGAATTTCTTAAATTATATTTTACACATAATGTTGCTTTTATAGTTTCAACACTTAATTGTGATTTGTGGATGTCCACACTTTATTCACAGTACAAAAAACACATTCAGTGGGGGCATTTGTTCCTGGTAAAGACATTGCGTATTCCGCAATTATGGAACATAGTTTGTTTCAAAATGATGAAATATTTCTAGCCATTTGTTCTCTGTTGAGATTTTTGCTGATGCCCAAGATTTAACCTTTTCCTTATCAATATATTTTTTTAAATAATGATACTTCATTAAAAAGATTATTTTCGGAAATATTGCTATCTGGAAAATGTTGCTAATGTGATCGAATGATTTTTGCACATCTTTCCAATTAAGTTCTTGTTTTAACACGACCCAATGAAAATGTTCAATATCATTGTAATGTCCTAGAAAAGAATATTCGTTGTTCACACACACAGCCCTCAGGGTCACATTCCTCTCTTTTGTTCTAAAGGGATTAGTCACCACCACCCAAGTAGGAAAGGTTGGGAAGGAAATTTCTACAGGAAACAAACAATAGACGAAAGAAAGGAAAATATACAAAAATTAGAACAAAATATATATCTAATATGGCGTACAGCCACAATACGAAACGATCTTTACCAAATCTTAAATATAAGACGCAAGTTTATGACACATAATTGACAAAAATTTAATCCTTCCAAAAAGTTCGGACCTTTTTAAAACGCCGCGGGACGCGGGACAAATTGTTAAAAGGCGGGACGTCTGGTCACATTAGTTAATTAATAACGAGGTTGAGGCCGAAGTTTTCAACGCGAAAACGTGTACGTTGGACGTTCAGCGCTGCTTCCCTGTAAGCCTAGACGTTTGACAATGGCGTTTGGAAAGTCACTGGAATCATGCTCGACATTCCAAACGCCATTGTCAAACGTCTAGGCTTACAGGGAAGCAGCGCTGAACGTCCGACGTACACGTTTTCGCGTTGAAAACTTCGGCCTCAACCTCGCTAATAATAATAATAAGCGCAGAGCCCAAACGGTTAGGAGTTAAAAGTTGAAATTTGGCACACAGTTAGGGTACTCCATGCTAATGCACATTAAGAAAGGATTTTTGGAAATTTTCTCCGCGAGGGAGAGGAAGAGGGTTAAAATCGTATTTAAATGTGTTGCTAAATTATTAAATAATAGAAAAAAATGGTTAAAATCATTATTGAATTTTAACTGAATAAATCTTTAGTATTTAAAAATATTTTTTATTTAAGTAACCTAAAAAATAAAAAATTAAATAACTTGAAAAATAAACAATTAGAAAATTTATCATTATAATGGGGTATTAAGATACTCCATTATCAACTTACTTGATGATGACCTTACTTGAATTAAATGATTAATTTTAAATTCTAAAATCTAAAAGGACTTTTTCGGAACATTATATTGAAAATTTTTCGAATTTGGAATGAACTCAAATATTCGTTCGAATTCCTTTATTTTGGATTTATTGTTTTTGGGTTACCCGAAGGTGAAAATGATTAAATATTTATTAATTGCTCAAATGTATAGTATATGTGCCACTATTTATTTTTCTGTTTATTATTCATATTTTATACTGACTAAAACAAACTCTCTTCTCTTCTTCTCTCGGGGGGAGGAGTGGAATTTCGGAAAATCCCTTCTTACTGTGCATCTCACGGTGTATCCTGTGTACCAAATTTCAACTTTCAACTTCTAACCGCTTGGGTTCTGCACTTAATATTCATATTATCAACCCATCTCGATTATATTATAAGATTACAAGACTAAACTGACTTTACGTTTCATCACAAATTGCACAATCCTTTTTGCAAGTTAAAGATAGACCTGTATTTTTCATTTAATTAAATTTTCGCCAGACTTCTCGAATTTCCTGAATGTTCCAAGACGTGATTTTTATCAGGAAAATTTTTATTCAAAATCGCAACATCTTGAACTTTGATTTATACCCTGACTAGGGATTGTAATTGCTGGATCCCTCATCCAGCAATCCAGCTGGATCCAGCGCATTCTTCGGCCTGCTGGATCCAGCACCAGATGCTGGATCCAGTGCTGCGGATCCGCAAATACTCAGTTAACTTTCTAAATAATGGCGCAAAAGTCTACATTGTCGCGTTGCCGCTTTGCTAACTACTAGACTGCTACTAATTACTTACTCACTACTTTACTAACACTAATAATTAAATTACTTATAAATAAACTATACCTTGATCAATCCAGCAAAATTTAATAAAATAATAACGTACTCAATCGCTTATAACAATCTTCATCAGTTACAAAAGAATACATTAATTATAGAACATAAAATGTGTTTGGAATAAATATAAAAAGAATAGTGCTTAATTACATCCCATTTTTAAACAAGATACATAGATGTACTGCCAGGTCTAATAATTTTCGTATTGTATACCGACGTAATCCCACTGTTTTCAAACTTTTACGAAACGATAAAAAGAAGGATCGGAATTCAACAGAATATGAACGGGCATATATATTCGATGCCTTTACACAACCAACGTTTCAATTCCAAGCTTGTTTATGTGGGAGCAACGATGCGCAGTTTAAAACAAAGGCTCAAGAGCACAAATATACAATCAGTAAGAACTTTGACAATACTGCGCTGGCATCATACGCAAGACAGAAAGATGTTAACATCCAATGGGATCAAGCGGCAAATATAAAAACGGCGACGAATAAGCAAACGGCCAAACATCTTGAGAGATTGGAAATCTGCAAGGCGCACACGACAACTGGTTGTACAGGAGGGTCTAATGATGTGTTCACTTGTTTATAATCGATCAGCGCAAATCGCAACCGTCAATCTCGTAACGGTCAAATCGTAACGGTCAACTCTTTGATAACAGGTGCGTGTCTGGGAATTGTAACGGATAAGTTACGGCGGCGCTGATCGATTATAAACAAGTGAACACATCATTAGACCCTCCTGTACAAACCATAGAGATGCGGGCTCATTGTCTACCGTGCGGAGATCCTTTTACATTAATTAATGTTTTTAACGGACAATGCTGGTTTCGTTGTTATATCTTATATATATATTTTCCGCTATTTATTTTGTTTATTTATCTATATTTTGTCCGTTTGGGCGTTTTCCGTTAATTTTTGTATTTATTCCGAACACATTTTATGTTCTGTATTTAAGTTCTATTTTTTTGTAACCGAGGAAGATCGTTAAAAACGATTGAAAACGTTATTATTTTATTAAATTTTGTTGGATTGATAAAGGTGTAGATTATTTAACTTATTCTACTTCCAGTACATAGTTTTATATACTTATAAATAACTACAGACTAATATGTAGAGCCTATATAAGAAAACTGGTAAGACTGATAGCCACTTAGCCTTACATTATTATATATTAATATAAATTAATTAGTAGAATTACCTTTGCTATTATTTAACTTATAATTATAATGTAATCTTTAACTAAACATTTAAAGTTAATTATCACTATCAAGTGTTAAACCGAACCAAAGTTAAGTTTACTACCTAAATGTGTAAGGTTTTACTGATTTATAGTAACCAGTCTAAATAATAAAAGTTTCTTAAGTATTTTTAAAAAATGTTTTAATTTCTGGGTAGATAAATAGACAGATAACACTTTATTGCACCAAAAATACATCCACGCTGGATCCGCGCTGATCCAGCTGGAATGATTTCAATCCAGCAAAAATCCAGCTGGATTGAAAACACTGCTGGATTGCAATCCCTAACCCTGACATACAACATTTCAGCATTTGCTCTTTTATCTCCCTTCTTTGTGCACGAACTAATAATTACGATAAATTATTCCTTTACTCATTAAGTAACAGTAAATTCACCTCAAATAATCATGTCTGTAATTGAAGATGATTTTACTTTTCCGGCTTTGTTACATATAACAGAGGAAAAGTATGACATCGGTCAAAACTTGAACCCTCGGTCAAACATCGGTCAAAAATTGAACCCCTAAGATTTTTTTTTTACATTTTTGGACTCAGGAGAAATGTAACGTCCAGAAATACAGAAGAAATCTGGGGTTCTTCTCTATGTATGGATGTTAGTGTGTGTGGGCGGCATGATTTTGTTCACCCACTTTGAAGCTTAATAACTCCTGTGGAGACATAAGAATTCTTTTTCGTGGTTCGATTCGGACTGTAGGATGTTAATCTGCGCTAGGAATAGAGCCTGGAGATCTTTTAGAAAGAGTAATGATTCTAATGATCGTTTGCGTTTTGTTATGTTACGAAGTTTGGTTAAGCGATTTTGCATTGCGAAAAAAAAATTATTTGCTGGAAAAATTCAAAATTGTTTCGGGAAAGATAATAGGCTTTTTTGGAATTATTTCCGACATGTTAAGCGGACTAAGTCTTGTAATTTCTGCTTTATGTCTATTGATGATTGGTTTCATCACTTTTTTAATTTATTTGGTTCCCTGGACCCTTATTTTGTTGATTTTTCTATTTTTAATTATTGTAGGAATTGGTATGATGAACTTTTGGACCATGAACTTTGGACATGAACTTTTTGCAGGTGAGCTTAATGATGCTCTGAGGAGGTATAAGCCAAATAAAGCGCCAGGTTTTGACGGGATCCCGATGGAATTTTGGAATTTTGAGACGCTGAGACCACATCTTTTGTGTCTTTTCTCAAAGATTTTTGATACTGGGATAATACCGGAGTCTTGGAAGACGAGTATTCTAATTCCGATTTTTAAGAATGGTAGGAAGGATGTTCCTGGTAATTATAGAGGTATATGGCTATCATCTTGTGTTTCGAAATTGTTTTGTATTATTTTGTATAGAAGACCGATTCGGTGGTTAGAAGTTAATAATATATTTCAGACGGCCGGATGGCCGAGCGGTCAAGGTGGCAGCCTACCGCTCTGGGGGACCCGGGATCGAATCCGAACGGGTCGAAAATCCCCAGGAATTTTTCGGGGGGTGGTCCGTTTGGATATGTCGGGCCCCGTCCCTCACCACCCGGTCGCCCCATTGTGGGCCTGGCCGAACTCATAATGGGTCTTCTAAAAGAGGCCCTCTTAGTGCCCACAGGGCGGAAAGAGTTAAAAAAAAAAAAAAAAAAAAAAAATATATTGCATGAGAATCAGGCAGGATTCCGAGCTAGTTATTCCACATTGGATAATATTTTTGTTTTGTACACGGTTATTCAGAAAACTTTTTTACGGAAACGGAGGAAGGTGTATGCTTTTTTTGTGGATTTATCTTCTGCGTTTGACAGAGTTTGTAGGAACTTGCTGTGGTCTAAGATGTTGCGTTATGGTTTCAGTTATAAATTTATATCTTTACTTGTTGCTTTGTATGAAAATTCCTCGTTTATGGTAAGAGTTGGAGGGAACTGTTCGCCATTAATGTTTTCTAAGACTGGTGTTAAGCAGGGCTGTATTTTGAGTCCAATCTTGTTTGGTATTTTTTTGAACGATCTCTTTGGTTTTATTAATTCTTCTGGTGATGGTATAGAAATAGATGGTTTCCAAATTAAAATACTAGCTTATGCAGACGATATTGTAATTTTATCTGACTCTGTTGTTGGACTTCAAAGATTGATCGATAAATTCGCAATTTATTTAGATGAAAATGGTTTGAAATTGAATTTGAATAAGTCCAAGATTGTTGTTTTTCGAAGAGGAGGTAAGAGTGCGAGGGCAGATAAATGGTGGTTTAAGGGTTCTCCAATTCAAGTTGTCTCCAATTACAAATATTTGGGTGTTACATTTTCGTCTAATGGTTTATTCCATACGCATTACACTAATAAGAGAACTCATGCCAGATTATTGATGAATAAAATCATTCAGTTGGGGAGATCTGCCAAATTACGTAATCTGAGAGATTATTTACGTTTATTGAAAACTGTGGTTTTGCCCTCTTTGTTATATGCTTCAGAGATTTGGGGTTTTAATCTGACTAATGGTGATGGTATACAGACTGAATTTATTAAAAACTTATTTTATTTACCTCGTTGTACACCAGGTTATTTAATTATGATGGAATGTGCTTTGACCCCTATAAAACTTATAATATTTAGTAGGATAAGAAATTGGATTAATAGAATTTCTAAGCTCGATGATTATCGTCTGAGTAAGGTTTGTCTGAAATTTATTCTTAACAAAAAGTCTATAGATTGGACACGTTATCTTATTGATACATGCAATAATCATGGTATTAATTTTATTAATGATGATTTGGATCTAATGGACTGGTCTCTTCTCCTTGTAAACATTTTTGATAATTTTTTATATAATATAAATGAAAAAATAAATAAAAGCGTATATAATTGTTGGTATAAGAATTTGAATGTTACGTTTTTTGATAATTCTTTATATAATCAAGATGTTTCCCTTAATATTTTGTGTTTATTTATACAGGCTAGGTGTAATTCGTTAAACTTTTTAAATAATTACTCGAGAGAATTGTGTAACTTTTGTGTTGAGAAAGAAATTGTGGATGCCTGGCATATTCTGGCTAAATGTGGGCATCTTAAAGTGTTACGTAAAGAAATTTTTGGTTGCGAAGTTCTTACCAGGTCTTTTTTTCTTAAAATTTTATCGAAACCTTGTTATAAATTTAATGTATTTTGTTTTCTAAGAAAATCTGTTAAAATTTTGTTTTAGGGGGCGTGATTCCTCTACTATAAATCTAGCCTTGTTGCTGGTGCTGTTTGGGAGCATCTGTCAGTGCTGTGTCTTCGATACTAATTTTTTTCTATTTATAGGTAAGCAATTTGCCATTTTGGTTTCTATTTTTTGGTATTTTGTATTATATTGACAGATGCTCCCGAACTTTAAACTTTATTTAATTACTGTATTTGATTTTGTAAATTTTATATAATTTATTTTACAACTAAATTGTTATTTATCATTGTACAATTTTGTTTGATTATGTTTATTGTATTTAAGTGTTTTGTTTTGGGAGATGGTTTTGCTCCCCGCATCAAGGAATAAAAATCCAGTATGCGTAATAAATAAATAAATAAATAAATAAATATTCCTGTGCTTTGTCGAAAATTTCTGAAATTTTGCAGGGTGGTTTGTTTGTTATAGGGATTGATGTTATTAAATTATGGTGGTTAAAGATCAAAGAGGTGGGGAAATAAAGAGGGTCATGTGTATCTCCATTAGGGTCGGACTTAATGACGATTTTACTCGTGATTAGCATTTACAATTTTTTATAAAATACATCCCTACCCTCAAAATTAAGCTTTTTGCCATTTTATAACAATTAAAAATATTTTTAAAAATTTTAAATAAAATATGATAACAAATGGCGCTACCAAAATTTTAAATGTTGCCCGAAAAATTAAGAAACTCGTTGTTGGATATTTTTCGTTTGTTACTGAGATTGTGAAACGATAGATTTGTAAAGACAAAAATTTTTTATGCCCTTCAGTAATCTTAGTATTTCAGAAAAAAAGAGATAGATTTCCGGACTTTAGCCGAAGTTGTCAGCTTGATTTCCAGGTGCATTTTCCACTATGATTTCGAAGCCACTCGATGATCTCTGATTTCCTATTCATGCTGGTGGTTGTCTTGTCAATTTGAACGAAATGATAAGGAGCATTGTCCATGACAATAATTGAATTTTTAGCATTTTTGAGTTTTAACAATCTGTTCTACAAACCAACATTGAAAATTTTGGGACTTCATTTTGTCCCGATAATCCCCAGACTTTGTTTTGGAGGCGAAAATCAAATTTGGTCATAAAAATCCATGTTCCGCGCCATCATAAAGGATAATTATTCTTTTTCCTTTGCACACAAGGACAGCAATAGTCGAAGGGCCATTGATAGTTGTGTCCATTCGTGATTTTGATTGCACGTAACTCGTCAAGTTTCATCAAGCCAGTCAACAGAACGAGGGTTCTCTGATTCTGCGATCATTTTATCAAACGAATGCAATTTCTTCGCATAGAAACAATATGCAGAGTTTCATAGAAATTTTCTACGATTTATCTTAATCCACTTAAAACCTAGCATCTGCAAGACCAGTCCAAGGGAACTTTCTTGACCGTAAAAATTATTTTTTCTCTGAAGTCCTTGTGCATTTAAAATTCTGTGCA
Source organism: Centruroides vittatus (assembly GCF_030686945.1). NCBI lineage: Eukaryota > Metazoa > Arthropoda > Arachnida > Scorpiones > Buthidae > Centruroides > Centruroides vittatus. The sequence goes on from NW_027122565.1 coordinate 589,127, forward strand.
CATTTGGCATAACCTTTGAGCATACATTTCTTGAACTGTCCTGCAAACAGATAAAGCGAACCCATCCATACCTGTTATCGAGTGTCACGTGGTCATTTCGTAAAAATGACCCGATGACGTGGCGTTACTAACTTCTCATGGGTTTAATCTTTTTTTAAGAACGAATGAACAGTCCTTTTCGACACTTCCGAGACTCGTTTTCAACATTGTTCAATTCCTTCGCACATTTCTCTCTTTTCTCTTCATCCATAAATCTATATACATTGCAACATTGCATACTATTTTGAAAACCTGGGTATTTAATGAATTTTTTTTATGGAAGTGGTCATTATATCGGAAATAAATTTCAAGTGTTTCCATAAAACAGCCCCCGTTGAAGTAAAAATGTGTGACTGATCGTTTAAATCAGGGATGGGCAACCCCGGTCCACATGCGGCCTGCAGTAATATTTTTTGCGGCCCGCGTGGCATAAAATATGAATAAATATATCAATTTCCCAGCTTAACGAGATATTCAACAAAAATTCAAACGTTATTTTCTACAACTTATATTTGTGAATAGTTTTTTCGCAATGAATTTAGTAAAAATTAAAACAAGAAACCGGCTAACAGACACATAGAAACTAAGTTAAAACTAGCAGTGACTAATATTTAACCAAATATTTAGATGTATTACGTTTAGATCAGTGCCAGAAGCTATATTAAGTATACCTGTGCTAATTTATATGAATAAAGAATTGTGATTTACCGACATTTTCTCCCTCTTTTCTCTTGTGTGCGGCCCGCGTCAGTTCAAAAGTTTTGAAATGCGGCCCTTACATAGAAAAAGATTTCCCATCCCTGAGTTTAAATCCACAGATCACTCGTTTACTTTTCCAATTATCCCCAGGCTACAAAGTTCATTTTTGTTTAGAAATACTTTTTCCAGGAAAAGAGCATTTATCTAAACACTATATACAACTGATAAAACTCGCACGTGTACAAAAATTTTATAGAACTATCCCATCCTGTCACCCTATTTACCCTAAAATAGCAGTGGCATGCGATGACATATGATGGTGTCGGTCCTGGATAGAATCATTGGAAACATTATACGATATTTTGGTGTGTATCATTAACCAGCTAAACTGCGTGAGGTTGGTACTCTGTAAAGCGCATGTGCGAATGTGTATAATCTGGCTGCCTTACACCATTCAAATATTTTCCCCATAGAAGCTATCCCATATTCGACAATACAGCGTTTCCATTGGAAATATGCATATACGAATTTATATTCAAATATACAATAACAATCTTATCATTGTTTTTCACATGTAGTATAGAAATTTGTAATAAGATACATAATGCCGTTATAATAAAATATTAATTTTAAGTAATTCAAAATACGTTAAAATATGAAAATAATTGCACAATGGGTATTTATATTTTATAAAATACAAGGGAACGCCGCTTCCCTTGTATTTTCAGTGGCGTGCCTTCCACAGTTTCCATGGAAGGCACGCCACAGTTAAATAGGCATGATTGGTATTGACCAAATGCAATCTTTAGTTGCGCTGATTGACTATTCATCAACAATCTTCTAGCTCCTGAGTGACCATTAGTTCTATTAATAAATTATGTCGCGACGGCGAACAGCACCAATAGCGAAACTCGATTTGTGGTATTTTCTGATCTTAGTTACAAATTACGAATGCTTTATTCGTAATTTGTATTAGTTAAAAATGAAAATAAGTTACATTTTTAGATTACTTATAAATGACTTAATTTTTCATACGCAACGTCAGCCGTTTCGCCAGATCCGAAGAGTAAAATAGCACGTTTATCAATTGTTTATCGTACTTTTTTTTTTGTAACTCTTTCCGCCCTGTGGGCACTAAGAGGGCCTCTTATAGCAAGCCCATTATGGGTTCGGCCAGGCCCACAATGGGGCGGCCGGGTGGTGAGGGACGGGGACCGACATATCCGGACGGACCACCCCCCGAAAAATTCCTGGGGATTTTTCGACCCGTCCGGATTCGATCACGGGTCCCCCAGGGCGGCAGGGTGCTAACCTTGACCGCTCGGCCATCCGGCCGCCTGTTTATCGTACTGTCAACCTTGTCGAATTCGTTATACGTTAAATAAAATGGAATGTAGTGCGTGTGGTTTAAAATATTGTAATAGACAAAGATTAAACAGTACAATTTGTGATATACCGGTATAATACTTGCGTTTTCCGTTCATAATTATAACGGAATTATGCTTAGTTGGAAATTATTAGTTAAAAGTGAAAATAAATTAAATTTATGAATAGATATCTTGCTTAAAAATAAATTTTTCCATATAAAATTAATAATGTAAGATTATGAGATGGAATTATGAATAGAATAAAACAGGGGCCTCAAAATTTGATATTCCCGCACTGATGAGAGAAGTACTATTATTACGAGTAGTATGTAGCGTAAAAATAGTGTTGTTTGCATTAATTATAAATTCATTACTCACGTGACACATGCAACCATAATATTGTCTGAATAACATTACTCTGAATTCTGGAAAGAATACTTAGAATAGTCAGAAAAAAGATAGGGTTCAAGACTAAAATCCTCCCTCACTCACGGCCAATTATAGGTGGAGGGGACGAAATGTTTTCTAGTGGAAACTACTAGCATTTTTTTCTAAATCAGTGAAACTTTAAAATTTAGTACATAAGGGAAATAAGAATTCAGTCTCTAAAACCAGTATGTATAGTCACTTTAACTATGGTCGCATTTCTTTATGCAGCGCTGTTCGATCGCTATACAGCAAAGCGTTGTATTAACAGCATTAAAGCGTTTCTAAATGAAGTGCTATAATGTAGCGAACCGCTTTTAAACTTTTGCTGCAAGGGAAAAATACCGAAAAACTGCTTTATCTTCGAAAGCTGCTTTATCTTCGCTGCAGCGAAGATAAAGCAGCTTTTATGTCCGCTACACGTGTAAAGCAAAATGGACGCTCGTGTATATACGATAATATGCTGCGGAAATAAAAAAAGTAGAAGTGACTGTCGACAAAAACACCATGGAAAAATTAAGAAAGATTAACTTTTCTAAAATGACTCTGAAAGTCATTTAAGAATAGGAAAATACTATATAAGTGTTGAACACAAGATCGTGTTAATAACAATCACATGGCAAAAAAGCCATGTGATTGTTATTAACACGATCTTGTGTTCAACACTTCTAAGACAATACAACACGGTTTCACAACAAATCAAAATACTATATTTTAAATATAATTATCTATCTTCTATCTCTACTTTGTTCACATTTTCGAGAAGAGAAATGCTCAATTCTTTAACTAAAGCACTACTTTCGGCTGTAACTGGATTTAAAGAACAGAATAGAAAGCGTTTCTAAACTATATTGCAGCGATGTGTAGCGATACATCATTTGCGATAAATTCTCGCTACATAAAGAAACCCAGCCTATTTTAGAATGCTTGAGGAAAGTCTGACATGAAAGCTAAAAACTTATATGTACTGTACATACATGTACACTAAAATTTTTGTTGTTTTATGGAGTATATGCAATTTCTAAACGTTTATTATTTTCTAAACAAATTACAACATATTAAGTTCTTGTTTGACGGCCGGATGGCCGAGCGGTCAAGGTTAGCAGCCTACCGCCCTGGGGGACCCGGGATCGAATCCGGACGGGTCGAGAAATCCCCAGGAATTTTTCGGGGGGTGGTCCGTCCGGATATGTCGGTCCCCGTCCCTCACCACCCGGCCGCCCCATTGTGGGCCTGGCCGAACCCATAATGGGCTTGCTATAAGAGGCCCTCTTAGTGCCCACAGGGCGGAAAGAGTTACAAAAAAAAAAAAAAAAAAGTCCTTGTTTTCTGTTTGTTTTAATGTCCTATAACTATTATAAACGGAAGGATTATAAGATTAGGAAGGACTATAGGATTATAAACGGAAAACACAAGTATTGTACCGATATATCACAAATCGTACTGTTTAATCTTTGTCTATTAATCGTACTTATCATATTTATCGTACTGTCAATGATGTCGAACTCGTTATACGTTAAATAAAATGGAATGTAGTGAGTGTGGTTATATTTTACACCACACTCACTACATTCCATTTTATTTAACGTATAACGAATTCGACAACGTTGACAGTACGATAAACAAATGATAAACGTGCTATTTTACTCTTCGGATCGGGCATAAAGGCTGACCTTGCGTATGAAAAAATCATTCATTTATAAGTAATCTAAAAATTTATTTTCATTTTTAACTAATAAAAAATTACGAATAAAGCATTCGAAATTTGCAACTATGATCAGAATCGAGTCCCGCCATTGGTGCTGTTTGCCGTAGCGGCATAATTTATTAATACAGTAGAGTAGAGCATCGTTATCCGAAAACCGGTTAACCGAAAGCTTTCCAGTCGGACTGTGTCGTGCTGAATCGAACGTTTTTGATACTAGATTAACTTCTAAAGTATAATTTTTTTGTTTTTATATTTTTCAATATATTTATTTTGTACAAAATAATCAAATAATTTTTAATGATACAATAGCCTCGATTATTATTATAAAAATTTTCGTTAGGCTTAAATTCGACGAAAACTCAACACGAAGCGACACGCAACGGAGAAAAATTTCAACATCGGATAGGTTAATATATTTTTTCGCACACAATCGGTTATCCGAAAAATAAGTTATCCGAGCAACCCCAGTCCCAAATTAATTCGGATAAACGATGCTCTACTGTAGAACTAATGGTCACCCAGGAGCTAGACACTTGTGTAAGTTTACTTTGTAGTCAATTGAATAAACTATCAGAAAATGTTTTCATTTCAAATGATATCATTATCAAATGTAACTTCGACCAGAGATGATCACAAGATATAATGAAGCGGGTATGGTCACCATTAGTAAAAGAATTTTGTACTTTTAGTAAAAAGTTAAAGTTGATTTTTATTTTTTGTTAATTTTAATTTAATTATAGCTGATATAATTGATGAGATATGTCTCGTCTGTAAAATCACTCTGCTATGAACGGCTGCACACCTTAGAAGTATGAAGGAGTACTGTACAGTACATGTCAGGAGTTGCAATTTGGCACAAAGTATTTCGTGCCCAAATCATGCGCACATAAAATAAACCAGACTTGTGGGTAGTCAGGAAACCGAGATCCGGGTCAAAAAAAAAAAAACAAAAATACGAAATTCTGAGCGAGAGATTTGCGCATGCGTTGCTCGCGCTTTCCGAGACAGTCTTGTCCCAAGAATGGTTTCGCCGTTTTACTTGTATTGTTTTGTTATATTGTTTAGGTGTTGCTGGCAATCTATCTTTTGATGTTTGTGTTAATAAGTTGTAAAAACATATACCAAAACTGTAATTTAAGTTCATTTGTTAGCTTCTACCGAAGATAATTCCTGTCTGTAACAGTACGATGTTACAATTATAAGTCCTTCTTTTTTATTTTTTTAACTGTAATTGTGCTAATGCATACATGCATGTAGGAGAAACTAGTAGAACTCAAAATTAGAATAAAAGAACACATTCCTGTAATAAGGTACAATAATGAATCTTCAGCTGTTGCAGAACAACATTGCAATAATAAAAAGTGCGAAACTGTTAAAGATTCTGTTAAAATAATTAAAACAGAAAAAATTAATAATAATAATGGCTTTCAATTACACAGTTCTTGGTACTCTATTTTACACACTAGAGAGGGGGAGACGTACAATTAAGTGGATGTAAAACAAGGGTGAAAGGGAGTGGGGCTGTAAAATACTTTGAAACTGGAGATGATGTAATTGGAAAATGTGGTTCTACTGGTGTTGACATCTGTGGTTGTATGGTTAAAAAGTTAACAGTTGCTTTTCAAAATTGGATAAGGTAGTCATCATGAAAATTTGTAAGTGAAATTACTTATCTATGTATGTGTATTTATGTATCTAAAAAGATACACAATTACTTAAAATGTATAACTTGTATAGGGGCTGAGGAGGGACAAGAAGTAACAAAATGCATTCCCCAGTTAATATAAATGAATAAACGTTGATGATTTCTTAATCGGGTTATATTTCCTATTATGTGTATAATAAGTCTAGTATTTATAACGGATGTTGATGGCCATTAATAAAACTAACATATAAATCGTTCTATTATTATTATTTTAGTGGGTGTAATATAAAAAAAATCAACATTTAATTCACTGAGAATAATCAAATAATATATATATCTCGATATAATTTTAGAATTTTCCTTAGTTTTGAAGTGGTGCTATAGATTATTGCACTCAGATAAATACCAGACATGGAGAGGGCAAAGTTCTATTTTTTTTAAAAATGCTGCCAACATCTAAACATTTCTTTCTAGATAATTTTTGTAAATATTGTAACAAACATGTTCTATCTCAGATAAAAAATGAAACCCAAGGCTAGCTTCTTTGATAGCGATTATTAACTCGAAAAACTCGTTTACTAAAAAGACATTTTTATATTACGTTTTTATTAGCATTTTTTTTAAATATCACGGAGTAAAAGCGTGTATCATCACAAAGATATATTTATAGATGCGTTTTTTTCAGAAAGATATATAAACAACTGTTTTTATTAAAGATCTTTTCGTCAATTTAAAAATATCCAGCAACAAATTACTTAACTTTCCCAGCAACATATAAAATTGCGCGTATGGCGTCATCTATTAAGGTATTTTATTTTAAAAACTTTTTATATTTTTAATTATTATAAAATGGCAAAAAGCTTAATTTTTAGGGTAGGGATAGGTTTTACAAAAAAATTGTAAATGCTAATAAGTAAAATCGTCATTAAGTCAGACCCTACTCGATGTGGTTAAAAATTTAATAGTGTTAATCCTGTAATAAACAAACCTCCCTGCAAAATTTCAGAAATTTTCACAAAAAGCACAAGAATTATTAATTAAGCTTCAAAGAGGGTGAACAAAATCGTGCCCCCCACACACTAACTTCCATACATAAAGAAGAAACACCCAAATTTTTTTGCTTTTCTCGACGTTTCGAGGTCCTCTAACGGCTCTAAGTCCAATAATTTAAAAATCATGGAGGGTCATTTTTTGACCGATCCCATATCATACTTTCCCTCTATTATATACACAGTATAACAGAGCCGGGAAAGTAAAATCAAAGAAAATATCAGAGCTAAAGTTTGCTGTAGCCGAAGTAGGAAATACAGTGAAGCTAATAATACAGATCTGGATAGGGCAAGAGACGATCCGCGGTATATATTAGCTATTGAAAATTACGAGTACTATCACTTGGGAATAATGAAGGAACGTCTTTCACAAGGACATACCAGAAACCGGTTTGTGCTACGAGACGTACAATTTCTCTGTCTCGTAGGAAATGTGCAAGAAAAACAAATTTTAGGTCAGGTGTATCAAAGATGCTCTTGTAAAGGAAAGTGTAATTCAACCAAATGAAATGCAAGAAAAATGAAAAAATCTATGTAACTCAAAATGTCATGATCGTTCGCCATGTTCTATATTTTTTCCCAACAAATGTTTTGATATATTTGTAAACATAATTCTAATGTTAAATTGAAACAATTTTTCTTAGTTTTCTTATATTCCTTAAATCTGCTTAATATTAATAAAACAAAAAAAATGTGTTTTTGATTAGTGATTATGCATAATCATCGATTGATTTCTTTTACCTTAACATATATGCTATATAACACTATATATAGATAACTTTGTCTGATACTTTTCCTGAAAACGCCTCCGTTGTCCGTAAAATGATCCTGAAAGTGTGATGAATTCTTGGGAAAACCTTATTACAAGACGTTCCATTGCGACATTTTTAGTTAGCTGAATATTGTGTTAACTGATGTAAAAATTATGCTTTTTTATATTTTCATTTCAAATATGTTTTCACTTTCAGTCACACACTTATAAAAAAATGTCATAGTAATCTACAATATGTAGCCATGTCCTGTGAAGTTCTTCGAGGAATTTTTTTCAAGCAGATAAAGATAAAGCAGTAAATAAAGAATATATTTAACTTTTAAGTTTAAAGTATTTATAACGTAATTATAACTATATATAAACAGCTCTCGGTCATATCATAGACGTTTATTAATTTATTACTCGATAATTCTGCACCCTCTATAGGTGTAATTTGATAAATTATACATGGTTTATTTTGTATTGTCCCCAACGAACATGGCTTCCTTAGAGATAGTTACGTGCTTTATGTACGGCAACGTGCATGATTAATGTATTCTCTCTCCTGTAGGCCGATGCGTGAACAACATATTCATGAGATCACGATAATTCTATTTTTACGTGACAGTCACGCAGTAGTCTGCACTACGTCATGTCTTGTGATATTTGGTCGACCAACAATATGTTAAAATTTTAAAAATGGACTATTATTTTATAAATACTCAATATTTTTAAATAAGCCTTTAAAAGGGCAAATACTAGGCGCTCAGTTCTCGAACGAGCAGACATATGCAGACTCCTTTTAGATTGTTGGGTAGCTTTATATCTCTATTCTCTCTCGTAAATATAGGCGTCAAAATATCAATAGCGTAAGTTCGAAACAATGCAACGAATTTATTCTAAATTTAAGATGTGAATAGTACTCATCGGGGACACCAAATGTTTTAAATTTCATCCAAATCGGTTCATTGGTCGTGAAGATATTAAGGGTCAAAGTTGACATTTTAACATAAAACGTATGGCACAGCTTCATTATAGAGGGCACTCCATGATCTTAAATATCTTCTAGATCTTAATAATTTATAAGAACAACTTAACACGATAACAGGAATAATATGACAAATAAATATTGAAAGTGAAGAAATTGTTTATACATTTGCACAGAATTTTTCTAAATAACGATTAAGTTCCGGACGTAATTTTAAAATATAATGTAAGCATTAATAAGAAGAAATTTATTATTGAAGCGCAGCCAGCGAAGATAACAAGCTTCTTAGGTGGCGACTCAAATTGACATCGCTGAAATCGCTGAAACACGTTTTGAGAAGTAATGATTGACCGAATTGAACAGTTTTGTACATTAATAGAAGTAATAAAATGGCATGTAGTGACGGAGGCCGAATTTTAAAATTAGACTTGCAACGGGAGATATGGGCGGGTCAAAGGTGAATGAGAAAAGTTTACGTTGTATAAAAGTAAAAAAAAAAAAAAAAAAACAAAAACTCGCGCGTTAATCAACATTCGAAATATGACCACGTTTTTGTCTAATTTTTTTAACGCCGATCTTATTTTTCCATTTTTCTCAACAAATTGACCATATATACCTTAACTTTTAACGTATCATACCTTGCATAAAACTTTTTATGCAAGATATAATACGTTAAGATATTATAATATACCTTACTATGTAAGTTAAAAAAGTTTTAGAACAAAGTTAAGAATTCACTATTTATGCCTTTCGAGTGACAACTTTTTAATTTAGCTTCCCTGATGATCTAATGTGAGTTAAGCTGTCGCTGCGCTTCAGTCAGGACTAGTAATTTAGTAAATAAATAAAACATAATCTAGTATAAAACTTCTACAGGCCTATTTCGCTTACTATTTATTTATTAACGTGTATTTTGAAGTATTCAAAGCTTTATCAGCTTGCGACTATCTTGAAATGCATCGCCAAAATGATTTAATCATGATAAATTACATATGAGTTTTAATACTGTCGCAAGATGATGATTCTAGGATAAATATATCGCTAAAATAACCGGAAAATTTAAATGTCTACAAAACTTTGATTATCATACTAGTCTTTTAAATAGAAGCGTTATTATTATTTATATTTGAAACTTCTTTAAACAACAAATAGGCTTATTATGAAAGTAGAAATCAATAAATGAAACTTTACACCACTTTCAAGATTTAAATCAAACTATGAAGCACAGAATATTAATTATAGAAATTCGAACCTTCAATAACGAACACCTTTAAACGCCGGCATATATTCCCGTGTGTGGACGTTATTCTGAGCTTTGACAATATATTAAATATTATAATTTTAAGTACAGTATAGAAACGGAATACATAAGTAAATAATCCAATCCAGACAATTGTCTAAGGTTGTACAGTATCTGGAAGTATTATCTAAAGCCCAAATTTCCTAAATCCGACACTGTAAATGTGTAAGATGTAAAATAATTATATTAATTGAGAATACTGTTTAATATAAAATTTACCATCCATGTACGGTTATCAATAATTAAACAATTTATTACAGTATATCACATAATAACTGATAATTTAAAGCTATGGTAAGAATTAGAGTAGGCTATATTAATATATATATATATATATGTTACAGTCAAAACCCGTTTCTAGTTAGAACGCGTTTTAACTAGTTGAAACTAGTTTATACTGGATGTCTTTGTTAAAACCCGTTTTGTCTAGTTAAAACTAGTTTTAACTCAAATTCATTTTTGACTAGCAGTAAATTCTAGTTTTAACTAGACAAAACGGGTTTTTTCTAGTTAATTTACTACTGTACATGTTTTGATTTTAGATAAAAGTAGTTTTAACTTTTAACATTAGTTAAAACTAATTTTAGCTACATAAATATGTTTGGGGAAATAAATAAAGTTATGTACAGTTATTCGGGGGAAGATGCCTAACATTTTGCTTATGAAGGAAATTATAGCAATAATTTGGGTTTTGGAGGCCTCTAACGAAAATATATTCTTGAGCATGTTTTCCAAATAAAACTTTGGAGTATATGAAAAATAATTGTATATTGTGATTGCAATAATGACTTTTTTACTGTTTGGCATTTTAGGCATCTTACTCCAAGTATCTGGGTGAGATGCCAAATGCTATTGGGGTAAGATAACAAAAGTAATTGCATAAAATTAATTTTCGAATATCTAAACCAAATTTAATTTATTGTATATGTAGTACAAAGTACTTCATAGTAAGTATAACAGCACAGTATATGTATTGTTAAGTTTCCGCCCGTTCTAACGTGCTTTATAGCTAGCTGAAAGCTTTTTCAGTCCAAAAGCCTTTTTGAGAAGTCCTTATATAATTTCTATGCATATTCTGCAATAAAACGAGAAAACAAAAATTTATTAAAAATAGGCATATTGGAATTCAATTAACAAAAAATAGGCATGTTTCCCCAAGAAATATGTGGCATCTTTCCCATTTGTCGGGGTAAGATGCCTAGTGGAGTCACGTGTTCTAGCATGTCCGATCGGGATCGGCGGTAGCTCACAATGGAAACTTTAGAACCTTAACTACATCACACATTAATTGTTTTTCGCAATATTTAATAAATTTTATTTTAACTTTTAGTTTTAAAATGATTCTAGAAACATTTCACCACAAAAACTTCGTTCTTATCTTGCTTTTATTCTTCTCAGATGTAGAAAATGAGGTAACGGTAGCCAACTACAGTTTTCCGCACTCAATTTTGGCCCAACGATTCATCATACAAACACATGACAATATCTGACGTCACTGTTTGAAAATATCAAAAAGTAGGCATCTTCCCCGCTTACCATCTTACCCGAATCACTCTATATTTTGCATTCAAAACCAGTTTTTAGTTAGGATGCGTTTTAACTAGTTGAACTAGTTTATGCTGGATGTCTTTGTTAAAACCCGTTTTGTCTAGTTAAAACTAGAATTTACTGCTAGTCAAAAATGAATTTGAGTTAAAACTAGTTTTAACTAAACAAAACGGGTTTTAACAAAGACATCCAGTATAAACTAGTTTCAACTAGTTAAAACGCGTTCTAACTAAAAACGGGTTTTGACTGTAATATATATATATATATAAAATTAAATATTCAAAAATCAGGTAAACAAAATCAAAAATTTAATTAAATTCAAAACCAATTTTATATTAAATACGTTTTGAAATCGTATTGCACGTACTGTACAAAGTATCGTCACAGTTAATTCATATTTATAAGTACTGTAACTAGTCAGGTGCAACGGTTCACATGCACAGGATCGAGGACAAAGGAGTGCTCTAAAAATGATCAATGTTATATTTTTATTTTTAAATTTAAAATTTTTCTGCCATGGAAGCGATTCTGTAACGTTTTTTTTTTATTTTTTATTTTTGTTAAAGTTAAAAACTAACCGGCCATTTCTATCGTATTTGTTTTTTTTTCTTCATTTTTTCCAAAAAAGAGGCAGCAAAAAATAAAATCTTGCACAGGGCACAAGAAAAGCTAGTTATGGCACCTTCATTTATATTTTTTTTTATTTTTTAAGATTTTGTAATAACGAATTGAAATTTAAATCATCTATTTATAAAAATTAGACATCTTTTCATAACAGATGTTATGGAGACATGCCATGTCATTTATTTTTCGAGAATAAAATGCCACATAGCCAATTTGCTAATAGTGAACATTCAAATTTTTGTCTATCACTGAAAAATCGACGTGTCGCTTATTACCGATTTCCTAAAATATAATAACTATTTTCTGTATTATTTCGTTTTGAAATGTAACATTTCACAGCACAAAATAAGTACATTTTCAGTATTTTTGTAAGACTTATCGTATACAATCTTAAACATTCATAAACAGATAACACAAACATATAATACAAATAAATACATGAGGACATATAAATATTCTGTTCAAAAGTAAATACGTTTAAACAGGATATTTATCAAGAACAAGTAAATAAATACATTTTCTGAACTTTGAACGTTCTAAGAAAGTCAAGTAAAAATGATAGCCTTTCTGTTAATCTCTGTATAATTCTGCCTATGTAATTTCATTTGTTTTATTTCTATATATATTCTGCAATTATATTCCTATCGTTTCTAATTTATGAAAATTTGCTTATTCCTTTGCCTGTGAGTACTTACTTTTTTAGGAAATACAAAAAATAGAGAAAAATCAATAAGAATCGATATTGGATCGTTATCAGGACCGTCGATAGCTTGTATGGGACACTAAGAGGGCACTGAGAGGGCACTAAGTTTTTTCCCTGGGCCAAGAGAAAAATTGCAGCTCTCTCCCCTGATTGTTACTTGTTACAATTGACAAGTTTCGATCGAAAATAAAAGCATTTTCCTTTATAATTTTCTATTAAAAATAAAAAGAAAAATGACTGAAATAAGAGAAATCTGAAAATGATTTAATTATTGAAACTTAATTTTATTAATTTTAAATATCAAGGAAGAAGATGAACGGATTTAAGAGAAAATTAACACTTTTTCGTCATTTTAAAGTAAAATTCATTCAAAAATCGGTCAAACTCAAAATACTTTTGTAGATCTCTGCTGTACAGAAAGAAAAAAATATATATTTTTTCTTAAAAATTGTTTTCTATTCGTCATTATTCACTAGATTTGAGTGTTTCAAACATAACCGGGAAAATATGTAATGAAAAATAGAACTTTATAACTATAATTTTTATCAACCTGCGGTGGTTTTACCCTTTATTTTTTAAATATAAAAATAACCAAATAAATTTTTATATCTTTTCCGTTTTTCTAAATAAATTTGAAACGTTTAGGTGAGGCCCAATGTTTATTTAGGCTACTGTTAATTTGTAGTTTGAATAAAGAATTGTCTTCTATAATTTAAATTATATTTTTAATTGTTTAAATAGTTTATACAGTACAGATAGGCCTCCTACAACGCGGTACTTTTACAACGCGGTTTAGAGTATTTAGAAACGAATTATCTTTCACATAACAGAAAAATCGCAACGGATCACAGAAGTGCAGTGGAACTTGATGAAACAAGCTCAGATCTTAAAATAATGCCAGTCAAACATTCTCGAACAACTATAATAAGTGACGATGAGGACTGAATTTGTGAGCATAACATTATGTTTCTTTTTTATTTTGACTTGAAATCATAATCTTTTTAGTTTTTATATGATGTTGAATTTTATTTAAGCTTTTTATGTACAGTACATAAATTTAAAAAATAATGAAAATGTTACACCATAAAAGGCAGTTTCTCTCTTTTTAGAACTGAATCCCAGTTTTTGTATTAAGTTGGTGTCTCCTATAACGCAATTTCCAACAACGCGGCATTTTCAAGGAACGTATCTACCGCGTTGTAGGAGGCCTACCCCTATATAGAAAAATGTAACTAAAGCTTTGCAACTTCTAGTGTTTCAATTCGTTGCTAACGGAACACATTTCAAACATTGCCTATAGATAAAAATGTAACTAAAAGTAATTTAAATTATAAAATAACTTATTCGTCATTTTAAATGCACTCTAAAAGTGAAATATTAAACTCAAAACGTATTTGGAAAATCGAAAATGACAACAAAAACTTTGGATTTCATTTACAAATAATTCAAAACTTTACAAAAGTTGTCTCAAGCTTACAAAAATCCTTTTACTTTTTCTGAAAATTTCTTTTACTACACTTTAAGGCACTAGACTATTAGCTACAATTTAAGTGTACATAAGTAACGGTAGCTTAAGTTTACGTGATGATCGCAAAAGTATATATAATATATATACTATATATAGCTGAAGGGGCTTAGCCACTTCATAGCTCCCGTAGCTACGGGTATGAAAGTGCAGCTTCTAGTGCATTTTGAATGAGCATCAGTAAGGCTCCAAAGATGCAGTGTGAAGACTGGGTGGCTAACCCCATGTTGACGTCGACTTTTCTTCGCGGAAAACACCCTCCAGCTATCCTTTGGAAAGGAGGCTGTTTAGACTTCTTACCCGCACAAACTACATAGGCAGAAACCTGCTGCCTACGACTCGTAGACAGCAGGTTAGATTCGATACCGACTCGTCTGCTTACAAGTTAGAAGTCCAGTTGTTTAAAGATATTTTTGAAGTTTTCGAATGTAATTTATTTAATTAATTTCCCGACTTTTACGTACAACAGAGGAAAAGTATGGAGATCAGCTAAAAATGACTATGATTTTTATATTTTTCAACTCAGGAGACCTTGAAATGTCGAAAAAAGTAAACAAATTTAGTATTTTATGTATGGATGGATGTTGTGTGTGTGTGTGTGTGTGTGTGTGTGTGTGTGTGGAGGGTACGATTTTGTTCACTCATTTTTGAAAATTAACTCCTGTGCCTTTTGTCGAAAATTTCTGAAATTTTGCTGGGACATTTGTGTATTAGGTGGTCGATTGATGCTATTAAATTTTGGTGGTTAAAAATGAAGGGAAAGGGGGTCATGTGTCATATCTCGAGTAGATTGGACTTAATATAAATTTTATTCCTTATTAGTATTCACTTTAAAAAAATAAAAAACCTCATCTCTTTCTTCAAAATTAAACTTTTTGTCCTTTATAATAATTATAACATAAACAGTTTTTAAATAAAATATCATAATAGATAATGTTATACATATTTTTTAATGTTTTTTCCGGAAAAGTTACGCAACTGCTGGATTTTTAAAAACGAAGTATGTTTTCGTGACAATGAGAAAACTACGATTATAAATGAGGCTAGATTATTGCTAGAACGTCCAGACTAACGTAAGTTTTGGTTGTTGACCTTCCCGTCAACAATTTAGTTAGTTCCTCAAATTTGAGTATTTAAAAAGACTTTTGTGAAATAGTTTGGTGGTCGATTGGTGGTGTTTTAGTAGTTAATTTTCGACGCTTGGTAGTCATTATAAACAATTAAAAAGTATGCGAAAAAGACATTTAAATGGAGTCAATATATTTGTGCACTTTGCATTTTTAAAATGTTGCATGAAAAGCATAAAGAGGTGACTATTTATTAGAATGTGGCTGGCTATCAGATGGGCCTAACTGTACGTGTACAGTACGTGTGTTACATCTCTGTAATTGTAACTGAACTGGACTGGACATTTGATGACCTTACTTGCCTGATTGTTTCCATAGATAGTACACGGTGGGAACCTATTCTGAGTAGTATCGTTAAGCTAACGAATGCGATAAAAATCCAGTTTCTATCGGAACCACGTGATTCGCGTTTAATCAACTGTGAAACTGCTATTCCGTACGGCTCGGAATCGTACGGCTTTCGGTTCCGATAGCAACGTGCGATAACTAAGCTTTTGTAATCGGTCACTCTCGAGCTGCCGTTAGGAACGTAACGAAAGTGAAAACAACATGGCGTCTTTTGGTGTAAGAATGATTTTACTTCACGAGCAATTGGAGAGAGAGTTAATAAACTATGTTGTTGTATTGCTTAAAAATAATTACTTTAACTGTTTATGAATATTGTATGAATAATGTAATTGCTTTCTTGTTAAAATTTAAAGTAAGTAGCTATAGCAAGAACATTATTTCTGAAATAGGTTTCATTCGCATATGTATAAATTAAAATTATAGCTTTGAATATCTATATATATAAGCCATTGTCGTGTCACGTCTGTAACGGTATCCACTAACATCTCTAACCCGATACATACCCTGATTTACACATTTCCTCTCCACTGAGTCGGACCCACCACGTGGCAAGGGGAGCAGAAAAAGACGTAAGGAAACTAGATCTTTGAAGTATATTATTTTTATTTCAATTACATTGAATAAAGAATATTTTCACTTTATAATATAGAAATCCTGTTTGCTGTTTGTGTATTGATTTATTAAGATTAGTTTTTAAGATAAAGAATTGTATATATTTATATATATTTAGTGCATCAAACTTTTAAATATTATGTGCTTTAAACCTTAAAATAATAGGCATCAAACTTTAAAAAGTTAAGCGCATTAAACTTTCATATATTAAGTGGATCAAACGTGCCTCATGGGAATTTGTAAAGAACGCCCACTAGGGGGCGTCCCAGGCTACTAGTAAATATATAAATGTATGACTATCAGTTACTTTTCGCCATCTTTCTGGATCTTTCTGTGAGCCGACTCTATCGGAATTCAGACGGTCGGCTATTTCTTGCCACAATTTCTGGCGATCTTTTACGGTAAAGGAAGCATCTAACTTCCCTGACATTAATTTAGGGTTGTCTTCCATAAAATTAGCGAGCATCTCGAACTGGCGACTTGTAGTTCGCTGGCTTCGTTGTCCTTTCTCTCGACATTTTAAAACAAAACTATTTCACTAGCGCTGGTACACGACAATGCTAAAACCACGTGCTTCGCTTAGAAAATGGCGGGTTGCAGTCACGTGACAAAAATACAATGTTAACTAAACTGTGATTGGTTAAAACGTAATAGCTATCGATAGCATGGAACTCGACGCATCTCGACCTACTACCCGTAGCGAAACCCACTTAATGTGAAGCACAGAATAGCGATTTGTCTAAGGTTCGTTAACTGCCTTTCGCTAAGGAGACTCTCATTGAGTTATCGGAAGAGCTCAGAATAGGTCCCCCTGGGGACCTATTCTGAGCTCTTCCGATAACTCAATGATCTATTCTTTGTTTTGTTCAGACGTTGCTGGTTGGGTTTAGGACTTTGCGACTCATCTATATATATAAAAACGAATGTATGACTGTCTGTTTGTTTGTCCTTCATGCATTACTATACCATTTATCCGAATGCCATGAAACTTTGGGAAGTTGTTTAATACATTCCCGCGAAGGTTTCTGGCATATGTGAAGACCACCATTTCCCCCCTTTCAAAAATATATTTATATATGGATTAAGGCTTTTATGTCCAACAGATGGCGCTAACTTCCGACGACCTAAGTTTGCTTTTCTGTGAGGCATTATGTTTTTCTGTGAGAATGGACTAAAGCAGATCATTTTCTATCTATCTATAGTGCCAGAGTGTTACTCGCTAGTGGAGAAATTAAAGTTCAAATTTGTTGTTGTTGTGTTATAAAGAATCTGTGTACTGTTTTAGACCGTGTAAACGGAAACATTTTAAAAACATTTTACATTCAGATTTTGAGGCTTAACTGACAACAGCGGAGAAATCGATATCGTCAAATTGAAATATAAAGTTCTTATGAAATCGGTTTTCAAAATGGCGTGGAAGATTTCAATGAAATGCTGACCAAACCAGAAATATCGACGTTTTGTCACGTTCTTGCAGACAAATAATTCTGGAACTATTTAACTAATTAATACATCTAATAATTATTTTTAAAAATTTTAAATTATAACGATTTTTGTATTGTATAGTTACACTCAGGGCCGGAATTACCAATCCAGGGGCCCTGGGCACAAATTCGGTGGGGCTCCCTTTAGGAGTAGGCAAATTTGATGGTTTACAAAATGTACACATAATACTGTACTTTCAACTAGATTTCAAGTAGGAAGTTGCATATCTCATTTAAAAATAAGGTTATTGTAAACATACATATATTTTATTGTGTAAAACTAATTATTTTAATTTAATTGAAAAATACCTATGTAAAATTTTTTCCCGAAATATTCCGATGTTTCATAGGTTTTTTCCCGGGTTTGGTTTTCTTTGCCTGTGGCCCTCATGATTAGGCACACTAGGCTGTCGCAGTAATAGAAAAAAAAAAAAAAACATTATGTTTAAACATAGTTTTGTGGGGGCCCTGGGCACCGGCCCCAAATGTCCCTATGTAAATCCGGCCCTGGTTACACTGCTCTTTCAGACAAAAATAAATGTAAGATTGCTTCTAAATAATTTTTCTTATATAATTTTTTCTTTCTAAATAATGCTTCTAACGAAGTTAAGTGTTTTTTTTTACTTTGTAAGCACTATCGATCATTAAAAGTCGATTATTCCATCTCGGTGAGTTTGAATTTAGGTTTAATTTCAGGTATCAATCTGTAAACCCTTTGTAAAATCACGGTCCAGTTGAGAGAAATGTCAGGCATGTGGCTGTCACGTGCCAAAGTTTATCTCCTGAAAGAGAATGTGATGTACAGTACGGTGACACTGTTTATTTTTTCTCGTTACCTATGACCCTTTGAATTCTTGCTATTTTTTTAACGTCTAGTATGCAGTGCCGTAACTAGGCGGTGCCAGCGGTGCCCAGGCACAGGGCGTAGACCCTGGGGGTGCAGAAATGACCTGGACCAAGTTTTGGATCATAGTTTTGGGACGTAGTTACAGATGCTCGCACCGGGCGCATAAAAGGCTAGTTACAGCGCTGCTAGTATGTCTGTAGCTCTTCGTAGAATAAAGATGTATAGATGTTTTGTCCATTTCCCATTTATATCCTTGCTGGATCAGTTTATCCAACTTCACAAACAAAAATTATTAACAACAAGAGATACTGGTCGTTAGATTTCAAAACCATCGTATAATCTGCCACCCCCATGCAGCTACAAGTTTTACATAAAGAAAGGAGAGAGATTAGCGAGGTTGAGGCCGAAGTTTTAAACGCGAAAACGTGTACGTCGGACGTTCGCGCGCCGCTTTCCTGTAAGCCTAGAAGTTTGACAATGGCATTTGGAAAGTCAGTGGAATCATGCTCGAGGTTCCAAACGCTATTGTCAAACTTCTAGGCTTACAGGAAAGCGGCGCCGAATGTCCGACGTACACGTTTTCGCGTTTAAAACTTTGGCCTCAACCTCGCTATTATCTGACAACAAGAACATCTGGACCTAAACGATTTACAATTAAGGAATTACAGTATTTATTTTAATACAGAATAATAAATTTAATTTATTTTAAACGTTGCCGGGAAGGTTGCTAAACTTTTCCGGCAACAATTAAAATTTTGGTGGCGCCATCTGTTATATTTTATTTTAAAATTTTTTGATGATTTAGAAAATTTACAAAAAATACTGTACTTTTGTAAATATTTTTAACTCTTATAAAATGGCAAAACGAATAATTTTGAGGGTAAGGATAAGCTTTATAAAAATTTTAATGCTAATAACGAGTAAAGCCATTAAGTCCAACCCTACTGGAGATACACAGGACTTCCACCTCCTCGACCTTTAACCATCAAAATTTAATAGCATCCATTCCCCTAATAAACAAACCTCCCTGAAAAATTTCAGAAAATTTCGACAGAAAGCACAGGAGTTATTAAGCTTAATAGAGGGTGAAAAAATCGTACTCCACACCACACACACACTTAACATTCATACATACAGAAATTTCCCCCAGAATTTTTTTTTTTTTTTTTTTGCATTTCTGGGCCTTTCACGGTCCCCAAGTCCAAAATGTGAAAATCTTGGAAATCATTTTTGACCGATCGCCGTACTTTCCCTTCTGTTAGTAATATGTCAGCCGGAAAAATAAAAATTACAGTATAAATTTTTGGATGACCTGGAACGCATTTCTGTTCACTTCATAGAACACTACTGTATTCACCACATTCACCTAAAAAAAGAAAGACATTGCAGCAAAGTTTGAAATTCTTATAAGTAGTTTATCAACTATGATAACAAATCACGAATCAATTTTGATGAGGTAAGACCTAGAGAAAAACGTGCTGGATCCGTGTTTACATCCATATAGATAGAGCAGTTTAATGTTTTTAAGATGTGTGAAGCATATTACGAAGAAAGCACATTTTTTAATTGTTCTGAGAAACAAAAAATTACGAATGATTTTACGAAAATGTGGTTAAACTAACTTGTATTTTAACACATAAATGTAAACTTGCTTAAAATTAAAATTGAGTTTATATTAATTTAAATTACATAAACTAACAAAAAATTACGTTAAAATAATACAGTAGAGAGTCGAAAATCGGCATCAATTGGGGACTGGGGTTGTTCAGGTTAGGGATTTGTTCCGATTACGGTCTATGTACGAAAAAATATATTAACCTGTCCGATGTTCAAATTTTTCTTCGTCGCGTGTCGCTTCGCGTTGAATTTTCGTCCGATTGCGTGTACGCCTAACGAAGTTGAATTTTCGTCGATTTTAAGCCTAACGAAAATTTTTATAATAATAATTGAGGCTATCGTATCGTTAAAAATTATTTCTTTATTTTGTACAAACAAAATAAATATATTGAAGAATATAAAAACATGAAGATTATACTTTAGAAGTAAATTTAGTATCAAAAACGTTCGATTCAGCACGACACAGTCCGACTGAAAATCGTGCCGATTATCGGGCGATTCCGATTACCAGGGTGCCGATTTTCGACTCTCTACTGTACTTTATGTACCAGAAAGTGTGATTTCTGTATAATGAAATTTTCCCATAGCGAATTTTTTTTTAAGGATTTAGTGACTTTGTTATATAGAAGTTTGACTGTTTTTCAGAATTTCTTGTATGTTTTGTTTATACTTATAGTATCTATCATTCATATAGTGATAAATATTTTGAGGGTGGGTTGAGTTTCGTTGGACATCCAATGAAGGGAGGGAGGGAGTTGCGGAAACTTGGACAAGAGGGAGAGGGGGAGTAAAAATTTCAAGAAAAATGTGGATATAATTTATGGATAGCCCTAAGAAACACATTCCTCAGCTATCTAAAGAAACACGTGTTCGCCTGCGGAGCTTTTAACAGGAACTTTGAAAAACATTCCCTAATGGTTTTCTAGGTGATGTTGATAGAGGGGTTATATGTGACGTCACACGACTCCGCTCACAAAGACTGAGAGACTGCACAAAGAAGCGTGCGCCATATTGGTAGCTTGTTGGTTTGGTTGTCGATCTCGATATTTCCATCTAACTCATAACTCAAGATTAAGTTCAATTTATCATGGTTCATTGCGTAGTATTTGGCTGAGATTCCAACCGCGGAAAGCATAGAGATCGGTCGTTTTTTCGTTTATCCTGAGAAAAAATTGGTGGAACAGTGAAATACTACGAACCAACCATTTTTGAGAAAATTTTTTCGTGGAGTCATAAAATCCTCTGTTTCTTTCAGAATAGATACGGTAACACACACAATTAACTTTTAATCTAAAGGTTAGAAATAAAATGTAGGATTTTACTTAGTATTTAAACTGGAGTAAAAGGTGCAATGAAAAGATAAACTCCTTACCTTAATTCGTGGACTTAATGTTTTAAAGACAAATTACAGAAGAAAAAAATTAGTTAAATAGAACAGTAATGTTTATAAAGAAAATAATATGCATTTACATTTTCTCAGACTGTTTTGGCATGAAAGAACATATTAGAATGAATTAAAATGGCTAATGATGGAAATTCTGTCTTGTAAAGTTGCTTTCTTGTTATAAATTTTGCTGTCTCACTGCTCCCCATTTTTCTCTACTTGTAAACACAAAAGTGCACGTGTATCTGAACAAAACTTGTGAAACTATTTTCTAATCAGCAAAGCTGTATGATTTATAATCTCCAGATTGGCCCCAACAATAAACATGGGAGAAATCAACGGATCAAAGGAAGCAAGAGCAAGACAAAAACGATATGAAAGTGCTATGAAAAGAAGAAAAAGGTCTTTTTGTCCTAAATGCATTCTACTAAAAATTTGACTATAGTTAATTAAAGGATACTTTTTTAAATAAAAATTTAGTCTATTTTGCTCCAGTCAGTCCCTGATGTGATAAGCCCTCCAATTCATTATAGCCACATTTATTAGGATAATTAATTTAATCTTAATAATAGGTAGTTGGAGACTCGCACAACACAAAACCATTATGACTAAAGAAAAAAATTGATGGTAGCCTAATTATAAATACAAGTTAAAATGTGACCAAATATAAAATTACATTCATCTTTACATAACTTAGTTTATGTTAAGAGTAATGGAAAGTCTCACATGAAGATAGGTATCTTTCCTAGAAGCAAAATTAATTCATTACGAACGGCTCTTGAAAAAACATCACGATGTATAAATCCTTTTGTCAAATAATTATGAGCATCAAGTGATTTGTATGCCTTCATCTGATCCAGTGTGACAGCGTTAGTTGTTAAAACCAAATAATTTACTATATCTTCATGCTCTATAGTGGGCCATGTGGTTAAATCGTTGGATGAAAAATCCGTTGGTTTCATTTCACGAATCCCATCCAATGAATCAAATTTTCTTTTTATATTTTATCAAATTATTAACTTTCAAATCGTCTGAATAGCCAGGTAAGATTCCTTTCTTCCAAGTGGACATAATAGAGTGAATGAACAACCAATATGGCGGACGATTGTTTTGTTGGGCAAAGCGATGACGTTATATCACGTGACCTCACCCCTCTATAGTTCAGCAACGGAAGATTGCTCTTGGTCAATACCAACTGTACTAATTTTGGGAGATAGGGTGAGAAGATGGGATAATTGTTGCACAAACGTGTATATCTGGAAGTGTTAAGCCGGAAGTAGTTTCCCTCCACTAATCAACACTTCACAGTAGGGAATTTGTCAAGTAATCACTTGTCAATTTGAAAGGATAATAAGGGGCATTGCCTATCACAATAATTGAATTTTTAGCATTTTTGCGGTTTAAGAATCAGTTCTAAAAACCAAACTTGAAAATTTCGTTTTGTTCATTTCGTTATGATTATCACCGGACTTTGTTTTGGAGGTAAAAATCAAATCAGCTTAAATTTTATTGGTTGTGACTCATGAAATGAAACCAACAGATTTTTTCATCCAACGATTTAACCACATGGCCCACTATAGAGCTAGTGGAACTGAGTTGAGGGCCACCTGTACGCAGGCAAAGAAAACTGCTTCGGGAAAACACGCGCGTCTTTGGATTGGATACGTACTGGGCCCTTAGTCTCGAGTTTTTCGTGTTGTACCCGAACTGACATCATTGAACTCATTCGTGTTACTATGGGTACGTTCGTTAAGTCGAACGAGTTAAACGCGTTAGTAACGAATCGTTCGAATAGTCGTAGTCTCGCTCAGTGCACATGCTCCGCGGTGATGACGTATCGAACGAAACTCTAACGAAGCTCACGAAGGAAAGAGTTAGTTTACTTCGTTAAGAAAATGGCGCCCGACGATATCGACGTTTCTAGATCTACTCGAGTGTTTAAATTGTGAATTAAAAGGTGAAATGATTGAAATAACTGTCCATCCGAAGCAACCTAAGAAAAATATTTTGGATAAGGCTGCACTAGCAACATTCATATCTTCGATTTTAGAAACAACCATTTAGTTATAACGAATCGTTCGAAAAGTCTAACGAAACAAGAATAACGATGACGTCATTCTCGTTTAACTCGTTTGACTTAACGAACGTACCCTATGACTCACATAAGACCCTTCGAGCGAACTTGAAAGGCAAGCGGAAGTAGGTCATATTCACTTGTTTACGCGTGTCGTTAAGCACGATGGTATTATTTACAATGCATCTGGGTTTGCGACTATAATGATTTGACCAATCAACTTAACTGTAACAAGTGGTAAACGAATCGACGTGAATTGAGCGGCTCACTTGCCAAATCGATTAACTCCACAAAACAAAAAGTATAAAAATTGATAATATAAATTATTTTTTAAAATTCCCTTTAAACTTTAAATTTAAATAAACATTGCAGAATATATTTTTATATATCGTTATATTAAAGCTATGCTTTAATATAACGATATATAAAATTAGTTACGTGAAAAATTTTAAAATAATGACGATTATATTAAGGATTTACAAATGGAGTTAGTCGATTTGTCTGTAAACGGCTCAATTATTACAAAGAATTGTTTTAGCCCTTGATTTAATTAAATTAATTAAATACCTACTAATGTAGGGTATATAATAAGGACTTATCACACCAGTGATAATAAGCACAAATATTCAGGTATCAATATAGTACTATACATTTAATAAAACAAAAGGGATGTAAACTCGATTAAAACTCGATTAAATGAAAAATTAATATGAAATAATCAAAATGCATTTCGGACTATCGGAATAGTCCCTGTTCAGTTGATATTAATATAAAAAGATTATAATACTTAAAATTATACAAACTGCTATAAAGTTTTGATCAGTGAACATTAAATGGATGCAGAAGAGACTCTTAATAATTTATATTACTGTATTATTAAAAATAATAATAATAATATAAATTATATTAAATAATTGGTCGAAAAATTCTTTGCCTTCTTATATAACGTCTTTCAGCTCTTTCTAATGCTTCGATTGCGATCAGAACAGCATATTTGTCAGTCATTTTCACTTTCGTGTAGCGATCTCACATGCTCGACTCAACGTGAGTAGCAACTCACATGGTGAGATGGGAAAGCACGGGAGTTATAACTCGAGACTACCGATTTGACGTCAGTGTGTGAGATGGTACCACGTGACACGTTCAACACGTTGGGAGTTGTAACACGAAAAACTCGAGACTAAGGCCCCTGAACGCGGTGCTTGTTTTCTTCCTGTGATAATGAATCACAGCTTTCTGCCACACAAAACTTCAAAACATAACTGTTGTGTAGCCGGTTGTAGTGTTACCTGTATTATTGCGCCGCCAGGTACAAAGTTAATTAACCAGTAATGCGCGATAGTATTTTTTAAAAATCGATATTAATATCGATAATACGACATACCTACGTGCAGAATCAATATATTAAGTCAAAATTATCTACAGTCACTTTTCGAGTTACGACCACTTCGACTTACGACGAATTTCATTAAAAAATTTTAAAAATGTATCAATGTTTTATAGTTTTCGTCAAATATATATCACATACACATATATCTTGCGACTGATTGCATCATCTTTAGTTTTGTTCTGCAGTTAGTTACCCCTCGCGTGTGCTTGTGTAAGATGGCTAACTGTTTTGTTGTTAAGTACAGTCACTTCTCGACATACGACCATTTCGACTTACGTCCGAAGTTGCGGAACCGAACCCCGTCGTAAGTCGAGAAGTAACTGAATTGACTAATGCAGGCATTACTTTGACCGTAAACTGCTGAATGTATGTATATATTATATATTATTTAAATATATACCTATAAATAATAGGCCTATATAAATTTATAATTTATCAAATTTCTATTTATTAAAATATATATAGTGTTACATGTAACATACAAAATTCATACAAGTTAAATTCATATATTTTGCAAGAATTCTATTATTCCTCAACAACAACCAAATAAACAAAATGTTGAAACAAAAGTATGAACATAAAGTACTAAACTTCAAAATTATCACATTGAAAAATCACTAGTAAGATCATCATCATCAGAATTTTCCTCACTAGAATGTTTTTGTATGGTTGAAGCAGATGATGGTTTCCAAGTGTAACATTTTATCGTTGTTGCTTTTAAGTAGCTTCTTTGCTAATAACAGTGCTTCACCGGAATCGGTAAGAACTCGATTTGTAATTTTGTGAGGACCTAGACGAGGTCCGAAATCGCAAAAATGCAGAATTCTGTTGTGAAAAAATAACGATAAATTATATAAGAGAGAGAGAAAAAAAAACCCTCTTAATCAAAACAACGCAACGAAAAATGTAAACAACGAGTCTCGGGATGACGTCAACGCGTGTTAAACGACCTGTTAATGTTTAATCCAAAGGTAGAACTCTGACACACGCACTCAAAGAGGTATAAGGTTGACACAAGTATTCAAAGGAAAAATTTGAACTTAGGAAAACAATTTCAGAAAAAGGGAAAAATTGGAGAGATAGAAAAATATCACGTGATCGTTAGAATTCCAAAATGACATCAATTGCAAACAACGGATTAAATTATGAGTGCAGGTGTTGTGGTTCTATCAACAATCTTGGAGCATAGTCGACAAAGGGTGTCAAATAGACACCTCGAATCGGACCTTTCCCGCGACCCGACGTGGTCTCGTTTTGCGCTTGAAAACAAAGGGGAGACCAATCGGGAAGCGAGGAAAGGGACGAGGGACCAATCCGCAAGGTGGATAGGACACGAGAAAAACGTATAAAAACTGGGACTTCAAGGTCAGGAAGGAGTTTTTCCGAGAGTTTTTCGGAATGACGGACATGCCTCTTGTGGATTAAGACAGTGTGTGTAGTGTCGTCGCTCGGAACTTTAAGTGTGTCACCGCCCGTCAACATCGTCCAACGGCCCTTCTCGTCCACCCGGGACTGGATAGATTTACCTGCCGAACTCTTACGTTCTGAAAATCGCCGAGATTTGGAACAACCTAACCGATGTAAGCATGTATTCGTCCAAATAAACGGTTTTCCGCATGTAAACACTTGTCATCATTTGCCTCCTTTGCAACCGCCCACATACACGGGTTCCCTTAAGCTCATCCTGACGCGGGATATTTAAGCCCAGTCTACACCAGTCCAAATCTTACACTGGTGTCAGTGACGCGGGATTAATTGTATCCCCCCTTTCAAGTCGGCGGAATCTTACAATTTTTATTAAATTTAATTGTAAAAAAATACGTTCAACTGCTGCACTTGAATGAGGAAGCAATAAAAACATCTATTTACTGCCAAAGTAAATAGAATAAAAATGAATGTTTTAAAAGGTACTGAATTGAATGGAAAGGTATTAGGATTTCATGAATTGTATTAGGAAAATGGTGTTGGGTATCTTGGTACTGGAACAAGTAAGAAGGTACTAGATTAGTACAAAAGTACTAGGTGGAACAGCACTGATGCCACCTTTGTTGTCCCGATTCTGTTACCCGGAAAATGGCCCCTATTTAGGCGTTATAGACGTGGAGCAAAGTAGAGAACTCCACGTGGCCAGCCTGTCCGAGCGAGGCGCGAACCCACGATCAAACTCCTAGTGTTCAGGGTACGAAGACCGCTTGGCCACTGGCGAGCGACAGTTGTGTCCATTTGTGATTTTGATTGCTCGTGGCTCATGAAAATCCATGATTCATCAAGCTAGACGACAGGACATATGTTCTCTGATTCTACGTTCCTTTCATCAAACGAACGCAATTTCTTCCCGTGGAAATAATATGCAGAGTTTCACAGAAATTTTTTACGGTGTAGCTTATTCCACCTATAACCTAGCTTCTCCATGACCTGTCGAAGGAAGCTTTCTTGACAGTAAAAATTAATTTTCTTTCGAATTGCTTAAATTGCTGTGCACATTTCGCACAACCTTTGCGCATACATTTCGTGAACTGTTCTGCAAACAGATAAATCAAGCCAGTCCAATCCTGTTATCGGATGTCACGTGGTCATTTTTCCGGGAGTTACTAACTTCTCTTGGATTTTATCTTCATTTAAAATCGAATGAACTGTCCTTTTCGACACTTCCGAGACTCGTTTTCAACATTGTTTAATTCCTTCGCACAGTTTTCTCTTTCCCCTTCATCTATAAATTAGTGCACATTGCATATTATTTCGGGAGCCTGGCTATTTAATGAATTTCCTCTTTTGATGGAAGCGCTCATTATTTCGGAAAAAAATCGAAGACTGTCCAGAGAACAGTCCGTTGAAGATTCCAGCAACGAGTTGCGTAACATTCCGGCTGTTAAGAGATTTTATTTTAAAAATTATATTTATATTATTAATCATAATAAATAAAATTTTATGTGGCGTCCTCTGTAATGCGATTTTGTTATACAAAACGTTCAATATTATTAATTATGAATAATAATAAAATAATTAATAAAAGGCAAAATGCTTAATTTTGAAGGTAGAGATAGGTTTTATAAAAGTAATTGTAAATGATAATAACGAGTAAAATCGTCATTAAGTCCGACCATACTCAATATATGATACAAGGTCCCCACCATTTTCCTACCCCTTCACTTTTAACTACCAAAATTAATGACATCAATCACCCTAATACACAAATCTCCATCAAAATTTTGAAAATTTTCAACAAAAACACAAAAGTTATTAAGCCTCAAAGAGGGTAAACAAAATTATGCTCCTTCACTCACACTAACATCCACAAACACAGGAAAAAAACCCGAATGTTTTTGCATTTCTCCACGTTTCAAGGTCCCCCAAGTCCAAAGATGCGAAAATCTTGGTGGGTCATTTTTTGACCGATTACCATCTTTCCTCTGTCATATACCAGTATATACCGGCAGATGAGCCCAGCGTTGCTCGAGCAAAAACTAATGATAGAAAAAATTAAGATTATAGCCGATGTTACCCGTTTTCACCGGGTGCAAGAATTAGGTCTCCCTCTTCCGAGACTAATTAGAGAATTTTTAGATGAGTCTAAAAATATGTTCTATTTGTCACAAAAAGGCAAAAATCCACATCTAAAATAGTACAGTAGAAGCCGAGTTCTTCATGGTAATCCTTAACCCTCTTCCTCTTCCCCATGTGGGTAATTTTTAAAAACCCTTCTTAGAGCCGCCGCAAACTAGTACTTTACGAGAGCAAAATGCTAGCAAACGTGCCCTAGCACAACCGATGACGTCAAAGGCTCCGCCCCTCTCTTCTTGCTCACGTGGTTTTTCCTTTGCTAGAACAGCGATACGAGAGTACTCTCGCTGTTCACAGAATTCAACAACGAGAGCATTACGCTAGCAAGAAAGAGCAGAGGAAAATGGATGACTACATAAACATGCCGCATGTCGAAAAAGAAATAATAGAATTTTATCGATGTACGTAAATTACATGATTAATACATTCAGTATTGAAAAGAAAATGGTATAAACGTTGTATATTAAAATAGTTATTTATAAATAGGCTTAAGCCTAGTTAGGCTTAACTAATAGGCATATTTTTCCCATTCTGTTTCAAAGTTCGGAACGAAAACTGACAGATAGGTTTTGTTATAATAACTGACGGAACGAAAACTGACAAGTATAGGTTATAATAAAATCTTTGTTCTATAGCCAATCCACATCTGGATTCCACGTCATGTGGATTGGCTATAGAACAAAGATTTTATTATAACCTATACTTGTCAGTTTTCGTTCCGAACTTTGAAACAGAATGGGAAAAATATGCCTATTAGTTAAGCCTAACTAGGCTTAAGCCTATTTATAAATAACTATTTTAATATACAACGTTTATACCATTTTCTTTTCAATACTGAATGTATTAATCATGTAATTTACGTACATCGATAAAATTCTATTATTTCTTTTTCGACATGCGGCATGTTTATGTAGTCATCCATTTTCCGCTGCTCTCTCTTGCTAGCGTAATGCTCTCGTTGTTGAATTCTGTGAACAGCGAGAGTACTCTCGTATCGCTGTTCTAGCAAAGGAAAAACCACGTGAGCAAGAAGAGAGGGGCGGAGCCTTTGACGTCATCGGTTGTGCTAGGGCACGTTTGCTAGCATTTTGCTCTCGTAAAGTACTAGTTTGCGGCGGCTCTTAGTTTACACTCTCATGACGTGTACCGAATTTCAACTTTCAACTTCTAACCGTTTGGGTTCTGCGCTTATTATTATTACTATCAACCCATTTTGATTATAAGATAACAGAGCCAGGAAAATAAAAATAGTAATAATTGTTTAAAAATAAAATATGAAAAAAGGTATATTTGAAAGAATAAAGGAAAAAAGTAAGAAAGTATAATATTGTACTATTACCAGAAAATTAAACAGTAATACTCTTGAAAAATGTATAAATGTATAAATGTGAATAAAATAATAATAATGTAATTTCGAAAGTTAATTCACATTTAGGTAGGGAGCCACATAAATGATTTATGGTTTGTAAATTTGTAATTATTTAGGTGTTTGGTTAAAGAATGTGTAAGATTGTTTATAATTAAAAATGAAAAAATGTAAGTTATAATTTTACTATAATCAGTGGTATGTATAGAAATAATAAGAATTTGTAATTTTTAATTAGAGAAATTTCAAAGAAAGTAGTATTATAGTATATTTCATCTTTTAAATGTATGATAAAAAATTAAGTTTTAAATTTTATATATTATGAATAGCAAAAATTGGAGAATTTTAATGTATTGATACATGTAAATTTTTAATTAGAAAAATTTAGTCTTGGTATAGTCCAACTTTAGAATATGTGATAAAGCAAGTGGAACATTTTATATGAAGAAATCTGAAAAAAGTTTGGAAATTTTATAGTTTTAGTAAGATCTTAAATTCGTGTACAAACATTATATTCCAACTGAAGTGGGGCTTGAAAGGCCCGAAATGCATATTGGAGAATAAAGAAAAATAAAATGGAACTTTATCGGTGAGTGTTCTCTGTCTCGGGTTTAATAAGTCTGTATGATATCTGGTTTTAAAAAATCTAGGATTTACTACAGTTATACAAATACTTTTTCCTGGAAAAGAGCATTTGTGTAAACATTGGGCGCATTTCTTAGTAAAGCCACTTTGTTAAAAACAGTTACCCGCTTGAAGTTGGCCCCTGTACCGCTAGTGCAGTGAGGTTTGTTTACAAGCACTGAAGATGGAAGTTAAGATAGCTGCCACCATAAATTATACACAAATTACGTATTGTAGCTCGAATGAAAATTATGGCGTTCGAAAATCTATTTTAAACTGGTTATTGGAAAAATTAGAAACGCAATATTCCACATAATCGTCTATTCCGACATAAAGATTTTCAGATTTATTAGTAATGACGAATGCACACATTCTAATGTTGTTTACCAAATAGGGAATTACATTTTTACGCAATATCGAATTTTCTTGATCGGAAGCCTCCTCTATTTTATAATCTCAGCGACAATTCTCCGTTGTTTACGACTAAACATTTTTATTAGTACAAAACAACGTATAAAAAAGCAAAAACAATGCTGAGTAGCTGAAGTGTAGAAGTATTTCCTACGAAAACAGAAATTATAAGCGCCCTTCAGCAGCTTAAGTAGCTTTACTAGGAAACGCGCCAATATCAACTGATTTACAACAATATTACAACTGATAAAACTCGCACACATTAATTATTCGCACGTGTAGGAAAATTCTACGTCCCGTCACCCTATCTATCCTAAAATGAGCATTGTTGGTATTAATAACTGCAATCTTTCGTTGTGCCGCACTATAAGTTCCATTAAGTTAATGTAACTTGACCACGGAGATTTTAATGAGAATTCGAAAAAATGAGTCACTTAACTGCCGGAAACATTTAAAACTGCTTGTTGCGCCATCTGTTATGATATTTTATTATTACAAATTTCTTACATTTCTAATTATTATAAAATGACAAAAAAGATTAATTTTGAGGATAGGGATGAGTTTTATTTAAAAAAATTGTAAATGCTAAGGGCTTAATGATTAAAATCTTCATTAAGTCCTACTCCTTTAGAGATATGTCACGTGACTCTGTATCTCCCCTCTCTCTCGAACTTTCACCATCAAAATTTAATAACATCAACGCTCCTTATACACATGCTGCCGTGCCAAATTTCGTTTCTTAATCTTCACCCCATCTTGAGATATTAAACGAAATAGACGCCAGCCAACACACCTGCACACATCCACGGAATTTTTTTCCTTTTTTATTATTTTTTGGGGGGTTCAGGAAGTATAAAAACGTGGAGATTTGCAATAAACTCTGAGGAACAAATTTGAAACGATTCCAATACTTTCTCTTTTTATGTGTAAATAACAACCGGGAAAACAAAACGGAAGCGAAAGACGATCACCTTCCTTGCAGGACATTTGAGTAAAGATAAGGGCGGTGCCACCAATCTGTATATAGAGTGTCTGTCTTGTGGGATATATTTCGAGAGCCTCACTTAATGCGTCAATACCTATAACAGGTAGGAGAAATATATCAATGTACTGTACAGTACAATCCTGACGAGGGAGGAAAGACATTTCTGCAGCAACGTGGCCGTTTTTTTAAGTAAATTTCTTTGTTTCTTTGCAAGGACATATCACTGTCGTGTGTGGAGGAGGTAATACAGAAAAATTTACTCCAAACAAAAAGATTGGCGACTCGGATTCAGTTGGGTTGTGGAACGAGGCAGATGGGGGAAATGGGCTATGGTTAATTAAGGGCCCGGAGGTTTTACCGGGCACGTGCTGTCTCTCCACGAGGCTTTCAATGTATGGATGTATGTGTACATGTATTATGTTGTTACTCTTTCTTCGGTTTTACGTGCATATTACGTATAGTCCATAGGGGCTGTCCGTAAATCACGTTCACACTGAAAGGGAAGGGAGAGGGTTACGACAAGTATGACAAGTCGGACAAGGGAGAGGGAAGGAGTTGAGTTTCCGTGGATGTGCGTTTATTTTATTAAATTTTATACAGTTTAGGCATTTTATTATATTAATTTCAAAATTTCTTGTATGTTTCGTTTCTACTTATGGTATCTATCATTCGTAAAATGATAAAGGTTTTAAGAGGAGTCGAGTTTTGTTGGACGTCCGAAGAGTGGGAGGCTATGGAAACTTGGACAAACTGGGACAAGAGGAGGAAGAGTAAAATTTTACAAAAAATGAAGACGTAATTCATGAACAGCCTCGTAGAGAAATGGTATATTCCTTTCCATATAACTGACTAAACCACTTTTCACCGAGCTGTAGGGAGCTAAGGGAACTTAGGAGTTACAGAAAGGAAATAAGAGTGAGTACCAGTAAGCAATAACCTAATTATTTTCAGCTGTTTACAGTCTGGCTATGGAAAGAATGGTCTTTAGAGCAACGTCACGCATGATTAAACAAATCGCCACATTTCTTTATGATGACTTCACTTTTTCACTTAATATGTCGGGCAATATATGAATTTTATTTTATTTTCTCTCATTAGATGGCAGAACGACTTTTCCGTTAATTATTTATAGCATGTGCATTAACTGTAAAGAATCGTGCATTTAACAACTATAGCGAACTTCCTCGTATTCCAATACCAGAACGTAAAGCTTCTATAACACATAGTTACAAATAACAAATATTATCGTGAAACAACGAGGGGTGGATTTTTGTAATAATTGATATAAAAAATAGTGTGGTTGAGGTTACGGGATGATCTCAATTTATTGGTTAACCACTTACTAGCGAGACCTTAATAGACAATTATTGCTTTTAGAAAGACGTTTTATTCAATAACATATTTCTATTTGCGATATGCATTTCAGCCAAATTACTAGTTTGGCCCTCTTTAGTTGTACTATAAATTAAAGTACATAAAGTAAAAATTAAAATACACATTAAATATACATTTACTACAATTTATAGTAAAACTGAAGAGGGCCAATCTAGGAATTTGGATTGTAAAAAGAAGTATGTTATTGATTAAAACATCTTTCTAAAAACAATAATTGTTCTCTAAGGTGTCAATAGTAACAACAGTTGAAGGCAAAATACGGACAGATTAGCATTAAAAGTACTCAGTAGGGTTTCTCAAACGGGATCCCAGTTATTTTTTTAACCCGGAAAATATCCTAGGAAATCCCGCAAATTTCTTAAAATTTACTTTTTCTTATTTTATGTTAAAGTTGAGGAAATTTTGCAAATAGAAAGTATAATTAACTCAGAAACGGTCAGAATACATTTGTATTTATTAATTTTAAACCCACTTATTAGTTTTTTTTTAATTTTTGCTCGTTATGGCACGTCACAAATGGTCAATAATCAATATGTAGCTTATTTGTGGCAGGACTCTCAAAATTCTTTACTAGTAATATCTGGAATAATTGTGCTTACGCTGTCTTAATTTTTAACCATGCCCAGTAGCTTCAATAACTGCGTAACGCCAAGTTGTGCAAATTGGGCAAGGCTACAAACGAGTACGAAGTCTGCAAGTATGAAATTTTTCTTCATAACCTGATTATTAAAGACAAACGAACTGCCGAATTATTGGGCTATGATGTTTCTATTAAAGCAGTCGAGGTACACAAATCAAGAATACTATAGAACAAAAAAAGTACTATAATCTCGAAAACGAACTAGAAATCTTTCAGGATACAGGTAAAAAACACATAATATTTGTCTTCTATTAAATACATTAAAACCCGATTCCAATCACATCAATTGAATCGGAAAAGGCATTCTCGGTAGCGAGACTTTTCATTACTAAAATAAGAATCAGATTGAGTGATCGCGAGTATTGACCATCTTTGCTTTTTAAAATCTTATAAAAATTTACAATATTTTGTATTATATTTTATTTAAAAAAAAAATTACCTTCTAAGTTAGAAGTTTGATCTAAGTTCAACTTTTTTAATTTTCAACTCAATTCAAAGGCATTTTTGTTGTTGTATGCAGTTTCCAGCAAACTTTAATAATTTTTTTTCTATTTGTGAAAATTTCTATGTAATTTTTAATATAATTATATCTTACACAGCATTATTAATATCATTTTGGAGGTTACAGCACCTATTAAATTACTTTAAAAAACGAAAAATAATTATATAATTTGATTTCATGATATTTTGTATACCTTAAAAATAATTAATTTTGTCCCGGGATCCCGGGAAACAGTTCACTTTTATCCCGGTACTATATAACAAGTACTATCGAATTAAAAAAAACCGTTATGATGAATGTTGGTGCACAAGAATAGTGACACAACTCAAAAATTTCCAATTTCAAGTTTATTGCAGAAATGTATAGCAAATTCTTCATATTTTTATGTGGAAGAACGAGCACTAATATTTATTTCCAAAATAGATTTGAAAATTTTCAAAATCCAAGACCATGACAAAGCCTTAACAAAGAAACAAGAAACTTTTAAGTGACTGTTCTAGAAGATCTATTTTTTTGAGTTGTGTCACTATTCTTGTGCACCAACGATATGTTCTCCAACATCAGAGCCATTACATTCAAGGTCTATATACGTATATATAGACATATATATAGACCTTGATTACATTTGCTATACAATGCTGCCACCTAGCCAACAAACAAAATAATAATTATAAAAAATTTACCACCTTTTGTCAGATTTAAATCTAAAAGGTTATGATTTAACTATTAACTGCTCGATCAGTTGAAAATTACAGACATATTGTTTATTTTTTCTAAGTACGGTACGAACACGGACAGAGCCTTTAAAGTACGATTGTCTGTACTAAATACGGACGTATGGTAACCCTAATAGTATGTGGTTAACGAATAAATTGAGATCATCCCGTAATTTCAACCACACTATTTTAATGTTTATATTAATTATTTCCATAACACTGTTTATAATGGCGGTGACATGTTTAACAAATGAGGAAGAAACCGGAAGTAACTTGCCACAACTAAGAGATCAATGGCTGATGCTCATTTGGTTCATATCTATAAGTTGATTCTTTCCATAGACGGCTGTAAACTAGAATTAGTAAAAAACACAACTATTTCTTTTATAAGAAAGATTTCGTATAAATCTTATATCTTATATGAATCTGATTCAGATATAACTGAACCGGATTCACCGTCATCTGAATGAGGATATTTATGATGGAAATGAAATCAGCTGAACATATTGATGCATTTTTATATCTTAATTTAAATCTATATTTTTAATAAAAACTTTAAAAATCAAATGTAAATATATCCTAATAATATTATATTTTATTTTAAAAAATGACTTTTCAATCTACTCTAAAAGGAAACTATCATGTTTCTACTAATTCTACTGTATTAAATATTTGAAAATAATTATGATGACTGTTTTATTGGTACCACTTATCTTTTTCCGCAAAATCATCCCCTGCAACTTGGGGAAAAGTGGTTTAGTCTGTTTTGACAACTGTCACATTGGAAAGACTACACTATATACATATATGCACTGTATAAATACATAATTACGATACACTAAAACCTGTTTAAATGGATAAAATATTCGAAACAGAACAATTTCCTTTACTATATTTTACTATAAGTCGAAAAACCTGTCTAACGCGAAACCGAAAAAGCGTTTGAATAACAACAACCTGAAATAAAGTGGAAAATTAAAATTCCCACTTGTAGACAAATAAGTGAAATCGCCTTTAGGTATAACGGTCACAGCACAACAAACTATTGTGAAAACAATTTTGTACCTTTTTAGAGAAACGAAGGTCATGAGTCGAATGGACATGCCGATATAAGATCTGTGTTAATACTTTTACTTTCCTGGCTGTGTTATATAAAACAGAAGGAGAGTAAGGCGATCAGTCAAAAAATTATCCCCAAGATTTTTACATTTTTGGATTCGGGACCTTGAAACGTCGAGAAATGAAAAAATTCGGTGGTAATCTCAGTATGTATGAATGTTAGTGTATGTGTGTGGCACAATTTTCTTCACCCTATTTGAAACTTAATAACTCCTGTGCTTTTTCTCGAAAATTTCTGAAATTTTGCAGCAGGTTTGTTTATTAGGGAAATTGATGTTTTTTTTTTTTTTTTTTTTAACTCTTTCCGCCCTGTGGGCACTAAGAGGGCCTCTTTTAGAAGGCCCATTATGGGTTCGGCCAGGCCCACAATGGGGCGACCGGGTGGTGAGGGACGGAGCCCGACATATCCGAACGGACCACCCCCGAAAAATTCCTGGGGATTATTCGACCCGTTCGGATTGGATCCCGGGTCCCCCAGAGCGGTAGGTTGCCACCTTGACCGCTCGGCCATCCGGCCTGCTGGGAAATTGATGTTATTAAGTTTTGGTGATTAAGGTCGAGGGGGTGGTTAGTGTTACCACCCGTCCGGTTTTCACCCGGACAGTCCGGGAATTGAGTCACTGTCCGGGTGAACTATTAATTTTGTCCAGAAATTTCGTAGAAATTGTGAAATTACGATGAAACAAAATTCTTGCAAATATTGTTATAAATTTACACGATTTGGACAATGAAAGACCTCACACTCACTGAAACTCATCTTCCATTCTGCCATGTCACTATGTTTATGCTGACGTGTGATGCGCAACCTGCCTGTCGACATTTTTTTTTTTTTTGCTTGTATGTTACTCCTACCTAAGTCCCTAGTCCCTAACTGTAACTGATTTAGAACCAGCATGCACGTTAGGCCGCGACTCCACTAGCCGTAAAAGGGCCGTAAAACCCCTCACCGTAAAAGCTTTTAATCACGTGACCATGATATTTTACGCCTGAGCAGGTCGTAAAACCAACGTAAAAGCGAGTTGAACACTGCTCAAATCGCTTTTACGTTGGTTTTACGACCTGCTCAGGCGTAAAATATCATGGTCACGTGATTAAAAGCTTTTACGGTGAGGGGTTTTACGGCCCTTTTACGGCTAGTGGAGTCGTGGCCTTATTCTTCACATTGTAAAATGACATTGCGCATGCATCAAGAACTTCTGTTCGAACAAACCTGACCTGCCGTCCGGGTCAGCGATTTTGTAAAGGTGGCAACACTAGGGGTGGGTAGGTAAAGAGGGGGTCATGTTATTTTAATTAGGGTCGGACTTAATGATGATTTTACTTGTATTAGCATTTACAATTTTTTTTATAAAACTCATCCAAACCCTCAAAATTAAGCGTTTTGCCATTTTATTGTAGTAAAAAATATAAAAAGTTTTAAAATAAATATGATAACAGATGACGCCACCAAAATTTTAAATATTGCCGGAAAAGTTGAGCAACACGTTGCTGGTTTATTTTTGTATTACTCCTTATTGGACTTATCCAGGAAAATTAAATTCATTTAAGAAACGAGAATTTCCAAAAATCGAGTGAATTCCAGGAGAACTGAGTTCCCGGGAATAAGCAACAGATGTAATTCGTTGATAAAAATAAGAACAACGTAACACAGTGCTGCCAATTTTCCTTGTAGAAAGCACTTGGTAACTAGTACTGAATATTCGTGAACGAGTTAATTAACATTGTTGATAATTACAGAGATTGAAGTTAATAATTAATTAGAGTATTAAAATTCTTCAAGAAGTTAGATCATAAATAACTCGGTCTTTGCGTTATTGTAATGCGATTAGAATTTTCCGCGATTAGAATTTTCCACGATAGAGCCACCCATTAGTTTTTCTGTACGTGAATAGGCTTGTTTGCTGCTGCACAATTTTCATTTGCAACTGCTCAGTGCCATTTAGGGACATTCCATCACAGAGAAACTATGTACGAAAATAAAACTACGCAGTAATCACTAAAATGGTATATAAACAGGCGTGCGTTATTATTTTTAAAAATTCAAACATAAATTTATAAAATGTAACAACGAGCTAGAACAGCGTTTCTCAAAGTGGTCAATAACGCCCCCTTGTAGGCGGTGAGTAAATCTAGGGGAACACTGGAGGCAGGGTACTGAATGGTGACCAAAGGCAAAAGTTGGGGTCACTGACAGCCGTTTCCTTTCCTCTGTTAAACTGATAAGAGGAAACATTGCGTTTAATGGTTTCCAGATGTTAAGAACAATGTACGGTAAGGGCACAAAGTGTGAGATTCATAGAAAAGTTTTCCTAAGAATATTTCCAATCCTTTCTGAAACAAGAGAAAATGGGTTAGGGGGCGTTGGGTATAACTTTATGGAACAAAGGAGGCGGTGGATAGAAAAAGTTTGGGAATCACTGAGCTAAAATATACTACATAACCTTAGATACAGCGCTCTTGATGACAACGACAGGTAATATCGACCTCCATTTTACTTTAAGTCAAAACATTGAACCTATGGGGCAGGATTGTCACTTTAAAATCTATTTTTCTCATCTAAATCTGTATTGCTTTGTTTGCCCTTAGATTTTGGGTTTAGATAATTAGGTAGGTGATATAAATTTAGATTGTTTCATCTCGAAATTAGCTAGTTTTTACATTTTATTTAATTATTACAAAGAAGGGAAGATCAGAATTTAAAGTGGTAGGTGTAATACTTAACCCTCAATATAACAATATTTTTATAATCTAAGTACCAGCCAGGTCTTGAAGAGCGTTTAAAAAAATAACGTTTATATTTTTACTTATAATGAATAAAATTGTGCGTGATGTCATCTGTTATGACATTTTATTTAAAAACTTTTTATATTATTAATTATAAAATGGCAAAACGCTTAATTTTAAGTGTAGAGTATTTTAAGTGAGAGAATTTTAAGTGTTTTATAAGTAAAAAAAGGAAATAAAATAAAATTGAAAATGCTAATAACAGGTAAAATCTTTATTAAGTCCGATTCCGATTCATTTCGAGATAAGACAAGTGACTCCTATCTCCCATCCTCTTGACTTTTAACCATCAAAATTTAATAGTATCAATCCTCCTTTAATAGAAGTTATTGTCTTGCTAAATTTCGTTTTTTAATCACTATCCTATCCTGTCGCTAACGAAACGAAATAGGCGCTAACGCACATACGTGAGATTTGCAAAAAATAAATAAATAAAAAATAAAAAACCTAGAGAATAATTTGATACAATTCTGATACTTCCCTAATGTATACATAACATTAGGGAAATGATCCTTGGAAAATAAAATTTCAAGGATATTTTTCAGTATGATATAGTTTGGCTGAACCACATCATCTAGATCAAAAGATGTTGAGATTTTTAATAAGGTGTAGCTTAACATCCGCGTAACATAGAAACTTCCGGGGTGGAAAATCGGATAGAGCATCAAAAACTAGAAGCCTAAACGAAACTAGGTAGAGGCCTGAATAGAATGCCAGATAAATATTTTTTATTATAGTAGTGTTCCGCGTCGAATAAAAAATGTCATCGAGATTGGCTAAGTAGAAATTGAGAAAAGCGAGATCGAAGATTTATCCAGAAGCGAGAGATATGACGGATGAAAACATTTTATAGGAAATGCGGCTGCACTGCCTACGATAAATAAATCTAACCGAATGTTTTCTTTGTAGCTTTTATGTTATTCTTTATCTTTGCCTTCTCTTTTCCAACGTCAAGTTCATGAAAAGCAAAATAAACTTTCTTTCCTTCACAATATGACGGTTTGTTCGACAATGAAGCCACTTCGAATGCTCCGCTAGTAACAATAAAGAGCTGCCACTCTATTTAGATATTATAGCTCCATGTCCCCAACCATATTATCTAGTAACTATGTTCGAAAAATAGGCTCTAAAGTGCTCTTGTTATCTAGGAACTATAAGAACAGAATTTTGCCAGGAGAAAAATTTTACCAGAGATAGCTCGGGAAAAATTTCTGGAACGTTTCATTTTGTTTTGGAATGAATAAAGAAAGAACAGCAAGAATGTGGCACCAAAGAATGTGCCACATTCTTGCTGAGAAAGCATTGAATTTGGTAAAGATTTTTTCACAAATCAATAGGATCAACTCCGTCATTTTTTTGCTGTTTACAAGAAACAATACTACTGAAATGACTAATGACATTTTAGAAACGTTCGTGATTTTAACTTCTTATAATGATTACTAAATCATTATGTAATAATAAACAATGTTCGTAATATCGGACTGTTAAGTCGCAGGTAGCAAATAATATAGTTATCGAATCATCGATCACGAAGAGTTCGAGTATCTATTATTAAAAGCTAGCAATTAAGTAAAGATAAAATATCTCTATATAAAGACTGGTTAGAATTTTAATTAGATTTTTGCAACAATTTATCTACAAAATTTATATACTTTAAGAAACCTTCAAAGAAATATTTTAAAATTATTATTCTTTTTTATAATTATTTGCTTTTTGTCCAGTATTATTCTTTTAATTATGCTTAGTTAAATTCAAAATATAAATGAACCGTTTATTGCCCGTACATACAGGGCCTTCCTTGTACTACCAAATAAAATAAATAGATAATATAAATGAACCGAATACATGAAAATGATTATCAAAATGTAATGCTACATAACAAAATATTCTGCATTTAAAATCAGCAATATCGCATTTTTATCAGTTGTCATAGTTTATAGATTTACATTTAATCTGAAAAGTTCTAATAGAAACCGTGGCCATACTATTCATAGCTTTTTCAGTACTAAACGAAGATTGGAAGTTCAGTGGACTCAACAGGTATGGATGGAGCAGTTATGTATTTTTCAGCTGAACGCCCTCTACTGAAACGCTATTTCGAAACGTGTGTTGATGCTACGTTTAGACTAATTTACTCCGCCTTTGGTTAGTTTCTTTTAAGAATGAATTTATCTATTTTTAGTTGCTGATAGCTGTGTGTATGTATGTAATATTATGGTGCACACCTTCATTTTAGTAAATAATGTATTAATATATTTCATGTTTTATGTAGGCTCAGCCATCTTTAATCAGTTACTGCTACCAAAAGATGACGTAAAAGGTGAAAGTAAAAGGCCTGATGGCCGAGCGGCTAACCTTCTCCCTCTCTTCATATGTGGACATCATTTATGGACAGTCTCTAACGAGTAAAAAAGTCATTAAATCCGACCCTACTCGAAATATAACACATGACCCCCCTTTATCTCTCCATACCCTCGATCTTTAAGCACCAAAATTTAATAACATCAATCCTCTAATACACAAACCTCCCTGCAAAATTTCAGAAATTTTCTACAAAATTTACAAGAATTATTAAGCTTCAAAGAGGATGAACAAAATCGTGCCATCCATCCACTCACGTCCACACACACATCCACATACAGACACACACAAACATCCATACAGATAGAAAAACTCCAAACTTTTTGCATTTCTTGACGTTTAAAAATGTCAAAAAGTAAGAGTCGAAAAATGTAAAAATTTTGAGAGGTTATTTTTTGACCGATCGTTATACTTTTCCCCATATATAACAGAACCGGAAAAGTAAAAAACACTTATGACATGAATACATATAAATCGAATGAGAATAAAAAGAGACAACCTAAAGAGGAATGACAAAGAGAACATGGTAAACAAAAATACGTAAATTTAAAATACGAAAAAAAAAATTTTTGAGAAAATGAAAAAATATTAAAAACATAACTGTAACATCAAAACAAACAAATAATACAAAATATATATATATATATAGTATATAAAAGAAAGGAGAACAAAGAAGATATGTTTATATACAAAGGATGTGGTTTATAAATTTAACTGTAGTTGCTAGAATGCTTGTATATATAGATGAAACAGGTAAAAAATTAAAAAATAATATAAAAGAACACATACAATAGCTGCCATTAAAAATGATGATAAAAATTTCGCAGTAGTACAACATTATAAAAGGAATAGACGAGAAATATTAAATAATAGTATTATTTATTTTATTTATTTATTTAAACATACTAGATACACTCCATGATGTGGGGAGAGAAAAACAATCATTTACAAATACAAAACTCTTAGTATTAAATACAAATCAATAAAATATTACAAACTTAGAACAAAATAACATTAGTTAAATTAAATTAGGAAGCATCCGCCAGTATAAAACAACAACAAATAATAATAATATTTCTTGCCTATAAAAGACAAAATAGTAACAAAGCCACCAATTGACAGATGTTCTCAAACTTCATTAAAGAAAAAAAAAATAGTATTAGTATTATTAGAAAGGAAGAAAATAACTTGAAAGATTTACGAGCATTTTCAAATACAGTAATATATTTAAAAATAGATCAATTGATGAATAATAATAATAATAATGAACTGCAATTACACACATCGTAGTACACGTATTTGTCAATAGAGGGGTATAAGAGGGGAAGTAAACAGGAAGAAGATGAGACTATAAACGGAAGACAGTAATAAATTAGCAAATGAATGTGCACGAGAGGTGTCAATTCAAGAATAAATTTTATGTAATTTATAGAAAATTTTAAAAAATCTCCGAAATTTTGTTATAAATCTAAGTTATGTATAACAGATATATTATTATTCAAAACTGTAAGAGGTATATTTATGCATGTTTTAAAATGTTCAGGAATTGGAATTTTTATTTCAAAAAAAGTACAAATATATAAGATTTCACAAGGTTTTAAAATAACATCCTTACAAGGTAATATATTGAAAGTGTTAATTAATTATAGGATAAGATAATTATATAGTAATCATATGGTGAATGCTAATAAATGTTCTTAAAATATTAAATGTAATCGCTTATGTAGATAAACAAATGTCAGAAAAAACAATTGTAAAAGTCGACTATCGGTTAAAAAATTCAAATGTAATAAACGTCTTCTGTTTTTGGCAGTTTTAATTTTTCTCATAAAAAAACTTTAATTATGTTAATAAAGGATATAAAACACTAACTTTTTAATCATTCAATAATTGCAATTGGCTATTTTAGGTTACTATCTGAAACAAATTTACCCACAACTGTCGTTCACCATCTGACTACACCGCTTGCAAAAATATGTATGCAGTGTGTTGTATGTTATGCGAGGCAGAAAGACTATGTTTAAAAATAAACATTTTAACCAATTCCTGGATATCTACTCAGTTAAACGCAGAAATCGTCGTATCTGCTATATCGCACGAAAAGTATCGATTATCAACAGTGTCGAAATAAAAAATTATCGATCAGAAGTATCAAGCGTACGGAGACGAAAGTATCGATACATTATCACCCATCACTAATGCATACAACACATGTCTGGAAAATAAATATTAAATTCACACAAATCATTTTGAATATTGATTTTGTGCAATAACGTCCAATTTTGTCCATTGATGTTTCTGAACGTTTTTCAGTCAACTTTAATCATATGTAATTTATGCACTGTATTATCATACTTAAAGACTGTGCATAAAAAAGGGTGTTCTACTCGAGGCCGACCCTTTAAAAATGCAAGTAATTCTACAACACATCCATAAGCATATAACAACACGAAATAGGGCTCAAAACGTGTACTATTTCAAGCAGAATTGATTAAATGCCATAAAGAGAAGCAAGGAAAAGACAAATCAACTGGATCACTTCCATTAAATCGTAAATCAACTGGATCACTTCCATTAAATGGTAAATCAACTGGATATCTTCCAGTTGATTTACGAAAGGGAATTGTCTCGTCAGGTTTGCTGCCACTGCGATCACCCAATTTAAGTCTGCTAGATATCTTTCTATGGGGACATTTGAAAGGCGATGTTTATAGCTGT
This sequence comes from Centruroides vittatus, assembly GCF_030686945.1. NCBI lineage: Eukaryota > Metazoa > Arthropoda > Arachnida > Scorpiones > Buthidae > Centruroides > Centruroides vittatus. The sequence continues at coordinate 633,564 of NW_027122565.1, forward strand.
GCCATTGTAAATGTAATTTTATTAGAAATTGAAAAACATACAATAACACTTCTGATCTCAGTTTCTGATTTATCAGATTCAGAAACTGTTCCATGAACTATCAGCCACAAAGACCATTATTATTAGTGCTTAAAATCATTTCATGGTTATTTCGCAATCGATTTTGAAACGATTACGAAAAGTTAAGTGCAATAAAAATGAACTATGATGTTAAAATATATAAGGTAAAGCGAGGGAAGAGGACTCGCATTTCGGAAAATTGTTCTGTATCCAATAATATGGGGCACATGAAGAATGAATTATAGTGCGACAGTCTATAACTAATCTCTCTAAAAAAAGTGTTATTTTTAATATCACGATAATAGAAAATTAATTATAACAAATATTTTTAATTTAAATTTTAAATAATTGTAATAACATAAAAATCTAATATTGTTTACAAGAAGTTATAAATTATTTAAAAAAATATTTGAAGGTCGTCGCTAAGCGAAGCAGAATACCGAGGTTGGACAGCAAAACGTCAAGGTCGGAGTCTGTAGGATATGTATAAATTTACTTTGGTATTATTTTAAATTTTAAATAACTTATTGATCAATTTTAGAATATATTGTGCCGAGGCCGATGAAAAGGAGGACGCTAGGGATCTCTTCCCGGCCCAGAATTCCACTTCGGAGCCCGTAGTGGTTCCTACCCTTATTAAATTAATGTTATTTTTAGTAAAGAACATAAATATTTAAGATTGGTTTTTATTAATAAAGAAACATTTTACATTTATCATTTGTTCAAAAAACAATGATTAAAAGATCTGCTCAGAGGCAAAAGGAGCCTGCTTTATACAAGCTCTAGACTAGTTCTTTTGTTTATATCTGGCACGAACTATGTCAGTTTTTTAATAATTATACACTGCAGGAAAATACAATTACGGCAAACTCTCGTACACCGCACGACTAGTACATGTGCAAAATTCGAATTTTGTCGTTCAGAGGTATACGTTTTTTTCAACTGGGTAGGTTTAAACTCGCATAAATCGTGGGATAATGCAGGTTTAAACTCGCATAAATCGTGGGATAATGCAGGTTTAAACTCGCATAAATCGTGGGATAATGCAATTTTTTCTAACGCGATTTCCTATAACGCGTAACGTATCCTCCGCGTTGTACGGGACTCCGCTGGGTATTATTGAAATTCGCCGTTAATCCATATATGAAAATGAGGATGTTTGTTTGTTTATTCGCTAGGCACGTCTAGGCCGTTCAACCAATTATTACAAAACTCTACAGTTAAGTTCAAATACTTTAACTTACATAATATCGTACATCCCCAAATTACCAATTGGATTTCTATATATCGATTAATTTCAGTCTAAATTTGATTGCTGGCTTTATATGTAGCGCTAGCTGTTGGCAAAAAATTTAAGAAAATAATAGACTGAATAAAATTCTTAAAAAACATCCAGCAACGAGTTGCTTAACTTTTCCGGCAACATTTAAAACTGCGTATGTAGCACCATCTGTTATGATATCTTTTTTAAAAAACGTTTTGTTATTATTATAAAATGACAAAAAGCTCAATTTTGAGGGTAGGGATGGGTTTTATTAGCTGTAAATGCTAGTAACGAGTAAAATCGTCATTAAGTCCGACCCCTCTTTATCTCCTACTCTTTCGATCAAAATTTAATAGCATCAATACCCCTAATACATAAACCTCCCATCAAATTTCAGAAATTTTCAAAAAGCACAGGAGTTATTAAGCTTCAGAAATGGCGAACAAGTCATGTCGCACACACACATACACACACTAACATCCATACTTACAGAAAAAAAAAACCGAAGTTTTTGCATTTCTCGATGTTTCAAGGTTCCATGAGTCTAAAAATATACAAATCTTGAAAGGAGTCATTTTTGGCCTATCTTCATAATTTTCCTCTGTTACATATAACAGAGCTGGGAAAGTACAAACGAACGAGAATATCGGAGTGGTTCCTCCAAAACTTTTCCCGAAAAAAGTACCATAAGTCAATGCGGTTCGCTAATTTCAATTTGCCTGGTTCCTATGAAGTTATAATGCACCACTGCTTTCTTAAATATACAGTAGTTCACATTTACTTTCATATTCTGAATTAGAGGAGTTTTGTGTCTTTATTTAGAAGTGTTTGTGACCAGAAATATATCTTAGGAACTTAATTCTTGTTTATATCATTTAATTTATAGTAAAATTAGTTTCATTATACACTTAAAGTTGCAGTTTACAAGAACTATCTACGACTTTAAGTAAAAGCTTGCTGTAGTCGGTTTCCATGAAATGTGCTCATCGCTAACAACTGTTAACATTTCTATTCAAAATCTCAGGTAAATTCCGGTTGCTGCCAGCAAACTGCAAGCGTCTTTTTCGGTGCTAGACAGGACACACTAGCAAACAAGATGGCAGCCATCATCAGTCTCGTAAGATATTTTGCGTTGACGATTTTGAATTTTACTTATTGATCTGTATAGCCTGAATAAATTAATATCAGGCTAGTACATTAATGGAATATTTTAATATACCAGTATAACTTTCTTTAGTGGTTAAAGTGTTATGTTATGATTGATTTTGTCATGTAACGTCTACGAAAATGCAAAAATCTTCATCTCTTCTTTTTCTTTTCGAAATATTCATTTTCCGCTAAACTGTTGTCATTACATAAGTTCAAAAATAAATTTAACATAACATGGAAGTTCACATCATTCGCCATTTTTCTTGTTTTTCTTTCACTATGTCTCGGCAGTCAGCGTTTGTGTTCTCTCGAAAACGCCAACAGCCGCGTCAAAAAACGGCAGCATACCACTGGATTAATGCTAAGATTTTGATTAAGGCCAATGATTCCCAAAATGGCTGATTATCGCCCCTTAAGGGGATTAGAAGACTCAGGGACGCTGGAAGGCAAGGGGACTATCAATTTGTTTTAAAAGCAGTAAAAATATATAGGCCTATATATTTATTATATAATTTATATAATACAATTTTGAATATTGATGAACATACCCTGCTATATATATATAAGAAATATATGAACTAAACGGGAGTGGTAGTACGAAAACTTTGGGAAGCATTGATCTAGCTATATTAAGATAAGTTCGCTGTCAGTTGACGTAATTCTGCGTCATGTGACCTTCACATGACGCAGAATTACGTCAACTGACAGCGAACTTGTGTTAACCACTTCTGACATACAATAATTAACGAGCCTACGATACGTTGTTCCAAAACATTTTCTTTTCCTAATTTAGAAATAAGGTCAAACCTTGGTTTTCAAACATAAGTAGTTCTAATCAAAAACAAATAATTTTTTTTATAAGAAACGATATAAAATGGTTTAATTTGTTCTTGACCCCAAAAATAAAGCCTCTTTTTAACCTTTTTAGCTGTATTTCATGCATAACAATGCTTACGAATGCAATGTAATATCATATATAATTAGGGTTGCAATGATTGCCAAGCATTGATACAAGACATTTATTTAAGTGCTAATTAAATAAAACATGAAAAGAGTGGGTAGGTAATGGTTTACGTTACACTAATAAAAAACAATAAAGTTTAAGCAATCTAATAAAATGACTACGTAGAATAATAAAAAAGATGCAAGGCTAATCCTTTTTAGCCCAGTCATATTTTAAAGTTGATTTTACTTTCTTAATTATATCATTTTCTTCTTTCACATAATTATAAAATTGGGCGCAAGTCATTTTAAAATTATAATGACAAATCAAAATTGCTTCAGTTGTCTCCACTGACAACCTGTTTCTTTCGTCTGACCATTGAGTTGACATTAGGGAAAATATTCTCTCCACATTTGCATTGTGGGATGGAATGGCAAATAAGTATTCGCACAGCTTTATTAGACATGATTTCTGATCAATGCTTTGTATCTGCAAAAACTTCAGCCATTTCTCTTCCATACTCATTTTCATAGTTACTTTGGTTGGTATTATTTTTCTCTAAATAATCTTTTAGATGTACAGTACAAACTGGCTGAATAGAATTGCAATGTTGCCAATATCGATGTTTCTTACTTGTAAATATGCAATAGTACGTTCTATTTCTTCCCATTCAGGAACTTGGTTGAAAAAACAGGACAAATAGTAATACAGGACTAAATAGTGAAATACGGTGACAGTTCCGTATATACGGGACGTATGGCAACCCTATATATAACATAATACAGTATTATATATATAATAAATTTTTATTATTTAATTTTATTTAAGTACCTTTAAACACGAAATTTAGGATTCCATTTATATTACGTGAATGTCAATTAACACGGTTTTTATTAATTAATTTGGTTTAAATTCAACTGGCGCGGAAACTGTACCGAAAAACAAAAATTGTAGCTTTTCCGCATGCGCATTGAAATCCAATTTAAATACCAACGTCATCGATGATTCGTGTCGTGAGTCTAATCACACGGGCGATCTCGTCGCCACTAACTTGTGAATCAGTAGTCATGTCATTGATTGGTCGGCCCATCGACTTTCTTTAGCATAGGAATACAGAGTTGACCATCTGTGGGGTTCTTGCCATGTAGCTTGTTCGGCAACCGGTGCAATTATGAGTTCGAAATTCTGTTCGTGAACGAATTTGTTCGAAAACCGAGGTTTGACTGTAACTCATGACTTATAACTCATACTTCATAAGTGTTAACCATATTTTAGAGACTGTCTCGTCTCTAAAATCGCGCTGCTGTCAATGGCTGCACACCTTAGAGGTATGAAGTTGCAATTTGGCACAGAGTATTTGGTGCCCAAATCATGTGCACATAAAATAAACCAGACTTATAGGTAGTCAGGGGACCGAGAACCGGGTCAAAAGAAAATATGAAATGCTGAGATTGTTTCTACAAACAGGCACGAGTTCGAGATTTGCGCATGCGTTGCTCGCGTTTTCCGAGACAGTCTCGTCCCAAAAATAGCTTCGCCGTTTTACTTGTTATATGTATTTTACCAATATTCACAAAATAAATAAATTAAATAAAATATCCGTCAAATCGTAAGCTTGCTAAGTGTACAAAAATTTTTAAGTTTCTGTCGCCCAAATGACGGTCGCTCAATTAACCGTTGTCCAACTGTCGTGTACCCAAACTAATAAACAAAACACAAGCACTGTCTACTGTATTAAATTTTAACAAGTCTTATTATAGTCTAATTTAGGCCTTAAGCAACTGTGGTACGGTTCATACGAACAACGATTTAGCTCACGGCAAACGTTGTATATTATTTGAAATTTTAAAATGACTGATCCCGATTCGATAATGGGCTATCATGAAACAACCCATTCGAATCGACATTCGGCCTGTCACGATGTGCATTTTGTAACTTTTAATTTGAAAATTACTGATTGCTATATTCATTCATAATCTTTTCCATATAAATAATTGGTATAATTGGGCTGCAATTTGAAAAAGTTGTAGACATAAATTTCCTGTCGTCTATCTGTTGTCTGTCGTCCTTCCTTAATCTCGGAAGTTAGAGAGATGAATGTCGAGACCAGATATGGAAAGATTAGGGGCAGGAGGTCCCGATTAACTATATACGAACTTCCGATGCACCGGAAGTCATGTTATTTCAATTCAAAAATTTTTCCCTAAAAGGAGCTAGATGACCGGCATGACTATTGCTAACAGAAAAACTATAATGTACTGTACAAGGGCAAACCGGTACTAATTTGAGGTGGAAAACACATTTTAAATTAAACAAGTAATACGCCGAAGTCATTTTTCGGACAAGACTATGTCTGGGAGACTCAGGGCTCAACTGCGCGCCGTTTTCTAAGGAAAAGAGAAAATTGTGCACTAACCAATGACGAAAAGTCGACACCGGTACTGGGGGGCCTGGCATAGATTAGGACGGACTTCGTTTCCGTCGTGGTTACGACAGGTTGCATTATCACGGGTCTGTTGTTAGCTACGGTAAGCGGGATCACTTCGACGCTCACGGCGGGTCTCGTTGTCATTCTCCAATCTTCTTTGATATCGCTGGTTTTGAGCACGATCGTTCAAATTTCGTCGGCCTCATCCACGAAACATTTTAGTTGAAGTTAACCCATCCAATGTTTATATTTCTCTCTGTTGCATGTCGCCCCGGGTTGAATTTTTGTCGATGCCTAATGAAAATTTCCTGTTTTTGAAAAAAATAATCGTGGCTATTGTATCGTCCGAAATTATTTTTTTATTTTGCACAAACAAAATAAATATATTAATAAATGTAAAAACAAAAAAAATTATATTTCGGAAGTTAGTTTTAATATAAAATTATAACGACTAGCGTTATCTAGTTTCAAAAACGTCCTGATGCCGAAACGAGATATCTCGTGTTAACCGGTCAAGGTCAGCAGGTCGCGAGCAGAGATATGTTGGGAATAACGTATCTCTGCTCAGACCTACATTTCGTGAGGATTCAACTATATCATTTCATGGATTGAATCTGCGTCTTATCCCACAGTCAGTGCCGTAACTAGAGCGTTGCCCAAGCACAGGGCGTAGACCCTGGGGGCGCAGAAATGATCTGGATCAAGTTTTGGGGCGTAGTTACAGATGCTCGCACCGGACACATAAAAGGCTAGTTACGGCGCTGCCCACAGTGCTATATTTTTGAATGATAAAATATAGATTAATTCAAACATCTTCAATACATAGACAAAAGGCTTACTTTATTATGCAATCATTGATAAATCGCAGAATATGATATATATGAGTGCAATTTAACTAAATGCTTTCCGTCCACTCGTGACCAACACATGCTATATGTACTGTACCACACAAGCATTCCCTTCTTCGGGTTTTGAGTGTAGACTTTTAAATGCTTTTCAATCACCCTGTACTTTAACAAATAAAAGCTTTTCTCTTAATACGCTACAAATAAAATAGAATGAATAATTTCTAAACGTTTTAGAAACTTGGGCCGAATGGCCCTACCGGATAGGATCGGGATTACACACACAATGTATTGACAATAGAAAGCATGTTTTCGTTTGTTTAATAATATTACAAGTAGTGTTTTATTGAATATTTTAAACTATTATACACTATCTTCGAGATTTAATTTCTTTTAATATGTTACATTATTTAGGGGATACTATAGATTACCACCTATGGAATTTCGGGACTTTGAGTATATATCTGAACTGAGGGGACCGAGACGAGTTCAACGATACCCTACTTTTGGACCGGAGACGAAAAATAAAAAAGTTATCATACTTTATTCGGCGATCGCGCGATAATCGGGAGTCGCGTCGCTCTCTCCGCTAAGCCTATCGCGTGTTTAACAGGCAGTCCGACAAGTCGGCCATATATACCTTCAACAGAGGCAGATGTTGATCCATGAGCAGACCGATCGTCTGCAGTTGGAGTTAAGTCCTTTCCGCACACCCTCGCGCTCCTCGACCTCGGGGCTTACGGCCCCTTAGCCGCCGACACGCTCGTTATCGCTCGCGGTCGGCTAGTACTACGCGCCGCTTTCGTGGCTTGTCCAACAAACCTAACCTATCCCTCCGGGAGATTACTGTAGTCCGACGTTATGGTTTGCAGACTTTACCGCAAGATAGCAGTACTAGCAACTACGGTGCCGTCTGCATAATAGCATTAAAAAAGTATGATAACTTAAAAACTATGATGACTTTCTTATTTTTTGTCTCCGGTCCAAAAATAGGGTATCGTTGAACTCGTCTCGGTCCCCAGGGTTCAAATATATACTAAAAGTCCCGAAATTCCATAGGTGGTAATCTATAGTACACAGTGGCGTAGTGTGGGTGTCAGTCAGCCGCTAGGGGCAGAGGAAAATTTCGCCGTCCCCTTATTTAGGTATCTCAATTTAAAAGACTAAAATATACAGTAATTCTAAAAAACTTTTCGGCAAGTACGATCATTATTATTGTGTATTGTACAGGTTACAAATAAAAAAGTCATGTATATATGTTTTACAATATACATATACATATATAAAACACCTTTTAGTTGCCGAGAGAAATATTTAATTCAAAACAAACAATATAATAATCACATTTATTACAAAAATTTTTACACGTATGCCACTTACATTGATATAACAAGTATAGAACATTTATGATTATACCTTGACGATCGACAAGATTAAGTTATTAACGAATTGAATATAAAACACAAATCGACTTCTAGAACGATACTGTTACTATTTATATTTTTATTGAAAAATGATATAATTGAATGATAGAAGTCATTATCGCTGAATATTAGTCATAAACAATCCAAGCACAAAATAAAATACGGGAATCCGTACAAGTCAGTACAGACATGTTGCCAGTCGCTACAATGAGCAAGATGTCAGTCATTATTACACATTCATTTAAAGAAAGGAGATTAATCAGTTTCGTCAGAGAATAAGTAATGAAAAATTCCGTGGTCATTTCAATCGGTCCGATTCGTAGGTGCTACAAACATATGAAATGAAATGGTTCAAATTTTTACAAGATATTATTATTATTTATTGTGAAATTTTGCCGCCCCCTAAAAATGCCGCCTTGCCGCTCCCATTACGCTACGCCACTGATAGTACAGCCTTATTTGGAAACATTCGTTAATTACAGATTTCTTAAATGTTTGTATTGCTTATTTATATATAAAATAACATGTAAAATTTATATTATTTATTAAAGAAAATTTTAAATTTATTTATAATTTATTCTAATGGCTCAATCTACAGATACTTGAGGTTATATTTCATTTCGTTTCCTATTTGCGAAATGAATATTTAATTACAGTGAAAACTGCTTAGGCGACCACCTGCATTCGATGGACACCTGTCAAAACGGGCAAAAATTTCTGGCACGGAATAGTTTATACATGGTCTTCGTATAAGTTACCGGTATTAAACGACCACCTGTGTAACGCGACCGTAGGCATCGATTTTTGGTCCGAAACAACATACAACTGTAATTAGCGACTACTTCCGCGAATATGTCTGGTCTAAACTATTGTTCGAAACCACCTCTACAACGTTTCTCCCTCCTAATATACTGAATCAGTCTAAACGCTTGTCCGAACCCGCCTGGGGCACTTCCTCTACTCTTGAAATTAGGTGCAAGTGTTAATGAATTAGTCTAGTAACAAAGGAAATTCATTTCAGTTTGTTCGAAATTGTCCGAAAAACGAAAGAAATGCGAAGTGCTGTTGTTAGAAGATCGAGTTATCAGAGAAAGTGAAAATGGTTTATCACAACGACAATTAGCGGCGAACTTTAACTGTGGGAAAACGAAATTTATTTTACCGTAGATCTACAGTATTTTCCTTAGGGGTATAAAATATTGTACATGATACAATTGGCTGATCTCATCGTTTGATAAAATTTATTTATTTTTGACGTATACAGTACTCATATACAGTACATGTGCGATAAATAGTTTCTGTATCAATCTACCTTATTTCCACGATATTTTTAGAAAAATAATATCCAAGTAATTTTCGCACGCAAAATATTCAAAAAACAATAAACGCGTTAATGCAAAAATCAGTTTTACAGGCAACCTTCCTTTTTGATTTCATTACATTCCGCGATTGTTCGATGACAATCGAGGTATTTAATGAATTCGTATTATGAGAAAAAATAATAAAATAGTTTTATTATTAATTAATTATTGTACTTAAGAAAATATTAAATATTTAAAAAATACAGTATTTTTAAAGTTAAAATAAGATTAGACTAACGAAAACCAAAACCAAAGTGATGGAGAGATACGACGCGCTTGTATATCGATTACATAATACACGTAACTGAGGAGCGAACGAAAAGAACCGAGTTGAATTAATTAAATCAGAAAAAAGAAAGTGTGCATTATAATCGAGAAAATGCGAGTATTATATTAATCTTTAAAATATTGTTATTAAATCTGTCCTATAAAATCACGATGACTCCTGTAAATCGAGTTATCCAATAAGAATAAAATACAATACCAATATAGCTCTATCGTTGAAAAAATTCGCTTATTTTTGCTCACCTCGAGTTTTGCCTAGTAGATATGGCTAAAAAGTGCTCAAAATACATACGGAAATATGGTATTACAGCACCACCTGGTGGTCGCCATAGACAGGTTTTACTGTATATGGTATTATATGATAAGCAGTATCTAATATCTATGTCATATCACTTCTGACGTCATAACGAATAAAAATTAAAGTTTCTGTGATATCTGTAACGATACGCGATATATTTGTCTAAAGTGGTGAGCCGAAGGAGCTTTCCATAAACTTGTAGTTCACATGTTAACGTAAATACGCTGATCTCTTTTTCCATAACTTGATCACTCGGTACTTGATCATGGGTACGTGTGTCACTAGTGAGCTGGTCATATGGTGTTTTCCGGTGTCTAACTTGTAAATAGTGGCTAGTTTCCTGTAGAAATTCCTCCGGTGAGGCGTCTTCCCTCGGCAGACAGCTTATGTGCTGCGTCATCTTATTTCATCAATCCAATCCAATTCATGACTATTCACCTTTCAACATAACTATATAAAATACAATTTTTTTTTACGATTTAGTTCTTCATAGTAGAAACATTTTTAAAAATAAAAATAATAATTGAAGATCTGAAGCCGGAGTGACACAGCCATACAAAAATATGCTCAACAAAGAAAATACTTTTTCCGATTTTAATGAACTGTACGTACAGTACCTGTACATAAAAACGTTTGAGTCACTCAGGTAAAAATACAACACATACAATAACGTCGCGACACTCATTATGTCACTTCCGTTCTACACTAAACGTTTACACGTAGAACAGCGCTGTCCAACTTATCATAGCCCGCGGGCCATATTTTTTTCACCAAACATTTCGGGGGCCAAAAAGGTTGATAAATGAAAAGTCAGTTTATGTTAATTAAAAAAATATTTTATTTATACTAAAAAGAAAACTTTAAAATATTCGTAATATATTAATGAGAACATCGTGGCCGTAATTTTCACATAGTAAAATAATTTTAATATTAATAATAATAATTTAGTAACATAAATTTATTCATAGTAAAATGTACTCGAGGGCCGTAAAAATAATTTGGCGGGCCGTATACGGCCCGCGGGCCGCGAGTTGGACAGCCCTGACGTAGAAATTAAAATACGTTTTATTTTAACATTTACATGTCGCATCAACTCAGACGTGAGAAATGACTTCATTCTCCTGATTGCATCACCCTCTTTACAGTTCTGTGATTCGATCTTAATCTTTTAACAAATAAAATTTGTCGTTGTAACATAATTATATAAAACTAGATGAATATTTTTTTTATTTGTGGTTTTAGGTCCTTTACCGCTCAGAGAGCACGAAAAGGCCAAGAGAATATTTTAGATATTGTTTCACAACCAGTGGCTCGCTAACTAATACCGTATATACACACCTTTCATATAACATTAAAAATAATTACGTATTTCAAATGGCGAGAAAAATATGCAGTCATTAAAATATCATTATATTACTGTTTTATTTGTTTTATTCTATTTATAAAATTAAAAATTGTGTTAGTCTGTATTTGCTCATTCATTTTCATTAGGTTTTGAAAAACATCGTGGAGCTTTTATTTAGAGTTACTCTGAAAGTTAGAAGCTTTTGTTTTTTGAAATGTTTATCTAATGTAGCGGTTCCCAACCTTTTTTTGACCAGGGACCACTTTGATTTCATTGTTGTTAGCAGGGACCACAAGGTTTAAGAAAAATAAACTGTGTCAATCTAAAAATAAACTTTAATCAAAACTGTTAACATAAGTAATCGTTAGACTCAAAAGTAACATGCTTTAACAGTACTATTATAATAGAGAACATAACATTTTTAGTAAAAATTAAATTCAGTTTGTATCAATGTGGGAATAATAATTTAAAATGAATAAAAGTTTTAAATCTTTCGCGGACCATATTTTAGCTCTTGCGGACCACTGGTGGTCCGCGGACCACTGGTTGGGAACCGCTGATCTAATGGTAAATTCCACTGGCTGCTCTGGAATACTCTAGAGTGTTCTTCTTATATAAATTCGTAACTAAATAAGTTATAGATGATAATCAAGTTCTCTAAGTATTCGGCATATTCGAGATTTAATTAATATTGGAATCCGAGAGAAGTGATTTTCGCTCATCTCTATTTATAATATATAAAGATTAGGTAAGTTATGTGTGTAAGATGCTTTCAAGTCCGATTACGAAAGATGTTTGCACTAACTTGTTTGGCGATAGTGACGTAAACACGTACAGTACTAGGCACCGGTAAACACCGTGCCTAGCACCCGTGAGAGTTCGACCCGATACAATCAAGGCACTAACAGTCTCGATCCAACAGTCGACCTCATAACATGTAGCAACGTGGATAGCCGCACCCTCCACCTTTGCCTCGATTTCCACCTGAAATCTTTCGCGCACCACGTGTTTAAACAAATTTCGACTCGGGGAACTTAGGGACACGTCTATTAATTAGGCTAAGTGTACAAGTTTTGAGACGCTTTTGTCTTCCCTTCCCGTCATGTACAGAACAATCAGTGCTTTTTTTCGGAAAAAAAGGGTGGTGGAATGCTCATCTGATTGCTAAAAATATATTACAAATATACAGTCGACTCCGCATAAGTCGTCACCCGGATAACTCGACACCATCGGTTAAGTAGTCACTTTTCTGTGGTCCCGGCCGACTTACATAGGCATTAATGTTAAAAAAACTCCGGTTTACTCGACACCGTTTAACTTGTCACCACTGGATAAGTCGACATATTTTTGCTGTCCCACACTCTGATAAGTCGTCACCCCTTCTGAAAAAATGAATTCACTCCGCACGTGTGGTGCGAACTCATTTTTTCAGGAAGGGGAGTCGATTTATTTATTAATATAATAATTAATATATTTAATAATATATTAATGTATTAATATTATTAATATATATATAGGCCTATATATTAATAAAAATGCCTTAACATTTTATGTATTTTTATGTATAAAATAATAACAGATAAACAAAAAGAAAATATACAATCTACATCAACGTCACACCAGAATCCAATTTTACATTTTCTCATGCCAGAGGCATTAAGAATCCTTAGACGTCAGTTGCCAACAATTGACAATTGCGAAGATGACATTTGAAAGGCATTCGTGATCGTTGAAAAAGAAAGTCGAGACAGTTAAGTGCTCAAAACAAACAACACTAAACGAATTTTTCAGTTTTTCATCTACAGAGTAATTGTAAATGAAGGACACAATGTATTGTAAGCCTATACTACTGTATTTTCCTAACTGTAGTTTTGTGGGTTTTTTTCAACTTCGCTTTAGTCGTCACATCGGATAACTCGACACATTTTCTCTTCGCCTTGGGATGTCGACTTATGCGGAGTCGACTGTATTACATTACTTTCATTAATCGTATTTAAAACACAAGTTTATAATATATTCCAAAGTTTTGCGATTAAACGCGGACCAAACATCAAATTTTAAAAAATTCTCTTAAAACTTTTAAAATATATCAAAAAAAGGTGGTGGAACGCCGTTCCATTGCGTTCTATGACAAAAAAAGCACTGAGTACAATGATATACTTTTGACAAATTCCCTCTCTTCAATTACGTGTTGGTTCCTCGTTTCTGCCTGACATTGAAGAAATGACTAAAAAATTGTGCAAATATTTTTAAACTGATAATTAATTAACGTGACTAGTAAGTATGCTTATAAGGACAAATTCGCATGCCACTAATACCACTAAAAAAGTCCACTTAGACAAGGTCATTGACTGTTTATTTACAGTACAATGATGTACTTTTTGCAATTCCCCTTTCTCCCTTATACTGTAAACGTAATTAAACGATCCCTAGCATGCCAGATTATTATGAGACAATTTCAGATTATACTCAGTGCATCGGATTATAAGACATCCTGTATTAGCGGATGCAGAAAAAACGAATTCTACTGTACAGGAGAATAGAAAAACTTTTTAATGAAATTCTGTTTTTGATATCTACAAATACGCCTAATGTTTAATATAAGAATAAAAATATTTTTCCAAAATTTCAAAGGAAAAAGAATAAAACCCCTTTAGGCCAGAAAAAACTAATAGCTCCACGTTTCTTAGAAGTAACAAATGAAAGTTCAAAGATCGATTCTTTGAAAAATGATTACTCTTATTTAATTAAATCAAAAAAGTGTACAGGTACAATAATCTGTAAGAAAAAATATTCTTCTTTCACTAATTCAAAATAATAAAAATACAAATTCGAATAAAATATAATATTAATTTTTGAAAATGTTATTTGTGTAGGAATAAAATAATTCAGTTAATATTCCAGTCTATCATTAAATATTTTTAGATTTTTTCATTATACAAATATAAATATCTGTCGGAAATCTCCTCATCTTATATTGTATCTGCTAAATGAGTTTTATTATTAATAGGATATGTAATAAGCGTTAAAAGAAGTTGATACGCATTAATATCAACGTTGTTACTTGTATTTGCTCTGCACTAAATTAGTATACAGTATTTAAATTTTTCTCTGAGAAAAATACAGTAGTGCCTCGTATAACGTACGCCTCGAATAACGGCGCTGCGAACAACGGACTTTCTGTTTGGCCGTTACGTGACTCGAGCAACGGACTGGCTGCGAACAACGGACTTTCCGGCATAATTGGTGATTGCTCCATGGTGCGTTCTTTAATAGCGGTCGCTCTGCGTCTCCGCTACTACGGGAGTGTGCTGCTGTTTGTAGGCATTTAGGAACGACGGTGAAAGAAAGAAAGATAGCGGCGCCCGCACTATCAATAGTATCGTGATGGAAGAATCTATAATTCTAAAATATGAGCTTTAAAAGGCAAAAGAAGGGTCTCAATTGTAAAATTTAACCATAAAATGGATTATTTGTGCAAAGGGCATTCAAAATAGCCTCGAAAAAAATTCGTAAAGACCCTTACATCACCAGGTGCGCTAACTCGCGCTTTCGCAATTTCTAAATTCTCATTCATAAAACCACATAATGGACCCGGAAACGAAACTATCTGAGCCATGGAGGACGCCATGTTGCTTTCCACCGTAAACTACTGCTACAAGCGGCTGTTTTTGCCGTTCGACGGCGCGCACTCCCACCGGAATTTAGGAACGCGTTCCGCAGGAATTTTTAAACGGATGTCGCTTGTGCAGAGTTACAGGGAGGAATAAAAGAACGCACCCCATGTTCATTTTTTTAATGATACAGTACGGTTATTTTATGCTGCGGAACGAATTAGATGTTTTAACATGTATTTATATGGAAAAATGCGTTTCGTATAACGGACGTTTCACTTAACGGACGTGCACCTGGAACGGATTAAGTACGTTATATGAGGCACCACTGTATATCAAATTTTTTCAATACTTTTATCCATATCGACACATTTATTTCCTGTAAAATTAGCCTTGTTATGACGTTTCTGCTCTGTGGGCACTAGAACAACTTTTTAATCAAACGCATCGTTAGTTCGGCCAGGTCCACAATGGGTCTGCTGGCTGGTGAGAGACGGGACCAACATATCCGGGACGGACCACATTTGAAAAATTCCTGGGGATTTTTCTAACCCTGGATTCGTTTGCTAGTGGCAGTCAATTGCCAGGTCCTTCAAGGCAATTGACTCCACCTTAACTGCTCCGTCTTTTATGATTTAATATTGTACATTTTTGTAAATTACATTAAAAGTTATAACGAGAATGACAATAAAAATAATACTGAGGATAATGGTGATGATGCAATAATAATAATAATAATATAATAATTATTATTATTATTATTATAATAATAATAATTATTATTATTATTAAAATTTTATATTATATTATAAAATAATAATAATAATAATTATTATTATTTTAATAAAAACTGTGTTAATAATAAACTTGAGTACTTAAAAATTGTTTTGCTTTTTGTATCCGTTAATTAAATGCTTTTCATTCAAAATTTTAAAGAGCCATAGGAAGTACTGTACAGTCAGTAGAAGAGTGAAACTGCCTTGAGCACATTTCTATGATCCGTTTGCATAATCTATCTGGACGATTAAATTATACAGGATACTCATAATTTAAAATCCACTTATTTCCTGTAAATATTCTCAAATTATTTCCTGTAATATATATATATTATATATATTACATATATTCTAGTATATATTACTATACTATATTCTATATACATTATATATATATATATATAATGTATATATATAATGTATATATAATTAATTATAATTATATTTATAATTAATATATATATATATACATTATAATTATAATTATAATGTATATATAATGTATGTATAAAATTACTTCTGTAAACAGAGCAGGATTTCCCAAATTAAAGCAACAGTTTTTACATGATATAAGTAATACTTATATCATGTAAAAACTGTTGCTTATTCCGAATATTTTTAGTTTAAAAGTGTTTGAATAAAAAAAGACCTTTCATTGTATAATTATATATCGGTAAATATCATATTGGTATGTATCCCTTACGTTGTACAAAATGATTAATTACGCATACTGTTATCTAATAATCTACAACAATATTACTGTTAATATAAGATGACCACACGTCCCGGATTTGGGTTGTTAGTCCCGCATTGAACATCGTCCCGGAAAGTGTCCCGCATTTGGTCATGTAACATTTTCAACGTGTTCGCAAGTTGTCAAGAGCACAAATTTTTCTTTTACTACTAGTAGCCCGGGACGCCTGTAGTGGTCGTTCTAGCAGCAACGGTGTCATTCCATGGTATAAATAATAAATTCATATCAATAATTCAATAATAAATTCCTATTTCGATAATAATATACTAAATTTATTATTAATTTAAATAATATCTAGGGGCTTCCCTAGTGGTCGTTCTAGGGGACCATGACAGATTAGAGTACCTACGTTATCATCACAAATTTACAAACAGCGCCATCAAATTGTGAAAAAAAACAAGAAAAAAACATTTTTTTTCCTATAGAGTTATTTTTAAGTTTATTTATGCATTTATGTATTTATATATTTTTCTACTAAATTATTTATTAATGAATTAGTTATTATTATTATGTTGGGTTAAGTGAGATATACTCGGTTAACACCGGTGGCTGTGTACTATGCCGGACGAAAGTCAAGGCATAGTAACCAAAACAGAAATTCAAGAAGTGTATCAGTGTGTGTGTGTCTGTATTCAGGAATTTTTCACAATATGACATGCATTGAATATAATGGCCTTCTGTAGTGTGATGTATGTGTTTCTATTTAATTGTAATGTGCCCAGGCTTTTGTGTAGTGTGTGTGGTATGACACCTGTAGAGGAGAGAACATAGGGTACAATCAGTGGTGATATTCGAAATATTTAACAAGGGGTTCGCTAGTAGAAAATTTTTCCCTGACAATCACCGACAAATGAAATGGAAGTTTTGAATAGAAATAAATACAACACCTTTTCTTGCAACCGTATGGTTTCAAGGTCGCATGTCACGTGATAAAACACACGTTTGCTCCGCCCATTCGCCATTTTTGTGGTAGTTTTCGCTCGCTTAGCTTGCACGTGGTTGTTGTTCGACGTCTTTTTTTAGTTTAAACGTACAAAAATACTGCAGTTCTATTATCATGGATTAAGTTAAAAAAGAATTTTTTCTTGCGGGCTATTCTAGCAGTCTAACAGGACGAGATGCAGCTCTATACGAAGAGAAAATTTCGTTATGTCAAGGCGATCCATACGAAGCCAGTTTATCAGACTAAGTCGTAGATCAAGAGTTGTGGCCGAAAGTAGAATTTGGTGATATTATAAACTATTTGGTTTTGACAACAAATTTCTACACCCTGTCACAAATGAAAGCTTATAAATCTTTAGAGGCCCATAACTATTTAACAAGTGGCTGGGTTTCTCCTGATATAAAAGTAAAAGTAATGAATAACAGCGAAATAATATTGCTTGGAAAGATATTTTTCTTTTGTTTGTACGTAAAACTCGTGTTTTTACGTATTTCTTAACTAAGAATTTATGTCTGAAAGTAAAAAAGTCTAATTAAAAACAGCTGTGGCAATTTTTTTAATTCAAATTGTTCCTTTATTTTCTAGTTGAAATTAGCATATAATAAGCCTACTTGCTTTTAGTTTTAACGTGTAACGTTTATAAGTTTGCACTAGCTAAAGCTTGAAATTACATTAGTTATTCATTTATAAATGCACTATACCGAAATAAATTAATATAAGCAAATCAGTAAACTCTTTTAGGTTTTAAAATATAACTTAGTGTTTATTAATGTAAATATTGAAATGAAATGTTTCTGACAAACTCTTGTATTGATATTCACTTTATTCGTATCGAAATTTTTCCGGTTAATTCTCGAGAGCCATGCAGTTTGCCTTCGTCGTGAAAGCTTCTCAGTTTGGGATCCTTGATGACAAATAATGCCGGAAATTTTAAAAAATGATGTTCCTTTGTTCTTGAGTGAACTAGCATCACACCCAATTACACAACAAATCACCATAGTGATATACGCAACGAAAAAAAACAACACAAAAACTCCAGTTAAAGCGCACGTGAACACACACAAAACGTAAACAAGTCACAAAGAGTCACAAAGATGGCGCTGGACAATTGCGCATGCTTATGATGTCACTCGTGATGTCGACATGAAACCTCTCTATATCTAACAATCAGTGGCGTACTTGGAACGTAACGAGCCATGGGTGAAGGGCAGGTAACGATAATATTTTAGGGCTGTCGACCTTTTTTTTTTTAGGCAGGGGTAATCTTTACCGCGAAATCGCGCTTCTCGAAATACACACGTGTCATCATCTCTCGAGATACATTATACTTTTTCTTTCGTTGTCCATAGCCCGACACGTGTTCGACAGCCATCTTGTATTATCTCGCGCGCGTGGCATTCTGGGATCTCTCTTATCACTGGATCTACTTTCAAGAACTCTCTTCAATCGATCGCGATTAAACCTCGATTGAAACGGTCGAGAGAGATCGCACCAAGACATACTCCCTGACCTTCTCACAATCTAGATTGAAATGCTCGGTACGAACGGGGTATAAGGCTCTAGTTTAGTAGTATTACAGAGTATAATACGCGTATTTTAATATATTTAAAAAAAAACAAACCCACTGAGAAATGTTCCGTGTGTTTAACAAGGTTCGGGAAACTGAAAATTTTAACAACGGGTTCGGGCGAACCCGTTCGGAAAACTGAAAATTTTAACAACGGGTTCGGCCGAACCTGTGCGAACCCGCCGAATATCACCACTGGGTACAATAAGCACCCTATCCATCCTTTACAGATGCCTTATTTCCTGGGCGAGTTCTGTGTACTTGCTAATTTTTTCAGTGCATGCGTTTTGTATATTGTGAGTGTTTGGAATGGATATGTCTATAATGTATGTGATTTTATTGTGTTTGTCAATGAGTGTGATGTCTGGTCTGTTGTGGTAAATTGTTTTATCTGTGATTATGGCTCTGTCGTAGTACATTTTGTGCGTCTTGTTTTCCAATACTGTCTGTTGATTTTATTTGTAGTATGGTTCGTGGATGTCTACTAATTTGTGTTTCTTTGCAAGCTCTTGGTGTATTATATTTGCTACTTGATTATGTTTGTGTAAATAATCTGTCTGTGCCAAGAGCTTGCAACCAGAGGTGATGTGTCGTATAGTTTCTGGCATGATGTGGCATTTTCTGCATGTGTCATTTGTGAGTGTTGCATCTTTGAGTATGCGTTTTCTGTAGTTTTTAGTATTTATGACCTGATCCTGTATGGCGATCATAAATCCCTCCGTCTCCCCAAAGAGCTAACCAGCTGTTTGACGCAGTTTTGTCAACAAAATCCTGGGCCAGATCATAAGGATGCCTGCCATGGAGTGCCTTTCGAGCCCACGATTGCTTAATAGTGTCTATGCTTTTTATATGTTGTGTTGTGTCCATATGATGTGAGTGTAAGTTTAATGGTGTGTTATTTGAGTCTGCTAGAGTTACTGCTTTATGTAATTGTGATGTTTGTTGTTTTTTATAGAAAAACTCTCGCAGTGACTGTATTTGTTTGTAGTGAAGGTTAACTATGTCAATCAGGCCACGTCCGCCATCTTACGTGGAAGGGTTAATCTTTCTGTGGCGGATTTAGGATGATGTTGTTTTTGCTTAGTAAGTGTTGTTCTTATTTTCCTTTGGAGTTGCTCAAGATCTGTGTGAGTCCAATGTATAACTCCAAAAGAATATGTAAGTACTGGAATGACATATGTGTTTATTGCTTTGACTGTATGTTTTGCATTTAACTGTGTTCTGAGAATAGCATTTAACCTACTTTGGTATTCTTTAATTAATCTTTGCTATATTTGTGTATGCTCTGTTAGTTTGGCCTGTTGAAATCCTAAATACTTGTAGAACTCGCCCTCTTCCATGGATTCAATAACGTCTCCATTTCCAAGTGCAAAATCTTCTTTCTTCAGGATTCCTTTTTCTATGTGAAGTGTTTTGCATTTATCTAGGCCAAATTTCATTTGTATGTCCTTGGTGTATGAATGTGTGATTTGTAGGAGTTGATGAAGTTGTTTTTGTGTGGATGCATAAAGTTTTATGTCATCCATGTACATGAAATGTGACAGTGTAAACTGTGTTGTTTTTTCATGTCTGATATTGTAACCGTATTGCGTGTTGTTTAACATGTTGGATAATGGGTTCAGGGCTAAGCAGAACCAGAGAGGACTTAAGGAATCTCCTTGAAAAATTCCTCGCCTAATAAAAATTTGGTTTGTTTGTGTGGAAGTGTTACTAACCCTGAGATGTAGTGTTGTTCTCCAGTGTTGCATAGTGTTTTGAAAGAATGCAATGAGTGATGGATGTATTTTGTACATGTGTAGAATATACTGTGTGGAACACTGTCGAATGCTTTTCTGTAGTCTATATATGCCATGTGTATGTTTCTGTGTTGTTTGTGTGCTTGCCGTAGAATGACTGAATCTATGAGTAACTGTTCTTTGCATCCCTTGTGATTTCTACGGCAATTTTTTTTTTGTTCCGTTAGAATGTCGTGTTCTTCAATATGTTTGTATATTTTGTTTGCGATACAGGATGTTTATTATTATTATTATTATTATTATTATTATATATGTATGTCGGAGGTCCATCCCATTTTTAGCTCCCACAACACAGAAGCGTCCCGCATTTCAACCTAATATATCTGGCCAGTTTATATTAATATAACACTGTTATTGTGAATAAAAAAAAATGTATCCCTACGGTTTGTAACGTCAATTTGGTCTGTAAACTTTAAACTGTTGTCACCCGATAATTACCTATGTGTTTGCCAGATTTTTACGAGAACGCTGTACTTTTGTCAATTACGTGTCAATTTCATTTTGCATTATTGTCACCCGACACACACCCACGTTTGTATTTTAAAAGTCTGAAAGGCGCTCCTCTGCCTTCAAAGGTATGTAAAGAAATTTTTTGTGTTCTGTAAAGATCATCTACACGCGCGTTTTTTGTAAATTAACTAAGTTTTTTGTTATTTTTAATACTTCTGTAGCATTACACTAAGGAGGGGCTTAAACGCTAAATAGGCCCGAAATGCATTTGTAATTTCCAATAAAGGAGTACCTAACCTGATAGCTGTGAGGAAGTCTACCGGATTTATTTATTCGGATTAAAGAGACATACATTCACATTATAATTTTTATGTTTATATATAATAAATGTAACTTCAGTAAAAATCATTTTTACCTCTAATTAAGAAATATTTTTATCTAAAAGGGTGTAAGAAAGTTATAACCTAGTTTGATACTCGAAAACACTACTTATAATACCCATCGAGACGGGAAATTGGGAACTTCCCCGAATCCGGAGAAAACTTAGGCGCCTGTAGTAGTTCCTATCCGCATAAATTAATGTTGTTTTCACTAACAAATATAAAATTTTTTAAATTACTTTTTATTAAAAAATAAATATTCTACGTGTTTTATTTATTCAAAATAACAATGGTAGAAGAGGCCCATTAAAGGATAAAAAGATAGTATAGCAGCTCCAAACAAGGCCTTTATGACTTGCCAGTATATGTTTTCACGGAGAAATCGATTTACGTAAACAAGGAAATAGCTTTCAAATAAAAAGAATTATATTTAAACGGAATCATGAAAAAATTCTGCATTTCACTATTATACTAGAATTAAAATTGCTACTACAGTATGGTCCAAAAATAAGTTAATCATTTTAAAGTAAAAGTTTTATTGGAGTTTTTAAAAAGTTTTAAAAATCCTGTTTCAGGATTACTTTAATAATTCGTAACCTATCTTTAGTAACATATACTTAACACCAATCAGACATTTCAAATTCATGTAAACACGATATTTACTAACAAGTTAAACAGTAAGTATTATCTGTAATACAGCATTGATCACATTAAACCTTAATTATGGCATTACTACTTGTTTTATCTAAACATATAGCCAGCAGCCATTCTCTTTCTACATATAGATGCTATGTCCTGTATGGCAATCGTCTTTGCTTTATTATCTTCCTGGGCACCTATTTGCCCCATGGTAAAGTGACCTCACTCGGTTCTTGTGATTGACAATCAAGACAGTAAGGAGCTGTCCATAAATTAGATCCGCATTTTGCTTGAAATTTTTACTCCCCTTCCCCATTGTCACAGTTTGTCCAAATTTCCGTAACCCCCACCCCTCTTCGGACATCCAACAAAATTCAGTCTCCCTCAAAACCTTTACCAATTTATGAATAATAAAATGCATAAACTGTATAAAATTTAATGAATTAAAACGGACATCAATTGAAGTTCAACACCTTCCCCCATCCTAATTAATCAGTCATTTCATTTTAGTCATAATCTTTGACATCTTCATCGCTTTTAATGGAATTTCTGATATCTTCTGAAACGTAAATGACTGAAAAGGAAAAAAAAGCTGTAGATGTACAGATTAAACTTTTCCTGTCTGTAAACCTGTTGTTTCAATTAATCAATTCTTGAGTATTTTTAGTTTAATTAATTTACAAATTATTCCAATTTATTTTGAATAGAACACTTTTTTTCTTGTTACTTTCCCGGCTCTGTTATATATAATCGGCCATCAGTCAAAAAATGACCCTCAAGATTTTTACATTTTTGGACTCAGAGAACCTTGAAACGTCGAGAATTGCTAAAAAATTTGAAGGAGAGGATTTCTGTATGTATGGATGTTAGTGTATAGGGCACAGACTTAAAGATTTTTCTCGCTATTAGTATTTAGAATTTTTTATAAACTCGTCTGTACCCTCAAGATTACGCTTTTTGCTTTTTTTAAAATAATTAATAATATAAAAAGTTTTCTAAATAAAAATTTCATAACAGATGGCGCCACACTCAATTTAAACTTTCTTGCCTAGAAAGTTTCGCAACTTGTTACTGGAATTCTTTTTATTCGTAAACGGAAATAAACACAGTTGGCTCGCGATATAATGAATTAAAAAAAAAAAAAAACTGAACTAAATCATTTATTGTAGGAGTTTATTATACTGTATACAGTACCGAACTAGGCAGGTGCAACTGTTGCACAAGCACAAAGCTATAGACGAAAGTGTCCTTGGAATGAAACTGATAAAAAAATTGTCAAATACACTGTAATAATATTTTCGTTATGTGTGAGTGGTCTGTATATTTCTTCTGTACCCAAAAATGATTTATAAACAATTTGTTTACATTATTTGTTTTATTATTATTGTTTCTCTTCCAAAAAGTTAAGAACACCAAAAATAAAACCTTACACAGGACAGATGAAAAGCTAATTACGACACTGACTATATATTGAATACATAAAAGACTAACAAAATTGTTCATTACATCGGATAATCACTATATCGAGAGTCCACTGAATACTTCAAGTATAACTGAATGTAAACTGTTTCATTTCATATTAAATTTATTCACTGTGTTTCCTAAAGCGATACACGCTAGCTATACATATACATTCAGTTTTTCATTGAAAACAACTTTATAAATCGATAGTCTTATTTAATGTTTTAATGTATATAATACATTTATTAATCGAATTTTTCTCCATCGATAGATAAACATGAAACACAAATAAAATATAGACTCAAGGTTAGGTTTTATATTACTTATTAAACATAAATCATGTAGCAGTAAATTTAAAGATTTATTTATTTAGTTAGTTATTTAATCAACTGAAAGTTAAAGAAAAATTCTTATCCTGAATAAATTGAAGGAAATATATTTAGAAAATATATATTTATATCTAAACAATTGATTATAACTTTTATTAATATAAATAATGTGATATAACCTGCGTTCGGTAACGAAATGCTACAGATATTTATTTTTTGAATTAATGGGATAAGGTAACCCAACTGGCTCTATTTTGATGTTATAAATGTAAAGAAAACCATAAATCTCCATGTGGCCATCCCATTGGTCAGGCACAAGCTCGTGACCAGAGTTTAGTGGTTTTATCCACTCGGTTATTTTTATTTATTTACATCGATAGATAAACATGAATTGGTAGAAAAGCACAGTATTAATAATTAATATTAAATAAAATTAAATAATTTTAAAAGTATGTCACTGTTTTTTCGAGTTCGAAGTTCGAATAATTATTATAATCAGGCCCATCTTCGACAAATGAAGGGCTCAACTAGAGTAATTAAAAATAAGCAAGAATTAAACAAAAATTGTACACAATATTACTAACTCAGAAAGCTGTATTCTAATAAAATAAAACAATTTCTTTTTTAGAATGAAAATGACCACCCGTCGCATAGTAATCCTTGTGCGAGACCCTCTGGAGGCCGGGGGCCCAATTAGGTCTAATTGGTACAAAAGCAAACGTTTTGATTGTATTTTTATTGGGTTGCTATTTGAAAAAACTGCAGACCTATAAATTTCCACTGTCCACCGTCGTTCCTTAATCTCAAGAACGAGTTAGATGATGAAAGATGAGACCAGATATGGAAACCTTAGGGCCAGGAGGCCGCGATTAACTATATAAGAACTTTCGATGCAGTCTGTAGTCAGCATTATGATAATTTATTACATAGACAGAGTTCTAATAATGAATTCCTCGAGCTAAATATCAATTTTTTTTAATTTTTTTTATTAAGAAGCTTAGTTTTGCATATCGCCTTTCAAAAGGAAACATTAATGAGGTTGAGGCCGAAGTTTTCAACGCGAAAACGTGTACGTCGGACGTTCAGCGCCGCTTTCCTGTAAGTCTAGAAGTTTGACAATGGCGTTTGGAATGCCGAGCATGATTCCACTGACTTTCAAAACACCATTGTCAAACTTCTAGGCTTACAGGAAAGCGGCGCTGAACGTCTGACGTACACGTTTTCGCGTTGAAATCTTCTACCTCAACCTCGCTATTGACACAAATACTCTTTCGGATGGAACAAAGCGCTGCTATGATCTCGCGAAAAACGTTTATTTATGGAATTCCGCTACAAATCGTCATTACACTTTCATATGTGTAACCAGACTATCTCTTGTTTACTTATATTATTTGACTCTAGGCTTAGTTATAGCGATCTGATGACTATAGATTTTTTTCCAATTATCGTAAGAATGCAATTAATAACGTATCCGGAAAACTCATTCGTGAGAAACGCTTGAATGATTTTCTGAATTTATAATATTTAATTTTAAATGATTTTTTTTTTTAAGTAAAATCTTAAACAATTAAAATGTAGTTGATTTTGATTTATTATTTCTCTAGTAGAAATTTAAACTTAAAATAGGATTGAAAATTTAGGAAATTTACCCTAAGGATTGTCCATAAATTATGTAAAACTATTTTTATACTTTACAACTACCATCCCACATTCCCATTATGATGCGTCCCATAAATATAAAGTCATTAATAAATTTCTGTATAAAATCATTCACACGAAAAAATTTTTATAATATTTATTTTTAGTTTATTTAAACATTTAAAAATATAAATTTAAAAAATCCATATAGTATATAGTACTGTGTATTAATTTGGTAAGCCTCAAATATTGTCCAGCTTCGTTTCAGAGAACGACTGAGGGTACAAGCATGGTTCAAATATCAAAATAAAACTCTTACCCTGTAGATGGGTCCATTGCAATCAAACATGAAAGATTCACAATCGTTCGGGCTTGGTGGAGGGACGAAGTTTTTATGTTAAGTGTTTGAAATAAGCACCCGAATGCAATCTGTCGGAATAATTTTTTCGAATTTTTGTATAAATTGTTTATTATTTTCCTAATATATTTATAGGGAAAGAGCGTTGTGATAGTTGTAAGTTAATAATGGACCAGATTCCCAGCAAAAAAAAAAAAAAAAAAAAAAAAATATATCATTTCAAAAGTTAGCAGCATCGCCTAAGTGTAATGTTGGCAAATCGACTATTGGAAAAGTCGTGCAAACATAACAGCATCTTTTATATGTCAAGAAAACCTGTCCCATCACTAAAGCCCACTCACAAGGAAAAACGTTTACTATGGGCCAAAGAAAAAACATGAGTTGGACAGACACGTGGAAATAAATCTGGAGTGACCAGAAAAAAAAATTTAACCTTGATAGTTCAGATGGTTGGAGCTAATACTGTAATGATTTGGGTAGGGAGGAAGGGCTGTATTTCAAACGACTACAAAATGGTGGCTCAGTTATGGTGTAAAATATTTTTAGCTGGCAAGAAAAGAATTCATTTGGTTTTTTACAAGAGCGTAAAAATGCAAATGATTATCAAGACATGTTGGCGAGCAATCTCCTGCCTTTTGCAGAACTTATTGCTGGGAATGATGGTTCTTTGAACAGGACAATGCTCCCATTTGCACAACAAATTCTACGTATGAATGGTTTTTAGCTAATGGGGTACCTACTATTGATTGGCCAGCTCTATGTCCTAATCCTAATCCGATGGAAAATCTTTGAGGGATTCTGGCTAGAACTGTATATGCAAATAGGCAACAATACAATAGTGTGGAATAACTAAAAGAAGCCATTATTCCTCACTGGAAAGAAATAAGCGCATCTGTCGTCCAAAAAAATTCACACAATCAATGCCAAACTGCAATTACAAAGTTATTTTAGCCAAAAGAGGCTTCATTTGATATTAAGTTATCGTTAAATATCATTTATTATTATATCATTAATTGCTTCTTTTAATTTTGGTATAGCTTTATATTTTTCGGGCGGTTAAATTACTTGCAATTCTTTGAAATTGTTTATTATTTTCCTGTCTCAGTAAATGGTTATCATTTTTTATAAGAGAATTTGTGAAAGTTCAAGCAAGCCAAAAGTAAATTATTTTTGCAAAGTTTTCAGTTTGAATGATTTTATACGGAAATCTATTAGTGCTTTTATATTTATGAGAGATGCATCTTAGAATCTATACATAAATTAAATATTAATAATCAGAATAATCTACTGTAACTTCAGACGTTATTATAGAGAACTCCTAAAATGAAAACTGTAATTTATGAAAATATTTGAAGTTGAAATTAATTTACTGTGTACTACGTAAATTTCATATTACAATTTATACAGAAACTGTCGAAGCTACTTCTTCATAATTAATTTTGAATATAATTTCTTTCAATGGGATATCCAGGATGTTAAGAATTATGGTGTTTCTGAAGGCAGATTGGAGAGAGATCAAGACGTACCCCTATCCGTTTTCCAGGAAATGTTACTCAATTGCCTTAGAATTACTTTAGTTACATAATGTCATTCTTACCTAATTGAAGATTATATTTATTTTAAAGTAACAAAATTGATTACTCTGATGAGAAGGGATTGCTACAGCTTCATAAGCTGTGCATATGATTATGATTTCTTTCATTAACGAATAAGGCTATTTTTTCTTAACTTAATTGAAACTCAAAGGAAAGGATTTTAATACCATCATTCAAATAAGAAGTATTGAAGGTTTTGTTCAACTTTATTAAATAAAAATAAATATTGTTCTATACTGACACAATGAAGCGACTTCTTTCAAACACTTGGCAGGTTATTCATCTTTTTATTTAGTTAGTTTATTTATTTTAGTAAAAAATAAATATTTTACTTAGGAAATTTGAATCAAGCACAACATTAATTAATTCCATTTAGATAGTTTATATACAGAATATTCCTGACTTTTTTTTCAGTTTTTTCGCTCTGTGGGCACAAAGAAGACTTTTTAATCATATTCGTCTAGATTCGGTTTGGTTTGATTGGGGGTTTAGTTTATTTGTTATTACGTAAACAAATAATTACAGCAACACGGTGATCTGTGGGTGATCTGCCGAGGGAGGATGCCTTCCGGGAGGACTTTCTAATGGAAACTGATCTCTATTTAGGTGTTACAGACGTGAAGAGACCGGAAAACTCCAACAACCAACTACCAGTGATCAGTGGTTTCATCCACTCGACCGCTGGTGAGCTCATGGGATCAGCCAGGCCCACAATAGAGCACCAGATGGTGAAGGACGGGTCCGACATACCCGGGAAAAATCGCGGGAGTTTTCGACCACCCGGATTTAATTCTGGTGCACCAGCTAAGTAGGCTGGTCTTATCAAATAAATCTAACATCCGGAATAGGACGGATATCCGGCCATCCTGTTCCGGATAAATTTATTTGACTGACAAGTGATAGTAGAAAGTAGTATAAATTGAACATTGTACAATGTTTATCTTTCATTGTTAGAAATCGTCCGTAAATTACGTAACACATCATTTATACTGTTCAACTTCCATCCCACTTCTCTTTAAGGTTACGCGACAATAGTAGCAAGCGAGAAGCTTTTAGCGATATCGCTATCGCAAAGTGAAATCATGCACGAGCAGAAATTCTATTTCTGCTCGTGCAAGATTTCGATGAAGACAGAAAATCTCACTCTCTCAGATATCTGGTACTGACTTTTTTCACGGTTTGGTTTTCGCAAGCGCAGTATCTGATCGATACTGCGCTTGCGCATTAGCTCCATATTCATTTTCGGTGTTTGTACAGTTCAAAACCTGATTTCTTCAGTGTATATCGCCGAGAAAAAATGGATTAAAGTTTTCTTAGAGAGAAATTAATTAATTCAGTTACGGCTTATCTCGAAACACGGGATAAGAGATTTAAAAATATTGATAGTAAATATCATAAATATCATCATCGATCCATTTTATTTTAACTCTCGAACATAAATTCACGGTATTGCATGACAATGTTCGCGAGAACGAGAAATGAGAAAGAGAGAACGTCATAATCTGACATAATCACATTCGCTGGCGTCTGCGTGACCACGTAAGCTCTCGCACATATCTACCTCCAAAAATACGTAATGCGTATCTATCGACTCCATTAACTGTACTAATGAATATCAGACTGCTTGAGATTACAAACGCTACTGCAACTTCTTTCATTTATATTACTTAATTTTAACGCTAATTAATTAATTAATGCTTGCATTGCTGATACCTAGAGCTGGTCCGGGTTTAAGAGACACTTGGCTTTTTAAATAATAATGGGTTATATTAACTGTTAAAATGGAACTAGGCTCCTCATAATGCGAGGCCCTAAACTGTAGCTTGATCAACGCATATCTAAATATCTGACACTTTGTAAGGGGATTAAAGCACAGATTCTTATTTTACTAATCAAAGGATTTTAAAAATTTTAAATAGAACGAGCAAATATTTATTGTGATATCGTCACAATGCCGGGCTACAAGTTTTAATCATATTTTAAAATTATTTAATTTAAAATATATGCTCCCCATCTCAAATTAATAGTTTCTTGCATCTGTACATCATACTTTTCCTTTAACAATAGAATCGTGGCGGTCATCTATCTAACACCTTTCAGGGAAAGTTTTGAATTGAAATAACATGACTTCCGGTGCATCGGAAGTTCTTATATAGTTAATTGGGGCATTCTGCCCCTAAGGCTTCTATATCTGGTCTTATCTTTCATCTATCTAATACCAATATCGAGATTAAGGAAAGACGGACGGACGGACACAGTGGGAATTTATAGGTCTACAATTTTTTTTAAATTGAAGCCCAAACAATATTACTTTCCCGGCTGTTATTTATAACAGAGGGAAAGTATGATGATCGATAAAAAATGACCCCCTAAGATTTTTGCATCTTTGAACTCGAAATCTTGAAACTTCGAGAAATGCAAAAAAAAAAAAAAAAAAAAACACAGATTTTTTAAATTTTGACGATTAAAGGTCGACAGGGTGGAAAGATAGAGGAGGTCATGTGTAGAGTGGGATAGAACTTAATTCGCGAGTTTATTCGTTATTAACATCTGTAATTATTTTTTCTTTTATAAAACTAGTCTCTATCCTGAAAATTAAGCCATTTTATAATAATTAATATTATAAATAGTTTTAAAATAAAATCTCATAACAGATTCCGCCACACATAATTTTTAAATGTTGCCGGGAAAGTTGAGCAAGACGTTGCTAGATTTTTTAAAAAGAAAACAGAGCTGTTGATTTCGATTTTTTAGTGCAATCAAATATTTGAAGTATAAATTCTAATTATATTATTTAAAAAATTGCAGAATGAATACTACTAAACACATTCCAATGTCTGAATAACGCCCACTGGAACGTAAAAAGTTGGCTCTTGTTTGGAAGTTGCACGCATTTTTTCTGACAAAAATGACTCTGAACAACATTTTTGTCAGCAAAAATGCTGTTTAGAGGTGGCCATTGTTGGGAAGTGGCTATTATTGGAGGTTCGACTGTACATCCACACATTTAAATATTAAGATCTTCTGGTACATTTAATGAAAATTGAGAGATATAAATTAACGTTCGTTTCACGAAAGAAAACGGGTATATCGAGTTATGGCAACTACTAGTACAATAATTCTGAATGATGTCATCATTAATTTAACTAATTACATTAGGAATAAATATCTAGCGAATTATATTTAATTTATTAATTAGCCTGAAGTATTACATCAAATTCAAATTCACTTAATTTTCCTTTAATAATATTCTCTGATGTCACAAGATTACTTACTGCTTCAAGAAACCCAATCAATTCGATTTTAATTTATAAATTTAAATCTAAATAACTTGAAATATTATCCGAAATAGTTCAGCGCAATAATCGAACTACACATTTGACCTCTATTTCCTTCCTTGGGGAAACGAAGCGTACAGTAGACAGTAGACACTTCTTATTAATTAAACCAAACTTTGTCTACTTGAATTGACATCATATCATCTTAAAATACATTTTAATGCTTTTATAGGTTAGAATTTAATTAGTTTATAATTATTTCACTTTTCTTAATTATTTAGGGGATTTTCAGTATGTTTTATACTTTTCAACTACCATTTCACCTTCTGAAATGACTCCTGCATAACCGATATCCTTCTCGATCGACCCCTCTTAATTGTACTAATGAAGAATGTTTAGTAGCCTACGTAGTATTGAACAGTACAGTACATTATTTTATTAATTACCTGTATAACAGGTAGGCTACAAAATAATGACGTAAACAATACGGTTCGCTACAGAAACAAAATGAATCATTCTGTCACCCAAGGGTTGAAAGTTTAGCCTTACGTAAAGTTTTTGTAAACATTCCCTCTTTTGTATTGTAACTATTACCTGCATACTCACCCACCCATATCTGCGTTACGTATAATAATTTATGGACAGTCCCTAAAAAGTTATATTTAACGAAAGTCGTTTATTCCTGGCATCTCTTACAGAAATTTTCAAATTTAAATGAATTATTGTTCTTTTATATAATTTTCCTGTTGTAAAGTAGGAAAAATTTCAACGCTATTTTTGAAATGTTTACATTTATTAAGAAACGTGACTTGTAAAAAGTATTTTAAAAATGTACGAAAAAAAAAATAGAATAATTACAACAAGAATGACAAAATTAAAAAACAAGATAAGAGATTTCTGTATGTTTTATTGAGACCAAATGTGAGTGGATGGATGGATTAATGGAATAATGTAATGCAACGTGCGATCTGCCAAGGGGCATGCTTCCCTCTAGGACTGTATTGGAAACTGGTCCCTAGATGTTAAACACGAGAAGAAAACTTTTCCAGGTTTTCTTTACGTGTGAACTCGGGACCAATGAAAACAATAGTGAAATATAAAATTAAATTCTGCAGTTTTCTTAATAGTCAATTGTGTTTTTACATTTAAAAAAAAAAAAAAAAAAAAAACTTAATTTTTGTTATTTTAAATTTTTAATCATTAAATTTTCAATTATCTAAGTTACTGAATTATATGTAGCCTATATAAAATATAAATAAGTTTTAAAAACCACCAACGCATTACAAACAAAACAATTCTATTTAAAAAATCCAGCAACTTTTTCGGTAAAAAAGTTAAAATTGTGTGTGACGCCTTCTGTTATGAGATTTTGTTTTAAAAATTTTATATTAATTCTTATGAAATGGCTAAAACCTTAATTTCGAGGGTAAAGATGAATATGTAAAAAAATAAATAAATAAATAAAAAATAAACTGCTAATAACGAATAAAATCAGTCAGTCTGACCCCACTCGAGATATGACACACGACCTCCTCTGTCTCCCCACCTCTGAACCTTTAATCATCAAACTTTAATAGCATCAATCCCCAATACGACCTCGTACACAAATATCCCTGCAAAATTTCATAAATTTTCGATAAAAGGCACAGGAGTTATTAAACTTTATATTGGGCGAATAAAATCGTGTCCCCCATAACACAAACATTCATATTACAGGAAAAAAAAAAAAAAAGAAAAACAGGTATCTTTCATATATTTCTGGACGTTTCAAGGCCCTGAGTCTAAAACTGTAAAAATGTTTTTAGGGTCATTATTTTGACGACGCCCTACCATACTTTCCCAGTTATACATAAATAGTTAAATATCAAATATACAGGAGGTTCCAAAAGTCAATTAATTAACTAATATAAAGACGAAATTGAAATTCATTTATAATATAATTAATTAAATTATATAAAATATATCTTATACTGTATATATTTTAAATCATGTCTTCCTCTAATTTTGTAAAAGGAAATCAAGTTGCTCAGAATTCAGTTTTTATATTCATATTTATAAATTTACATAGAACATAATATAGTTAACTGTCTTTTAGGCCACTCTGTATAATATTTTTAAAAGTTTTAATTAATGCTCGTACATATTATTAAAAATCAACTTTAAATTCTGAAGGATATAAAAGTCTAATAACGTGCCTATTTTTAAATTCAAAAAAATAAATTATTGTTTTGATTTTTTATGTCCTTCAACTATTAAATTTAACAAACAGTGTAGAAATTAAAACAACAAGGAAAGTCAGTATTATTATTCGTTACTACTATAATAAATGTTCTTTCTTGTCTAAATAAAA
Organism: Centruroides vittatus; assembly: GCF_030686945.1. Lineage (NCBI taxonomy): Eukaryota > Metazoa > Arthropoda > Arachnida > Scorpiones > Buthidae > Centruroides > Centruroides vittatus. The sequence continues at coordinate 666,894 of NW_027122565.1, forward strand.
AGAATATAAAAAGATTGATCAGGAATATTTTATGTAAAGAAACTCGAAAAAACATTAAGAAGCTGATAAATTGAATTCAGATGATAAAATGTTTCTTTCCTAAATCTGTTGAATGATCGAATCATTAGCATTATTCATGAAATGCAAGTTTGAAAATGGTTGTTCACGATTTTAAAAGAAATCTTTTTTTTTTTTAAATATAGTAAGTACACTTTGTGACTGATTTATGCCGATGACAATAACCAATAAAACGATTTTTTTATTTTTAACTCTTTCTGTACTCTAGGTACTAGGACAGTCTTTTTTCTATACCCATCAGGATTCGGTCAGGCCCACAATGTGGACGGCCGGATGGTCAGGGACGGAACCCAACATATCCGTTACTGATATTCCATGAAAAATTCCAAGGGAATTGCTCGCCCGGAATCGATTCCGGGTCTCCCCGGACGCCTTAACCGCATCGATTTCTGTCCTCTTAAAGTTGGGTAAGTGAATAAGACTATAGTTTGTGACAGTTCAGGTTTTATTGGCTCTGATATTAAAAAGACACGTTAAAACAATCAAAAATGTATCAGGATTAGTGGTACTAGAAAACACAGCCCACGAGCAATCTGTAAAGGGAATGCCCTTCCGGGAGAATTTTTATTGGAAACTGGCCTCTATTTAGGTGCTAGACACGTGAAAAAATTGCACGCGGCCAGCCCGTCCGTAAGGCGCGAATCCGCGACCAATCACCAGTCGTTCAGTAGTTTCATTACTCAACTGCGGGGCTATAACTTGAAGATTTATTAATTAATTCATTCAGTATTTGCTTTAAATTTTTCCTTTTGCAATAACTAGCAGACACAGAGACACCCAGAAGTGAGATCAAAAGGAGCAAATTGTCCTGAGTCCCAAGGAAGTAGGACCCAATACAATGCTTTTTTTTTCATTTACTTCCTTTAGTTAATTAAACATAATAAATTAATTTCTATGGGAACCTAATATGTACGAGTATTTTGCTCCAGGTTTTCGTAACTACTATAGCTGTCCCTAAGCATACATGAAGTAAGAAATGCCAGCAATTTAAACTACTATTCCTGCCAGCAAATAACGATTCCGTTAAAGTAAAACGCTTGAAGCACTGGTTAAAACTGACAACGATAACTGATTAGATTGAACGCCATCAGCAATAGTAAGAAAATATAGCCTCGTAATGAGCCAGTCACTCGCATTCGATTCCCAGAGAAATACGCCAAAGCCAAAGTACATACAGTAATTATACATACTTTGTCGTACACTGGTGTCTTAACCCCCTCGAACATCCGGCTATCAAAGGAAAACCTATAATTACAATGAGTATTTTTATGACGCAAATACTGTACGTAGTATGTAGTACGTAGCATTAATCGGTTGTTGCTATTTATAGATAGACAGCTCGATTAAACAAGTTTCCATTTAAACAATTTAATAAACTAAAATTTTAAACTGTATTTGCTTTAATTATAAAATGATAGATTTTTCATGCTATTTCAAAAACATGTAAGCTAAATACAGAAAATGATGCTATCTCTCAACAGATGGCGCTAAGTTATTTACGTCAAAGGAAGTCTTCATCGTCTTCAAATGCTCGACCCACATTTATCAATAAAAGTAGGCATGATAAATGCCCGCTTCTATTGATGAATGTTGAATGCAATGAAATATTTTGGTGTATTTTTATAGCTTATATCAAATAATGTATTTTTTCATTCATTAGCGTACAGACTCAGGGAATACCTGCAGGGATATTTGAGGTGCTTATGATAAAGAGGCCCAAAATTTAATTTTCATGTGAAAACCTGGCATGAAATGATACTGCGTAAAATTGCTCTTGATAACTAGTGCAAAATCTGCGGTTGTATAAATCTTAAACTAATTTTATTGATTTTATTACAGTATTAAAGTATTCTAACAGCTTTTGCAGTGAAATGGGGCCGCAAATTTGTTATTTGATTGGCTCCATCCCATTTTACCTACAGTGCTACACCCTAATTATTTATAACTTTTACGTTACAAGGCCGAAAACATATATTATACTACTTTAATTGATTATATTTTGTTTAATATTCATTGTGCTACAATTTGAAAAAATCCAGAAATGAGTTGCTTAATTTTCCCGGCATCCTTTGGTGGCGCCATCTGTTATCATATTTTATTTTAAAAATGTTATATATTTTTAACTATTGTAAAAAACTGTAAATGCTAATAATGAGTAAAATCGTCATTAAGACCAACCCTACTCCAGATATTACACGTTTCCCTTTACCTCCTCACTCCCTCGACCTTTAATCACCAAAATTTAATAGCATCAATCCTCCTAATAAACAAACCTCCTTGCAAACCTTCAGATATTTTCGACAAAAAACACAAGAGTTATTAAGCTTTAAAGAGGGTGAACAAAATCGTGTCCCCCACACACAAATTAACATCCATACATACAGAAAAATCCCCCAATCTTTTTGCATTTCTCGTTTTTTCAAGGTCCCCTGAGTCCAAAAATGTAAAAATCTGGGAGAGTCATTTTTTGACTGATCGCCATACTTTCTCTCTGTTATATATAACAGCCGAGAAAATAAAACTGTAGACCTATAGTGGTCCATCCGCTTGTCTTTCCTTAATATCCACAACGGAGTTAGACAGACGAAAGAAGAGACCAGACATGGAAAACTTATGGGCAGGATGCTGCGATTAATTATATGTAAACTTTCAATGTAAACCGGAAGTCATGGTATTTCAATCCAAAAATTCTTCCCTGAAAAGACTTGGATGATCGGAACGACTCTAGTGCTAACAGGAAAAATATGATGTACAGGGGCAACACACTACTAATTTGAGGCAGAGAACATATATTTTAAATTAAATAAATTAAAAATGTGATTAAAAATTGCAGCCCTGTATTGTGACGATGTCACAATAAAATAATTGTTTGTTAGAGAAGCAATTACATACATGTTATATCTCTAATATAGTAAAAAAATTATAATTTATAACAAAATATTTTTAAAAGTATTTACAAAAAATGTAAATCCAAATTTAAAACCATTTGCAATTAATTATAAAATATAATTAAAAGTTTTATTATAGTAATTTTTCTGAAGTTAAATAAAATAATTTACATATAAATATAACTAAAAAATTATTGTAAAAAAATTGCAATAATTAGAAAACTATAAATACAGTTTCATTTATCATATATATAAAAATAAAGATGTAATTTACACGTGTTGATCTTTGTACAGCTGTTACAAACTTAAGCTCTTTTGCCGCTGAATGTTTGTCAAAGCTATAACAATATCCAATATTAGATATAAGAAAAATGTAGAATTTACATAGAAATTGATCTTTGTCACTATTACGTCAAAGATAACTTTTGATGTAATGTTATAAAGTAACGCCTGTACAGCTAAATACATAGAACTGGATTTGCACATAAGCTAAATAAGCTTCCACTTAAAGCCTCGCGTTATGAGTCTGTAGCTAAGGGCCTCACATTTTTACATGTATCATTATTTGGTGGAGGGGAAGAGCCTGTTATATGTTATGGCTTAGGTCTGATTAAATATATAGTTTCAATAAATATTTATTAGTTTTGATCTATAAAAAATAGAATAAACAATAATAGAATGATTTTTCTATAAAATTTGCAAGTATTTCCGTGTATAAGGATATAATACGGGACCCGTATAAGTAGTTTAAATATTAATTATCAGTAGGACATATTTTCTATTGTTTTCTATGTTTGATAACAGAATAGCATCCTTCTATATGAAGATAAATGATGTCTTAATCTTTAAATATATAGTTAAAGTGTATTAATAAGTAAGTTATAAAAATCAAAATTTTAAACAAATAAGTAGGCCTACTATTTTTTTTTTCTTTTAAATTGTCGAAATTTTCAATTGTATCCGAGCAAAATTCGTAACGCGGACAGTTTGGGCTACTTATGTACGAATTTTGCTTGGATAGAACGGAAAATTTGGAACAAATTATTGTGGCTTATAAAATACCAAATCATTGGACAATTGTCCAATTGTATAGCTTTATATCTTAAATTATAGCAGTTCGCTGTATATTTTATTATTGAGTTGTTTTTATTTCACAAACAGTAAAGCCTTACATATAACAAAGGCTGAAGATAACCGCTCCTCATTTAGCAACAATAAAAATCAATTAAAATAATCATGAAAAGTTAATAAAAATACATTCCGAATACATTAAACTTTTACTGTTTTTATAAATGAAGATAAAAATAGCAGTATAGCAATTATTTTATAATATAATTATTATATTACAATATTGATATAATAATTATATTATAAAATAAATCTGGCGTGCTATTCAAACTTCTCAATTTTCATTGCTCCTTGAATTGCAGGCTTGAGATCCCTTCAAATTTGTTCTTGATTTATTGCAGGTTTAAAATATGTATGCTTTAAAATATTAAAATATGTCTTTATCATTAATTAAGTTTCGAAAATGTTTATTAATAAGAATTTAATAAGTACAGAATTATATTAATCAATAAAATTTTTTTAAAATATTAAAATTTTAAAATAAGTTTCAGTAAAATCTTGAAATAAATGAATAAATAGACTATCTTTTTAATTATTTAATGTTCATTCATTATTACTTTTAAAATTTTTTAGTAAATATAATTTAAAATCGACATTATTTTAATCATTTTTTAATTTATTATTATCTTCTCTTGTCTTTAATGTAAAAATATATATGATATTTTAGAAATTTAGGTTATATAATAAGTTACTCCTGTAAGGAGAAAGAAAACTATAATTCGTATAAAATGAGGTTAGCATGCATTTGTTTAAAACCAATACAATTTAATAACAAAGTTAAATACTGCTACTCTGCAATGTAGATACGAAAAGTGACAAGATTGAAGTTTGAAACTTGCTTGAAATGTAATTTGGAATATTCAAAAGCATTCAGACTGATTTTAAATATTGAAAAAAAAAAAAAATTGATAATGAAATAAGCGAAAGTTATTTTAAAAATATATATTTGATGCTGTGATTTTAATCCGTTTACATCATAATTCACTCATTAATTCTAAAGAACGGTGCTGTTTTTGGAACAGGAGACGGACAGACAAAGAGAAAGCGAATAGACGAAAAATATAACAAATGAATTTTTTAAAAAGTTAAATAAATGGTTATTTAGACAAATTTCTCAAAATTAATTTTGAGAAATTTATGTAAACAATACTTAAAATATTCTGAAATTAAAAAAAAACAAATTTTTTAAAATATAAATGATATATTAATTTGCTTATATTTAATAAACCGTTATGTTTTGTTTCCTTAAAATAAACTAGATTTGTTAAGATGTAGTTTGCTATATCTTAACCTGGACTTACCCTGGCATAGTACCCTAGAGCAGCGATTCTCAAAGTGGGGGTCGCGACCCCCAAGGGGGTCGTGAAAAATATTTGGGGGTCGCTGAAAAATTGATGCCAGATCAATTTTTTCAAATATTTTATAAATTTACTATGGATTCATGTTTAGAAATAATAGAAATAAAAAATATATAAAATAATTTTTACTTAAATAAATTGCACATATAAACAATAAAAATAATATAAATATTTAAATACGAGCCTAACCCCCTCCCTCCGGGATGCTTTTTGACACATACTTATTCTTCGGGGGTCCTTTGAAATTTTTAAGTGCAGAAGAGGGGTCGCGGTCCGAAAAGTTTGAGAAGCACTGCCCTAGAGCACGTATACAATACACCTATTAAATAACCAATTTCTGCTTATTGTTCGGCATTCCTATATCAATATCTATTATTAGAAATCATTATTTAAACTATTTCAGTTATTTATATAGATTTTACAAAGTTAAGCTTTATAATTTATATCATATAAAATATATGAATTTTTGAAATTAGTTTCTTTATGCTACTTATTTATATAGAAATATTCGAGTCATAATGGCGATGACGCGCTAATAAGCAACTGATTAAATAATTACAAAAAATAAGCTTCTGTGATAAATACATATTTAAAAACTTGAAGAGAGTGTGTTCGTCTTACGCATTACCTGAAGCTAAATACATATACATATATATGTAGAGTCAAACCTCCCAATAACAGCCACCTCAAAACGGGGGCTATTTTTTAGAAACGTTTTTTTAAAATGCATACAAAATAACCTCCAAACAACGACCATTTTTATTTTTTCGTCAGGGGCCGTTGTTCTGAGGTTTGATTGTGTTTGTCTTTTCATCTTTTGGGTGTTTTCATTCTATGGATAGGCTATGTTTCCAATTTACATAATATATTAGTATATATTAATCTGTTGATAATAAGTTAAATTAAATAAGCAGTTAGTAACGTTTCCAATATTCAAAAATTCAATATATAAACTATAAATATATTGGTGATGTTGGTTTATAAGCCTATAGGCTAATATCAGGTACAGTACATAGTCATATTAGCCTATTTCCAATATCCCGATAGTTTTTAATCAAATTGAATAAACAACGTCATCTTTGGTTTCCTGAAATCCAACTCAGTTGATTAAAACTTTTTTTAATTTCGATTTTTTATAGTTTCTGCACACAACAATATTGACGCCATCTCGTTTTAAGCGGTAAAGCCAATCATTTCAATTTAATTAATTATAACTGATAACGGTTTGATTTCGTATTGAGTGAATAGAGTAACTATTGACAGGTTTTTTTTCTAGTTTGCATTTTATTATTGTAGAATTTATAATGAAATAAAGTTAGTTAAGCGTTCTTATTACGGAGGCATAATATAACCTGCCTGTTATATTATGCCCCCGTATACCTGCCTATATTATGCCTCATTATATGCCTATATTAATCTATATAAGAGGAACCTCGTTTATATGATTGCGTTTTTATGCAATAAATAAATTACAATCAATTTAATTTAGATAATGAAAGAGCAAATCATAAAACATTCAGGCAGAAGGACTAAATTTTAATTTTATATTGTTTTCTAATCAGAGATTGTTTGTGTTTCTTTTATTTTTTAAAGTGAGTGTTTGATTTATTTTAGGATTGACGACTATTTTGTATTTGTTTCTCAAGAAATAAATGTTTGTTTTAATCATAATTTTAATCATAATTTAACCATAAAAGAAACACGAGTTTCAAATATGACCTAATGTATACTTTTGGAAAAATGTTTTATTTTTAACGTAGTAATCAGTTGTTGATTTTTGTGACACATTAACAGTTGTGAATGGTGCGTAGAATTTTCTTTCTCGTAAGTCCAGTTTCTTCGAGAAAACATGTCAAAGGCATAATAGAGCCATGCAACTTATTTGAAATTATGATCTTTGTTTAATCCTATATGTAATGCTAGACAGTGTACAAATGTGCTATATACCGTACTTTAATTATATTTAGTTAATTGTATAATCGGCTTCCTATAATTCAAATCTTCCTGCTTAGTAGGGCTGGACAGTCAGGACTTAGACTTGTTGTGCCGTAAGCTATAACATATAACACGTTCTTCCTCTCCATTAAGTAGATACATGTGAAAATACGTGGTTCTATGCTGCAGCTGATTTAGCCTACGTGAATATCCTGCCCTTCTGCTCAGTACATGCGTCAAAGTTAGGAGAGTGATGTTGAATACCATATTTACTGGTTAAATCGTTCCGTATTATGCTCGATGTTTATATCAGGACATGAAATAAAAACAAGATTTTGAAAAACATTAAAAATTTGCCAAATTAAAATATAATTCTAATATGAAGATATGTTTGAAAAATTAATAATCTAGTAAATATCTGATGTTTTACAAAGTATTGCACGTTACGAATAAATTTAAACATTAAAGAATAATATTAAAAAAATGAAAGGATCTGTAATTTCTAAGAAGTCTTCTATTGTGTAACTTGCTGAAAAAGTTAGGAATTAAGTTAAATTTATAGCCAAAACAACATTATATTGTATGACAGTCAATAACTTTTATAAAATAAATTAAATTAATTCAAATATAAGTTTTATTATTTATTAAAAGAAATAATATTTCTCATTGTCATAACTATAGAAATGACTATTTAGGAAGACTAAACTAGAGTTTTTATAAATGTCAGTATTCTGATTAAATAATTATTACAGGACAAAAGTTGATATATTAAATATCTTTCATTCCTCAATAGTATATTTAAAATTATGATGCGTGGCGTATTGGTCATATTATAGAATAAACAGAAGTTTTATATAGTTTTCAATAGAATCATTAAGAGCTTAACGATTCCCTTTGATGTTTGAAAAAATTATTCGTATTTCCTATGTTATGCTCACTTTATTATAGCATTAAAATGAGGACAGGATGATTTAATTAATGAGTTGTTATGATTTCTAATTATAAACGTTTCGTTGATTAATATGAAGTCCAATTAAAAAACGAATAACAGGTTTTATTCCATATAACTTTTCAAATAATTTAATTTTAAAGAATCAAAATAAAGTAAAATTTATTAAAAAATTCAAAAAGCTCATCAAATTACTTAACAATAGTTTTTTTTAACGTAAACGAAATAATAATAATAAAAAAAATCCTCAAAAATCATGCAATTCAGTTAGCTTTTCCTAACGATGTTTTTTTCTAGTGAAAATTGATAACGAAATTTAATGCCTTCTTCTATTAGCCTTTGCGATATTTATTTACACGATAAAAGAACAAAATAAAGAAATTTCAAATCTACAGCCAAATCGAAGAATAACCGATCAAACCTACTCCCAAACAATGGGAAAGTAATACGTGGCAACCAACCATAAATCGGATCGAACAGCCAATCACCAACCGCATTCACTCACACGTGACCGAGCGCCAACGGGCAGACAAGGAGCGCCATCTTTGTCTCTTATCCCGTAGAGTTGTGACGTCATCATATGTCGAGATGGAAATTAAAGAAAACTCTAATCTTCGTATAAGCGTTTTCACCTGTTACGCTTATAATTAAATAAATATGTTTCCTTTTCTTTCTTCTATATAATTCCCAGCGATAGGAATAAGAGCAAAACTAGTTTTTTCGAAACTGTAACTGACCAAACAATTAAAATAAATAATAAACGCAGCTACTCAAAACGACATATTGAGTTGTGTTAGACATATTTTAGAAGAAAACACGTTTTATTTACGGAAAAATCTTCGTTAAAAGTATTAAAACTTATTCATCGACTGAATTCATTGAGAAAAGAAAGTTACCTTTCAAAAATTACCGTCAAAATAACCTTAAGAAACTAATTTAAACGGACTTTTGCAGTTTTATTTTGATTAATCGGGTATCACATGTTTTTAAAGCTCGTATAAAATTAAATTGATTGGAAGATTGAATATTAATAAGCAGCTCGAATAACGATTGGTTATGAGAAATAATTATAAAAAAATGTTGAAAGGTGAAACCTCGAATTAACGCTTTTATAACAGTTTTAAACCGTGTAGATCGTACGGTCGATTTCTATGATTTTTTTGAGGATAGCTTTATTACGCATGGCAAAATTCCATGAACGCGACTAGTTTAGCCTAGTCGTTGCTCCTCTCTTAAGTAGACTGGCCTATTTCCCGTTTAGGGGTAGGTACAGTAGTTTCACGCGAGGGGCACTTATGAAACTCGTTTTTTAAAAATTGGATAATAATCCGTAGCCGCGTCGTTAATTTAAAAACGAAATATATTTTTGTAAAACGACTTTTTTATTAGACGCGTTAAGCGTTGAGCAGAAGGTGTTATTTGATAGTCTTTTCCTTTCTACCCCCGTTACGACTCCCCTAAATGTTACTTCTTGGAAGGATTACTGATCGGATTTAACTCAGCCAATGATAATTTAGAAAGCAAAAATGGCCGATAGACGGACGAATAAGAAACGGGGACGTGTACGCATCGTACGGGGTGGCCCTCCCCCAAAGTGTATAACCCAGACCAGGCGCGAGTAGTCGATTGGTAGAGAATTTGAAAACGAGGTCGAAGTCGCCGTAAACACTCCCTAGACCCATTAACAATCTGCAAAAGTGGCGGCGATCTTGTGATTTCGAACCCGGTTGCTTCTTCATTTTTTATCGTTTTCGTTTCACCATGGAAAGTAAACGGTTCATCGGTAGGCCTAGGGGTACAACACCCGCCGAAGATGAACTGTTAGCTGCGGTTGCACGGCAATCGCCATCGTGTACTGCCATGGAACTGTTAGAAAGGCTTAACCTACCAGTTAGCAGGTCGACGATATATAGACGGTAAGTAACAGTTCCAAAACGCTACTTGCTATTGTTATTTATTGTGTGTTGTGTGACCTTTAAATTAACGAAAATAAGCTTTTTATCGTTAAGTTTTTTCCTTTTCCGTTCCTCTTTTTTAAACTAATGTAAATTTTCAAAATAAAACGATTGGTCGAGTCTTTTACACGTAACAATGCTAACAACACGTGGTGTTTTATACTTTGGTCACACTGTAGAAATAGATTACTAAATTATTTTTCATTATTAGATTGACGTGTACGTATTCCGGTATGGGACTATAATAATTTGCATCTGAGTTTATCATTATTATAAATATGCCAAAGTTGGCGTAAGAAGTATACTCGTGTATTTATGAATCTTACAGTATTGTGTTTTATAAAGGACAATTTCTTTTTTTGACGAAAGTTAAAAAGAGAAATGCTTCCGTAACGCTAAATATACTCGATTATAAGGCTAAATATGACATTTTTATTTAATATACCGTAAATGACAGTTGTTATTTGGTATAAATTTTTAAACGTGCTGTTAAGAAAATAATTACACGCATATTGAAGCATCTCAAAATTGAAGTGTTGGGCAGCCTGTAAGTGCGTTTTCCTGTTAGGTGTGGCTGTCAGTTTCTGTGTTGTTACTCTAATACATAAAAATGCATCACAGTTTATACTGTCTCGGTAATATAATTGAGTAAATTATAAGAATGGGATTTTTACAGTATAGCAATCATGTATCCAAAATAGTTTTATTTCTTCAATATTTTTTTTATAAAAAAGTTTATTAAGTTTTAAAGAATTTACTGTTTCTTTTACTATACGAGTTAATTTGATAAAGTAGTGCTATTTTGCATTAAATTACCATTGATATTAACGCGATGATATATTGGTTAGCGCAAAATATTTCTCTAGATAAGAATGATTATACGAATTATGTGTTATAGATGAAAAAGAAAATTGAATTTATGACGATTGTTTCAAAAAATCAGTTTCAAAAATCGTAAAATGAATAGTGAAGGGCAGCACGAAAGACTGAAGTAACTAATGGCGCAGGATACCTTCTTTGTTCGTCGATGTGGTGCCACCCAGAATAGAAAAGGCGATTGGTTGGTTATATCAAAGAAAAACATCTACCTCGTGACGTCACAGACGTGTATTGTTAATAAAATTGGAGTTTCCGTTCCGTAATGGAGTCGAACGACAGCCGAATCTTTCAAAAAGAATCACTGCTTCATACAAATACATTATAACACTGAAATTCGACTATTTACTTCTTATCCACTTATTACTACATGATAAACCGTTAACCTCTTTCAGCAAGTAAAAATTCAACACAACGAAACCGACGTTTTTGAAGGCATTTCGTTTCATAAATTAATTATTTATAGAACTGTATACAATTAAATTAGAAGTATAATTTTACTTCTACACATCACAATGCACAGGCGTCTGCTCTGTACCCAAATGGATTAGCGTGACCCTGTTAAGCAGATGAAGTTTATTATCGAAAACCAAAATTTTTTATGATCGTTTCGAATCTCAAAACTCTCGATCGTATCCGGCGGGATATTTTTGATCATTGAATATTGTTTATTTCTATATAATTGCGCCATAATTACCAAGCTTTAATTTTAGGAACACGAAAATCATTTTTGTAAGGTAGAATTATCGATTTCAGAATGCTGCTAATGCGAAACATTATAATTGGATCTCATTTCAATACGTATTTGTTTCGGAATTATGAGACTTTAAAATAGATTATTTTACGCTAGACTTCAGTATATACCTCATTCGATACACTTAATTTATGGATGAAATTGCAACATTTTGTAGTTTTCCTAGTTTAGTAAAGCAGGATAAAATATAAATAAAGAATAAAGGAAAATTTTAATGTTAATGCATTATAATTATTTTTCAAAAATATATATCAATTAAATATTACAAAAAGACTGGTGTTTTGCATATATCACTGAGTTTAGATTATTTTTTCATTTATATGTTCAGTACAGTACAGTAAACTAGATAATGTTGTTTTTCATATGGTAAACATGAATTTATCAAGGTATATTTAATATTGCTCTTGTTGATTTCAAAATATTCAGTTAAAAGGTCATACTAATTTTTTATTACTAAAGTATAAACTAGAAGTTAAACAATATTAAAAAGAATTCTGATATAACTGTTGCTTACAGTAAAATAGTAAAAGTATCCATCTTTAAGATAAGATGTTTTTCAGTGTATTGCTAATTGGATTGAACATCCTGTCTAATATGTCTTGTAATTTTATACTTTTTGTTTTGAAAGACCCCTAGACAACACAGATGTTATAGTGTCAGAATTATCTAAAAGATAGCATTATTTTAAGTCAAAATCTTTTGAAAACTTCATATGTAAATTATTGTTTACTATAATAAATTTTTAGCCTTAGTTTGTTGTAGTTTCTAAAAATTTAATATTTATTTACATGAATAATTTAGATATGAAAATAGGTAACTTTTTTTACAGTAATCTCATTAAATAAGATGATTCTTTGCTGTTAAACCTGTTTCTTAATACTGCATTTAAAAATAAATATTGATTTTATCTTTAATTGTTTATGATTTCTATAATTCTTGGTGTTCATTTATATCATTATCAGACTTTCCATTAAATATTTTAAAGAGAAACATCAGTTATTGACCCTAAATTTTGTCAAATTTTGTTTGAATAATCTGGTCTCTATTTTTGTTATACTAATAAATTCTATTATACAACTTTATTTAAAAATACAACTCTATTATAAAAACTTTATAATAATTATGAGTATTATTATATGGATTTTTGACTATAATTTTTGTTTCTCATAATCCCTAAATCTAGAATTAATTAGAAAAATTCAAATTCTTGTTTCTATTATGTGCTTTATGAGTTTAATAAAATAATTGCCTGGAACATAAATTACAGTATGATATCATTAAGGGTAGGCATTATTGGTGTTGCACCAATTTTGTATTTGAATTGAGCATGAAAAAAAGAAGACAGAAAATGACATTATTTAAGTATTGGGCCCTAAATAGTTCTGAAACTTGCACCGAGATGCACCAAATTCATATGCCAGAACTATTTTCAACCCCTCAAAGCATTTTAGCTGCTTTAATTTCAGTATTAATTTGTTTCTACAAATCTTCAGAATCAATTTTGATAATTTAAAGGTTGATAGGTGTCAAGACGGAAGTATTAATTTGTTTCAACTAATAAAACAATCACAACACCCATATTTTAAATCTTGGAGGAAGATTCAAAAGGAAATCACAAATCACCAACCACAATGTTGCCAAATTGGGCAGAAAGTAGCAGATTGGATTGGGCTAATAAATAAAGAACTACTTTTGCTACTAAATTTTTGTTTGTTGTTGATTATTTGCAAATTTTATAGCCATTAGAAATATTTTTAAAGAGCTACAAATATAAATTTGTTGTTTTTATAATGCCTGGAATGAAAAAATAGTTGTAAAATTTGCTATTTAAATGTATAATATATAATTCATTTTTGAATGTAAATTATGAAAGCTTGTCCTATGGAGGGTAAAGCCAAACATATCAGCATTTGTCAATTCATTCAACGATAATCATTATGGCTTGACCCTAGAGATAGACCAGACTCATGCTTCTGAGGCCCATTTCCTCGACATTAACATCAAGAGCGAACAAACAGCAATCCACACGGAAGTATACCATAAACCAGGGTCGGAACATCTATATATACTTGCAGGGTCACGTGAGGGCCTTAATTAAGAGGGCCTACACACACTCGTCTTCTCAGACAGCTCTCCGAGCCGAGCTGAGGCATATTGAATATATATATATAGCCAAAGAACATGGTTATTCTGCCATCACATGTAAATTGATCCACAGATGGCACCATTGCCAAGAACTAGACCCAACCCAGGCACCAAATGAAGTTTCACCTGGTTTCATCCCAGTTACATACAATTCGTACCTTAAATCGCTATACTCTGCAATACCTGTGAAAAAGAATATTTGCATCGCTTATAGAAGATGTGCTACAATATTTGACATTTTATGGAACAGAAAAAGACACTCCCAACAAAGAACGACTCCCGGGTGTCTACACCACCCCATTCATGGACCATAGATGGGACAGAAGCCTAGTCTACGTAGGATCCACCAAGCGCTCCCTAGAAGTGAGAATGAAAGATCACACAGCAAATATTCTACATGTGAGATCACCTCTGCTCTAGCCATCTGCACCTCAGACCTGGGTGTAGAACCAATGTTCAATCAAGTGAAGGTGATCCACACTATGCAACACGTACACCATCGTAGATGGCTAGAGGCTATTTACATCTGCATGGCTACACTCAAAGATCATAATTGCATTAACCATAAGGATGAAATCACTCTGTCAACAGCCTGGCAGGTGCTCGTAGAAAAGAACTTAAGATAATCTACAGTGGTTAAAGGGGTACATGCCCAAATGATGTTATCAATATCCACGCGATAGAGTTCTGACTGGTGTTCCAATTGAATTTAATTTGAATTGCATTTGTTCAGGAGTTATTAGTTACCTGAAGAAGAACCCGAGAGTTCGAAAACGTTTGTAATGGTCTGTTTATTAGAAGAGCACACCGGTAACAGGCTCAATGGTATGTTTGTTTACTTTACTTCGGTGTAGTATCACTGTTGTTCAAATAAGAATTGTTGTATACTTTTTAATGTAAAAAATTTGGAAAAAATTTAGTTGTGTATAAAACTATCATGATTATTCAGTCATTATTACTGAATTAATGAATGATTTTATGAAGCAAGCGTCCTTATATTTGCACCAATTTCTTCATTTTTAAATTTACTACACTGTTTTGCCTTTCCTCTTCCAAATGTCTATCAATGGATATCAGAGTGAATATGAATAAATGAAATTTTGATTTATTTTATATAAAATATTGTCTTTTGCTGACATTAAGCTGGTATTACTCAATCAGAATTTGGCATGTATTGCAGAAACTATTTCTTTATGCATTTGAATTTGTTAGCTGTCAATGAATGAAAAGTTTAGTTGAAATGATTTATTTTGATATATTTTAATTACATGTTATTACATATATTAAATAGTTCTTAAAACAAAAATATTCTATAAAAATTATAATTGCTCCAAAAGTTCATAGCTTTATCATATTTTTTGAATTTTTAATAATTTCAAAGATTGTTTAGCAAATATATATTTTGCATTATTTTCTTTAACATTGTGTTTTATTTTCAACAAACATAATTAATTCATTTTATATGAATTCACTCAATTTTTCAGATCCTTTGAGAAATCCATTCAAAAGTTTTGAATTGTCCAAATTTTGAGGTCATTGATTCTTCAAAAATTTTGTTTGCAATTGTTTGTAGTTTCTTTTCGTTTTATCTTATCTAAATTGATAGAAATTGATTGTAAGGGTCTAAATTTAATATATCAGCAGTAAAAAATTTATTTTATTTGTAAATTTTTACAATTTTGTAATTTATTATAATTACTTGAAATATTGGTATCATTGTTGATCAGTATTTATACTAAGATTTCTGAATAACGTTCCTGATTTCAGAATCAAGAACAAAAACATTTTGAAAAAGAAAAAGAAATATAACTGTTTTCTAATATTCTGTTTATAAATTATATTATTGTTAAAAAAAATTATTCATTTTGTTATAACAGAGTATTTTATTTTCATTTAAAACTAGTTTTGAAAAGATAGAATTTTCTATCTGTTCAATTGATAATTAAGAATTGATTTTATTAATTGAATTAATTGTCTAAATAATTTGTTTAATTAATGATTTTGGTTTTTAAAGTTTGTTTATTAATTATTAATTCAAATTGTTTTACTGAAATGCATTATTCAAGAAAATGTTTGATTTAAAAGTTATTTACTAGTGTATATTTTTTAAATTCACATCACTTATGGAAAATGTTAACTTTAATATTAGTATCTCATTTTATTTTTTTTTCTGTCTACTTATAGTTTTCAGTTGTTAGTCTTAGAAATAATGAATTTATAGCCTCAAATAAAATTAAATTCATACTATTAAAGATTATTATTTTTGTTACTGTGTATGTATGAAAGGGTACTAAATTATAAAAACAATGTCATATTAAGATGATTGTTAGGAATGGAACTTTATTAAGACATTTGCTCTTTTTTATTATATTCTCTTATTAGCTGGTTTGATTTCTTTCATTTTTATGAAGCAGAAGAAACTAAAAGCCAAAAAAACTTGAGGTCATTGCTCTTCTTATTCTGGATCTTTTTCAATAAACTAAATTACAAATGTATTTGAAATGTTATTTGTATAATATTTAACTGCATATGAATAACTTAATGTTTGTTACAATATTTTGAAACTTGAACAACTTGAAACTTTAAAACTGAATAATGTTAAAGCTGTTTTATATCAATGTATAATTATAAAGATGGCCCATGGATATATTTAATGTCCCATGTTTAATATATTTACATATTTGTCCATAAACAGATTATGCTGAAAATATATTTTTTCTTTTTTATTTAAATTCTAGTTAAATACTGTATTAATGTTATTTATTTTTCAGGTTAATTGTCTAAAGTTTAGTTATAGAATTAAAATTTGTTTTACCTTATGTATAAATTTAATCTGGTAATTTTTGATTAAAATTATATATATTAAAAAATATATATACACTCAAACCTGTTTTTGTGCAGTCTTTTTTTGTGCGATTTTTTATTTGTGCGATTTGTTTTATGATTTTTTGTGTGCGATATATGAATTTCAATTAAATTGGTATACTGCACAAAAATAATTGCACAAAACACATTGCATGTATAAAATATCGCACAAAAAAAAGACCGCACAAAAACAGGTTTGAGTGTATAATAGCTTTATAAATCTTCCACAGAATATTAGAAATTAATATAATTTTATGTTCTTATTCAGAATTTACTATTGAGAATCAGAGATAATTAATAAATAGAGTGAAAATTTTCAATTTCTTCAACTCTTGTCCCTTTTGGATGTTCTGACTCCTATTTGAACATGTGATATAATATTAGAGTAATGACATAATTATTTTAAAATTTAAAATTATTCAAAAATTTAAGAATAATTAAGGTTTCCATAAATTTTATTAGACTGACATAAATGTATGAAGTCTAATCCAGCAACTTCAACCTTTAAATTTCCGGTACAAACGACGAAAATTAACAGAAAAAAACTAACATTTTCGAATCTCCATCGAGATCTTCCTCAGGTTCGTTAATGGAATGTCATGAGAATAGAACTCTTTTGAAGTTCAAAAAATCGAACATCTCCAGCGTGCGATGACGATGCAAAACATAAGATTGATATAATAGACCTGAGTCTACTAACGTAACGTCGCAAAATATTAATGCAGGAAATAAAACCATGTCTACCATCGTGGATTGACCTCCGAGATGTATCGCCACGTGTACGATAAAACGTTGCTGTCTTTGTAATTAATGCATTTCCCCGATTTGGTAGCTCTGTAAATCTCCAGGGTCTCCAATGCCCTAATGTGGTCCGTTTTGAACGACTTCTTAATGAGGGTGGCGTTATCGAAGTCCGCTTTTACATCAGGGTCCGTGGCATACGTCGACAGGGCGGTGGTGTGCCTTTTTTTGGCAACGTCATTCTTATGTTCAGAAACCCTTTTTTGGAGGGATCTCTTGGTAGAACCAATATATACTAGGTCTCTTTGGAATCTGTGGTCTCTTAACGGGATACTATAAATGCCCGGTGCCCTTAAAATGCTCGGTTTGTCCTTGGCGTTTCTGAGAAGCGAGTAGATAGATGGCGTTCTCGTGTACGCTAACTTGGTGCCCTTCCTTAGCGCTATTTCCCTGTACAAGGAATGGAGGTCTTTGTTGTATAGTACAACCGTGTGCTGGTCGGGGCTCGAGTTAGGATCACTCCGCCCTGCGGAGGTGTGATGCGCTGTGTTTATATTACAACACTTACGAGATTTATAAACGTATGAAAATATTTATAAAGGAATTGAGATAGTGTAGAAATTAGAATGTATACTGTACTTAATAGTTACAATATTACTTATTATTGTTAGAGTATACATTCATATTTTGCAATAAAGCAAAGAAATTAATTGCTCAGTAAATAAATTCTAACAGATTAATATTGGATCTTCAGTTGTGTGTCTTAATGGTTTACTACAGGAGATAATTGATTAATTACAATTTTTAGTTAATGCATATTCTAAAATCTGTTTATCAATACTATTTAAAAATCAGTTTTTTATATTTAGATTACTTGTTTGTTTTTGTTGAAAATAGAGTAGATTGTATTTTATTCATATTACTTGCTTATTAATTTCTTCAATATACATTTCAATATTTAACAATTAATGTAATAATTTTCTCTTTATTATACACAGTTAATGAAAAAGGAGCAATTACTGTACATTAAAGCATAGTAAAGATCTATATAAATCTGCTCATATAGTTTCATTTTCCTAGTTTTATTTATCAATATTTGATCAAAATATTAATAGTATTTAGTAATAAAATTTAATATGTGAATTAAATAACTATTAATTTAAGTAATTATTTAAAAGTCATGTATATACTTGTATAAATATCTGAATACTTGAAACGTAAATGTACATTTCAAGTATTTAGAGATTTATGATGATGATGCTTTTTGTAGAAATTTTGAAATCATTTATTAATATTGCATTAAAGTTGAAAATATCAAATAATAATTGATTTTTATTCCTGATTTATTTAAAATATATATTTCTATTTATTTTCAAAACATTTATTACATTTAAATTTATTGATTGTCTGTATATTTAGAATAGCATTATTTAGCATTGAGTGATTTGAATTCAGTCAGCAAAATTTTTTTGTGATTCATGAAATATTCATAACAATATATATAAAAAGATTTTTCAATATTTTAAATTCTTATTTTTAACTTTATGTATCTATTATTAATTGAAAGTGTATACAGTGTTAGACAAAAGTATTGGAATGCATTCAATTCTTAATAATAATAATAATAATGTATAAATTTAATAGTTAAAATTTAATTTATTTTAATGAACTCATCAAATAATAATGCTAAATAAAAATATTATTTACATATTTTTAGTATTTGAAAACTTAGAAAGTACACAAAGTCACAGACAAAAACCCATTTACAGTGTTGTATATGACAGAGAACCAACTAACGTTTTCTGTCGTATACAACACTGTAAAAGGTTATTGTCTGTGACTTTGTGTTACTACAGTGTTAATAGTAGAAGATGTTTATTGTGTTACATAGAAAGTATTTGTATATACATGATTTGAATTCACACAGTGGTGATATTTATGCAAATTAATTTCATTTACATTTTATTTATGCCCAGTATGGTAGATATATGAATTAGAATCAACAACTGTAGTGCCTTTTGACCGGTGTGCTTCTTTCGTTACGCCTGAGGAAGAACCCAACGAGGTTCGAAAATGTTTGCGATTTACAGAGGAAGAGAGAAGAAGCACATCGGTCAAAGGCACTACAGTTGTTGATTCTAATTTATTATTACTCCGGTGTTTTTCCTTTATATATAGATATATGAAATCTGTTTCTTTTAACCTTACAAGTTGTGAAAATTATTGTTATTTCAATCTACTTTCTGTTATCACCAAAATAAATAGCAGAGGCACTTAAACAACAATGGAAGAAAAAAATCATTACACATTTACATAGTTTTAACAATTCGTATTCAGAAATTGAGAAAGTAGCTAAAAAGAGTAGATTTACTGCATTTTTCACCAGATGCTCGCCCTCTGGTGTTTAAAAGTAACACTATTCTATCTGGGTCATTTGATTCATTCTTATGTATTATCAGCAGTAAAGATGAATAGCAATAGAAAAAGCAAAGCTTTCTGTTGCATTCCAAATTGCAATTTCAAAGCCTTAGGGAGCCTAATATAAGTTTTTGTCTATTCCCACATGAAAAACATGATTATTTGGAAATCTGTCAGTTATATTTATGAGCTTCTCTGAATTCTGAAAGAGTGGATTAGACTGTTAAGAATTGGAAGTTTCCCAATTGTCTAGCTTTACATGAACAAGTTATGCTGTTAATTTTAAAATATATTTTCTTAAAGTTTAAAATGCCAGTAATTTTGTGTGGGACACAGGGTCGGATTTAAGCATTTCAAAGCCGTAAGCTGAACTCTGAAAGTCCCCTTACCAACCCTTCACAATTTTAGAAGTCAATCATGAAAAGAAAAGAATTAAATCAGACTGTCTCTGATTCAATATGGATATTGAAAGAAAAAGATGTGAGGTTTCACTAGTCTTCTGTTTTATAACTGAATTTAATTAAATTTTTATGTCCATTCCATTACAAGTCTTTTTTAAAATTGGTTTTATCAATTTTTTTTCTAAAAAAGAGCTTATGTTAATTCTTAGAAAAAAAATGAAATACTACACAAAATAAAAAGTAAAATATATTCTGTTGGTTTGTAAAAAATGTTTATTACAAAATTTGACCTCAATTTTCTTTTTTGTACAAAAGTTTAAGGCCCCTTGAAAGTTGAAGCCCTAAACAACAATTTACATAGCTTTTTACTTGTAAATCCAACCCTGATAGGACAATGTCAAAGCTGATTGTTTTTTAACACAAAGGGCACAAATATACAGGTAGGCCTCCTACAACGCGGTTTAGGGTATTTAGAAACGAATTATCTTTCACATAACAACAGAAAAATTGCAACGGATCACATAAGTGCAGTGGAACTTGATGGAACAAGCTCAGATCTTGAAATAAGGCCAGTCAAACATTCTCGAACAACTGTAATAAGTGATGATGAGAACTGAATTTGTGAGCATAACATTGTTTCTTTTTGATTTTGACTTGAAATCATAATCTTTTTAGTTTTTATATGATGATGAATTTTATTTAAGCTTTTTATGTACATAAATTTAAAAAATGATGAAAATGTTACACCATAAAAGGTAGTTTCTTTCTTTTTAGAACTGAACCCCAGTTTTTGTATTAAGTTGATGTCTTCTATAACGCAATTTTCCACAACGTGGTATTTTCAAGGAACGTATCTACCATGTTGTAGGAGGCCTACCTATATATAGAACAATCTTGCTCACTTGTTTAGATACCAAATAATGACGTGTCCTGCTAGCAATAATTGTTCTCCTTCTATAAAATTTCTCTATGAACAGCTACAAGCAGCATATATCATTATATAGGACAGTAATATATGATTAATTTTACATTACTAGTTACAAGCAACCTAGATACAGTAGCCATTTTGTAAAAATTCAGCACCCTCTCTAGTTCGTGAAAAACGCGAATAAGAATTGAGGAGCTGAACTTTTCAAAATATTAGTCATTATTGTATTTTGTACAATCAACTTCTGGCAAGACTTTTTACTATGACAAAACGTGTTATATCCCCTGTATTATTGCTGTGGAAAAATGCATGTATATTGAAAAAGTGTCAATTCAGTTTGCTTACAAAAGATGCAAAATCATTTTTATCCAATCACCATGCAACAACTGTTTGAGTGTTAATGTGGGTCTGTAATATGGCTACTGTCTACATAAATGTGATATGTAGACAGTAGCCATATACTGTTTCTTTTTATATACTTGTTGCTTTAGTTACTAAAACTAGTAATGGATGTAAAGATTGAAGACTAATGGTTTGCCTGTTGTAACAACTAAGAGAAGAAAATGTAAAGGAAACAAAGAAGAATGGTAAAAGCATATAAGCAAGAAAATTTGCTATAGTTTGATGGGAAAGATACCAAAATAAGTTAGTCATGAAGCAAGTTACTTTTGTGTGAAATCTCTAAAAATTGAAAATATTCAGTTTTCTTTTGATAAATTTCATGAAAATACAGACATTGTATCTAGGTGTAATTTTATTGTTTCACACTTGAAGCTGACTGAACCAAAGTGGTCATGTCCAGGTCAAAGTAAATTTAAGTCACAAAAAAGTTGAACATATTGGAATCTGAGTGTCAAAGTTATGAGTGGATGGCTGCTGTAAAAAATTTTATGCAGACTGACTGCAGGAGTAGTTGTACAATTATCATTTGGTATTTGACTATCCTGTTACTACAAGCTTCTGAGAAAAAGCAAGCAACTATCATCTGTTCCTCAAGACGAATTTATGAATAGTTACAATTTTCCGAACAATTTTTAAAAGTAACTGAAATTCCATACATTTCTGAAAATTTCAAACAATTGGCAACTACATGCATATACAGTGGGGCCTTGCTTAATGAGCATAATTTGTTCTAGAATCTTACTCATAATGCGAAACACTCTAAGTGAAACAATTTTTCCCATATAAATTAATATAAAATACGATAATGCGTGTGAATCATCATTTTTTCTTCTAGCACAAAATGTGAATTCAATTTGCAGAAAACAAAAAAAAATCGAAAAAATATGTCTCATAAACACGCCAAACAATATGCCAAATTCTTGGGCTATGTAAAGTCTATAATTAAATATTAGAAATAAATTAATTTGACTAGTTAGGCAGTTGTGCTTCCAACTAGTCAAATTAATTAATTTCTAATATTTAATTATAGACTTTACATAGCCCAAGAATTTGGCATATTGTTTGGCGTGTTTATTACTGTATATAACAAGCGATGGTTGTTGATGTTTATACGTAATATGTGTGAACACAAGTTTGGAAAAATGTGTGATAACAAGTGACACTAAGATGCTAGTGGAATGAGTTCTGAACACAGACTGATGGAGCATGCGCACAATTTGGAACTTCCTCTCTCCTCGTCATTTGTTATGCAAAACATTGCTCGTTAAGCAAGTAATTTTTTTACAATTTGTTTTGCTCATTATGCAAGATGCTCGTTAAGCGAGGTTCCACTGTATAATAGAGTAGTTAAACATTACACATATGACATTGACTACTCTACATCACCAATTTAACTTTACAGTAATGTTCTTAGTGAAGAGTTAGAAATAGATTATACATACTTGATTAGAGATGAGGCTTACTTGAAAGTTAGGAAAAAGCTAATTTTGGAATGCAAAGGCTGAGAAATAGAAAGACAATTTTTAGAAAGATGTTAATAAAAATTGTGGCACTTTTAAACATTTATTCAGTCTTCATTCTCTTAGTCACAATAATATTTTATAATAATGGCTTTTCCTACTAGAAAAATTATTGGTACTAAAAGTAAAATAGAGTAATAGTATGTTGTACTGTACATAATAAATATATAAAAAAATTCAGACATAACCAAATTTTAACAACCAGGGCACTAAAATACTAACTGAGAAAGTAGATTTAGTGGTAAAAGGACCAAATTAGCAACATTGGGTTTTTTTTTTTTTAATCTTTACACTCTTTGGGCACTAAGATGGCTTCTTTATTATGCTTATAATGGTTTCACCCAGACCCACACTGAGTTAGCTGGGTGATGAGGGATGGGACCTAACATATTCAGGATGGATTGCCCTAAAAAAATTCTGAAAGTTTTTCTGTCCAACCAGATTCATTCTCAGGTCTTTCAGAGTGGTAGGATAACGATGACATCTTAACAACTCAGCCATACACTGTCATCAATACGGAACATTGTTCATTTGTTGTGAAACTGTGTTGTACTAGATTCTCTTTAGACGTGTTGAACACAAGATCGTGTTATTAACCAATCACATGGCTTCTTTTCCACCTTTATTTAATTGATACGGTATCTTTTACATGTTTTGGGCTTTTTTGCCCCTCATCAGTCAACAGTTTCCCCTGTATACACAGTATACAAACTTATTATGTACAAGTGCCATATCGGGGGGAAACTGTTAATTGATGCGGGGCAAAAAAGCCCGAAATGTGTAAAAGATATCGTATCAACTAAATAAAAATGGAAAAGAAGCCATGTGATTGGTTAATGACACGATCTCGTGTTCAACACTTCTAAAAAAAAAATACTGAACATGTTATTGTCAATATTTCAATGGCCTTAAGAAAACTCTTATTGCCAGACTTTCAGATCTTTTCTTGTACTACCAAAGCTATCATCCAACTAAAGCTGAATGATTATCAGGCTAGAAATGTTTACAGGACGTGGGCCCTGGATGTGTCCCCAGCCGGCGTTGTAATAACTATCGATGGTTATAACGTAAGCTTTATATACTGGAAGGGGAGATTGGACCGGAGGTCTGGGTAGCGCAATTGGCAACGCATCTGCACAGCAAGCAGGAGTTGTGGGTCAAGTTTCACTCCAGGCCAATTCTTTTCTTCCAGTACTTCTAAATTATTTAAATTAAAATTATTAAATTTATTAAGAGATGGTACCTAATGCCTAACTCTGGTGCCAAATTGTCTTATAAATTATTAATATTATATCCATTTCTAGCCCAATAATTATTCGGCTTTAGTTAAATGATAGGTTTAGAATATATCAGGTTTGATGATGACGTTTATTTATGTACTACCAAAGAATGGACGTCTCATATATCTTCCACATTTTGAGACAGAACTTTTGTACCTGGCAATTTTTCAGAAAAATGAATTTTGTTATTTAATCAAAAACCTAAAGCTTCTTACACTGTGTTTGTTGTAATTCTAGTATGTCAGGCAATGTTAAACTAAAAAAAAAAAAAAATGTTAATGTTGGACAGGATAATTTCTAAAAATTGCCATATGTACAAATGATTGTTAGTATTGGTCATAAATCCACATTTGTGAAGATAGTGCACTAAAGATGTTATATTATCTGAAAAAGGCAGAGAACTTCTAGCTCAGTTTGATAATATTGCTTTCAATGGCAAATTCTCAGCTAAAAAGACTGGGAGTTGGCAACTATCAATATATATTACTTGTAGAACTGGATGTGATACTAACAAAATACACTGAAGTCAAAAATATTCAGCAAGAACAAAGTTTGATATCATCAATGATGTGCTCATCTCTGATGAATGGAATATTAATTCTTTCTAATTCAAACTCTTGTTCTATCTTCCTTTTTGCATTCTATTGTAACTTAACCTGATGATGATTTGTTTAAGGGCAGCATTTTTGACAGATTTAGAGTATTTGATTTTCGCCTGAAGATGACAGCTGTAAGCTGTTGAAAGTGCTTGCGAGTACATGTGAAGTTTTACAAATCACCTAATGCTGCAACACTGATGTGTTAATTATTCACTAATGTATGTGGCTTGAAGTGTAATATTATTTTATTAAAATCACTTTTATCTAAATGAATGAGTTAACATATGCATATCACAGTCAGACGAATTTTCACTTCAAATTTTGAACTAACCAAATTCCTTAACATGTAAATCTCTATTTCCCTGACTGGGATAAATGTACACTTACAAACTGACGGGATTTTGAACTATCTGAGTTTGAATTAACGAGGATTTCCTGTACTTTGCATTTAGCTTTCAACAAAACAATTTGTGAAAATTTCACTTATTAACTGGAATATTACTTTCTTGGCTCTGTTCTGTGTAACAGGGAAAGTATGACAATCAGTGAAAAAATGAGCCCCAAGATTTTTACATTTTTGGACTTTGGAACCTTTAAACATCAATAAATGTAAAATTAATGCTATTAAATTTTGGTGGTTAAAGCTCGACAGGGTGGAGAGATAAAGGGGATTGTGTATCAATATCACAAATAGGATCAGACTTAATGATAATTTTATTCATTATTAGCATTTACAATTTTGCATAAAATCCATTCCTACCCTCAAAATTAAGCTTTTTGCCATTTTATAATAATCAAAAATAGAAAATTTTTTGAATTTTGGTGCCTTTGCTAAATCTAAGTTTCCTCAATGTGCCCTATGTCAAATTCTAACAACTACACTTTACAAAGTAGCCAATAACTTTTTTTTAAATTAAAGGGTTAGGACATTAGGTAAAAATAAATAAAACATGTATTTAAGTAGGCTTACTAGATGCCCCGCTTTAACCGAGACTGTCCCAGTTTGATGATGTCCCAGTTTGGTCCCTGTGTTCTGGCCAGTTTGTCATTTTGCCTTGGTTATTTGGTAAAATTTTAAAAATGCCAAATGTTCAAGAAGTAAAAATAGTGCAGCCTTGGGTAAAATGGCAATTTGGAAACTAAAATATCCTCTGTTACAACCACTGTTACCAATCTAAATATTTTGTATCTAGATCTAAGTACTTTTAATGTTGTCTAGATGTTTTCCTCCAAAATTTATATCATATGGCCTAATGAATTTAGATATTTTATTTTTTCATCTAGATATTTTTTCACAAACTTTATAGTAGCATGTAGCCTATGAGATCCTGATATTTTTATTTCATTTTTTAGACATTTTCTTTTAATTAGAGTTAGCAATACTAAAACTTACACTGGTCATGTCATTGTTGAACATTTCCTATCTTAGCTGAGTTCAGATTGCTAGTCGGCATGTGCGATTATCTTGAACTGTACATTAAATTAATTTAATCTCCAAAATGCCAGAAAGAAATTGTGTGTTTACTGATGAATTAAAAAAGGATTATCCATTTTTGAAAAAGTTTGTGATTGTATTGACAAAGTGAAATGTAAACTGTGCTTTTCAGAATTTTCAGTAACTCATGATGGGCATTCAGACATTAAAAATCACTTGAAATGTGCAAAACATAAGGCAAGCCTAGTAGCAGCGGAAGGAACTTCCTCAAATATATTGTCATATTTTAAAGGTACCGATTTACTTTCTGTTGTGAGTATTTTCTCAAAATTATCCTGGTTTGAGAAAAAAAATATTATGGTAAGTCTATATTTAAGATAACAAAAAAATGTAATTGAACAAATTCAACTAATTATAATTAGTGGGATGGATGAGCCTGTTGATCAATGTGCATTTTTTCAAATCTTGTAATCAGACTGGACACAGCCACCTGATATCTTTCTCCACATTGATTTTTGTGTGATACAAGGTGTGGCTATTAAATAACGAGACTGATGCTGCTACAGAAGAAGTACGCATGCGCCAAATGACAGCGACCAACAGCTGTTTAGCATGAAGCCTTTCCTTTCAAATGCAGCACCTTTCACTTCTGTAAATAAATCCGCATAGCCTTTGTTCGTATTAGAGTTGTTTTTTGTTTTGTCAGAAAAATGTTAAGTGTAACAATAGAGCAACCAATTGTTGTGAAATTTCACATGAAACTTGGAAAAACCACTACTGAAACTTATAATTTATTGAAAGAAGTGTATGGCAATGAATGTTTAATGCGTGTATATGTTTTTGAGTGGTTTAAGCATTTTCAAGATGACCAAGATGTTGAAGATGATTCATGCCCAGGTTACACTTCCACAACGATGACAATATTGGAAAAGTTTGTACTCTGATCTGATCTGACTGTCAGTTAAGTATTCATGCGATTGCTGAAACTGTAGGAATTGACAAATAATGCGTACGGCAAATTTTACATAACAATTTTAACATGCAAAAAGTGTGTGCCAAAATGGTGCCTAAAAATCTCACGTTTGAACAACAAGAAGCTTGCAAAAATGTTTGTACTGACACTTTGAATGCCATTGAAAATGACACAAACTTATTGGAAAGGATAATACCATGTGATGAATCGTGGTTTTTTTTACTTATGATTCTGAAACGAAGCATCAATCCATGCACTGGATGAGCCCAACTTCATCAAGAGCCAAAAAAATTCGAATAAGCAAATCAAAATTCAAAGCAATGATGATTGTTTTTTTCGATATTCGTGGGATTGTGTACCTTCACTGGGTTCCTGAAGGTCAAACTATTAATCTACATTACTACCTTCATATTCTTGCTGAACTCCGTGAAAGAATAAGGAAAAAACGACCCAAATTGTGGAAGGACAAGTCATAGGTTTTCCACTAAAACAATGTGCCGGCTCATTCTGCATTGTCTGTCAAGAGGTTTCTAGCCAAGTACAGCATCCCAGTGTTAGACCATCCATCTTATTTGTTGGATCTCGTGCCGTACGACTTCTGTCTGTTTCCTAAGGTGAAATCTGCATTAAAAGGAACAAGATTTGAGTCCTTTGAAGCTGTGAAAGAGAAAGCAGCATGCGTCCTGAAGGAGCTGACAGCCACTGTTTCGAACAATGGAAGATTTGCATGGAGCGTTGTAAGGATACAGGAAGGGTGTATATTGAAGGTGATAATAAGTAAATATGTATGAAATCAAAATAAAATGTTTTACAGCGTCAGTCTCGTTATTTAATAGCCATACCTCGTACTTTAGTTTTTATTACAGCAAAAGCTGAAAACCCAGTGTTGCACAAATAAGAAGTTGCAAATGGAATTAAAATTTTATGAGTTTTACTGCTCAGATTCAGGTTTTACTGATATTCAAAATTCAGTTAATTCCATATAAACCAATAAACTAAACCTTGGTAAATCTAGCTACAAATTTATTGAAATAAAAATGTTTTCAATCAGATTTTACTGATACCAAGGTTTAGTATATTGATTTATTTGGGTCTGTCCAGTTTTTCCACCTGCTTAAATCATTTAATTCCATGCTGCTAAATTTTGTTTTCAATGTATTGTTGCAAGACAACTTAATACAATTCTCTTCTGCAGCAGTAAATTCAGATGGAACACTGGCATTAAATGGATCTTGAATCCATGCAAATTTATTGATATCATCATTTTGAAAATATTTCTCAAACCAGATGATTAGCTGTGATAAGTGTTTTTCAGAAATGATTTTATATCTCAAGAAATAAATGCCATTGGAGGTCAGAAACTGTTGCAACTGTGAAAGGTTATGAGGTAAACACGTAATAATAAACAAAGAAATAATGAACAAGTCACTTTATTAACTGAAATAATTAACAGTGAACAGCATGCCCATCATGGAGATGATGTTACACAGGTCTATTTATCATGTCTCCTCTCATTCAGACCTCCGAGGAATTTGACAATTATATACAATTCCGATTAAACAAAAATTACAATTAAACTTAAAACTAATAGTATTACTACTTAAAAACTAAAAAGGGAAAAGAAGGATAGAGAATGAAGATAGTCTACTGGTAGTTTAGATTTGTGGGTCCTGATACTAAGGTAATGTCGACAATGGTCGCCTTGCAGATGGTGAATCTCCAATCCGTCAGCATCCAGAAAAATAAAAAACAGTCACTCATAAAAAGGTGCTGGGGCAAATCATTGGACCTTTGCGGAAGAGCTGGTTCAATTATTTTCGAGTCCTTGTCCCCACATGGTCTGTACTGGCCCTCTCTCTCTTTCGTCTTAAGCCACGTACCTTGTCTCTGGGTGACTCTCGCCTGACTTCTCTCCTTGGTGACGAACCAAAAAGTGTCCATTATTCTTATCGTTGTGACTCATGGTTGATTCAGGCAGGACCCCCTCCTGTCTCTTTTGTTAAAACCACCAATCAGGATCAGGACCCACAAAAAATGCCATTCCTGTCAGGTGACAGGAAGGGTTAAAAGCGGAAGGGAGAAGAATTAACCCGGGTGAGGTCGCAAAGGTCAACAACGTATAGAGGTCGCTGCGGGTCACCTTGACCCGCATTTTAGATATTAATTTTTTTCTTAACAGTTCAACTTTTTTCACTTTTTTCTTTTAAATATTATTTTTCATTCTGTTTAGTAATTTAATAAATATGTATGTTTACTTTGTAAGCCTTAGTTAATTATTTATTAACATTCGAATTACACATTAAATTTTGGGGAAAATTTTTATAAGTATCTGAAAAATTTTAACTATTTAAAAAGACATCAAACAATTAGTGATGATAGAAGTTATTTTTATCATAGAAAAGATATGTCACTTTATGATTATAAAAAATTATATTTATTTTATTTACATTACATTAATAATACAAATTTACGCAGACGTCAAGGGTCGCTGCGGGTCACCATGACCCCAAAGAGCAATTATCTCTTAACGCGTTCTGAAAAACTGAGTAACAGCGATATGTTCCGATAATGACAATAAATTTAGGAAGCTACTGTGAGTCCTATCGGTAAAACTTCATTATTAACGATTCAGTCGATCATGAAATAGGGGGTGGGGGTCAGAATGGGTCATGCGACCCCTCCCGGGTTAAGGAAAGAAGAAAGAGTTCTAATTCTATATACAGTATTTACACACAACAAAATGGCAGACAGCCACACAACAAGGGGAAACATTCTTTGTCTCCATCTTCATTCATTTTTCTTTTCCATACTTTTTTTTTTTTTTTTTGAAAAATTTTAGCTTTTATAATCAACTTTAAAAGATGCATGTTGCTTCCCTGCATTCAGCTTTTCAAAAATATTGCATGAGTATACTAGTTTTAGCAAAAAATCTTCATTCACAAAATTATCGGCATACTTATGGTCTTCAAGTAAAATATAAATTTGCTGTGACAGTGTTCAAATGTACAAGACAAAACCTTATCACAAGAGACCCATTGTGACATGCTGTACTACAACAAAGACTTGTGCATGGATCCTATAGTCTCAAATAGTTTTTTAAAAAATCTTGCCTTTAACGACCAAGTTTTTATAAAGTTTACTATAGTCACTACATATTCTAAGGCCTAGTTCAATGTAGTACTCAGATATTTTGATGTGAATACTTACCTGTAAATAATGCAATCCATTGTGCATCAGGGGCTTTGCTTCATATTAAGTGCCTGCCATCCTCTATAACAGCTAGAATAAAATGAGCACTATCAGTACAGACACCAACATATTTGGTCTACTCCAAATTGTTTTGGGATATAAAAGTACCAAGGATCTTGAAGTCTTGACCAACAGTGATACTTTTAGAAAAGAGAAGGTCTTTTACAATGTTGTTACCATCTGTAAATTGTACAGTACTGTACCAGCAAAATCAAATGAATAAAATTATGATCATGTGTGGCCTCATCCAGCTTCAATCCAAAGTCCTTCCCTTTTACTTGTTCAATTAATTGATTATTGAGGTCCTTTGCCATCTACTATATTCTGCAACTGATGGTGTAGACAAAGGTACTTTTGAAAGCTGCTTCCCAGCAGATTCATCGATCATAATTTATGTTCACCATATCTACAGCAGATGATAGAATGAATTCTGTGATGGTATGAGGTTTCTTACACTTGCTATGTGCCATTTTGTAAGATGCTAGCAAAGCATTGCTTAATATTGATGCCTACTTATAAAAACTACCTTTTTCTTGATTTAACTGTTTTAACTTTCTGGTAAAATAGTCACAAGATTAAATAACCATGCTAGGATAATTGGTTTCTAAATGGCATTTCAACTTACTTGGTAGCATGCTAAAACTTTCATATACAGTACACACTGTGGCCTCTTTTCATCACTGACTTCTGTTACATATAACCAAAGTCCAAATAACTGTCATTATATTTTCAATATTTATGCTTGAAACTCTTGCCACTGGTTGATGGTGTGCTTTTGTTTTCACTCTCCCAATACTTCTTACTGTTTAGTAAAAACTGATCCATTTTTTTAAAATACATATGAGAAGAAATACTTCAAAAACTTCACTTGACTTAATCACAACAATATTAAGTTGATACAATCTCAAATTAATTCAGCACTAAAATCACATGAAACTGAGCTGTTTATAAACAAACACAAAGTACTGAGAAAGTTCAATAAACTAAAACAATTGAGAAATTTATTTATAGTAGAGCACTATGTAGTAAACATTTCGTAGAGGCCTCCAAAACCAGTTATTACTAAATGAGTTAATGATTTGCACTAGGTCTGCTAGATATATAATTTTATTTTCATTTTCAATTCAATGTAATAAAATGTGATATTTTGCAGTGCCCCTGTGAGAAAGCTGTGGCTCCCCAGGGCACTGTGGTGCACACTTTGGAAACTGCTGCATTAGATAATACATGTAATGCATTAATACGGGCATTATTTATAATGCCAGTATTATTCACTTTTTGAAAAACATATATATTTTGAAGCAGATTGTATTGATGAAACAGGCATGGAGGTATATACAAGGGTTACTCGAAAGTTTTGCAACACAAGAAAATCATCCATGATGAATTAAAGTGTTTATTTTTTTAATAATAAACTTTGATGAAATTTGTTTATGCATAATGTATCATATAATCTCCCTTAATTTAAATGAGACAGATCTCCTTTCTAATAGTTAAAATGGAATTTTCATCTAATGTGATGGAATTTTTACTGTCAACTTTTAAATATCAATTTTTAAATACTTTCAACTTTAATAATGGGATTTGACTGTATTACTGTCTTATTAAACTGAAATTAAATTTATATTTTCAAGAGTTCTGTTTGTATATTCTTCTTATCAAGTAACTTGAGCAGAATAAATAATAATAAATGTTAGCCGAGGTAACCAGAATAAATACTGAGTTATCTTTGGCATAATGTCATCATTGAAATTAAAAAGTAGCAAAGTGAATTTAAAATATTTTTATCATCATCAATTTTTGGATATTGAGATATTTTGAGATATTTGTAATTAAAAATTACACAATTAATCTATTTAAATTTTATTGTAAATAAAAATAATATCACTTTACAAACATCACATTAATTTTAATTCTTTTAGTTTGATGCCATTTATTTAATTTAAATTCATTTTTGTGGATGTGATAATTTTAGAATATTAAGAAATTATTTATCAATAAATTTTTCAATTTATTTATATTTGTTGTTATGCCTTAGGATTATCAACTACAAAATATAGTATGTTTATAATTAAAGTATACCACTTTAGATCACTCTGGAGACAAAACTGTTAGAGATACGTTGATAAATTTTGTAGGAACATTTATCTCAACGTTGGGAAAACTATGAGCAGTTTCAAAAATAAATACTATTTTTGCAAGTAGGGTGTATAATGGCATTACTGTTTGCAGCAGCATCAAAGGAACTGTTCAACATGCTTCCTGCCTCTCTCAGCTACATATTGCAATTGAGTTATCATATCAGCAACAGCCAAGTGCAACATGTCAGGACTAATCAGACTCACTCCCCTTTCAATTTGCTTCTTTAGTTTTGAGAAATCTGTTTCCACCTATATAAACTCTGTATAAACTCTTTTTTTGAAAATTATTCAGAAATTCAACAATATTTACATAATTACATAAATTGCATTGTCCCAAGGATTATTTAAAATTTCCACCGTGGGTCTTCAGAATGGTGCGTAAATGCAACAGTGACCTGTATGATATTGTGAAAACTTTTAGTGCTGTTTGTTGGTGGGATTGGATCTTACAAGAAAAGACTGTCATCAAATATATTAAATATGTGTTTTTAATGTCATATCATTGGTCATTTTTAACAAAGACTGTATTTTATCTTTAAGTTGTTAACCATCTTGCTCTGGCTGGAGTTTTAAAAAGGATAAAAATTTAAATAGACCCAAATTTCTTTGTATGGTCATTATTTTTTAAACTAACATGTAAATTAATTTTTTATTTAATCTCAATTAATCATTATAGACTTCTATTTGTCAGTTTGTACATTGTTTGTTACAGTTGGGTAGATGTATTTTCTGTTGATTTCCAAAAGTTGGTGTTATGTTATTTTCACCTGCAATGGCTCTTGCCATTAAGGTCTGAATCACACTAGAAAGCCATTCAGTCCTGCCAAATATTTATCATTTGTGTCTAATGTACTTGAGCAGACCGAGACCTGAGCATTATTCATAGTATAAATAAATACATACATTGGGCACAATTGATAAATATTTGATCAGACCATAAATGGTTTGATAGTGTGGATTAGCCCTAAAGTTACTCAAAGCATATTTCTAAACTAACATTGATATTTGATTGATATAGTTTGGGTTATGCATTATGTCAAATTTCACTCCATGACATCATCATGTTGATTGGCATGAGGTAGCTATTTACTGTTTTCATCAACTGTAAAAAGAATTTTGTATTTTTTTCCATGTTATGAATCTAATTTTGCAATAACTACAGAACAAACTTTAAATCTAACAGTATTAGTGGAAATTTTTGATGCTAACATGAAAAATTCATGAAAATTTACAATGACAAACTCTATGAACCCTGTTAGAAGTAAAAT
Source organism: Centruroides vittatus (assembly GCF_030686945.1). Taxonomy (NCBI): domain Eukaryota; kingdom Metazoa; phylum Arthropoda; class Arachnida; order Scorpiones; family Buthidae; genus Centruroides; species Centruroides vittatus. The sequence goes on from NW_027122565.1 coordinate 701,180, forward strand.
TTTTTTTAATGCTATTACTAGGCTTACCATAATATTTTTTTCTCAAACCGGGACAATTTTGAGAAAATAGTCGCAACAGAAAATTAAGCCTACTAGGATAAGTACCTATGATTGAAAGGGCTAAATAAAGTAGTTGTTAACAAAAACAACAAGTTAAAAGCAATTTTTAATAACTGAGCTAAACATATACAGTCAAACCTGTTTTTATGCGATCTTTTTTTATGCGATTTTTCTTTTGTGCGGTATAGTTGGCAACTAGTCTCATGCGATTTGTCATGTCTCACGTTGACTTATTATAGCTAAATAAACTTATAGCATAAATGAACTTATTATAGTAATATTATTGCATGAATATGCGAAAAATGAAATAATTTATTTTTTAAGTCAACAAAACACCACCTGGACAAAAATATGTAAAACAGACGATAGACGAGACGATGCAGTCAAGTGCTGACATCCATTGTCAATAAATTCTATTTCGTACGGTTTTGAGTTATTTTCTATGTGAGACTTTTTTTATGCGGTCCCTATTAACCGCATAAAAAAATATTTTTTTAATTGTGTTGTGAAAACTATTTTTTATAGCCACTCGTGAAGTTTCGTGCAATTTTTTAATGCATTTTTTTTATGCGGTCCCTATCCACCGCATAAAAACAGGTTTGACTGTATTATTATTAAGTTATTAATATTTATCACTAGTGCAAACTTTTTTAAAAATTCTTTGTCGCTTAAATCTGTACATTTAAAATATGACAATACCTTTGAGGAAGCTTATTGCTTGCCTTATGTTTTGCACATTTCAAGTGATTTTTAATGTTTGAATTCCCACCATAAGTTACTGAAAATTCTGAAAAGCACAGTTCATATTTCACTTGGTCAATATGATCACAGCCTTTTTTTCAATCATCAGTAAAAACGTGGTTTCTTTTTGACATTTTAGAGATTAAATGAATTTAATGTGCAGTACGAAATAGTTGCAAATGCCGACCAGCAATTTGAACTCGACTAAGATACGACATGCGCAGCAATGACGTGGCCAGTGTAAGTTTCAGTATTGCCAATTCTAATTGAAACAAAACATCTAAAAAAAATGAAATAAAAATATCTGGATCTCATAGGCTATGTGCTTTTATAAATTCTATGAAAAAATAAAACATCTAAATTCATTAGGCCATATGGTATACATTTTGGGGAAAACATCTAGACAACATTAAAAGTACAGTAATACTTTGACTTATGCTACCCCAACTTACATGAACCTGGAGTTATGCAATTTTCAAATCTCGACGATTCATCTTTTGTTTGAGTGCCATGCAACTCTTGATTATTCACTCCCCCCCACACTATTGTTCAGTTTACATGTTCGGATGTGTCGCATGGAATCGACGCATAGCTACAATTTATTTTATGTTATTTATTTCTGTGTTTGTTATATCTACAGAGAGTTGAGAGACTATACTATGTCATCTAAACGAAGTAGAACTGATTCTTCTGCATCAAACAAGAAAAAAACTTTACATTCCAAAGATAAAGTTTAACATTATTAAAGACTTCGATACAAAAATGCAAATTTGTGAATTGGCAAAACTTGATTCTTTAGACCCAGTTCAATCAGATGATCGAATGATAGTTGGAAACTTGACAGAAGACCTCAGTTTAATTGAAAAGGGTTACAAATTTTAGAAAATGTAGATGCCAAAGAAGAGTGCATTTATTCTACAAAACGAGAAATAAAAAAATTATTAGCATGCTACGAGGAAATTTTGCGGGATAAAAAAATCTTTGAGCCATCAGGCGAATTTGTTAGATTTTATGAAGCCTTCTACATCAAAATAACTTTGGTTTACGATTTTAATAATATAATTTGTTATACATATGTATTATCTAAGATTTTATTAAACATTTTTTTCTAAATTATTGTTTTCTTTAGTCTCCGGCCCCAATTAAAAATAATTTGTATGTGTTTATATGTGAAGTTATATCCCGACTTACACGAATTTGACTTATGTGGTTATCACTTGGTCTCACCTATCACGTAAGTTTAGGGTATTACTGTACTTAGATCTAGATACGAAATATTTAGATTGGCAACAGTGAGTGTAGCAAAGGGGTAATTGCCAAATCGCTATTTTACTCGAGGCTGCACTATTTTTACTTTTTGTATATTCTGCACTTTTAAAATTTTACCAAATAACCGGGACAAAATGGCAAACTGGCCAGAACGCTGGGACAATCCTGGTCAAAACGGGACATCTGGTAAGCCTAGCTATTACACTATTATTACTGTGTATTATTCTGTATTGTTGAAATACAGCATATTTAATGAATTAATCTTCAAAATTAAATAACACTGAAAAATTCAATACTTAATTAATACAAGTAATTCAAGAAAGACTAATTAATAATTCATTTAAATTTGTTTTTTACTTCAAACATAATTGTAAGTCTTCAGTTTCAGAACAATTTGTCTTTCTTTCATAGCATGTGCTTTCCAGATGAAAGCCTAACAGCTGTGATAGATTAACTACCATCTGCTATGTTGTATCAATAAATAGAATAATAAAACAAAATTAAAATTTAATTTTGATTATTTTTTAAAGGAGTAAAAAAATAACTTCATTCTGTTTTTATTTTCAGTTTAACTGAAGCTGGTATTAATATCAGAATGACAATGGGTAAACAATCTTCACCAGTGAAGAAGGTTTTCAAAGATATTAAAGATATAAATGGTTGTTCAAAGTCAGAATATCAATCAAGTACTAAAGATAATATTAGAAGATCAAATAGGCTTTCTTCTTATGTTCCAATATTACCAAAATGTAAGTTATCAAATACATATATATATAATTTTCATATGATGTACATTAATAATTTATTTTTTCCACTTTAGTAACCAAAACTAGAACTCTAGAAATGTTATGTAAAAATATTGGAATGGTTATTCCTGATATTTCTGAAGTAATTGTTGTTCCCTTTAATCATAAAAAATGTGCAGTGTGTCATTGTAGTCACAGTCAAGATAGAAATCCTGAATTATATTTCTTTCCATTCCCAAAAGATCCAAGAAGGTATGTTTTGAATAATTTAAATGGTACTTATCTGTTAAAGCCCCGCATGGAAAGTCATGTAACATGTATCTCCCAATAGTGTGCATCCCTCCAAGGCAGTTCATGCAAAGACAAAATATCACTTATTTCAAGGAATCAAAATTTATATTTATTTCAATTTTATCAAAATGAAAAATTAAAGAAAGGGGAAACTTTTTAGAATAAATGAAATACTGTTCTATTCAAAAATTCAATTTCTAGATTAGTATAAATAACGTGCAGAATATGAAAAAGTACAGTACGTGAGGTATGAAATAGTGCACTGTTAATTCAACATTAAATATAATTTGATTTTTCTAAATAGTACAAAGAATTAATTTTTGTTATTGTTATTATGTTACATCTATGGTTGTTATTAACATGTTACATCTATAAACATTCCTTGAATTAAAATTTAAAGGAATATAACTTATTGTTTATTGAGTCAGAAGGCCAAATGCACCTTGACCTAAAAGATCCATTTTAACACGTTGACTGCCACATGACTTTTTAGGATTCTGTTGTAAAACGCCAACTTAATTTAATTATATTATATTATTAAAAACTCTAATCAGAGTACATAGTAATAATCAAATAGCATATAGAATGTGTTTTTTCTTAAAATAAAGGTATTACGAATTATCTCGTAGTTGGCTTATGTAACAGAAAGCTCTTCGCTAAAGCCAAACTACGAGTTAATTCGTGCACAGACACGATTCGTCCTGTCACTTCGCTACAGCCAATCGGAGATGTGCGTCTAAATTCATTAGTAATAAATCGGATATAGAGGCGAGCACATCACATTTACGTCTTTTTTGAGAGTGTTATTTTTTATTTATTTTTATAATCAAATTATAAATATCCCAAAATGGATAAGAAAAGACCACTGACTAAAAAACAACTTGATTACTACACTAATCTAAGTGATTCAGAATCTGACAAAATTTTTGGTGAGGATGGGGGAGTTTATTTGGCAGCGAAATGGTCCTGTTACTGTATGTAAATGGAAAGACAAACGAGAAGTCCTTACCATTTCAAACATGCACGTTGTTGAAATGGTAGAGGTGTTCAATCGCAATGGAAAATGTTCGATGAAACCGAATATAATTCGAGATTATAATCATGGAATGTCTGGCATTGACGATCAGATCAAATGCTATCGTACTACACAGCTCTAAGAAAGACTATTAGATGGCCCAAAAAGGTTGCATTACATATTATAGAAATATATATACATAATGCGCACAAACTCTTTCAAAAAGCAACTTCTTCTAAAATAAAACTTATAAAGTTTAGAGAAGCATTCGTCAAAGCGTTGATTGGAGAAGAGATTCAACCAGTTTCAAAAAAAATTAAATTGCAGAAGCTTCACTATTTACAGAGTATCCCATCTACTCAGAAAAAACAACATCTGACAAAGCCATGTCGAATTTGTACCAAAGCTAAAAAACGCCGAGAAACGCGTTATTTCTGTCCAATCTGTCTTGAGAAGCCAGCCCTTTGCGTAGAAGATTGTTTTAAAAATTATCACAAACAATAAAAATATCGTTTTGCTTTCGATTTTAAATAAACTTTTTATGATTATATTTTCTGTTCATTTATTAATAAATGTTCTGTTCATGTAAGCCAAACTTGATTTTTTGTTCTTGCCCCTGAAGCTATCTATTCATATTTACACTGATATACTACGAATTACATCGTAGCTGCACAAATATGGCAAGGAAACAAACTACGATATAACTCGTAGGTGGCGTCCTAGGCAGAAACGGTAACTACGAGTCATCTCGTAGATGGCAGTCAACGTGTTAAGCCCCAATAAATTACAAAGGTATAGGTAATTTCTTGAAATAAAAAAACAGAAGATCTCTGAAGGAAAGCAGAGGAATGTCACCAGGACTCAAAAAAGGAAAATCCAGATAAACAAGTCTACCTGAGTAAATAATTTCATACTCTCAAATGAGATGCAGATTCAGTTTCAGTTAATACAGATGTTTATAAAAGTGACCAAAATCAATCACAGTTGATAAGCAAAGGGAAGGAATGGAACCTACTCAAACAGATGTTCTCAGATTACTTATTAATATGCTTATCAATAAGCTTATTGAATGTCTTTTAACCTAAAAGATATTAGACTAATATATCTAAAAGTCATGGTTTCAGAATAACATTTCTTGCCAAGCTTAGGATTAAAAATCACATTAACCAGCTACTAGGCAGATCACATATATATCTTAATACCATAAAGGCCTGATAAATGTGACAGAAAAATGGGAGGTAAAATATCAGCTCCATATTGCAGGTGAGCTGGTGATACCATCAGCTGCAGCTGATTTAAATGGATCAAATAATTCATTGATCCATTTGATCTTAACAGTGAAAACCACCAATCCAGCCAATATCCAGGATTTTGTATTGGGGACCTGGATGAGAGCCTACAAAACTTAGATTTGAATTATCAATTTCTGACCTTGTGAAATAAGTCTCAAGTAAACAGAGAACAGTTTCGTAAGAAGAGGTTGAAGCTTTACCACTAGGAAGTATCAAGGAACCCAGTTCAGAACAGTTCTAAAATATTCATGAAACTTTTAGAAACATTAGAAATGTTCAAGCAGAAGTTCCTCTATGAAAATCCTTTTGTCCTTCTAAATGCTTTCTTATACTGGATGAGTTTCCTGATAGACTTTCCACTCATCAGTACTCTTAACTCAATTAAATAACTTCAGAGTTAGACCTCAGAGAGTTCAGGGAATTAAAAGGTGGATAAACTTTTCTTGAGTGCGATAAGTAATGAAGTAGATCCAAGAATGCATTGTTGAACAAGGTGAACAGCCAATTTATTCTAAATTTAAATTCATTATAATACCTTTTTTGTTAAATCATTTAAAATAAAATACACCACATTTATATAGAATACAAAAAAATCAGCTTCAGGCATTGAAAAATTCCAAGCAAAATTGAATAATCCATTCTTTACAATCTGTCCCATAAACATAAATGCACCTGTCAACTACTTACTTGCATATTACCACATAATACTAAACATTTCATGATAAGTTTGATTTCTTAAAAAACAAATATTCTGATTGTATAAACAAAAAAAGTTACTTAAGTATTATTAAATCAAATTCATCTTAATTCAATGTTTGATTTGAGTGAAATGTAATTAATTCATTCGTTTAAAGCTTACCTAATTTGTTTCTCTAAGTGACATGGTGTGATATTAGAAAATGACACACTATGCAGAGCTTTAACAGATTAAGTACCATTTAAAGTTGTCAATGATCAATTTTAAGGCTGATTGATTAGCTATATAACTTTTCATTTTGGATTTTTTTCATTTTTATCTTTCATCTTATCATTGCATAATTAATATCATTAAATTATCTAAAAACTATTAAAGTGTTTAGTGTTTGTATAGAGATTAATTTTATCTGAAATTATAATAAATTATAATTTTTTTTATCAGATGTGCACTTTGGGCTATTAATTGTAATAGGCTGGATTTATTTAAAAATGACATTGATTTTATCAATAAGAATCTTACTCTGTGTGAAGATCATTTTGATGCCAGTCAGTATTATATTTACTATATGTTTTCTCATACACCACTGAGTAAAAAGCATTTGGTATGGAATGCAGTTCCAACTATATTTCATGTTCCTAGTCGTCCTCCAAGAGAAAATTACATAGAGCCTTCTTTTGAACAATATAGTAAGTGATTGTATATAAATTATATTTATGATAGCAATTTTATCTAAACAGTCTGCTTATTTAAATAAAATATTTTGTAAATAAAAATTTTAATTATAATAATATTTTTACGCTATGATTTTCATTTAAAATATTATTTTCCTGAAAATCTGAATAATTATTGCCAATAAGTACTATAAATATATACTCTGCTATAATAGATTAATGAAATCAGATCTATTGTAGCATAATATGGGGCCATCCATAAATTACATAAAGGTGATTTCGGCCATTCTAGACCCCACCCACCCCTGTGTAAGAAACCATAATATTTTCTTTGATACCCCCTTCCCTATCTTATGTAATATTTAAGCATGATTTTATAGAAAGATTTTAACAAAAAAACTTTTTTTATGAAACCCTAAAAACCTTAGGTATAAAATATATAATTATTAATTAGTTAATTAATATGTACTATTATTTATAAAAGACTTTATGTGAATAAATTTAAAAATGTAAAAATTTAATGACTTTGAATGAACAATTTATTTTAAGAACTTTATTTTTTAATTATTAACAATCTTTTTATTATTATTATTATTAATCAGTGTCATAATATTCATTTTTATATTAGTTTCAATTTTCACTTGCCCATGGATTTTTCAGCTAATTATCAAGTGATTCAATCACAGGCAAAGAGTCTGATTCAGAAACTTCATTGTTTTTTAATTCAGGAGATTCCGTACTCTCAATATCTTCAGACATCCATTCAGCATCTACTGGCTTTATTTGATCGTTAATTTTCATTATACTGTTAAATTCTTTCAGTTTCAATAGGCGCTCAAAATCTGTGGTATGGCTAGCAGCAGTCGATTTTATTGTGTTTTCCACTTCTTGTGGCAATATAAGTTGACCTTGAGTAACTCACTGCTTCAGGGTCTCCCAGTCCTTGCAGTCTATTAATCACTATACTTGCTTAAACTGATGGGATCAATTTGTGTCTTTCCGATACAATAAAATTGTGATTGGGAAGCTTTACTCTGTACTCTACATGCATTAGGATAGGTGATTGTTTCTGTGCTGCTTTTAGACTGATAGGCACCCATGCCTTATCATCTTGTGAAATAAATGCAACTTGTTTTGGTCCAAGAGCAGAAGATAGAATCGCTAGCATATGTGCTAGCGATTCTAAAGCATGTATCGAGGCTGTACAAAACCAACTAACAGGGTGAGCTCTATGAATATCATTTTGAACTTGGCATAATTTCATGGGAGCAGTTGTTACATGTCTTTTTCCTTCAATGGTATTAGAATTTTGCAGAAGAAGTCGCAAATATGTAGTGCTTCTAGATAAATTGAAACCTTCTTCCAAAAGCTTTCTATGCAACTTGTCGAGAGTTTTTACATGCTCTTGTTTCATGTGTGTGGCAACGATCATGCATTGCACCTCCAAAAGAAGCTATTTCTGTAATAGTTTGTAACAAAACTGGCTACTCCTCTTCAACCTGCAGTCTCCCATCATTTTTTTTTTTTTTTTTTTTTTTTTTTTTTTTTAATTTCAAAATTGAAGCTGCAGCCACATTAGATTCACATATGAATTTCAGCTTGTTTTTTTGAGCAGCTCTGAATTTTTGCTGGTAATTGGCATTTTCTTGTTTTTTTATATCAAATTCTGTTTGGCTAAACCTAGTTAATTTTTGGTTTTTTTAATATCATTTAGTGATGTGTCTCCTCCTAGATTGGCATCTCAAGCTAAAAGCTGAATGTTCAATTTATTTTTTAAACTTGTAATTTTTTCAGTGTCCTCATCTTGAGCTGGAGTTTTGTATGTTTTTTTTTTTAATAAGCTTTTGGCGAAGATATACTATTTTCAATAGTAGACTCAACATTGATGCTTTTTGCAGTAGGAAAAGGAGTATTATTATCTTGGTTAGGGGCCAAATTAGTTATTATTTTTGCAATGACTTCAGACTCTTTCTTTTAATTGACTAGGTTATAATAATTCTGTTTCATAAAAAAGAATAATTATATATATAAGTTCATAACACTTTATTGATAAGAAAGCAAAAAAGTATAAAAAGCAACTTATATACAACATACCTTACTAAAATACGACAATAAGCCAACTATTCAATTTTTATCTTGAGTGTCATAATGGTTTATATGTTATTGTATAAAAATAGTGTATCGGTATTGTCTCAAGCTTTTGCTTTGGTCCATACAAGATTTGCATCTTTTTGAACGTTATCACTTCTTGTCAGCATGTGCTTTTTTATACGACTTGAAGAATCTTTGGTAAACATCATCTAAGTTTATTTTTTGCATTTTTACAATTATTATTCTATCACATCACATGAGATGGCGTTAGTACAATGAGTGTTCTTAACATAAACCACCCAATTAAAATCAAATTCAAAATTCCACCATCCAACGAGATCAAAAAATAAGAATATTATGTAAGACGAGATCTATTACCCCTCTACTCCTGAGTAAGAAATTGTAAGAAATCCTTGACCCCCATCCACCCCAAAATACCTTACATAATTTATGGACAACTCATATACAGCGTGATTCTGTTTTTGTGTATTTGATATACAAGAATATGATCAAATGAGTTTTTTTTTTATCTCTGATTTATTACATAAAATATTTGATACAAGTGTTGATTTGATATCTATGAGATAAAAATATTTTATTTACAAGTTGTGAAAAGATTGAAATTCCCACACACTCCAATTAGATGGCTCTTAGTTTCTAATCTCCATTTTCTTTGTTTTATTACACCATGCTTTAATTTGTTAGGTGTGTGCTATTCATTTTAATGTAGTTCTGCAGTTTAGTAAATTTTATCTATGCATTATACTCTGTCAGTGATTACTTTTTCATTTTTATTTTATTGGGCTGCAATTTGAAAAAAATGTAGACCTTTAAATTTCCACTATTGTCCTTCTGTTTGTCTGTCTTTTCTTAATTTTGAGAATAGAGTTATATAGATGAAAGACAAGATTAGATATGGAAACCTTAGGGACAGGAGGGCAGGTTAACTATGTAGGAACTTCTGATGCAAACCGGAAGTCACTTTATTTCAATTCAAAAATTTCCCCCGAAAGGTGTTAGATAGATGACTGGCATGACTATTGTTAAAGGAAAAGTATGATGAACAGGGCAAGTTACTACTAATTTGAGGTGGAGAGAATTAAATTAAACAAATTAAAAATATGATTAAAAATTGCAATCCTGCACTGTAGCAATATCACAATAAATAATTACTTATTCTATTTTATTTCCTTTCTTAACTAACTATTGTTTTCTTACATTTAAATAAAGAAATGTCTAATTTACATATTTGCTTATGTCACATTTTTTTTCTTTCTTCAAATTAGCTTATTTTTTTTTTTGTTGATTAACCTAATCAGCACTATCATTTAGTTCTTTTGATTTAGAATAATTGGTTGATAGGTTTTTGTAGTGTTTTAATGTTATTTGGAGAATGTTCGGTAGCATAGTTTGGCTGTGTCTGTTCAAATTTTGAATATAAGGAATAATGGGAAAGCCTGTACTAATTTTCAAAGGTTTTCAGGAATGAGATACACTCCTAAATCATATTTATAACGTATTTTTCTATATTTATATATTTTCTCTTAACCTTATAGTTGTCATCATTATTATTGTTTGATACTTTCTACTGGATCTTTTAGATATGAAAATAAAATCATTGTTATAATTATATTTTAAAAAGTTATATATAACAAAAATTTCAAATATAGGTTTTGTGTATGTTACAAAATAAGTATGTACGAGTAATTAAACTTTAGTTATTCTGATTTTTATTGTCATACTTTGTTACATTAAATGTAAAATTAGCAATTACCTTTCTTTTTTTTAATAAAGATTTAATGAATGAAATATTATCAAGAAAACAGTTCAGAACAGCAATTTTGAAGCAATTTTAGTTTTGAAATGTAAATTAAAATTTTCAATATTAATCTGACTGTTTAAAAAAAATCTTTTCATTTTACAGAACAGTTAAATCAGGAAGCACACGATGATTTACAAGTAGTATTATTACCACAATCTCCACCTGATGAAGGTCTTGAAATATTACCAGAAAGTTCAAATGGCTATTTATCTGATGGATTATATAATTCAGATGATGACATGCCGCCATTGAATCCAGTTTGTGAACTGCATGAAATTAATGAACAAGTAAATATTCCAATGAATGATAACTTTAATAATTCTAGTAGGAATAGTAATCATTATAAAAATATGGAATATATATTAAATGAAGATGAATTCCAACCATTTTCAAAAAAATTGCGTTTAAGTGAAGGAGAAGTAAATTGCAAGAACAGATTTCGTTTAACAGAAATAATTCATTCTATATTTAAACAAAAGAATTTATTAGAAGTAGAAAGATGTGAAATTAAATCACTTTCTGAAAAATGGAATTCTCTAGAAGGTAATGCGCTTGAATTTTTCTCTATAATTAAAATAAATTTGATGTTATTGAACTTAAAATATTTATTTATTGTTTGTTTTTTATACATAGGGAAAAAAATTGAAGTAGAAAACATGTTTAAATTACTTGAAGACGATGTTGCTAAACTGAAAAATGAGTTTCGGTACATATTTTATATGATTAATTAATTTATACATAGGTAATTAATAAATAAAACAAAGCAGACAGCATTTATTATAATATAATAATATATTTTATGAAAGAGTTGTTTAAACCAAATAAACTGACTAAAAATGTATATAGTAAAACAAAAATATAGTAAACCCTCAGTTTAAGACTAATTGGGGGAAGTAATGTCCACTTTGCTGAAAGTCCATTAAATTGAATGTGTTGTAAAGTTCATAATATTTTAGGATAGCCATAATAAGATTTTAACATATCATGCACATTTTAAGTTCATTATTAATGTATGTTTTTAAAAATATATATTAATAACAAACTTAAAATGAGCAACTTATAATAAAATGCTATTATGATTTATGAGTATGAATAAAATAATATATTAATTATATTGAATAATTTATACTATTGACTTATTGAAGCAAACTTTTATCATGCTCTTCAATTAATTTTAAGCTTTAGTTAAAAAGATGAAATACAAAGCAAATTAATATTTTGGAACAAGAACTTATTAGCTATAAAAACTTTTATTTACAGAGATTTACAAAAGAAAGAGATAATAGATATAAGTGATGATGAAGCTCAGGAAAATCAATCATTACCAGAAGGTATCATTCTTTCACCGTTACCAGAAAGTTGTATGTTTATTTTATACTTTTCTTTATATATTAAAAGTGATTTCATTTTAATAACTTCTTTTTTCTAGATTTTATGCAAGATAAATCTTTAAATATTAATTATCGGGTAAGTGTAAGTTTAATTATTTGGTACCCAAAACTTTGACTACAAAATTTTTTTATTGAAGCTTATCAAAAGTAGTTATGACTGATAGATTAGAAGGACAATAAAATATAATGTGAATACAATGCAATAAACTTAACAAATGCAAAATTAGTCAAACTTTGAATTTTGCATTAGAACTTTTCTTTTTAACTTTATTCTAAAAGTGCTAACAATTGTTCTTACTGAACTATAAACTATTATGTATTAGTCTTAAAAATTGCATTAAGCATTTTTATATATTGTAATTTGATTTTTAAAATTTATCAAATTTTTAGTGACTAGTGATTAGTATTTAGGTTTGAATTATTCTGAGATATGAAATATTCCAATAATAAATTGAAAAAGCATTGATGTTTTTGTATATAATTTTCTTTTTTTCTGGAAGAATTTTAATGAAATGAATTTATTATTTTAGAATAATATTTGTCAAAATTCAAGATCTTTTAATGAAAATAACAGCCGTATCATTGAATCTTCATCTGAAGTAATACATTTGGGTCAAGTAGCAATTTCTAGGCCAAATCTTCCTTCAATTGGACGTGTAGAGAGAAGGTTTGTTTATTGCTATTATTTTTATTTAACATATAAAAATATATACAATACAAAACATAAAAATTAAAAAATATTAAACTAAATTCAGCTTATTATACTTTTCAGTGATCTAGTCATTGGAATGCAAGTTATTGCTTCAAAATTATCATTCCTTCACAGCTGGTGTCGAGCTGTCATTTTAGATGCTTTAAATGGAAGTCAAGGTGAAAAACTTTACAGAATTAGATTTGATGGAAAGAAAAATGGTGGTAGTTTGTGTACAGGAAAGCAGTTGGCATACATTGATAATCCATGGGTGATATTACCAGTAGGATCTCGAATTGTTGGTATGAGAGATTATAGTTTTTTTTTAATATGTTTATTAGATTGGAAAATTTCATCAATTTGAGTTTAAAAGTGAATCAATGAAAAGTATAAAAATGAAAAACTAGACACAGATACTGGTTTTATTTATGATATTCTATTCAAAAATGGTTTGTTCTTAAATGTCAATTTCAACAGATTAGTAAATTTCAATGAATGGTTACTTTATGCTCATGCTCTGATTACATTTTGTTTATGGTTGCTCTTAATCTGTTCTAACTACTTGAGTTTGTTTATATTCATTATTTTTTGTTAATGATTGTATGTGGAATGATAGGGTATTATTTGTAAATAACTCTGATCTGCTGTAAGAGAACAAAGGAATTAAAATTGCTATATCTTTTCATAAATCCTTTTTTATTTTAAAATATTTATATCTGAATTCCACATCAAAGAAATCAAAAACGTGACATAATCTTGATTGAAAAACAAATAATGATTAACTTAATTTATAAATGATTAATATATACACTGTATTAATCATAGCAAATAAAATTTTGTAAATGAAATTTTATTTTACAGCATCATACAAGAATGATTTTAACGAATTATTGTATCATGCTGGAATTGTTGCTGAACCTCCTAAAGTTATGAATAATTACAGGTAAGTCCAATACTCTTTTAAGAGCTTCTTTTTAAAATTTTTGTCCGGTTGTGATAAATTAAAAAATAAGTACAGTAAGACCCCGCTTAACACTGCCTCGCTTAACACTGATTCAATATAACACGGTTGCTTGACACCTAAAAAATGCTCAAAATTTATGCTGATTCAAATTAACGCAGTATTTCATTGATTCATATATAATATGATTATTCCCAAACACGAACCAATCAGCAAAAGGTGGCAATTTGTTGTAGTGCTGTACTTTCCTTAAATCTATGTTTGTTTTGTTCAATTTTGGAAAAAATATAACATCATGGATGTCATAGGAAATATCGACTTTGCTTGGCAAGAATTAACTGATAAATGCATAAACGGGGCATGGAAGAAGTTATGGCTGGAGGTATCCAAGAATTCTCATTGAGAAGAGCCTGTCGCTGTATCGTTAGGTTGACAACTTAATCGACACAGGAAATGTAGACAAGCAGGATATTGGGGAGTTACTGCAGATTTTTGGTGAGAGCCTTACCAACGACGACTTCAAGAACTGGTAGAACAAGGAATTCATGTAGAACTGGAAAATAGAGATTCTGAAGATGAAGAACCCAAAAAACTTTTCTACAGTTTTCCTTAGTAAAAGGTTGGTAACGACAACCGAAATCGTTGATCAAATTCTACCGAATGATCCAGAGTTTGATAGGAGTGCCAAAGCAAAACGAGGCATTTTGGATGCGATCTTCTGCTACTGATATTTGCTTAAGGAAAAAAAAAGAAAGTGACCAATGAAACTACATGACTTCAAGCAAAAATCAAGAATTTCTGAAGAGCCAGGACCTTCATCACAAAAAATTATCTTTACAATTCTGTGCACATATGTTTTTGTGTTATTTAATATATATTATTATGCAAAAATTTATATAAAAATAACTTAAAATTATAGTAAAATTGCTTATTTCTTGGTTGCATGTTCCCCTATCCCTATTTACTCTGTTACAGTGGTCTCGTTTAACGCTGTTTCACTTAGCGCTTTGTTGTCTAGGAATGCGTCCCCCATGTTAACCCCCGGGGTCTTACTGTATTTGCAATTTTTGTTTGTTAGAAAATTTTTTGAATAGTTCATAATTCCAATTTATGATTTCAATAAAATAATTTGTTGCTTTTTGTTTTAATGAAATCAGTATTTTATGATATTTAAGTTAGACATTTGTTATTGAATTTTATTAAATTGAAAGACTCATGAAATATTTTTATTATAATAAATTTTAATGTAACAATGTAAAAAGTATCAAAATAAAAAAACCAGCAAAATAAAATCGTGGCCGACGTTATTTAACATTTTAATAAATGTAAAATACAGAGCATTCACAAAAGCAACCATAGAAAGGAAGAGGCTACAACAAAGGTTTTTCCTTTGTGAATGCTCTATATTTTACATTTATTAAAATGTAAAGAGGTATGTTTAGGTATATTTTAATAAATTATTTAATGTTTAACTTTATGTAATTTCAATAAATAAATTTTAATAAAAAATTATTTATTGAAATTATTTATTTGTAAATTTTTAACATTAGATGTTTTTCCATGTTGTGCTTTTATCTGTACTATGAAGTATAATAAAGTTACATTAGTTTCTTTCATTTGCTCCATTATTCATTGACAAAATCAGGCACTCACTCACTGGAATTTTTTGAGAGGAGCAGACATCTTGCAGAGAAGTAAAGCGAAAGAGGACATCAAACGTTGCGAAAAGTTTACTGAGTTCAGCGTTATATTCACATTTGCTTGTCGCAAGTACTTTCGACGAACCTTACTGTCGTCGTCTTCAGGCGAGTGCATAAATTTGCCGAAAAACTTTAAAAAGGAACAAATCCGATGCAGAATAGAACGCATAAAGCTTTACCAAAGCCGTTACGGCTTTGGTAAAGCTTTATGCGTTCTATTCGAACGTAAATCAAACATTCAAAAAACGTAACTATGCGAACGTAAATCAAACATTCAAAAAACGTAACTATGCGAACGTAAATCAAACATTCTATGCGAACGTAAATCAAACATTCAAAAAACGTTCGAAAGCCGATCGAGCATCTAGCTCCGCGACTAGCGAGGCCGCGCATGCGCGGACCCGCGCTTACACTAATCGTATATTAGATAACGCTAAAGCGCGTTTAAACGCTTGAATAACGTGACCCCAAATATTGGGCAGCTCAAGAGTAGAGTGGGAGTGTTGCATGCTTCTAGCGTGGTGGTAAGGAGGGATTCCCAGATGAAAACTGTTTTTCTATCATTGCAGCACTTGAGCATATGCGCTTGCGACCATAGCGGATTGTAACCCTGTTCGAGAGCCTTTTTTGCTAGCTCTGTGGTGTGCCTACCCCTCACCACATCGTCTTGGTGCTCGGCAAGGCGGCTGGCAAGCATTCTGGTGGTGGCCCCGATATATCGTGTGCTTATTCCCGTTGCTAGATTTTCCAGTGGGACAGCATAGACCCCCGACTTCTCGAGCGTGGAGAGCTTGTCTCTGTCGTTACACAGAAGCTTGCGCAAGTTTGGAAGTGGAGCTAATGGCAGTACCAGGTTGCGCTTCCTAAATATTTTGCAGATACGTATAGAGAGGGGTCCGAGGTATGGCAACGATGCTTGAATCACCGAAACCTCCCTCTTGCTGCTTAGCGTGGTGCTTGGAAACAATGATTTCTTTACCCTACTGAGCACATGTGTAAATTTTGCACGCGAGAAGCCAGCCGTGCGTACTGCCAAACTGATGTTATCTAACTCGATATTGGCCAGCTCCTGCGTAGAAGAAAGCAAAAATGCCCTTCTTATGAGGGAGGCGATGGCTGCGTTGACATATCGAGAAGGCTGAAAGGCCTCTGCTGGGATGATATACGGAGCTATGCTGGCCTTGTGGTGTACCGAGAATTGTAGACCTTCCGGGACTTACGTATATGCAGGTCTAAGAACGTAATTGCAGCGTCGTTCTCTTTCTCCCAGGTAAAATTAATAGAAGGGTATACGCTTGAGAGATGTTGCTTAAAGGTAAGAAAGGCCTCCTCTGTGTCATCCCACGCTACTAAGTACGGATAGCAAGTGGGGAATCGAACGTTCTGCGCTCTATCTCTCTCTCGTGATGAGTTCCGCTAAGATGGCAGATAAAGGGGAACCCATGGGGACCCCTTGCTTTTGTAAATAAATTCTCTGGTTGAAACGGAAGTAGTTATGGTCAGTGACAAAAACAAGCGCATCTCGTAAATCAAGTACCTGCTGAATGCTGAAGCCGTTTTTTAGTAGGAGAGAGTTAGCCAGCATTACGGCCTCAAAGGTGGGTACAGAAGGGTATAAAGAAACTACACCTAGCTTGTAGAATGTGTAGGCGTCGTGTGGTAGAGCTCCGATGCTTGACGCGATGGTGGACTTGGCGATAACAGGAGGAGGGAGTGAGGGAGTGACGTGTGGGGAATCCGGAACTATGGCGCGCAGAAATTTAGCGAGCGTTTTCTCTAAATAGTAGGTGGGATGAGACCGTTTATTTACTAGCGGGCGTAGCGGCCAATTTGCTTTATGGGTTTTTGGTTGGAAGAACAACCTAGGACACGCAACGTTGGGGGAGGATCAAGAGGCCCAGTTAGGGTTGCGGAAACTCCTGGTAGTGCGATGATTCTTCTTGCTTTCCGTAGTGTCGCTGGAGTGGGGTCCTCACTCAATTCCGAAAAGTGCGACTGCGTTAGAAATTCGTTGGCCCAGTCGCACTTTTCGGAATTGAGTGAGGACCCCACTCCAGCGACACTACGGAAAGCAAGAAGAATCATCGCACTACCAGGAGTTTCCGCAACCCTAACTGGGCCTCTTGATCCTCCCCCAACGTTGCGTGTCCTAGGTTGTTCTTCCAACCAAAAACCCATAAAGCAAATTGGCCGCTACGCCCGCTAGTAAATAAACGGTCTCATCCCACCTACTATTTAGAGAAAACGCTCGCTAAATTTCTGCGCGCCATAGTTCCGGATTCCCCACACGTCACTCCCTCACTCCCTCCTCCTGTTATCGCCAAGTCCACCATCGCGTCAAGCATCGGAGCTCTACCACACGACGCCTACACATTCTACAAGCTAGGTGTAGTTTCTTTATACCCTTCTGTACCCACCTTTGAGGCCGTAATGCTGGCTAACTCTCTCCTACTAAAAAACGGCTTCAGCATTCAGCAGGTACTTGATTTACGAGATGCGCTTGTTTTTGTCACTGACCATAACTACTTCCGTTTCAACCAGAGAATTTATTTACAAAAGCAAGGGGTCCCCATGGGTTCCCCTTTATCTGCCATCTTAGCGGAACTCATCACGAGAGAGAGATAGAGCGCAGAACGTTCGATTCCCCACTTGCTATCCGTACTTAGTAGCGTGGGATGACACAGAGGAGGCCTTTCTTACCTTTAAGCAACATCTCTCAAGCGTATACCCTTCTATTAATTTTACCTGGGAGAAAGAGAACGACGCTGCAATTACGTTCTTAGACCTGCATATACGTAAGTCCCGGAAGGTCTACAATTCTCGGTACACCACAAGGCCAGCATAGCTCCGTATATCATCCCAGCAGAGGCCTTTCAGCCTTCTCGATATGTCAACGCAGCCATCGCCTCCCTCATAAGAAGGGCATTTTTGCCTTCTTCTACGCAAGAGCTGGCCAATATCGAGTTAGATAACATCAGTTTGGCAGTACGCACGGCTGGCTTCTCGCGTGCAAAATTTACACATGTACTCAGTAGGGTAAAGAAATCATTGTTTCCAAGCACCACGCTAAGCAGCAAGAGGGAGGTTTCGGTGATTCAAGCATCGTTGCCATACCTCGGACCCCTCTCTATACGTATCTGCAAAATATTTAGGAAGCGCAACCTGGTACTGCCATTAGCTCCACTTCCAAACTTGCGCAAGCTTCTGTGTAACGACAGAGACAAGCTCTCCACGCTCGAGAAGTCGGGGGTCTATGCTGTCCCACTGGAAAATCTAGCAACGGGAATAAGCACACGATATATCGGGGCCACCACCAGAATGCTTGCCAGCCGCCTTGCCGAGCACCAAGACGATGTGGTGAGGGGTAGGCACACCACAGAGCTAGCAAAAAAGGCTCTCGAACAGGGTTACAATCCGCTATGGTCGCAAGCGCATATGCTCAAGTGCTGCAATGATAGAAAAACAGTTTTCATCTGGGAATCCCTCCTTACCACCACGCTAGAAGCATGCAACACTCCCACTCTACTCTTGAGCTGCCCAATATTTGGGGTCACGTTATTCAAGCGTTTAAACGCGCTTTAGCGTTATCTAATATACGATTAGTGTAAGCGCGGGTCCGCGCATGCGCGGCCTCGCTAGTCGCGGAGCTAGATGCTCGATCGGCTTTCGAACGTTTTTTGAATGTTTGATTTACGTTCGCATAGAATGTTTGATTTACGTTCGCATAGTTACGTTTTTTGAATGTTTGATTTACGTTCGCATAGTTACGTTTTTTGAATGTTTGATTTACGTTCGAATAGAACGCATAAAGCTTTACCAAAGCCGTAACGGCTTTGGTAAAGCTTTATGCGTTCTATTCTGCATCGGATTTGTTCCTTTTTAAAGTTTTTCGGCAAATTTATGCACTCGCCTGAAGACGACGACAGTAAGGTTCGTCGAAAGTACTTGCGACAAGCAAATGTGGATATAAGAGCCGCCGCAAACTACAGGAAGCGAGAGCTAGCGTACGCTCGGTCGCGCTCCCAAGCCCCGCCTTTTTCCCATGATGCCATGGGCCATTTTTGCTAGGGAAGCTACTCGGGCACGAAGCAGCCGCAAACTGCACAACGTTTGCTCTTGTAACGTAGTCCACATGACGTGGATTGGCTATAGAACAAATATTTTATTATAACCTATACTCGTAATCAGTCAGTTTTCGTTCCGAACTTTGAAACAGCATGGGAAAAATATGCCTACTAGTTAAGCCTAACTAGGCTTAAGCTTATTTATAAATAACTATTTACTATTTTAATATACAACCTTTATATCATTTTCTTTTCAATACGTGAATGTATTAATCATGTAATTTACGTACATCGATAAAATTCTATTATTTTTTTTCGACATGTGGCATGTTTATGTAGTCATCCATTTTCCCCTGCTCTCTCTTGCTAGCGTGACTGCTCTCGTTGTTGTATTCTGTGAACAGCGAGAGTACTCTCGTATCGCCGCTCTAGCAAAGGAAAAACCACGTGAGCAAGAAGAGACGGCGGAGCCTTTGACGTCATCGGTTGTGCTAGGGCACATTTGCTAGCGTTTTGCTCTCGCAAATTGCTAGTTTGCGGCGGCTCTAACGCTGAACTCAGTGAACTTTTCGCAACGTTTATACGATGTTTGGCGTGAATATTGTCGTACCGACATTTAAGAGGACATCAGATGTATTACCAAAAAACTCTGAAATTTCAAAAACTTCCTAATAACGTAATTAACGTATTTTATTATTATCTGAAAATTCTACGTTCATGGAATGGAATTCCATGATATGTTGTGGTATGAAGTGATGGATTTGTTAATTTAAATGCATACTGTTATATTCAAGTCAGCTGCCTATGGCAAAATTCGGAATTTGCGAAAATTATATTAATCTGGTGATTGGAATGGCAAATAGCTAGAGAGCAGTCAGGAAAAAACGTCACTTGATGAAAAGGAATATCACAGAACATGAATCAATCTTGGTCTTATACAATTTTACTGTTAATAAAGTTGTTTGAGAAATTCAATCACAAAACACTGCATTTTTACTTTCCCTATGTTATTTCATGTATAACAGAGGGAAAGTATGGCAATTGGTCAAAAAATGGCCCCCTCAATATTTTTACATTTTTACACTCCGTACCTTGAAACATCCAGAAATGCAAAAAAAAAATAGGGTTGTTTTTGTATGTATGGATTTTAGTGTATGTATTTGTGTGTGATATGATTTTTTTTTCCACCCTCTGAAGCTTAATAACTGCTGTGCTTTTTGTCGAAAATTTCCGAAATTTTGAAGTGAGGTTTCTTTATTAGAGGATTGATGTTATTAAATTTAAGTGGTTAAAGGTCGACAGGGCATGGAGATAAACGGAGAGTCGTGTCATATCTCCAGCTTCAATAGGTTGGGGCTTAATGACAATTTTATTCGTTATTAACATTTACAATTTTTTATAAAACCCATCCATACCTTTAAAATTGATTTTATTGCCGTTTTATAATAAATAAAAATATAACAGATGGCGCCACACACCAATTTTAAATGTTGCCGGGAAAGTTAAATTACCAGGACCCCAGTAGAAAAAAAATTAAGCAACACTGGTTGCTTAATTTTTTTTCTACTAGGGTCCTGGTTTGTGATTTTTGTGTATCCGTGAGCTGAGGTATGTTTACTCATCCCTTTGACTGGCAATTTCACTTTTTGGGACTTATCTGTAATGGAAATAATTGAAGTTATACTTAAAGACGACATATCCCAGGAGTTTCTTCATTTAGAATAATAGAGACTTGCACAAAAAATATATAAATTTTTTATAGTGTCTATTATTCTAAAGGAAATAATTAAAGTTGATCTATAGTTTGTTGTCTTTTGGTGCTTTTCCATTAATCTGTCAATCATGCTTATTAAAATATTATCTTGCTAGTTTCTAAAACAGCTGATAAAGTAAATACAGTATATTTTAATCTATTAATATCATCTGGAAATATTAATTGTGGATTGATAAGTGGATTGATGTGAGAAACGAACTTTTTTGATACTGATAGAAAGATCACACTGATCCCATGGAGTTTTGCCATCAACTAGAGAGGATTAAAGCAAATTTAAATGAGTTTTTAGTGAAATTCCTTAATTTTTGTATACAAAGCAGTTACAAATGAATATTTTAAAAAATAATCAGTCTTAGTAATATTTGAAGTACAGAAGTGGAGAAAAGTTTTGAAACAAGTTTATAATTTATCAGGTTTATATAGTAAATGTTTGATCTCTGTATGCTTTTCAATATAAATTGTTGAATATACGTGACTGTCTCAAGCAAACTTAGCAACTGAACTGTGGAATCACGCTCGACATTCCAAACGCCATTGTCAAACTTCTAGGCTTACAGGAAAGCGGTGCTGAACGTCCGACGTACACGTTTTCGCGTTTAAAACTTCGGCCTTAACCTCGCTATTATCTCCAAAAACAAAAACATACCTGTACACCTTACAAGTACAGAAACTGCCGTTAAGCATGCGTAGATCAATTGTTTTCAAATTATTACAGCTTTAGATGTACACAAAACACGTTTTAGTATGAAACGTTCATCCAGTGACTACGTTTTACATTTCGTAATTATTTCATTCTTGAAAGTGGTGGTATCAGGGACGTGAAAAGCTGTAATAGTGGTGTCAAGAATTTTCATTATACAGTATACAGTTTTGGTATTGATGTCAATGTCCATTTTTAATAAAACGATTTTTTGGTTTTCAAATGAACTCTTGGCGGTGTGTTCATTACAGATCACAATTCCTTTTACCGTTGCTTTAAAGTGTATATAATGTGATAACAATTCCTTCAAACTGTTTATAATGAAATAAACTTTGGAATACATTTGTAATGAAATAAATCCGTAATGCACAGCCAAGTGCGTTTGAAAATCGTTTTATTACAAGTGACATTGACACTGATACCAAAACTGTATATAATGGAAATTCTTGACACCACCATTACAGTTTTTTGACGTCAGAACGATTATTTGACGTTCCTGATATCACGACTTTCCAAAGCGAAATACAGTAAGACCTGCTTAACGAGGGGGATGAGTTCCCAGACACAAAGCGCTAACCGAAACAGCGCTAAACAAGGCCATTTTAACATAGAGTAAATAGGGATAGGGGAACGTGCGAACCAAGATAATAAACAAATTTTACTTTAATTTTAAGTTATATTATTATACAAATTAATATAAAAATGTTAAATAACAGCCAAACATATGCAAACAGAAATGTAAAGTTCATTTTTTGTGATGAAGGTTCCTGACTTTTCTGAAATTCTTGTTCTTTTGCAATAAAGTCGTAAAGTTTCATTTGTCGCTTTTTTCTTTCCTTAAGCAAATGTCGGTAGCAGGAGATCGCATCCAAAATGCCTCGTTTTGCTTTGGCACTCCTATCAATATCTGGATCATTCGCTACAATTTGATCAACGATTTCGATTATCGTTACCAAACTTTTACTAAGGAAATCTGTAGAGAAATTTTTGGGGTTCTTCGTTTTCAGAATCTCTATTTTCCAGTTCTACACGAATTCCTTGTTCTGCCAGTTCTTGAAGGTCGTCGTTGGTAAGTACTCTCATTCAGAAACCAACCTGCAGTAACTCCCAATATCCTGCTCATCTACATCTCCTAGTCCTGCTGTATCGATTAGGTTGACTTTGGTCAACCTAACGATACAGCGATAGGCTCTTCTCGTTGAGAATTCTTGAATACCTACAGCCATAACTTCTTCCACACTTCGTTCGTGCATTTATCAGTTTGTAATTATGATAATTTTGTGCTGTATATATTAATATTTTAAACAATGTTCAATAGAAATATTATGTTATGAAATATAGTGGTACAGTACCTCTGACTTCAAAACGACTCTAACTTCGAATGCTTCAGAGTTTGAACTGAATGCGTAATAAAAAATCCAGCAACGAGTTTCTTAACTTATCCGACATTTGGTGGTGCCATCTGTTACTATATTTTATTATTAAAAACTTTTATAGTTTTTAACTATTATAAAATGACAAAAATGTTAATTTTGAGGGTAGGGATGAGTTTTATAAAAAAAATTGTAAACGCTAATAATGAAAAAAATCGTCAGTAAGTCCGATCCTAATGGAAATGACACGACTTCCTTTACCTGCCCACCCCTTCGACTTTTTAATCACCAGAAATTAACAGCACCAAAATTTCAGAAATTTTCAACGAAAATACACAGGAGTTATTAAGCTTTAAATAGGGTGAACAAAGTCGTGCTCCCACATACACACTAACATCCATACATACATACATATTACCCCCGATTTTTTTTCTTTTTTATTTCTCGATGTTTCAAGGTCTCCTGAGTCCAAAAATGTAAAAACCTTGGAGAGTCATTTTTTTAACGGATTACTGTACTTGCACTCCGTTAAATTTAACAGCCGGGAAAGTGAAAATGCGCAGCCGTAAACATACACTTGTGTGCCGTAGTCGTCTCAACCTGTGGCTCTTGTGTTACACTTGTATGTTTTCAGTGTTTTTTTTTCTCTTTATTCTTGTGTTTTATTATATATATTGCGTGTTATTTATCGATTTTTAACAATTTCTTCTTGCAATTTTTCTTTTTCGACATCTATTAAGCGCTACGTACGTTTCGTATCCTATATTTCAAAATTTCCAGAGTGAAACTTTTTAAACCACATTTGACACTTTCGAAGTTTAGGAGCATCTTTCCCATACACATAACGCCATACAAACAGTAAAAATATTCGTAATGTTTTTTCCGAAACTCTTAAAGCATAATTTTCCTGATATGCTTTTTATTCGAAGACATTTCAATTTGATTTTATTCAAACAAAATGTGAAGTAAAAAGTTTTAAACAAAGAATACAATCATACTGTACATTAAAAATCATGTGTTAAATTTCAAACTGTTATAATTAAATCACACATCTGTGTTAAGCAAGGATGGCTGTTAAAAGTATGCAAAAACTTTATTCAACTCAATATAACCTTTACTTATTAGCCATGGCATTCGAGAAGTGTATGAAGCGACAAAGTTGAAGAGGAAGGTTGTAAATCGACGATTCAGATGAAGAAGGAACTTTTCATGATGTATGAAAGCAACACACGTGTGTTATATGTTTAATGGACGATGTGCGATCAGTCAATGCAATTTTCATTTTATTCTGTAGTATTTACGTGTTATATTTATTGTTGTCATATTCTAACTTATTATTAGGACATTTAATTATGTTATTTTTACTTTAAGTTATGTGTGTTTGCTATTTTAAATTTATCGAAATGGGTATTGTTTAGTCTGGAAATGGATTAATTCAATTACCATTATTTTTAATGGGAAAAATCGATTGAGTTCGAACGGCCTATTGGAATGAATTAAATTAAATTCGAAGTACGAGTCAATTGTTACGAAATGATAGGTTGGGTTTAAACAATGTGGGTCTAGGTTATAACATTTTTGAAATTATAATTTTTTTTTTATTTTTATTTTTACTATTTATTTCATTTACATTTTTACCTTTTATATGGTTTACATAAATATTGATAACTGTTAATTTTTAAATTAACAGTTATCATATCAATGTTTACACATGCCTTAGTGTTAGTTTTGTATAGTGTAAAGTAGTTTGCCAGCAACATCAAATAATGCACTTTGTTTATAAAATTCATCGATTATTAGAATTATATTGTGTCAGCCATCTTAAACTGTCTTAATGATAGATATTAATATGTGATCTAACGCAACAACGACGTTTTCAGTTACTACATGTTTTGAGAATACAAAAGTTATTATCTTTGTAATTTATGATCAGTATTGATTTTGCAAGTTCATGTGTTGACGTATTTTGAATCTAGATGATTACCTAGACGATAAAAGTGGTTTGTCTATCCTGTGAAGAAAGACCAGGGTTTGAGTCTAGGGTTTGGTGTGAACAAGAAGTAAATACTTCATTCAACGAAAGACGGATTTCTCAAATCATTTTTAGTGAGTGGCTAATTGGTCAGTTCCATTTACTGTTCAGATACCAGGGCCTGTAGTCTACAGTGTGAATCTACTTGCGAGATTCGATTCGTGATGCCTGATGGGATATATACTGTGTGCCTTCATTTTGATAGAACTCGCTGCAACTTAGTTTGCAGCGTGAGAAGTGACTCTGCTCAAGCTTGGTGTATCTTTATGCGATGTATCCTTCTATTTCCGGACGCATTCACAGGTTTACACAGAGATAATCTTTAGAGATCTTAAGAGATCTTTCTAGAAAAATGTCATATCACGACATACGAGGTATCAGTGATGTCAGCCATCTTAAATATCGTTTCAGGTTAGGTAACGGTTTCTACATTAGCATAATAAATTTTCCATAAAATATGTTCATAAATTTTTCTTAATTCGGGACAATAAAAAATGAAAGTTCTTCACAATAAAATTAATTTTTTTTTGCTTACTTTGTAACATGAAATTATTTTTATAAAAACTTGCTATTCAATTTTTTCTTACTTTTTTTTTTTTTTTTTTAAATAATGTGAAAACTTGAAAGACAATACTTTCAAGTTTGTAAAATTCATATCGATAATCGTTATTATTGATATGCGATATATCTGAACATAAAATAACTAATATTTATTTATCGATATTTCATTGGCGATATTTATCAATGTATCAGGCGAGGTCTAATAACCAGCATACATACGCTTGGTATGCATCCAATATGGGGCACCTTTAACTACACGCCGGCCATCTGGGCGAGAAAATACAAAAATGTTTATTTTTTTCTTTATTAAAATCGCCATTCTAGTAAAGAAAAATTTTTATACCCGGTAAATTTAAATATTTTTTAAGAAACGAGATGAACGAGTTAAAAACGATTTTGTAATTAACAAGCATATTTATATATGTTACGTACTTTTCTATTTGCTTTTAAAAATAAATAAAGTCCCAAAAGACAGTTGATATCTTCTCCTAAAATTAAAAATATACATAAAAATAAGAACAGCAATTACATAAAAGTAAAATACATTGCATTTATACTTTTTTGTCTTAATGCATAAAGTTCTTCGAAAGAATTTTGTTTTTTAACAACTGCTTTTCTTTGTGCTCTGTTAACTGCTTTTCATAAAATAATTAATGATGCTACTATATGTTGTTCCAAAACATTTTCTTTTTCTAAGTAGTAAATAACTCGTAGTTCATAACTTATAACTCATACCTCTGACATTTTAACCATATTCATATTTATATACATCTTACACATATGTACAAAAAAAAAAAAATCCTTCAAATAATATGCTTGCCTAAGTGTGCAAAATTTTTTAAGTTTCTGTCGCCCAAGTAACTCGTCCAGTTGTCGTGTAACCATCGAATACACTAGATGACCCTTCATTGCTGCTGGAGGCTTCGATATTACCGAAAATAATTAAGACTAGATTTTCTAGTCGGATCCTCAGGAATTTCCATAGATGATCTAGTTCTGATATGTCCGTTAATTTCTAATCACCGATATCATTACAGTTTAGGTCTAATCCGTAATGATTGCGTTAATTTGTGTTCACAAGGCAGAAAAATAAAAAGAAACATCTGTAGAAGCTTTGTGAAAGAAACGAAATCAATTGAAAAATTGAAGAATATATTATTTCGTTTTTCTGAGAATTTAAAGTACAAAAATAATACATGCATTGATTTACGATGGTTATATCGATTCCGATATCTGCAGGTTTGAAAATTAGTAGTAATTATTGTTTTCACCAAAAATTATGGAAATTTCTATATTGCACTTCTGCTCCCAAAATCCTTTTACGGTTTTGCATTCATAACAATGACATTCTTGGAATATAAATTGTACAAGGTGTCAGGATTGACTGAAACTTTTGAAATCGCTGCCAAAATTTTGTGCATAACAGTGGCGTGCCGTGCATGGAAGCTGTGAAAGCGCCGCATCTCTTGTATTTTCTAAGATATGAAAATAATCGCACAATATGTATTTGTATTTTAACGTACTTTGAATTAATTAAAATTAATATTTTATTATAACCGCATTATGTATCTTATTACAAATTTCTATACATGTAAAAATCAATAATGAGATAGCTATTGTATATTAGAATATAAATTCTTATATACATTCCCAATGGAAGCGCTGTATTGTCGAATACGGCATAGCTTCCACGGCGAAAATATTTGAATCGTGTAAAGCAGCCATATTACAGGCATTCGCACATGCGCTTTACAGAGCACCAACCTCACGCGGTTTAGCTCATGGATGCTACACACCGAAATATCGTATAACGCTTCTAATGATTCCATCCAGGGCCGGCACAGCTTCCCTATCATCAAATGTCACCGCATGCCACTGGTGCATAAGGATAAACGCATTTAACGTGAATGTGCCTTATCGTGAATTATCCGTGAACGTGAATTATCCTAATGCACTGAATTTTGGCAGCGATTTTAAAAGAGCAGCTCTAAGTTTTCTCTAGAATTAATTGAGAATGGCAGAGTACTTAGACAATCGTCACTGCCGCGTGATTGTCAAAATGACAATGGCTCAGGAGAAAGCAAAAACTGTGTACTGGGTGCTGAGACACATTCAGTTGTGTACGTGCTGAAAAACTTTCGTCGTGTTTGAGGATGTTCCTTCGTCAAGAAAAACCACCAACGCATGGAAGGAATGGTTCTTGTCCACAAGAAGTGTGTTGAAAAAGCACGAAGGCAGGAAATGTCGGATTGATTGTCGGACGAGTATGTGAAGACAAATCATTCCAATGAAACCCACGGAAGTCCATTTGTTAGACAGCTAGGCAACTCGAAATTCTTCGCTCAACTTTTGCAGAACACATGGAAAGTAATTGAATATCGTTTAGATATTTTCGATGCGACAAGAGGAGCACATGAAGATTTTATGTTAAAAGGAGTAAAGGTCTTTCTCTTCCGATTTTTGCAATAAAATATGGAAATGTCTTCAAATAGCATATACGTAACTTTTATTATGGTTCTTACCTAATTTTTACTTAAAGCCTTTCAAAATGTATCAGTTTCATCCTATATATAATCATACATGATTATCTATGCAGTTCCTTGTTGTGAGTAATGATGACTTTTTAATTAAAATGATACTGTAATTAAAAATAATATGTGAAGATGAATTACTAGATTTTTATAAATATGTGTCTGTTGTTGTTGTAGAATTTAATTTTGTATAGTAATTAATTGAAGGTTTTTTCCTTACTTGATACAAATCACGTAAAAATGCTAATGCTAAAATGAATTGTAAAAAATAACGAAAAATGCCGATAAAAATTAAAAGGAATGCTGAATTGCAACTGTCATTTTTCATTTCCCTATCATTAACAAATTGGAAGATTAGGTTACAAAATTTCAAAATATTTTAAATTTTGTCAGCCTTTTTTATGATTGCTGTTAGAATGGTTGCAAAATTGATTCAGGAACAATAGCAACAAGGGCATTTCATTTTATCAATATAATCTATAGACACACACAACCTTTAGAAATTAGATGTTATTGATCATCACTAAGAACGGAGTTGTTTTATCAAAGAGTAATTATAATAATGCTGCATACTTATTACTATTTTCTGTGGGTGCAATCATCAAGCAAACAAAGAATTCTTTCATGTTTTAAGAAATTAGTTTTCCAACTTATCAACAGTAGCTAAATGATATCTAGTCGATCTTGACAATTTTTAACAAGCCTGCCTTTCTCTCGTCAGTGGCAAATGCTTATATATTATATGTAATATAAATACTTATACAGTAAATAACGTTTAATATATATATATACACCCGGTATATCTATATTAAACGTTATTTACTATTATACTCATTAAATAGTACTATTATCTGTACTATTTAATGAGTATCTCAGTTTTTGTATACTTGAAATACATTTTATTGAAAAATTCGTCTTTCACCTATCATATACATCAGAAACGTAACAATGATTAAATTCTTAAATACAGTTGACCAGTCTTACTTTCAACAAAAGAAGTGTTTTAATTATTTGTATTACACTGATAAGTAGTTAATAATTAGCCAAAAACAACTGTTTATGAATAGTAACATAAATTTTGAAATTACGCAACTTCAAAAACTATTTGAAAAATTCTAATGATATAATTTTAATTGTTAATTCGTTATAATTTTTCGTTTTACATAGAATGCAACGCAAAACCCGTATTAAAAAGTACACAAAGATGTTTCTTTTCGATATGTTCTGGCATCTCATCATTGTGACGTTGTCAGTGTAGATAGGCCCAGCTCATATTCTTCATTTTGTGAGACTATCTGAGTTAAAATACTTTAGTTTCAATATATTGTTTTAGATATACTAACCTTGTAAAACAAACTTTTGAGAATGTTGTTATAAAAATTTTATTCCATTTTCACAATATTTTTTAAAAAATTTTGTGGCCTTAATGTTCAAAAATTTATCCCAGATTTTTAATAGTAATATTTGGATGTTCAAATTATTCTAGTATGTCTATAAAGCATTAGCGCATTTCCTGTTGGAAGATCAGGTCTCATAAAAATGATATTGGCCTTCTCTTTAAAGCTGCAAATAAGTACTTCTGAGTGAGAGATCTGCAATTCTCTGATCCATTTCTCGAAAATAATATTTTCGAAAAAGTGATCAGATTTTAAACAGTCATACTAGAAGTTATAAAGATATGGAAATCATGTCACGTGGTCGCAGATTGCTATTTAAAATAGTTATCGTTTACGATGTCGATGAAATCATCCCTATGAATCGATGTGATCAAAAAGAAAAAAAAAAACGCCAAAGTCAACTTCATTATTTATAAAATGTTTTCATCAGACTATTATTCAGACGGATTATCTATATTTATAAGGCATTGTCGTGTCACGTCTGTAACGGTATTCACTAACGTCCCTAACCCGATACACACACCCTAATTTACACACCTCTCCACCGAGTTGGACCCACCACGTAAAGGGGGGGGGGCAGAAAAAGACGTAAGGAAACTAGATTTTTGAAGTATATTATTTTTATTTATTTCAATTACTTTGAATAAAGAATATCTTCACTTTCTAATATAGAAATCCTGTTTGCTGTTTGTGTATTGATTTATTAAGATTAGTTTTTAAGATAAAGAATTGTATATATATTATATGCATCAAACTTTTAAAAATTAAGCGCATTAAACTTTCATACATTAAGTGGATGAAACGTGCCTCATGGGAATTTGTAAAGAACCCCCACTAGGGGGCGTCCCGGGCTACTAGTATATTATGTTTTACGTATACGACTTGTTTCAGACGTTTTTTCAACCGCTTCGAAGCGTTCGTGTGGGAGTAGAGGTCATTTGTGACCGCCAGTCAACTGGTTACAAGGGTCATCGCTCGATTACAGGAAGGACAATGGAGCCATAACCTAGAATATGTAGTAATAAAAGTTATTGTGTTTCTTTGGTACGAAAATCGGAACCATCCGTTTTTTTTATTGCACTAAGTTTAAAAAAAACTGATCAAAATTCTACCAATTACGTTATAATACATTGGTTTTTCGATTGATTTCACTGACTAGATTTTCAGACATTTGTTTTCAAATGTAAACATTTTATATATTACACTTTGAGGATGTCGAAATGCCGCTAAACTATATCGCTACGCCACTGATTATAGTATAGTTCTTATTAATTATGATTGTTTTTGATGGACCAGGTATTTTGCCTTTATAATTTGTTTATCGAATTAAATTATTATTTATTATTTGAACCTTAGTTACGAAATCATATTATTGTGAATTGTTTCAGATTTAATATACAGTTTGTCGGTCAGATGATACAGTAATACGGTATGATGTCAGACTATCACCGAAGGGATCGGGTTTTTTGTAATTTATCATATGTTGCACCTTTCTCCAAGGCTGGCCGAATCGCGGTCAAAGCCAACTCGTAATGATGTAATTATGTCAGGCTATAATTATTTTAATGTTGTATTGCCTCGTTAATTTATTAATGTATCTGTATAATGCCTGCTGTTAAAGAATTCTATTCTTGTAAAATGCTAGTGTAGAATTTACTTTTTAATTGAAATTACAGAAAAAAATCGAAATAGATTTTTATTATAAAATATGACAACTTAAAGCAAGTATGCATACTTTGTCTGTAGAACATATGCTGTTTGTTGCCTAACTTTGTTAAAAAATATTGTTGCTAACAGGGCTTTCTACATATAAAAATACATTTGCATTATTTTAGCTTAAACTCAAATATTAGATGTAACGTAATTTTATATCGTTGAATTTGCGCACAAATATGTTCAATATTCACATAGGTAAATTTTAACTACAAACTGCGAACCACTCAAAAACAGTTTAATGCAGTCTGCACCCCTAGTTTAAAAGAATTATTTGTCATTAATTTCTCACAGCAGAAATGTACAATGTTCTTTACCTCGCTAGAACATGTTACATTTCTGCTGTGTAATATACAAAACATGCCTTAACATAAAATATAGTAGAAACTGAAAATATGTACTTGGAGATTCAGAAGATGAGGTTTTTAAACTAGATGATATCTCTGTTTTAGTAGTATATAATTTTCTAATTACTATATACTAAAGATATTTAAAAGCAGGCACGCAAATAGGAGGCAGGATGGACATGTCCTCGGGCAGCTGGTAAGGGGGCGCCTAGAGGAGAGGGTGTGTAATTATTTGGAGTATTTAGGAAATTATTTTTTAAATAAATTCTAAGGAACAATTTATTGGCGCTAGATAAAGAGTACCCAGAGGAAAGAGCGTATAAGGAGGAGGCATAGTAGTAGTGGCGTGGAGTGACTGACTCAACACGTGTCGTTAGCCTCACAAACTTCCGGAGCGAAAGGGAGCGCAGCGATCTTTTGTTGTTCAAGGTGACAGTCTATCTGTGGCGCAGTTAAAGGAAAACATATTTTAAAATTATACGATTTAATTTCAAAACTGCGCTTTAATCATTGCATAGCATCAATAATGTAGTTAAGATAAAATTATATAACAAAAATGTAACTCAGATTTTCTAATAGCGTGCAACCAAACTATACATGTATAGTACCTACATATATACTTTTGAATTTCCATATTTCTAAACTTTGGCAAAATCAACAGCTTCGAATTTAAATTAAAAATTTGAAATGACACTCCATTGTTTTCTTAATTTTAGATGCTATAAAGTTTCTTGCATACTGTCTTGTTTCTGTTTCTTTGCAAAACATTAAAAACACTTTCGAATTATGTAGATTTTTTATGTGATACTTTAAAGATACTTATATTGTTGTGACGTGCAGCAGTTTAGTCTTTAAATATTGAATTTTTTTAATAGGTTCTTTTATACACAAGGTGATTACAATCAAAGAATTGGTGTTCAGAGCTCTGTAGAAAGAACTACTCGTATTGGGCAAACTCAATCAACTTTAGTAAACATTGTCATAAGTATTCAGTTTCCAGTTTTTTTTTCAGGAAAATATTTTACTTTACATTCAGCCACTAGGGCGAAATTTGGCGCTGTTATTCTCTTAATGTGTGTTACGTACAGTACAGTACGTTTTTAAATAAATTTTGAAAGTTAAGGTACAAAGTGCAATAATTTTATTTCAGTTACGAATGTGGAATTGAAGATTATATAGAGGCGGATTTTTTGTACCTTCTACGTGTAAATCACGTAGAAGGTACCGGATGTCATGTGTAAATCACGGACTTGCAGGTACGGACTGACTGTGACCACAGGGTCTGCACCACGTCAAGATGCCACATCAGGACTGACACCGCTGTGTCTTAAAGGACACAGAAATCGAAATGGCCGTTAGATTCGGCGCGTGAGCGGTCGCATCTGTAGGCAGTCGGATTCGGAATGGAGGAGGTCCGAAAGAAGTTGCACTCAACTACAGGGTTAAC
The DNA here is from genome assembly GCF_030686945.1 of Centruroides vittatus. Classification (NCBI taxonomy): domain Eukaryota; kingdom Metazoa; phylum Arthropoda; class Arachnida; order Scorpiones; family Buthidae; genus Centruroides; species Centruroides vittatus. The sequence goes on from NW_027122565.1 coordinate 734,557, forward strand.
GTGAACAAATACACGTTTATTTGCATAGGATTATACATATATTTACAGTTATAGCTTTCAATATAGCGTTAAAACGATTATCGTAGCAGATCTCTAGCCGCGAGAGAGAGAGTTATATTCGATCATGTGCCGATAAATACCTTGATTAGTTGAGTTGTTGTTCAATGAGCGGACACTTGACCGAAAGGGATAGGATATTGGATAGTTCGATGAGGAACCGTCGGTTGATAGAGATGTTGGCACTAGATGGTGGAGGATAAGTAAATACTAGGTAGGTTAGATACTAGCTCAGATAATCGGTACTCCGTAGGAGTTATTGGCGGCGCAGAACTAGATAAAGTCGGAGCACAGCTGAATCCTTGGCGAACTTCTCAATGGCGGATCAACTCCCGATGACGGACGAACTCTTGAGACGGCGAAATGAACTGTCGTCATCGATCCCGTTCTTTTATTTTGGAGGGTCCTCTCCCTCACTGTTTATGCCCAATTTTTTTTTTATTTTTTATTTTCGGGACCCGGACTTGACGAAAAATTTTTCGTCAAGTCCGGGCTCTCACAACTCTAAAGACTACGGAAAGCTCTCGAATAAATGTACTAATGGAACAACAACTATAAGTGTCAGGGTTTTGTCCGCATAGAATCGTTAGTATACCGAATCCCAAACCAATCGACGCATTCATACCAATAACGTCAAATGTACTGTACATACAGACAGCCGCTTGCAAACTAAAGCACTCACAAACTAAGTGGGCTATCTAAAAATTATTGTGGACGACGGAGTTGCACGACTGTGCTAAAACCCGTCAAAAGATAATTCACGCTCGTGTAAAAAAAATTAGCGTAATCTTCTGACGTCACAATCGGGCACACGGAAAAAGCGCTAGTGGGGAAAAATCGTGTAGTATGTGCGTGATACAGACAAAATCGTGAATTCCGAGTTATTTTATTCCATTTTTTTTATTTTTAAATTTTATTCTATCGAATGAAAATATAAATTTGTTTAAATAATTTACTAATAAATATTAAAAATTTTAAGAACTTTACGATAAAGTTGATTTTTTCTATTTAAATATTTAATTACTCAATGTGATTAAATTTATAGAATTTTTAATCTACTCTATACTGTATATAAAATATTTAGTTTAACATCGTCTGACTTTTTCACAAAATAAAAGATGAAATAGAAACGGCGGCATCGGAAATCGATTAATCATCGTGAAAGTTTTTAATAAGTGGGCGAACCAGCCAAGCAAGTGGGGGCGAAGCACCTTGGTAACATTGTAATTTTATAACTTGTTTCAGTTGATAATTTGAAAACATTAGAACTTATTTAAGATAGTTTATGAATGCTTAAAATTGGTAACGTTATATCAAGCGGAGGGGTGAATGTAGACCAGTCTCCTATCCAACCATGACATAATTCGCTACTGATGGCCCTCGGTATCTCTGCGGCCGGCTGGTGAGGGTTGGGGGCGGATATATTTGAATGGACCACCCCCGAAAAAATTCCTGAGTTTTTTTTTGTCCCGTCCGGATTTGATTCCAGCGGGTCACTAGAGCGTTAGGCTACAACCCTAGGGTCCATTTACACACAACAGTGACGTGCCGGCGCAGTGACCGTTTGGTGACAGTGACATCGAGCACGGAACAGTGATGAGTATTTACACACAACACTGACGTGACCGAGTGGTCATGGGCTTTTCTGAGGATGAATTGGCTATGATAGCTATATCTTTGGATAAAGAAAAAAAGAAATGCAATTAAAAAAGCGTACCTCAAGCATGGACAAAAAATATCAACAGAATGGGAGTTCCATACGCTTTATAAAAAATTGAGAGGACGAATCTATATTTTTTTGAATATTTTCGAATGTCCCAACATGCATTTCATATTTTATTAAACAAAACAGAGAAATATTCATTTCGTACCCAATGTCCATATATTTCGAATGACATAAATCAAATAGAACAAGTTGTTGATGCACGATTTCAATTAAATGTTCGTCATCCATTGGAAAACAAAATTTACCGTTAGTGAAAATATCGTTCCCGTCAAATGTATAGTGCTTTCACGGTACGGTCACGTCACTGCCACTGCACAGTACTGTGACGGACGAGTCTGGACAGGGTGGTTTAAAACTAGGTCAACGATTTCCCACAGGCAAAAATTCACTGCACTTTGCCGGCACATCACTGTTGTGTGTAAATGGACCTTAATCGTTAGCCATTCGATCGTCGGTATCTCTACATGGAAGATTTGCTCTCCATCTCCATCTCCATCTCCATGCTCTAAAAAACAATTCGCTGTGTTTTGAGTTTTTCTTTATCCCAAAAAATTCGTTATAAAACGTAATATGTACTCTAAAGGGTTAACACCTAAATATGGGTCAGTTTCCCACAAAAGACCTCCCGGGAGGTATCCCCCCATCGTCAGATCGCCGATCTGTCGCGTAGCCGTATACGAATAAAACCAAAAAACTTGCACAAGATATTAAAAATTCTCACAGACGATTGAAGTGTCTTTTAAATAGTAAATAAAAATTAGGCCATTTTTTAAAAACAATCTGTCAGCTTTAAAGGAATAAGAAATTTTTTTTACACTTGTTCAGAAATATGTTTAAGAAAAATAACTATTTTAAGTTGAAAATACATTTAACATTTGGATTAATTTCAGTAGAATTTTAATTGAGATCAAGATACGAAATTAAAAAGAAAATTCTGTTTGCACTTTATTTTACAGTTATAATGAGTAAAATGAAGCAGCACTTTGTAAATGTTAGATAATACTCGCTTTCAATTTGGCTGTGACTCAGTTCAGTTGAATTGGACTGTGGAGGGAAAAAAATCAAATTCTAAGCGGATGCAGAATCCCAAATACTTCTAATTTTAGTTGAAACGGAGTTTGATTTAAATTGAATTTCATATTCCGTCTATTTTTAGAACAAAGTTGGCAGTTGTTTTTTTTTCCAATCTTTTACTAACAGTAGCGCCTGGAACTTGATAATGTTTTTCTTGTGGCAACCCTACTTCTTTATCAATGTAGTTATTTAGCTTTTAGTATAAAATACCCAAGAAGTGTTATGTCGCTGTTCAGAACTATTTCGCCACATCTTAGTGTGCTGCGTACTCGGTTGAAAACTGCTTTAAGGTTTAAAATAATGTAAATCTTAAAAGAATAAAAATAGATTTAATTTCAAATGGAAATAAAAAACGTGAAAATAATTTTGGAATTTTCACTGAAACTGACTGACTAGAAAATGGAACTGCATACATTTATAATTTTTATGTATAGAACTTAATCACTGAATAATGATAGCACTAAGTACGTTATTAAAGAAGATCTAAACCAATTTTCAGAAGATAATGCTGGATCTAAATTGAAAAATAACGAAAGTCTACCGTTTCATGCCTAACGGAAAAATTCGGCAAATATGTAGTGTTTTGAGTTTTTCAAGCTTTTATGATAAGTTTATTGTGATTTTTTTTTAAATACAACAAACTACATGGAAAAAGTTTTTCAAAATTGATTAAAGAAAACGACTTTTAACAACAATAATTTAAATACTGTACGAGTCATATCTGAAGAAGTAAAGTTAAAGTTAATTAATTTCCAGATATATAGTATATTTTAACAAAGGATGACACGAAATGGAAATAACTTTTTTCCATAAATATTGCGCATCTTCCTACTATAATCCTTATAGGTGTTACTGTAATACACAATACAAATAAGTATATTTATTCTCTAATTAAAAATATTTTTCTAATTATTCACTGAAACTTATAATATACGATTATGTTTTATATTGGTATAATCTTTTATTAATAATCATTATATAACTAATACTTTGTTTTTCGATTTCTACAGACAAACTTTCGTGTATAGTTTCAGTATAATGTTATCATACAGTTATCATTCTTCAATATCAGTAGCGAAAAGAGTTTTGTTCGAAGTGCTTTAAACGTTGTTTTCACGTTACAAAAAAGAAAGATACGTAGAACAACACGACAAAAGAAGACACGTAGTCAAAAATTATTCTGAATGTTACAATCACCACAGCAGTTTGTGGAGGAAGTGATAATATAGAAAAATTATCGGTACGATCGACAGAATGTATCCAGATTACTTTTTTTTAATGCAGCTCGCTCGCTCTTGCGTAGAGTTAATATATGTGTATATTAAAATAGTTTCGCTTTATGAATAGCATCTATTCTTCACATGATATACCATTTTGAATTTCCTTATAATCACTTTATCACTTTAAAGAAATAATTAATAATAATATATTTTTTTTTAAATTTGTTTTTGTGTAATTTTTAATTATTTTAAAACTTAATGTTTAGCTAAATATTTGAATAATATATATTATGAAAATGAACAGCACAATATCGTGATATTGGTATTAGTGGTGCTGGTTCTGTCGCAGTGAAACCCAACCTTTACAGTCGATATTCAGGCAGACTTGGAAAATTGGAAATCGAATAATTGATGGTAGATTCCTCTCTAGCTTCATTTATTCTGTTTAATGAAATGATAGTTTACATTCCATTAATATACTACTTATATATATATATATATATTAAAAGCAAAACTCGAATCGGTATATTATATATAGATATTCGCATTTCACGTCTGGTTGCCGTTTAGAAACCTGACTAGGAAAATAGATGCGTAAAATATAACTGAAGAAACATAAACGGAAAATGGATTTTCTGTTCTGTTTCCGATTTAGTTTATTTCCATTAATCAAATTTTTTTCTGTAGAAAACGAAATAGTTTTTTGAAAACGAAAATTGTTTTGATCCCATTTCACACTTGGACGATTCTATTCAGTTATTCGTTTAATTAAATAATTGGATAGATAAATTATTTTTCCATGTATTGTACAATATTTTCTCCGTTTGTTGTTATGTCATTTTATAAGATGTTTAAAACCTCAGAAAGTGAATGCTAGATCGAATTTAAGCTGAAGACTCGAGGGTAAATTATCGATTTGAGCAGAATGTTATTGAGAAGATTGCGTCTAACGAAAAAGTACCTCATACCTTATTATTTATAACATTCAACTTGAACAATATATTCCGTTGTTGATGTTTGATTAAATTATTATTTTCACAGCAAAATTTATTTATAAAGATATTACTGATTACAGATTGGTTTTGATTGTAAAATTTTATCTGCTGCAATTTAGACGTACTGTACAATTAAACTTCTGAACAACAGCCACTGCTGGGACATGAAAAATAGCTGTTGTTCGGAGGTGGTCGTCTTTTGGAGGTTATTTTGTAAGAGGTTTTGTTTTAAAAAAGATCATGAAAAAATGACCACTCTTGAAGATTGAGGTTAGAAGTATTAATGTTTTTCTTTTTTTCTAAGTCTCTAAGGAAGGTTATTTTTGTACAGTATCCTCTTGTTTACTTTCATTAATAAATTTAAATTATATTTACTGGTATTGAAAAGTTTATTGACAGCTCTATAAATGTATGAATTTAACTGCAGAACATTGAAAGAACAATTAATCTTTGCATTATATACTGTGTATAAATTTGAATTAAAAATTTGGACATTAAAAATATGCAAATTTATTCAAATTTGTATATTTTTAATGTCCAAATAATTTTGTGCACTATTTCATTTAATAAATAATAATTCAGTATTTTGATTTCGTCTCAGGTTTCTAAGTAAGTTTATCTTAGACAAACTGTAAATCTTTTGTATTTAAATCTCTGTTCAAGGACTGAATTTTCTCCTAAAATATACAATATATTTATTTATACAAAATGTTTATTATTCATGCAATTTATGCTAATCATGAAAGAAAATGGAAGGATAGTATTTTAAACATTTTCTAACAGTTATAAGCCAAATAAATAAACTTCATTGTTAATAAAAATTAGATAAAATTAGGATTTTATTAATAAAATGGTTAGAGTACTATAGGAGCCATTGATTGGATTGGATTGATGGTGTAAGGTAATGTTTAGACACTAAGAAAATCTAGAGAACTCCATGTGGCCAGCCCATTGGTGAGATGCAAACTTGCAACTAATATTCAATAGTTTTATCAATTTGTCCAGTGGTGGGCCAGGACATCCATCAATTACATGTACAGTTTTTCAGCTACTTTTGATCTCCCTCCCTTCCTATTGTGTACAATAATGTACTTTTGGCAAACTCCTCCCCCTTAATTATATACACATGTTATTTACTATAATTGTGGACTGCTGACATTCAAGAAATGACTTAGAAAATATTTGCAGAATGTCTTTAACTAATACTTTATTCACACAATTGGTAATCAGGTTTATAAGAACAATTTCATATGCCACTAATATCACTAAAACAATCCACATGGACATTGCTCAACCTCCTCTCTCTCTGTCGTGTGCAATGATCTACTCTCCCATTTCCCTCCTTAAGCTGTACAGTACATGTAAGAAAACAATTCCATTGCTTACATGTACAGCTTTCAATTGTTTTTTTATCATGTCAGTTCTGATATTATGAAATGTTGGATTTTTGTAATATCAGAAATTTATTTTTTTTTTATTTTAAAACAAATGTATCTGATAAATTAGTTTTTATTTTTCTATTTAATAAGTATAAAATTATGACTTAGATTAAGGAATATCGATCATTAGTAAGAAAAATTTTGTTAAATAAAACAAAATATTTCTTACTGCTTGCTTTTCCCTTAAAATTTATGCACTTATAACTTAATAAAGTTATTAGTTAACCAATAACTATTGACTTGTAATAAAAAATTTTTTTGTTTATAATTCATTATTATTTTAGAGATCTTTTTGTCAAAACAAATATTTGTCCCTAGTTTTGAAATGACAGGATGATTAATTATGTGCTCAAGTAATAAAAATCATTTTCAACTTATCTTTAAAACTTCATTATTATTATTATTATATAAAATTGGATAATCATAAATTAAATTTAAAATATAAAGCATTTATAAAATGACTTTTATAGATTCATTTTATTAAACTAAATTATATATATAATTTAATTTTAAATGTTGAATTTGCACTTTTATTAATTACAGAAATACTTATTAATAAATTTTGAAATTGCTTAATTTTTCTAGATACCTAGTATTTTTTGATAATGGACATGCTCAGTATGTGAAGCATGCAGAAATTCATCTTGTTTGTGATGCAAGTAAGTCTATCACTAAAGTATTGAAAATTTATATATATAAAGTTAATTCATTTTAGTAGAAATAGTGATTTTTTCTATGAAATCAAGAGTGTATTAATTTTGAAGTACAGTTTAAATTGTTGACTCTCATGAATGGTACAAATATTAATATGAAATGTGAAAATTTTAGTACTTAATAATCTATATATTAATTGAAAGAGGGTTTCAGTTGTATGACTTAGTTTGAGTAAACAACTAGGGCTAAAACTGTAGTACATGTATCAAATTAAAGCTCTTACCCTATAGATGCAACTACTATAGAGAGATTTGGGAAAGATGCAATGGTTCAGGTGTGGCAGAGTAGCAAAGGTTCAATGTTAGTTCTACAGGCCAGATGGCTGTGGTTAAGGTGGCAGCCTACTGGTCTGGGAACCCGGGATTGAATCCAGACAGGTTGAAAAATCCTCAGAAATTTTTCGGGGGTGGTCCGTCCAGATATGTTGGGCCTCATCCCTCACCACATGGCTACCCCATTGTGGGCCTGGCCAAACCCATAATGGGCTTGCTAAAACGAGGCTCTTTTAGTGCCCACAGGGCAGAAAGAGTTTTTAACCAAAAAAAAAAAAAAAATGTTAGTTCTACAAGACAAATATGTTGGACACTTGCACATCATGTAGTGATTTAATTTTTGACTTTTTGCATTACTTTTAAACATTAACATATTTAAATAAAAATAAAACTAGCTGAATGTGTGTGGCAATGCTCAGGCTTTTGAGGGGCTGGGAGATTGACGAGGTTGGATTGGGAAAGGGTGATAAAAATTTGCACCATATTTAGCATGAATGTTTGTTGAAATCCTTTTTAAGTTATTTTTATTGGATGGCCAAGGTTATCTAGACAACACCCTGCTGCTCTGGGAAACCCAGGATTGAGTCTGGGCAGGCAACTTTTCAGGAATTTTTCTTGGGCAGTCTGTTCCAGATATATCAAGCCCATTCCTCATCACCCAGCTGCCTCTATTGTAGTCCTGGGTAAACCCACAATAGGTATGGATAAAGGCACTCTTAGTACCCACAGGGCAGAAAAAGTTATAAAAACAGGTGTTTTTTAAATACTTTTTCAGAAATCTGAAGCTATCTAACCACCAATTAAAAATAAAATCAAAATTAAATAATAAATTAAAATCAAATCAATTGAAACATATACTGAAGAAATTAAAATGAATAACCGTAATGATAAATACTTTAATTTAAAAGTAGAACTTCAGGGAAAAATATGCTAAATGTACTAAAATGCTTAATTTGTAAATCATTTCTTAAACTATTGTGGCAATATATTGTTTAATCCAGATTTGAAGAATAGCTACTGGGCTTGTATATGATTTTAAACAAACATCTGGAAACCTGATATATTAGTAATAAGCCAAAATGACATTTTTAATTTCTAAATAATGGAGGTTGGGTAGTGTAACTGGCAATGCATTTGCATGGTAAGTGGGAGTTGCTGGTTCAAGTCCTACTCTGGGCCAATTCTTTTTTTCCAGAATATTCTAAATAATTTAACTTAATTATAATTATTAAATTTAATAAAAGATGGTGCCTAACACCTGCCTCTAGTGATAAATTATTTAGAAATTAATTAAAAATAATCACAGAAACATAGCCTGATTTAATCTGGTAGTCATTTGGCTTATTAATATATGTAGAACTATACATACCAGATTTTGAGAACAGAGGGTTTAGAACAAATTGTATTTGATAATTTATATTTTAATAAACTATTAATAAACTGTGAATTTTATTACTAGTTTGATTATATAATTTTAGTGTTATGTTAACCAATAACTCTTTTTATTGAATAGATTAATATAATAATATGATATTTTAACAGACTATTTTGATATGAATCACTTGAACTGAATAACCCAAATTCTGAATTTTATTTTATTTTAGTTTTATTCAGTATTTGTAAATAAGCATGAAATGTACTTAAAAATAAAAGCACCTAAAAAAGACAATGGGAATAATTTTGAAGATTATTTATCAATATTATGCTTTGTTTCGTATATTAATCATAGTATATTGTAATACAGTGAAAATCCATTAACACGGCATCCAGTATGCTGGCAAATCTGATAAGCTGACATGGGGGAAGTATTGGTATACTGGGTTTGTGCAATCTATATTTAAATGTAACTAGGTAGCGAGTTTATTAAAACTAAAAATAATAATTAAATTTTAAAATATTTAATTTAAAGTTAAAATTAAATTAAAATAAAAAGAAATTTAAAACTGTGGTGTTTATATATTGAAACAAAAACTGAAACTAAAATTAAAAATAAAATCAAAATTAATTAATAAATTAAAATCAAATCAATTGAAATATAATATTTTCAAAAGAGTAGATAAATCATTTGTTTTTGGTCTTGATTTATTTGGTTATATTTTGTTGGTTGATTCTCTATTTTAGCACTTCTTTGTAAAGTGTTAGTTTAGGTTTTGGTGGTGACAGAACATTTTGCTTTTAATTAATATGTAAAATATGTAGAATATAGAGTAGATACAGGTAAAAGTGTACAAAGCACAAAGTGAGATTCTAGTTAAGTGTTCTCGTTTCAACTAACCAAGGATAGGAATAATGTGGAAATATTGAAATGGTGTTAAACTATCATCAAAAATGGATTTGTGCAGTTTTACATGTGAAGATGTGTAAAATTGTGTTCAGGGAATCGAAAAAAATGAGAAACTTCCATCATCCAATAAGTCTGCACTGCATTGGTCCCGATGATACTGGGTTAACGGAATGTCATTGTACTAAATTATTAAACTTGGAACAATGTTTCCTATTAGATGTTATGTTCAAAACCACTCACTTTTGGGAAGCCGGTGAAGCCAGACATTTATTTTATCTAAACAAACTTGACACAAATGTTGTTGACAAATTTGGAATGTTTAACCAATGATGAACGTAGATGGCTGAATGGGTAAGGCAGTTAATGTGTCAACTATCACTTTGAGGACCCAGGATTGAATCTGGAACTACAACTTCAGATATTTTTTGTGAATGATCTTTCCTGGATATGCTGGGCCCTGTCTCCCATTTCATTATGGGCTTGATTTAACTTAGAAATTAATTAAAAATAATCACAGAAATGTAGCCCGATTTAATCTGGTAGCTTATTAATATGTGTAGACATATACATACCAAATTTTGAAAACAGAGGGTTTAAACAAATTGTATTTGATAATTTTTATTTTAATAAACTATTAATAAATTGGGAATTTTATTAATAGTTTGATTATATAATTTTAGTGATATGTTAACCAATAACTCTTTTTATTGATGAAATGAAATTATTTACTTACATTAAATAGTATGGGAGTATAATTAAAACAAGGCTCTTTTAGTGCCCAAGGGATGAAAGTAGACAACAATGAAAAAACTTTATAAATATGCTGAAAATGTATCTCAGAAAATATTCAATTGGAGTATTAATACAAATTCATAATGTTGATGTAGATATTAATTAAATTTAAATTGAAACATTAAATTTCATTGAAATATTTTTAAATCTAGAATTAAGTTGTAGATTTGAGGGTAACTTTAGAAATTTCACTTAACTGGTTATAATTTATCACTAAAACAAGGTGATAAATTTAACTTTTAATTTAATTGCACAAAGATTTATTATTATGATTATTTTAATAAGAATCATAACAAAAAGTTATGCTGATGTTCTTGTAAATTTAGTAAACTGTCTTACTTTTTCTATTTGTTTTCATTATTGTCAAAAAATTATAACCAATTTAATTATTTTTGTAATGAAAATAAATAATTTTACTTTATTAAAGCTATTTAGCTAACTTTCTAGATATTCCAAAATTTAAATACTTTTTACTTTTCTGGCTATTATATATAACAGAGAGAAAGTATGGCAATTGGTCAAAAAATGACCACCCAAGATTTTTATATTTCTAGACTTAGGACACCTTAAAACATTAAGAAATGCAAAAAAATTTGGGGTTCTTTTCCTAATGTATAGATGTTAGTGTGATGGGGGAATGATTTTGTTCATTCTCTTTGAAGCTTAATAACTCCTGTGCTTTTTATCAAAAATTTCTGAAATTTTGCAGGGAGGTTTGTTTATTAGAGGAATTGAAGCTATTAAATTTTCATGATTAAAAGCTGAGGGAATGAGAAGATAAAAGGAGGTCATGTGTATCTCCAGTAAGGTCAGACTTAATGACAATTTTACTTGTCATTTGCTTTTACAGTTTTTTATAAAACCCATTTATATCCTCAAAATTAAGCTTTTTGCCATTTTATAATAGTTAAAAATATAAAAAGTTTTTAAAATAAAATATAACAGATAGCACCACCACAAATTTTAAATGTTGCCTATTTATTTAATATTGTTTTCAAAATTTTAATCATAACATGATTAAAATTAATGAAATATGCACATAATATATGTCCATATATCATTATGAATAAAATTACCTGTAATGACCAGTTAAATTTTTTAATATATATGAATGTTTTCAGCTTTTAAGTCTAGTAATTTTCAAATTACTTAGTTGTGCGATGAATCCAGGTATGTTTTTTGTTCAGTTTTTGGCTCTCTATCTTGTGAGCAATAAAAATATATCTTGTGGGCATTTTTTCTTGCCAATTGTGGGTTCAGCTAGGCCAACAACACAGGTGACTGGATGGTGAGGAACATGGTTTGACATATCTGGGATAGACCTCCCATGAAAAATCCTTGAGGCGTTTTTCAACTGCTTGATTTTGATCCTGGGTTTTCCAGAGCAATAAGATGCTTTAACTGTCTTGGAATTCAGCTGGTTCAGGTTTAAATATTTGTTAGTCAAATTAGTAAAACATGCAAATATTAAGAAATTTAGCTGATTATTAATGATAACATCATTTAATAGTATAATTTATACTAGTGATTGTGTTGTTCATTGAATTTTAGAAATTTCTTGTGTTAAATGAATATTTTTTCTTTTAAATTTATCAGATAATAATTGGTTTGTTTCTAACAAAAATATTAAGTATAATTTATGAAAATTCTGTCCTTATTAGGTAAAGAAGTTTGGGAAGATATACATCCAGATTCCAAAGATTTTATCAAAGGTTATCTTTTACAATATCCAGAAGTTAGTATATTAACATTAATTCATTGATAGCAAATAAAATTTGTTTTTAAAAAATTGTTTAATATTCTTTCTAGCGACCAATGGTGAAGCTACAGAAAGGCCAAATTGTTAGTACTGAATATAATGGTGCTTGGTAAGTTTTTTGATTATGATGTAACTAACCGTTATCTATAGAAATGTATATCTATAATGACAAAGAACTGTGTTGAAAATTTTGTTTTGAACTATGATAGAAATCAGTTGTGAAACTAGAAAAGTTTTGATATTCTTTTATCATTGGCATTTAAAATTGAAAGTAAAAACTTGAGAAATAAGTTACTATGAACTTTGAACATTTAATGTTAGATTTAATTTTTGTAGAATGTTCTATTCATGATAACAATGAAATTGTAATTTTTGATAAGAGAATTTAAAATTACAGTGAGATCTCAATTTAATGACTAATTCTGGTGAGGAGGTGTCTGTTAAACCTGAAAGTTCTTGATTTAACAAAATAATTTTCCAAATACATATGTTGAAAACTTGACAAATTAGTTAGCTTTTCTGTTTTTAGATATGTTTGAGTAATTAAAATTAAATATGTATGAGAAGTTTAATTTCACAGAAAACTTTTTGTGAAATTAAACTTCTCATTATATGTATTTTTACTTATATAATCACTGTAGTTTTGAGACTGTAATAAACAAATATATGATCTAAATTGAAACAAATGAACAAACTTTTTTTTAAAAATACACATTAATTGTATTTAACTAAATGAATAAATAATCTTAAGAAAGAAGAAAGCAAAATTTAAATTTAACCAAAAACTCAAAAAAATATCCTTGTGTGTTAAGAGATATTACTATTAAATATTTAACTTAATTAAATAAAATGGAATTCATTGAAAATGGATTAAATAGAAATCTATTTAATAACAAACCAAATACATACCTTAAATAAAGCATTATCTTTCTGCTTATAGGAATCATTAAAATATTTTATTTCTGATAATAAACTAAATACTTTTAGATTTTCCATGTTTGTCTTTAGAGTCCAAAAAATCAAATTTAAATTGGAAAATCTGAAAGTACTTAGTTTTTTATAGGAACGAAAATTTATCAGTGACTCTGTCTGCAGAAATGTAACATTATAGGGCTATTTAATCATTAAATCACTCAACAGATGAAAAAAAAATTGTTTTATAAATTGCTATAAAAAATTACAGTAAATATTTATAAATTAAGGTTTAAAAATAATTTTATTGCTAACATTATGTATTATTTGTTTGAAATATAATGCTCATTAAGACTTAAATACATAAAAAAAATACCACATTACATTATTTTATAATTAATATTAAAGATGAAATTATAACAAACTACTAGGATATTATAAAAAAAAATTATTTGTTAATATTGGAAGTAAGTCATGAAACTGTTTTTGCAGATCACATTCTGTATTGAAATTTGATAATAATTAAATTTAATGAAATTTAACATTAATGAGAATCATTTTTCAGAAATTATTTTTAAAAAATTATTTTAGGTTATCTGCCCATGTAAAAGAAGTTGATGCAAGTTTGGTTAAGCTAGAATTTGAAAATAATCATGTGGAATGGATATATAGAGGATCAACAAGATTGGCTCCCCTATACATTGAATTGGTATTAAAAATTAAATTTTTAGATTATATTGTTAGTTATATGTGAAAAATCTGAAATCTGACTATGAAGGATTTAACAATGGATAGTGAAAATATATTGTAGATTCTATGAATATAGTTGATATTAAATGAGTCATGTTTAATATTTACAACAAGTTTTGATTTTAAACAGAACATTTAGTTGCTTAGTTATATCAGTTTAATCAGCTTTCTGATATGTTTTAATCTGTTCTAAGTTACATATTAATCAGATTTTAGGTTATTTATGTTATTTTTTTCCTTGATATTTTATAAATTTTAAAAGTAATTTGTTTGTAAAGTTATGTTTTTAATATAAGTGAAATGTATTGCAATTTTTTTCAAAGAAGTGAATAAATAAATATTTGACTATATTAAAATACAGCTTACTTATATACTGACATTTAGCTGTTTGCTCTGTTATTTTTATTTTTATTTATAGGACTTGTATATTACATTTATTGTTTGTTTTTCTACTCATGTTGATTTATTCAAGTTTAGTATAAGCCTTACAAATTTAAAAATTACAAGGTTATAATTACTAATTTGATGATAAAGATACTAAAATATTACATCAAATATCTAAGATACTAAAATATCTTTTAGTATCTTTATCATCAAATCACTGGATCTTATCATCATCCAGTAATGCTTTTACAAAAATATTTAATAGTACATAAACATTTATGACTATTCATATAACCATATCTTTAGGTTAAAGAATCAGATAAATTTAAAATATGTATATTTCAACTATTTTAAAATTAATTTTTTTAATATATTTTATTTACTTTTGTTTTAAATTTATGCCCACAGGCATGAGATTATCACTCTTAAATTAACATAAAACAAGTTCCTCAATCATAAAATCACTATAAGAATTAACAAACAAGAAATAAAACCACTGTAGATGACCAAAAGAAATTTTTTTTACATTTTAGATTTTTTATATCAATACAAAGTCCTCTACCTTCAACATCAACCAAACAACTCTTTTAGAAAAGTGTCTCCTAGATAACTCCAGACAAAATGAATGATAGGATAGTTTCTAGGATACAAGATGGAGCCATAATAAAAACATTATTGGGGTCAGGAGACCATTAAAATACAAGGGGATTATAATTAAACAGGAGGTGTTTAGAGCTTTGTGAAGAAAGAACCAGTGGACCAGATGCAACCAAATTTGGTGTGCATACTTTTCAAGGGATTTTGATTTTACAAATAAAAAGTTTAGTTCCAAAATTTCCTGATAGAGAAAAATTTTGCACTAATATAGTTACAATTTATATGGTAGGATAGGTTGTTAAAACAATTCTGCCAATACAGAAAAATTGAAACACAAAAGTGCGAGATGTTATTGCAGTTTAGTGTAGCAATTACAGATTGTATGAGTTTTAACTTTCCTTATGTTAAACTATCACATAATTTACAGTAATTTTACATGTTTCAAATTGTACGCATGGGATGTTGAAGTAACTAATAAATCAGACTAATGGTACTACTGTATATGCCCACCATCTCTTCCCTGTTCTAAAGCGTGCATTCAATGAACAGTGCACTTGATGGCAAAGCATATCTGGCTTAGGTACAGTTGTCTCACATGAAGCAAAATTCTCTCTTAAGACAGCTAAGTTAGGAACATCACCCTAATAAACAAGATTCTTAAAGTTTTCTCATAACCAAAAATCACAAGGGATCTTATGATTGTGGTGGCCATGCTATTGGAATAATTGGCTAATCATTCTCTCATTCATGAAGTGCTGACTCAATAATCATTGTATTGGTGCTGATATCATGGATTTCTAAACACCTCCTGTTTAATTATAACCACTCTGTATTTATAAAAATTGATACAGCCATAATATTTTACTTAGAGCTCAAATATTTACATAATTTCTTCATTACCTGAATTATATGATAAATTAGGTAACTTATTCAACAATGCTATATGATTAATCACAATCATTTATTTGTATTAAATATTTTATACTAGAGGAATGATATTCTGCTTTGAGAAAAATTATAAAGCAATATTTTTATATATTATAGTTAAATAGTAGAACAAGAAAGGAATTTTTTAAAATATTGTACAAAATTAATAGGCATAGCTGTATTATTAATGCAAGTATATAGTTTAGCACTGTATTACTTCATAGCATCTGTTGCATGAATATATTATAAGTGATTAGATGTAAATATATTTAAAATCTGTGTTTTTTTAATATTTGACTATATTTTTTGTGAATTATTTAATTAAATAGTGTATAAAACATCATGAAATTTGAAATTTTATTACAAGTGTGTTACTTAATTTGATAAAATATTGTATTTTGATTTATAAATAAAAATTATTTAATGTAAGTATATTATTAACAGATACATAAAATTAAAATAATTGCAGGCTACTGCTCAAGCGAACAGATTGACAGGAAAGTTTCGTCGACATAATCTTGTTGCTAAACGACCTCATCAGCCTTATGTTGAATATACAAGAGGAATTGATGAGCCTATAGCACGTCCTACTGGAAATCTGGGTAAGAAAGTATTGAAAATATTTTTATGATTTTTTTCTGAAATACACAAATATAAAATTTGGTAAATTTTCAAAATCATTTAATCAGTTAACTTCAGAAAACAACAGAAAGAGCAGATTTCAAATTTCCAATTATCTGATATTCCTTCTCGACCTCAAGTTGCTAAAAAACAGACAGGAGGATGTATCCCAAATCAGAATATTGAATCTAGTGCTAGAATAGCAAAGAAATCTACAACCCAAGAACGTCTTCTTTATAATTTAATGAATGAAGAAAATAGAGATGATTATGGTAAGCTTATATGTTACTTAATACTAATTTGTGATATTTGCAGTATTTCAGTAAAAAAAAAAAAAGAAGCTGTAAATTGTGAGTTGGGATGGGAGCTTAGATAGTATAGTATCCGATTGCTATATGGTATGGAGTATGTTTATAACTTGATGCATATTATACTTTATATTTTGTTGCCTGCTCCCATCCTCTTTTCAAATGAATATCTAGGGACCAGATAGATGACTCTTGAAAAGTATTTAACACTTTCACTGGTAACAGGCAGAATCACGGAATTATTCATTTCAGTGAAGAGTTCATTCAATGAGGATCAAAGATGGTAATGTTTGACTATGTATATATATATACAGGTAGGCCTCCTACAACGTGGTAGATACGTTCCTTGAAAATACCGCGTTGTGGGAAATTGCATTATAGGAGACACCAACTTAATACAAAAACTGGGATTTAGTTCTAAAAAGAGAAAAATTGCCTTTTATGGTGTAACATTTTCATCATTTTTTAAACTTATGTACATAAAAAGCTTAAATAAAATTCAACATCATATAAAAACTAAAAAGATTATGATTTCAAGTCACAATCAAAAAGAAGCATAATGTTATGCTCACAAATTTAGTCCTCCTCGTCACTTATTATAGTTGTTCGAGAATGTTTGATTGGACTTTCAAGATCTGAGCTTGTTTCATCAAGTTCCACTGCACTTCTGTGATCCGTTGCAATTTTTCTGTTATATGAAAGATAATCAGTTCGACATTGTACTGATGTCGAACCCTTGTCTTTTCGCAATTTTTCTATATAAAGGTGGTAAGATCGGGTTGTACGAAAGGGGTATGATATTCTTTGCTGCTTTCTCATTATTCCCATTATCCAGTGGATCAGGATTGCTGCCATTTACATAATTCCTTTCTAGTTGCTGTACCAATCTGCTGTACTCGTGCTCTTTTGCCACTTCCTGCAAGTATTCCATTTCATGCCGTAACGCTTCCTGTGTGGTGCTGTGGGTGTGCGCCCTTTTAACCAGGGACCTGAATGCTGCCATCTTATACCCATACGGGTCACAAGAATCCTCTGGTATGTAATTTGAGCTGCCTGCGACCTTCCTGTATACCGCTGTGTGTATCCCGTCTTTTGCTATTTGAATGCCTATGTCCAGAAAGTGCACTGCCTTACTGCTGTGTTGTTCCATCTCTATAGTAAGGCCGTAACTGTTGTCATTGATCTGTTGTAGGAATGAAACAACGTCCGGGTCTTTCTTCCATAGTATTAAGACGTTATCTACATATCTTCTATACATAATGATGTTCTGGCTGAACTTTGGAATTTGCCTCTCTTCTAATTTTCTTATGACCAGTTCACAAATGTCTCCTGATATGGCACTACCCATGAGTACTGCCTTACCTTGTGCATACGTGTTTCCTCCAAATTGAAACAACGATTCATAACAAATTAAATGCGCTAACTTTAGCACTTGATTATGTAATTTACCATCATTAACTTGTTGGAGCAAAAAGTCCCTAATTGCACAAAAACATGGTGGCAATTTGATGGATGGGTAAAACGCACGGAAATCCAATACTGAGATGTGTTCTGGACGGTCTGTATTCCTGATTTCTTCTACTAATTCTGCTGCACTTGTTACTGAATTCTGTTATCCTTGTAAATGGGGTGCAAGAAGGTTATGCATTGCCATCTGTAGCTTACGAGTGGGAGCCGCTGCTTTATCTACCACTGGTCTGAGTTGATGCCCTTGCTTATGTACCTTTGCAAAGGCAAATAGTTTGGGCGTATTCGGGGCATCCACTATAATATCTTTCATACCTAGCCTTACCGCTAGTTTAGACTTAGAGAACCGTTTCACTCTCCTCTGCAGTTTCTCTATCTCCTCGACAAGGGTTCGACATAGCGTACAGGAGATGCCCGTCTATGCTTCAACTACTTCTACGGAATGATAAGGATAGACCAAATAGGGACAAACTTCCTGGGGTATTCGCTATCCCACTAACGGATAACAGATGCAATAGGGAATTGGTGTACATTGGATCCACCAAAAGAGCGGTGGAAGTAAGATGGAAAGAGCAC
Organism: Centruroides vittatus; assembly: GCF_030686945.1. Classification (NCBI taxonomy): domain Eukaryota; kingdom Metazoa; phylum Arthropoda; class Arachnida; order Scorpiones; family Buthidae; genus Centruroides; species Centruroides vittatus. Next base: position 753,431 of record NW_027122565.1, read on the forward strand.
CAGAAGGACATTGTACATGAGAGAGCTACCACCCCATTGACGGTTTATGCATCGGATCCGGAAATCATCCCAGACTTCAAAGGCCGCGAAACCACTGGCTACCACTAAGCATGCTGATCAGCATGCTTAGTGGTAGCAAATTTACAGCTGATCAAATTCGATGGTTAGTGCAAATGGAAATGTATAAGGCCTTCCAATCATCCCAGCCGATAAATGCAAAGGACGAGGTGAAGTTATCGCTAGCATGGCAGGTCCTTTTGCAGAAAGCGTAGACGGAGTAAAGGAAAGGAAAGATGCTGCTGGTCTTTTGAAGGGTTTAAGCTGTTTAAGTTTTTTAAGATTTATAAAGTGAACTTGGGAAGCGTTTTTTCAGGTAAAGGTTCTACAGAAGCTAATGGAACAATTTTGAATTTTCGAATGGCACACAATTGGAGTATTCGATTTGTCGAACATCGATTGGAAGAGAATTTAGGCTTGAGAATGGACCCGGAGTGGAGTTCGAAAACGTTCGCCGTAGAAAATTAATTAGACTGGCACCGGTTATTAGGTTTGTGTTGAAGATTTGTTTACAACCTGGTGTTTTTAGGAGTTTATTAGTTACTTCAATTGCCAAGATGCATAGTTTAAATGAAAAAATTACTGAGGCCTTAGCAAGGAAATGCCTAGCCCAACTTAATGAGACTATCACCAGTAACAAAACATGGATGAAATGGAATAAATGTATGTTGACTGAATAGTGGTTAGGTATGCCCACCTCTTAGATGTGATTTATAGACAAGCTAGCTGTACCCGCAGCTTTGCCCACGTGGATTTTGCAATTTGATAAAAATAACCCTACTTTGGTACTTTGCTAAGATTTTCAATCATTAGTTGTTACTAATTTGATAAAACTACTGATTTTTGTTTGTTTCAAACTATAGCATGCTTTAGAAATACTACGGTGTTATCTATTGATTACTTGATGAAACTGTCTTTACATGTTGCATATAATATAATTTGTATATTTTTTATGTATATAAATATGTATATTTTTTATATTTTAGTATACCTAAGTACTCAAAAAATACAAAACTTATAAAAAAATAAATGAAGACTAAACTGGAAAATTCTGAACTTCAATATAACATCAATTAAGTACTATAATTTTAAACAAATGAAAAAATATTTATTAAGATAATGAAATTATAGTCAAAAACTTTTAAAAGATAACAAATTTATTCCATCTGTGCAACAAAGCAACAAAATTTGACCAAAAATGTTTTCCAGTATATACTTTTGTACCCCCTTTTCACCACCTTAGGGGTGGAATGTTGAAAATTAATTTCTTAATGGCTATCTATGTCATTATAGGAATACACTGTCAAGATTTCAAGAAGGAACACATGTATTGACAAAAGGCGGAAAAAGAAAATTTACATACTGTACTTAAGTACTAATAGTTCATGAAAATTATGCAGGAAAATCTGATAGTACGTATGCACTCGAATGAAAAATGTCAAATGAGGTATCTTTTGCACTTAAAAGCTTTATCATGTTTATTGAACTGTTGTACAGGGATTTCCCTAATTTCAAATTAGATAAAGTTTGCTTTTAATAGTTTTTATTATATTTTATGTTGTACAAGAGTTTTACCCAATTCTTGAACTGTATTAGAGTGAATCCATGCTATAAAAGCACCATGTTATACAGGGGTTACCTGTATATAGATAGTGGTATACAAGGGCATAAGCATTATATACAATGAAATCCGACTGTATACACTTACTTAGAAATAGGAATGACCCTAAACACACAGAGAACCCCAAGGATATACATGATACCTCTAAATGATTACAGGATTGGCAGTGATCTAATATACATCGAATCTACCACTAGATCTTTAAAGTAGAGGTTAAAGGAACATCAATATTGGAAAACTCCTCTCTGCCCTGTCTGCATATGCCTCCAATAAGGACATAGAAGCTTTGTTTCAGCATGTAGTGCTGATAGCATCAGTATCATGTATGCCATGAAGATAAGGCATACATGATACTGATGTCCTTGAAATTTTTAAAACTGAAAGGATGGAAAGAAGAAAAACAAATTTCATATGCTTAGCAAGCAATGTTCGATCCAGCATTATATATAGAAATCCATCCAATAAATGTAGATCATCGAATTATGTCATAATGTGGCTTCATATGTCCATTGAAAAATGTACAGCTTTAAATTTAAATTTGAACAGTAGCTTCATTTCATGTTTCATTTTAAAAGAAGGAAACCTGAAGAAGAGTTCACAAGGAGCCCAAAAACATTTGTTTACATTTAAAGAAATAAAAAACTGGACACCCAGAGGTTTTTTGAGGTTTGTAAACTAAGTTCAGATCAGTTTTGAAATGCACTTCCAATCTAAAAAGAATTAAAAAAACAATTTTATTCAAATTGCATAAAAAACATTCTTTTTTTGAATTGATCAAACATCGTGTTTTTTTTTTGAACATCCCACTGAAAAATATTCCAATTCCTTGATTACATGGTTTACATCACTTGCTTCTTCCTTGGGCTTGGCCATCTTGTTTCCTAGATACACTATAACAGCATTTCTCAACCTGAGGGTCGTGACCTCCAGCACTTACACATCAAGTTGGAACTTGTAAATTGCTCATGTATGTACACGTCATACATGCATGTTCATACCTGTCGCTATAAATAATAGGACGACATAAAATAATAGGAATAGTTGTATTACATTTTTTATACAGTTGGTATTTTCTTAATGTATAAAATTAGTGCAATGTGATTATATATTTTAAAAAATTTACATTTATAATTACAGTCAAAATTCAATTAGTAATAGTAAGGCTTACTGTTAATATTCCTTTGGGTGGGGGTCGCAAAATTTATAATTAGAAATATGTTTTGTTTTGTTTAATTCCAAAACATAAAAAAGAATAAATATAATGCTTAATAACTTTATGATAAATAAAACTGCTTTTGTTTAATAAAAAAAAAATTCAAAGCACATTGAAATGCTTGATTAGAATAACAAGATTTCTTTTTATCTTATATTTTAATACTTTAATTCTATGAATGGAATCATCATCCCATTTAAGTGGGAGATGATGATCACACATCATTATATGAAGTCCTGCAGATAGCACACAAAAGAATAGTATACTGTTATTTTACAGTAACTGATTGATAAATTAGCTCTATCATCATCATTTTTCAAAAATAAATAATAATAATAAAATTACATATTTTTGAAAATTTTCTAATTTTATTTACTCTCCATAAATGTAAAAATTAGGTTAAAAGCAGTGAAGTAAATTTTCATATAAAACAATAACATTTAAAAATATTAATATAAAAATGACGATATAAATAAATTTATATCTTCATTTTTATTAAAAAATAAATCATTTCTATTAAAAGTAAAAACTAATTTTCATTTTAAATTTTTTCTCTTGTATTTTTAGATTCTAACATTCTACAATCCCAACTTGGCCATCGTGAAATACATATGATTAGCATAGGAAAACGTGCCAAATTCCAACCTCATAAATGTAGTGTTGTATGTAATGGTGATAAAGTAAATGAACCCTCAAAGTATAGAGGAAAGAATCCCTTGCAGATACCAATTCTCTGTGGATGGGAAAGGTATTTTAGTTATAAAATTTTTAAAATCCATTAGTTAATAACATTTTTAAATCATTTTCATTATAATTAATTTAGGCAAGTAACAAAGCATCGAGCTGGTTGTAGGAGAGTTGTATTTTATGTAACTCCTTGTCGTAGAAGATTAAGAAGCATTAAAGAAGTTAATCATTACTTATGGAAAACAAAATCAAAGTTAACTATTGATTTGTTTTGTTTTGATAGTTGTGTCCACACTTTTTCTGAATTTAGTCCTTCAAAGGTAAATTCATTTTAAAATGTAATGAAAAATATTAATATTAGAATCTTTTTCAACTATTAAAATGCTGAATTTTTCTACAGATTTTGGCCTACATTCCTGACATTACATATGGAAAAGAAGATGTTTCAGTTAGTTGTGTTAACAGTTTATATAAAGAATTCCCTCCTTATGTTTTATATTCAAATGTAAGATTTCCTGCTAAGGGAGTTCAGCTTAATCTTGATCAGGAATTTTTGTGTGGTTGTGATTGTGAAGATAATTGTCAGGTAAGTAGATTTATTCTTTATATTTTTTAATAACAAAATATATTAATTTAAGTTATCATTTGAATTAGGATCGTGATAGATGTCAATGTCAGCAACTTACCATAAATGCTACTGAAGCTCTTCCATCTGGGAGAATACCTGATGCTGGATATAAATTTAGAAGATTAAAAGAACCACTGATAACAGGGTTAGAATTTATTTTGTAACAAGTCTAAGGAAGATGATAACCTGAAAAGTGTATAAAACATCTTTATTGAAGCAATTGCTTCAATAGAGATAGTTTATACATTTTTCAGCTATAACTTTATCATATTCTTTATAATGTGTATTATTTTTCAATGTTTGCATTATTGTTCATATATAAAAATAATTTAAATTTATTTTATAATTTCTCTAGAATATATGAATGTAATTCAAAATGTAAATGTGGTCCATCATGTATGAATCGAGTAGCACAAAATGGTCTTCAAGTTCGTCTCCAGTTGTTTAGAACAGAAAGAAAAGGTTGGGGAATTAGATGTCTAGATGATATTCCTCAAGGCATGTTTATTTGCATCTATGCAGGGCAGTTACTTACTGAACAAGGAGCAAATGAGGTATAAAATTATTGTAATTCCATTAAAATAATTATAATCTCTCTACACACTGGGATTTGAAATAATTAAATAAATTCTTCTAACCTTTTAACGGTGTTGATCTATTTTTAGAATTGCAAACGTTTTCACAGCCCCTCTTGAGCTCTTCTTCAGGCTTAACGTACCTGGGGCTCTTCTTCAGGCTTAATGGCCTATACGATGAAGCCTGAAGAAGAGCCCCAGGTACGTTAAGCCTGAAGAAGAGCCCAGGAGGGGCTGTGAAAACGTTTGCGATTCTAAAAATAGATTGACACCAGTTAAAAGGTTAGAAGAATTTATTTAATTAAAATAATTAGTAATAAAGGTTATGAAACATTGCTAAAGTTTTTCATTAAAATATAACAGGATGAGTGGTAATAAAAAGTACTCTTTAAACATGAATTTGACCAGAATTGGCTTAATCCATTCAATACAAAATTGACAGGAAAGTTTTGTTTGACTGGTTCTGCTTTACATGTTCTCCTTGCAGCCTGAGGGGTAAAAACAGTTTCATCTCCAGGTACATAAGAAAAAGAAATTTGAGTTTAAAGACTTAAGTTGGATGAGCCAGTGACTTGGACTCTGAACAGGGCTGTCAAGATGGGATGTGTGCTGTGAATTTTCCCAGGCCCAGAGAAAACTTAACAGCTCATAGTAGTTCCTATACATATAAATCAATTCTGTTTTTATTAACAAAATAAAATCTTAAAAACTACTTTTTATTAATAAAGAAACATTCTACGTATTTTATTTATTTAAAAAATTGGCAAAGAGGCTTGTTACATTCTCAGAGTCCATACAAGCTCTTGAGGGCCCTAAATCTAAACACCCAGGGCTTCTGTATCAGCACTATGTTTTACATCATTACACAGCATCTCAATACTACAGAACACAGCCTGTTCTGTTGGAGATTGATAAATCTTAACATAATGATTTAACCTTAGTTGCAGCACATCTTATGATGGAATTCTCAATGAGTTGGTTGCAATGGGCCTGCTATTAGGTCCTGAAGCAACCAACAATGAGCCAGCAGCATCATACTTGCTACTAAGTCCTAGATTGTCAACCTTGAACTAGCCACAGCAGGCTAGTACTAGGCTCAGAAGCAGCCAGTCAACTGTTCTCCAATAGATACTACCTTATGCACATTTAGGGAAATACATATTCAATATCTGCAGAGGCCCAAATGCAGATACAAGGTTGAATACAATGGAGTGTCATCTGGTGCCCCAAAGGATTATTTGTGGCACCTCTTATACCACTTAGGTACCGAACAGTTCTCAGCATAATATCTCATCTTGGTAGATAGCTCTTACTTGGACCTGACTATGGCACTCAGATGAAAAATCCCCACTAAACCACTGCAGCACAGATCATCAAGCCCCCACCACAAGGTGGAGATTTGATGGAGAAAATATATATACAGTCGACTCTGCATAAGTCGACACCCCAAGGGGAAGTGGAAATGTGTCAAGTTATCTAATGTGACGATTAAAGCGAAGTTGGAAAAAAAAACCACAAAACTGCAATTAATAAAATACAGTAGTATAGGCTTACAATACATTGTGTCCTCCATTTACAATTACTTTGTAGATGAAAAACTGAAAAATTCGTTTAGTGTTGTTTGTTTTGAACACTTAACTGTCTTGACTTTCTTTTTCAATGATCACGAACGCCTTTAAAATGTCATCTTCGCAATTGTCAATTGTTGGCAAGTGACGTCTAAGGATTGTTAATGCCTCTGGCATGAGAAAATGTAAAATTGGATTCTGGTGTGACGTTGATGTAGATTGTATATTTTCCTTTTGTTTATCTGTTATTATTTTATACATAAAAATGTATTTTTATTAATATGTATATATATTAATAAATAAATCGACTCCCCCTCCTGAAAAAAATGAGTTTGCACCACACATGTGGAGTGAATTCATTTTTTCAGGAGGGGATGACAACTTATCAGAGTGTGAGACAGCAAAAGTATGTCGACTTACCCAGCAGTGACAAGTTAAACGGTGTCAAGTAAACCAGAATTTTTTAACATTAATGCCTATGTAAGTCGGCCAGGACTACAGAAAGCTGACTACTTAACCGATGGTGTCGAGTTATCCGAGTGTCGACTTATGCAGACTCGACTGTATTTGCTAAGATTGATTGATTATTTTCATAAATATCTTTTTTATAATAACAATTTTAATTAAATGAATATTTTAAGTGAAATACTGTTTTAATTATATTTGAAATAAAGGATGGACATCAATATGGAGATGAATACTTAGCAGAGCTAGATCATATAGAAGTTGTAGAAAGGTTAAAAGAAGGTTATGAAAGTGATGTTGTTGATCCTGAAGAAAATGACAAGGAAGACTCTGATGATTCTACAGAGGATTCTGATGAAAGCAGGTTTGCTTGTTTTATATTCAAATTTTTAATATTTTAGCTTTATTTTCAAAAGTTAAATGAAAATTATACTTTTTTTTTTTTTTATTGAGTGAAATTATTCACATAAATCGGTCTTCATGTCTGGAAAAATTGATTGGGGGGGAGTTGTTGGTTTTACTATTTTTAAGCTTGTGCTGATGATGAAAAGTTTGTTAGATCCATATTCCAAGAGTTACAAACATAAACTTTACTTTTACTTTTTTTGTATTAGTCTACGGATTTTAGTTTTTACAGTGATTTATTTGAATTTGTTTTAATACCAATGATTTTAATGTTTTATTTTTTTTTACATTATTAAAAATATCATGTTGTCACTTACATTGCTTACTCATTTAAATACCATAAATGTTGAAACTAAATTTTCAAAATTTTCAATTACAGTGAGTTCTCTTTTTATATAGTTTTGAAGTTGCTATTTGTTTGATATTTGAAACAGTTATTGAAGTTTCATAATCTTATATTTTGACCATTATACAAAAAACTTGATAGTTATGCAGTTTCATGACTTAAGAGCATCAAGACTACATAGAATGAAATACATGTGCAGAATGTGGAAGAAATTTAGCCCTCAGTTTTGCATTAAATATGGAGACTCTATAATTGATAACACAATTACTACAGCTATTAAGCATAATAGTTGGTTCCACACATGGTCTTGATGAAGTTGATTAAAAGGAGAGTTTTTGAACCTTGAGTTGATATGTATAATAAAATATTATTACAGTAGGAAGCTGAAGAAGCAGCCATCACCTTCCAACAGTAATCAATTTCTGCCAAGATTCAATTGATGAATAAATAAGAACTTTCAAATAAGAATAAATAAGAATACCCAATTTTCCATCATTAGGATAAGATGACTTAATAATAGAATAAATAAATAAAAATATGTTCTCCTACCTCTGAACATATCTATAATTTACGTGCGCTTGAATTGGAAAATCCAGTTTTTTACATGAAAGTTTTTACTTGAGGTACTCTGCAATGAACAAACACACATACATGTACCATACATATGTATGTATTTTCTTCAAAATGAACAAAACTTGGTACCAGTTTTAAACTCTTAATTTACTTGAAACTTTCATAGCAACTCACTTGGAACAATTTGTAGTGAGTATGGTACCGGTAAAGATTGGTCTCACAATTGGTGAGGGAATACAAGGGTCGTACAAAGAAATAACACACGAATACTAAGAAGGAAATATTAAACTTTGTTATACGATATTTTTTTATATATATAATCAAATCACTAGTATACTAATTACAAAAATAAAAACCCGCTTATCCTAATAGTATATATGTAACAATGATGCGTACATGTTGGACGGACCAAATTTCGTTGAATATTGTTCGATCAGAACAAGAACCTCACAACAGGCACGGCGTACTACACACTCTTATGGGTTATCCCCCTTATCTTAATTTACTCAGCAACCGTTATTACGCTATGGGTAGACTCTTGTTGTGGATGCACACGAATTTTCCCAAGATTCGAGTCCAGCTACTCTCGGTCCTTCCTTGCTTACATCCCTTGTCCAAGCTTACTCACTCCTGTATCAGTCTGCTAGCATGCTTCCACTCTGACCCTGGTGAAGTCCCCAGAAACAAAAAAGGTGTTCCTGCATGTTCGACACTCCTTTTTATATCCTCCTGCCATCCGGGGCTTTTGGCCAGTCACGTGAGGTCGCCGCAACCAACCCCAGACCAACGAGTGGTTGCCGAATATGGAGGTACGCGGCAACGGAAAGTTTTACACAAAAATAACGCGACAAATGTAGGGATCCAGCGCAAAGCTGATCGCGATACATGCAAGAAAAATGAAAAAAAAAATATACATATACAAATTAGTGACAGAGCACTACAAATTTTTATAGCCAGGTGATACATGTGCTTATGGGTTTACTGGTTTCTGGGGATTTACTAGAAATAATAGTAAAATTAGTTGAGGAATCAGTGGTGGATAAATATAATATTAAGTTACTTTGTTAATATGTAGATGACCTACTTATAATATGGTCTAATCATGACTGTATGAATGACTTTATAGTGGAAATCATTTCAAATAATACAGGCATCCAAATAAAGCTAAAGCAAATTAGCTCAACAATAAATTATTTAGATATAATTTTGAAATCTGAAAATAAATATGATGGTTTAGCATTTTGTAAGCCAACATCTGTTTATTCATACATATAATATATTGGAGATGTTATGACATCATGCCATATAAGCTGGAACCTTTTCATACATTAATTAAAAGAGTTATTTGCCACTCATTATCTATAAAGCTTAGGCAGGAAGAGTTAAATAACTAGAGTTTGAAACATTACTAACTTGTAAGTGCCATTGTTTTCCAAGCAAAGTTATGGATCCTTTAATGAATTCTCATTTGTTTAAGAAGATTCAACATATAGAACATATAGATAATAAATAGCAATATTTTTTTTTTCAATAATAGGAAAACATACAGCATTGATAGTTAAGATTTATGACATATTCTAACTTAAGAATATACTTTAAATGTTTTTCTATTATGATGCAGTTACTTAGGTTAGAGAACAGTACAACATGTAAAGCTAGGTTTATATCATAAAGTTAGACAGAAATAAAGAAATTTTCTATATAGAATTTATTATTAGTTCATTAAACATTTGCCTTAAAGAACTTTATGCTTTAATTAAATAATAATTTAACTGCACCACTATGACACAGTGGGTATATGACATTAAAGTTAATGTTTTCTGTTTTAATATACAACTAAAAGAACAATGTTCAATCCATCTGCTAGAACAGATGTATGTATATTTGTATTGTATCTAATACATTTAGACATAATGCCCAAGATGCCATTCAGAGAATGTAAGGAAAAGAATAATTGATTTATGCAGTGGCGTGCCGTGACATTTGATGATAGGGAAGCTGTGTTTCTGTAAGAAGCCGACTTTCAGGGGCAATCAGTTAATTGCGCGTCAGTGATGGTCTAGGGTCCATTCGTACGTGCGAATGACAAAAATAAACAATTTATGTACTTTAATTCTAAAATACAAATAATACATACATAATACAATTATAGAAAAACTTGTTTCTTTTTTTTATTTTCTATAAATTAACTCTATTCGGCGATGTTTTCCCGCAAAGTCGTTAATTACTTTATCATAAAAGTCACTCGTCGTTGATTCCATCAACGTATTTAAAAGTTCTTTTTCTATAGAAAGCAACGCTAGTGACGACAATCTTTCCTCCGACTGAGTGTTCCTGGCGAATGTATGAATTCGCTTCATTGTTGAAAAACTACGCTCAACAGACGCACTGGTAGATGGTATTGTAAAAATTAATGATATTAAACCATATAATTCTATTAGTACGTCTTTGTTTAGGTCATCATTAATTATAATATTTTTTATGTCTAAGAGTGACTTGCCAATATAGTCCGGACACGAATATAAATATTGCAATTCACTACGTAATTTACATAAATTAAAAAATTCTCCATAAAATTTACGTAAAGCATTAAAACTCTCTTCGGGAAATTGTTTTTCATAATATTTAAAATTATTAAAATCTAAAAGTGATAAAAATTCTAGAGATTTTATGTCGGCAAATCTGTCAATACAATTTTGTATCAATGTATCCATTATTTCATAAAACAGACGTCTATATAAATCCTTTTTAGACTCAATATCAGTATGTCTCATTCCTCTTTTTGGTTGAATTTCTAAAAAAGTTTCATCTTTTTTCAAAGCGTCCCAAATCAAATCAAAATCATTTCTTTTCTGTCGTAAAAAATCAATAAAGTGATTTATTCTAGTAATACAATATGCTATATTAAAATTTTTTTTTTGTAATATATCAAAAAGGATATCTGAATGTGCAAATATTTGATGAAAAACTAGTAATAAAAAGTGAAAATCAAAATCTATTAAATAATGGTATAATCCTCTTGCGGCAATTGTAGTATCAGAATCCCATTGTTCTGGACTTTCAACCATATTCAACAACAAAAGTTTTAATTCTTCTTTATACTCCATAACGCAGTTTACAATCCTGCTATTGTAATTCCATCTAATAGGTGTGGCTGAAGGAAAACGCTTATTGACTTCTAGGTCTAAGGCGTGAGATCTTTTAGAAGATTTAGAAAAAAATGAAGAAAATCCTGTCATAGTTTGAAAAAATATTTTACATTCTTTTATATATCCAACAGATTGAGAGAAAACTAGGTTCAATCTGTGAGCATAACAGTGTATGAAAATAGCATGTTTGGATATTTCTTTAATTTTAGCTCGGACACCATTATGTTGTCCGGTCATTACGGCAGCACCGTCGTATGTTTGTGCCACTAATTTTTTAGTGCATTGAAATTCGTCTAAGTAACTCTTAATGTGAGTGAATAACGAATTTGCGTCTCTGTTCTCACTCACATTTTACTGATGTGAGTGAGAACAGAGACGCAAATTCGTTATTCACTCACATTCGTTATTCAAAATTTGTGGGCTTTACTGGCCCACAAATCTTTCTTCGACGTTACCGTTTTCTTTCACGTAACGAAATACAGTCGACATCTGGGCTCTGTGGCTAATGTCCGTTGTTTCATCTACAATTATAGCAACAAATTTTCGCGTTTTCAATTTCTTTTTTAATTTCTTGCAATAAAACGTTTCCTAACGAATTAACGAGCTCATTTTGAATTTTGTTCGATAAGCCAGTAAAAACTGTAGACTTCTCTAAATGCATTTTTAATTGATTATCTGACGTACTTAATAAAGAAACGAGTTCAATATAATTACCTCTGTTATTAGATTCAATACATTCCCTATGCCCTCTAAATGCCAATTCTTGCTTTGCTAAAAAGCATGTAATATCTATTAATTTAGATACAATATATCTATTAGCCGTAACTATCTTGTTATAATTTTCAATATTAATTTTATATTGTTTACTAATGTTAAATTCTATTCTATTTTTATTTCCAAATTGCTTCAATTTTACGAAAGAATCGATGTGACATTTACGATTTTCGTGTCTTTTTCTAGCTTTACTCAAATTATTTAAATCGTCAAAGCCATTCTTATTCCACACACTAATTTCATTTGAAAATAATAGGAAAGGCCAACAAAACAATTTTTGCATTTTTATGCATCCACAAAGCCATTTTACGTCTTGATAAATTTTATCGTGAAAATGTCGAACAAATTTTTTTGTCGAAGTACTTATATTTAATTTAGGCGTTGGTCTTTCTCTTTTAATAATGGCTTCTTTTTCATTATATTGTCTTGAGCCAAAACTTTTTTTAAGTAAATTTTCAATATCACAATTACAGTTTAAATCGCTAGCCATGATATAAGGGCTAAAATTAAAAATAAAATTATTAAAACTTACTTAGTAAAATAAAATTTGTGATGGATATACAATTATACATACCTGGTACAAAATATTCAATTGTATGAATATACTTTTGTGAAGAAACGTATATAAAAATAACATAAAATATTGTTTATTTTTAAATATTTAAACAATCCACTGAGTTAAAATTGCTCCCTGCGAGTGGCTCACGAATGGAAACAGAGACGATTTTGGTAGGTGTACAGTGAATGCATGCATGACAAATCCCGAGGGTGCCGATACCGGTCAATGTCAAATGCCTCTTTTGTCGCATCACTAGTATATCTCAAAGGACGCGACAGGGCCGTTGTAAATTTTAAACGTTTCTCACCATAGATGTAAATATATTAAACTTAATAGTCATTTGTTTTCTAACTACTGCAATTTATTTTAGTACCAGGTGTACACGGAAATCAGTTCCCCACTGTACTGAGCTAGTAATTGCTTCGGTTAAGCTTTTCTTTAAGTCAGCTGGGTTTTACTTATGTCACCATTCCCTAATCTCTTAATTATTTAACTACTTCTTAGTAGAAATAACTCTAAACCAGTTACTTTGTACTCGAATATCTGTAGTCTTGGGAAAAAAGTGGAAAGAAATTTTTATGACAACCGATACTTAGATCGTACATTTAAGGAAAATAAATTCTAGAGCTTTTTTTGTACCATTGTACGTCTCATTCATTAAATTTGGTTGTAAATAATGATGCCAAAGTAACAGTTAATTTTTTAACATTATACAAGAATTGTACACGTTTTTTCTGCATTCCCTTACAGATGGGACATACTATAATCGTAATATCACCAGTTTAACATTGAAACCCGTAAGTAATATAAGATGGGAGAGCTGAATAAATATATCAAATATTTTAATGGATTTTTTTAAACTCCCGTCAACTATACAGAACTATCATAAAAACATGCCAGTAAACTCCTATCGGTTGGGTTAAGTTATAAATCTAGTCTAGGGTGGGCAACCTTTTTTATAACACGGGCCAGAATAAATTTTACATTTTTTCCGCGGGCCGTAGTAGTTAATTGACGCCTTTTTGTGACTCGTAATTTTTTTAGTCTGCAAATATGAAATAAATAAATAAAAAGTTTATACTACATTTATTTCTCTTATCGTTTTCGAAAATTACAAAGAATTGGAAAATTAACTATTAATTAGTTATTTTTCCAATTTAATAATCTACTAAAGATCTCGCGGGCTGGATAGAAACTTTTCGCGAGCCGTAGCTGGCCCACGGGCTGGGGTTGCCCGCCGTTGATCTAGTCTACTCGTGATTCACATAATCGGGTGAGAGCGGCCGAATATCTAGCAGGCAGGCGGCTAAACAGCCCACAACCGGTCCGGGATATAAAGTTAGAAGCTTTGTGTGAAGCCTCCACCAGCTAAACCGGGTGACGTTGGTGCTCTGTAAAGCGCATGCGCCAATACCTATAATCTGGCTGCTTGGAAGTTGACAGGCAGGTGGCTAACAGCCCACAACCGCTCCGGGATATAAAGCTGTACTCTTTACGAGTGTGTCGCTTACCGGTTTAGCCGGGTGAGCTAAACCGGGTGAGGTTGGTGCACTGTAAACCGCATGTGCTAATGCCTATATAATCTGGCTGATTGGAGACTGACCCGGTTTCGACATTCCTTCCGCCACCGAATTATTCGAATATACAATAGCAATTTTATCGTTTTTTTTCACATGTAGTATAGAAATTTGTAAAAGATACATAATGCAGTTATAATAAAATATTAATTTTAATTAATTCAAAGTACGTTAAAATATGAAAATTTATATTTTATAAAATTCAAGGGAAAGTCATTGGAAGGTGGAATTGGCGCTTCCATCACTTCCAATGACGGCACGCCACTGGATTTATGGGATTTTTATAATATTACTATTTTTATACTAATTACTATTTTTGTGCCCTATGGACACTAAGAAAGCTCTTTCCTGGATTATTATGGATTTAGCCAGGCCAATTTTACCAGAATTTGATTTTGGATTTCCAGATTGGGCATACTGAAATCTTAACCTATTAACTAAACCAGTACTGGAAAGATAAACTATTAAAAAAAAAAAAAAAAAAAAAACAAAAACCGTAATGTTTCCAGCAATAAAAACTATTTAATAATAACGTTTTCGACTGTTTTAAACAGCCATCATCAGTTACAACGAACTTAAACAAAAGAGAATGCAGAAAAAATAGAACACAAGCAATACAAATATTTAAAATTCAAAAATAATTCCAAAGTAAAAAATGCCGTCGTATATTAGAAACTAACAAAACTGCGCATGCGCTAAATATCGTAGTAAGAATAAAAATAAAAACAAATAACAAAAATACTTCCGCAAAAATATTTCTATTACAAGAAAAGAAACGTTATGCATTTCGGCAAAACGACTTCCATGCCGTGGATAAAGCATCTGCATCCCTATGGTTAATGCAACCCGTGTTAACGTGGGCTTTGTATATTTCCAGCTTTTCTAGATGTTTCAGCATTTGTTTGTTGGTCGTGGCCCTAATAATAGATGCTTTGTCCCAATGAACGTCGACATCTTGATGCTTAGCGAAAGCTGCTAGCACAGTAGAATCTAAGCTCTTATTGATGGAGTATCTATGCTCCTTAAGCCTCTGCTTTAAATGTCTCATAGTTGCACCAACGTATACCAGATCTGTGTTAAATCGGCGATCTTTTAAAGGTATAGAATATACCCCCGTCTTAAAACTCTGGTTTTCTTTCTTCTTGTCGTTTCTTAATAATCGATATATTGTAGGATTACGTCGATACAACACCTTTATGTTGTTATTTCTGGCTACTTTCTTAATCATCGTGTGCAAGAATGGAAAATAATTGAGAATCACTTTTCTTCCTTGATTCATAGGAGGAAGCTGCCGATTTTTTGCCTTCCGAAATTTGTCGATAAGCCCATCAATCTCCTTACCCCGATATCCGTGTTGTAATGCTGTAGTGCGGATGTAACCTAACTCCTTGTAGGTGTCAATAACACTGGTGCAATGTGTGTGAGCACGTTTGATCCAGGCATGAAAAGCTGCATATTTAAAATTCTGATCGAGAATTTTAAATATGCAGCTTTTCATGCCTGGATCAAACGTGCTCACACACATTGCACCAGTGTTATTGACACCTACAAGGAGTTAGGTTACATCCGCACTACAGCATTACAACACGGATATCGGGGTAAGGAGATTGATGGGCTTATCGACAAATTTCGGAAGGCAAAAAATCGGCAGCTTCCTCCTATGAATCAAGGAAGAAAAGTGATTCTCAATTATTTTCCATTCTTGCACACGATGATTAAGAAAGTAGCCAGAAATAACAACATAAAGGTGTTGTATCGACGTAATCCTACAATATATCGATTATTAAGAAACGACAAGAAGAAAGAAAACCAGAGTTTTAAGACGAGGGTATATTCTATACCTTTAAAAGATTGCCGATTTAACACAGATCTGGTATACGTTGGTGCAACTATGAGACATTTAAAGCAGAGGCTTAAGGAGCATAGATACTCCATCAATAAGAGCTTAGATTCTACTGTGCTAGCAGCTTTCGCTAAGCATCAAGATGTCGACGTTCATTGGGACAAAGCATCTATTATTAGGGCCACGACCAACAAACAAATGCTGAAACATCTAGAAAAGCTGGAAATATACAAAGCCCACGTTAACACGGGTTGCATTAACCATAGGGATGCAGATGCTTTATCCACGGCATGGAAGTCGTTTTACCGAAATGCATAACGTTTCTTTTCTTGTAATAGAAATATTTTTGCGGAAGTATTTTTGTTATTTGTTTTTATTTTTATTCTTACTACGATATTTAGCGCATGCGCAGTTTTGTTAGTTTCTAATATACGACGGCATTTTTACTTTGGAATTATTTTTGAATTTTAAATATTTGTATTGCTTGTGTTCTATTTTTTTCTGCATTCTTTTTTGTTTAAGTTCGTTGTAACTGATGATGGCTGTTTAAAACAGTCGAAAACGTTATTATTAAATAGTTTTTATTGCTGGAAACATTACGGTTTTTTTTTTTTTTTTTTTTTTTTTTTTTTAATAGTCTTAACCTATTATTTAGAAATTAATTTCTAGTACTACTTTGCTTCATTTAATCACTGTCTTCATATTCTATATTTTAATTTAATTTTTTAAATTTTAGTTATTTTGATCCCAGCCAAAAAGACAAGGCTGACTCAGATTCTGACTTTGATGTAGATTTCAAAGAAGTTGTTGAATATGGCTGTCATTCTACTAGGTATTAGCTCTTAAATTCAAATTTTTGTCATGATAAATGTGTATAAAATTTCTGATTTTAGTAATTTTAATTTTAGAAGTAGGAAGAAACTCCTTGATGAAAACAATTTATCTGAAGAATCTTCAATAAATGGATCAAAAGCAAACTCTTTAGAGAAGATTGCAGAATCATGTACTGAATCACAGATATCAACTTCAGAAAAATTTTCCAATACATTTTCAATAAATGATGAAAATGCTAGTCTTTTAACATCTGATGAAATTAAGGTGGAAGTTGAAACAGATACAAATAATGCTGATCTTAAAATTGTGGAAAGCTGTTCAGGTTTGTCTTGAATTAAATATGAAACTTATTTATATTTATCAGATGAAATTATTCAAGATTTGTCATGCAAATTTGAAACAAATAATTGTTTCATATTTCTATGGATATTGAATAATTTTAAACTGAAGGGATTTTATAAATCATTTTAGTGAAATAGAAAAACTAGTTTTGTTTTTTAATTAAATATTTATAATTAATGTAATAAAATTGGAATATTTGTATTTTTAATCTTCCAGCAGTTGTTCTATATTTCAAAATAGTATTTTCAATTCCATTAAAGGATTGAAAGCATTATTTTGTTTTTTTTTTATCTGGTGAGCAACTAAGAGGGTCTTTTTAATCATAACCATCATGAGTTTGACCTGGCTTACAGTGGGAATGGTGGGTGATGAGGGAAGGAGTCAGACAATCCAGGACAGACTATTTCTTAAAAAATTCCTGAGTTTTTTTTCAATCACCTGGATTCTATTCCAGGCTTCTCAGAGCAGAAAACTGACACCTTAACTGCTTCAGCTATTCACTGTTAATTGAAAATAATAGTTTGAAATTTAGAATGATTTCTGGAAGATTAAAGATGTACTTATTGTTTTTTTTTTTTTTTTTGAATATTTACATTATGTTATTTTAGATATATCTAATTTATATTATTTACATACATTTAATTATTTTATTTATTTATATTTAGATTTGTCGAAAACAGAAATTTCACCAATTCTTGGTTCCAATTTACCTGAAGTGAAAAAGGTCACAGTTCCTTGGGTTCCACAGCTTGCTGAAGAACATGACAAAGGTTTGTTTTCATATTTGAGCCAAAAATGTGTTTAGATTTTTATTATATTCTGTAAAATTATTAATTATTTCATTTATTTCAGTTTCAGATATTGTTAATAATAATAATAATAATAACAACAACAACAATAATAATAATAATACTTCTTCTGAAGGCAAAATTGAAGGTAAGTCTATTTTTTATTATTACTCATTACATAACTTCTGAAACAATACATAACAATAATAACAAACTGTTGAATTTTTATAAGGTACAGATGAAAACATGGCCAGTACTTCACTATTTAGTAATCTTCCTGATCCAAAGAAAGGTCCACTTCTAAACACAAAAACTGAGCTTAGAAATGAAAACTCTCAATTTGTCTCAGTTCGAAAGTTCTTCAATGAAGAATATTGTTATATTATGGATGCCAAAAATTGTGGAAATATTGGAAGATATTTAAATGTATGTAAATAATATAAATTGGATAGATTTAAAATAATTTTTTAATCTGTTTTTATTTTAAGTGAAAAATAAGCTTTAGATTAAAAACTTTTTTTTATAAAGAAACCTTTTAAACCCTAAATAACTAAGAGGGCCTTTTTTCAAGCCCATCTTAGATTCAACTGGGCCCACAATGAGGCAGGCAGGTGATGAAGGATAAGCCTTACATATTTGGGACTTGTCTTTAAGGAAAATTCCTGAATCACTCCCTGGATTTGATTCTGAGTCTCCCAGAACAATAGGCTGATGCCTAAACTGCCTTGTCCATTAGGCCATCCCATGACAAGTATGAAAAAAAAAAGGCCTGTAAGTTCCCACAGGGAGAGGAAAGTACCAAAAATGAGACCTTCAAGCTAGAGTTTCTCATTTCCTGGTACTTTGGTTGTCTCAGGATTTTAAGGAAAAAGTGATCTGTTTTCCAAGAAATCCCAGGATATAATTAATTATTTTTAAGATATAAAATAAATCTTGAAATCATATGATATAATTATTTTCATCTTTTGAGTAATTTAATGCCCTGCAACCTCCAAAAATATAATATTAATAGTGCTGTGTGAAATATGTATTAAAAATTGCCTTTGAATTATGTAGAAATTTTCACAAATAGAAAAAATTTATTAAAGTTTGAGCTTACAACAATAACAAAAAAATGCCTTTGAATTGAGGAAAATTTAAAGAAAAAAATGAACTTAGAAGGTAATTTTCATTTTTTAAATAAAACATATTATAAAAATTTACAATAATAGTTTGTATTAAGATTTTAAAAAGAAAAGATGGTCAATATTCCGGTCACTCAATCTGGTTTTTATTTTCATAATGAAAAGTCTTGCTACCAAGAATGCCCTTTCTGATTAAATTGATGTGGGTGGAATCATCTTTAATGCATTTAAGAGAAGACAGACATGTGTTTTTTCACCTGTAGCTTTGAAGATTTATAGTTTGTTTTCAAGATGCATTGCAGTACTTCTTTTGCTCTTTAGTATTCTTGATTGGCTGCTATTAAAGCAGCCGAGGTAGACAAATCAAGCTTAAAGCCCAATAATTCAGCAGTTTGTTTGGCTTTAATAATCAGGTTTATGAAGAAAAACTTCATACTTCATACTCATTTGTATCTTTGTACGATCTGGCATAATACAGTTATTGAAGCTACCGAGCATTGTTAAAAATTAATTTTAAAAATTAAAATTATTTAAAAAACCAATGGAGGCAGATTTTGTTATTAATTTTACTTGATTGTACTATAGACTAGTACACAAAAATTTAAATTATTTTCCCTTTCTGACTTGTGGAGGATTAGTGACTTCTTAACACTAAAACATTTATAAAAAATGAAGTAGAATCAAAAATTAAAAGGTAAAAAAAACAAACCAGTTTCCAACAAAGAGAAATTCCTCTTTTTTTTTAATTATTTTAAATTTTTTTTTAGGAATTTCTTTTTGTTGGAAACTGGTTTGCTTTTTTGACCTTTTAATTTTTGATTCTACTTCATTTTTTATAAATGTTTTAGAGTTAAGAAGTCACTAATCCTTCACAAGTCAGAAAGGGAAGAGAATTTAAATTTTTGTGTACTAGTCTATAGTACAATAAAATAAGATTAATAGTTAAAAATTAAGTCTTTGTTGGCACAATTATTTAAGATATTCCAGGTTCTGACAAGTAAAGAATTTCAGTCCTGCCACAAATAGGATACATATTGATTATTAACAATCTGTGACATGCCATAACAGACAAAAATTTAAAAAACTAATAAGTGGGCTTAAAATTAATAAATACCAATGTATTCTGATAGTTTATGAGTTAATTATACTTTCTATTTGCAAAATTTCCTCAACTTTAACATAAAATAAGAAAAAGTAAATTTTAAGAAATTTGTGGGATTTCTTGGGATGAGAAGAATTTCCCAGGTTAAAAAACAGCCAGGATCCTGTTAGAGAAATTGTACTTCAAACTCATTGTGGTTTGGCTAGCCACACAATGGGATGGCTGGGTAGTGAGGGATGAGGTTTAACATATCTGAGTAGGTTACCCCTTGGTTTTTCAACTACCTTGATTCAATCCTGGATCCTCAATGGTAGGCTAACACCTTAACCACTTCAGCCATCTGGTTGATTAAAAATAAAAAAGATTAGCAATCTGATTTTTTAAAAAAATACTCTAGAAAACAAAACACAAATAGATTGTGAAAAAGACACTGATTATAAATTAATAAAACTTATTTATATTAAATAAGATTTTGTTCTGCTGATGCTAATTCAGATTAATTTAAAAAATACTTATATTATTTTTGATGTTAGATTGATGATGATTAAATATCAGAATTTCCTGGTATTTCTGAAATCATCATCAATACTTTAAGCAGAATTATGAAATTCACATGGAAATGATTATTAGGATTTAAAACACATTATACTATATTATAAATGACATATATTAAATCTTTTGTTAAAATTATAGATTAAAAATTAGAAGTAAATAATGATTGGAAAAAAAACTATTATAAAAAGGAATGCCAAATTTATAATAGTTCAGTGTAATCCCATTTTAACATTCTCAATTTGACATTTATCTGTTTATACACTTTTAATTCGCCTGACTTATGTTACTCCATAAAATCCAAAACCCTTATTCTAAGTTTATTTCAATTTTAGGCAGAAATCTGCTGGTCCCTGAGAAAATGTTAAATAGTGGTTACATTGTATATACATATGAGATATAAAAATTAAGTGAATTTTTTTCATATTTCAGCATAGCTGTAATCCAAATGTATTTGTTCAAAATGTTTTTGTCGATACC
The DNA here is from genome assembly GCF_030686945.1 of Centruroides vittatus. Taxonomy (NCBI): domain Eukaryota; kingdom Metazoa; phylum Arthropoda; class Arachnida; order Scorpiones; family Buthidae; genus Centruroides; species Centruroides vittatus. The sequence goes on from NW_027122565.1 coordinate 774,693, forward strand.
CAAGACTTGCGGTTTCCCTGGGTGGCATTTTTTGCTATGGTGTAAGTGGAATATTTTCTATTTATTTCTTTAATGCTATGCTTTTATTATTTCTTTTAATAATTAATGATAATAGTGTCTAATATATTAATGATGATGATAAACAAATTTAATATACTTAAGATTTCAAAAATAATAGTAATAATATAGACTTCACTTATTGTAATTTATTCTGAGGTTCCATTATACTAAAAACAACAACCAAGTGATAAAATTAAGTGGGTTAAGTAAATAAAACTACAATTAGAAGATGATTTTTAAAATAACAATAACCTTATCTGTTTTCCAACTCTTTGGATAAACCCCAAAATTTAAGCAGGCATTAAAAAATAGTAACAGTTGATCTTTGATTACAGGATAACATTGTTTAATTATATTGTAAGTTATTCGATCTAAACCAGGAACCTTACATCTGCCCAAATCAAAAATTACTTTATGTAATTTCTTAATCAAAAAGATATCTGTGTGACTATTAGTATTATAACATTCATTATCTAAACAAATTAACCTTTGTTGGTGTGTATCATAATCATAATCATCAGGAAATAGAATATTAAAATACCAGTTAATGATTGAGACTAATCTATACAGTACTCATTATCAATTTTGACAGAATTCAACATCTCTTTCATATGTATTTTTTCTCTTATCAATTTATAAGGGGACCCCCCCCCCAAGGATCTCTAGAATTAAAGCTCTGAAGACTGAAAAGAATAACTGATAACTTTTCCATGTTATCACCCATATGTTGAGGCTTATAGCATGAAAAAAAGAGTGTAGAAAAACCTATTTACTTGAAGATAATAATAACAGTAATTGGATTTTGATTAGAAAAAAGCAAATTTTTTTATAATGTGTTTTGGGTCTGTTAATTTTGATAACAATAATTGATAAAGAACGTTCTACATGATTACAATAAGCAGAGTCTAATGTTTAATATGTAATTAGTTTATGTATTTCAGTTAAAATTGAATAATGAAATGTAAATTAATATATTGTGAAAAAAAATAATCTCAGCAAACTTGGAATTTGTAGGTACATTCGAGCAGGTTCAGAATTAACTTGGGACTATAACTACGACGTCGGAAGTGTTCCTGGGAAAGTTATGTATTGTTATTGTGCATCTAATGAATGCCGAGGCCGTCTCCTCTAGTAACAAAGTTTCTGAAGGAAAATAAATCAAAATATATTGATTTATATCTTCTGTTATGACTAAGAAATACCAGTATGGAAATTCTGACTAAAAGCATTAAAAAAGAAATACATGTGTACATTCATAAATGTATCTGTGTTCACATAAATATATAATGAAGTTTAAATATCTCATGATCATTCATCTGACGGATGGCATTTATCAGAAATATCATGTATTTATTATGCTTTCATCTGTGTATATTGCAATCATAGAAATATAATTATGGGAAATGCATTTTATTTTCATCCAAAGATACATGTAATTTAATTTACAATCTTTCAAAATTTCTAATGAATTCAGGTTCAAGAAATGTATAAAACTGATGCAAGTGATGCTGATTGATTAAAAAATTTAGAAAAAGTATTTTATTTTTATGTCAAATTTTTTGAATGTCTTTGTTTTTGTAAGTGAAATTATATAATATGTAAGCTGTAAAGTCAAAAAAATATAGTTACATATACAAAAACAAAAATTCAAAAAGTTGTAAATGAAATTTATATTTTGTAACCATATTTACAGAAACAAGAATTAGATTCTTTATTTTATTTTATGAATATGATTTAGTAATTAGATTAACTTCAGTTCAAAACTGTCAACTGTACTGTACAATTTATAATTGAATGTTTTTGTTTTTTTCAATTAGGCATTTAACTGAGCAAAAACAAAGTTTAATTATTTTTAAGCAAAAACAAAGTTCAGATACATGTTGATCATAAAATAAAATAAATTATTAAATTGTTTACTTAACAATTTAGAACACAATAAGGTTCTGTGAACCTAAAAACAAATACTAGAAATGCTTTTTATTCTAAGTTTAGATAATTGATTTGTGATTTGGTACATAAAAATCACTGCCAAGATGATCTTGTACATACATGCTGTATAAATACATTTCAAACAATATTAAAAATAAATTTTTTTATAAATGATGGATTGTATTTTTGTATTTGAAAGTGATGAAAATGGATTTGAAAGTAATAAAGAAGTAATAAATCTAATTTTTCGGTTTTTATTTTTTTTAAACTTTCTGTCCTGTGGGCACCAAGAAGGCCTCTTTTAGCAAGCCCATTATGGGTACGGCCAGACCCATAATGGGTGATGAGGGATGAGGCTCGACATAAAAAAATGCCTGGAATTTTCGACTCGTCCGGAGTAGGTTACCATCTTAATCGTTTTTGTCATCTGACCGTTAGACCGATTTGTTTATCTATCTAGTCAGGTGAATTAACTAAATGCCCATCAGTGGCCGAGGTGTATAAAACTACAACGTTGATAGTTGGAAGCAGGTCGCGGGTGACCAACGTACTGACACCTAAATAGGGGCCGGTTTCCCACAAAAGACCTCCCGGGAGGCATTTCCCCTAGGCAATGCCTCCCGAGGCATTTAAACGCACATGTGTCGCGTTTAGGTAATCGAATAAAATCAAGCTAAATCCATAAAATGTTTCGGGAGTCATTTCTTGGAAACGCCTTATTCCATCATACCATTTGAAGTGAAATATACTATTTATATGTCGTGTATATATATATATATATATATTTTTTTTTCAGATATTCAATATATGCTTGATTAAGATTGGATTATTTTTCAGGAAAACTGATAGATATTAAGCTACATATTTGCTGTTTAATTACAAATGTATATTTATCAATTCAGATAATTTAATTAATTGAAAAAAAATGTTTTCCTCGGTTATTAAGCTATTATGATGTGTATAAAGAAATATGTTGCACTGTACTTCTATTATTGTAGGAGAAATACCGTATAAGAGTACAGCATAATCGTGTCTTAATATAATAATGTTATAGGAGGACATAAATTCAGTTATCACGAACCAAGCATGTTTCTATTTCGAGTTCTAGTTTCTTTCCTGGTTCTAATGGATGGGCAATGGCGTAGCTAGGGGGTGCGGTCCGCACCGGGCCCCTGGAAAGCGATAGGCCCTTCGGGGCCCCAAAATCATAGGAAAAAAAAGACCCGAAAAATTTTTCACGGCAATCAGAACAAAGCGAAATTCGGCATTTGGCCGCTCAAGATGCTGGGGCCCGTATAACAGGAGAACCAGCAACTCAACTGTAATCTAGTTATACACTATATAAACCACTACACAAAAATATTTTAGTCCATTTACGTAAACAAAACAAAAAAATACCTAACCCATCATTCATCAAACGAAAGAAATACGCCTTTTTAACGCCCGCAATTTTGCTGAATCCTGTTTTGGAAGTGGACCTTGAAAACGCTCCGGAAGAAATCGACAAAAAAGAATTGGCTCTTGAACGAAAACTGCTTTAAGACTTCGTTGCGGTATCTTCGGAACTTAACCTGATTTGTCAAGACGGACCAATGGAGCTTCTGAATTTTATTCATCGATACAAATTCTCCGAATATAGAAATCGGTCTCCGAATCTTCTTGATGATCGGAGTTAGTGTTGCAACTTGTGAGAGAAGCTTTTCCAAGCTGAAGCTAATTAAAAACTACCTGAGATTGACCACATTTTATCCATTGAACGTGAAGTTACTGATTCCATCGATTTCGATTCTGTTATTTCTGATTTTGCTAGTCAGAAAGCTCGTAGAGTAAGTTTTTACAATTTAAATGTATCCTAATATTATTTGTTTTACCTCGCACAAAACGGAATAAATAAATTCAAAAGCCGAAATTTACAGAAAAAATTACTTGTTTTTGTTTGGTCGTTCCCGATTACCGTTACGGAAAAAGGACACCCCTGCCGGAAAATTTTTTCCGGCATGGTATTTCCTTTAAAGGGGATGAAAAGGATTGAGAAGGTGTTAGACAGAAGGAAAAGTTATTTGTGGCAGAGGCCAAGGGGATGAAAATGTGAATGAGAAGTGAGAAGGGGAAGGGGAAGTCACCAGCCGCACCGGGATTTTATTTGAAACAATATGTTACATAGTAAGAAAATAAGTTTGACTACACAAGAAAATGGTTACACGGGTGCAAATGGAAGCGGCTATACAGTGGATATACAGTGCTACAGTGGTATAACAATAAGTGATAATCAATACATACAAGAACAAGCAGGTACGCGCGTTAACGGTGAACCGTAGTGTGATGAACGAAGCCCATGCCTGAGCATGTGTGAAGCTAAGATAAGGAATGATTAAACTGTAACACAAGATGACAAACGCTGAAAATGAACAGAGAGAACAAAATTACAAAGATAATTGCTGTAAAGTACAAACAGTGGATCCTGAACGTTGACAAACATTAAACAGAACATACAATAATGCGTGGGTATTGTGCTAACAGAAACGGAATATGAGAATCACACGATAATAATACAAGCAGCGTATCCCGAACAACAATACTGTTGACACTACTGTACAATACTGTACAGTAGCACCGTTGTCCCACTCTTTCTGCCAGAGGGATAAGGCCTGGTTGAAAGCCCAGAGCCTGATTTTCGAAATGGGTATCTTACTGTAGTCGTAACCTAACGTGGAGCTGGCGGCCTGCTTTGCCAGCTGATCGGCGGCCTTGTTGCCGGGAACACCGGAATGGCCACGGACCCATTTGAAGTGTACAGTGTGGTGGTGGGTGTTGGCGGAAAGCAGACGATGGATCTTGGCGACGTTCTCGCCCCTTTTGAATGGAGTATAGATTGAATGGAGGGCAGGCAGTCAAACTGTCCGTGTAAACACAAATGTTCAGCTGCTGAGGGAACCATTCCTCGTGTATGTGCTCCATGGCTTTAGTGATTGCCACGATCTCAGCATGCGGAACCGAGCAGTGGGGCCCAAGCTTATAAGCAGACCTATGATTTGAATTATTTCTGTGATCGTAAAGGATGAAGGCTGCCCCAACACCGCCGCTATGCAGTGAGCCGTCGGTGTAGGAAATGCCAATTTTCTCAATTTGAGAGGAACGGTCTTGGAGCCATGGGTACTCCTGACTATTGCTAAGATCGTAGGAATTACTTTCTATGGTGTAGTGTTTCAGGTCCTCTTTAGTTTGTTGGTCAAGAATGGAAAGGGAGTCTTTGCAGCTGTTGCAGGAGCTTGTTGAGTGGTTGCAGGCATGCCACAGCCACATAGTCATCCTCGCTTTAATGTGTGCCGGCATGAGATTAGCAATCACCAGCAAGGCCGATGTTGGAGCCGTGCGGTAGGCCCTACAGATACGCAGGGCGGCGATCCGTTGAGCTTTTAGTTTTCGCTGAATATACACTTTTTTCGCTGCTGAGGCCCAGATTGGGGAAGCGTATAGAAGGATCGGCTCGATAGTGCCAAGATAGATATGGCGAGCTGCCTTGTAACCAAACAATAAACATATATGATGTTTTGGGTTCTAGACGGAATAAACACAGAATTTAACAGGTAAAACAAATTTATTTGGAGCTCTAGTACAGTGTGTGTCAGCAGTACCATGCATTGGGTCAGAATGGCTGATCGGGAGACATAAGGAAAAATTTAGGGGCACGGTAAGTGGTTGCCAGGTTGGCCACAATGTCATTACATATTGTTGCGCCCGCAACGTTCATGGAAAATTTTAATTGCACCCTTGCTTCCAAAAAGGTTGGCCACCGCTGGATTAAAAGAACAAAGATATGCAACAGACACCTGTCTATTCAGTAACGAATGTGGTCCCCACAGGCCTCTATACGGCGAGGTATACTCTCAATGAGGCAATTGATGGTTGCCCGATATATCCCGTGCCGAGCTTCATCCTCTGCGATGCTCGTGTCGTCTTTGGTATGTGGCGGTGGTCCCCGATGCACCTCACGTCGGATGAGGGAAAGATGTGAATTCCGTTCAGGCTGGTGCCACAATTTGTGTGACGTACTAGTCCGCTGTCAGAGTACCGGAAATGCGCAGCAGGTGTCTCTGCTGATCGAACATGATGCCTCCCTAAACCATGATGCTCGGTGTGAAGCTGACGTGACTCTCGGCGAAAAGGGCTTGCATGTTCCGTTTCCCGAGACACACTACATCAGTTCATGGTCCTCATTCCTCCACAGTTAGAAGCGGGATTCATTCATAAACAATACCCGATACCATTTATTGGTCCAGTTGCGATGACGACGAAAGAGTGCACCAGACTTCATGTAATCTGTTGCGAATGGTTTGGGTGGACACAGATGCACGTTGACGGTGACAGGCGGCTTCGGATGTCACGTGCCGTGGTGAACGGATCCCGTCGGCTCGTTTGGTGAATCTGCCAGTCTGTGAGCTCTGTCGTGAGTAGGTGCAATCCACTCCCTCTTTAGCCTGTTTGCAGATGTTCCTGCGTCCATCGTGTCATATATCGCTGGATGGTACTCAGTCATGCCCAGCACGCGTGGCAACTGTGCGCATCGATAAACCGAGGTCGCGCAGCTCCAGGATACAGTTTCGTTTCCCGGCCGTTAATTGGTGGTATTCAGCTCGTTGTCGTCTCCGAAGTATTTTCTACGTTTCTTCGAATGTTTTGCTGCTGCGAACCGCCGCTGATATCATCTGCGACGGTTCGCAGCAGATGCTATCAGCGGCCGGCCCAAGCCGGCTGCTGATCTTTAGAGCCCGAAACTGGATACCACATGACCCAATGAGTACGCAACCTTAATCATTTGTATGTCTCTGTCACCTCTACCGATCTTGCAATTTTCAGGTGTTCTTTCAGCGTATTTCTTCGTGGTGTTGCGACTTCACTTTTTAGGAGTGTATGTATATAAAGGGCGTTGATGCTATTAAATTTTGAAGAATGGAACTCGAGGGTGGGGAGATAGAGGAGGTCATGTGTCATATCTCCAGTGAGATCTAACTTAATGAAAATTTTACTCGTTATTGGCATTTACAATATTTTTAAAAATTCATCTATAGCTTGAAATTAAGTTTTTTCCTTTTTTATAATAATTAATAAATATAAAAGATATACTTTTAATAATATCTCATAATACATGGCGCCACACACAGTTTTAATTTTGAGCTAGTTTGTAGTGTTTCTTTTAAACTTAAATATTTTTTTAAATGGAGATTTTTTATCATAATTCAATAAAATTGTTTCTAGTATAGAATGAAAATTATCGATCTTCCTAATGGTCTCTTCTCCTGTTACAGAGTGCCGGGAAAGTTAAGCAAGAGTCCTTACCAGTATTTTTTAAATACAAACTGAAACTAAATATTTGTAAATAAAGTCAACATTTTGTATATATTGAATACAATTAGAGCTAAGCTACTTTAGCAGATTGAACATTTCATATGTCATTTGTAATATTTTCAGAGGTAAAGTAGTATCAAAAAGTTATTAAATTAGAAATAAATTTGCTAGTAATTTTATTAAAATTGAAAGAAGCACAAACGTTTTAATTTACTGCTAGTTTAGCATAGATTGTTTTTAGAGTTATGGTTGTTCATCTTAGAATAGCCTTGAAACTCGCTTTCATTGACTCCTCTTTTAGGAAATTATTGAATTTGGTGGAATAAATTCTTCACTTTATACAGCAATTTTCTTATCGGAAATTTTTTATTACATTTATGTAAAAGTTCACTATTAACTGATCAGATAATTCAGAATAGTTCTTCAGAAAATTCAATGGATTTGACGGATATACCCGACCTCTAAACTCACTATTTGCGTGTTCCATTGCACTAACGTTCAATAACGTTGGCAAGAGTCGTAATGGATAATGCAAGTCGAAGCTGATCGCAATATTCTTCAGCGTAAAAATTGGATACAACTATATTGTATGTTCGATTTCTACCGCAAAGTTGCGTTATCAACAACACCTCTGTTCTAGGTGTGAGGGGAATATGATGTCACACGCACGTTCCAACATTTGCTAGCTACCGCAGCAAGCTGTAATGGTTTATTGGGACAAGATCTATCAAGCTGCATTATTGTAAATCAGATTGAAACGTTCTCATAGTAGCTTGAAGAATTTCCCTTATATTGCCTCGTAGAAAAAGATAAATGTAGAGGGTGTAGGCATTTAAAGTTTCACACGTAAATCCGTGAAGTTCGCTGAAAAAGGAAAAATGTTTAAAAAATCACCAACACTATTAATATTCGGTAAAATCATTCTTTTTCTTCAAATAATGAACTTATATAAAGCTAATTCCACAACGTGTTAGCTTGACACTAGCTTTAAAACCATGAATTTTATGGTAAAAAACAATATGTTGATTTTGATTTCACTAAATAATAATAGTTTCCTACTAATTTGTTTTAATATCTTTTTATGAACTTTACATAAATTCACAGATTTAGGCATGCATCAAAAGGCGCCCGTGTGAAAGTTCAAATGCTCATAACTTCTGATAATTGCATCTTTCGAAACATATTTTTGACGTAAAATCTTAAGATGCAATAAAAAATAAGGAAAAAATGTAAGAAAATGAAGCTGACTCCTCCGTTTTCATTGATTGTAGCTCTATCAATGACGAAAACGATAGTGTCATCTCGTTCCCTCTTGATGCAGAACATATTCTTTATAGTGCAGTTTTTTCGTAGGATGAATCATTTCGAGTTATTTTGGTGACAAATTAAGATGATACATACTGTATATGCAACTATAATAACTATTGAAACATTCGTTATGTAAAAGAAAAATTGTATTGTATCATAATTTCTCTTCCTGTCAAATAATTGTATTTGAATTATTTTTACTTTTTAATGTATATATCTAATTTTTAAAATATATTAAATAATTTAAACACAATATTACCATTTTAAGAATCAATTATCAAGGAAAATTGATTTAGAAAACCCAGCTGCTATTATTACGGAAAATTACGATGTATTAAATTAATTTAATTTAAATAACATTTTTATTAAATTTAATTTCAGTTAATTTAAAATAAAAATAATAATTTAGTAACTTTATTATAAAATTATTTCGACAGAAATATAATCGGTTTTATTAGAAAATTATACAAAATGAAAATTATTCGAACAAAATACAATATAAACAGATGATACCACCGGATTACAATTGGCCTTTAATATGTCTATTTAATTTTAAAGAAATCGCTTAATTTGTCTAAAGGTAAGCGGTTAAGCTGCCATCTTGCGTTAAATTTAATAATTAGATTAACCAGATTTAGGTATAAATTTCTCTTTAATTAATGCTTCAGTTACCGTAATTATAAAAGTAATTTAAAATATGGAAATCGTTATAATTATTCATATTAACAGAATATAACATTACAGACTATAAAATACTCTGTACTTTTTCTAAGAAAAATAAAAAAAAATTATACAAGTGTATTAATATCGTGTTATTTGAAGACAGAGTTGTTTTACACTTTCTTTGAAGATCCCATTTAAAATACATTTCAGAAAAAATATCCACTTATAGTATAAATCTCATTTTTCATTAATATTTTATGCGGTTTTATATTCCGTTCTTTCGATTTAAAACGAAAATAAATTTTAGATCAAGTTTCTTGTAAATAAATTAGGTAAAAATATTCCAAGTTTCAATGTTTTTAAATACAAATATTTTAAAAAATTGTCATTTGTGTTCACAAATATTTAATTTCATAAAAGAAATGTGTTTAAAGAGTATTTAATACTTGATATGAACTTTGTTTACTTCTGAAATTGGCACTACACTGAAGTACGTCATATGAGAATTATATCGAATAATTGTAATTAAAGTACACCTATTTAAACCTGTCTAGAGAGATATTCAGTAGGGGAGACTGGTCTAGTAAGACGAAAAATAAATGCTTCATGACAAGAAAATAATAATTTTTGTAATGTTTATTCAAAATTATTATACATATATGCATGTAGGAATATTAAATAAACAGAACTGAATAATAACAACAATCATTTTTATTGTAGAATAAAAAGAATGAAAGTTGGTAACCTGTCTGTCTCACTGTGTACTACCCAGTTATAGAGTGAGATAGAACATGGTCCACATTGAGAAATGCAGGCTGTCTTCAGGATAAGCGTAGCCTATCTAACGAATGATTGATCCTATGGAACCGACTGTAAACTTTATGTATCCTGTTAATCTCTTGTTATTAATCTCGCCTGGGAGGTAACACAACCTGCAATAATATCACCTGCAACGCTGGAGAGATCAAAGCGAGGCAGGTGATACTGTTTATTATGGTTTCCATTCTGAAAGTGTAAACCGTGAACACGAAGAACAGTTTGTTTGTTCTGCAGAAGACTGTAAGTGAGCCTCTGTGATGTTCCCAAGTTTGCAACGTACAGTGTGATAGTGTCTTTCAATGCTGCCAAGTTTGCAGCATGTTCTCGATAAACCATTCTTAACTGTTCCCACAAATAAAACTGCTTTTACGTTGTTTGCAGCGCCAGTAATACCATAGTGACAAGTTTTAATGCTAAACTTTTGTGGAAATCTCTTCTACATGTTCTAAAAAGTCATCAACCAAATCTGGTTGCATTTCAACTGCTAAATGTTTCTATAGACTGCGTTGAATAGAGATTCTTTAAACTCTTCTAGTGCTGAAACATTGCGTTTGGAGAGCGATGATTATAGGACATTTTGGATACAAAGTAAAGACGAAATTAATTGTTTTTGTCATGTTGAGAGGATAAAACCACTGGTAATTGGTCGCGCATGACCACAGGCTGGACACATGGAGTTTTCCGGGTTTTCTTCAGATGTACTGTATAATACCCCACTTCGTATAGAAAGTCCTCCCGAGACACCCCCTTCTTGGTAGATAGTTTATATGTTGCCTTCCTTTATTCCATTAATCCAATCCAATTAAAGTACCCGAAAACTAGACCAAGACAAAGAAGAAGCGTACGGACGAACACAGAAAAAGAGAAAGAAAGAAAATTTAAAACCAGCGATAACTTTTCAGCTGATAACTTTTTAACTAATAAAACCTGAGATAAATCACATTTTCACTTACAGCGTGATACTTGTATCTCAGTGGCCTTATATTAGACCTCCGAAATTATAGGTTCATCAGGATAGAAGACCTCTAAATACCTCCAAATAAGTATAATAACTATAAATTCTAGTATACCTAAATTCAGTTAAGCCATACCCTAACGATCTCTTTATTCATTAGAAATTAGAGCTAATCGAAGCTCAATATAAGAAATTTGACAAATTATAACAATATGAAAAATACTGCATCTAAAAATTTAATTTAATTCGAGCGAACTCTTCATCATTCTTCATGCATAATCTGTGTTATTTTGTATTGGCATATTACTTATCAATAAATATGTCGTTATGTTAATTATAACTGAGTTAAGAACTTTTAACTCATTACGAAAGAAAATTAAAAAGTAAATAAATAATTGATATACTGTTTAAATTAAATCGCACTGGAAAGATTTCAATTTATTATATTCCTTATCGCTTAAGTTTAAATTTATGTTCATGATAAATAATTTATGTAAGTAGGAAATAGGGGAAATTTATGATTGTCATAATTAAAAAATGCTTTATAAACACGAATTTAATTTATCTTTTTGTTCAACACTTCAGGAAATTGAAGATTATGGAAAGTTTAAATTCACTAATGAGGTTTTGTGGATAATTATCTTTCCTCTCAGTCTAGTTATATTAGAAGTTAATTAAGCGTGGTCAATTTATCGATTATTTTCGCTTGGGAAGATTCTCGTTTTTCTTTCTGATTGATATTACTTGGTTTAAAATTAGTATAATTTTTCGGAAACTATTTAACGTGTGATTTTTATATTTTGAAACTAAGCAATTTGCTACCTATCAATCGTTTGATATATATATATATTTTATAACGTTAATTGCTTAATTCAAGGAGAAATGGGATTTTTTTCTTTTCTGTACGACATCCAGGAAATTTCAGAAGGGCGACAAATCAGCCATTTGCTTTCTCTTCACAATTATCTTACAAATGATAGCAATTACAGTAAAGCTGGGTTGACAAGAAATTTCTTCCTGGCAATCTAACTTTACTGATACTCGTTACTACCCGTTTTCACTCTTTCATTTCGTTCACTTCATCTTCAATCAACCTTTTTCATTTCAAATTAACCTCCCTACCGGTGGTCGAGTGTATAAAACTTCTAAACAGTGGTTACGGCTTCGTGCCTGGCAAACGGGCTGGCCACGTGGATTTTATTATGTTAAACACCTAAATAAGGGTCAGATTTCCATAGAAAGTCCTCCCGGAAGATACCACCTGTGTGTTGCGTTGCCTTGTTCAACCGAATCAAATTTGATCAACTTCTTTCTCCTATAAATTTTTAAATTCTGCTTTATAACATTTGTCTTCTGTCTTTTCCCTTAGTGTTCAGTAGTTGGAGTTCTATTCTATTCCTTTCTGTCCAGCGTAAACACTGCAATCAGTGCACACTTCATAATGTGTAACGGTATTGTATCCTTGGTCTTTTTGATCTATCCTTGGTACTTTTTCTACCAATTATTGGACTGCAACTTGAAAAAAAATTGTAGACCTATAAATTCCCACCGTCGTCTATTCTGTCTGTCCTTCCTCAATCTCTAGAGAGTTAGATAGATTAAAATGAGATCAGATATGGAAAACTTAAGCACAAGAGGGCCCGATTAACAACATGCGAACTTTCGATGCAAACCGAAAATCATGTTATTTCAATTCAAAAATTTCTCCTGAAAGCAGTTAGATAGATGACCGGCACGACTCAATTGCTAACAGGAAAAGTATGATGTACAGGGATAAGCCACTACTAATTTGAGATGGAGAGCGTATATTTTAAATTAAATAAACTAAGACTACGATTCAAAATTTCAGCCCAGCATTGTGATGATGCCACTAAAATAATTGCTTGTTATACTTATTATTTCCTTATTAATCGCCAAGTCTATTTTCTAATATAGTATATGATATAAGTCTGTATTATACCGTGGATTCCGTCTTTGAAATTGGTATAAGTTCTCTATTACGATTAAAGAATGCCATATTTAAGTGCCAGACTTTGTTAGTTATTTCTGTGCGTAAAAGTGACTTCTAGGAACACTTAGCAATGCCTTGGAATACTAAGGCATTGCTTATTCTAAGTGCTATCGTATTGAAGACTCCAGTAATTAGTCTGTAGAGAGGAAATTACTGTATTTATATATAGATCATGTATCGTCCTACATATGTAATTTACATTTGATATAAAGATAGCCTATAAAGCCAGATGTAGCTTATATAACGTTACTTATGTTTATGGCCGTGTGATACAAGTTTTATACATGCAATATTCTATATTTACAAGCGATGCACGCTTCTTTATACATATATAACTTCATACAAAGATATACTGTATTACAAGTTTCTTCATTTAATGTTTAATTGATTTTATAGAATCACTCGTTAACCGAAAATTTTGTTTAACGGAATCTATAATATTATTGATATTTCAATGGGATATGGAATAATTAGTTCCAACCTACATAAATTATTTTAAATTAGTTAATGAAAGTATTTTAATGCTTAATAAGAGGCGAATTATGTTCCATAACTGTATTAAGAACCTCTGGACTGATATGGACTAAAACCATCACGAAGGGTCGGTACTAAAAGAAGTATCAAATGAAATCGCGCGACATCGTCCTATCGCGAGAGAATTGAAGCGAAGCCAAAAATAACGAGGCGATCCTTGCAATTGACGATATCAGACAGGCGAATCCTCCATTTGCCGACGTGGAGAGGCCATTCAAGAACGAAACAATCGGCGTCGATTGCTTTGTTCGATTTTCGCGCCCATATTCCTTTACACACCCGTAACGCTTTTTTAAAAATTTTCTCCTAAATTCCGTTAAGCGCTTAATGTAATCGCATCCGGAGCATGAACATTAGCAGCTTGACTCCACTAACTCGAAAACGAAGTCATAGACCACCATTTTTATTACACTTTTTGATTTCTCATCGCAATTAATTGAAAATGGAAAAGATTTTACAAAATCGTCCGATCAAATTTTGAGAACGAACTCAATTACGTAATCCACATAAAAGAGGCTTCTGTAACGCTTCGCCTCAACAAGAACATGCAAATCAATAGCTGATTGAGGTCTTTCTAGATGAGGCTGCATGAACGTAAAACCGATTTTAAACCATCTTTATTAAAATTTTTGCATGTTAATTCCATATTTTATGACATATTAGATGCACTACTATTTCAGCATAAAATGTAGAATTAGAATACACACTTTTATTTATCAGGCGAAAGGAGGAATTTAAATCATTTCCCATTAAAATATTTTACAGGAATAGATGCAAAAAGCGTAACTTTAGCAAAAAACATTTTACAAGTATTTAAAAGTATCCAGTGACCATGAATACCGGTACATAGAAATCATACATACCGGTAACGTAAAATTACTTCATTGTTAGGCCAGGAACACACATGCGTAAAATTCGGCGTAAAATCTAGCGTAAAACAGAAAGCGTAAAAATTTTTCTGAAATTTTGGCCGAAACAGAACTGAAAATAGAGTAGAGCATGTCTCTACTTTTTACGCCGTAAAATTTTTACGCCAAAATTCCTCCAATAAAGAGAAGTCTTTTCTGTGACGTCAAAGTAGACACGTGCTTTTTATTCTAACAATGGCGGCAATGAGGGTTAACTCTACAATTGTGACGGTCTCGAAAAAACAAAAAAATAAATGAAATAGAGGAGTTTATTGAATCCATTCGACCACATGAGTGTCATGTATAAAGCCACTATATTTAAACAACGTTTATGGATGGCTGTAGGTGCAAAATTTCAAACAACAGGTAGGTCTAGTAGAATTGATTTATAGGCTTAGTATTTAGATTACACGCACGTTCTTTATTTGAATTCGGAATACAAGTGTATTAATTTAAATTTTCTATATTATAGCAGAGGAAGCGGAAAAAAATGGAAGGTACAAAGGAATAGATATATGACAAGAAAAAATTAATAAAATTAGCACTGTTGGTGGCAGTGGTGTTTCCTATTCGGTCAGAATTTTTACGTATGTGTGTTCTGGCATAAAAGCGTAAAACAGAAACTGAACTGAAAGCTGATTTCTGATTCAGTTTTCTGCCACACAATTTTACGCATGTGTGTTCGTGGCCTCAGTGTATTCAAGAGTTTGGCTAGATTAATATTATATCTGTAACCTATTGGTGGTTCTTTTGGGAAATTTATCTAAATAATTCTGTTTTCGTTGATGGAATAAGGCAACAATAACCGTGATACTACCAGGAAGGACTTTAAAATATGGGAATTTGCTTCCTATTTAGGTAATAGACCCGAGAAAAAAACCCGAACAACTGCACGTGCCCACTGGTTTTATCCCCTGTATAGTATCGGAAAAAATATGCTTTACGCCACTAAATTACGATGCATTTATTCATCATATATTCTGAAGTAATATGTAAATATTTGCTTGGTGATTGTATCAGATATTTTTTTCTATATTTAAACAGAAAATTTTATTTTTTATTTATTTTAAGAACAGCATTTTAAAACAAATGTTACATTTGAAGAAAAATAAATGCTTTTTAGACTGGAAAGTAATAATAATTTATAAAAATATAAAATTTGAATACAATTTTTCAATTATTCTGCAATTGTTGAGCTATAAAAACTGTAAAAAGTGAATTATTTTTTATCATTTGCGTATAATTTTAATTCTTAAAAATAAAAATGAATGTGTCATTACAAACATTTATCATCAGTTTTTCCAAATTTAAAATATTGCTTTTCTAAAAACATACTTTTTAAAAAGTATTTTATTTCGAAATTGTTAAAAATAATTAAAAAAAAATTAATAAGTAGAAGTCTATTATTTAAAAGACGACAAATGTAATTTTAGTTATTAATTTAAAAAAATAGTTAAAATGTTTTGAAATTTTAATAAAGATCATTAATTTTCGGGACCAGAGCTCTGTATTTCATACACATTTTGAAAAACTAAGATATTAACAGATAAATCTGGTAGATAGGAGAAAAAAATCGTTTATTAGTGACTCGAAATTTTATATCGCTCCAACTTTGATAATTAAGCTAATTAAACTTATATAACAGCTCTTTATTTATTATTTTTTTTTTTTACTTTTTCTACTTTTATTTTGCTTAATTCCTCTTTTACCGCCCAATTAATTCTCGAAAAACTGTCTTAAAGCGAGCCATCATATTTTCCACAAGCTACCGTCATATATTGAAGTTAAGTTTCTGTAAGTACAATTTTAATTGACTGGACATCAGATAAAATCACTGGTCGCGGGTTCACGAAAAGACCGGCGACGCGAAATTTTTCGTTTTTTTTTTCTTTTTTTGCGTGTCTAACACAGCAATAACAGCCATGGAAAATCCATCCCCTTGGCAGATCGCCCACGTTTGCAAACTTACATTACTCCTGATGTATGAGTGATGTGAGAAATGGAATGCTTTCAATCATCTCTTATTTAGACAAGTAAAGTGGATAAATTACTTTTGAAAATGTTTCGATATAATCACTAGTTTCCGTAACGCACCATATTACTGGATGAAAATAAAATATGTAAATATTATACTTAAAGACGTATCCACGTCTACTTATTTCAAAATGGTATTCAGCAATATATTATCGGTTTCAAACGATTCTTCAATAAATTTCTTTATGTTGTTTTTCCTACTGTTTTCTAATGTATTTGAATAATGCTTCGGTCTCTGTTAAAATTATTTTAACATTTTAATAAATTACTTAATGTTTGGCATATTTTATTGCGGCATAGTCTGTTGAAAACAAACTTTTTTGCTTCAAATATGATTTATCGAATATTTTCGAACAGAAAAATAAAGGTAAAACAGATATTCATTGAGTTGCCTCTTTTGTATGGATAATTCTTGTTAAGCTACGTTATTCTTTGTTATTGTTTAAACCATTGGCAATATACATGGCGTGTTCAAAGAGATCTTGGAAAGAATCAACAATAAAAGTGCCAAATATAAAAAATATTTTTAATATTTTTAAAAATAATCACCCTCAACTTTAATATACTTTCTCCTACCAGTAGCCGAATGGATAGCTTCACTGAACACTGGTATTTGTTCGCCGGTTTCCGCCTGACCAACGAGCAAGTCACGTGGAGTTTATCAGGTTCAAGTGTTGAACACCTAAATACGAGCCAGTTTCCCATAGAAAGTCCTCCCGGGTGACATACCTTTTGGCAGATCGCCCTTGTGTTACTTTGCCTTATTCCATGAATTCAGTCAGTCCTTTTTCTCCAATTCAGGAACCAGCTTTCAGGATCTGAACATTTTTTTCAACTCATGAATGGGCCTTATGGGTCTCCAAAACGAAAACGGTTTGGCATTGGTAGAGGTGCTAAATCGAGTGGAAGGAGGAGGAGTGCTAAAGGAGCTAAATCGAGACAAGAAAGTGGTCATAGAAGAATAGACATTGCAAGTTTAAAAGGAAAGCTCATGTAAGACAATAGAAAGAAAACTGCATTCTCGAAAGCTGATTTTTCTAAATATTTCCTGAATCGAAGAAATCGTCAGAGAAAATGTATTGATGTTCATGATGTTTATTTTGAAAAATATTAAATAAATTTTTTACATCCTAACACGTTTTTAATTTTTGAACACATTTTTTAGTTTACAATATCATTAAACCAAGGATATTCATTAAATTTTCGAAATCTGCTTCGAGTTTTAAAATTTGGTTAATTTCACTAGGTTTTATAGAATTCCCAAAACAATAGTTAACAGTAGATTTTCCGACAAGATTACATTAATCAGTTAATTTATCAGATGATCGTACTTAAAGTACTCTTATTCAACACCGTCCAGAGAAATATTTATCGATGAAAATGCGACCACAACTGGTTGTGACATTTTAGGACATGAAGAAGAGATCTCCGTAAAAAAAAAAACTTTTGACGCTAAAAGCAACGAAAAAGCTGTTTCATTTGGGTACACTTAAAATGTATGATTATCGAGAACGTATTACAAATTTGGTACCGGTACCGTTAAAGACAATAAAACTCTGCATGTGAGAAGCATCGCAGAGGATCAATTATCCGTTGAGCACGCTGTTCATCGTCTTCAGGAGTGAAGTGATTAGATAAAAACGCAACGAAGGATGATCTGCCAAGGAGAATGCCTCTCGAGAGAATTTTTTATGGATTATTGGTTCATATTTAGTTATTAGATACGTTAAGATAACCCCGAAAACTTCAGGCGACCAGCTCATTGGTGAGACTCTCACCCACGACCAATTACCAGGATTCAGTAGTTTTATCCACTCCGCCACTTGCGAGCTCTCGTCTTTAGGTTTTACACCTAAAAACTGGGAACCATATTGATTAGTATCCTCTGCATTGTGTTTGCATAGTCTCTGTACAGCATGAGTGTCTTGTAAAAACAAGTTGCTTGCAGCTCCAAAAGTGCCATAGTGGTGAGTTTTATTACTAATTTTTTAAAGGAAACGTCATCCGCATAGTCTGGAATGTCACCACGCCAAATTTGCTCGCATTTGGACTGCTAAATATCTTCCAGATAACATTGAATAGGGAGATATACGTTAATTACTATCATCCGGTACATTAGTCATGTGATGTGACCAGAATATTTATACCGAAGTTATAAACAGGGAATTTTTAATTTAACAAAATTTTATAAAGCCATATTTATCATTGAACAGCTGTAAATTACAGCATTTAATTATAAAAACAAACCAAATGGATGCTACAATTTCTTATTACGTTTATATTTGACGAACAAATTGCTTTATTTCAAATTAGAAAATTGTTTGTAATCATTTGTTTAATGCAATAACAAAACTAATTTCATTAACGAAAGCTTAGAAATAAAGGATATGGACTAAAAAACGTAACGAATTATTATTGTTTGGACATGTGTTAAGTTATTATTGCATTTAAAGTTAACTCCTACATTAACAAGCATTTTTATCGTTAGTAGACTTGCTTTTATGACTCATATAAATTTTCTATTATGACTGTAAATGCTAAGAATATAAGTTTAAAAAATCATATTCTTTGCTGCTCATCTCTGTAAGTTATTTTATATTTAAAATTGTGTTTCCAAGAACATAGTCTCGGTTTACGATGCGTGCCGAGCGGATAAAATTGCCGACAACTGGTCGTGGGTTCGCACCTGATAACAAGATGGCCTGCGTGGAGTCTTCCGGGATTCTTACGTGTCGAACACTTTAAACGTGATGCAGTTCATTATATTTATAATAATTTTATATGTATTTTGTGCATGAACATTCGATACAAGAAAGTAGAATATTTAATGCAACGTAGAGTATATAGAAAGTGATTTTTTAAAAAAATATTTAAAGAATATGTGCTATTTGTTTAAGATATTTTACATATTTTTATTTTTTCAAAAATATGTTTTGAGTATGTATCGAATTGTTCGGATGATAAGAAAGTGATGGTTCTTTCCATTCGAACGAGTGTTTAACGGAAGGATAATGGACCGAGATATTCAAAAGGGAATCAATCGAATATTTTTTTTTTCTGCTACAAAATAATAAAAATTTACTATATAAAATGGATTAATGAACTATCATCTTTTACATCATCATGAATGTAATATTTTCATATAACTGTTTCGGAAATCGTGCTTCCATAAAATTAATTATTTTAAATTATAATGAAATTTGAAACAATCTGCAAGAAATTTGAAATAATTAGTCAAAAATATTAACGCGTGAGACGAGTATATTAATTCATATTATTAAATTACTAAAAAACTACAGAAAAATATATAGCTAACTATTTTCAGTGCGAAAAGATAAGATTGATGAAATAAGTCAACGCAAGACTTGGGGATCCATGTCTCTCGGAAGAACTTATAATCTGGTCCCTGTTTAGGTGTTAGACACGTGAAGACAACCCAGAAAACTCCACCTAGCCAGCCTATTATGCAAGCGCGAACCCGCGACCTACTACCAATGTTCAGTGGTTTTATACATTCGGGCACTGTTGGGCTAAACGAAAGTATTTATTCAATTTTCAGAAAGATTTTCTAAACAAAAAACATCTTGTAACAACTACACACGTTTATGCTTAAACTCTTTCATTTCGAGATTATTCAGTTAAGTTTTGACTATGTAAATGAGCACACTGAGCAGCAAGCGTTCTTTATTTTCTGCGATCTTTCGCGACAGAATTTGCATTTGGGGAAAATGCAAATTAGGTCAAGTAAGACCGTAGGAGATGAAGAAATCTTGCTGTTTTTGCTCCTCTCACTTAATATTAATGTGGGTTTTGTCTTTCAATATATAGCACTAAGTTTTATTTGGCCTTTCCAACACGAAGTAGAGCAGTCTTTGTAATGCAGTCTTAGTATGCCTATGACTTGGTAAATGTAGACATATGCATCCTTTGCGTTGTAATCTTTTTAATCCACATTTCTGTAAAACTTCATCGTTTGTAATGTGGTCGCAGTAACTGACTTTAAGGATTTTACGTCTACACCACTACACGTCAATATGATTCATAAATTGATGAAGACTGGAAATATTCTAATTATAATAAAACTAATTAATGATGGATAGCAAATATTTCTAATAACAAATAAAATTTATTATATTAATTTGAATTTTAAACTAATGACCGCATGGCCGGGGCAGATATGGCGTCAGTCTTCTGCTCTGGACGAATAGAATCGAATTTGACAAGAAATGCCTCAAAATTTTTTCATGGGTGATCAGTTTCGAAAATGTCAGGTTCTGTCTTCACCATCCGGTCGCTCCCAATTTGGACCTGGCCGAACCCGCTATGGTTATGGAAAAAAGACCCTCTTACTGTCCATAGGCTGGGAAGAGCCAAAATAAAAAAACGAATTTAAATTTTAAAATGATTGTAAAGTATAGCCTGAAGAGGAAAGTAGGATATATGGGATAAGGCAAAACAACACATGGCACATCTGCAAAAAGCATCTCTTTGACACATCACTTTCATAGAAAGTCCTCCCAAGTAAACTGCCCCTATTTAGGTGTTAGACACGTGAAGAAAATCCTGAAAACATCACGTGGCCACCCGTTGGTGAGGCATGAACCCGCGACCAACTCTACCAGCGTTCTGTGGTTTATCCACTCGGAGGAATTTGAGGAAAGTAAACAACTTGTTTACTTTCAATCATACCAGCTATATATAAATTCATGATGTTTTCTACCCAACCACGAGGTATTGTAAACAGTACACAATATTTTGAATTTCGAAAAATGAAGTCTTTAATAATAAATTTTACAAAAAATAAAAAATTAAATTGATAAGTACAATAGCACAAATACAATTTAACTAAATATTTATATTATAGAATTTAATAAAATATTAAAATTCAGTTAAAAACAGTTTTTTTTTTCAATTTTTAAATTGTATTTGAACAACATTTAAGCTACATTTCCATATCGATTTCGTTTATTTTCTCTATCCTCTTCTCTAAGATGGACAATTTCCTGAGGAAGATCTAAGATTACTTTTTGAACAGAGCAGTCAGAAATTTCCTTTTTCTTTATATATTTCTTTTCCCCTATTTCTAGTGTCTGTAACAAAACAAGTTGGTCCAAATGACTCGTTTTTGTTCAAACTGTCACCAGAGGTTCATCGTTCATCTGCACTGACCTCCCGCTGATATTATCAACCAATCAGAACGAACGTTATTGATCTTGCTCGCGGCCTTGTGCCAACTTATCGGCCTACTTACTAACTACATTTAGGTTGATTTTTCTTATTTTTTCTTATGAATTTTCGTTCTCCAGAAGTTATTTCTATACTTGAAAAGTTTTGTAAACTTCATTAAATTATTATTTCTTTTAAAGTCATTAAAATGACTTTCTTCAGCTTTAAAGCTTATAATTTCACCATTAAGTTTTTAATTATAATCAAGTGATAGTTTGTTTAATGATGTATAAACTTTAAAAACGATAATAAAGTATTTTTATATAACTAAAACAACCAAATGTTCTTAGAATTAACTAATTTTTTCTTAATATATTCTAGTTTTTTCATATATTAACATTTAAGTTTCGTAAATAAGAATTTCTGTCTAACCGTACTGTTCACACTTTAAACCCTTCTGCACCAAATTTTCCATCGTTACTTTCTAGGACTCTGCGGAAAATATAAGCCACAGTACCATAAACCGCACCCCTTCCACCTGAAATCAAGGAAGAGGTATAATATAATAAATTATACAGACAAATTATTGTTAAGACTTACATAATGTATTTAAAAAATAAAAATAATAATTAAAATTCTTCCAAATTTATTAATAAAGATTTCATTCCTTTAATAACTTATTAACTCGATAAAAATCTAACTTGTTATCCATATATTAATTTAAACCTTCATTATAAATGTCCTGTCTGTAGGTCCTTTCATTTCTATAGCAATTTCTACTTTTCTTCTTGTCTTTATCTCACTCTGTCATTGCTGTCTTTTTCTATAACTGTTCATATTTGACATCTAACATCATTCTTCTTCATCCACGCCTCCTCCTCTTCTTCTTCTGTAATTCTGACAATTGACTCCCCTGTAGTATGTAATTTATCTTATTTTGTTTGTCTCATAATTTGATTGTTAATAGTCTGTTCGATCTCTTACCCAAAATGTTACGTAAATGTGCTTCAGAAAACCAAGAAAAGTGTGTCTATAATGTGACATTATTGTTAATGACTAGATTATATTAGACACGTGAAGAAAACCGGAAAACTCGACTCGACCAGCACGTTGACGAGTCGCAAACCCGCGACTTCACCAACGTGTTTACTAGTTTTACATAACCAGACGGCTATTGGTGGGCTAAATGTTCTAGAAGTGAACCAAATATTTTCGAAATAAAGTTTCAGTTTGCCTATTGGAGGAGTTTTGCGCTAATAATCACGAAAGAGGTGTGAATAATTTGACGAATATACTGATATTTTTCGTGAGGAAACTGAAGTCCTAGATATAAAGAGATCAGTCAATCAGAATCAATTAGGTAAGAAGAATATGGCAAGATATTGTTAAAAAGTTGGCAAATTGCCTCTTGTTCTCGATTCGGATTGTCACGATCGTCGAGATTATCTTTTTTTTTTTTTTTCCTGTTAAACTCTGTTTCCACACTATTGACTGCTAAGTATCATTGCAGAGTCTGACAAGTTTAGAATCACGATTTAAAAATCTTCCTGTCTATAAACTGGTTTTAATTTTTTATCATAATGGAATGTAAATCGAAACAAATTTTATTCTAAACTGATTTATTAAAGTATGAAACAAAACGTGATTTGAATAAATGGCGAGCAGAGAAATAAAATTATGAATTTAGAAAGTTCATAATTTTTAATTCTAAATTATTTTTCTGATATAAAATTGCCTCGGTTTTCTTACATGCAAGTTAGAAAGAAAATTTTAGATAGAAGCAATAAGCAATTTATGTTAAAATATGCAAATATATGCAGAGATTCAGTAATAGATGGCTACTATTTTACATATATAATCAATTGTGATCTGGATAGATTAAGTCAGAATAAAACTTCCGGGATAACTTAAAAACAAAAATCTAATGGCAACCGCTTTCTCTACGGGATCTATCATTATTACCAATAAAAACAAGAAACAATGTAAATTTCATGACATAAGCCGAAAAATTATTGTTTTTTCTCTTGCCTTTACGTTCGCTATCGTCATCCAAATGGAAGAAAAAATAGAAAAAAAAACAAGATAATATTGAACTCGGAATACTGAAAAGCAAAGAATAGGATTTTAGCGTGCAGAAACAAAGATGAAAGCGTTAATTCCTTTGCTGCTGCCGAGAAAGCCTATCAAAATGATTACTTTTAATGATATCAAGAGCGCATTTAGGTGGCAAGCAACTAAGTAAGCAAGACAATTACATAGTTTGTTTTATATGAAACGGACCCTGTCATTGGATGGCTTACTTAGCTGCTTGCCATCTAGATGCGCCTCAAGTTGACTTAAACTAATGAGATTACTATGTCTTATATCGAACTGGAAGTTGACCTATTTATTAATAACTCGTCAAAAATTCTTAATATAAAAACTACAATATTATACAATAAATTCGAATTACTAACTGTAAAAATGCGAATATTCTATAATTTAATTTATAAAATTCGAAAAATATATATTCGAATAATTGTCTTAAAGATTTTCAGGATAAACCATATTATTATGAATTATTAGAGCTATTTACTACATCTGAAATGCCATATATATATATATATATATATATATATTTTTTTTTCTAGTGACTAAACCTCTTCTGTTCTTAAAGTCCGAGCAGTATATTAACATTTCTTACAACTTAGAACAACAGAAAATGAATAGGTCTTTAACTTGATCCAGTAGCGTAATTAGAATCCTTCGGACTTCCTCTCTCCCTATTAGAAGGGGGCCGAGTTAGAACGTGTAACCTGCTTTCATTCCTGTACCGCTGTATAGATAGTCTCTAGCGCTGTGGTTGAAACTCTTAAATATTCTATACACATGTGTTCACGTGCGTTTGTCACATTCAAACTTTTTCCTTTACTTATTTAATTTTTTTTATATGTTTACTTACAAAGGTAATGGGATTCCACCCACCAGTGGCGGAGTGGTTAAGACCACCGAGTACTGGTTGCGGGTTTGCGCCCGATCATCGAGCTGGCCAAGCGCAATTTTTCGAGTTTTCTTCACCTTAATAACGCATCAATAGGGGCCAGTTATCCATAGAAAGTCCTTCCGAGAGGACTTTCTACGGATAACTGGCCCCTATTGTCCCTTGGTAAATCGTCTTTGTTTTCCCCATCAATTTAATCTAATTGGAAGAACATCCATCATTTCAGTTCATCTACCCTTTATGAATAACACTAGCTTTGATAAATATATTTCTTGTCATTTCTTAAATATAGGCTTACATATTATCTGATATTTTTGCTAAATATTTGTAATACATTACTGTATAAATTTCAATTATTTTTTCAATCGTTAAATCGAATTTCATAAATTGAGAGTATTAACACTATATTTACAAACATTTTAAACTAACAGATTTTATCGTTTATTATATGCAAACATAAATTTTAAGGAAAGATTTTAAAAATAAACTAAATTCATTATATAATTAAATTAAACGTCGGCAATAACTTTATTAAAATAATATATTTTGCAACCCAATATTGAATTAGTTTAGATTTTATGTAAATTTTTTTTTAAATTCAATTAAAAGTTTTAATAATTAGGAAATGTTTTTAACAAAGTATCAGTGTAATTTTTTTGGCAAAAATTGATTTTTTCTCTTTTCTTCTTCACTTTTTACACAACAGCTTACAGCTCAATGCCCATGTCGAAAGAAATTTGTTTAAGAATTCATTACTAAAGTTTCAAAATACTAATTCTAGCCTCATAAATTATATATATATATATATATATATATTTATATATAAAACGAAAATTTTATAAACTATTGATAAAATTAAAAATTCATTATTCAACAGAAAACTTCGCTTGCAAATATTCCAGGAAAAAAAATTAAAATTTATAAAATAATTCAACGCATACTAAATGATCGCAACACGTGAGCGATCTATCAAGGGGGTGCTTTCCGGGAGAACTTTCTACAGGAAACTATCCCATATTTAGCTGTTAGACACGTGAAGAAAACTTGGTAAACTCTACGTAGCCACTTTGTTGGTTAGGCACGAACCCACAACTAACTACCAGTGTTTAGTACCACTGAACTACTGGCGGACACCAAAAACTGCTATATACTTTGTTTAGTACAAAATTTTTCGAGATATATAAAACAACGACTTTTTAAATAAATATTTTAAAAATAATTAACATCAATAAATAATATAACTGCTAATCAGAAGCTTTCTAATTACTTATAAAGTTTATTAATTGCACGCTTCAAATAAGTTAAATTTACAATGAAAATAGATTATATAGACATTTTTTATATTTTAGTTTATTTCTTGAAATAAGAATTCTTCAATAAATTAAATTTTCGGGGGGTGGTCCGTCCGGATATGTCGGTCCCCTTCCCTCACCACCCGGCCGCCCCATTGTGGGCCTGGCCGAATCCATAATGGGCTTGCTATAAGAGGCCCTCTTAGTGCCCACAGGGCGGAAAGAGTTACAAAAAAAAAAAAAAAAAAAAAAAAAAACATATCATTAGAAGCGAGAGGTTAAACACTGTATAAAATGACGAAATTATGAGTTACAGAATTGGTTTTTATATTTATTTATAGCAAAACACATCAAGTTGGTTTCACGTGGTGCAGAAATGTCGCATTGATTGAGGAAGACGAGATATTCCTGGACAACGTTATCTTCGGTAATGAATCTACATTTCATTTCAGTGGATTTGCGACAATTTCAGGATTATTGGACGAACCGAGGCCGATAGCGTAGGCCAGATTTGACACTTTCCGATTTTTTCTTGATCAAATATCTAATGTTTATTTCATTCTTACTTGTAAATCCCGCTGAGCTCAAAACTCCTATCACCATAGCAATTACCGAAGTGACAACATATATTCTGCTTCGAACTTGGCAAGAAATTGAAATCCGGTGTGATGTTTGATGTATGAGAAATGGCGTACACATCGAATCAAAATGACTGTTCGAGGTAAAACTTGATGTGTTTTGTCAGAAATTATGCCTTAACCAATTAAGTATGTCTTCTGACTAAAATTCTATATTATAGAGTTCTTTTTGAACCATCCTGTAGAATGATGGTTGTTTTTTTTTTTATACTTTTTTATGCTACCGAAATAGCCGATCAAATGCATCTTATGCAAAACTATTGTGATTAGCAGACAAAAATTTCTATTTTTATTGATAATTTAAATAAATCAACTTATTCTTACTTATGATTTTACTTGAACAGCTGGCTGAAGTGGTTTAGGTATTAGTCTACCTTTCTGGGAATCCGGAATCAAATTTGGTTAATCGAAAAATCCCAGGAATTTTTCTTGGGTTAGTCAATCCCGTATCTGTCGAGTCCAGTCCTGAACAATACCTCGTTGTTACCTCACTGTCTTTCACCCGGCTGCCCCATTGTGGGCTTGACCGACCCTCCTCTGTGTCTAAGAAAGGTCGTCTAAGAAAGTAGAGACAGGGCAGAAACAGTAAAAAGAAAAACACATTCTTCAATTGGTCCGTCCGGATATATCGGTCCCCGTATCTCGCCACCCGGCCGCCCCATTGTGAGCCTGGCCGAACCATAATAAACTTGCTAAAAGAGGCCCTGTTAGAGCCCACAAGACGGAAAGAGTTTTAAAAATATATATATTCTTCAATTCTTTACTTACGAACCATGCGATCTGGACCCCAAAACTTGTCGTAGTTAGTGCGGGTCTTGTATCATTCTGTGTTCCTCGCTCATATTAGCCGATCTTATTGAGTGATAATTCCCTTGTGATGACGAAAGTTTTATATGATGGTGTCGCGAATAAACAAATTAATTACCGTTTCACAACGAAATTGGCGCGGATAACGCGCTCTGAGAAACATGGGTTCGAACAAGAGTCGAATCTTTAGTAATTGTCATTAGTTTAGTTCCGTCCTTCAACATTTGGTTGTCCCAATTGTGAACCTGGCTGAATCCTGTTATTATGAGTTGATTGCTTGTTTTTATGGGATACGACAACGCAACACATGGGCGATAGGCTAAGAGTAATCGCGACAAATTTAATTGCATTAAAAAGTCGAAATTTTTGGAATAAAACAACATTTTAATTGTTTTATGTTAAAAATTTCGAAAGTTGAAGATTTAGCATCATTATGCTAATTCCGTGCTTTGGAGAGAACATAATTCAAGCATTAATTGATCTTTTTCTAACAGCCGAAGATATATAATTATTCTAATATTGTACAATCGAAAGTACTTCAAAAATCTTATTGACTCGAGCGGATGCCATAAAATGATTTAAATATAAAAACTGTATTGAATAATTCATAAAAGAAGTTAATTCTACATAAAATTTGAAGCATATAATAACTTGAAAAGCAAATCGATGAGAGCATTTTCAATTTCCAAAGTAACAACCTTCTTCGTATTTCAATTTCCTTTTTATTTTCAACGTTATTTTATACAATAAAAACCATTTTTACTATTCGAATATTAATACTTTTTCAAAGTATGGCTGATATATCGATTTAATCAAAATGATAATTTGAAGGGACTAAATGGATAAAACAACTGAACACTAGTAGTCAATCGCGTATTTGAACTTATCAACTGGCTGGCTGCGTAGAATTTTTCGGGTTTTTTCCATGCATCAATCACCTAATTAGGGCCAATTTACCATAGAAAATCCCCGGGAGGCACCCCGTTTACAGGTTGCCCTCGAGTTGCAGGCATTGCCTTATCCCATCAATTTAGTTATCCATATTTCGGATAACTATCCATATTTCATGATAAGTATCTATCTAGACTATCATATTTATAAATTTTCTCAAATAGCTACATTTCAGCTAGTTTTTCAACAAAATACTCAATACAATATCCTAGAGTCTTAAAGATACAGCTACAAGAATTCTATCTTAAAAGTAGATTTATTGTTATTTTTATTGTTTTACGTCCCTTTTCAATTATAAACTTTATAAAAAAAAATCGAGTAGAATTCTATCATTTAAGGATCTTAAGGCCAAAGTCGGATTCCTCTAAAGCATCTTTTGGGGAATAGGATCTTGGGGAAGTTGGAGCAATTCCGAATGGCTATCCCTTGTCGTTCCCAAGACATTATCTTCATAACTTGGAGTTATGGACTAATCTTTCTAAAATCTCATATAGTTCTGTGCTTTGTTGTCGAAATGTAACACGAATCGATCAATTTTTTGCATCCAGGGAATCTGATATATCATAAATATACCACTATTTTTAGTATACTGAAATTTTATATTGCAAACTTCCGTTTACATTTTAGACTTGTGTAAAGTAATAAAAATCTACTCTTAAATTATTATATGTTTAAAAAATTATTTTAATTTTTATTTACTCGATAAAACTCATTAGAATTTTGTTGTGGTTAATTGAAATCGCATTAACGCTTTAAGAATATTCTCAAGAAACAAACTTGTAAAACTGCAATTATCTTGTAGGAAATTATTTATTTTCGTGAAAAATTAATCAGGAAAAAAGTTATTAAAATGGAAGGTAATGAGTTTATTTATTAACTACAAGCAGAATGAAATAAATAAAAACGAAAATAAAAGTTTCAAAAACAACACTCACCGAAATTAATTGCATGTTGCCATAATCCATTTCATTATTTAATTAAAATTAGTTTTTAATTGCTTAGTTTTAATTAATTTCATCTAATAAGTGTGCATTACTAATTACTTCTATACAAGATACAATATTAATTCCAATGTATTGTTAACTGTTCGATTTCGATCTAAATTAATGTCTGTCCTGTGAGCATTAACAGGGCTGTTCTTACTATATCCAACGCTGGGGTGGTGAAGAATGGAGGTGGAGCGTCGACATATTCGAAAGTTGCAGGAATGAAGCTGCTCGCTCGGATTCGAACCCGAGCTCTCCACAATTAAAGGCTGACGCTTTAAACGCCACGGCAGTTTGCTTTAATAGTAGATTGAATTTATACATTTATAAATGTCTTAAGTTAGTATAGGCCTAGATGCTCTTATTTCTTACATAGAAATCTATGTAAGTTATAATAATTATACAGTCGAACCTTTAATAATGGCCACGGAATCGCTCATAAATTACATAACGTTATTTTTATACTTTTCAACTTATTTTTATGTAAGTTTCATAACTCTGTCTTAAATATCCACCCCCAAAATTATGTAATGTACTGTACATCTTCGGTCGATCCCTTTAATTTTACTAAGGAATAATACACAGCACTGGGTATCCTTATAATACTCCTTGTAATGCATTGTAACGATTACCAGCATACCCATTTACTCATATCTGCGTAACATAATTTACAGAAGTCTCCACAGTCACCTCTAAACAGCGGCCATTTTTCAGAAACATTTTTTAAAAAATGCATACAAAATAATCTATAAACAACGCCACTTTTTTTCCTTCAGTGGCCGTTGTTCACGGTTTGTCTATGTTTAATTACCAAAAGTTTTTCTTCTTTCTGTGCTATTAACACGTAATTTTTGCTTCGTAATTCAAGTTTTTAACCCACGCAGTTCTGATTTTGACAATTTTTTAAAATTTAATGAATAAATTAAATTAAAATGATTTAAAATTATAATATTTATTAACTCGTTACATAATAAAAGAAACTCTTCGATCTTTTTAAAAGTTTAGTGTCATTTTAATTGATATAAAATAAGTAACTATTTTTTTCAATTTACAATAAATTTTATTTATGTCTACACCGTTTCATGGAAGTAAAAAATATACTCTTCTGTGTTTACAATAGTTGTTACTTATTCCTTTTCTGTACACCATTCTTTTCTTTATTCCCAGGATAAGTCAAAGAACACTTCATTCATATTTATCAAAAGTTTATATGCTTTACTGAAGTCTACGAGTTTCAATGTCTTCCGTGAGGATTAAGTAAATGCTTTCAAAGATTGAATTCTTTATTTAACAAATATTTATGCTTTTATTTTCAAAAATTTTAAGACTTTTCTCAATGGATCTAAATTATAAATCTCTTAAATTTGAAATTAAGGATACTTTTATCGATAGAAATCGTTGATAAAGCATATAATATTGATTTATTTCATGGGATGCTTATTAAAAATTACTATTATGCAAATAGTTTATAAATTTAATAGTTAATTTTTAAGGGTTGAGTTGGGTTAAAGTAATAAGAAAACGCAATACTTGGACGATCTGCCAAGATAAATGACTGGGTGACTTCTGGAGGACTTCTATGTGTATGTAGGTGTTAGACACGCGAAGAAAATTCCGCGCGGACAACCCGTTGTAAAGCGCAAACCCGCGACTAACTCCTCGTATTCAGTTCTTTTATCCACTGGCAGGCGTTTAGAAATAGAAAAAAATTATTTATACTGTGTAACTTAATGCAATTTGTTACATTCTTTTGGGAAATTCAGTTCTGTGCATTTAATATGTGATAGGAAACAAACTACGACACAGGAAAATGATAAAAATGTGGTAAATTTATTTCAATCTCATGAATATTTAAAAATAATTCTGTGTAAATTGTTGTTGAATATTCATTAGAACATAATGGTATGTTTTGTTATGAAAATTATGAGCTAATTCAATTTAGATTCTTGAAGTTTGTATGTAGAATAATTATCTCTAACGTCAATTTCCAAATTGTTATAAAATATTTATAATACTAAATAGTGAATTTTAGAAAGTTCTTACAAAAATAAATTAATAAATTAAACATTAAATTAATGTGAATTTATAAAAATATTTTGTATAAAGTTAATTTTTATAGCTATTATTAATATACTACTATGTTCAAGGTAGATAGGGGTGACCAAAGCTCGTGCCCCTGTCGTTTTCCAGAGAAAGTTACTCAATGCCTTAGAATTACTTTAGTCACCTAATCTCACCTAATTAAAGTCATGCGGTATGTTTTTTATTATATTTATTTTTATTTTATTAAAGCAACAAAACTGATTTTTTTAGCATCTGGAGGTGCTGCAGCACCATAAACACCCCCGAATACGCCATTGATTCTTGTCATAATTAAAAATTTATACTCTCAATTTTCAGACACTTTTATAAAAATATTTGAAGTTTCCAGTCACTGCTATTATTGAACACCGCTTAATTTCTTTGTATTATTAACAACGAATCCTAGTATAGGCAAAATGCATATAATGCATTGAATAAGCTTACCAGAAATCATTATCAGATAGACCTATTATTACATTTCAAACGAATGCATAAGATTTCCTTCCGTGTGCCTACTAGTGACCAAGTGGATAAAAGCACTACACACTAATAGCTGGTCACAGGTTTACTTCACGTGTCTAACGCCTAAATAGAGGCCAGTTTCTCACAGATATATAAACATGGGCCTTAAATTTTCTTTATAAATGTTGTATTCATAATTTAAGATTTTTATGCCATCAGGTCTGCTTTATATTTTTTAACCCCATGTTTTAATTTTTTATCAGTTTCAGCCATGTAAACTTTTTATCTTCGCAATTACACGAGATTAAGTATACGACACCTGCTCCTTCAATTTATTTATGTCAAATTTTTTCTGTTTACTCTTAGTTACTCTCTATTTTAAACTTTGTTGTGTAAAGGAGTCAATGTCCGATCATTAATTCTTGTTTTGGGGCGTTATTTTTATTTTGTTCTTTTCTTTTTCTTGGTTTCTTTTTTTTGTTGTTACGGACAAACTCCCAAGCACCAATGACCAAAAGAACAAAAAAACGAAAATTTTTAACTTAGTTTGCATCGTTGCCCGATCCTGGAACATCATCCTATGTAAATTAGACAGTGCGGAGCTACACTGGATGAACAATTAAAAGCGGAACAGCCAGGACCAAAAGGAGAGAGAGCTTCAGGTGACCAAGGTGGTAAACGTCAGTGATAAGTTCGAGGAAACTGTGTTTGGCTGTACACTATTTATAGCTTGAGGAGGAGATAAAACGTTTTCTTTATTATGAGAAAGCTGTACAAGATTTTGATATTGTCTGTGGTTTATGGAAATTATTAGTTTTAAATAAAGTCCTGGTCTGGTACTTGCCTCATTATTATGTAACCTATTGTTGTTTCCGAAAACGGTTTCTTCCAGTTATGTAACTCACCGTTTTCGGAAACAACTAAGTTAAAAATTTTCGTTTTTTTTTTTGTTCTTTTGGTCATTGGTGCTTGGGAGTTTGTCCGTAACAACAAAAAAAAGGAACCAAGAAAAAGAAAAGAACAAAATAAAAATAACGCCCCAAAACAAGAATTAATGATCGGACATTGACTCCTTTACACCCCTCCCCTCTTAAAAAAAAAAGAAATACTGGATATTTCTTTTATAGGGTTTGAAAAATATTATATACCAGTAAGGGTGCCCGTCCTGGTGCCGTAATATTGGTAATAAAGCTGTTGTTGTAGATATTTGTCGATGAGGAGATTTACAGTACAGTTTGAGTAATCTGCATGTTATCTCATCAATCCCAACTTTTTGGATTCAATTTCATAAATTAATAACCTCCTGAACATACCTGAAGGAATATTATATTAAATTTATTAAAAGCATTTTTTAATTTTCCATTTTCTTTTTATTTTGTTGTTATTGTCGTTCTATTGCATATCTCTTTATATTCCTTATTAAACACATTTTTTCTTATATTATTTGGTGCATAAAAATGTTAATTACTTTGAACACTTTGCATTATTTTATATTTTTGAAAAAGTCATTAACACCATTTACATTACTATTAACATTTAAATGTAAAAAAGTATACATTCTGATTCAAATTTTTAATCAGAACATCAACATACAACTTGTAAGCCTATTATTTCTTTATTAGTTGCTAATTAATTGTCAAAGCCTTTCAAATATTACTATCCACGTTTAGGCTTGTTATTCTATCCTTACTAATCCTATCCTTTTGAAATTGGATTAAATTAATGAGGACATGGGCAATATGCAAGCGGAATTCTTCTCAGCAGGACTTTCCATGAAAAACTTGCCCTATTTAAGTATCACACACGTAAAATAATCTCCAGAAAACTCCATGTACTTACAATTAGTCTGTTGGACAGGGGCATACCTACGACTAAGTATAAATGTTCAGTGATTTTATCCACTCGGCTAGTAGCAAGGCTCGTCAATTTTCGGGAATTAAAACTGTTCTTGTAGTCTAAAATTATTGCTATTGTAAACAAATTCTATTATTTTAAATATTTCTGCGTACTAATTCTGTTACATGTTTCTTGAACTATATATGTAATAGAGAATATGCTTACTGCATCCAAACTTGTAAATTGATAAGAATTTTTTAGTTTAATTTCTTTTAATTGGTTTATTACTTTGTCACAGATTTTACTGAAAAAATCGACTAACACTTTAATTGAATTTTTATAAGAATTTCGAAATTATGTAATAGTGTAAATTCAAAACCGATCAACGGTACTATTTCTTATATTTAATTTTGGTGTTCTATTATTTTGATTCGTCTAAATAGATTGCTTTGTATCCCTATGCATTACTTTATTTCTTTCCAATTTAATTCTTTGCAAATCTTTATAAATAAATGCATAAGGATCTGCCGCTAACATTTTAAATTTAGTATTATATTTTTATCCTATTTTCTTTTCTTTTAACCAATCTTCTGTTACTGAAACGACTCGCTTGCACTTACCTTCTTGAACAATAATTAAATTATTTTGTTGTAAAAATGACTTAACTTTTAAAACTTTCAAATTAAATAAGTGTAAGGCTGTATTTACAATGATTTTTTGGTGTTTTTGATCGATATTAAAGTATTTTTCTAATTTATTTTTTATTTCTAGTTCTAAATTATTTATTTCTTTACAAGTTTTATATAGTTTTGAACAAATCTTATCAAGTGTTGCTATTATATTTAATGCTTTATGGCAATTTACGGCATTAAACTCTAAATCTCTAGACAAAACTCCTAAAATATCTCGAGCAATATGTCCATTTGATTTATTTACAATAATATTATTTAACCATTCTTCCATTCGAATAGTAGTTAGAAAATTAAACTCCAGATTTAATTTACTACATATATGGTTACTATCCATGGTTTATTACAGCTCACCAGCGGAAGAGTGGATGAAATCTCTGGTAGCTGGGTGCTGGTTCGTTTTCTTCACGTGTCTTACACCTCAGTTTCCCATAGAAAGTCTTTCAGGAAGGTAACTTCCTTAACGGATCTCCCCTACGTACTACGTTGTTCATCAAACCAGTTCAGCTCATGTTTTATTACAATTAATCTGTTTTTTTTCTTTATACCAGTATATGTATATTTTACTACACCATTTAATATATTCTTATTTATTTAACTTGCTTTCTAGGTATCATTTTTTCCAAACGTTTCATATACAGAAGTGCTTAACCATTTACTTTTTCTTATGTGCACTTTCATCATAATTCCATAATGGCTATGTGAATAAAATCACCGAAAAATGGATGCAGGTTCGCTCCTGGCCAACGGGTAGTCCACGGGGAATTTTCTGGATTTTCTACACGTATATAACACCTAAATAGAAGTCCGTTTCCCAGAGAAAGTCCTCCCGGAAGGCACACTTTTGGCACATCGCCCAAATGTTGCGTTGTTTTATTCTATCAATCCAATCCATCACGATCCAATGTCAATCTTTCAATATTCTTTAAAAATTTAGTTTAAATGATGGTGGCCTTTCACACCGTAGATAATAAGATGGGAAGATGGGCCTAAAAAATGCCCTCTTATTATTCACAGAGATGAGAAACAAAAATAAAAGAAATGTAGTTTATACACTTCAAATAAATTGAGTTTAATTAAAAATATACGCTTTCAGTTAGAATTACTTGATTTCAACTAATGTGTGCGTAATATCAGATAAGTAAAGAACAAAAATTAATTTGTTATTAAAAATGGCATATTTAATTTAAGATTGAAATATTAATTAATTAATTGTCATAATACATAAGAGAATTATAAATGTGAATTATGTTAAATTATTTAAAATGAATGAAAAAATGTTATTATTTGGAGTACTTTTCGTTAATAATGTTTATAGAAATTCTGTACGTTTCTGATGCTTTATAAAAGTGATCGCGAGGAGGCAATTTGCTTTTTGATGAATACAGAAGAGAACAAAATTAATTTTAAATGTTTCAATCAAATAAAATATAGCTCTTTATCTAGCAGAAGCATTAGAGCAATAAAAGTCTTTATAAGTATTCAATATTCAAGCCCAGAAAATGATGTACAAGATTCTGTTTGTTTGGAATTTGTTGAAACTTCATTCTAAACGTTGCTAATTTAAATATCACGTTATAATTGTATTAATATTTCTGAATATTTAAATACAATTGTAACGTGATATTTAAATTAGCAATTAAATGGAATTTGTTGAAACTTCATTCGAAACGAATGAAGTTTCAACAAATTCCAAACAAACAGAATCTTGTACATCATTTTCTGGGCTTGAATATTGAATACTTATTTTGTGGTGAATGATGAAGGTTTTTTCTTTTTCCTGAAGACAATAAGAGAGCATTTTAATAATACCCATCAAAGGTTTGGCCAGATCTAAAATAGAGCAGTGGGGACACGGAGGAAGAGCTTAACATATCAAGGATAGATCGTTCGTGCAAAATCATTGAGATTCCTAACACGGACTCGAACTTATGTCATCAGAGCGACAAACTGACGCATTTATCGCCTCGATTATCTGGCTATCTAAAAAATATTGTTAGAAAGCACACGCACTTTATTGTAGAACTTTCTTGCATATTTTTCTGGCGATCTGGCGATATTTTTCCAGGAGGACTTTCTGTGGAAAAACTATTCCTATTTACATGTTAGACACATGGAGAAAACCGGAAAACTCCATGCAATCAACCCGTTGGACAGGTACGAACTGACAACCATCTAATATTGTTCAGTGGTTTTAATCCACTCAAGGATAGATATAGATGTGTTTATTTTCTGTCTTTTAAACATATAATAAATTATCGTTATTGTGAGGGGAGAAACCAACGTCAATACTGTTTATATGGTCCTGATTTACATGTTCTGGAAAAGTTTCGAAGCTATTATGTGATTTAATTTGACTTATTCATTATAATTTGGAAAGGGAAAACAACTGAACACAGATAAACGATTTTGGTATTAAAAATCCATTATTTTCTAACGATGGAACTTATCGATTTTCGAGAACGATCTATTACTGAAAATGAAAGTAATTAACATTTTGCATCTCTGTTCATTTCAGTATATCACGAACTGTATTACTTTCTCTTACATTTGGACTAGTTACAAAGAATATTCTGTTAATTAATGTTTTTTTAAATCCCTATTATTATATCAAAATTGTTTTAATCAATCATAAAACTAAGAATCGTTTTAGCACTTCCCATTTTAAAAGTGTCTTCCTCCGGTCTTCTCAGAGGTCGAGAGAGACTCGTGTCACTTTCCCTTTTGATGATCCTAATACAGATATCATTTAAACTATTTTTACAACTTTATATTATATTTTTTAAATAATAAAATTTGAGAAAAACTTAAAGAAATGCATGAGAAATGCAATGCAATGCAATGATAATTCTTAATAGATATTTTTAAGGCCTCTGTTAAATTGAGGTCTGGCCAAATGAACCTACTTGCCTTCCTGTGATAAGTTCGGTCTTTCTGATGTTTATTAAATTAGGAAAATTTAGAAAAATATTAATTTTTAATTTAATTTATAACTTAATTTATATTTAAAATTTGGATTTATAATTAAAAATATAAAAATTCGAATATTTCTATAATTTAACGTTATTTGTTATAATTATTATTATTTTTTAAATTTCTGTCTTGTGGTTTTGACTTTAATTTAGGCTAAGAGGGCTTGTTAAATCATACCCGTCATGAGTTTGGCTGGGCTACAATGGAGCGACTGGTGGTAAGGGATCGGGCCTGACACCTGGGACAGTCCACCCCCGAAAATTTCTTGGTGTTCTTAGCAATGAGGCCCTTCTACATAATTTTACGATATCATAAACTAATAACGTTAAATTTTAGCTGTAACATTTATAAATTACTAGCTGACCCGGCCACACGTTGCTGTGGCTCAAAATGTATCTATTATAAATGTATAACACTTCCCCCGTGAGGGGAATTTCAAAAAATCCTTTCTCAGTGTACATTCTCTTGACGTACCCTATTAAAACGCAATCAAAAACGCATCTAAAATAGTATAATAAAAGCCGAGTTCTTCACAGTAAGCCTTAATCCCGTCACTTTTCCCGCTGGGGAATATCGAAAAATCCCTTTTTAGTGTATATTCTGTTGACGTAACCTATTAAAACGCAATTAAAAACGCAAAAAACCGCATGTAAAATAGTATAACAGAAGCCGAGTTTTTTACGGTAAGCCTTAATCCCGTCCATCTCCCCCCACTGGGGGGAATTTCGACTTATATAACGTGCGTATTCGAATGCAACGTTGTGTCAAAATTTCAAAGGAATTGGTAGGAACAAACGAACGTTATATTTTATTTATATAGATAGATAGAAAATGATCTGCTTCAGTCCATTCTCACAGAAAAGCAAACTTAGGTCGTCGGAAGTTAGCGCTATCTGTTGGACATAAAAGCCTTAATCCATATATAAATATATTTTTGAAAGGGGGGAAATGGTGTAGGGGTATGAAAAATAGATAGTAGCCGATTCTCAGACCTACTGAATATGCATATAAAATTTGGTAGAAATCGGTAAAGCCGTTTCGGAGGAGTAAGGTAACTAACATTGTGACAGGAGAATTTTATATATAAGATGATATACGATTGCAATATAATTTTCCAATTTAAGGGCCCTCCGGCTAGACACATGAGGACGTTTTTGGGAACTAGATTCGATCCTGGGTGGTTCAGTTAGGCTGACATCTTAACCGCCTAAATAATATAATTTTAAAAATGGCCCTTATCTAATTATAAAAGTGCAATATTTGTTATTTTACGACTAATTGCAGCTTATATTTTATTATTTTATAATAAACCTGTAAAAATTCGGTAAAATAAAATTCGACATTATTAAGTCAGTGTGTAGATAATTAGAATATAACTTAATTATGATCTTCATAAAAAATTAACATTAAAAACATTATATAACACATCGCTCGTTATCGAGATAATAGCTGATACACTCCAACAATTTTGTATTGGATTATATCAAATTAATGTCCTTTTTATCGAATAATTATAAGATAAAACATGATCAATTAGCACCGCTTTAAATGAAAAAAAAGAAAAAAAAAGAATATTTCCTGATAGAAAACGAATCTTTAATCTACCAATTAAAAAGTAAAAGTAATGTTTATTTAGTGACTTTAAAATTTTATCGATCATTTACTAAAAATACTTTCACAATACTCCATAAATTTACCTTTCAGTTTAATTGCATATAATAGATTTATTAGCGCTATTAATTACCTAATAAAGAAGCTACAAATAACTCAAATGAGTGTTAAGTATCTTTTATAAAAATCAGTAAAGCATGAAGTATCCAATAAAAGATAAACGTCGAGTCTCATACACCAAATTTATTTCTAGAACATCATCTTAACTGAACCACAAAGAAGGCCACAAGTTCAGTTTCATGCAACTTGTATGATAACGGGCGGTTGAAAACGTTAAAAATCTCGACAATTTTCTTATAATTTATTTTTAAAAAATTATTTTTTTTTCACTCTTTAAAAAATACAAAACTCATTTAACTGAACTACAAAGGCCAAAAGTTTACAAAGGCCAAATTTTACGCAACTTGCATGTTAATGTATGTACAGTACAATCAGTTCTGTTTAAAAAAGTTAATAATCTTTACGGTTTTATTATATTTTCTTTTAAAATTTCGTTTTTTATTTGTTTTAATAACATCAAAAACATTTTTTACTAGTCAAAAGAGAGCCAGAAATTCAAGTCCTTTAAAAATTTTGTGTCCATCAGTGGTCGAATAGATAAAACTACTAAACACTGGTTGCGGATTTCCACATCACCAACGGGCTAATCTCATAGTGGTTTCCAAATTTTATTCACGTGTCTAGCACCGAAATATGGCCCATTTTTCCATAGAAGATTCCTCTGGAGAGCACTCTTCCTTGGCAGATCGCCCATTGTTGCGTTGCTTTATTCCATCAATTCAGTCCAATCTACAAACAATGCCACAAGTTCAATTTCATTCAACTTGCATGATAAAAATCTGTTATAAAGGTTAAAAATCTTTCCAACCTTTTTTATTTTTTTAATTCATTTTTTTGTTTTCAAACTTGATTTTCTTTTGGTTTTTTTGTTTCCATAAATTCAAAATCTTATTCTTATTTTACTCAATTACACAGATCAAAAGTATCAGTAAAATTTAATGCAACTTGTATGAAAGTCCTTTATAAAGAGGTTGCAAATATTTGTAATTGAACTGCAATTTGAAAAAATTGTAGACCTATAAATTCCTACTGTCGTCCGTCTGTTCGCGTGTCCTCCCTTAATCTCGAGAATAATGTTAGACAATTAAAATTTAAGAGCAGATATAAAACCGTACAGACAGGATCAGGATTAATTATACTTGAACGTCCAAAAAAATTGAAAGTCACGTTATTTTAATTCAAAATATATTCCCTGAAAGCAGTTAATAGAAGACCGGCACAACTCTATTGTTAAAGGAAAAGTATGATGTACAGTACAGGTGCAAGCCACTACTAATTTGAGGTGGAGAGCATATATTTTAAATTAAATAAATTAAAAATATGATTAAAAATAGCAGCCCGGTATTGTGAGGATATCACAAAAAATAATTGCTCGTTTTATTGTATTTTTCTAGTAAAATTGATTAATTTACTGTAAAAACGTTCAAAATGTTCACTATTCTTACAGAACCACAATGAAGGTCACAAGTTCAATTTATTGAAAATTGTGATAAAAAAAATTTCTTAATTTTATTATATTTTATTTACTTTAATAAATTTAAATTTTCGTCCTTATATTACTGTTTACACTTTACAAATTTCTGAGATATAATTAAACATGTCGAGTCTGTCAAATTATATTAAAAGCAAAATTTCATATTAGCGTGTTACATTCATTACTCAAGACTGTATTTTAAAATATTTCGAGTTTCTCCTTGTAAAATTAATTTATTAAATGTAATTAATGTTTTCAAATTCACGTTTGAAAAATAATATAATACATTCGAACCTCTGAACAATATTCATAAAGTTCGTTATAAAAAGGTTATAAATCTTTATAATTTTATTATATTTTCTTAGATGTGTCCTTTGTTGGGAGGTAGACGTTATTGGAGGTTAGACTGTAATGTGATACTATAATGTTATTATTCAAACAGAATTAATTTATAACAGGATATTTTGTTGATAAATCTTTATCATGGAAGATTTACTGCAATTTACTTTTTATCAAGAGTTTGAATC
The DNA here is from genome assembly GCF_030686945.1 of Centruroides vittatus. Taxonomy (NCBI): domain Eukaryota; kingdom Metazoa; phylum Arthropoda; class Arachnida; order Scorpiones; family Buthidae; genus Centruroides; species Centruroides vittatus. Next base: position 815,854 of record NW_027122565.1, read on the forward strand.
AAAGAAAAATCTGGTTAGATTGGATTTTTTAAATTAAAATTTAATGTCGCTATATCTATAATAAAGATAAAATTTTATTTGTTTGTTGTATACAACGTTTAACTTAATCTCTGACAGTGATAATATAAGAAAATGACGCTATACATCATTTAAATTTAAACAAAAAAAATTAGAAAAGAAGTTTATTGAATTTTTCTCCCTTTACTGTTAAAAAGAAGTATTTTAAATGATAAAAATTACATGTAATCCTTTTAACCTTTATTTTAGAAAATTGCATTATTAATTTTAACATTAATTAATATTCTTATCTTTCATTAAAGTTTTAATATGTTGATGGAATTAATGGGAATAAATTTCATCAATAATCAAGTATATTCCCAGATGTCATGTATATTCTAAGTAAATTTTAAACTATAAATATACAAAACGATTAATAATTATTTTATAAATAGACCTAGGTAGAAGAAAAATGGAGCCCACAAACACTATTTACGTTTGGCCGGGGCCCAAATACTGATGGTGCCCCAAGCATTTATAGTACCAAAATAATTGCGGCCGGATGGCCGAGCGGTCAAGGTTAGCAGCCTACCGCCCTGGGGGACCCGGGATCGAATCCGGACGGGTCAAGAAATCCCCAGGAATTTTTCGGGGGGTGGTCCGTCCGGATATGTCGGTTCCCGTCCCTCACCACCCGGCCGCCCCATTGTGGGCCTGGCCGAACCCATAATGGGCTTACTAAAAGAGGCCCTCTTAGTGCCCACTGGGCGGAAAGAGTTAAAAAAAAAGTACCAAAATAATGAAAAATCTCCTTTAGAATGTAGCACCCATTTCTTCAGAAGAGGCTTTCTTAAGGAGGGGGCCCTACATTCAGTGGTAATTTTAGCATTTTTGAGGTTTCTAGTATTTAAATTTATGTAATGTAAAATCTCTATCATACGATTCCGGATTTTCTTTATGTAGGTAACACCTAAATAGGCACCAGTCCCCGGAAGGCACCACCTTGGCTTGTGTTGCGTTGCCTTATTCCATTAATCCAATACAATCCTAGATAAATAGACATGTTCCTGACCCTATAAGTAGAAAATTCTGCATCATTCCTGAATTTTCTTACCATTCAGTGTAAACTTTTTCTTACAATTATTATAAAATCATAAATTGCGAGGTGAGGCCTGGACTAGTCACTAGCTCATATAATCGCTTTTGTTCCAGTTAGTGACCACTGTTCAGAGAACCTGTGAACAATGGTCACTGACTGGAAGGAAAAAAAAAAATAGTCGTTGTTTGGAGGTTATTATGTATGCATTTCAAGAAGAAACGTGATTTTGTTCATCGTTTTTGAAGCTTACTAACTCCTGTGCTTTTTGTCGAAAATCCCTGAAATATTTCAGGGCGGTTTGTTTATTAGGAGATTGATACTATTAAATTTTGGTGGTTAAAGATCGATAGGGCGGGGAGATAAAGGGGATCATGTGTTATATCTCCAGTAGGGTCGGACATAATGATGATTTTACTTATTAGCATTTAAATCCCACCCCAGCCCTCAAAATTAATCTTTTATAATAATTAAAAATATAAAAAGTTTTTAATAATAAAATATCATAACAGATAGCGCCACACACGCAGTTTTAAATTTCGGGAAAGTTAAGCAACTCGTTGCTGGATTTTTACCTTTTGTAATGCTTTATTACCAATTCAATCTTTTTTTTTAATGATGTTTCTCTTATTTATTTGTTCGTTTGTTTATTGTTTTTAATTATATATAGTGTAGTTGTTTTTATCTATGAGATCGTTTTATTGTTATGATTTGGGGATAGTAATCACTAGCCTACAGGGACTTTACTGATTGTATTCGAAAGTAAATAAATAAATATGAAATTTACGCTTTAGCTTCCAATGAAGGACGTTGTAAATGTTTTTAGTTTGTTGTTTTACTTTCGCTTTTAAAGTTATTTATTTATTTATTAACAGCTACGCAAGGGTTACAGAGTAATTTGGTACAGATTAATGGAACAGACTGGAAGTAGCTATATAGTATTTAATTGCGGACTTCTGTCTCTACTTCATTACAACCAGAGTAATTTTTCTGCTTCCTATATTATTTTAGATATAAAAGCTGCAATTAATTTCACATTGATTTTTATATTTCTTTGTTACGTAACAACTAAATTCAGTTTTAAATTTTAAGACATTTCACAATTGAAAGAAAACCTTATTATAATCTTTTATATCTTATTTCATAATAATTTATTCTAAAATAGTTACTTTTTATTTTTATTTAAAAAATTGATAAATCAATTTTCTTCATTTTATAAAATAATAAAAATAATATACTGATACAATCGAATCTCCAATAGCGACCACTTCCCAACAATGGTCATCTCTAAACGACCGTCGTTCACAGGTTTGGCTGTATTTTCTATTTATTTTAATATTTCCTTACAATTGAGACAGATTTAATCAATTTTAATTTTGATTTGAAATAAACTGGAATTATTTACAAGCGTTGAAGTAATTTTAATAAGCGTAAACATTTTAAAAGTTTGCTCAGAAAAATAAAAGAATCAAAGCACACCTAGAGAAAATATTAAATTTCGGCTGAGAATCAAATCTGTCCTTCAATAAAGATTTACGCTTCTATTAGAAGAGATTATAGACTACATATACGATCTGTAGCTAAGATTAGAACACGGATTAGTGTTTGGTGCCTACTGAGATCCGAACCCACACGTTAGCCTGTCTTTTAATTGGCTTTTAAAACTCTTTTCTTTCAAACTACTCTTATTACTCTTTGTTAAATTTACTTTCTTCAGATAGAAGTATTATACCTAAAGAACTCACAAAACTTCACACTAAAAGTTTAAATTTTAAAGCCCCATTTAGTGAATTAAAAAACACTTGGTCATGGTTCACACCTCTCTAACTGGCTGGCCGGAGTTTTTTTGAGGTTCTTTACGTGTCTAACACCAAAACAGGGTCCAGTTTTTTGTGTAACATAATTATTCAGAGTTATCATCTTCAAATGTTAAACATTTTTATCATTATCTAAATTTCAATGTTATTTGAGTAAATCGATATCGATTTAATATTACGTCAGATAATTGTTTGCCTGTATAAAAAAGTTATCGATTTAAGAATAAAGATTCCTTAACATCCCTTCTAATGATAAAATAATATTCAAAATATATGCTAATTAATAGTTTTTTATTATTATTCTTTACTCTATTCGTCAATGCTCTGAAAATTGCTTATTTATCAGTAAACAATGTCAAGGTGATAGTATTCACTTCAATTTCCTCGCCTCTTTTTTACAGATATAACATTGATAACATCAATAATAATGATCATTGATTACTGACCTAATGATGTACCTTATACTTTATCAGAATTGCCTCATTATCACTATCAGAAACTGTTATCTGCAGTTAGTTCTATCAATTATTATTGCACTATTTTGTACATCAGCTTACCAAAAATAGTATTATTTATTACAGAAACAAAGATTGATAGGCATTTTTATTATTACAATATTAAATATAACTCTCTCCAGTGAGTTACAAATAATTGATAAACACGCAAAATTGACACGGAACAGACGATTGTTTCAGCGCTTTTTATAAGTTATTGCCAATTATTCTAACACTCTATACGGTAAATACAATGAATAAATAATCGATACAGCAGAAATGATTGTTTATTTATTCTGTTTACCACGTTGAAAGAACTTTATTGTCATTTAATACCCTTACATTGAATGTAACAACTTTACTATCCAATTCCACACAAACACAGAACTGAAAACGACAAATAACACAATTCTAGAAGGAAAAAAAGGAACAAAAATTGAAAAAGACAACCTTAATCTTCTTAAGAACATGCGCTGTCATCCCCTTTTCTTTCTGCCTAAGCCTTTTTGATCCGAGTTCTTTTATCTTGAGCGAAATGGATTTTTAAAGACAAAAGTGATAAGGCACATTTTTTTCCTGAATTTTTTTCTATTAAGTCTGTTTTCAGGGGAATTTTTTTCGAGATTAAACAAACAAATCTGCAATCATTGGATACAGTTTTATGGATTAGCATTACTGTAATGCCTCCAGTAGCCAATTATTAACCGCTTTAATGCATTTGTTCTTAGTTATTTTATACGTAAACAGGTAAATTATGTTGGAACTTTCAGAGGAAAAAAAAACCTTTTATTCATTTACTTTACAAAACTCTTAACCTTATTTTCTGAATTCCAATTTTCTATAATAAATTATTTTATCTTGGATACTTCATTTTCGATCGATTATTGATTCTGATATTGAAGTTCTAAGAGCAGAAACAATAATGGAGTTAGAAGATTCGAAGGGGTATTAGTTGCTTATAAGGAATTAATTTTAAGACAACCGAAGCCAAATGTTTAAAAATAAATCTTAAATTATTTATTTTAAAATTTTTGAATTATTTATTAAAATTCAAACGTTTATTCTGTATATGCCCCACTATCGGTTGAGTAGATAATACCACTAAACACTGGTAGTTGGTCGCGAGTTTGAGCCTTACGAAAGGGCTGGCCATGTGGAGTTTTCCGAATTTTCTTAATAAATCTAAAACCTAAATGGGGGTAAATTTCTTATAAAAGTCTTCGCATGAGGTACCTCCCTTTGGCAGATCGCCCATGTCCTTATACCATGAAACCAAATCTAACTTTTCTAAAAACACATTTTATATTTTGTCCTTGAAATTTATTACAAGCTAATTATGTACAATTAATTAATTTTACACAACATTTAACTTGTTACCGAAATTAATTTAATTAATATTAAATTTATTTTGAGAACTTTTTCTAATTTTAAAGCTATTCTTAGAAACAAAATGGGAATAGACGACACTAACAAGAACTGTTCAATACCCACGACTAAGAATTAGATTAACGAAACAAGGCAACACAACACCTTCAGGGCAGACTTTCTATAGGAAATTGGTTCTATTTAAGTGTTGGAAAAAATCCGGGAAACTTTACGCTGCCAACACGCTGGTGAGACACGAACCCACAGCGAGCAGTTCGTTACACTCGGGCACTGGTGGCGACTGCGAATAAAAGCAAAATGTTAGTTTGCTCTTCGAATTCTTCTTTGATTAGTATTGATGGGTCTAACTAAAAAAACTACTTGGCTATACTAAAATAATGACATTTTTTCTGAAAATTCGTAAAAAGAATTTTGACGAATTTTAATGATTAGAATATATTAAACCATGCAGAAGAATTTTGTATTACTGATGAAAAGTTCTTTGTAAAGAAAAAGAAAGCATCATTGTGTATCTAAGATATCTTGCAAATATTGCTCTAGGCTTGTCATCCTTTAGAATACCATCAATAGATACTTTTTGTGAATCTTCTACTTCTTTTTCACAGAAAATACACGCGACTACTACATTACTCCATTATTGGAAACTGAAATAAAACATAAAGAAATCGATAAGTTGAAGCCTCGATAGAATTCAAAAAATTGAAACTACAGAACTCAATTATAATCGACGAAACTTTATTGTTAAGTAAGTACACATAATCACTCGTTACTCAAGTTTTCTTTAATTTGTATCCAATTGCTTTAGGTTAAGTTTTAGATCGATAAATACACAAGGGGGTGACGTTTGACACAATCTGATTCTGCATTTAACAAATAAATAATTTCTTTTGTATATCATCTAATTATGTTGGAATTAAGGATTACTCACATTTGGTTATTTCCCATAAGACAAATGATATGACAAGATGGAATGACAGAATTTACATCTAATTAAAATGACTTTCATTCCTTTACGCCCTCCAAATGCTAATTTTCCGCTCTCGATGACGCTTTGAAAATATATGTTCTTAATAATATTCTCAAATATGCTAAACAGAGTGATTTAGTTTAATATATGTTCGTTATTTAGCATACTCATTTTACATGCCATTGTCGATCTTCACGCATATTGAACTAGTTTTTTCGTTACAGAAACATGAAGTAAAATGTAAGAAAACAACGTTATTTTTAATTTAAATTAAATTTAAATGCGTTTATCAAGCAGATAAGTTTAAATTACTCACAAAAATTCCAATATTTACAATTTTTACCTTAAGATATTCAAGGCGCAGTAATGGCAGAGAAGATATTCAAGCAGTAAACAATTCGTCAAGTTCTTAAGACAATAATAAAATATTATGATGTTGAAATGAAACATAATGCTTATAATCACTGATTGTTTACACAGGATTCACGATTTTGAGACGTGAAAGTGCCTTCTTGACATCTTCCGGAAGCTCTATTATACGATTTTCCTGAAGACATTGATGAATGTTTAAGAGGCAAAAAGAAGAAAAATTAAATAAGTTGCTTTAACATCCTTAAAAAAAGATCTTAAATTATTCACAGAATATTTTCTTGCTCGTAATTATATTTTTAAACATTTATGCTAATTTTTAAAGAAGATATTTATGTAAATACTAAGAAAATTATACACTCAAATACAACTTAAAGTAAATAAATTTTCCTTTCTGCTTAAGATGTATTCGTTTTGTCAGAATAATACATATTTTTGTCAGCTTCATGTCATTTTTACATTTTTTTAATAGAAAAGTGTAAAATAGCATCAAATTGTTATAATAGCGTAAACTATTAAATCAGTTTTATGTCAAATTGGCGTCATTATCGCACTTTCTCATAAAAAAAAATTGTAAAAATGAAGTCAAAGTGTACACTATTTGGACAAAAAAATGCACTTATTATGTATTATGTCTATGTAAAGGATACAGTATTATATAATTAAAAATATTCATATATTCCTTGTATAGCTTTGAAATGTGATAATATAATATTACTTAGAGCATAAAATGAAGATAAATAAGACAAAATATCACGCGAGGAAAAGAGATCGTAAAATTAAATATTCATTTATTTTTTTCGAAATTTGTGACAATTAAACATGCAATATTTCTTAGTAAACAAAGAATAAGTTATTAACTTTATCGTACAAGCTTCATGTCTATCTAAAGAAAAAAATCAAGACTCAGATAGAAACCTAGACTCATATTCCCTGGAGCAATAAAACATTTTCCTGTTGTCTGGATCTTCGTTTTTCTCTTTGGATAAATATTTTTGTACTGTAAGATTTCTGATATATTTTGAGTTTTTTGGTTGTAATTTGAAAAAAAAATTGTAGACTTCACACTGTCGTTGCTGTCTGTCTTTTCTTAATCTCGAGAACAGTGTTAGATAAAGTCCAGACCAGATATGAAAAACTTATGTGCAGAAGGCCCGATTAATTATATACAAACTTCCGGTCTAAATCGGAAATTTGTATATAGTATATTATAGTTTTATAGTATATATTATAATATATTCAAAAAGTTTTCCTTAAATAAAGTTATATAGATGAATAGCTTAACTTTGTTGTTGTCAGAAAAAGTATGATGTACTGTACAGGGGCAAGATACTATTATTTGAGATGGAGAACATTAAGAATATGATTAACAATTAAATCGTCACTGAATTAGTACATAAATATAATATTTCTATTAAATCGAATGTCGTAACTTCATGATGATAACTTTTATTATATATTTTATTCTAATTCCTTATAGCGGATATGTCGCGCTCAGTCTCCTCATCTCCCGACACCCCCGTGTAGGCATGGCTGAACCCACAATATGCCTGGAAAGAATTGGATTGGATTGATGGGATAAGGCAACGCAACACGTGAGCAATCTGCGGATATGTCGAGAGGACTTTCTACAGGAAACCAATTTCTATTTATCTGTTAAACACGTAAGAAAACGAGAAAAATTACACGTCAGCCTATGAGTGAGGTACGAACCTACGACCAGTGTTTAATGGTTTAATCCACTCAGGTACTGATGGGTATGAAATAAAAAGTACAGTACTTCTTAGTGTTAACATAGTAGAAAGAGTTAATAAAAAATACGTTTTATAAATAAGAGATTTACTTTAAAGTATTATTGACTAAATTAGGAAGATTTGTGCCAGTATTTTTAATTTTTTTAAATTGAATTTTATAAAAAAAGAACATGGTAGTCACTTAAAATTACGATTGACGATCGCAATTCTGTCTTGATAAAAAGTAGTTTTTGCTATATTATACAGTAGATTCTATTCCAAGTAAATAAAATATAATAAAATAACATAATCTTTTTAAAGATGAATGAATATAATATTTTGTCTGTTTTGTTGATAAAAAAAGTTTACCAATCGATTCTTAGCCATAGGGAATGCCAAATGTCTAAGTATATTGAATAAACTATGTGCCCTTTATTTTTATTTTGCTGTTTGTGGACAAAGAAATACATAAAATTCAGATATAGAGCTTGATATTGGAATAATAATATCTTTATTAAATAAATACACAGGATGATCACGAAATCCTTTACAGATTTGGAAACAATATAACAGAAAAAGTGATTGACCTAAGATGATACAGTTTGCAACAATTGAACAACTCAAACAGTTTTTGAAGGGTTAAGTAAAAGGGCGCATATGAGACAGAGAGCATCACAAGCCACACGAAATCAAAATGGTGACATTACAAGAAAAGGTAGTGTGTGCTGTAGCTGTTTGAACTAAACAGGACAGAATATGAAAAGAATGCTCCACACATTAACTCTATTAAATGGATATGCAGAATTTTAAGTACATCTCTAAGACAGGCGCATCTCCTTTCGTACAAAACGCAGCCAATTTAAATGTTTATTTGGAGTTCTTCGTCTTTTAAAAATTTAAATAATTGCAATTTCGTGTCATATTTCAGCATGATGGTGATTCTGTTCGTTCGTGCCAAGTTGAATGCTTTCTCAGACGATGGCATCCCGATTACTGGATATTACATCTTTAATGCTTTCTTGTGAGGTTGTGTTAAAGATGAATCTATACAACACTTACCCTCAGAGGCGCCCGTATATTGGGGCACGTGCCCGTTTTCTGTTTCGGTTGCGTTTTCCTAATTTTCAAGGTGGCCCAAAATTCCATTATCATCAAACAATAGAATATTCATGCCTATTTTGCAAATGTAAAAGAAACTAATGAACGATATTTGTCCATTGTCTCTTGCAACTTTGTCGTATGTTGACCAAAAACACATTCTTTGTTTTCAAGACCAAGTTAGCTGCGAGTGCAACCGGAGCTACCTTGCTGATCCGACTTTAAAGCATAGAGCTTTAAGCTTCTTGCATAATGCCCTTTTTATAACTTGTGCCCCCCATTTTTATAGTCTTATGGGTGCCGCTGCCAACCCCCCAATTTAATTTCTCTGAAAAACAAAATGGTTCGTGCTATCCAAACTGTCACTACAGATATGTTCAACGATGCAAGGCGTGAAATTGGATATCGGTTGGATGTGTTTCGAGCTATTAACAACAGCTGTTAAAAATACGCAAAAACTTTCTGTTCAACCTAATATAACCTTTCTCCGATATAACCACGACATCCGAGAAGTGTATGGAAACAACGAAGTCTAAGAGGAAAGTTGTCGTATCGACAATTGAGGTGAAGAATGAACTTATTGCGAAGCAAGAAAACTCTAAGCGTGTGGTAATCCGGCGGCCATGTTTAAGATGCCAAAGTCGATGATGTGCGTGCGACCGGTAGCCTAAATGCCATTTTCATTTTATTATGCAGTATTTACGTATTTTACTTATTGATTTCGTGTTTTGATTTATAATTAGGACATGTAATTGTGTTATTTTTGTCTTAAATTATGTGTATTAAATTTATCTTCCATTATTTCTAATGGGAAAAATTGATTCGGATTTCGAACGATTCTGAATTCGAACGGCCTCTTGGAATTAATTAAATTCGAAGTACAAGGCAGCACCGTATATTGTTTCCAAACGTGCGAAGGACTTTGTGACCACTGTATATTTTAGTTTTCGATTAGTAGTTTATTTATGTACACCTGTAGCTTAATAAGAACACTTGACACTTCTCAAGCAGGAGTGAATAGCAATGGAATCATTTAGATAGTGTAATAAAGGCTAATCGTATCTGGATCGTATCTTCTCAACTATGTAGAGAGATATTGATTGATTTATTTAAGCGTAGCGATAGTGCACTATATTGACCAGTCTGTTTTGTTCATTACAGGTAAGTAGATCGAGGATGATTTAAGCCAGTGTGAACAGGGAATAAGGAATAATGTTCCTACTAAACTATGTTGGATAAATTATATAATCTACCTATTAATTTCGAAGCTCACTCTCACCACGAATCACAGCAGAATCAGAGCAATGTTTTGTTATGATTATTATGTCGATAACCCTATTGTATTTATTTTCACTTGTTACATGGATAAACTGTAACACCGTAATATAGATGCAAATAACATGTCCGCCGTTACAAGTTTACTCGTAAATGTCCACTCGATTGTAAAGGGTTGTCAATCAAATTAATTACATATTAGTTTAAGGCGCGAAAAGTACTATATTGTACATCATTGTATACGATGGGATTATTGTCTACATGAAGTCTTTTTAATGGTATTAGTGGAATACGAAGTTGTTCTTACTAGTCATATGAATAAACTATCAGCGAGAAAATATTTGCAGAACTTTTTAAAATCATGTCTTCAAAGTCAGGACGATCCGTAAACTATTTTACACGTAATTAACAGGTAGGAAGTTTGCCAAGAATACATCATTGTTCACAACAGGGAGGAAGGGAGTCAATCCGTATTTACAAAGTTTAAACATTAAGTTATTCGAATTAACATAATAACACTTCCTTAGATAAACTCTATGCGCATTATATCTGATGAATGATATCGGATAAATATGAATTTTATTAAATTAATTTAATCTTGATATTTTTCATTTTCCGTTTTATCGCGAAAATATTTATTCATTAAATATATTATATTTTTAAATTGCAGTTAAATATCCGTGTTTAAACTCTTAAAACATGAATGTAAGAGATATTTATTTTAGAATTTAGCGTTAATTATAGAATTACAAGGTAGCTTGTATATATCTAACAAAATATAAGCAAAATAAATACTTTTATCTAAAGTTACTATAAAATTTACACGTTTTTCCATATCAGCTTGATTTTTTTAATTAAACTAATTGTTGATATCATTTATTCTCTATGTAAATTACCACTAATAACTGCTTTTAATTCGGAGGTATTCATTCTTATAGCGTAATATTTGATATTATCATTATTCTGAATTCCATTTTTAGTAATTATGAACATAAATGTTTGTAGTTAATGCGAGTTTATTTGTTGTTTTTATATTCCTTTCCTCATTTTTTGAAGTAGTAATCAAGATTTCATTTCGCTAATTAAGAAAATGTCGGTTGTAATTTTCTAATGTGTTGCTTGTTTTGTTTTCGTAGTGTCGCTTTCATTTATTTCCTTTCATTATAAACATTATCTGAATAAATACTATTAGAAGGAGACGTACTTAATAAATAATTCATACTTTATCGCAAAGAACATCAAATTATATGTATCAGACAGAGGTACATTCTTGGTAGAATGAGAGTAATTCAACCCATTTTCCGCCTAGTGCCTACTAATAGCCGATTGGCTAAAACTGCTGAACATTGGTAGTAGGTCGGGGGTTCGCTCTTGATCAATGAGCTGGCTACGTGGAGGTGGAGTTTTTCCTATTTTCTTCATGTGCCTAACATCTCAAAAGCAAGCAGTCAATAGAAAGTCCTCAAGCTCTATCCTATGCCCACCTCGACAGATCTCCCGTGTGTTGCGTTGCTGTATCCAACTAAACCAAATTTATTACAATTATATACAGATATATAAGGTTGAATTTACACTTATAAGGCTCTAAGCTGAAAGATATGAGACACCTTTCAATAATAACAAAGATGAAAAAGTGAATTCCTAAGCTGTAGTTTGTTTAGCTTAAGTGTAAAATACTGCCTGTATGTACAGTATATTGTATAATAAAAGTTATTACAAATAAATATTTAAAGGTATACATTTTATTTTTATATATGTTAAAATTACATTTCACAGTAGGAATAATGGAAACTTGTCTGTCAGGCGTTTACGACTGTATGTTCCTAGGTAAAAATAGTTTATTTTTGTATTCCTGACTTACTTTTAAAGTTTGTCTAAGACTTTTGAGTCATCCTGCGTAATTATTTATCAAGGAAAGCAACTACTTTTTGGTCAAAAGTACTTTGAGTATTAAATGCTATTTAGCACATTCAGTTTTTGTAGAAATAAGACTTATTAAGAGCATCTGAGATAGAACTACTTTCTAATATAATTATTATTTATAATCATGCCTTAGTAAAAAGAAGGCCCGTTCTACTTGTCTCCGAAATTTTCAAAATATACTTTTACAGATTCATTTTATAAATAATTACAATATAATTTTCACTATTTAAATTTGTGACTAAAATATTCAAATTTTTACAGATGAAGATTATTTTAAAAATTTTTAGAAATTTTTAGAAATTTAAAAATTTTTTAAAGATTTTTTAAAAATTCCGCGAATGAAACTTGTTGACTTATTTAATCGATATTAATAAAAACTGCAATGTTGATTAGGTAAAAAAGTTTGTCAAACGGTCAAGGATTGTCTGGAAGCATACAGTATTTCAATTAAACTAAAAAACGTGTATTCGTTTCGCTGATTGGTTTTTGATGATTCGAGTAATTACAATGTAACTTGTATCTCTGGAAATCGTATATATTGTTATTTGATTTCATCTCCAACTAATCGATAAAATTAATGTAACATTTGTAAAAGGACATGTATAAAAGGGTTAATAAATGTAATATTATACAGACTTTTAAAAAGATAATTTAGGCCTTTCTTTTAAAATATTCATCCTCTATAAAACAGAGTTTTTTAAACCTTTTCTTGTACCACGAATCTCTACAAATCAGTGAAATTTGTGTATTCCTTTTCGGAATAATGTTTTTAAATTAATAAAATAAAATACATAGAATTGGTTACAAAGAAAGCCAATAATATTAAAATACACTCCTTTGGACTCTTTTCTCTGGTAAGTGAAAAGAGTCAAACAATGGAAAAAAATATGCTATATAGGAATACGTGCGCTTTTTGTATTAAGTAACAATGGTTACTGAAAATGCAAAGTTATTTTTTCCATATCCAAACGTTAGGATTATTAATTTGGCTACTTTTTGATTGGATTTGGAAACATCTAATTGCTAACATCAAGATGTCGAAGCGTAAAGTTTAGATTTTGAAAGATAAGGCGAACAATATTGGCGGCATCAACTCGAAGTGAGTCGAAAGTATGGTTTAGGTAAATTAACCGTGAATAACATCGATAAAAACAAAGACAAAATTTGAGTACCTTGGAAACGAAGAAGCTTCAAATAAAAACTTCGTAAGACTAATCGAGAGAATGACATTGATCAAGCATTGCTTCAGTGATTCACTGTTCAGAAGTCTTCAGATGTCGCTCTAAACAGATCTTTGCTCAAAAGCAAAACTGAACAGCTAGTCAAGTTTCTGGATGCGAATTAAGAGTTCGTTCCTAAGAGTGACTGGACAGGTGGAAGAAGAGGCATGGCATTATAGTTGGAAAGATAACTGAGGAAGCAAAGTCAGTGGATGGAAAAATAATATTGGTTGTGTTTAGAGTAGTCTGAAATTTTCAGTGGGGTATTTTTAATCGTAATGAGATGGGTCTATTGTATCAATTGACTCCGGACAAAATACCAAAATTTTAAGGAGAAAAAATTATTGGTGGAAAAATGTCAAAAAAATCTGATTAACAATGTAGATATATGCCAATATATCAATCAGAGAAGAAAAAACTTCTAGTAATTGGAAGTCGAAAAATTCTAAATACTTTAGAAACATCAAGCAGCTTCCAGTGAATTCAATAGTAAAGCCTGAATGATGTCATCCATTTTTGAAGCACTTCGACGTTGGGACTGAGAACTGAGAGTGAAAGGAAAAAAGATTTTGTTTCTGGTTGACAAATGTCAGCTCATCCTCATGTTGAAAACTTCAGTAACATCAGTCTAACGTTCCTGCCTACCAAGAGTACAGCCCATAGATCAAGTATGATCCGTAGCTTCAAGATCTTGTTCAAAAGAGAAGTGGCTCTTCATATAATCCAAGCCTTGGAATTAGAGAAAGTTCATCGATTAATATTCTAAATGAAATACACTTTGCTAACAAGGCATAAAAGAGTGTGTAAAAAATTATACTACAGAACTGTTTTCAATGTGCTGACTTGGTTATAGGATGTATGAGAGAGGATAATAAAGATGATGATGTGCAACAGTAAGATCTGCTGCAGCATATCAATATTACAGACAATGTTGTTGTAGTTGAATATTTTTACTAGCATGGACTCTGAGGAGATAACAAATGAGATCCCATCAGATGAAATAGAAATGAAACTGAACATGGCAAAGATAAGAATGAAGAAATTGTTCCAACATTGAAAGAGACGTTGGGGATATTAGGACTGTTCTAAGAGTTTTAAAATCTACGGATAGTATGAAATCAATTTTGCGAAAAGCATAGACTCTTGAAAAGAATATACAAAATCATTCATTAGAATAATATGCAGTAAACAGCAGGAAATAACATACTTCAATATTAATTGAGGTACAGCACTTTTCATTGTGTATTATATTTTTTATTTATTGTATGCATTATTCTTTCAAATAAAGTATAGCGCATACATACTATATTTTATTATTTCAGTCACTACTCAGTTTAAAGGTACAGTTATAATAAACCTTTGGATATTATGCGTGAATCAAATAGATCGGACCCTAGAGTTTCACCTAGAGGATTTGATCCCGGGATCCCGACCACTTTTTAGTCCCGAAATTTTCGGGATAAGTTTTCCTGATCCCGAGATTTTCGGGATTGATATCACTTTAAAAAAGTTGCAAAATAGACTGCATGAAGTGAAACGTTCAGTGCCAGTGCGCCTAACAGAATTGCTTGCCTATCATTTTAATATAAAACTTCTTGTATTTTGAACTAAAATGATAGGCAAGCAGTTCTCACTGGGTTACCTGGTAATATACTTAATTTTTGTATTTTTGAATTTTCGCGGCGCCAATCGATTTTCTGGCGCAGTCGAGAGCACTTTTGGTTGGCTGTAGAGTTCTAACATGACCCTTCAAAAATTCTAATAAGTCATTCAATGGAGGAATATCATCACCCTTAAGTGAGCGCTCCCACCAGCCTCTAGTTGGTGCATCAAATTTAAATTGAATAATGAACATAAATAATATGCTCGAGAACTCATCTATATTAAAATTTAGAGCTTCTAAGTGCTTTCTCAGCAGCTGCATATATGTGCAACAAATTAAGAAGCAGACTTGGTGATGAGACACTGGATGCGTTGTTATTTCTCAGATCATATTTTCGCAATTGAAATTAGAATGTTCCTATTAGATTAGTTTTCTTTATATTTAAGAAAAATGTGGCTGATTAATATTATTTTTAAATACTTTTTGCTAAGAAACTTACTACCTACTTAATAGGTTGTTACATGAAAGTCGTCTGTTTAGTCGATGTTAAGAGAGATTCTTGTTAATTTTCAACGTTTATTTACATAGTTTGTTACATAAAGGTTTTTTCAATTTATGTAAGTTTAAAGAGATCTCACTGATGCTTGAAAAAGAATAACTTTTACATGAAGACTGAGTGACTTTAAGTCTGGTTAGTCTGACTCTAAGTCTGATTAGTTAGAGTGATTAGATTAGCTAGGTGTATACCGTAAAATACGCTGATTTTTGTCTAAATTTTTATTTTGTTGATTAAAGAGCTTTCTGTAAGATTTTCTTAATTTTTATTTTTTATTAACCCCCAATACCGAAATAATCCCGAAATCCCGGGATTAGAAATAAGGGCCGGGATCGAATTCCCTAGGTTCACTACATCTAGAAAGTACTACATTGTATATTACAGTTTATAATGTATAGCTTATTTTTTCGTCATGTAATGTTATTTAGTCTTTTCAAACCAGTAGAATTAACAAGAGTTAATTTAAATCAATCTATATATTAATTGAAAGAGGACTTCAGCTTTACGACATTGTTTGAGTCAATGCCTATAGCTAAAAATACTGTTCAGGTATCAAAATAAATCTCTGTAGATCAGGGGTCACCAAACTTTTTTCACAACGGGCCACATAACTGAGAGAATGACAAGCGCGGGCCGCATAACCATTTTGTTCGACGGCCGGATGGCAGAGCTGTCATGGTGGAGCCTGCCGCTCTGGGTATCCCGGTTCAAATCCGGATAGGTCGATAAATCCTCAGGAATTTTTTGCATTTCTCGACGTTTCAAGGTGTTCTGAGTCTAAAAATATAAAAACCTTGGGGGGGGGGTCATTTTTTGACCGATTACCATACTTTTCCTCTGTTAAACATGACAGCCGGGAAAGTAAAAAGAAAACTAAACTTCAACATTTTCGATAGGTCTAAGAATTTTATTCGCCAAGCCAGGCAAGGTGAAGCGGGATGCCACTATCGTCGTCGTTAATTCCAAACCCCGCCAGTCAAAGTCGGTCGGCCTTAAGAATGCTAAATTTCTACCCCGGGACCCGGATGTAAAATTGAAAGAAGTTGCGTGGACCAAAGGACGTGTAGGTGCGAATCATCCGCAGATGAACCCGGAAGCAGTCGCAGTACTGATGATTTTAATGTAGAACGTCAAATTTTAAGATAGCTCATTGATTGTATTACAATTGAATAAAGCCGTCGATATCAACGGGTTTTTGCTAGTTTTTTATGTTAAATAATCGTATTTGATAATATTATATCTACTTGCAAAATGTCTTACTATTAAATAGACCATTTTAAAATGATGCGATATTTCTATATGCATTTTAAAATTGTGTACATAGAGTGAAAAGAAGAAAGATCGAAATGTATTTTGAAAAATACACAAAAATGTTCATATTTTTGATAAATCCGATCTTGTTTCCTGTTGTGAATAAAGGCCTGCTTGTAATATCGGAAATTATATTTCACGAAGAAAATCTTAAAAAAATTATATCCTTCGTCGAATTGTGATATCGAGTCCTATATTATCTACGTATTATCTTTTTATATTGTGATGTATTATTTCTCGAGTGGATTGACGTGATAAGGCAACGCAACACTTGGCAATCTGCCAAGAGGAATGCCTCTCGGGAGGACTTTATATGGGAATATGGTTCCTATTTAGGTGTTAGACACGTGAAAACCCCAAGAAGAAAATCCACGTGGCTAGCTCGTTTGACGGGCACGAATCCGCGACCTATCACAGTTCAGTACTTTCATCCACTCGTCGACTGAAAGGCTGATCTATTTCTAGTAGTACTGTATATTATTATTATTATTTCAAAATATGTTATATTGCCAATATAACGTAAAGAGAAATGTTTTAAGAAGCGACGCAAGTCAAAAGTCAAAAATAATTTTTCTGTGCTTCGAAAAAACAATTTAAATTTTGAAATATTATCTGACATTTATTGTGATATATAGGTATACTGTAGTAAATAATAATAGAAAAATGATTTTGAGAGCTGACTGAATAATGAAATAATGTGAAAGACAAGAACAATATAAAAAATTATTAAATAATATTCAGGAATATAGTTTTATAATTTATTTAAACGATGTAATAAATAATCAAAAATGATATTAAAAAATTACGTTATATAATATTCTTCTACTTACGTATTCAATGGTACTTAATCAATTTTATCTATATTTTTGAGGACAAGATGATCGAAGCAGTCTCGGACCCCCAGAGCGATAGGTTCCGGGGGGGGAATCGAATTCGAACAGAACTCCCCAGGAATTTTTCATAGACAATTTGTCTCGAATATGATGGATGCCGTCTCTCAACATCCAGTCGTCCCCATAGGTTGATTTAGCGTACCAACGATGAGTATGGAAAAAAGGTCCTCTTAATGTCCACAAGGCAAAACAAAACGTCTTTCATTATGCAAAGAGAGTTTAATAGCAATTGAAGAGTTACGTTTATTGTTTTCTGTTTTAATTATGACTATTGTTTTAACTGTAAATGATCTTTGGTGGCGTGTTCGTGCCTCACCAATAGGCTGACCACGTGGAATTTTCCAGGTTTTCTCCCCAAGCCAAACCAACGCCTAAAGAGAAAACCTCAGTGCCCATAGGTTGAAACGAGTCAAAAACGAAAACAAAAAGATTAAAATAAAATTATTAAACTTAATAATGCTTATTTAATCTCTAATTAATCAAAAACCAATTTGTTCTTTTATTTCAATTAATAATTATATCAATTTATTTTAAAAAAGACGTTTCTTTTTTCACTTAAAAATTTATGTTTTTCATATAATATGACCCTTCATTTATAATGTCGCGTGTCGTAAAATGCGCTATATTTTATCTTATCACTTTAATATTTTACAAGATATTAAAATATTTTATAGCATCAGTTTCTTATTGTATTCTCTCTCAATTCACCTCTTTTGCATTAAGAATATCTCTTTTGTACCACAGTAGTAAAAATTATTTGTATTTATCCGAATGTAGATTAATATCAGAAATTTTAATTGGTTATTTATTTTAAAAAATATAAAAATATTTTTGAGAATATCCGAAGTTTTATGGAATTGTATGGAACTTGATCCCCTGTAATGCTTCTCATATGCAGTGTGATACTATCTTTCAAGGCTGTCAAATTTGCAGAATGTCTTCGATATACTACACAAATGATATTGCTTTTTTTGTTGCTTGCAGTGCCAAATGTGCATCAGTGGCGAATTTCGATATTAATGTCTTTTCCCGTATTGAAACATCACCATACCAGATTTGGTTGCATTTGAAGTGGAAAATCTCTTTTCAGATGTCGTTGAATAGGGGTACTTTAATTGCGATCATCAGATAATATACATTTACATGATTTATAATATTATACCTAACTATTAATAGTCTGTCATGACTAATTATTAAATAAAATAAATACTTAAAAAATATTATGATTTAGAGAATGCAGATGATATATTATGTGTTTAATTACAAGTTAATTTATGATTCTAGGGTTGATGGTATAACGCAACACAACACATGAAAAGCCAGCAAAGGAGAGGTCCCTCTCGAGATGATTTTCTAACACTACTTTTCAGGTGTTAGACATATGAAATAAACACGGGAAAACTCCACGCGGGAAGCACATTGATTGGCACAGAATCCATGACCTACTACCAGTATTCAATGGTTTTGTCCACTCGATCATTGGTAAGCACTACCATGGGGAAGAGCTTTATGGAAAGAAATAGTTCAAAAAATCACCGCTAGGTTTACTATATGGAATTTCCATCAGTTAGATTCTCAAAACCATCGATAATCAACCATAATTACCTTATTCAGGCATAAACACGTTTAATTACTGACAATTTTAATAAAAGTTGCAATGACTGACAATCAGTGTTAACAAAACATTGCTGGAATGAAATACAATGCAAAAGAGGTGTCCTCAGACTGTTTAGTGTCAATCAGAGAATGTGTTCTATGTGGTGGCTATGGTTCAAAACCAACTGATACTGCAAGATCTTGCAGCATGCAACTGATCTAAAGAAATCTGTCGTATTTGCTGCAGTTAAGAATTACAAATACAAGTTGTATTAAAATTGTCAGTAATTAAACATGTCTATGCCTAAATAAGCTAATTATGATTGACTAATGAATGTGTCGTAAATGTTAAATTTACAAAACATTCATAGCGACGTGAATACCTCATATCACTTATGCGGCGATTTTTGGAACTATTTTCTATAAAGCGCAAACCAAATTTAACGAATTTTGCCCATTAGTTTTCTGTGCAGAAGGCGCTGAATAGTGTAACTTTAATTCGAATCACCCTAAACTTGTGGAATCATTTTAGCAAGTTCGTAATGTATTAAATGGGAGTAAATGGTTGAAATCGTAAAACTTTCAGCTAATTGTTGAAAATCTATTAAACTAGTTCGAGTTTCTATAAAATGAAAATCATTATTTAAAAGATTGAACTAGTTAATTGGTGATGCATTTCAACATCAAAACTATTCTTGTAAATGTTTAACCTTATATTTGGATAGATTAATATTTCTACAATAAAGATATCATCTGTTTTTAAAATTATTGGATCGATATAACTTAACCATGGACTACGTAGAAACTTTCAATCAACCAATTAATATGATTTACATGAAAAAGTTTGTTTTGATGAACATTTAATGATATTTCTATGGATAAAGGGTTTGGTTAATTAAATTCCTCGGATATCTTTTAAGGTATTTATTGTCTAGAAGTCTCATTAAGTGAGGTTCAGCTTTTAGTACAATGTTTCTCATTGGAAAATCGCGATTCCTCAATAATCTTGTTAATATTTCATTAACGCTATTGTTAGTTTATGTTTCAAATTAAAACAATATTATTATTATTATTATTATTATTAGGGGATAAAACCTACTCAAGGATTTAGGCTGAAGAAAGGAAGAGAAAGAATACAAAGAAAAGACGAGAAAAAAGTTAAGACAGAAGAAAGAAGACTCCTGTAGTACATTGAGCAGTGAGGTAGGCCCAGTGGGTAGACTGAATGGGAAATGTAAAGCGTTGTTTTATTATGTTTTATTGTTTATTAGGGAAGAACGTACAACTAATAAAATATTACAGATTTCTCGATTTCACAAATAAAATACGCCCATCAGAGCCGAGTGAATAAAAACTACTGAACATTAATAATTGGTTTCGTGTCCGCATCTGAACTGGCTGACCGAATGCAGTTTTCCAGATTTTCTTCACGTGTCTAACACCTATATAGATGCTATTTTCCCATAGAAAAGTCCTTCTGGGAGACACTCTGTTGGCAGATCGTCTAAGGTTGTGTTGTCATATTTCATCAAATTTTACTTAAACCTTCATAATTTGTTTTTCTTACACCAAAGAAACACATTATATAGCTGAGTCGATCCTAGCAATTTAACATATTTGGGCAGATAAGAGCGTACACAAAAGATTAATTTCTCTATATAAAATAATAAATTGTATATTAATTGGCCGAATTGGAATTGGAAATGGCCGAACTCACCATGGAAAAAGTGACGTGCAAAGCAAAGCAAGACATGGGCAATCTGCCAAGGAACAATGCTTTCTGGAAAAACTTTCTATTAGAAACTGGTGTAGACAAATGTAAATCGAAAAATTCGTCATTTTCCCGTCGCAATCTTCCCGCTGCCATTTTTGTCTTTGTTAATACTGTAGTTTTTCCGCAGGACAGTTTGCTGCCCTAAGTGTCTACTAAAAGTTGTTGACTTAAAAGGCTAATCCGGAAAAAATGTCATCTGCGTTATTTTTGAAAACGTATATAACACAAATCTCAGTTAGAACGTATTTGACAATTCTTATAAATGATATCTTTATTTAGGTGAAGAAAGTTACGACTTTTACTTTTCTGGTTGTTATGTAGGTCTATACATAACAAGGGAAAGTATTGGATTCGTGTCAAATTTGACCTTCCTAGTTTTTTTGCAAATCTCAGAGTTTTGAAACTCCCTGAATTCAAAAAAGTCAAAAAAATTTTGTGTATATGTGTGTTTGTGTGTTTGCGTGTTGGCTTCTACTTCGTTTAATATCGCAGAATGGAGTAAAGATTAAGAAATGAAATTTGGCATGGTAGCTTATGTATGAAGAGCATTGACGCAATCAAATTTTGGTGGTTAGAGGTCGTAAGGATGACGGATAGTAAGTGGTCTCGTGTCATATCTCGAGAGGGATAAGATTTAATGAAGATTTTATTCGTTATTAACTTCGACAATTTTTTATAAAACTCACCTCTACTCTCGAAATTAAGGTTTTTGCCATTTTATAGTAATTAAAAATATAGAAAGTTTTTATAACAAAATCTCATATCAACCGGGAAAGTTACGCAACTCTTTGCTAGATTTTTTCTTTCATCAGGTAAAATGCAAACGAGAAAGCAGATTTAAATTCTGTGATAAACTTTACTTTCTATCCAGCTTTATTGGTTTTTTTTTTGAGATTTTGTAAGTAAATATGTATGCAAGTTATAAACTGTATAGCATTTATTTACCAAAAAACATGGCGAAATTGACAGGCAGCAAAACTGCCCACGGTAAATTTACAATGCGGAAATTTGTTCGCAGCAAAATCGCCCAGAGGCAAATTAAATTAATCACGCGGCAATTTTGCCGCCACTATTGTTCGATGGCTGTATCCACTGGACTACTGGTGCCTCGTATGCATGACATGCCTGGAAAAAGATCTTCTTAGTGCCTATAAGGCAAAAAGAGTCAAAAATGAAAAGAAAACAAAATTGCTTCTCCAGCAAATAAAAGTCTGTGAGTTTTTATTTTGAAATGATGAAATTCGAATTGTAAAATTATAAAATTTTATTTTGTAATTAACGTATATTCGAAATTTTCAATCAATTACATTTCATATAGATTATTTAAGTCTTTAAATATTTTATGTATTAATAGACATTGACGTGACATATTTTTGTATACATTTTGAAAAAGAAAAAAAAATATTATATACAGTTATTTGTCTCTGTAACTTTATATACTTTATCTACAAAATAACGCATTACATGTTGACACCTTGTCATCTTCTGTCTTTTGTCAGAAATAAGAAAATAATATAAAAAGTAACTGTCAGACATTTATTATTTATCTGGCGATCATGTATTCCACATATTTTAACGTCAAAATAATAAATATAAATAAGAATAAATTAATTTTATAAACAACTCGATTATTTTTCTATATGTAATCAAGTTTTTTCATGTCACCGGAAGCCATTTAATGGTTATATTTTTAATATTATTAGCATTTTTTTCTCCGTAAGGCATAAAAATAAATAAATACAATATAATAAAAACAATTTATGAACAAAATTTTAATTTACATAAAGTTTATATCGTGGTTTTTTATTTTATTTTACGTACGAAGTTATAATAAGAAAATTTAAAAGACTAAGAGAGGCTAAATTTTAGAATTTTTCTGCATCCGGACCCTAACTTATTGGACCCATCTAACACA
The DNA here is from genome assembly GCF_030686945.1 of Centruroides vittatus. Taxonomy (NCBI): domain Eukaryota; kingdom Metazoa; phylum Arthropoda; class Arachnida; order Scorpiones; family Buthidae; genus Centruroides; species Centruroides vittatus. The sequence goes on from NW_027122565.1 coordinate 838,877, forward strand.
AAATAATGCAGAATCCTTCTATTCGGATCATACGATTTTGCTAGCCCCTCTTCTTAATGTAGGTGAATTTAACAATATTTTAAGAGTTAAATAATAAGTTATCTCGTTTATTTATAAAAAATATCTTACAAAAACATGTTTACACATGTAAAATCAGTGATTAAGTATTTAAACATAATTATTTAACAAATTTTATGAATTTTGATAAAGATAAATAATATATAAAATGTAAATAATAAAAATTAAATATTTATATATAATTTATAAAACATAATAAACAAATAAAAATATATAAAATGTTTATTTATTAAAACCATTCTTTCTTATATTATCAAATTATCATTATTATTTATAAGTTACATATATATATATATATTTTTACTCTCCGCCATTTGGGCACTAGGAGGACCTTTAAATCATACGTATTATGGGGGCCGACAATGAGAGTGGCAAGGACGGAGACCGATATATCCCGGACAAATTACCTCTTAAAATTTCCTTGGATTTTTTCACCCCACCAATTCGATCCTGAATCTCATAGAATGGTAACATAGGTACGATCTGCCAAATGAGGAGTATTTCCTGGGAGGATTTTCTACGAGAAACTGGTACTTATTTAGGTGTTAGATACGTCAAACAAATTCAGAAAACAAGTAACCTGCTCGTTGAATTGGCGCGAATCAGCGACTGAATACCAGTGTTCAATGGTTATTCCTTCGACCCGCCAATGGCCGAGTGGATAAACTATTGAACACTGGTATAACATAGAGCCATATTAAGTCATAGTTTCTGTATACTTAAAAAATTTAAGAAATTCAAATTTTTTAATTGTAAGATGTAAAATAAAGGTTTTATACGCTTTATTATAAAAATATCTGTATTAACGCTGTTAACAATAAATTGTGTTTATATCAACATTAGTGAAATAAAAAAACGTTACGAAAAATATCAACCAAAGTCACTTCTAAACCGAAAAAAGAAAGGTAAAAAAGTCATTAAACGCCAAACTTATGAGTCATTTGAGATGAAGTTACCGGGTATTTTCGTTACAACAGAAGAATGTTATTTATGACAGGCTTCCTCCTGTGTTTTTATACTCTTTGAGATGTTGCAACCCAATCGCCTATTAAGCTTGCTAGCAACGATAAAAATATATGTTTTTCTTATAATTGGGAAAAAAGCTATTGAAGATAATTGGATAAAGATCTATAATCAACATTTATGATGATTTTTTTAACGTATAAATCATTCTGGATACGACATATTTTCATTGTCCTAGATAACTTTTTCCTTCTTTCTCCGAACAGAGCTTAGAATTTTCTTCACGATTAAATATGTGATATTAAATTTTGAAAGTTTTGAAGCTGTCATAAAATAACTTAGGCTATTTTCTTTTAATTTATCACTTTATTCCGTTATAAATTGATGTTATAAGTCCCTACTTGAATTTTAAATTCGCGCACATAATATTTTATTCATGCATTTATTTAGAAATTCTTATCGGATATTTAATAATTTTAATATTTTTTCAGTAATGCTTCAATATAAAAACGTGTTATTACTTCGTCTTATTTTTATAAAAATTATTATTTAAATATCAAAGCACAAAATTAATCGAACAGGTCTTTTATAAGTGTTCATTCTATTGTACTTTTTATGAAAAAAGAGGCACAAAAGTCAGCTATCGTAGCTTTTTTACGAAATTCAGCAACTTTTTCAAGAACGTCAACAATCTATGAACGTGTGTCAAAGTACATCGAACACGAAGTATTCAATATACTTTGACACCCGTGTTCAATACACAAAGTAGCCTACTTGAGCGTTGAGTATAAAGGATCTCATTTGGTATAAGTACTTGTATTCAGTGGTGATATTCGAAATATTTAACAAAGGGTTCACTAGCAGAAAATTTTTCGCTGACAATCACCGACAAACGAAATGGAAGTTTTGGCTAGAAATAAATACAATACCTTTTCTTGCGATATATCTAATAATCATGGGTGCGTATTTGGAACGTAACGAGCCCTGGGCGAAGACCAGGTAACAATAGTATATTAGTGCTGTCGACCTTTTTTTTTATTTTTGGCAGAGAAATCTTTCACTCCAAATCGCACTACTCTTAGTAGACACATGTCATCGTTTCTCGAAATACAGTTTCCTTTTTATTTCGCTGTCCGTAGCCCGACACGTGTTCCACAGCCATCTTGTATTGTCTCGCGCGCGTGGCATTCTAGGATCTCTCTTATGACTGGATCTACTTTCAAGAACACTCTTGAATCGATCGCGATTAAACCTCGATTGAAACGGTCGAGAGAGATCGCACCAAGACATAGTCCCCGACCTTGCTCACAATCTAGATTGAAATGCTCGGAGCGAACGGGGTATAAGGCTCTAGTTTAGTAGTATTACAGAGTATAATACGTATATTTTAATATATTTTTTTTAAAAAAACAAAACCAGTGAGAAATGTTCCGTGTGTTTAACAAGGTTCGGGAAACTGAAAACTTTACCAACGGGTTCGGCCGAACCTGTGCGAACCCGCTGAATATCACCACTGCTTGTATTGTTACTGAACACAAAGCATCTCATTTCTGAACAACTTTTACAAAGTTTGAATGTAATAAAATATTCGAATAAAACAGGAATTTAGTCTTTAGAATAATTGACTGGCTTATGAGCTATCTGTATTAAATTTAAATTAAAGTTCACTGTAATTAAAAGAGTTGTTTTCTGAAGAATAATTAAATTAAATGCGTTTTATTTATATCTTGCATCTCATATATGTTTTAATTATAAAATTTATTAAAAAAATAAATAAAGAAAAATTTCAATCAATCCTTGTTTTTTGCAAGAATCCAGATAATGCCTTCAAGATGATTCAACTCGAAAAGAGATGAGATATATTTCAAAATTTCATATTTAAATCTTTCACTAAGAATGTGTCAGTTAAGCTCAATTGTGAATTGTTTTCTCTCTTGTTAAATTGTCAGTTTTGCGTGACAACTTTTGCATCAGTTTACTGGATCAATTTAGAAGTTCCTATCAGTAACTGTTTATCATCTATCTTTCTGTCCGTCCATATTATACGTATCTGAAAATTTTGATTAACTTTGATAGCAGTAAAGATTGCAGATAAGGAAAATATCTTAAACAGATATTGTCAAAATTTATCATTTTTTTCTTATATTAAAATTATTACGACTCGTCAGATTTTGGAAACTTTTAGATATTTAAAATTATCTTGTTTAATGTTTTCAATATCGTTTTTATTTAAAAATTCTATAAAATTTACTTCGTAACTTTTAAATAATCTATTCAGATATCGTTTTTACTTGCATATCTATTGGAGCCTCGTCGATGGGCAATAATGGCCATGTGGTGGTTTCCAGGTTTTCTCAGACTAAGCCTGTTTCTAAGAGAAACTGACTTAGATGTTAAACATACAGTAGTCAGTTTCTCCAGTTTCTCATAGAAAGTTCTCCCGGGGCAGATCGACCATGTATTGTGCTTTCCTTTATCCCAAACGTTATCAAGTGTTGCCCTTTTCCAGTGTATCCATCAATCTTGCAATTCTTTTCGTTTTTAAATACCCGATTCTCAAAGGAGTCGATGTGGAGGATTGAGAGGGAAGATTTGGGCGGTAGTTCCGGACAACGGAGAAAAAAGACACTCAATAAAACCGAAGAAAGAGGCACAGGCACATGTACTGATCTGTTGTACTTCTGAGAGTTTTCTTCTCTCAGCTGCTCCTCTCGGGGATAGTCTCGCAAACCCCCTTCACTGAACTATCGATCCTCCTCCTCTTTGTTGGGTTTTCGAATTTGTCACCAGAGGTTTACGGGGGTTATCGAGGACTAACCCTGAACCAGAAGTCTTTTTCCCACTTCTGTCTTGCTCTCTCGTTACCCTATCGTTTTAACCATAATATTAGATCCCGATTACAAGTCCAACCGACACATGTTAGTCGAAATGAAAGTTTATGTCACCACAATGCACCGTTGCCGTTTAACATGACGTAATTTCTTTCGTCTGTCTAAACACAATAGTTCTATTTACTTTCACATTCAAATACAACTCACGAGTCACCTGACGGGTACAAATTCCTTCGTGTCGTGATAGAGGACTGACCTCACATATGTTTATCTTTATAAAGTATTATTTATTTTAATGTAATTTAAAGAATTTATGTCGTGACTTTACAATTGTGGACTTTGATCAGATGAGTCTCAACATTTTTGGACTCAGAACTTTTGGAAGACGAGCCAGTTTGCAACAAAGATGCTCTTATGTGTATAAAGGAAACGTAGTTTTAATCTGCGTTCTTTTAATATAAAAGATATACAAATAATATCAAAAACCAGGCAAAATTTATAATTTTTAAATTATTTTCTGAAATATTGTTATACTCCTTCGTGGCATATTAGTTGAAAATCACCGTATAACTAATGAATTAAAGTAAAGTACTAACTAAAACAAAAATAAACGGTGATAAATTCGTAAAAGTTTATAAAATAGTTTACTAATACAATATCCAAAATATGTACAAATATCCTAGCAAATAAATTATATTAATAACACAGGTGGATGAAAAAACCGATTCCATTATAGCATGCTGTATACTGTGAACAGATCCATTAATAATACATATGATTTCTCCTGACAGTTACACAACAGATACATCTATTATGCATACTGCTTACGTGGTTAGTGATCGGGTCCCTTGTGCAATAAATCCCGTTTTTGAATTACAATCCTGAATTATTGAAGATTTTTGGAACAAGATTTTCACTTTGTTTTCTTAGTCCGATTGCATTCAAAACTAGAAATTTTCTGGTTATTTCATTTGCTGAATTTATTCCCTGAAGAAAAATTATCCACTGCTCATTAATATAAAATTCAAACCGATAACGCATAAACAAGATTCTGAAGTAAGATTGAAGTATCTCACTTTTAAGAAGTAGAATATCATGAATATTAAACTGTACTGTCACATATAACGTTACAAAAGATTGGATTGAGATTGTGGGTAAAACAACATAATACCTGGGCTATCTGCCAAGGAGGGTGTGCCTCTCGGGTAAACTTTATACACGAAGCTGGCCCTTATTTAAGTTGTTAGACACGTCGAGAACTCCACGCGGCCAGCCCGTTGGTCAGGCGCGAATCTCTCAAATCTGATTATTTCGTGGTACTTTAGGCATCAATTACTTAATAATAGTTAATTATAGACAAACACGACATGTTGTTGCGTCCAAAATTAAAGACGAAAACGTATAGTTTTTGTCAGAAAATTTTAATTCAATTCAAGTATATCATTTATATACTTATATACAATTAAATTCATGTCTGTCTTTTGTCCGTCCGTTTGTTCGAGTATCAGTTAAGTACGGCCTTTAGAATGTATTTAGAGTAAATTTCGATGTAAAATTGTTTTTGGTTGTATGTATTACATTATAAGTTTATTTTAAATACATATTCTTTTTCGGTATATACATTTTTTATATTTGTGTAATACAATTACTTAATATATCGTATTTCACAGAGAAGCCCGTGCACCTCAGCTAGTGTATAATAAAATGCTAATTCTAACTATAAAACTCCTTTGTCTGACACTAGTTTCAAACTGATTTTTAGGCCATTTTATACGTTTTCGCTTGTTTTGATAGGTAGATGCTTGACTTAAACGTCTACATCTTAAAAGATGTTAAACGTGTAATATACGTATAAGAGTAAAACTATAGAAGCGTACTAGAAAGTTCGAAAAAATACTTTGTTTACAAAATGCAATTGTCTCCGTTCCTTCCTTTAGAATGAACGACTGCTTTAAAATCATACACTTATGTTTAAAAATTTTATTATAATTCTTATCAATAATTCTGTTTTCAGTTATGAAGGATATATAATTCTTAGTTGTTCTGAATGCAACACATCATAATTTAAGATTTTATATACAAATTTTATCGTGATAAGAATAGAATCCTTTCATAAGTATTCATCATCGTCGTGATTTATTTGCACGTCAATATGCATACAAATAGTGCGGAACCAAATTCTCCTTAGATGGAAAACAGAAATGAATATTATAAAACTAGATTTGTGTACAAGACTTTTTTCATTGTTCTATATCCTAGGCCATTTGTCTCGCTATTTACATGTAAAATATAGTATTACTGTTGGTTGGTTAGTTGGTTGGTTTTATAGGATGTGACAACGCAATACGTACACAATCTTCCAAGGAGAACGCCTTCTGGCAAGACTTCTATGGAAAACAGACCCCGTTTAGGAATTAAACACGTAAAGAACCCAGATAATTCCATGTTGCCAACCCAGTGCCATAACTAGCTTTTCGTTTGCTCTGTGCAAGATTTTATTATTGGCCTTCATTTTTGGAAAAATAAAAATAATTTACAATAGAAATATTCAGTTAATTTTTAACGTTAACTAATAACGCTACGAAATCAGCCGTTATGACGGCAAAATGTATTCGTTCTATTGGTTGTTTGTATTATAAAAAACATCTTTGTTTTCTAAATATACAGGAGGCCTCATAAAGGCAGTTGTTCCGGTCACGTTCGATATGTGAAGACCATGACAATTCTGTATATTGTATAGAAATAATGTAGACGAGTTGTTATTATACTGTATTACTCTAAATGTAAGAAGCGTGTTTCAGATTTTAAGTCAAAATGAATCTTGTATTCGAGGTTTATCAACCGATTTTGTTTTTTGGAAAGCTTATTTATGTAGATAAGTCTTTAATTAGAAATAATAATTCAGTTTCAAGTTTAAAAGATGTTTCAAGAAAATTTATATGGACTTATTCTATAAAAAGAATGTTAACTAGCTGTCAATTTAAAACTTAAAAATCTTTAAAATCATCATAGACCGTGTAGAAACTTCATTAATTATTAAGTAATGCTTACTTTTATAATAATGCATTAAATTTAAATTATCACAAGGTATCAAGAGATACAACAGGTGAAACCTGGACACACACTACTTTCATCCCTTTGACACCTTTACGGCTGTACCGCAGGATCCTAGAGATTAATTATGAAAAGTTTGTTCCAGATTGATCAACCATAAGAGTTAATAAGAAGGATAAAATCAGGTGTTTTTTTGAGTTTAAAACTTTCTAATTTAGAAATTCGATATGTTTATGTTGTATTATTTCGTTGTCGTAATTAAGAAAACTTTTATTTCTTCTAATTAGTTGATGTAAAGCGATCTTCTTCCTTATAATTAGCAATATTAAAATTGCTTTTCTGATTATACCGCCGTTATTGTACAGTAATCTTCAGAGATACAGAGTAAACATTTCTAAATTATTCTACATTATAATTGATTACGAAGATTTGATACACATGCCGTAAAAATTAAAGTTATTCGATGTAAATTTGTTTTTCTTGTAAATTAATAGGAGTTGAATCAAATTGTTTATTTTATGGTTCCAAATCGAAGTAGCTTAACTGATCCGTTTTAGTTTTGCCTCTTTTGATAGGCATGACATAAAATGACTGATTATCATGGGTAAAAGAAGACGGATGGATAGATTGATGGAATAAGGCAACGCAACACGTGGGCCATCTGCCAAGGGTTGTGCCTCCCGGGAGGATTTTCTACAGGAAACTGGTTTGACAAGTGAAGAACATCTGGGAAACTCCACATGACTAAGGTTGAATTTATGCAGACGCGAGTAGAAGGAAAAACAGGCGAAAGAGAACTTTTGCAATCAGAATTCGCACTCGCGATGCAGCTTACGCAGGAGAGGGAAACTAGGTTCACTCGTGTAACACACGAGAAATGCATCAATTTCCTTCGTCCTCCAAACTGTTGAACTTTCGTATTTTTCTCTTCTCCCCAATTTGGTGTACACGCAGAAGTTCGGCAGCCACGCTTTCGTACAACGACAACAATAAAATGGCGACGATAGAATACGCCGATAATGGCCGAGAAGTTGCAAAAAATACACAAGGAAGCCATAAATAAAACGAAGGAAATGTTAATAGAATAGTTTTATTTATTTTTCTTTAACTTTATTTCGTTGTAGAATTCATCGGACTTTTGCATGAACGCAACTAGAGGGAAAACAAGGAAAGTAGTCATGTTAGCGCGTGACCTTGGTTCTCTTGGTTATCCCTCTCTTCTTGTTTTTCTCTTTCCTGCATTTTCCGTGTCTGCTTAAACGAGCCTAACCCGTTGATGAGGTGCGACCCTACGATTAACTATTACTAATCAATGTTTTATCTCCTCGACTACTGTGAGAGAAGAGAAATGATGTCGCGATCTAATATTTCTTTTATTTTTTTCCGACCTATGGAAACTAAGAGAATCTTTTCGCGCAAGGAATTTTTCAAGAATTTTTTGGGAGGATAATCTATCCCGGATATGCCGATCCCTGTCTCTCACCACCTGGTCACCCCTTTGTGAGCCTGATCGAATCCATGATAGATATGAAAAGCTATAGTAAGTTAGGAGAGTAAGATTCAACATATCCGGATTAACTTAACCACGAATATTTTAGAAATCCGGACTCGATCCCGGGTCTTCCGAAGCTGATGATTTTGCTACGCTCGGCTGTTGATCACAAATATTCAGAAAGATCAGAAGGAAATTTTTCCCAATACTCTGTAATCCAATCCAAGCTAAATTATTTTTTAATATTAATTTTAATTAATAAATGCTGATAAAAGTGAGATAACTTTTTTTAATCACGAATAAGAAAACTTCCAACAAGACGAGATAAAGGTGACAAATCATAAACATTGTAAGTTTTTCTAGATATTTGTCATCCATCTATTATCTAAAGTGAGTAATCGAACGCTTTGTCTGATGTCCTAAAACTATCACAAACTTATCAATCCTGGAGATTACCAAGATTTACGGAAATCCACAGTATTTTCTCAGATCTTTTGTTATATCATCCATCGGTTCATATTACGTACATTTGTATGCGCTGTACTTGTAACAAGATTTAACTATTCTAGTTTGAGCAACTATTTTTTGACTGTTATAATGGTAATGTAAATCAAAATTTTGATTATTTATAAAAGGAACTTTTATATAATTATTATTTGTATAATTTATTTCTCTTAAACGACTTGGCATTAGAAGAAATTGGGAAAGTTATTTTTATTAGATAAATCTGTTAGATATTATTTTAATAATTTCTTTTATTTCGTTTTATTCTTCTACGATAAAGTGTTAGTTAATATTATATTCTGAATTTTAATATCTTATTTTGCTAAATTTTCTCATATGAATTAACTTAATTCGTCTTTTCTTTTTTTTCAAACCTTAAGAATTTTCGGTCGCAGTAAAACTTATACTCCTTATACGGTAAAACTATTAAACACGTGATTGGTCGCGGGTTCGCACCTTACAAAACTGATGACCGTGTGGAGTTTTTGGTGTTTTCTTCAATTGCCTAATACCTAAAAGGGAGCTAGTTTACCATTGAAAGTTCTCTCGGGAGACATCTATCCCTTGGCATATCGCCCACGTATTGCCTTAGCCCATAAACCTAAACCTAAATCATTATATGGAATGTAGATTCAAACATAATTCACCAGCTATATCTCAATCTACGTAATCACTAAATGCAATTGCACTGGAAAGAAGATAGTGGGATATTCTTTGATTTGGACGCTACGTACTCAAATTTCTGCATGGCTCTGCGCTCGTACGGCCATGTAAAGAAGACTCACACGGTCTCATCAATCATTTTTTGATGGTATTTCTCTTCTTCGTCTTTGAGTATTTTAATCGGACAAGAAACATTTTGTACTGATCTTGAGACACTCTACGAAACTTGTAATTTAAGTTATGTCATAGGACTCGCGATAACAATTTCCTGTCCCCTTGGTTTAGAGTGCATGACATGCAAACCAACTAATAGCACACTACAATTCTCCTATAATTCAACTGTATTCCCAGTTACATTTAGTAATTACGTAGCAGAAGCCAGATAGCCTACAGGCTGTAGGCTACAGCCCGATACAATGTTTGTCTGAACACCCTGTGTAAGTTTGTATAATGTAAAACTGTATCCGTTTTACAATACTAACTAAATAAGTAAATATTGTAGAATATCTTGTTCTAGCAAGTATTGATTTCTGATATTAGGTCAAAACCTAGTATTGATAAGTATATATTTATTCGTTTTTGAGAATCCAGACCAAAATCTGATGCTTATGTCTAAAGCCCATTTTGACCATTCAAAAGGGGGCGAAAATTAATTTAAACGAGCAAGTATTTATTGTCACAATGACGGGCTGCAATTTTTAATTTATTCAATTTAAAATACATGCTCTCCACCTCAAATTAGTACCGTGGTGTCTTGCCCCTGTACATCATACTTTTCCTTTAACAATAGAGTCGTGCCAGTCATTTGTTAACTGCTTTTAGGAGAAACGTTTTGAATTGAAATAACGTGACTTTCAGTTTTCATTGGTAGTTTATGTACAGTTAATCAGAACCTCCTGCTCCCACGATTTCTATAACTGCTCTCGTCTTTCATATATCTACCTCCGTTCTTGAGATTAAGGAAAGACAGACGGACGGACGAAAGACAGTGGGAATTTAGTCTACAATATTTTTAAGCTTGCAGCCCAATGAGGCCGAAAAGCCATAAAAATTAGTAAACTTTCATAACCTTTATAGGTTTTAAACCAATTAAATCTGATTTCTTTTATCTAAATAGAATAAAATTATTTTTATGACGTGTAATAAAGAAGGGAACTTAGGGGAAAATGCAGAACTGGAACCTGTTCTGTCTGTCTCTCAAGCATTCATATCATCTTACAAACAATCAAGACTATAGTTTTATTGACACCATTATTAAGTTATATAATTATTTATATCCTTTAAATGTTACTCCTTTTTCTACCGACTGAAATGAATTTAAGCAACAAAGTATAAAGTATAGCAAATAAAATTAATTATTGCCAAAGTGGCCATGTCATCTGGATTGACCCTACGTATTTTTAATTACTGTTTGTTCTCTAGAAAAAGGCATTCAAAAAGAATGTGATGATGTCAAGTGGGAGGTTTTGATGTTATAGAACATCGGAAACTAAGACATTATTTTTATTGAAAAATTTTTAATTGTCTTACTCAAAATCAATATTATACGCTTTCGAAATTCCGTAAAGTAATTTCAATGTCACCATGAAAATAAATCAGGAAAACAAGCAACATCACAGAAAAATGCTTCCATCTTTACTTTGTGCCTTAGGCTAAAGTTCCTTCACTAAGATTGCTCAAAGGTACTGTAATGTTCAGCCAAATTATTGTAGATGCAATAACTTTATCATGGTGACATTACTTCGTCCAAAACTTCCTGCAGTTGTAGTCTGTGGAAGGTGAACACTTTCCACAGACTACAACTGCACTTCCACTTTATTCACATGTTGAGTCTTACTGTCAAATCTGGTTCTGGTATTCTTATGCCACAACTTTCAAACGTTTCTTTTATTTACATGTTTTGATTGAGCTTTACTTTTCAACCTGTTTCCAGTGCTTTTTGAAAATACAGTTTTAAGTATTTTTCAGTCATCAATAACTTCGTAATAAAATAGTTTCATGATAATTCTATATTTACCTGATAATGACTTGATAACTGACTAACCAATAATATTAGAAAGTCTAAAGAATGGTCTGTTATTTTATTAACACTCAACATTTTTAAATAAAGCCTTCAAAAAGGCAAAAAGTAGGCGGTCAATTCCCGAATGAGTTATTAAACGTATCGTATTTAAATAGTCAATGCGGGTTTGATAAAATTTATAAATTGAGTAAAATAAACAAGATAAATTAAATATTGCTACCGTGTGCGGGCGCCAATATTTAATTTACAAAATATTTAAATATTTCAATTCACAAAATAAAAAACAAAATGGCCATTTTAGAAAAATAAATAAATAAATCTAAAGGAAAGAGAGGCGAAATAAATGACGTATGGTCACAGCAGTGCTCATCACGGACACTATTTTAAATTTCATCCAAATCGGTTCATTGGTAGTGGAGATATTAAGAGTCAAAGTTGGCACTTTAACCTTAATAGGCTTCACTATGTCGCGCTTTACGATAATACAATGTATACGTTATCAATTAAATTTAAATATAAAAATTAACGAACAGCTAAAGAATTATCTGTATCTGGGAAAATATTATCAATAATGTAGGGCCTGACTGACCATTTCGATAAAGGAAAGAGACTTATATTCAATGTAATCAAACTATTAAAAATGCTACTGAAGAGATTTGATATAACCCATTTTAATTTAAATGATAATAATGATTACGTGAGAACATGTCATCAGGTGTTTTCCTCGCGCAAACAAATTTTATAATTCTTGGTTCCTTTATAAATTTTAAAATGTAAAAGAAAATAAAATTTAATTATCAAAAAGAAAGAAAGAAAAAAAAATGTAATTATCCTCAAGCGTTACGAGATTCTAAATAAATTTATATATTATTAAAACAAAATTTTTATTTATAAATAGCAAATTTGCATGATAATATTTAAAAAAATATAAATTAAAATTATTCAAAACTTTAAATTAAAATATAAAATTTTAAAAATATATTCAAAATTAAATTTAAGAATGAATAATATTTTATATAAAATATTATTTTACGCATTTGCATTTCGATTTATAGAATATTTCTAATGAATATTTTTTTTAAAAATAATAATACAGTCGAATCTCCAATAACAGCCACCTCCCATTTTTTCAGGACTTTTTTTTTAAAAACAAAATTACATACAAAATAACGTCGAAATACCTCGTCGATTTTTAACGTTCTCGTCATTAGCCGTTGTTCAGAGGTTTGAACGTAATAAATTAAATTTAATATAACAATTCGTTTAATGAATGGAGAAAAATAAAACGAACAAAATGCATTTATAAAATTTTATTTATCTTAGCAATTTAGAAATAATTCTTGTCAATAAAATACAGTAAAAGCAATTTAATGTAATGTTAAGTCCGTGGAGGGTTATGTGACAATCGTGACGTCAGTGACGCATTGCGTGGAAATTGACGAAACACTCACAAATGACGTAAACAACGACTTTTTTTCTAACAGTAAATGTAAATCTAAAATCCAGATTTACAATTTAATAATATTTGGAAAGGGAAAAGAAAATGTGTTTGTATATATTTTATTGAATGAACGAACAAACAAAAGTGCAACAGGTGTTCCGCCCCAGTTGTGAGTGTAATGCAATCCAATTTTTTTTTTTGGCAATCACTGAAAGTAGTCACATGATAGCTGGAAAAAAGAAAAGGAAAAAAAAATGGTAGAATTGTCGAGAAACATCCAAACTTATGTTGACAACGTGAAGAGCATTTGTACAGACACTGGTGTTTTTTCCAACATAACATTAAAAATATTATTAAAATAACGATAATAGTAATTACTATTTAACGTTTTAATTAAATTTTTCGAAATTTGAATTATTAAGAAGTTAAATGTATTTAACTTTAAGCTTTTTGAAATTTTAATTAATTACATTTAGTCATTGTTTTTGAAATATAACATATATATATATTGTATTTTGTCTACATTGCAAAAGAGATTCTTTCTATTAAATGTCACTGTTTTTAAATTGTATTTTGATTTACGTGTAATTGTTTTTAATTTAATTTTTGAATCTCATTGACTTTTTTCTTTTAATGAAACGTTCTTGTTTTCAAGATAAAATTTATTAGCTTTATATGTAAGTTTTGAATTTGGGAAGTGGCATATGATTTCAATGATTCCGATGCTGCAACAACTATTTAAAATTCATGTTTTGAATTGAGAAAAATATATTTTGTTTTTCTTATAAATAGATTGGCGAATATCAATTTTTTCGAATTCTAATATTAACGGGATTTCTAATATTGGAATACCCCGAATACATAGTGAAATTAATAATTTCATTTAATATTTATTATTTAATTTCTTTTGTTTATTTCTATGTATTAATAAATTGATAATAAAACTTGAAACTTTTAATTTTTGAAGTTATTTTTTAAGTACTCGTATCTTAACTACAACAGTTTAACAAATAATTGTTCTCATTTTCACCTATTGCAGATTTTTATTTTAGAAAAAGCATTCGAACAGATCTAGGATCTAGTCTGTTTCTTTTCTTGCAGCAAATTAAACCAAAGGTGCTGAAGACAGATCGCTAAATTGGAGAGATATTTTTCAAAATGAGAAGGTCTATTCAAGTAAACTGAAGAAAAATGGGGACTATATAATTTTTTGTTTAACGATAATTTAATATATTGTTATTAAAAATTGTTTTTAAGTTTTTTTATTGCATTCCATGTATTATTAGCTTGCCTAAATGGAGAAAATTTAATTAAGCTTGCTAGTTTAATTGAAATTGTTAGCTTAATATGTATAATTCTGTCAGGATACTATTATATTATTTTATAATAACATCCTTGTATAACTAAAGACATAAAAACGTAAAAAACATGATCAATTTGACTTTACCTTTAACCTCACATAGTTCTTAATTTTGCTTCTTTATTACGCATATTCATTTGCTTTTTTAGGCAAAATTTTTAACCAAAAGAATATTATAAAAATGTTCGTATATGGTTAGTATTTCAAAAAACATTAATCATTGCATTGCTAAATTATTGCAAATTTTTAAAATTAAGAACCAATTTATAAGTAATAATACACTTATTAAAATAAATCAATTAAAACTGTTTCATTGGTTCATATGCAAAACTTTTCTATAAAAGTTTTAAATATATAGTTAAACGTGTATATAGTACACTTTAAATAGTATTAAGTTTAAATTTATAAAGTTTTATATATTTTTCCATAATAATTAAATATACAGGATGGGAAAGAAAGTCATTTAACACCCCTGCTACAGAACATAGAAAGTACCCAAAGTTAATTCGCTCATGTCAGGAAGACATTAGACCAAGGGGAAAACAGATTGATGTGTGTTACACGCACGGCCGCCATCAAGATGGAGGACATATTGAATGCAACTTCGAAAGTAGAAAGGGTCTTGGGACACATCATTTAAGATCAAAATTTCACAAGGAATTGATTGCTGGAAGATTTTATTGACCTACCTCGAACGGTAACAGAGTTATGCACGTTACATGATGTGTTCAATGTACGTTCTAAATTCTGTAGCAGGGATGTTAAGTGATTTTCTTCCCACCCTGTATATATATGAATACAATTATAGATAATCAAGTATCTACTTCTTAATATATTATTATCACTGACAAAAAATAATTGGAAGTACCTACATTTATAACTCAAAGACTTTGTGAAGATATGATAAAGCGGGTGAAATTTAAGAATTTTTATATTCTGGCAATATATTTAATGTATGCAAATTTATCTAAATAAATACAGTACTTATTATTATCTTAACATCACCTACTGAAAGCATGTTACGTAATTCTGAAAGTGACGTTGTGAGATACGGTAATTGTTTTCATAGTTTTTATCGAAACTTCAATCTTTTCTTTCAACTCAAATATTTGAGTTATCCAATTAATATTTTTTTGGTACCAAGAACACCTTCTACTTGAAGATGTTCTAGTAAATTGGTTCTTTTTATATCTTTCAAAGCAGAACGTAACTTTTTAAATTTTAGTTGCGTCACTAAAGCATAAAACTTTATATAAGTTTTGAAGATTTTTGTGGTTGGCTAATAGCATGACACGTACATTTTACTGTGAATGATTGGGAGTCTCATGGCGCATACGTAATTCAAAATAGACAATTTTGAAGTTATATCACTAATGTTCTCAGCAGGTAATATGTACACAAGTGAAAGAGAAGATTGTGACTACTATATTAGGATTTTAAAATGAAATAATATAAAACTGAAAATGTAGTTTTATGTACGTTTTTCCTTTTCCAACTAGTTTATTATATATTTTTAAATTATGAAATAAACAAATCATTATGTGAAAATTCAATAAACAATTCTTTGAAGAAACATTTCAATAAAAAGTAACGAGTACTGAAAATATTAAAATTGCATCTTGTAATATTGATATTATTGTGGGGAATTTTTCGATAAAATTTCGTTATATGGGAAGGTTTTGCAGACACTTTGGAGGCAGATGACTATCTATATAGTAACCCTGGCCGAATGGCTTTAATATCTCGCCATAAGTATATGGCGAGATATTAAAGCTATTCGTAATATTCGAATTTTTATCTATCAACGAGATATTCGAGTCTTCGTGGATAGTATTCGCTCATCTCTAGATAAAACCACTAGTTGATCGCTAGTTTGCACCGACGAGCTCTCCTTGTGGAGTTTTCCGGGTTATTTCATATATGAAACATTTCAAAGTAGGACTACTTTTCGGTAGAAAATCCTCCCGGGAGTCATCCCCCTTGGCAAATTGCTCTTATATTGTATTGCTTTATCCCATTAATCTGAACCAAATCCAAACACATAATCTACATCAGAAGCAGCACCAGATTAAAGGGGTGCCTGCAGGACGTAGAGATGCCTTCAAAATTTATTTTTTTAAAATTTAAATATCTATTTAATATGTAAATAAATTTAATATCTATTTTAAAAGTCCAGCAACCAGTTGCGTAACTTTCCCGGCGGTTATGAAATTTTATTTTAAAAATAACATTTATTTATTATTATTAATAATAAAAATGTTATTTTTATGAGATTTTGTTATAAAACTTTCGTATTATTAATTATTATAAAAAATAAAAAAGCTTAATTTTGAGGGTAGTGATTTAAAAAAAATTGTAATAACGAATAAATAATTGATTGCTATTAAAGTCCGACCCCTCTATCATACATAATATATGATATGATACATGACACCCCTCTATCTTTCCACCCCCTCGGCTTTTAACCACCAAAATTTAATAGCATCAATGTCCCTTATACACAGTCTAGATACATACATATCTTCACGCTTATAATCCAAAAAGGGCGAGCAGCAGGGAAAAAGAAACTCCAATCTTATAAACTATCCATTCAGCAACTTTCTCCTAACCTTCCTGTCTAGACACACTTCCTTTGTTTCAGACATACTCATGCCTCTTCTAGCACACATTCTCTTTCTGACTCAACACCTTATGTTCTTTCAGATACTTATTTACTTATTCCACCATGACTTTCTCAGCCTTCCCCTACTGTGCTTCCCATCCACTTTTCTCATGGATACTCTCTTCAACGGTTCTTTTCCTTTCATTCTCTCAGCATGGCCGAACCATCGTAGGGCCGACTTCCCCATCTTTTCAACCACATTCAACCCACACTCTTTCTAGCATATGTTC
This sequence comes from Centruroides vittatus, assembly GCF_030686945.1. Classification (NCBI taxonomy): domain Eukaryota; kingdom Metazoa; phylum Arthropoda; class Arachnida; order Scorpiones; family Buthidae; genus Centruroides; species Centruroides vittatus. The sequence goes on from NW_027122565.1 coordinate 856,178, forward strand.
ATTTTTCACATAGTCTCTCCTTGTTATGCCGCACGCTCCTCTCAAATCCGTCATTTCACATACAGTAATGCGACTCTAGTGACTCTTCTGCCATGCCCAAGTTTCGATACCATACATGAACACAGAAATCACAATACTCCTATACATAGCTATTCGTGACTCTTTGGACGTCCTTTTTACCCTTTGCAAATCTACTTATTGTACCTACCACCTGTGCTCCAGCATACACTCTTCTGGTGATTTCACCGTCTATCCTTCCATTCCTATCTGGCATGCTTCCCAAATATACAAATTTATTCACTTGTTTCAGTTGTTCACCATTCAGTTCAATTATGCAATCAGTTTGCTCATCTTTGTGTTCAAACACAATCATTTTAGTTTCATTCACATTTATTCGCAGCATAAATTTATTCCTCACACGCCTCTTCGAGATTAGACACAAGTGTCTGAAGCAATTCCTTGCTTTCCGCTAATAGCACAGTGTCATCTACAAACAAATGACAGACTCATTCATTTCAATTCTCATTCCACACTCAGGCACTCTTGATCTCTTCTTTCATGTATTTACAAAAACATTAAACAACCATGGAGACATAACACACCCTTGTCTTACACCCTCCACAATTGTGAACCACTCAGACACTTTGCCATCGACGCGTATACATGTTTAGCTGTTTTTATAAATTGCTCTCACATCTCTAAGTAATTTAACTTCTCATTCCATAATCACACATAATATTTGCCATATTTTATCCCTATTCACTCTATCAATGCTTTCTATAGATCAACAAACACCTAAACACTTTCTTACCCTCATTCAAATATTTCTCCGTAATCATTTGCAACGTAAAGATCTGGTGTATACATCCTTTCCCTTTCATAAATCCACATTGCACTTTCCATATTTGTTTTGCAGTCAGATTCTCAAATTTGTCCACCAACATGCAAACACCTTTCCAGGTATGCTCAGCAAGCTTATGCCACGGAAATGCTTGTACTTTGTCCTTTCACCCTTTCCCTTGTATATTGAAGCAATCACAACATTTATCTTATCACGCAGAACCATGCCCTTATCCCAACATAAGTTGCAGAGTCGGAGCATCCATTCTACCGCATTATACCTTCCATATTTTAATATTTCGGCAGTTATATTATCCAGACCAAAAGTTTTCTCATTTTTCTTATTGCATTCCTAATCTCACTCGTTGAATAGAGCCACATCTATTACCATCTTCACTTATCTCTGCAACTGTTCTTCCATCCGTCTTCACTGCCCCTCAACAGATTCAAAATATTCACTCCACCTAATACTCACCTCACATTCATCCAACAGCAGTTCACCATTTGCACTTCGTACACAGGGTACACTTTTCTTTCTGTTGCCACGTATACTTTTAATTTGCTTCCAGAATAGTTTTCTAGTTACCTCAAATGCCCCTTTTGAACGCTTAGACCATTCTTGCTTCATTCTGTCCTTGCTTTTCTTAATCACTCGTGCAGTTCTCGTTTTTTCACTCTGCATTCCTCCTTACTCACACTGCTATTCAATTTTCCCAGTTTTAACTCAACATGCTCTCTATATTCTTTTATTCCACTCATCGGACACTTTGTTTTCATTCGCTGCAAAGCCACTGTTTTTTCAGTTGTACCCTCGATAGCACTAAGTAATTGTCCGAGCATCAGACAACTCCTCTCATAACTCTTGTATTCTCTACTATACCTCTCAATCTATTATCATACACAACAAAATCTATTATTCTCCTCCGACCTTTCGCACGATGTGGAAAAAAGTGTTGGACATCTGTAGGTCTCTTTCCACACAGAGATCAACCAACTCACTCACTCACTTGTGGAAAAAACATCTAATTAATTTTTAGTCATTTTCCTTATTAATTTATACACTTTATCTCTCGCTCCTCTTATATTCAACACATTCAATCGACATTCACACTTCCGGTTTCTTTTTCTCTTTAGCCTATTCCGGTCCTGTTATTTCCTGGTTGGTCTCGAGGTTGAGAGCCCCACCACTTCATACCCTACCTTTCTTTTCTTTTGCTCTCACTACGTAAAAATTTTATCTCGTTAAAACCTAAAACCTGGAGGACCACTGATCACGCTTTACTCTGGCCCCTATCCTCTGACCTGGTCAGAAGATAGTCATTTTCCTGCTTGCAACCCAATCGTCTTAAGATAACATACACCAACAAGGACGACGCCAGCCAATGGGTAAGGGGGGGCAAGATGGTGTAAATTGATAGAGGATATGAATTGTATGTAGGTAAAATAAAAACGATTCATAAAGTTTTAATCATTTACTATCTACTGGAAAAGAAATATCTTAATTAAAACATTTTTTTAACTTACAAGAAGCCTAAGAAGATTATTTTAATTAACACTTAGCATTTAAATAGTTTTTTCGAATTTCTAGGGGAGGGCAGCTGCCCCCTTCCCCCGCCTGGCGACGCCCTTGTACACCAATAGACATTTCTTAAAATAATCGAATGTTTTATCTTAAGAATCAGAATTTAAATAAACATTAATTTAAAAAATTACTTACCATTATGACGAATCCAGATAGTAACATAGTGAAGTATCTTCTCAGGGAGTGTAGAGTCCGAATCGGACTCAGACCTCAACGTATCTAGATAATTCGAGTCAGAACAACGCTCTTCCCTCTTTCTTACACGTTAATCGACCTGAAATATCAAGACCTCAAAGTTTTCCTATAAACGGAAGAATTGAGCCTTTAATACGCTGAATGTAAATTTAGTGTGATTGGAGAAATGCACTCCAATCACACCCTGTCGGTAGCAAAGCTGCTGCTGACATATAGCTATCAGGGTCTAGATAGCACGCAAGCCTGCTCACCACATTAAAGAGAGATCTTAGAGTAAGTTACACACTAGCTACCGTGCCAAATTTCATTTCTTACTCTTTACACCATCCCGAGATATTAAACGAGATAGGCCACACACACACACACACCCAGGGAATTTTTTTCGTTTTTTCTTTTGTTTGGATTTTTTTTTTTTTTTTTTTTTTTACTTTTTGGGTTCAGGGGTCTCAAAACACGGGGATTTGCTAAAATCTAGGAAGGTCAAATATGATACGGTTCCGATACTTTCCTTTGTTATGTATACAAGTACAGTACATTATAGCCAGAAAGTAAAACTGATTTTAAAATAATCTATTTTTATGACTTTCAGGAAATAATGGGGCCTTATATTTGTGACTGGTAGCTCCCATTTCTATTTCTCAAGTCCAGATAAAGAGATTTTACAAGTAATGTTGTTTTAAACCAAGTAAAAGCTTTATTTAACGTGCTTAAAAATATAAAAATTATTCATTTTTGAATGTTTAAAGTATAAATTTGTAATTAAACTGTTCGTTAAATAAAACTATTCATAAGATGTATTTTATTTCTTTTCTGTAAAAAAAAATAAAGAACATCTTTTTATAAAATTAAAATTTCATTTAATTAATCAAAGTGTTGTTAGTTGTTGACAAATTTTCAAATAAAAATACTTAATTTTCAAAACTATTCTGGCCGTGACGGAGCGAAGCTTCCAACGATTTTTCCACTCGCTGCAGAATGGCGTGTTATATAAGGCAATATGTAAATCATTTTTATTGAATTAAGTAATGAAAAAAAATATTTTTTTTGTATTTTCGAGCGATTTAAAAATCTTTATAATTTTTATTTTATTAATAATAATAAATAGTTACTAGTGTCATTTTTATTATTAATTCGACATTCTCGTATTGATTGTTATTTCTTGGATCGATTCATTCTCTGCGTCGTAATTTATTTTTCGTCATTTGAAGAGTGATTTTTCAAAATTGCGTTAGCATTTTGATTCAACTTTTATTAAAAATTATCCACGAAATTACACAATAATTATTGTAGAAAAAAAATCATAATATTGTAAAGAAGAGCTCGTAAGTTCATACAATAATCCTTAAAATCGATATAATTAACAATATTAAGTAATATTTTTCTTATTAGAGTACAAATACCTCTAGCTATATATTTACGATTTGTTGATGAGAGGTTTCAACATAATTAGTACAGCAGAATTTATACAATACAATACAGCATAATATATTCAGTGTATTAAAGCCTCAATTTTTTCCATTATAGGAAAACTTCGAGGTCTTGAGATTTCGGGTCGATTAACGTGTATGAAAGAGGGAAGAGCGATGTTCTGACCCGAATTATCTACAATATCTGAGTCGACTCGACTCTATTTTTTCTGATGACAATGTGATATCTTTACCATGTCGTAATGGTAAGTAATTTTTTAAATTAATTTTTATTCATCTAATCCTTAAGATATAACATTCGATGATTTTAAGAAATGTGTATTGGTGTATGTTATCTTAATGACGATTGGGTTGCAAGCAGGAAAAAATAGACTTAAAATCTTCAATTGTTATTTCTTTGACACTAATCATTGTTTAGAAAATCATTTATTCTTGATATAAAACATTCATCACAAAGGACTGTTTGTCTATTATCTTGCAGGATTATTATATCATTATTTTCGAGATTAAACTTTTTTACAGTAGGACATTAAATTCTCCACGGAATTATAATTTTTGACTTAATACTCTTTCGTTTCTCATCCTACAGTAGTATTACGTTTATAAATATTAAATTTATAAATTCCTTTTAAAGATTTCATCCATATTTTACACAAGCTTCAGTCATTTTTGTTAACAGAATGACAGGATGAATAGAAGTTTACAACGATAATGGAAGTAAGCAGTAAGTTTGACCTTCCTAAATGATGATGATACGAAAACTTCAATTATGCCAGAGGGTTTTGAAATATAGCAGGAAATACGTGGCTTCGATATTAATCAACTTTTATTTACTTTTTTCGTTCATAACACTACTTATAAGGTCGAAAATAAACTGACGAACACTAAAAGCAATATAAGAACTTCATCCGTTTACTGCACGGTGATAAAGATAGGAGATTCAAGTACTTAATCCTTCTCCTAAGTTATGATTGTTTCCAAGCGATTGTTGACCAAATCCCATTACCCTTCTCCTTGCGAAAAGTGCAGTGACCAGAACATTACTACAGATCAATTCTCATAAGACTTGTAACTAATAAAGAAAACGTTAATCTTCATTATTCGATGCTTTTAATGTAATCGTAACGAATAATAAATGATAAAATACACGAAATCCGATTTTCATAATGCTTCTTACAAATTACTCGATTATTTAGTTTATTCGTTAAAAATTAATTTATCACATTAATTATTGATGAAATTCAAGATTTTAAGCTGAATGGAGTCGTTAGAGAATGGTCTTTACATTAGAAAAGAATGTTTTTCTAATCGCCTTTGTGTTAACTGTGGCGTGTTTTCCATTCAAAACTATTCAAAATTTCTAATCAAATTTACTTCAATTAATTAAATTAATTAATAAATCTTTTCTAATTCGAACTTAATTGAATAAATATATTTATTTAACCTGTAGAAATTTGTAAAAAAGAGTAAAAGTGCATAAATTTTAGTAGAAGTTATTTTTAGGTAAATTCTTTGCGTATTTGTTTTATGTAAATTGCCTAAATGTAACCTTTACTAAAATTCTATTCGTACTCTTGTACTAAAGTAGCCATTTCAGTTTTCAGATGCATAATATCCTCTCATAATTTAATAATTCTTTTATTTACACAATATAAGCATTATATTTAGTTATATAAACATTAAATTTACTGTATTAGGCTACAAAAAATGTTTTTTTTTTTTTTTTTCATCTTTCAGTAAACAAACTCAGCATCAATTAATTTGCCAATGCTACAGTCAAGTTAGCTGGAGCTGTCTAAATCTCTGTTACACTTAAATTCCATATCCAATTCCTACATATAGGCTTAAATATGGATTATATAGAAACAAATTAATCCTATATATACTGTACATTAAGATTATATAATTAATTCACATTTCATATTTGTTTAGGGTTTAACTTCTGTTTTTTCAAACAATATTTTAGGAGCAATATTAATTTATTAACTTATAAAGTTCTTATAAGGGTTATATTGTATTTAGGTATGCTTAGACAACAAAACCCTTTATAAGAATTGCTTGTCAATTAATAAAATTAAATTATAAAAGTATAATTATGTCGAAATTAAAATGCTTATAATTAAGTCCTTCAGAACCTCCAATAACGGCCACCTTCAAACGGCGGCCATTTTTGTGGCTGTCCGTAAATTGCATAACGCAGGCAATGGTTACGATTCATCAGAGGGATGATATGTTCACAAAAACATTACATAATGTTAGTCTCATCTCTTGTGTAACAGACTGATTCCGTTTTGTTTCTGAATTGTTGCATAGAGAACCATACTGTTTGTCAATGCTTTGTACTTTATACATGTAATTAATAAAATAATATAACTTTCGATACTCCATGCTGTGTATTATTCATTAGTACAATTAAAGAGGTCGATCGCGAATATGTATTATGTAATCTTGGGGTGAGTGCAATGGCGTTACGAGCTTTATACTTTTCAACTACATTCCGAGTAGTTTAAAAGTTTAAAAATAGAATGACGTAATTTATGGAGGCTATCCATTCGGAAACGTCTTTTAATTATATACAAAATAACCTCCGAATAACGGTAATTTTTTTGTTTCAGTCAGTGTCCGTTAGTTAGAGGTTTGAGTCGAAGTCGACAACGTTGTCTATTTTTTAAAATTTAGTTTAGTTCGAGAGAATTCCTATTAATCTTACAATCGTGACTTTAAGTTACAATATGAAGTTTCTTTACAATTTTTGACATAAATTTTCTTGTCTCTTTGCATTGTAGTTGAACAAGTTTCTTGACTTTTACTATTCATCGATATGTGAAAAATGATCCTGTCTTTTATCAGACAATCGTAGAGGTAAGTAAGAAGATATCCAGGGTCGTGACTGTGAACAAATTCGTTGAGAACGAGAATGGTAAAGATTACCTGTTCTTGTGAGATAAATTCTCGACCAGAAATGGCTCATAACCGCTGGATCGATAAAGAAAACTCGACTTCATGTTTTGAGATGTGAAACGATTTTTATTATTTTCTCTCATTTTTTTTTATCCTTTTACTAACAAAATTCAACTGATTAATACGTTTGTTTGTTATTTTACACTAAGAAAATCTCATTCCCAGAATGAAGTTTTGTTTTCTCTTTTTAAAGGAGTTTCAAAACAAAAATAAAATTTCTAAATTAAATTTTAAATGTCGCTTTAAAAGTCATGTTCAATCACTTTAAGTTTTATTTTGTTTTATTTTGGTAATAAATATTTAAACACGAAATTTTATTTAGCTAGGAGTAAAAAGGAAACATTCGCATCCATTTATTTTCCTTTTTTTATTTGTTTAAAATTTATAGAGGGAAAAAAATATTTTTTAAATGTTTAGACTTTATTTAATTTGTTAGGCATTTAATTATATTATCATACATTAATTCTTTATTAGATAATTTTACAATACTTTACCCCGTTGCGCCTGAAGAAAATCTTAATAGTTTTCCATTTCATGTTATGATTTTATGGAAAATATTGCGAAGAAAAAAATATATATATTTTTAATATTACAGTTTATTTTAAATTGTACAAATACTTTAATAATAATTAATATGGTGTTTATAAATAGCACTCAACGTGTTCGAAATACATTTAAACCTGCAAACAACGGCCATTGACGAGAACATAAAACTGGCCGCTATTTAGACGTAGACGTTAACTTCCGTTTCCTTTTTTAATCTATGGATATATGATTTATATATATATTTCTTTATTTTTTAAATTTTTAATTCATATTGTGATTGTGTAAAACTTTTAAAAATAGTTAATTTAGTGCACATAAATATCATTTGGAAGCAGTTAAACTTGTTCAAAACACACATTTAAATTTGATTTTTTTTAAAATAAACAATACTTTTCCTCATTCTAAAGACAATAAAAAATTTAATAAATGTATTTAAATTGATTAAGGGATGAAAAAAGATTAGTTTCAAAAAGCACTTCCCGACTCGATACGGTTAAAAATATAATTAAATATTTTCGATGATTGATGCGAATAAATTCTACTTAATAATAATTAATATTATTAAAACATTTCAATATTTTTACGTAAACAATTTAATTATTGAAAGTCTTAATAATAATTAATTTGTTAATTAAAGAAAGTGTATCAATTCGCTTCATTTCTAGTGTTTATGGAATTAAATTGTCAATAAAAATAAATAAGCAAATAAATAAATTAAAGTGAAATAAAAGAAGAAAAATTGAGTGAAAGTTGAAAGATAAAGAGATTTTTCACAACAACAATTGATTCGCAATTAACGAAGCAGGGTGAATGGCGTAGAGTGATTAATTAACGCTTTGATAATGAATGCAGTTTTTTTATTTTCATTTTTTTTTCCTACTCGACTGAAATTTTAATCTGTTTGATGGAATTTCTTTTAAATCTTCCATATTGCAAATAAAAAAAAATTACAAAAATATGCGAAACATACTTTAACTTTTATAAAGGATTGAAGTTAGGGAGGATAATCAGATAAATATAATTAAATGATAAATTGTCATGCTATTTAAGTGCTGTTTTTTACTCTATATTCTAAGTTAAGTTATTAAAAATTAGTTTTAAGAAAGATTAGATGTGTATCAAACTTATTTTTCATTAAATTTAGGAAATTTGTAAGTCATCACCCCAATTTTTTCATCATAAAAACGGGGTGCTTTTACTATAATTTACGAAAATTGCTTGTATTATCATGTGATATTTTTTATCTTTTGGCAGTTTTAGATAATTCAATATTCATTTTTATGCAATCTTATTTGATGTATAGCCGATTCTTGATATTTTATAAGCTCTGGAAGTGACTCCTAATACTGGATCATCGACAAGCATATACGAAGATCTGAACAACCGCCACTGACAGGAACATAAAAAATGGTCGAGGTTTGGAGGTTGCTCTGTATGCATTTTTCTTCAAAAAGAAATTCGTGAAAAAATGGCCTTTGATTAGAAGTGGTCTCTATTACAGGTTCGACTGTATTAGGGCCTGTCTGAAGCTCTTAGTATCGCGATTCTTAAGCAAAAACCTAGACTACTTATGCCTCATATCAGTTATACGACATATATATAGATTAGTAAGTAGCTATTTTTATATTTGTTATTATAATAAAACCCGCATAAACAAACTAACGAACTGTAAAACGTTATTCTGCTTAGAAAAATCAATATTCAAATAATTCTAACAATTTCAGATTGATAAATCATCTATTAATAACGAAAAAAATATATAAAATTTTTGATAAAAATCTGCTAAAATGTTATTGAATTAAATGAAATTAAAACCGAAATAATTGAGAAATTATCCAGTTGCACCAGTGGAGTAATCAAAGCAGAACTTCGAAAACTGTCAATTGTTACACGTAACGTTTAGGCTCATTTGGCATTCTTATCTTACACGTAAGCAAACAAAACTTACTAAAATCCGTCACGTAAGCATTAAATTCTCTGTCGAATGTTTAATAAAGCCTCCTGCTAAACCTCAGTAATCAATGGAAGGAGATGAAGATTATGAAAGTCATAAAAGTGATGGAGAGGAAGCTGAAGAAGAAAAAGAAAAAAATTGTAATGCCATAAGAAAAAAGGTTAACTATTTTTTAAAAAATAGGAATTTATTATTAATAAAAATTTAAATATATCGCTTCTTATGGAAGGAACATGTAAGCATACAAACGAATGAATTTGTCTTAAGATTTTAAACAAACAAACGTTTTGGTAAAAATGGATGTTTGCTTGTCACTTTAAAAACATTTGTTTAAGTGCTCTTCTCCTCTTACATCACCCCATACAACGGTCCTAAATAATCTTTGACATAACTAGAAGCAGATAAATTAATTGAATGTATCTTATTCAATTAAATTTTATTTTTAAAATGCTTCGTATAATGTTTAAATTATAATTACAAACATTGTTGAACGTTGATTATAAACGGAGTTTAATGGATTAAAATTGTTGATAACATTAAAGATTTTGCTTTACTTAAAATTAAATTACAAATATTTAATACTTTTATTCGATTTATATATTAAAGTGAAACCTGTAAACAACGGCCGCCAATGAGAGCAAAAATTACATAAAAAATTGGCCATCGTTTAAAGATTATTTTGTATTTATTTTGTTTAAAAAAGAATTAACAATAGTTTCTGATAAAATGGCCGTTATAGTTATTATACCGTTATTAAACTAACCTCCTAACAACGGTCTGTTTACTCATTTTAATTAATTTTGTGGATGTAGTTACGTAATTTTCGAATTATCGAATACTTTAAGAGTAGATTATTTTAAAAGCGTTATCAAGAAAATGGCAAAAAAAATTACACGAATAAAATGACTAATTTTAAAATTAAAATCTCTTAACTTAAAATTCTTTTAATTCTATAAAATTTCATTAAATCAGGAAAATAACGTGGCGAGGAATGCATAAAGAATTTATCGATCGCTCCGTTATCGTTCCCGTTAAGTGATGCTGCATACTCACACTTTTCGGCACGGACAACTATTTAATAGATCATGTGATCGTCACTGTGTGACGTAAATTGCTGATATACTACGTCAATTAATAAATAACTCGTTACATATTTTAGGAATCCTTCATATGATGGTGATTATTAATAATTTCCTTAAAGCGCCTCAATTTTAGATTTTCGCATTCTTATTTCGAATTAAAATGTTCTAACTCGTATATTAAACATATTTTTTTAGTTTTAGTTTATTATTTATATTATATGGAAGCTTTATCAGATAAAAATACAGTAATTTTAAGGATAATTTAATTAAAATGTCAAAAGATCATTATCAGTACTTTGCGTAAGATGTAAGATAAAGTGCATAATAGATTTTAATGTCTATTAAAATCGAATAATTTCTCTTAAAAAACGATTGGCTGAAAATTGTTCCGCCTTTTTTATATGTTAAAAATGATTTATTTATTTCTTTCGTTTATTTCGGTTCGCTTTATATACCGGGTCAATAATTAAATACCTGATCTTTAGAGCTCTGCGTAGAAAGAACTATTGGAACAAACACAATAAAATTCCTGGCCATAATAATTCGATTTCGCAAAGAAATTTTTAGTTCCAAAATTTTCCGATAGGTGAAAATTTGGCATTAATATCGATGAAATTTGTATATTAAAGAAATTCGAACAATACAGAGAAGCCAAGCGAGAGTGTGCAATAATTTTATTGCAGTTTAAAGTGGTAATTATAGATTCCGTGAGTTATAACTCTCTCACAATTTCTATATTGCGTAAATTGTTCCACGACTTACGTAATATGGAAATTATAGTGAGATTAGCGCCAAATTTCCCCTAACGGTAAATTTTGAACTAAACTTTTTATTTGCAAAATCAAATCTCATGGTAAAAAATTAGGCGCACCAAATTTTATTGCATTTGATCCAACAGTTCTTTCTGCACAGAGCTCTGAACACCTCCTGTTTAATTATAACCATCTTATGTTATAGATGAAACTATGTTGTTAGAATGAATTTAATTTAATTCGGCTTCCTCTGGCTTCTACAGAGATGCCGTTAATTATTAGAAGAAAAATTACATTTTACTTACAGATATTCCTTCATATACGTGAGCAGAATGTGTAAGAAACAAGCGGCACAGTTCATAAAAGATCACATCCACTACACGCTTGCATCAGTTACACAACAACTATTCATCTTTCCTCATCACTCGCGTAATAAATCTACAGATTTAACCATAAACATCGATCTTGCTAGTTACATCCAAACAAATATATCGATTATTAATCAATAAAAATTAATGAAATTCGCGTGTGATTATTTTTAATATTGAATTGATTTGTCGTACACAATTGTCAAAGTAGCGAAACCTCACTTAAGAGAATCGATGACCATTTATATTTTACAGCTCTGTTGTAATAGTTGTTACCATAGTAACTCATTCATCTATCTCCATTTTCCGAGATAAGCAAAAGTAAACTTCGATTATTTATATCCAGATGTTAGTAACATCAAAAGGGAATAGAATAGAAATGGCTTTTGCCTCCAAACCAGCAACCGGAGAAGGTAAATGATCAGGATATATTGTAGGAAATGAGGATAATCCACTCTCCGTCTTACTCTAATAATCCCTTTAATCTCTTTTCTCTTTCTTAAAAAAATGTAGCAGCCATGATACGGGTATCAATTGATGAAAGCCTTATCAAGACTTTAAAAAAGACACGTTAATCATCCTTAAGTGCAGTGCAGAATTCTAAAAAAGTAACGGAATAGATTCAAAATAACGCACTAAACTTTTCTAACTAAATATTCTCTACATAACCTTTTAAAATTTCTTATAAAATCTTTAAAAATTGAAAAAAAAACAACTAAATATTCTTTATATACGTAAGTTTTCTCTGTATGTAAGGTTTTATATTAAAAAAATCCTTCATAAAACTTTATTTTTGAATTTCTAAAAAGAATTTTTTAATATGAACACTTTATATGAGTAACTTTTATGTAAATATGAGAATATTTATTTATAAAACTAAACATTTTTAAAAAGGATTTTTATTTCCTTTTAAATAACCTTTCCCAATACAGAATTTTCATTTAGAAATATGTTATTTAAAAATCGCTTTTAAAATATTAAAATATATTTTTTTATTTTCTAAATTTTTTAAATTTAGAACTATTATTCAATAAAACTTAAAAAGAAATTTTAATTAGAAAATTTTGAAGGGAAATTTACCAGTTAAAAACTTTATTAGTAAATTTTCCACATAAATTGATTAAAAAAGTTTTTTTGGCATTCTGGATTAGAGTAAAAATTATTTTGTATTTAAAGTTTGTATTAGAAATACAGTAAACCCTCGATTTAACGAACTGCTTGAGGGAAGATGACATTTCTCTTAGCCGTAAGTTAGTTAAACCGAATTTTAAAAACATTAATAAGTTTCTTACAAGGTACACGACATTATGAAATGTATTTATAATGTATAAGTATGGAAAACATATGATTATAATGTACAGTACATTAGGTAATTTAAAGTCATTGATTGCTTTATTGACCCAAGCTCTTTAAACGTGTTCTGTAGGTGAAGAAAAGGTTCTACAGTTACTTCCTTTCAAGCAGACATTTTTTCTCAGTTAAATCCAGGTCCTACTGTATTTTAATCAATAATTTTTTTATATACTTATTTTAAAAATCTTAAAGTAATTATTTAGAATTAATATTGAAAAATTCTTTTGCTTTCATGAATTACTAAGTAGGAAAGAATTTTCTAGCTTAAAACTTTATTCAGGAAATTTTTATTTAATTTTTTGAATTATTAAGTGTAAAATTCTTCTCCATTTATAAGTTTTGATTAGAAATTTCTTCAAAATAAATAAATAAGTAAAATTATTGATATTTAATTTAAATCCAGAAAATTTTAAAATAATTTTAGAATCAGTATTGTTCAGAAAGTCCTTTTAGTCATTACATAATGGACTTTTCAGGAAACTTTTCTCAATTAAAATTGTTTTTAGAAAATTCTTTTTATTTTATTTTTTAAACAAATAAATCCTATTTCTCAAAATACACATTTTTTTCCTACTTTTTTTTAAAAAAAAGTTTAAATACAAAACATTTAATAGAGAAAAAGTAAGCTTAAAATTTTAAAAATAAATAAATAAAACTATTATTAAATTGATATTATATTTAAAAAACACTTATTTTTAAGGGAATTTTTCCAATTAAAATTTTCTATTATTATTTTTTTTAAACTAAGTAAATAATTAGAAAATTCCATTGCTTAAAAAAATATTTTCTAGACTTGTTTTTGAATTATTAAATAAATGGTTTTTCTATTTAAAATTTTTTACTTTTTTAAAAATATTAAAAATTTATATAATTTATTTTTAAATTTTAAATAAATAAACCCAGAAGATTTTATTTACAGAATTTTCGATTAAGTTTTAATAAAGAAAAAAACCTGTTCAAAACGAAACCTGAATAAAATGGAAATTTACCTAAACGGAAATAAAATATTTGGTCCCCTACGATTCCGGTCTACACAGGTTTTAGTGTAAATAATCTTAAATTTTATTTTATTAAAAGTATACATTAATAAAACTAAATCCTACAATTTTAGGAATAATTCTTAAAATTTTTTTGAAGTTTTTAAAAAAATTTACGCGTTGAATTTAAGAATTTTTATAACATTTTAAAAAAAATTCTAGATTTTTAAAAGTTAAAAAAATTCAAAAGTGTTTTTTATATATTTATTTTGAAATTTAAAATATTTAAACTATTAAATGCGAAGCTTTAAAGCCAAATTTTCTCAATTAAAAATGTTGTATTAAAGAAATAATTAATTAATTAAACGTAAAATATCTCTAGAATTATTATTTTGTATTTTTTAAAATTCTTTATAATATACTTTGCTTTAAATTTAAAATATATATATATATATGTCACCGTTTAATAATTTAGAAAATAAAATTCCGATAAAATATAAAAATTTATAAATTTTCCTTTAAAAAAAGCACTACTTAATGATGAAAATAACCTGGATCTAAGCGGATGGTTCTAAAAATTTTCGTTTAAAGAATAAAATAAAATGATAAAAATTATCAGAAAATATTAGAATATTTTTTTTTTTTCATAATTTAGGGAAATTTTCCTACTTATACTCTTTTGTAATTAATCAAACGAGGGAAATTTTGATTCATTTTAGTTCAGAAAATTTTCTATACTTTAGCATTGTAATTAGGGAAATTAGGGAAATTCGGTTGATTTTTTTTTATAAGTTGGTTAATAGGTAAATTTTTCTAATTATTAAAAGTTGTAGCTGTTTAATAAAAGTTGAGGAAATATTTCCAATCAGTAATTAAGGGAGATGTTTTAATTAAGAAAATTTCTGTTAATTACTATAATTATATAATCTAGGGATAATTAGTGATATAGAAAAACTTACTTAATCCCGCTATAGAAAGCTAAATATCATTTATATTATGAAAAGTTTGAAAATTACGTATACAATATGTATAAATAGGGAAATAACCGTAATTATTTATTTAAACAATTTTTTAATAGTTACAAACATTTTAGTTAGTAATGGAGAGGAAGTAAAAACCCTAATTTCCCTAAATACAATGCTAAATTTTCTTAATTTGTTTAATTAAAAAGTGTAATTAAGGAAATTTCCCTAAATTAAGATTAATACGATATATTTTTTAATAAAAAATACTTAATTTAATAAGTTATAAAATTAGATTTTTAAGTAATAAAATTTATTTAAATAAGAGATTTTTACATTAAAATTTTATTTATAATACAAGAATTTGAAAACAAGTTTTTCTCGTCTTTTTTTCTTTAATTTAAAAATTATTTTTTAAAATATATATTTTTAATAAATTAAAATTTATAAATAAATTCTAAAAAAAACAAAATACATTTTTTAAAAATTTAAAAATGTAAGAAATTTTTAATTAAAATTAAAATCTTTAAATTTAAATATTTTTCTTAATTAATATTATTAAAATTTTATAAATAAATAATAAAATAATTTCGCAATTTGAATAGCTTACGTTCCAAGTTTTTTTTCAGAAATTATATATTTATTTTAGGGATTTAAATATTTTCTTTAAAAAGTTTTATACAAATAAAAATTTATTATTAAAAATTAAATTAATTACTGATAAGAAAATTATAAAAATTTTCTTTTTTTGTATAATTTTTCATAAAATTAATGCTGATAATTGAGATTAATGATGTAAATTGAGATGATTTGTGAGCTCAGATAAGAGAGTATTCAAGAAAAATTGATGATTTTTAAGGTTTTCGTATATAATTTTTTTTTCTTTATTTAACACGCGAAATTCAACATAAAATCTTTAATAAAATTCGCGGTGAATTTGAAGATTGAAAAATTATGTCACATTTTGAAATTCTTCAGGTTTTAAAGTAAAATATATTTGCTTTTTTGATGTTCTTCAGTAAAACATTCCTTTTTGATGCTTCTTCGAGTGAACATTCTTTTCTGTTTGATGCTCTTCGAGTAAGATGTTCCTTTTTGATGCTCTTCGAGTAAACCTTTCATTTCCTTTGATGCTCCGAACAAAACATTCCTTTTTTGATGCTCTTCAAGTAAAACACTTTACAAATGTTCTTTTTAAGCAATATTCCTTCTTGAAATGATTTTACGAATTTGAAAAAAGAAGGTTTTGCTCGAAGTGTATCAAGTAAGATAAATTTTTAAAAAATCTTAAGCATACAGCATAAGCATACAGATAGCAACCTCTCATGATAAAATTCACAAAATTATATATTAAATAAAAATAAATATAGAAAAACACTTCTTTATTTTATACATTCTTAACCATTTTACAGTATTCGAATTTACTAATCAATATGAATAATTTCGTGAAATATCCTCCATAAAAAAATACGAAACGTTTTTTGATGATGATCTTTCCAATTTCATAAAATTTTCATGCATTTATTATATTTAGCCATTTAAATCTTGTTTTATATTCGAATAAAGTGAAAACAATCTTTTAATATTTATAATTTTACTCATACAATAATAATAAAAAAATCTACACTATTATATTTATTATTTAATTATAACAAAATAAAATAAATGTAAATATTTAATACAAATTTTTAAACTTTAAATATATTCTTATACTATACTTAAATTAAATTTTCATAAAATTATTTTAATTAATTGCCTAAATTCTCTATTTACTTTTATATAATCAATTTATTCAGTTTTTTTTAAAGGGGGGATTATGAAGTTTGTACAAAAATTTATTATATCTTTTGCGAAATTTTTAAAATATTTTTGGACTTATTTTTAAAAAAATACAGAAAAAAATCTTTCACATATTTTGTGTGCTGAAATTTTCAAAATTTCTTTTATATATAACATTTTCTGTAAGATATAAAGTTCTGTAGCATCCTTCATAGAACATTTACAAACTCCTTTACTATTTTTTCTTAAGTTCAAGTTTCTCAATTTTTATTTTTTTATAGAAAATTTCAAAAGTTTTTTGATTTTTTTTAATCGTAAAATTTTATTTAAAAAATAATAACTATAATAATTTCAAAATTGTTTCTTAATCGCTTTATAATAATACAAGTTGAGCAGATGATATAATTTTTAAAAAAATAAATTTTAAGTGTTTTTATGGAGAAAATATTGTAGAGTTATAAATTTTTATTTTACTGTTTGTAACGATTTTTATGGAAATAATTTAACAATTTTAACGATATTTTTACGCCAATTCTATAAGATTTTTTGTGTTTTCTCAAAGGATTTTATGAAGTATTTTGAGTATTTTAAATGACTTTTATTAGATAAAATATTTTATTTTAAAACGTTTTTATGAACAAATAATGTGAGATTTTAAACATATTTTAACATTTCTATTTTGTGCATTTTAAAATTGGTTAAACGAAGAAGAAAACTAATTTAAATACACGAAAAACTAATAAAGAAAATCGTCGGAAAAATATTAAAATCAAACTTTTGAGTATTTGTACTGAAAAATGGAAGCAATTTGAAAGGAAAATATGCAGGAAACATTATTTTAAAAGCTATTTAATCAGAGAAAAAATCGAGTAAAGTAGTCACATCATGAAGTGGACTGTCAGAAAATTGTAAAATTCATACTTGGCGTGCTTCGGTATTATGTTACAAAATTGTTCGATTGCCGATATGGAAGTTGTTAAAAGTAGAAAGAGGGAGAAACTGGCTAACGCTAAAAACAGATACGATGCAAAATAGATGTCATTAACTAGATAAGAATGTGGTAGAATGATGCAACAATCGATGATTGTCCACAGCCATCAACACTTTAAGCATCTGACAAGCATCCAAACTCATTTGTGGTGAAAGATCTCCTCCCCATACCGTTACTATAGTAACAAATATTATTTGGTCTTCTCACTCTTTCATCTTTATTGATGTTTTGACGCTGGGACAAATAGAATGTGCCAGAGTTTGTTATCTGTTCTTTGATAGGAAGCTCTTTCCTTAAATATTTCTATAATTGTTATGTTTATACGTACGGTACGTGTATATAAATGGCGAATTTTATGATTTATAAATTGGCTTAAAGCCAAATTTTCAATTAAATTCGGCTTAAACAACATTAAAAACTAAGATATCTACTTGATTGCACAGTGTAATGCTGTTTTAAATAGGACTTATAATTGTTTTCTCTGTTAAAAAAGGACACATTTTAAAATTTTTTTTACTTTGTTTTATAAAATTTAATTAATATTTGTGTTTCTATAAGAATAAAATATAATTCTAAAATTTGTAGTTGGAATTATGGAAAATTTTAAAGCAGTGGCTCTGAAGTTGAGAGAGGCCCGAGTTACTTGTCTTTTAAGGGTCCTAGCATATTAAAAATACATGAAAAATCGAATTATATATTTTAAATAATAAAATTTGACTGAAAAGATTGCTTTTCCGTTAATATATTGTATCAAAAGGAATTATGTGTAATGTCTTTGAGGCCTTCATAAACGTGAAGCCCGAATCAAATTAAGTTACTACTATGGCCATTTATTTAGATATTAATGATTGTAATAACTTGAATTTTCAATTAAATTTATCTAAATTCCGATTAAAACTTTCAACTTTTCCCGATTCAAAATCTATATTTTGAAGGGATCATTTACACGTTTTAAAAAAAATGTAAATTTAAATAAAATTTGTTAATTAATTCAATATTATAAGTTCTTAAAAGAAATTTATCAGTTTTTCCTAATTGAATAACAAAATTTTACTGTAACAATTTATAAAATAGGTTTTTAAAGTCTTTTAAACGTCTTAATTACATAATCTTAAGAATAAAGAGAAAAGAATTTATGAAAGTTAATACTTCAGTAAAATTTATATTTAAAGAAATATGCAATTTATTAACATGAAAAAAAATTTTCTTCACTCTTAAACGTGCTTCAGTCGTAATTTTGATACGTGATCTCCTTTCTTCTTCCATAAAAAGTCTTCTTATGAACACGATACCTTTTGATACGTGACCTCTTTTCTTGAAAATGACGCTACTACATATAACTAGATATATATCATTTTATAAAATACTTTATGTAGTTATCATTTTTGCTTATGTAAGTAGCATTTTAACACAACGATATTGTTGTAAATACGGAACAACAACGTTTGCAAGAGATGTAACAAATGATGAAGAAAGTCAGAAAGTAAGAGTAATCCCCTAAAATTCCATCTTAGTGTTCTGTATAGTGGAAAGGGTATTAGAATTTTAGGGGGACACACGCTCTCTCTTACTCAGATTTACGAAGCTGATAAGCCGGAAAGAATCCTAAAAATCCAAGACACAAATTTTAAGAAAAATCTCAGAAAATTCATTTCTTATTTTTCCTGAAACAATTTCCTATTTATGATAAGAATTTTTTTACTATTTTGAAACAAGTTATTCAGCATAAGTTGGCGAATTTTATCGTTCAACAGAAAAAGCACGCTGTTTTCACTTTTATCCGCGAATCTAATTGTAAAAAAAACTATCGATTTTTTAGTTGAAGAGGTAGAAAATATCAAAAAAATCCGGTTGGTTCGATGCAGGAATCGACTTTTATTCTGACATTTTATCGCTATTTTCAGGTAGAAAACATGCTTATATCTCTATGGATTAGATGTACAGATTGAGATCTTTTATTCAAGAACGAACTGTTGCTCTAGATTCTTTCAACTTCTTACTAATTTAATAAAAAATAATTTAAAGCGAGCGACTTGTTTCGAAGAAGTATAGAGGTAGAAAAGGTATAAAATATCAAAAATTTATTAGATTTTATTCCCGGAATCCATTTACTTTGACATTTTGAGATAGAGAACATGCATATCTCCATGGATCATATCTACAGATTGATGGAAATCATTGCTGAAGAATAAACTGTTGCTCTAGATTTTTATTCTTTTAATCTAATAAACAATAATTTAAACAAGATAAAAAAGAATTACCTATCTTAGTTTATAGATAATTAATTTATATTAACATAAAATGCAAAATTTAATCGCGATAATTAAGTTAAATTTAAAAAAAGGAAGAAAAACTCTTAAACAACTCATTTACTTAATGAGGCGAGCTTATTTGCATAATTAACGGGATACAACTTTTCTCATAAGATAACTATATCTTAAAGGAAGAAAATATGGAACAATAATGATGTAAAGAGATTCACATGCAGTTCGGCGTTGAAGTGACAGACAAATTGATGACATGTTTCTCTATCGCACACCACTAGTTATCTTGAAACTAATCGTGCTTGCTGATGATGGTAATTAACGCGTTGTTGTAAATGCTTAGTTAAATGATGTTACCAAAAATTCCGAGTTGTGTAGATAAATGTTAGTAGCTTGTTTAAATGTACAATCTTCAACTGTGTACACAAAGCGATTGTTAATATACCAGTATCCTTCATTCTTAATAAGCTACGTTCTTTATAAAACTGTAAAAATAAGGCTTAAAATATAAATTAATTAACAATGTATCAAAGGTTATTTATTATTTTTAATGAAATTTTAAATTTAAAATATAATTAATTAGACGTAGCCTACATAGAATCAAAAAAATGATATTAAAATTTAATGCTTTTTCATGTGTATCTTAAATTAATTGTGCATTTTTAAGTTAAAAATTATTATTAGTCTGCCTTTATTCTGTCTTAATTTTGCCGTATTTATCATGTGATTAGTGTGAAAAATATACAAAACTCTTAGGAAAACACATTCTCAGTTGTAGGAATTGGGAGAGATTTGTATTAATTCCGATAGAATTAGTATTTATTAGATTAGATGATCGAAGAGCTTTTCTATTAGTATAAGAAAAGTAGAAAGAAAGAGTCATCCAATCCTACTAAGAACTAGTTGTCTTCCATTAATGTTGCTTTGCTTGATCGTTAGTTAGAAAATTTTCTTCTTTTTCCCCCTTAAATACTTTAAATAACAGTATCCTTGAAATATAATTTATTATCTAGAGATTTAATAACATTTTTCTACCTCCAAGAACATTCGAACATCATTTCTTCTTCTCTTGAACGTTAGAAAACAACTCTCTTCTGAATGTATTTTTCCGTCAAGAATAATTTTAAAAAGAAATTAATATTTACCAATTTTATATTGAAAAAAATGTTTTATTTATTTTTCAGCGAATTGGACTTTTTTAAAATTGAAATAAATATTCATTCCTGTTTAGATGCGTGCAGCTGCAGGTATTTTTGATTTAAGTTTTACGATGAGTGCATTAAAGTAGTTTATTTTATAAACAACTCTTGTGGATGTTAATTTTTTTGTTTAAGAAAAACGAAAATATTATTATTCTTTAAAAATATATACAACTTTCGAGTAACGCAAGCGGATTTTAAATTAATTATAAAAATATTTATGATAAAAGTCTGAATACACGCATCTGAATACCAAGAGAAGTTTAAGTAAGTTGTTCTCGTTAAATAAAATTATATACGTATGTATTGTTTAGAATAATAAAAAGAGCATTATATAAAATAATTTTGCATAAAGTTATATAAATTCAATTATAACTTATAGCTTACTTTACAAATAAAGGAAGCATTCCTTCTTCAGTAGGTAATATAGCCAGAAGGAGAATGCTGCTTCCATTTGCTCTATGTCACTCAAGAAGGTTGTATTCGTGTACTAAAATCGACTAGTCAGAACCATCAGAGTGACCTTTATCACCCAGAGGCGATGGTTAGCGTGTACAGAGCATCTAGCTAAAATGATGCGATGTACAAGTTCATTAGGTTGTAACTTGGGACTTGAGGCGCCTGGATGTCGTCATTCCTGTCCGACAGCAAAGTCAGACAGTGAAACGACATTTACAGGCGACATTATTTTCTTATATTGAATAGATATTGAAATTCTCTTTCCATTCTATTGTTATATCAACTCGCTTTAGTTATAATTGTTCGACAGTTTGATATTTAAAATTTTTATTGTTTACCATGAATTTAAAATTCAAATTTCCGATCTTCTGCATTTCTATTCAATCTAAAGTAGATATTGAGTTTAATTTAATGCGTTTTTATAATTAAGATTCAAGATAGTTACGATGTACGCGATAACTTAAGATATTGTTAATAACTAAGAGTTATTATTTTATCAATTTTAATACGAAATTATTCAAAAATATGCAGCTTTGTATGCAAATTTCACGCAAAAGTTTCGATTTAAACATTAAAAAAATGTGTATTTTTTGTTTTTATTTTATAAAAATCCTTTAAAAAATGGAGTTATTTATTACTTTAAGAATTTTTATTTATATTTTATATGAATATAATAAGAATTAATAATTATTTTAAATTATACAACTCTTGAATAAATAAATTAGTGCATATACCGAGAAAATTTAACTTAAAAACAGCTTATAATTGTGATTTAAAGTGATAAGAATCTATCACACACCCCATCTTTTAACTCGAATGCTTAAATTTTCATTAAAAATTCAATAATTTACTATCTTTTAACAGAAAAAAATATTTAAAAATTGCTAGATTTCTGTATACATCTTGATTTTAAATTTAAACTATTTATAAAAAGTTACACGAAAGATATAAAACAGCAAAGTAAAGCTTTAAAAATTGTATTCAGTTGGAATAAAGACTATATGATAGATTTTTCAAAGCTAACTCTTTAAAAATATTTTTAGAGGAACATCAAAAATGTTCTTTCGGCTTAATCTGAGCCAGGACTGTTGATCCTAGGCAAGAAGCCAATCGGATATAGCGGTAGTGACGTACAGGGATCGTGACTAGAAACATATATACCCCATTTCCGGTGTAGTATCCAGGTCACACAAAATGTTCGTACGCTTCGTCAAACAGACTTCCGTCTGATGGCAGATGAAGTCCCTAACGTGCTGTTGACATCGCTATCTCCCATCAAACACAGTGAATAACAAATATTGGGGATTTCTTTCAAAATTAGAATTACTCCAAGTCTAAGAAGATGTCGATATATATAATAATTTAGTTGACAAGCTTCGGGAATTTTGAGATTTCTGTTAAAGTTTCTATGCTACTTTAAACAATTTTATGAAATACACAGAATGGACCAAATGTCGGTTAATATGTTCGTAAATATAAATTGTATTTAAAGTGTTTTTCTCTTACATTAGTGATTAGAAATATGATTCGATATTCGAATTATACAGCAATCTAGCATTTACAATTGTTGAGTTTTGGACCATACTGAAAAATTAGTAAATTAAACACTTTAGTGTTTTTTAATATGGATAAGAAAGCCAAAATGTGCATGAATTTCATAAAAAATTACTTAACAAAATTATAAATTATTATATATTTAAAAATTATTGAATATATTTATGTTATTATGAAGATTTTAATATATAGAGTGGCTCAAAAGGTCGTTAACACTATTTTCTTCTGTGTGCTTGTGAATATGAATGCTTAACTGAGTTCAGAACATATTTTCCGTTTACAAAAATCAATGAAAACACGATGAAAAATAGGATTAACTATTCTTATAAGGTAGCAATGAAGTCAGATTTTTGCTATTTTCTATGATTTACTCATTTTCTTAGATAAAAGTTTGAGTATAAAAATTAGTTCTAACATTAGTTAAAACTCGTTAAAAATTTTAACATTCGACATTTTTAGTGTAAAGATATCAAAAAGAGCAAGTCGCAAATCATACTCCATTCATAAATTCCTTTAAAAAGAGAAAGATATTCTCTTGTACTAGAAAACATCTTAAAATTGGCAAATATCCAGAATATTTCTGTATTAACCCAGTTATTTTGGAAATTCTAAAACATTGATTGTCGGAAAACGTTAGAACTGAATGATAGTTCACATGGGCATCGGAGTGAAGGAGAAAACTTTCTCTTCACAGTAAACAAAGATGATTTCTAAAGACACATCACCACGTGATGCTTTTGTGTAAGATTTCCAGTTGTACGCCCCTTCTCACAATTTGGTTCTGTTCGACTTGGCACAGTCTACAGAACAGATCAATGGATGCTCCTTGTCCCTTTATGCAGATTAGGTTCTGTTAGATTGTTACCATGGCGACCACTGAAGTTCGGGTCATCAAAGCGGAAATGACGCACGAAAGAAACGAAATTGGGGAAAGTTTTAAATAAAAAAAATGTCGAGATGTTCGGTTTTCGTTATTTAATGCATTGAAGTTAAAATTGCATTTGTAACAAGTGTACAGATTTGTAAATATTTCTGATATTTTTACGAATTAAATTCTTAAATACATTGACATTATAATTTATTTTTTATTATATGATTTAATAAATTGTTTAAAATCCCATATTTTGAGATTCTCTTGCGAGTATATAAGAGAATGCGCCATATACCAGGCCGAACAGGCTGGTAACATATAACAGGCTCTTTCTCTCTACCAAATAATGATAGATATAAAACATTAGGCCTCAAGTTCTTCCCCTCCACCAATATAAATTTATACCAAGCTTCATACATATATATTTTAAAAAATGTGAGGCCCTAAGCTATAGATTCATAACGCGAGGCCCTAAGCTGCAGCTCGTTTAGCTTGAGTGAACATCCGACCCTGCCTCTATCTATTTCCACAGTAATATGGTACATAAAATTTTGGCAATTTGAAAATGAAGTAAAATACAACTAACAGATTACTTTTATATCAAAAATTATATTTGACAAAAATTAAAAAAGAAAAAAATTAATTGAATGCACTTTATTTTTCTTAAAGAAGTGTCAATATTATTAATCTTGGTACGAGGACGACGTTTTCTATGAAAGATAATCTACTCTTAGAAGAGAGGAGGAACAAAAAAAAAGATAAAAAAGAGCCTGAAAAATCGATTTTTCTTTCTGACAATCCGCAGACATTGTTCTGACTTCAGTGACTCGGGTCGAAGTCTTTCTAAAAACTCTTGTGTTTTTCATCTTTAGCAAAACAAAAGTCTAAATGTCGTATCTCTATATTGAATCTAAATGACCTATCTGTGCACTTGTGTATCCGAAAACAATAACACTGAATAACAATATCGTTTAACAATAGTTTCGAATTTATAGCTGTATTTACATACAAAGACTTATTTGATCATTTTTAACAATGTTTAAACTATTAAATTGCATATTTAATTATCTACTCCTAAATCTCGAATGAAATCTTTAGAAATTAGATGAATTTTAACACACTCAACTAAAAATAAATTCCGTTTAAAGTAATGGAAGTAATTACAGTAATTTGTGGCTCCTCTTGGATCATGTTTTACTCTATTTATCGCAAATTTTATCAGAAATGGGAATTACAACGTCTGGATAAATGTAAACTAGTATAAATCTATACATTAAGCGGCCCAATTCTGTAAATACGTGAATATATAAAGAATTATAAAAAATATTGTTTAATAATATAAAACATACCTTAAAGATACCTTTAAAATAGGGCTATATATATTACATATAAGCTATTTAAAAGTTGAGCATCTGGTAACGTTGAGCATCTAGTTACAACATATCTGTATATATTAATATTTTATTAGTTTTTAAATAATGTTTTAAATCACACATTTGAGTCGTTTAATTAAGTAACTATCCCTAAATCTTGAATTAAATCTTTTAAAAAATATGTGAGTTACGAGAGCTTCATCTTTATCCTAGAATCTGCGCTTTCCATTTACTCGGCTGTGAAAAACGAATGCATTACAGACTTAATTGGATAATATTTAAATATTAAAAACTCGTTCGAAAAAAAGGAAGACAGTTGGCAGACATTTCTTGTCGGTGTTTTATCCATTTTCACTTAACACGCTTCTGTAACCTCCTAAGAATCTGTCGATAGCTTGGCAAGAATCCCATTTCGATTGCAATATGTTAGGAGGACTATAATCTGACATCCAACCGCACACCATTAATTCTGATGTCTTGTTAATAACTTCACCAATAATTGCAAACGAAGGATACATACGTGTGAAGGGGAAGGCCGAAAATACAACTTCGTGCAGATTCTGCTGCATGAAATCTATTCGAATAATAAGCGGCTGAGTATGATTTCTTTATGAAAGTAAGAGAAAAATTATTGGAATTTTACTCGAAGTTTGTTCGTCTTCTATCGAATAAACGAGTAGATACAGGTTGTTATTCGCGCTACGATTTTAAGTGGTTTGGTAACTTCAAAATATGACCTTCTAGCACTGTTTTTTAATAAAACATACTGTACAAGTAATGAAATTAGAAAAATTGAGTCGAAAAGCACTCTTCCCCTGAAAGTATCCATGAATATCTCTCCAGAATGAAAAGAAAATCTTATAAATGTTTAAATTTTAAAACCTCGTAATTAAACGACTCAAATGTGTGATTTAAAACATTATTTAAAAACTAATAAAATATTAATATATACAGATATGTTGTAATAGCGCCATTTAATACTCACAAATGGATTTTCTTCCGTAATATTAAACATAAAGCTTTTGACTCTGTGAATTATTAAATGTACGATTTTGCATTGCAAGGAAGGCATTGTTATCGCCAAATCGCGTGACTTACAAAAAGCCAAACCTCAAATCTTGTACGTAGATTTAATTTTTATGTACTATTTATTGTTCGGGGTTCTTCAGTTTAGCGCCGTGTTGAATTTAGTTTGAATTTCAGAGACGCTAACAAACGGTAGTGGTATATCGCGGTTCGATTATATTTTTATGAATAATATATGTATATTTATGTATTTTTTACTTGAAAATGACAAAAGTATTAACGCTGTTACAAATTTAATACGCGGAAATTAGAAGAGACGTCATAATTAATTCAACCAATTAAAACAAAACCGAATCTTATGAAGCATTTAGAAATTTGAAGGAGGGGAAAAAAACAGGTTACGATCCAATCAAGTGTTTAGTAGGAGTCTCGGAATAATTGTTTCCATCTGACCAACTAATGGCACAGGTGGAACAGATGGTGTCTTGGCAAACATCCAACTGTCAACCTTGTTGCCGCCAGGTATGAAGAAAACCATCTTTCCTTTGAGATAATTTCCAAATTTGTACAGATAACAAAGTAATCTCTCTCGCTCCTCTCGTGTAAATAAAAGGCAGCTCTTCAAATGTTTACAAAATTTACGATTTTTAAACTTGTTACGATTGAAAGTTAAATAAAAACTTTTTTCCTTCAATATTTTTTGTTATTTTTACAACAAAAATATAAATTCCTATTATTTTCTTAGTATTTTCAGTGGTATCATTTTGTAGTACAGCAGAAGAGTCGCTTGGTGCAGCAACAGAATGGTTTTAAACATCAGCAGTGCCATTTTTCGTACTTCATTAAAATCAACATTACTATTTCAGCAATGTTTAGTATTCAGTAGCCGAATTTTTATTGAAAAAATAAACGAATATTTTGTAAATATTCCTATTCTTATAACAAATAAAACATTTATTAAATAAATGCTACAGTATTTTACAAATTAATGAACGTCGAAATTTTTTCATAAGCTTAAAAGGGAGCTTGATATATAAAATTCCGACTTATTAATACAATTTTAAACGTCTATTCCAATATATAACGTCATTAATTGAAGAAGCTGGATATATACACTTAAGGAAAGAGGAAAAAAAATTATATTTATTTTTGTGGTTTTAGAAATGTGATCTCTACACAAACATCTTTGTTGTTTTCTTTCTTTCTAACTGTGAAAAACCTCTAATTGATTTCGAAGTGGAGAAAGTGTGGTAAGAAATCTTCTTTATCAAGTTGTCAGTTGGCGGAAAAGTATTGGAACAACAATTTGACAGATCAACTTGTCAAATTATAAGTTCGATAAGGTCTATAATTTGACATTTATCAGTTACACGACACCAAATTTTCCACTTTTGTTTTTAATTTCCAAGCGTCTTGCGGAGGTTTTATTTTTATTTTGCCATGTTTTAGTTTTGTTAAGTTTGTTATTAGGTTCATTAAAACTAAGAAAATTTCGTGGATAAGGTTGTAAGAGAGTACTTTTCAGATAGAATATAATTCAATTAAAGTTTCTCGTTTTAGGTTTCAATTTTCCACGTCACATACTCCATCGCACACACCTTCATTCATTAATGGTTGACTTGAAAACGTTCCTTCGCACTCCATCGCTGGAAGATGTTAACTCTGCAGGAAACAATTTGATTTTTTTTTATTTTCTTCCTATCCAACTAATGCTATATCTTCTTTCCTAAGCAGTTTCTTAAGGAGGCTGCCTGCATATATCCATATAATTCCGTAAAATTATTTTAATTACTTTAAAATATCCAAAAGTAGTTGGAGAAGTTAAGATAAAAATACTACTAAGAATCCGAGTCGCAATTTTATTAACAAGTTTCGTTGATAAAAATGAATTTTTTCTTTTTAATTTCATTTAAATTAATCTAATTAATTTTCAAGTATTTTTTAAAACAATAATGTAAACGTCGTTAGATAAGGTAATTAAAATAATTATTACCAACGTTAATTCATTATCATAAATAATTTCTAATTTTCTCCATTGCAAATATTTCAACGGGTTAATAACGAGAATTTATCGATCTTAAAACGTCATTTTCTGAGTCCAAATGACTTTGTAAGAAAATTTTTACTCTCTTTCTTTTCAGTAATCGACTAAAAATAGATTCAGTTATAAGTAATGAAAGGAATTAAAATAATTTCTGACTTTCCTTTGATCATTTTGCTATATTTACCTTAATTTTTATCGAAAATTTTATTTAAAAAAGGCACCTTTTTAAGGAGAGACTTGACTCATTGTGCTATTTATATATTTTTTTATCTTTTAAATAAAATTTTCGATAAATATTAAGGTAATTATTAATGTAAATTTAAGGTACAGTAATTTTGAATGTAAATTTAATTTTTAAATTAAAGTAAAATTTAAGGTAATTTAATTTGAGATTATGCTAATTTAATGTTATCTCTTAGGGTGACACTTCTTGGCTCATTTACTGTATTTATTGTAATTTTTATCGAAAATTTGATTTAAAAAGAAGCAATCTCTTAAGGAAATTGTGCTTTTACACTAGCTTTGTACTATGTAAACTAGGTTTAAACTAATAAAAACCTATACACGAAGAGCCTAATTTTGTGTATAAATGATTAGATATAAAAATATTGATATTGTGAAATAGGGCTATATATATATATATATTATATATGCGTTTCAGCTAGTTAAGTTGAGCATGTCACAATGTGCCTACACCTAATTATATACAATGCAATATGTAAGTAGCTATGTTGTGCCATATTATTTGTATTTTGAAATAAATATTCAACTCATCAAGTATATACTTTGTAGATGAAGTAAACAATATTCTCACTGACGCTTGCAAATATTTGCAAGCGTCAGTGTTTGTATGTAGGCATAGGGGTCATTTAGTTTCTGATCTGAATACAGCGGCGCCTTAAAATTTACTATTTTTGTAAAAGAAATGATGATAAGTGATGATAAAGTTATTCCTTTTATTGACTTTATTCGTATATTTTCACGGCTTTCTGGGAGTGAAATTCTACATTTGTGACCAGCCCATTTCAACTTTGTCAGTTCTGTATGTAAATACGTTACGTTCCATAGAGTCAAAGTCGACCCCCCAGTGAATTCATGGATAAAAGCTCTCCATTTACATCTGTCCTCGATAGCATTACGCAGGTCATAGAATGCCAACCCTATGATGTCCTTAATGCCATCGTCTTTATGGTCTTCCTCATTATTCGATTCTGCCATCTTGCCCCAACATGGACGCCTTTTCCAAGCCAATCAATGTTTCAACTGGTTTAATTTTATCTTAGCTATTCTCAGCAGCCTCCTCCAGGCCCTTAGCTTAGAACAATCAATCACCACCCTTTCCCTTTACTCAGTCTAATTTTCACAACCGTACATTACCAATTCTTCCACTAATCTGATTTTGGTTTACGAAGAAATAGCCTTATCCTTCGTAATATCCAGTTTCATAGGTAAGACAAAAGTCTTACCTGTGTTGATGTAATGATTTGTGCGTGTGCGTATGTATGTACTTAACTTAACATGCATATACATTATATAACTACATAAACACATTATCTGTACAATACACTAGACTCTCACTAGATCCGACCCCGAATTATCCGACATACCTTGCAATGAGATTTCCTATGCTCTTTCATTTTCTTGAAAATGTTAGTCACATCACATATTCCGTTTACTCGAGGTTCATTTCTCGATTATTGCGTTTCGGCGCGCCATATTATTTGCTTGCCTACTTCCAAAAAAAATCTGTACCGAAAAGCGACAGGTTACGTCATTCGTTTCCTTTAGACCTCTATGCACTCTCGGTAATCCGGCAATCCTCTTTGCAAGGAATGGCCGGAGAGGTGAGTGTTTACAGTACTGTGTACACATACAAATACAAAATAATCATCTATGAATTTGATAAGGATCAGAGCCAAATGTAGGTGTTTCTCTAGTATTTTCTTCCAAATTACGATAATTTCAGAAAAATTCTTATAAGAATTCTTTATTAAAAATAATGATATTTTAAAAAATCAAATATTTTTATTTATTAAAAGTAAATTTAATAAAATACATTTTTAAACAGCAAAAAGTTAATATAGTTGAAGTAAAATGGTAATTGTTCAGCATCTAAATTATCATTACATTTAAAACTGAAAATATTCTAGCGAAATTTTGAAAGATAATTTAAATATTTTTATTATTATTTCCCTCTTAAAAAATTCAATTAATTGTTTTTTTTAAATTTCAGAAATCGTTATCTTTGAAAAATAATTATAATAACGAGAAATAATAATTATAATCATTATTAAAATTCATTTTTTTGTTGTTTAATTTAGTAAAAAAAATCAGGTTTTTTTAAAACTGATTAGAAAATGTTACTGACGTTATTTTTTTAGTTACATCGTTATTTGAGACTTTAAAAAATTCAATTAAAAATGTTAATACAGTAAATTTTCGATACAGTGAACTCTGAAGGGAGAGAATTCTCTTAACAATTTTTTCCAGAGTTTACTGTATTAACTCATTTGAGTCATTCACTATATTGAGTTCATTATACACACGAAGAATAGCAAGGACCGACAAAATAGTTTATTATATCGAGTGTCGACCGTATTAAAATTCAAAATTGCAATGAAGCAGAGTTATGCTATTTTGTATGATTATTTGACTTGTGACAAGTTATTTTAAAATCCTGTATTGATAAAGTCAGTACGACAGTTGGTCTGTACTGGAGCTTATTGTTCGATCGATTTTTGTTGGAAAAACGTTGTGCGCGCGTTTGTGTGTATATTTGTTGGATGCAAATGTTACAAAACAGTTTAATTTTAAACTGGGAAAAACTTTGAATCTTTTACAAAAGTTTCTGTTAAGAATGTAAACATTTATGTTTGTGTCTGAAGGATAAGTGAAAATGATTGACTACTTGGCTGTTTCTCTCTACCCCGTTCTAACAACAATATGTCAACATGCCTTAAGCTGTTATCGGTCTTTTAATTGATTAATTTCTCCCACGTAATGAACAGTACAAATATTTCAATGCATTAAAACTTGCCAAAACGAATCGTTCTATTAAATTCTTTCCAGGAGGGAATAAATAAAATAAATTTTAATTAAAAGTAAATATTATATAACTCGCTATAGATAAATTATGAAATTAAATAAATTATATTTAATGATACTTAAAATTAAATTTAATTCGTATATATTTTATTATTTGGCTCCTAATATATAATATATACAGTGTATATATATGTAAAAATGTGTACTTGTAATGTGTACGGCCGACCTTTTTCCATTAATAGTGTTCCTGGAGAGTGTAAACCTTTGTACGCGTATCCTATATATATGTAGTCAGAAAACAGTGAAAAGTACAATTTCATTTGAAATAAAATGAAAATAAATTGTACTATTTTCAATAACAAAAAAAAATCTAATAATGTACTGTACCTCCAATAGTCGAACCTCCAATAGCCACTTTCTACCTCCTTCTACTTCCAACAACGAACATCTTTATACATCGGCCATTTTATTTAGAAAGTTTTTGTACACAGAATAACCTCCAAAAACGGCCGTTTTTATAATACCGTCAGTGACCGTTGATGTGAGGTTTGGCTGTATCTCCCGACATAGAATAAAATGTAATAATATTACTTTCGATAAGTAGTGAAAAGTAATGATATCACCTTCAACGATACAGCCTGGAGTAAAGATATTGATTTAAACAGTGAAAATCAGTAATGTCATCTCCAACAAATGATAACGGCAATAACATCATTTTAGTAAATAAATAATATTTCAAAAATAGGAAAGGCAGCCTAAAAATAAAGGTAAAAAAGCAATCGAAATTAATATTAACAACTGTATCTTAATGAAGATTAGTCTAAAGCAGTGTCTTTCACAAGTAACAAGTTTAATACAATTAAACCTGTGAACAACGGTCACTGACACGAACCGAAAACATGGTCGTTGTTTGCAATTTATTTGTATGCATTTCAAAAAGACGTTCCTGAAAAAATGGCCGCCGTGAAAGAAAAGAAATCTTCGGAGAATAATACTAATGAAATTATCCTTAATGAACAATTGTTTTCAGTAGTGAAAAATCACTACTGAACGAGAAATACACAAAGGAATATAATTTTAAAAACGTTACTATTTTAATGAATAAAAAAGGCAATACAATTAATTTAATAAGGAAAAAATACAATAAAATCTTCAAAAAAAAAATAGTGAAAATAGCATTTAAGGAGGAAGCGAAGCAAATTTTCAAATCATAGTAGTAATAAACAATTTAAATAACGATGCTGTTTTCAACAGTGAAAACCAATATTGATGTGAAGATAAAAGAATGGCCGTCATTTGAAGATGGCCGTTATATGGAGATTATTTTGTATACATTTTTGTTCTCCCTCATGAAAAAAAGGAAACAGTTATTGAAAAACTAGAGGCTGGTTTGACCATAATACTATTAATGAAAAATAAAGACGATATTACGTTTTCTTTTTGTAACGAATAATCAAAAGAAATCTTTAAACAAGAACAATTAAAAAATATTCGAGTTATTTTCAAATAAAAGAGAAAAGTAATCAAATAATCTTCAAAGAAAGGCAAAAACTAATGATATCCCTTCAACAAACAGGAAAAAAAATCAATAAAATCATCTTTAATGAATAATAAAAGCAATAGACTTATTTTAATAGAGAAAAAGCAAAATATTAACGAATGATATAAAGCAATTCTTTTTGAAGACGAGCGAATCTGTAATCAAATAACCTTCGAAGAAAAACAAAAAAAATGTAATGATATTACTTTCAACAAACAGCGGAAATCAATAAAATCATCTTCAAAGAATAATAATAGTAATAATACGACACCAAATAAATAATAAGCTGCAAAGCGGACTTTTTATTATTATCACAAAAGCAAAATATCATCACAATTATAACAAAATGAGAGATAGAGAAGCTTTAAATTTTCTTCAACGATGCTTTAATAGGTTAATGAGTATATAGAATGTCCCCATAAATCTGGAATCGTTGATCTTTGTTCACTCTTTTACAGGTAAAAAGAACGCAGTAAGTGATTGGTGGAAAGTGTAGTTGCGTCAAGATCCCGTCGTATGTGGTTGGAGAGTCTGGTTGCATCAAACCTCACTGTATATGATTAGTGGAGGGTGCAGCCTGTTAGTTTTTGGCGACTTCATGCTGACTTGCGGGTTTATTATTATTCTTTAAGACTTGTAAAAGAATAACAAATATCAACATAATTGCTATGGTTTCAGACTTATGGCACACATTAATGCAAAGGAATATAGTTTTCATTATTAGAAACAGGAAAGAATCATTAAAAAATTATAATAAATTATATTCCTTAGAATTTTATGTTATTATTATTATTATTATTATTATTATTATTATTAGAAAAGCAAAAACGTTTCTAGAAAATTATAATAATTTTTGGACAATCGGAGTAAAGAACCCATTCTTCAAGGCTATTTTCTAGCTTGAAGAAGCAAGGGTGTTAATCTAGAGGTGCTAATCTAGAACATTAAAATGTGTATGAAAGCAATTAACTGAGAATGAAATATGCTTTATATAAAGCACTAGAATTTGCAAATATTTACTAAATTATTATTAATATCAATTAAATTTATTGAAATTAATTTGGTAATTTCCACTCGACGAACTTTTGACCTTTTGCCGAGTGAGATTTGAATAGAAAAGTAATTTACTAGATTAAATAATTCTTAATTTATAAAGACTTTTCGATATTAAGATATAAAAGATACTCTTTGTTTCGTAATAATTAGTTTTAGTTTAAAATTGATCCGTAATCCTCCAGACTAAATAAGTATTAAAGCGCGATATAATTCCTAATTACTGGATTTATTCAAATAACTTAATAATTATTCACTTTCCTTTTCGGTTATCATCGCGTATGACGTCATACGAAATCGAATTTAAACCGTTTGACGTCATTTGAAATGAAGCGAGGCGCGCCAACGCTCCCGACACATTTATGTCGGTGGAAGCACGATTCATTCATCTTGATTTTGAAAACAACTGAATTTAGTGAACGTCAAGTTATGATTTAATAAAGGATAAATATTTTTTCTCCTATTAAATTGTTTATATATTGAATCGAATTTATTTATTTTTTTTATCGCTTTCGAATAATAATAAGAAAATGGAAAGTTTTTATTTTTAAATGGGGAAAAAAAGATGAATGATAAATTCATGTTTTGATGCGTTCTGACAATTTTTTCAAAGGTTTTTTATAAGATAAATGTTGTCTGAATATTGCTTTTTATTTATTTTATGATGATTTTAAACAATTTTAAATCAATTGTGAAATGTCTTTTATTTAAATATTTCTGCTTAAAATTATTTATGATTTTTGTTGCTTTAAAAATTTTCAAACTTGTTTTAAAAATAAATTTTTATAAGAAAATAAATCAAATAGAACTTTTTTAAATTTAAAAATTTATTGTATTATTATTTTAAAAACTTCATTTCCAATAGAAATTGAATTTAAGTTTAATTTAAACTCATAATATTGGAATCAATTTAATTTGTTCAATAAATTTAAAGATTTTTACATTAATTTTCTACAATTTAGAATTATTTTTTTCGGAAAAAGAATTAATCCTGGATTTTAATGGTTGAGGACTCGACAAAATTGAATTTTATACCATATTTTTCATCAAAAATAAGATTAATTTTTTTGCTATTTTCAACGAAAAATAATGGAAAATATGGTAGAAAATTGAATTTTTTTTTGAATTGTTGAATTTTGCCATTGAACTTCCAATAAAATAAAGTAAAAACTCAATTTCTACATTTTCTGATTTTAATTATAATTTATTTTTTTTATGAAAAGAATTAATTTTTATTTTGCTTGAATACTCAAGAAAATTAAATTATTTACCATATTTTCCATTACTACCATTTTCTACCATTGAAAAGAAAATAGTAGTTCTATTTTAAAAAGGTAGAAAATTTTGTATTCTGCAAGAAGAAACTGGTTAGTTTTATCATTCATGAACAAAATGGTAAAAAGAAAATAGGAAATGGCAGAAAATTGGTAAAAAAAAATCCAATTTCTTGAATTTTTACTATTATAAAAAGAAAACTGAATTTTCATCCAAGATACAGAACGATAATCGATTTAAAAAAGTGCATACTTAGAAAATGAAAATAAAATATTTATATTAAACTAAATATAACATTTTGATCTTATATAGAACAAAAATTTAACTTGATTTAAGAGGGAGCTTCTTATATAATATCAACGTTTTCTGTAAGCTAAGAGAACTGTCTTGTTATATTTATACAGATACCAATTTATTACTTTAGAAACATTAATGTAAAAGTCGAATAAAAGGCAATAAAATCTTTTAAAATGTACTGAAAATTAAAGGAGAAACTTAAAAAAAAAGAATCATACATAACACATTTATGTAAATTTTCATATGAAGGTAGTAGCTCTATATTCGTGAAAAATTTACATAATCTTCTGGGATTTATATAACAAAGAAATAGATTTCCACGACAATTTTTGAAGTCGAAAACACTGTTCAGATTGTCAATTCTTTATCAGTTTTGGACTAAATAGATTTATTTTTAGTTAAAAATCTAAAAAATTTAAAAATATGCAGAAATATTTGGACTGAAGAATAGTAATGCTTTTTTGCATGTACCAACTATATACAATTATAATTTTAATGAAAAAATCGTCATGTAAAGCGCGTTTTTTTTTTGTCAGAATAGTGCACATATTTACGTCATTTTGACGTCGTAAAGCGTAAAATGAGATCAAATTGATAATTGTATACACTATTCTAACAAAACGAATGCACCTCTAGTTTAATATCGTCATCGAGGAAACTCGAAAGTTCCGAAAAAGACTTTTATCGTTATTTACATCTATTGAACAATTTACAATAAACATTTTTCTTAAAGCTTCATTTTATCGACTGATTTTTGTATTTAATTAAGCTTTCTTTAAAAACTTTTTTTTCGACTTCGCTTTCCAATTGAAGAGGTTCGAGGGCCATATCCTATCCACGAAAACTTGTTATAGTTGACTAAGATAAATCTCGATAAGCGCAAATCTGTACATTAAAAATAAATGAGAAGAGAAAAACATATCTTTTAATGTAGCTTCCTCTTAACAACTGATCCATTAAGAGAGATACTTTGCATTTTAATGATATCTAAGGTATCTGTGAATATATAAAGATATCCGCATAAATATAATGTAGGATATTTATTCTTTAGATGAAGAATTTAATATTCCGATTTGTTTTCTTACATGCCAGTGACCAAATGGATAAAACTACTGAAAATTAGCAGTTGGTCGCGGGTTTGTGCCTGACCGACGAGCTGCCTACGTTGAATTTTCTGGGTTTTCCTAAATAGGAGTTTCCGAGAGACAAATAGCCCATGTGTTGCGTTGCCTTATTCTATTAACCCTACTATATATTAAGAATAGTCCCCACCACATTTTAGCTCAATATGTATGTCTACACTGTAGTATACATCTTAAGTATATTTATTTATGTGTATATAAAGTTATATGCTTTACTTTCTAAGTACAGCCAAGCCGCGATATTTCGCCATCATCTTAAAGTGCCGACGAATTTCTGCCAATGAATCTTCCTCGTAGATATTGAATAGAGCAGAAGGGGCGTATCCCGATTGCCGGTGACTTTTGTTAAGCACTTCACTTGTGACTATAAGCCTGAAGTTACTAATTTGATTAACACGCCGATTTTATTACTAAAGAAGATTAACAGTTGGATATTTAACCTTAATAAGAAATTTCTAATATTAACGAAAATGCAACGTTCTCCAGTTAAGCGAGGAAGGCCACCACTTAACAGAACCAAACCAGTGAGTAAACGCAACGACTACACAGCAACAAGTTCCAAGTTAATTACGGATTATAATTTACAAACGGATAAAAATATAAATGATATTTCCGAGGAATATGAGAGTATTAGTGAAGATTTAATACCCCAACACATTCAAGAACAATCAGGTGAGCCATTCTTATTATCTATTTCAGTACAGGACACGGACAGTCTGTTAGACACTTCTTTGACAGTTCTATGGAACAAAATCTCCAACCTTATAGAAGCAACTAGTGATAAACTATCCAACCAAATTACTAATATAAAGGAGGAACTGAATCTAATCCATGAAAACCTACGTGAAACCAAAGAAAGACAAACTAAGATAGAAGAACAGATAACTAAATTATATCAACAGATTGGCACATTGCAGATCGAAAAAAGATTTTACACAATTTAAAATGGGCACTCTAACCAATGATTATAATCGTAATAATATCATATTATACAATTACCCCACTTCAAGGGCTATTACTAAGGAAGAAATTTATAAATTTATTGACTCTTTACTAAATACTCACAGTATGGTTCAAGAAGATATTTTAGAGATAATTCAACTAACTAAATTACCTAAATTGACTTTAAAAATAATCTTTGGTAATAATCAACTTCGAAATTCTGTCTTCTTTACTTACATTCGGAAAAAACAACAAAACCAACTTGAAGGTTGGGAAGATATCCAACTATCACCAGACCTTACAAAAAATTCTAGGATCAGACGTAAAAACTTACTTTCAATGCTTTATGAAATTCGAAAACTAAATCCACAGGCCAAACTACATAATGATATTATAATAACAGGAAAAGAGAAAATTACATACAATATCAATGGAAAAAGAATGGTTTATGCAGATTCATTTTTACCATTTTCTAACTCAACAACATCCAATAGCTGATACACTATAAAACAAAGTCAAACGCAAAGTTACTCTAATCTCGAAAATAACAATCCAATATCAGTCATAAACTGGAATTGTCAGGGACTTAAACATAAAACTTCATTTGTTAAATTTATGCTGGCTAAATATAAACCGTTCATTGTTGCTATGAGAAAAACTTGGATTACAACTGACAACTTCTATATATCTAATTTTAATAATTTTACGATAGTAACCACTTTAGCAAGTAAATCAGCAGGTCCAGGTCGCCCAAGAGTAGGTCTTTGCATGTTGATAGAAAAAGACTATGGTACAATAATTCAAGTTAAAAAGTCTATTAATTATATTTTACTTCTCATTTCAATAAACAAAAACAAAGTATTAAATAAGAATAATAATTTATTGATGATAATGCTAACTTATGTGCCGCCTGGTGATCTAACTTATCTTTGTATCTTTGTACTTTAGACTTGCTAATTTGTAATCCTTCGAACCACTTGTATTATTCCCCCCATAACAGAGAAATTGTTCTCTTTTTGTATTGCTAATTTGTATTGTATTATTTTTATGTTATTAAACTCTCTATGATGATGATGATGATAAAATATTCAACCGAATAAACTATTTTTTTTTCGATAAATTTGAATATGTTATTAAATGTAGCAGAATAAATATGCTTTGAATTAGGCCTTCGGGTATAAATTCCAGAATTGTCAGGTCTCGTCCTTTCCAGAAAATAATAATAATTTTATTTCGTTTTAATATAAATATTTTATGCGTTACAGCATAAATAATGTATTATTTTTCGTTAATAATTTGAATTTGTATAGAATTAACAAATTAAGTTTGTAAAAAATTCATTTATACGTTAATATTTAACGTAGTAAAATGGAATGTAAATATTTTGCTTAATTTTTAAAAAATTCAATTAATTAACGAATATCTGTAAATACATAAGCTACATAATATAACTTTTGATAAAAATAAAATATTTATAAATACATGTTTAATAAATAAATAAATAAAAATATTGAATAGAGAACACTTCTGTAGTTATTAAATTATTAAAATGTACGAATTTGTATTGGCAACGATATTATCATTAAAATAAGAACTTTTAAAAGTCTGCATCTGTAATTTGTTCGTAGATCTTATTACTCTATACAATTCTCATTGTTTAACGTACTCCAATTTAACGCCATACTCGATTTACTGCTAATTTCAGAGAAGAAAAATGCTGGTGGTAAATAGACGTTTGACTATATAAACCTTACTTCATTGTATACCTAGTCATGTACAATTGCCCATTGATTCTGTAATTGTGGTACACACGAGAATTTTTCTAATGGGCACAAAGAAAAGTTATTGGTTATGACTACAATATATTTGATTTCGTTTAATGCTAAGTATTTACATGTCCTATTTTATTTTTTTATTTATTTCTCTCGAAATATAATTATTTATTAATAAAAAAAAGGAAGAAAATCTTATGATGTATTTTATTCTAATAAAACTTAGAAAAATATAGGTCGTCAAGTTTTCACAAAAAGTGTAAGAGATGCACAGATTATTTTATAAAAAACAAGCAAAAGAAAAAAGAGAGCGTCGTCTAGGAAACGTTGCAAACCATTGCTCTAGACAAAAATATATACTATTTTATACAAGTAAATAATAACCTTACTTTCTAAGTATATACTTTAATTCTTTTCAAATACTTTTACATATTTTTAAAACACTTAGTTTTATTACAAAATCTATTACTGACAAAAATACTGTATATTTTACTCTAGTATAATTTTACTTAAAGTGTATGTGTACATATATATACACACTCTATCAATCCTTTACACTAAAGGTGTATACATTATAAGAATTTACCAAGTATGAAAAGCTTAATATACTACAATTGTAGTTGAATTACTACTTTATATTTGATTTTAATGAGATATCGTTATTTAAAAATTGTTACTTAATCATCTCTCTTCCTCATCCTTCTTCTTCCTGTTTTATCGATAAAAATTCCGTGTATAGAATATTGAAATCTTTGAATAAAATTTAAAATGAAAAATATTACACTTTACACCGAAAGTGTAATTTAAAAAGTTTCCTGAGTGAATAAATTTAATTTTACAAGAAATGCGAAATAATTACTTATATATTTTAATAGTTCTTAATATTTTGCAAGCTGGTCCAAATAATTTTAATTTTAAAAAGAGTGAATAAATTTTAAGAAAGAATAAGAATTTTATTATTAGATTTAACACTTTCTTTGATTTCTTAAATTTATTATTTGCTCTTAATATTTAAATTAGTATTTAATAGGATTTAAATATTTTAAAACTTTGCTTAAATAAGTTTACTAAATTGGATTATAAGAAAGCATTTCCAATATAACTTCATGAATTTTAAATTATTTTTTTTATATATATATATATATTTTATTTTGAAAAAAATTATAGATTATATCTTGTACATCTAACACATTTTAAGGTAATTTCCTCAATAATAAAGTTTTCTAAATTTGATGGGATTATAAATGAATTTTTAAAATAAATTTATAAAGGATTTAATATTAAAAATCTTTCAAATGTATGCTTTTTGTAAGAAAGAAAAGACATAAAATACCAATTACACAAATTCTAATTTTATTTCATTTACAAAGAAAAACTTCACTAAAAATTTAATCAGATTTTCTACTTAGTACTTAAATTATATAAATTAACTTAAAATATTTGTATATTTATGAAGATATTTCTTTTATCAAGATAAAAGAATACAGTTATATTTTTCCTATTAAAATCTCCTTATCTAAAACTTCTAAATTACTTCTATAAAAATTATTTCCCATAAACCCCTCTATTCATCTACCCTTCTGAAGCCCTAAATTACTTCCCTTATTCAAATCTTCTCATCTAAAACCCCTAAATTACTTTCCCTACTAAAACTGTTTCCTTTAAAAACCCTCTTTCGCTAAAACTACTTTCTCTAAAATCCCTAAATTAATTTTCTCTACTTTTACCACCACCTCTAAAACCCCTAAATATCTTGTTTTTAGAGTAAAATATTTCATTATTACTTTAAGGTTTTAATTTATCTTACATAAAAAAGTACATTTTTACCATTAGGCAAATTCTTTTTTGACACTAAAAATTCACTTAAATTCTTTCAACTTAAAAAAATTAATTATACCATGTAATTTTCTATGACACAGCAAAGCATTTAATACTTAAAAAAAATTAATAAAAATGTTAACACTTGAAAATTATTTAAGAAATGTTAAAATTACATTAAATAAGAAATTCTCTTAGAGGGGGGAAATGCTAATTTAACTTTATTACAAATTATGTTAAAGAAAAGGGGGATGAAATGCTGTAGTAATTTTCAATATAAAATTTTATACAACTTTTTCTGTCATTTAAATGATAATTTTAAAGAATTTATAGCTTCTGTAATTTTTTTAAATAGTATAATTACCTTAAAAAGTTAAAATTTTTTTTAATGTAATTGTAAAATGTTAAAAATAAATGATAAATGGCTTCATTTTAGAGATGATTTTAGATCGATATTTAACAAATTATTCTAAATGTATTAAATTATTATTTAATGCATTTAAAATAGCATTTTTAGTATTAAACTAGCCTCATTTTTTTGATATATTAAATCATTTTATGAAATTTTAATTTTGTTACGTTTAATTTTACTTTACTTTTTTATATTTTTGATAGAATATAATAAAAAAATATGATTTCTTTATTTATGACAAGATTTTTGCCTGAAAAGGCATGAATTTATCTTTTTTAACTTAAAACTCATTCTAAACTCCTAAATAATTTTTTAAGTAGAACTTTCTCTTCTAAAATCCCTAAATTACCATCCCTAGTAGAACCTTCACCTCCAAAATCCTCAAATTACCTTCAAAAACACAACATTACTTTCCCTTACTAGAACTTCACCTCCAAAATCCTCAAATTACCTTCAAAAACACAACATTACTTTCCCTTACTAGAACTTCACCTCCAAAATCCTCAAATTACCTTCAAAAACACAACATTACTTTCCCTTACTAGAACTTCACCTCCAAAATCCTCAAATTACCTTCAAAAACACAACATTACTTTCCCTTACTAGAACTTCACCTCCAAAATCCTCAAATTACCTTCAAAAACACAACATTACTTTCCCTTACTAGAACTTCACCTCCAAAATCCTCAAATTACCTTCAAAAACACAACATTACTTTCCCTTACTAGAACTTCACCTCCAAAATCCTCAAATTACCTTCAAAAACACAACATTACTTTCCCTTACTAGAACTTCACCTCCAAAATCCTTAAATTACTTCCTGCTATTAAAACCTACTCTTAAATTTTATTTTAAACAAACAATATATAGTTTTATTTTAATATTAAACATATATATTATTCAATATTGATTTTTTAAAAGAAATTTTGCCAACATAACTCTATTATTTTTCCATGCAAATTCCAAAATGACTTTTCTCATTGTGAAGGCCAGTTTTTGTTTTTTTTTTGTTTTAATTTAAAAATAGTCAATAATAAAATAGAATAAAAATTCATAGATTTTTTCTAAAAATTTTGCAATGAGAATGTACATATTATTATTATTTTTTCCTCAAATAAAAGCAATAAAAATTAATTGGAAATTTTTACCTTGAGGCATTCTTAGATTAAAACTGTAAAAGTCATAATACATAACTATAAATACTCAAGTGTAGATATATACTTTTATACATATTTTTTTTTACCTTGAAGCAATAAAATATTTCTGATATTAAATCCTCTAACATCAATAAAAACATATTTTTCATTTAAAATAATTTCCTTTTATGTACCAATTCTTCTTAAAACAAAGAAAATAATTTTTTTAACACACAAATTATATTATTAAAATAAATATTTTTTTATGTATAATACATTAAAATAATCTAAGTAAATTTTATAATAAATTAACTTAAATTTTAAGGACATAGATTTAACATTTAAAAATTGGTTCTTCCCTACTCAAAACTTGGAAATTTTCTTATTTATCTCCTGTTTATGTATGGAACAATATAATATACATACAAATGTATTTATATGTAAATCACTTTTAAATTTTAAAATTAAATTATAAATAATTTAAAAATGCTTTAAAAATTTTCAAGTTTATATAATTTTTTATTAATAATATTTATTTAAATACATTTTAATAAAGTTTTTAATATTTATTTTATTTAATTAAAATTAAAAGAAAATTCAATTTTGTTTTATTAATTAAAATTGAATTTTCACTTTTATTAAATAATACTTTTAATATTTCCAAATTTAAATAATAATAAAAAACTTCAAATTATAATTTATTTATTTAAAATAAATTTAAAGAATTTTTAAATTTAATTTCAAAAGGAAAAAATCCTACAGAATATACCTTAATTGATTCTTTAAAGAGCATTTTTAGATAGGAAAAATTTAAGAATAATTAGAATATTTTATAAATAAAATTAATTTTTAAAATTATTTCTTCAAATATTCCCTGATTTATAATTTTTAATTTAAAAAATTCACTAATTTACAAAATTTTCAAGTAATTTTAACATATAAAAAACGTTAAGACATGTTTTATTATCGAATATTTGCTTTTTTTAAAGTTATATGCGAGATTTTCAAATTTGAAAACTACTTTATTCCTTCGTAAACTCTCTACTTTTTCAAAAATATTAAATCTGATAGCAATAAAATCGATATTAAAAGAACAGCTTTAAAAAATACTCGAAATTTTTTTTTAAATTTCCGGATTTTATAGTTGTAATTAAAGCTTAGGATTTAGGATTTTATTCAGGATTAATTCGGAAACTCTCAACATGATTGAAAATTTTAATATGTTGTTTAGGGATTTTTTTTTTTGCATAACTATCAAACTCTTGTGCAGAAATATAAGTAAGCAAACTACTATATATAACTGTACATAAGTAAGCAAGCTCTGTATATAACTACATATAATTATGCAAGCTTTTATATATACAGTAAGTAGACATTACTGTACAAACTCCTATATAAATTATAACTATACATAAATATTCAAATTTTGTATTACATTTATGCATTAAACGTTATTTTTATGTAGATATAAGTAAAATAAAATGAATTTTTTTTAGATTTTATTCGATCTTAAAAATCTTACAGCACAAAATCGAAAATCGATACCTAACGCCGGTGAACTTAGCAATATCTAAAATAAGAAACGCCTATACTTTTGCTCAGATTAATTATCGTTGAAGAAAATGCGATTTTTCTTTATATAAAAATTATTATAAAACATAAAAACATAATTTATTACTAAATTAAAAAATAATAATAATCCGTAGATAATTTATAGGTAAAGTATAAGACATTATAAATTTTCCTTTCATCAAGAATATAAATTTGTAAC
Source organism: Centruroides vittatus (assembly GCF_030686945.1). Classification (NCBI taxonomy): domain Eukaryota; kingdom Metazoa; phylum Arthropoda; class Arachnida; order Scorpiones; family Buthidae; genus Centruroides; species Centruroides vittatus. Next base: position 900,940 of record NW_027122565.1, read on the forward strand.
ATGAATATCAAATATGTATAGATAAAAAAAATTAGAATTATAAGAAAAAATGTTAAAATTAACATAATAAATTATCTTAATAATAGCTTCAAATTTAGTTAAAGAATATAATTATTGTGTTAGGAATTAATTTGTCTTATCAAATTTTAGAAATCTGATAAGATAAATCGCAGGGAAAGAGAGGAAAAAAGGAAAGTATTAGAGAAAAGAAGAGAAAAGTTATTCTTTGTTTTTTTTTATTTTATTTGAAAAAAGAGAACTCAGATTAGATTTTGTGAATAATCTGTTATCTTGACTTATCTGTCGGGCCTTGGGGAAATTCTTGTAGAGTAACTAGGTCATCCTCTATCCATCGGTTCTTCACTTTGTCCTTTTGTTTCTCATAGACAGGAAGTAAAACGAAAAAAGGAAAAACTTTTCATTTTCTTCGTTTAAATGGATCGCTTGCATATTCTCTACTTAAATAATTCATAATTTCGTCGAAATTTATAGTGTTATTATTTGTCGCATAGACAATTCTGGAGTTTCTTGTGTACTTTCTATTGGAAATATCTCTGATAGAAATGAAGAAGAAAAGTTATTTTCCTTTGACTCTTGCATAGTTTTCATTTAAATAATTCATACTTTTTGAAAATGTATATTATCATCATCTCTAGTATATAAATTTGATTATCTTCTAGTTTCAGATACTCTAGAACTTCTACTTGGGTCATAGTGTATTTAATTTACTCTTTTTTTATGCAATGGTGGTGGTTTCAATGCCGTCAAAACAATTTAGAGCTTGAAAGTGTAGGCTACATTGTTTTCTGTTTATGAGGCTTGTGCTAAAGAAGTGTTAATACTTATTCTTATTAAACATTTTTAAAAAATTTCTATCTATTCTTATGTACTGGAAATAAACGACAATCTTTCTAACTACACAAACTCCTATACTATGAATAACTGAGGTCAAGAGATCTCGTATTAGTTAAGTGTTTAACTAACTAGAGACCTTTTGTAGAGTCTCTCATTAAGTAAATTATATTTTTATGAACTTAGTGTTATTCTGAATTTTTCAGTTTAAATTGTTTTCTAAAATATTTATCGTAGAAATTAAGAGAAGTCGTCATTTGTTTTATTTAAATGAATTTCTTTCATAGCCTACCGTATCTTCGTGCGTATTACTCGCGATTTAATCAAAAGTTAAATAATCTATTATTATTTTTTAAACTTCATAATGTGATTAACTATTATAGAAAATCTATTCTTCATTTTAAAGATAATTTTCATTCTTCTTTGTTTCTTTAAAATGGCTTTCATTCAACAAAGAAATTATTTTTAATTTTAAAATATATTTTAAATATTGATTAAATGTGATTAAAAATAATTTATTTTTTGAAATTATATAAATATTTAACAAAAAAAATGAAATCAGGAATTAATACATTTTAAAATAAATTTTTAAATAAATCATTTTAAAAAATATAATTAAATGAGAATGAATTATTGATTAGAGATTTCATGTGCGACAAGGTAATTCTTGAAGTAATAATATTGAATATTTTACCATAAAAAGTGTAGAAAATATAACTATTTAATGGCAAATTTATTAAATTAGAAACAAAAATAGTTTTAAAAAATTGTATTATTTAACTTTACAACTTTGTTTGCATTAAGTGAAAATAAAATAAGTTCAATAACTAATTTGTAATACAAACAAATAACTGATCATTAATTACAGTATAGTGCGTTAGCCAATTAAGTGAAATTTTTAAAAGAAAATTAGTTTTTCTATTCTTATATTTGAAGTGAATATAAGAAAAGCTAACAGTTATTTTCTCTTTTAGAAAGTAAATCCGTTTCATTTTAGTTTGTAGAAATTACAAAAAAATAGGAGAAGGAAATAGTTTTTTTTTCTTAAATATTTGAATTAATAGGATAGACAAGAGAAAGAAAATAAGAAACGCAAACGAAAGCGATGCTTTGGACGATAAATTTGTATAAATATTTAAAATAAATATAAAAAAGAATGTTTTTTCCATTTCCTTTTCTTTTAAATATTGATTACGTTCTTTGTTTTTGTTTTATTTAAAAAAGTCTTCTCTTCTGGTCTTTTAATTTAAGAAATTTCGTGTCATACTTCAGCATGTAATAGGTCTTTCTTGTTTTTTTTTTAAATTGACAGTCATTCTTATTATATAAAAAGAAGAGAGATTGAATGAAAACTGGATCTTTCCAAATACCAAGTTTTATACTTTCTTCCTTCTTTTTGGAGAGGATAACGATCTCTTTTCAAAAACTATATTCCAAAGAGGAACGTCTAACAAAGGTAAGAGTTGATTCTTCTTTAATGATTTGTTTGAATCGTAAGATTTAAAATATTAAACTTCACTATAATAATAAATATAATTTTATATCTGAAGAAAGTAACGTTAGAAATACTTTTTTCGATGTTCTGTTGTGGCATTTTTCCCGGGTGGTCCATCAATTTTTGCTATAGAACTCTATCCATGCAACCAATTGGTATCACTGTTGGTACCTTCCCCACTGCAATGACCGCACCTTTATTCGACATCTCATTCAATACTGATCTCAACTACCGATAACTTTTTTTTCCCCCTCTGGCTTTAAGTTATATTCGAGATTATTGGCCCTTCTCCAACTTGAGAAACTAAATAATTACTGTTTTATAGACTATAATTTTTGATATTTCAACTTAAAATATATAAATACTGTCGGAAAAATAAGAGAAATTAATTTTTCTAAAGTTTTATTCGGTGGAAAAATATAAAAATTATGATTTTATTCTAAAATATTCATGTCAATCTGCATTAGCTTTTATCAAAAAATGGTTTCCCTTATATATTTTAAATTTAAAATTTCAAATATATAACTTCGTTTTATTTTAAAATGATGGAATTTCTTGCTAGGACACAGAAATTTTTGAAAAATTTCATACAAAAGAAAATATATAACTGGAAAAGAAACTGTATAAATCAAATTTTAAAAAATTACATCGATTCCTTTTCATTTCGAGATTGCTGATAAGATGCTGCATATTGAGATTTTCATAAGAGAAAATAAAATATAGAAACCGATTTTTTTTCTTCTTCTTCTTTTAAATTATTGCACGAATTTTTTCTTGAAGGTAAAACATACATTTCCTTCAAGAGTAACTTGAGCTAGTTTCATATTTCTTCAAACTTTCTGAACAAATTGCGAATTTTTAAAAGTATTTTCTTCAGCTTTATCTACAAAAATTGATTCACTTCTCACTTTATAAACCTCTCTATATTTTAAAATCAATTTCTTTTTAATTTTTAAAAGTCAAATCTATCATTTTTCTATAACAGTTTGAATTATCTCGATAATCGTTTCCATCGAAAAAAAAATTCATTTTATATTCAAGACCATGGAGATGAAATTAAATTTTTTAAAATGTCAATCGATGTTTAACTCGGAAGTAATGGAAGAATAAATAGAACTTTTAAGGGATTAACGCTTCATTATTAAAACACTTCATGAAAATTTCAAGTCATTATCGCACGGAATAAAAGGATAGACTTCTTTATTTATAAATTTCTTCAAAAAAAATCGATTTTTGTAGTAAAGTTTTTTAAAAATCGTAAAATATTCACTACTCTATAAAGTCAAAAATTCCACTATCTTATACCGTATTTTGCACGTATAAACTGGTATATTTTTACGATTTATGGAAAAACTCTCTTCAAATACGTTTATTTGGTGTTCATTTATGGAAGGTTTACACGTAAAAACTTATTTTTTAAGTATAACGTGTAAAAAAGTAATAAAATTTTATGTAATATTAAGAAAATATTGATGCGTAAAGAAAAAAATAACACATTTCTCATGTTTTTTAAGTTAATTAGTTATTTTTTAAATTATAATCAGAGAAATTTATGATGTAAAATAATTCAGACATGAACATTAAGCTTTTTTTTTTGCTTGTTTTCGTCACGATAATATTTAAATTTTGTGATATTACAGCAGACATGATATATAAATATGGAGAAAAATTGCTTAGTACTTTAACTTTTCTCATTTTTTTGAATAAAAATGTGCAAAGTGCTTAACCATTTCTAACAAATAAACATCTCCGAATGATAATTAATCACTTAAATATGAATAATTTCGACCATAATCAACGGTTCGTAAACTGAGCCCATATCCTTCATAAATTAAATTCGACTTCTTAAAAAAAGAACACAAAAAAACCTTAACGTTTCATGATTTTACGAGTCTTTTATATCTTAAAATCGTTCTGCTGGAAATAATTCAGAAATTATTTTTCTACGAAAGAAAGAAAAGAAGAAAGTTTAAATGGGAAGTCTGTAGACATTTTCTAAAAATTGTTTTATTTCATTTTATTTTGTGATTTTTAAAAAAACGAAGAAAAAATAATAAACGCTTGTTTGTGAATTTTTTACAGAAAAAAATGTGAAAAAAGAACGATCAATCATCAAGTATTGATCTAGACTTAGAAGGGATTTACTAGAACTCAATTATTCACCTTTTATAAAGATATCAAAAGCTGTGTAAAGTAACAGAGCAGATGGTTCTAATTGTCGATCAGGCGAAAAAGTAAGTAATTTTAGTCGGGTAACATTTAGATTTTCGCAGTTTTATGGGAGAATTTATTTCTACTTTATTCCAAAAGAAACAATAAATGTCATCCCTGTCGTTGAAAATGGATTCAAATATGAAAGAATCAATTTGTGTGTGTGTGGCTTGTAGGATAATAATATAACATCAATCAGAATTAACCTTTTATTGAATATGTTGATGATGCCTTTACCAGATTCGGTTAAGTGCTACTTTAGCTCGAATTTTGTTTATTGATTCGTGTAACTGCAATCAAGGAAGCGATTGGAATTGACTATTCGGAGCCAAAGAATGACATCGTTTTCCTGCTCATAATTTATATTTTCTTCTTCTTCTTCTTCTAAAACAATAAAATTGCTAATATGAAAAAAATATATTAATTCGAAAGCGCGTATTGATTTTAAAGCGCTGTATGCTGTAATAATTTTCAATGTGGTGAGGATTTAACGAAACGTAAATTTTTCTGTATTAGGAATTTTTTATAAATAAATTAAGGAAATTTACACAAAATGAAAGCTTAAATTCCATTAAAATTCACACATTTATTTACGAGTATTTATTGTAGTTTTATTTATTTATTTATTTTTGATTCTCCGCTCTGAGGGAAATTGGTTTCCTTTTCTTTATCATACACGTTTGAGTTCAGCCAAACCCACTATAAGGAGAAACGGAACCCGATACATCCGGAACATGATCTCTCCCAAAACTTTTCTGAGGTTTCTGATCCGGACTCGAACCCAGACCCTAGAGTACTAGGCTAACTCTTCAACATACAGCCATGTATTTTGTCATTTTGTGCCTCTGAGAATGGTGATTACTACTCGGAAGTGTTTAAAATCTCAGAAATTTGTGACTTCTGTAATCTTAATTAAAGCATTTGTAATATATTTTGCATTAAATTATTTTAAAAAGACACTAAAATCTCCGAGTAGAATGCTGTGCAATAGAGTCCTTCACAGGTTTTTTAACCTGGAACCTGGAAGGATAATATTTTTAACATAAAGATTTTAATCTTCTGTTTCTCAACTAAACATCGTAATTAATTCATCAAACGTGTAATTGTTATAATAATGAAACTAAAGATTTTTGTTGCATTAGATTCTATTACTCTGGAACAAAAAGAAAAAAAGCAATCCATGTTTTCACACGAAGAAGCACTAAATGAATAGAAACCTCCGAACTACTCCTTATTGATTAAGAAAGAATTCCTATACTCATTCATTAGCGAGAAAGCCGTAAATAACCCTCTCGCTTTCTTTGAAATCAATCTCTTCTATTGATTTGTTTCAAAAATTTGAAGAGAGTTTCTATATGTTGAAAGATTTCAATAAATTTGAAAGTCAAATATACGAATTTTAACCTAATTGATGACGAAAAAGCTACAGCAAAAGCTGCTTATGGCGAAAGATAAAGAAGAGAAAACAATATTAAAGAATACCGAACTTGGTAGATAAACTTCTAAGAAAACAAAAAATTTTCATCGTTTTACATGGAGAATTCCAGATTAGAATTTTTAAGATTTCGATCCACCAATTGACACCAGCAAACTAAAGAAAAAGGTGCACTAAAGTTGATATAAAATCGTAAATCTATATTAAGTTACACTAGATTTTTAGAAAGAAAAGAAATATAAGACAGTTATGAAATCTGATAGTTTTCAAAGTGATAGGACACTCAATTTTTGAAGAAAGATCTCGAAAAATGTAACTAAGTTGTATGAAAAATTATTCGTTCACCCCGGAGAATTATTCAAGATAAACCTGTCTAAGAAGAGCATATATATGATGCTAAATTTATATATTAAAATGTAATTTTGTGAAATTTGCTAGAGGCTCTATCTAAGATATTAAAGGAATTCTGCACTCTTAAAAACTATTCACTCGTATCAAGCATTGAATTTTTATTTAGTATCCGCCTCCTCCGTAGTAGATGAACGAGTACAAATAAAATGTCATGACCGGAAGGTAAAACAACAACTATTCTGTCTTATGTCAGAGTTCAATGGGATAGAAATAAATTAATAAATATATTTAATAATAAAACAGAAGTCGGACAATACTATTAATTACAGAAAGACATTGTTTTTTAGGGATAGCATTCCCCATTGAAGACGGTAAAGAGAAGAATGTGATGATGAAAAAAACAGGAAAAGAAAGGAATCAGCTTGAAGCGAAGAAATTTATTGAAATACAAATCTAATTGACACAACCCCATCCGAAGTTATTACCTACAGAAGACGATTTTTCATTTCGAAATGAAATTTTCTTCTGCTTATTGATCCGTAATGTATAAGATAGGAAACAAAATGAAGAGAGTCCGGATTTTCAATCGATGAGAAACTTTTTAAACGCGTTTTATACTGAGTTCAGTTTGCATCGACTATTTTAAAAATTACTTAAAAGAAGACGAAAAAGAAAGGAAAAAGGGCAGCTTTCTTTATTTTTTACCTTTTCTCTTTATCAATATCACGAATGAAATGAAGAAAGGAACTCGTATCCTGTTTTTTCCTGCCCTTTCGCTTTCGTGTTCTTTCCTAAGCTTTCACTTTTAATTAATTTATATATGTTTATAAATTTATAGACATCTTAATTGTCTTTATTCCATAAACTTCTGTTATTTTTCAATTATAGTGTCAAATGAGCGTATCATACAATATTTAATTAGAATTTAATGAGAGAAAGATATTCTTTAGTAAGCTTTTGAAGAGAATGAATGACACGCCTTTCTCATTAATGATTTTCTTAGCAGTGTCTCAAACAATTAAGCATATTAATTTACTAATAACAAAAATTAAAATTTGAAGTAATTCCCGAAGAGCCGCCCAATATTTGTTCGGAATAATAAATATCTTATTCAATTAATTTACTCCTTTCGTATGCAGTAGTGCTCTTTTCTATGCCATAAAAAAATTTACAGCTTGCAAGTGTAGGGGATATGATCAGGAGATAGTCTGTAGCATGTAAAATGTCATGTTCTATAGTGTCTTGAAATTAACAACGATAGTACTAATTGCAAAACAGTAAAGATATTAATATAAATAATTCAATAACAACGTTCCTGCTAAAAAAAAGGAATAAAACTTTGAAATTGAGAGTAAAGCCCTTGGAGAAATGTGTAAAGAATTTCGTGCTTTCGGCGCGAGCCAGTAAATGCAGATTAACTTATGAGGACTGGAAAATTGACAGGCAAACGGGAAAATAAATAAATAAAAATGACGAAAGTATTAATATAATATATAGTTTATTACATTTAAACGAAATGACGTCACAAATTGGGATATAGAGATTTACACAAAATTCCACTTTGTTTTTCTTTCTCTGAACACATTAGGTCTACAGAATAAGTGTTTTAAAATCAAGAAATTAAACTCTTCAAGATCTCATAACAATACTTTTTCCTGTTAACAATATTATTTCCAATTTTCTCTCTCATCCGTGCTGTTTTTTCTAACTATAAACATTAAACAATTTGAATTTCAAAACTTTCATTTTTTTGATGTTCGCGTATCGAATTACTAAGTTAAATTGTTACAGTTTCTCCAGAATGTATCTTGTAGATAATTTCTTTTTTCCACGAAAACTTTTCTTCAAACAAGTCTCCCATAAAGAAATTATTCATAATTGAGTTTCTGAATAAATTTTCGAACCCTCAAGGAAACATTTCGGTGTTATGTAGGGAGTAACTTCCAACAATTTCTGCTTTCAATCTTAACGAATTATCAACATTATCTTTGAAAGATCATGTTGACATTATCGTAAAACGGCACGAAATGAAATTCCCAATGTAATTTGTTTCAAAGAATTTCAAAAATCATTTAGAAAATGATTTAGGCAATTCGTAACTTTTAAACAGCTCTTTTGAGTCTTAGAATATTTTTCAAGATGTTATTTCAAAATTTTAAACATTTTATTTATATTTTATGTGTTTTGGAGCCTTTAGAAGGATCCAAAAACATTTTTCCCAAAAAAGTTTTGAAAAAACCACAGTTTTCCTCTTTGCAAACTTTCTTTGAAAACGTCCCTTGAGATCTTTCAAAAGCTCTTACGTAAATTTACACATTAATGTATATTACAAGCCATTTTCCATTGATCGAATGACATTATTGAAGTTTTTTTTAAATGTCATTCGTATAACTTTTTTTTACAAGGGATCTTAAAAGCCGTTTAACATTTTGGTGCATTCATCAGTTTATATCAGTTTGCTTCTGACATATTGACGCGATGCAACATAGTACACGATAAAACTGATTTATATAGAAGGAAAAAAAATAACAACAATACGGGGTAAACTATCCAATTGTTTTCCTTTTTCTTGCCATAATTTCTGTTTCTTTCCTTATCGAAAGCTACCATAACTCTTGTTTTACCATTTGACATTCCAATAATCTTTGACTTTATATAAATAAAATTTTCCAATTTTTTTCAGCTTGATCTTTAATGTACTCGAGAACAGTTTGCCTTTTTTCACTAATATCGATTTGAAGCAAAAATAATAAAATAATAATAAATAATGTTTCTTCCCCTCTGGTTATAGGGCATAAAAATGATTTACTTTCAAAGATAAATCGTTTCAAATTGTCTAAACTTTATTCCCTTTCCAAGGATAAAGTGTAGAAAGAGAAAATAGCATAAGCATTAATTCTTGTATAACGATTAGAGTCTTGAAGATCCATGAGATGCAGGTGTATAGGACCTCAGAATAATAGTTTGGAGGACTTTTGAGTGTTACAAAAATCTTTCAGAAAGTAAAAGCAAAATGTTATTGATAGTAAAGAATGTAAGGGATATCCGAATAATAAGATAGACGACATATGACACAACGTCTTTGTTGATAGTAAAAATTTATATGATTTCAGAATGATGAATGGTAAAAGACTGTGTAGTGAGATGGCGGAATTTTTATATTTTTTTATATATAAGAATTCAAGTTAAAAATAGATGCCATGATGCTGGTTTTTTTTATAGTGTTATGTGATAGTTTGGTTCGTATCAGAAAAATTAAGATATTTAGAAATTCGAAATGAAGAGTGGAGAGATTCTTAAAATGATGATGTAAACTATAAAAGATCTTTGTAAATTTTTTTAATAAGAATTTTCTTTTCATTGATACTGAGCGAAAATTTTAATAATTTAAGGGTTTCTTTTACACGTGAAGGCATTTTAGATAAATCCTCTATTCCTCAATAGATCTTCAACACTCTAAAAACTGAATTAATAAAGAAGTTAAGCATTTTAAAAATTAATATTACAGTAATTTAGGATATTGGTTTAATAATAAACTAGCAAATAAATACTTAAAGTTTTTAACAAATATTTTAGAACGCTTGCTTCGAACCTTTTATTTATTTATTTTCGTTATAAAATCTTTAATTCCATTGCATTTTTTTCTTTATTTTTGTAAGAATTGTTTAAAGACGAAACTAAAAAAAGAAAAAAATTAATTTTTCTGAGAATAATCCTCTTTCGAGTCGTTTTCTTTAACTTATTGAAATTTAAAGAGAAGATAAAATAATGCTACTAAGCACGCAAATCGGTAATTTTCTTTGTCGAAAGACAAAAGAAATGAACAATTTTCTTGTCTTTTCCACGGAATAATTTGAATTTCTCCATTTGATGATACTTAACTTGTCAAACATTTGTATAACACGTGACATGCTGAATGTGGGTCCCATAATTCGTTGCATACCGACCGATCCCCAAGGACTAGTATAAGAGAAAAAGAAAAAATCAAAATATATATTAATATATATCTCTTTCTTCGTGGTTTCAGAAAGAGAAAGCGACATCCACACTTTGGAGCTTGGAAAGGAGCTTAAATGCGTCAAAAATATAAACACCATTAGTTTGAAAGCGGCACCCTTTTCAAGAGAAGGCTCTAATGGGCTAAAGATGCGATCGGCTTTGTACTAAGAGGTGATGTCGCTATAGAAGAAAGTACGACAGGATCAAAATAAATTGATCAAAAGGGAATCACAAAACCTAGGATTCGTATGAAAGATGAAATTTCTTATGGGGGTTCAGTCCATTTTTGGCACATATCTCACTATTCAGTCCACCAGCAGGCTGAAAGATATACTCCCTTTAGGCAGGGCTTCTTCTGTGTGATTTATATTCTTCGCCCACAATTTGCACGTTACGCTGATTGCAACTCCCACTGCTGGATCTTGAAACCTGACTGCAACCAACGGTGGCATATAATTTGGCTGATCTTTGTAGGGAAAATACTTGGTATGAAAACCTCTTTCGGGCGAATATTGAACTGGACCCATATTTTCCTGGTCGACGATCGAATCACCTTGACAGTCCAGAAAGACAACGTATGGTTTATATTGATAACGCAAATCGTTGGGAAGTTCAAGTTCAGAAGATTCAAGATCGCGAGTGCTATAGGATTCGGGTTTCCAATCGGTGATATTAGAGAACTGAAATAAGATGCAGGGCTTACCTTCTTCGTAACCGTAATGGGTGAGTTTGTTGCACTCGATGGCAATGGTGCGGATATCAAAATAACAAACTGTATCCTCGGATGTTGGTATGTTGTAACACTCGGTGACGTTACTTCGATCTACACTTTCGTAATTGTTCCAGAGTCTATCGAGTTGGCTCGTCAGTTTCGGCCAATGTTTCCCTTCGTAAGGGAGCGATCCGTGTCTGAATGCTAATATATTGTTTCTGCGATTGGGACGAGGCCACATGTAAAGGAATCTGGGCACGGGATCTTCGTAGACATCCTCTTCGTATTCTACAGCCAGAAGTGTGGCTACTAGCACCACAGAGAGCAGAAAGATGGCTACGATGACAGCGATGCACCACATAACACGTGGCTTGGCTAACCATCCGCGAAAACCTTTGGCTCTACAATCTTTGACGGTGACTGTTGCAGGTGGCAAATTTGTATCGTTCTCTTTGAGATCCGTACCACCACTTCCGGTTACATAATCACCCTTCAGAGGAGCATCTTCGGTTGGTTCCTCTTCCGAATCTTTTTTATTTTCCATTTCTTCAACGACGTAATCATCCGATTTGTGGTGTTGGTTCATCTCCATTTTTGGTCTTAATTTAATCCAGCTGATAACGATGGAACTGGAAAGAAAAAATATGCACATTTAATTAAAATAATAATGATGTTTAATTCATTAAAATGAACATAATATTTTTTATCCTCAAATTAACATTATGGATAAAAAGTACCATAGAATTCCTATGAAAAAATATGCTCTGTTAACCGATTTGAGGCTCAAGGTCAGTCAGGAATATCAGTGCCCAAAATCCCATAAAGATGACCAAAAGTCAGTTAAGCGAAGCGACTGAATCACGAATAACTAAGCGCAGCATATCCAAATTAGTTTCAACTGTGTTAATAACAACCTTAAAATACAACTCGAATAACTAATTTTTGGGCTGTCTTGTTGTCTTAAGAATCAGTAAAGATGTAAAGGGTAGTTTCGAAAGAGAATCAATTATACAAACGTAATTCCTTTCTTGAAAAACATTCCTGAGTATACTTTTATATTTGAATTATGTTTTGCTTCAAATATAGTTCAAAATACTATTTTAATAAACCATTTTCGATCATCTTTAATCATCCAGAACTTTCTTTCAAGACATTACAATTTTAAGTATCATTCTACATTTATATCAAAAGCATTGAGTTTTTCTATAGATAATTTTACAGATGTTATTTTGATACCTGCAAGTTCAAATTATAAATTTATTATTTTTGTAATTTATGAAAATTAATTTTTAAATTATAAAAATGTTTACCATTTATTATTATTTCGAGTGGAAAGAATAGCTTCAAACTCGCGTATCTCGTGTTTATAACAAATTTATTTTAGTTTGAATTGTTTAATTTACTTAATATATTACTATTTTTTCATTTTCCATTCCTGTAGTTGAAAATATTTTTTATTAGTTTTTCTTTTAAAATAGAATTAAATTAATTTTGAAAAACAAATTATATTAAATCATAAATTAACAAGCTGTATCTAGCTGCGTGTATATCTACCATGCTCCAATCTATCATTATATGCCACATACCAAAATTAGAATTCCGAGTCGAGAAACATATTACGATAGATTATATCTGGTAAATTATGCATTAGGCATTTCTGAATATGTTTACTTCATATCTAGATTTTCTACGTTGGAGCACCTACCAGTGGCCAAGTGAATAAAATCACCAAACACTGGTCGCAGGTTCGCGCCTCATCAACGGGGTGACCACATAGAGTTTTCCGGATTTTCTTCGCGTGTCTAACACCTAAATAGAGGCCAATTTCTCATGGAAAGTTCTTTTCGATAGTATCTCCCTTGGCAGATCGCCTGTGTTGAGTTGCCTTATACCATCAAACCCAATCAACTGGATTTTCTACGTTGGAATCAGATTAACTTGACAAATACAGAATGACCAAGCTTAATGCTTTTGTATATTTCGTTCTTCATTTATAACAACCTTACCCAAATACCATTCAGAACAGCATTTGAAGCCATTTATATTACAACGTATTCAAGAGCTTTTGACTGGTCTGCATATTCTGCGAACATTTTTGTGGCGAGGAAAAGAGGATAAAGTGTACCAAATCAATTCAAAGATTTTTGGAAGAACTCGAGTTATCTATTGAGTGTGAAATTCATCAAAGCGTGGTGTCAAACGTTGAGATTGAAGTTAAGGGCAAAGTTGATCAACCTGTACATGTGGACGTTTAACAGTACGTTAAGGCCTCGTAAAATCTAAACTCTACAATTAAGTAAAATTCCAGTTATCGAATACATGCTGTTAATGTTCACTCTGTCCTGGAAATTAACAATTTTGGCCATAAATATTTTTATACAATAATTTCGTTACAAGAGCATGCATTAACCATAAAATTCAATAAAAATTGTTTTAGAAATGATATATAAAAATACTTTTAAATAATTATCCGTTTTGATATGGTAATTTTCTAAAGTAATAATATTGGAAGAAAATCTTTATATACAGTCGAATCTGCAGTAACGGCTCACCTGTAAACAGCAGCCATTTTTTCGAGAACAAAACTGCATAAGAAATAACGAATGGCCGTTATTTGGAGGTTATGTTTCCGTCAGTGGTCGTTGTTCAGACGTTTGATTTGCACGATTATTTCTACTTGAAATTCTTTAATTATTATCATTTATTTATTTTAAGTTTGATATGAGACGTGATAGACGTTTAGAAAGTTTACAAAACTTTCCTACTGTCATTCAATACTTTAAGAGAAATGTTTACAAAGAAATAACATATAATTTTTTATCCACTAATTTTTGAAACTTTTGATATTTCTTGTCAGCTGGAAGGATGCTATTGAGTACATTTCGAAATGATATCTAAACAAATCGATATAACTGCTGAAATCATTTAAAAACAAGACAAGACTTTTTATAAAAAGAAAAATGTAAAGGAAAAATTTCTGACATCAAGAAAACATTCGGTGACCCCAAAAAAAGTTAAATATAAATTTAGAGCAAAGTTTCTTTTTTTTAAAATTTATAATTAACACGGTTGATTTTTGGGCTGTCATGTATATTGAAAATAGCATTCTAGGTGTTCGTTCACTTTTGACTTGAACATATTAAATTATTAAATGTCCGATGTTTACTCTCCCGGGTGTTATATCTAACAGGAAAAGTGTGGCGATCAGTAAAAAAAAAAATCCCCTTCCAAGATTTTTACATTTTTGGACTTGGAACACCTTGAAACTTCCAGAAATGCAAACAAATTCGGGGTAATTTCTGTATGTATGGATGTTTGTGTGGGCCCACCAGTGACCAAGCAGTCTTCGTTCCCTGAATACTGAGAGTTTAGTCGTGGGTTCGCGCCTCGCTCGGACGGACTAGCCACGTGGAGCTTTTCCAGTTTTCTCTACGTCTGTAAAGCCTAAATAGGGGCCAGTTTCTCTTAAAAAGACCTCCCGAAAGGCATCCCCCTAGGCAGATCGCCAAGTATTGCGTTCCCATAACCAAACTAACTAACTAACCGTGTGTGTGGAGGGGGCACGATTTCGATACCTTCTTTCAAGCTTAATAACTCCTATGCTTTTTGTCTAAAATTTCTAAAATTTTGCAGGTATGTTTATTTATTAGGAAAATTAATGCTATTAACTTTTGGTAGTTAAAGGTCTATGGGGTGGAAAGATAGTGTTGTGTGTCATATCTCGAGTAGGGTCGAACTTAATGACGATTTACTCGTTATTAGCATTTACAATATTTTATAAAACCCATTCCTACCCTCAAAATTAAGCTTTTTGCCATTTTATAATAATTAAAAATATGAAATATAATATTTTATTATTAAAATATTATAATAGATGGCGTTACACATGAAGTTTTAAATGTTGCCGGGAAAGTTAAGCAACTCGTTGCTGAAATTTTTTTCCGAACGGACAATTTAGACAATATATTCGTCGAGGACATACGAATAGACAACAGGAAGAGCGCTTATCGATTTTCAGAGTATATTATTACATTTTTTGTTTTAAATTCAGGTTCGAATTAGCTTAACAAATGTAATTTGTACAATGGTAGATACAATTAATCTCTTCGATTATCGAAGCATAACATCGACCGTATTATATTTAATTAGCTCTTAAATGCCGATCACTTCGAGCATAGGAATGTAGGTAAAGGAATTTAATTAAGATGAAACTGTAAAGAAATCAAAAAGATTTCTCTACAGCTTAATTAAAATAATTAAAAAGAATATTATAAATGGAATTTCGATATAAAAAAAAATTGATGATGATAATTATCTATTATTAATCTTAATTACAATTGAGGACGTATTTTTTAACTACACTAAATAAAACTAGTTCAATTAAAATATATTTTTAGTCATAATTACAGAATAGACGTCGAGTCTCGTTTTATAACATGACTTTTGGCTCATCTTTTATATTGTATTCTAAATGTTTAAAGTGTTCTTAAATATTTTGAGTTTTCTAAACCTTTTCATCTAATTCTGATCAAATTCAAGTACATTGAATTTTCATGGAGGTCCCTCAATGTAGGCCTGGCAAGTTTATTGGGCCACAGTTTGAGTCTCGAAAAAAAAGCCTTGTTAACGTCCGTTGGACAGAAATCACGATTTTCAAAATTTTCATTTTGAAAACTGTTTGAGATGAAAAATTTTCAGGATAATTTTCGGATTCAACATATTAAAATACTCAATTTTAATTAAAACTAAATAAATTTCAAACACAGATGCTCCTCTTGAGAATCGTTTGAAATTTAATTATTTTTAATTATAACAGAGTTCATATTTTAACCAAACTAAATACATTTGTTTTAATTATAATTAAAGTAAATTTTATCAGATGTTAATTTATTACGAATTTTTATTTGATTTTTGTAAGAAGTGTTTAAATCAATCTTATTTTATAATTAAACATAAAAAAAGCAAGCAGAATAAGGAATAAAACGTAGAGAGTTATCTTGAGCATTGTAAACGACGACTTTTTATGTTGAATACAAGTTCAATCGGCCGAGTAAACATCAGTCACAGACATAGGAGAAAATGGTGATGTGACAAGAACCACTTCTCCTAAACCCCGGTACCCATATAATAGGACCCACAAAACCTAAGACCATTCGTCACTAAAATCGATACACGAAATTTATTTGGATAGAATGAATATCTAAACGATTTTTCCCTATTTTATTTTCTAAAATATAACACTGAAAAGAAAGACATTAAAATTCTTTAACATCCACTGCAATGTGATATGCAATAAATTATTTATATAATCTTCTACAAGATTATGAATAACCTCCATTGACACTGTTATTATCACCGTTTTTTAAAAATATAAAATATAAATAAAGAAAAAAGGAGTGAAATCTGGAAATATATCTGGATGAAAGAGCATTGTCATCAGAGAACCATCTATCAGAAACTTACATTAAAACCCCGATGCAAAGGATAAGGTCGTCGCGATGGTGAAGAAAAGCGAACTAAAACATATTATCGATTTCTTCCGAGCAATGTTTTGGAATGAAAAAAAAAAGTGGATGGAAAGTTTTCCTCCCGGGAAAAAATGCAATTGAGTAAACTTAAAACCTGATACGTGAGGATGGTAATTTTTAAATTTTATTTTAATCTGGAGTGGGTCGCTTCTTGATACATATTTCAGCTAACGAATAAAAAAACAAGGTGTGAAAACTCTTCAGAAATTTGTATTTTTTGCAATATTTCAACGTTTGTGTCGTATATCTTTGATTAAAGTATCTTTATCAAGGACGTGGCACATAATCTTATATGAAATATTGAAGTGGTTTTTTTCGTTACGTTGCAATAAAAAAACTCGATAATGCATTCTTTTATTGGAAATAAAGTTATATATCTAGCTGTATCCAATTTACGTCACTCAAACTCGATTGCCAAAATATAAATCGGATAGGTATATAAGTTATATGGAAAAGTCTTTTGTGAAAATAAATCTTTATTATTTCGAAAAAATAACGATAAAGCCTCATATTTTAACACTTAGAAGTGTTAGGTGGTGAAAATATATTCTGTTTGCTCCAATTTTCTGCTTTGGGGATCAAGTCTTTCATGCAACAAGATTACATTGGAAATGCAGCAAAGAAAATTGGCAGTGGCATTTATGGATTCTTCTCTCACGGAAAGGAGAGAAAAGAAAAATTTCCCCCGCCTACAGGTACTTGTTGACGTATTCGGGAAGTCGTATAGATGACGGCAAAGATCAACAGGAACCGATTTCTTATCGACAAAAATCGCGACTAACTAATCCAAGATAGGGGGGTCATTACGTAGTCAGAAGAAAACAGGCCACAAATGGCTTTTACACTTTGTTTTTCGTCGGTTGCTGAAGGTGGCAATCGATCAGAGGACGTGACAACTTGTCCCCCGGACGTTGTTTACGTGTCACGACCAGTCGTGAGTAATCCATCATCCCTATTGCGGCCTGAAGGGTTTTTAAAAATCCTCGTGGCCCAGAGTATGGAATCGATTATCGATACCTTTTATATAACTAAAACTAGAACTGGGTAATCGATGCCGAGGTTGACACCTGTGAGTAAAAAGCTATCCGGAAGCGATTAACCGATCGCTGACTCTGCTCTTATCTACTGCCATGTCCGGAAGATAACGTTCCCTGATGATTACTGTAACAAAACTTTCCTTTTTTAAAGCGTGATTACACGTCATGCGAAACTCATTTGCATAAAACCTACGTGAGAATATTTTACGTTGATCTCAAATATATAATAATTACAATTTTTCGTTTTTTTAAAATTTTTTAATATATATATAAATTTATTAAAAATCAAATTGTACTTAGAATAAATCAATCGATTGTTAATACGTCCTCACTCAACCTCACCTTTGCTTTATTAACCTTAATTTACTTAACCTCATTTACTAAAAAGTAATTTAAAAAAATACTTTTATATTAATTCATTAAAAGCTAGTAGAAATGTTGTTTACTTACATTATAAATACATTAGAAGTGCCATTTTTTAATTATAAAAGTATAAAATATTAAAGATAAGATGGGAAAAATTCACTTTTTCTTATCATTTTTTTAAAACTGAATTTATATTTTTAAAAATTTATTTTCAAATTGAAAAATAGATTTTTTCCAATTTTTATATTTTTAAGAGAAAGACATTTTCTTTTATCAAGTTTTCTTTTTCACAATATTTGAAATGTTATCGTTAATTTAAACTGCATTCTTTACAAATAAAAATGTATTATGAACTCTGACCTTTTAATAAATCAAAACTAGTAAATTGAACATAAAAATATATTATTGGAAATGAATATAAACAATAGACACAGATATAGCCTAATACACATACCGTCGACAGAGACAGAGGCGGATCAACCCCTTGGGAAGACCCCAAGCGCAACATAGTTTTGAGCCCCTTGTTCTAAATACTAAGTAATGCTATCAAATCGATTTATTACTTAAGTTTTAAAAAAATATTGATCAATCAATCGTTTCCTTAAAAATAAATGTCTAGATGAAGATAGTATGTGCCTGAGGTTTGCAGAATGTCTCTGTTTTAGAAGCTGCTAATTTTCGGAGGCTCCAAGCGCGCACTTCTTGCGCCTGTCACTGGAGAAAGGGGAGATGGGATATTTTTCGGACCTGGAAGAAAATGTACGGGCCTGTGATGGTTTCTATCCTTATAAAATTAGTGTTACTTTTACTACAGAAAACATAAAATCTTTGAGAATGCTTTTTATTAATAAAGGAATATTCTTTTATTTGTTCAAAAACAACAATAAAAAAACGGTAAATTGGGGCCTATCTACCTGCTCCCCCATAGATAGGACCGTTAAGAGCTTCTATCTATATCTGTGTATATATATATATATATATATATATAGAGAGAGAGAGAGAGAGTAAAAGAAAAAACGTCTTTTTCTCGCAAAAGTGCAATTTCTTGTAATATAAAAATAAAATATTAGCCGGAAAGTAGATAGGAAAAGCATCTTTGAAGAAATTGAATCCAAAAAGCACCACTCCAAAGCATGAAAACCAATGAGCTAACCTTTTAAACCATGTTATACAGGAAAAAAGTTTACAAAAATCAATATAGATTCTTATAGTTTAACCTTTCTATAATGTATACATCACACACATCTCGTTACTTTTGATAGTCGGCATTTTGAATTATGGCTTCATTTCCATGACATACAATACGAAAATAAAACTTAATTTAATAATATGCGATTTTCAACGAAATTTTTAAACAATTTTTTTTTTTTTTGTATTTACTAATTCAAAGATGTAAAAACGTAATGACGTGCCTTTCCGAGCATTAATTCTGATAAAGTTCATTAAAATCGAATTAATGTAATTATTTTTCTTAAGTATAATGTATTGATCCTATTTTTATACACAAACGTAATTAAATAATTAAATTTAATGCAAGAATCTTATAAATTTATATCAAAAGCAAACATCAAAATTATTTCAGCGATTCAATCAGTGCCAATGTTACAAAACACCATCAAGAATTATTTTTTGTAAAGAAAATTATATTTAATGCATAAATTAAAAAAACAAAACATGTAAAAATATGTTAAAGCATCTAAATATTTTATTCTCTTTCTAAAAATAAATTTATATGTGAGAAAAATAAATAAAAATTGATTTTCCAAGTGCATGCGAGACTGAATGAATGGAATTATTGCAAGTGAAAAAGAAACTTGATCCATAAAGTCAGAGTTCACTTTTACATTAAATATATATATATTCTTTTTTAAAGAAAATAAACATAAATTTCAAAATTTAATAAGTAATATGACATGTTTTTATAACTAAAATGTATGTTTACATGTAAAAAAATTCCTATTGTCGTTTAAATTATGTCAATTAATGCTTGCAGATTGAAAACTTACTAAAGACTGCTTGAAATCTTCATACTTTTATATATCTCTTTATTTTATAACGTTATTTTATTTTGTTTTATGTTAAAAAAGAAACGTTTAAAAATGAAGAATTATTTCTATTTAAAGATCAATTATTTATAAAACTATTTGCAGTAAACCAAAACACTCAAGAAAAACTAAGCATTATTTTTCCGAGTAGAAAACAACTTTCTTTTAAGATTAATGTTTTAAGGGGATAACTATGGTCCATTCAACGTAACCTTAGATTTCCTCTTCCAGGAAACAGTTCCTTGTCGAGATGATAAGAAAAATAAAATGAAGCAGAAAACGAAAAAAAATCGATTTATTGCTTTAAAACAGAAAAAAAGTAAGTAATAATTTACCCTTGAAAGAATTAAAATATATATTCTTCTAGATAAAGCTTTAAAAATATGTTTTCATATTAAAATATTATCTTTTGAGTGAATAATTATCATTTTAAATATTATTTAAATGATTGTAAACTATAGACTTCGATGAAATAAATTATGATATATAACAGGCATGGGCAAATGCGGCTCTTTTTGAATTACATGCGGCTCTTGCTGAAAGTGTTAATTTCTGTTTTTTATTATTATTTTTACAATTTTATTTTTATAATTCTGTGAAAATATGTTTATAAAAAAATTCAATATTTGTTTTATATATTTATATTATATAATAAAATCGCCCGCCTTACCATACTATCCGCCACGACAGTACATAACTGCGGCTCCCATGCATTTTGCAAAACCTACATTTCGGCTCCCACTGAACTCTTGCTTGCCCACCCCTGATATATAATATAGGGTCTCCTAGAAATCGAGGTCCACCAGGGTCCGAATAGTTAAAACCACCGGACACTGGTAGTTGGTCGTGGGTTCGTACCTCACTATTAGATTGGGTCTGTGGGTCTGGTTTCATTCGTGTCTAGCAGGACCAGTTTCCCATAGAAAGTTCTCCCCAAATGCAGATTGCCCATGTATTACGTTGCCTTATCCCTTTAATCTAATTTTATCCAATTTCAGAGGTCGAGAGAAACCTAAAAGTAGGCCACTTAATTTTATTAGACCGCAATATATTAAAAAAAACAAAAAAAAAACAAAATAGAGTTTAAAATATACAATAAAATTTTTAAATTATAAAGGTGGTTTTTTTTTCTTAAAGAAATTTAATGGTATAATTTATAACAAATCTTTAAGTTCTCGTAAATGTGAGGCCCGTGGCAAATGTCGCTGCTGATGCTCAGTTATAGGATCACAGAGGATCAGTAGCGTCATTTGGACCGTAGTGCCCAAATTACTGAGGAAAGTAAGTATAATAAAAAATAAAGTATACAAAATTTGAAAATATGAGTTCTCACAATTACAATAAGCAAACTGTAATGAAGTAAATTAATAACTGCAACAGTTCAAACAAAATAAAATATGAAAATTGAACCTTAACTTCAAAATAATATGTTTCTCAACTTGGGAACTACATAAATTCACCCATCAGTGGAAGAATGGATAAAACCATTGAATACTGATACTGATGTGGATTCACATCTCACAAACAGGCTGCCCATGTAAAGTCTTCCATGTTTTCTTCACATGTCTAACGCCTAAATAGTAGCCTAAAAGTCTTTCCAGGAGTCATTCCCCTGATAAATCGCCCATATGTATCCTATTAATCTTAAGATATTCTTTGTCACTTTTGAAAATTCTCTATTTATTATTTTTAAATACATTATTACAGTTTCTATTCTAATAAATTCATTTAAACTATATTTACTTCAAATTTTCACTCAAATTTCCCCGAAAATTTTGTCTTAAACTTTGAAGTATTACAGTATTTCGATGGCTTAAATTATAAACGATGTTGAATACTAAAAAACAATTAAAGATCGTAACTATGTTAGCGTTAGTTTAAAGAATTATATTAAATTTTAACGATTTCTTTTCGAGAAAAACAGACATATTTTTCCGGAAATCTGTTCTAATAAATTCAGCTTGTTGAATCGACATCTGAGAGAATTCCTCCCTCCGTAAACAAATCGGTGTGAGACGTTTTTCCAAACACGATTTCCAAATTTATTTGCATTATAAATACATAAATCCTGATCGAAAATGTTCGAAATTTTACTATAAATTGATTTTATAGTTATGTAAATTCCATTAAAATTTAATTATTTATACGTGACGCATAGAAAATAAATATTTACTTTTATAATATAAATAAAAGAGATATTTTTCTTATTTAAAAAAACATGTTTTTAAATTATTATGTTTGACTTTCAATGAAGGTCGTTCGATAAGCTACAAAGTTCATCTATGAAAATTAACATTGCTTTCGTAATTTATTAATTTTACACCGGAAGAGACGACACGAACGAGGAAAAAATAAACAGAAAAATGTTTTAATCCATTAATTTTCGACTTGATATAAAGATTAAAGTTTCAAAATGGAGGAGAGAGAGCTGGCACGTATCCCAGTTGGTGAACCATAAATTTTTCGGTTACTTCCTCTTCTAATATGTTATTTATGTTTCGTAGAAGAGCTTAAATTTACGAGCAATAGCCATCTTCTTTAAAATACCTTTATAATTCGATTCTTATTTTTTCGACAAGAACTATAAATTTTTCAAAAATGTTGCTTAATCGCTAGAATACCATTTTTAAAATTATAGATATTGAGTATACCTTTACTGTTGCGAAATATTTGTAATTATTTTGAGTCCAGTGTTCTTTTATCAATCAACAAGGTTCTAGATGAAACATTATCATTACTGGAACGTTTATACTCAGATTATAAATAATAGTTAGCTTCGTCCTACTCGAATCTAACACCTACTTGAATCCACATGTCTAACACATGAGTACGGGGCTAGTTTCCTATTGAAAGTCCTCCCAGAAAGCAACCCGTTAGCAGATCGCCCAAGTGTTGCGTTGCCTTATTCCACTAATCCAGTTCAATCTTATAATCTAATAATTGGAGAAATTTTTGAATGGATATTCCATGATTAAGATACCATCACAAAGCGTATTACTGTGAAAAGTTTGTGATGAAATCAACAAAACATGCTATTTAAAATGGCATTGTTGATGGAGAAGAGATATCTGGCAAACTTTCTTTCTAGTTTTCGTCTTTAAAAACTCGCTAAGCGATAAGGAAATAAAAAAGAATAAGAACGGAACACCTTCTTTTACAATAGTTTTTCATCGACATCAATTATTCAGAACTGGCACCCGACACCTAAAAGTTAACATAGGTTGTAACGTTTTATAAAATATGTACTCCATCATCAATACTGAAAGAGGAGGAGAAGTGGAAGCATATTTTCAAAGGTAATGCTCGACAATCGAAACAAGATATGATTTCGGTAAAGTTGCATGCATTCTAATGCCTTATAAAGCTACGAGAATAAAATAAAAAACATTGTAAAGACAAATGACTTCAACAATTCAAATTTGCATCGCTGCCGGTACTTTCCAATTCCTGCAACTAGATACGGGGGGAAGGTTACTATGGTAACAACATCCTGCCTGAAGGTTGTTCCTGTTTACGAAAGGTGTTCCTCTTGGTAGGGAATAGAAGCTATGACAAGTGGCTATTAGGATCGACTACACGATAAAACTGGAGTTTCGATAAAAATCGATCGCATCCGCCATATTCGATTTTTAAAACTTTCGAGTGCTTCAACTCATTGCTGTCTTCTTAACAAAATTTGTAATTTTTTTCCCATTGTTTTTCCTTGAAATCCGTTTCTTAGTTGCTCCCAACACAACGTTATCCCTCATTTGCAATGCACTGCATCTTTCAAGTTGTTTAAGTTCACGCATATGTTAATCTGATAGAAGTACTTTTACAAAGAAGAACACGCAACTAGAATTAGTGAAGAATGAGCATTATAAAGGAAAATACATGTAAAAAAAAATTAAATTTATTCGCACGTCTACGAATATATGTAAATTTTCCAAACCAAATGAAAGATGATAGATAATTTATTCAAGAACTGCTGACTTAAGATTGTTATTTGAAATCTGAAGCTTAGAATGGGTGTCTCGATTTGTTTGTATCACTAGATACGTTACTGAAAATCGTATTAATCCTACCATTAACAATATAATTGAACTTCTAATATAAATAAATCAGGAATCATTTCTCTCTCACACAATTCTGTTCGCATTCGCTGTTTATTTCACGTTGAGTCGGAAAATCATTATCATTTCCATTTGGATGCACTAACAAAGGATTATATGTAGTCAATACTGGCAGTCTTTCTTATAATTGGGTAAAAGTTATTGGATTTTATTTATTTGTAAGAAAACACAAATGATTAATTCTAATTTATTTCTAGATCCAAGCTGGTTTTTTAAATTTAATTATTATTTTAAATTTTGCCTGAAAAATTATAGCTGTTATTCATATTCATTAAATTGAAAAAAAGGATTAATATATTATAAGAATTATATATAAATATATAATCCTTTAAATCCTAATAGCGATTTTATATATCGCTTTAAAGATTCAGTGCTTAATAGTGATTACATAAATCTTTATTGTTTGTTAAAAACTAATATTACATTTTTAAAAAAATGTTTTAAAATAAAAATTGGAGATTGTGCGCATTACTTATTTTATCAACAGATTTATAATTAATGTTAGCTATTTAATACGTTCATTAACATTACATTTTTTAAACTTGTATTTGTTTGACAGCTGGTGATCAGGGCGACTAAATTGTCGCCTATCTTTTTGGGGGATCCGGGATCGAATCCAGTGAGCATTTCCCCAGGAATGACTCTTGGGTGATCAGTCCCGGATATGTCAGGTCCCGTCTTTCACCACCCGGTCGCCTGTGTTGTGATGGGACCTGACCTAACGTATAATAGATGTGGGGGAAAAGGGCTCTCTTAGTGCCCATAGAATAGGGTTTAAAAATTTTTATAATGTTTATATTTCTAATTGATTTCTTTAATTTAGTAGTAAATAAACATTGATGAAGGAAGAAGAAAGTAGAAAATTTGTGAGGTTTTTTTTGCACAGTTCAAATTGATAAAAATGAAAAATATAAATATTCGATTTAGAAATATTCAAATATTTATTTTCAGTTTTATTTTTTGTAGTCTACACCGAACAAAATTCAAATTTTATTTCTATTTATGTAAAAATTGTTCTCAAATTTTTCCAGAAAGATTTATTTGTTTATTTTTTAACAATGTTATACTACGATACTGTCAATTTTAATTATTGAAAATATTACAGGAACAAATACTATTTTTATTTATTTTAAATGCATTATTAGGCTAAATGAAATACGTCTTTTGCAGTTAATATTTATTTATTTTTTTACTTTATATTTCTGTAATATTAATTATTATTTGCTATATATACAAAATATTAAATAATTTATTTTTGCCTTAGACTCGAGACAATACATGAAATGGAATTGAGAAAATGGGTATTTCTATGTGATTTATGCAACATTTAAAACATATTGGAAATGCTTTTAATGAATCATTTTAGTTCATATTATAACAACTTAAACGTTGAGTGACTGTAATTATATAGTGCTCTCTATTCATAGATATTTAGCAATCCAAATACAGCCAAATCTGGCATGGTAACATTTCAGGGTGTACGGAAAACATTTCCTTAAAAAAATAGTACCAAAACTCGCAACTATAGCGATGCAGGAGATACTACTCAAAGTGGTCTCTATTCTAAAAATGTAAAATTTGATGTTGTTTAATGGTGTTCAATGGTCTACCGTAATTGATCCTCTGTGATGCTGTCTCTCAAGGTCGCCAAATTTGGAACATGTCTTCGATAAACCACACGTTTCAAATGCCCCACAACCATAAATCACACGATTAAGATCCGGAAAACGAGGTGGTCAGGCGGTAGGAAACTCACAAATCATCAATGTGTTATCGGTAAAATGTCGCAGAAACTGCTGTACGCAGCGCTTGATATGTGGAGGTACTCCATCTTGCATGAAAGTGGTTGACTCGAGTCATTATCACTATTGCACTTGAAGTATAACGAAAGTGTTGAGCATTTCTTGGTATTTCCGGATCGTAAGAACAGGTCACGGGTCCACTGAGACTAGCTTCTTCAAATAAAGTTGATCCAAAATTCAAATCAAACTGTAACTTTAGGTGAATGTAGTGGAATCTACTGGAGAAACCGGAAATTTTTCGTGATCTTAATGCGATAGTAACGGGTGCTCAGTGTTCCATATCACTCCACAAAATCCTCTATGCCACGATGCATCCACTTCCTTTCTGGCAAGGAACGTTAATAGAAAGGTAAATTGGGGCAAGACGCAATTGATCTGTATAAGATCAATTGCATCTTGCCCCAATTGCCCATCTTGCTCCCAGATCACTGAAATGCACCAACTTTCTCAGCACCTTTCACACTGTGCTAAAGGTTAGTCAACTGTCGTGACACTTCATGGGCGCTACTGAAGCCCGCAACATTATTCATTAATAGTTTCAACGATTTGCGAAATAATAGGCGTGCACCCTCGACTGGGTTGAACTCCCAAACATCCAGTTTTCTCGAATCAAGTGTTCATTCTTCTGAAATCTTGTAGAGTCAGTGATCCTCTGCCTAAATTCTTACGACGAAGAAATTCCTGAGGTGGAGCCACCACATTGCCATTGTTTTCATAAAACAGCATTACAAGAAAAGACCGATGGACTCGTAACCCAGAAGAATGACATTCAATAGTTTTGGCCACTTTTATACCGAAATATAGCTGAAACACGCTTGCTTAACAAAAGAAACTGCTTATTTCGTTGTTTTCAACGCTGAAAATGCCAAAGTGGCAAGCTCTTACGGAAATGTCTTCCGTATGTCCTGAAACGTTACCATAGATTCATTTAGACTGCTAAACATCTCTTCAGATTACATTTAATACAGATACTTTAATGGAAATATCTAGAACAGAAGTTCCTAACCTGCTTGGTTTGTCGACACCTTTCTATCGTGATACAAAATAAAAATAAATTACAAATAGAATGCATAAAAATTAAATAGAATATACTAATTTTTTATATAAAAATTGATAATTGATTTATTAATTTTTTACTGTTATATATTAAAATTTTATTATTATTTGTCCACCGACCCTGAAACGAGTAATTTATTGATCTTTCCAAGATAAATCGACTGACAACTTATATAGCTAGCGACCACATTGAGAACTCTTAATGTATATAGATATGTATTTTAGTTAAATGTAGTCATTCTATATGTGTGTTTGATCCCATATATATTTGATAGTTGGAGCAAATCCGCGACCAATGAACTATCCGCGTGGAGTTTTTCCGAGCATTCTTCACGTATCTAGTACCTAAATTGGGACCACTTTTCCATGGAAGGTCCTCCCGGGAGACATCCGTCGTGACAGAAAACCCACGTGTGTATTGGGTCCTATCCGCTTTCGTTTAAGTGCATAACCAAAACGGTTACAATCAGCTTTAAAATCACATTTAACTAGATTAATAAAGCATATGTATTCAAAAAATTTTGATAAATGGTACTGAAAATTGGAGATTGTTTAGGAAGCAAAATTTTAAAAAATCTCTTGTGGAATCTATGCTTAAATAACTCATACATCAATCTCAGAATGTCAAGAAAACGAAAGATCTCAACCAATTAAGAAATACCATTGATAAACTTACATGGTTTAGAGAAGAAAATAATTCTCCGCGACAGCCGTTGCTACGGGGATTTCTGAACTTCGTCCTAAACACACCAACAAGCAAACTTCTAAAATTTCTAAACTACAGAAAAAATTTCACGCTTCTATGCTTTAATAAATTTTATTGATTAACTTTTTCTTTTAAATACATTCTGTATGAATAAGTTATTAAATATTGCATATAATTTCATAGCCACTAATTTAATATTTTAAAAAATCCTTCTCACAGATTATTATTATTTGTTGTTAATTGGTTACAAGTTTTCAAATGTAATTAATTTCAAACTAAAAATAAAATTACTCATTTAGTAGTAAAATTTAACCACATCTTTGATATTATTTACATTTGATAGAACCTCGACGTAGTGTCCTTCTAAATAGTGCCACGTTCGATTTACAACCACTTTCCGAGGCCTGCGTTAAATCGAGACCTGACTGTTTTTTCTTAATAAGTTTATAATACTATATATTTAATATCACTAACGTAAACTAGGGGGAATGTTAAGAGACTTAGTCCCGTTCCAAAAAGAATAATTTTAATAAAATAGTATTTTATGTTTTGAAAACTTCGTGTTAATAAAATAGCAGGATCTAAGTTCTTTCCATTTATTTCTTCCTTTATTTTTTTCTCATTGGACACCGAAAGGCCATTTTATCCATACCACAACGGGCGGTCGGATGGAGAGGAACGGGGCCCAAAATATCTCGAAGAAATGAAAAATACTGTTATGGTGTACCGGATTGGATCCCAGGTCCACCACGACGATAAGCTGACCAATTAATCGACCTCGGCCATTTATGATTAAAAAAAATTCATAACATATTAGTTCTTTGCGTTTTATATAAGATATGAAACGTAAAAGCTTAAAAAAATAATTGGTTGATTTAAGAATTAAGTATTTTCGGTAGTCAATTATGTTCACAGAAAATTCTACAATATTTAATTTTCTCTCCTCTATTATCTCGCAATCTTATTTATTTGCTTACGGTTCACTGTGTTTTATTCATCCAATTAATTAATTAATTATAATAACTTCTGAATAATAAATAATCTTATTTATATTTAAAAATTAAACAAAGTGATATATTATACAATAACACTTAATGGATTTTGAAAATATAGAGTTTAATTATATTTGTTTAATTAATCATAGGAAAAATTAATTTTAATTTATTTGAATCGCTTTATAATATAACATTTGCGAATTTAAGAATATGCTAAATATGTTTTAAACACTTGATTACCATCACACATTTACCGTTAGAATATATTATGCATCTATTCTTTGATAACAATGAAATAATATATATACATTATTTCATTGTTATCAAAGAATAGATGCAGATTTAATCACTGATTTCTGTCATCTTAAGATATGTTTATGATGATAAGAACGTGTGTCATCAATGTCTATAAGATTCTATATCTATACGGAAAGTGGTGCCCATCAGTGGCGAGTAACACCATTGAACACTGGTAGTTGGTCTTGGTTGCAACGGAATGGCTACGTGGAGTTTTCTGGGTTATCTTCAATTGTCTAATACTAAATAGGGGCTAGTTTACCAAAGAAAATTCTCCAAGGCGGCACCCCTTTTAACAGATCGGCCTTGTGTTGCGTTGCCTTATTCCATCAATTCTATCTTACCTTATATGGAAGTAAAATAAGGACAGATTAGGTTATAAACTTACGCAATATTGTTAGAATATAATGAAAATTAACCCTAAACTAGAACATTATTCTCACGTTAGGGATAAAAAATTATAGAATATTAAGGATTTTTATACATTAAATCTTACAAAAATCTGGAAAAGTGTAATAAAAATGTGGCTAAAATCAAAAATAAATAATTCTACGCAAAATAAATCGCATAAAAATTCAAAGTAAATGTGTGAAATATTAATGTTAAGCGATATTTTGTAACATTATATTCTTCTATCTAACCACATAGGGATTTTTGATAGATAACATTACAGCTATTAAACAAACTGGGTTATAATATTGCACTTATAACTTTATTTTATGGTTCGAATTATTGCAAAATGTATAGTTTTGAAAAATTTTATGACTTCTCAATAATTATGTAACTTGAAAAGTCATAAAAATTTTTCGAGTGCTCTTTATTTGCACGCATTATTATTGATAATGATAAAAAGTCTTTCAATAAACTTTCTCAGAACTGTTGCAAATAAATAAAATTAATTAGAGAAAATTTCTAGTAAATATGTTTGAAAGTATTCTTGAAATGTCAAGTAACAAGATCATAAAACAAAGTAAAATAATAATATTTATAAAAGACAATTATTCGTAAAAAAACATTAAATAATAAAGAAAATTGATGTAAAATATTTATTAACGTACACAGTAGTTAGTTAACCGAGATATTATTCGTCACTGAGTGACTTTATTGGGTTCCATAGCCTTCGATTCTTTTAATAATGTTAAAAGCATCTCGGATAACTGATTATTGGGGTATCTTGTAGATCAACATACATCCAGTACGCCTTACACATCTCATTTATGGTATTTCACGAAAACTAAAACAGATTATTGAATGACAAATACAAAACATATTAAATTTTAATTGAGTTGTTTCAGTCTCAATCATTTATTTACGTAATGACAACAATCGCTTTTTAACAAAATCAATCAATAAATAAATAATTAAACATGATTACGTTCCGTTTAATTTGAAATTATATTTATTTTTTTCGGAAAATCTTGACATTTAATTATAAAATTTACATTTTCTGTTTTTTTTTAAATATAGAGTTTTACATGCCACAGTGTATTAACACAATACTCATGAACCAAAGTCCATGTAATTGGAAACCATGTAATTGGAGATTACTTCGTCATCTGTAGGTTGTAGCACCGCAAAATTAGGTTATATACGTAATATTGTATTTTGAGTAAATTAATTTACTTACAAACACACTCGTTGAATTACAGTATTATTATTATTATTATTTATGAAACTTTAAATGCACGGTGTTTTATGCACTAAAAACAGGAAACCAAACGAGTTTCGTGATTATCCGAACGACTCGTGGTCCCGTCAAGTTCGGATAATCCAGTTTCCATTGTATATATAAAGCTAATAATAATGCTTCTGAAATGTAATTAATTGTTTAATAAGTACAGTTGACCCCGAATTTACGACCCGAAAAATCGTTAAATGAGCCAATAGTGAATATCGTACAAGCTTAGCATCATGAATTGTTCCATTCTTGAAAACACAGTTTAAACTAAGTAACATCTGAAGGATGACAGGCAAAATATATATGGTATTTCATACAAATTATATCAGTCGTTAAAGCGGGAATTTACTATCTTCCAATAAAAGCTAATAAGTTATGTGAAATAAACGGTCGAATGGCCGAGTCGGTTAAGTTGATCGCTCTAGATCTTGGATCAAATCCGGGCGAGCAACCTCGGAAATTTTTCATGGGCCGTCTCTCCGGATATATTCGGACAGGGGCTCATAAAAAATAAAAAAGAAATATGAAATTAAGCAAGCAGCACTATAAAGAAACATCGAACTATATTTCTTGTAACTGTAGTAATAGAATATACGAGTTTAGAGACAAAAATTTATTATTATTATTTGCAAAGATTTTTCTACTTCTAAAAAATCTCTTAGCATTTTTCTATTAATATCTCTCTCCTAATTACATTTTATTATTATTATTTTTAACTATCCACCCTGTTTGAGCCCATTTTGGGTTCGACTAAGTCCTCAATGAGGGGAGAGGTGAGGGAGGGAGCACAACATATCCGAGACAGTGAACCCTCCGAAAAATTCGTTAAGTTTTTTCGACCTGTCCAGATTCGTTCTCGGTTCCCCAGAGCAGCACGCTGACATCTTAACCTCTCAGCCATCCGGCGATACATTATGTCATTATAAACTTAGAGAAATCAGCGCTTGATAGGCTGACATGGGACTGAGATTTCAGCTTAAAACTAAACATTAAAAATTCAAAAACCCTTAAGTTCGGGTTTCTGTCACTTACTTCATATGTAAGTTTCTCTGCTAATAAAATATTGAATTTATAAAATTACAAATAGTATTAAATTTTGATGATAACGTAAATCAATAGAAAGTAGTTGGAATACTGCTAATTTTAATCATTAAAATTAAAGTTTATTTGTATTTGAAAAATCTTGTGATATTTTAATAATTAACAACTTAAAAACATTGCTTTCATGAAAATTAAATACAAAAAAATATTAATTCTTTCTCGGTTTTCAGCTTTTCTTGAAATTTCCGTCGTTTTTTATTTTACGTAAAGATTCACAAGACGGAGTTTTCAAGAATATGAGATCTCATGTATCCGATTTTAAGGAAAAAAATTCTTCGTTATTGAAAAGGCAATGGCAAAGATAACGCAAATTAGTGAAAATACTCTCAAATAAACAACAAAAACATCTAAAAAATAATTTGATAAATTTCATTAACAATAGATTCTAAAAATAGTTGTTATAGTTTGCTATTATACTGAGCATTTTTCAATGGTTAAAAACTGTGCTAAAAAGAGTCTCATAAGTGTGAACTTAAGGTACCATTTTTACTCACAATGTTCGGTGTTGTTTCAATTTTAAAACTGGCTCACCTGCGGCAGAGCAAATAAAACCACTGAGCATTGATAGTCAGTCGTGGGTTGTGCCTGACCAACGGGCTAGCCGCGTTGTTTTTTTATTTTTTTGTGTGTTTTCTTCGTGTGTCTAACACCTAAACAAAAGCTAGTTTTCTGTAGAAAGTCCTCGCGGTAGGCATCCTCTAGACCAGGGATGGCAAACCTTTTTGAGTCCGCGTGCCATATTGTAAGCATACTTAGCTTTAAAGATGTTAATGCGTGCCAATGTCTTAGACTTCGAATAATGATATTTAAAGAAATTAAACGAATACACTTTAATTCGAATAAATGTAAAAAGTCTGATTGAAAAAGGATGATCAGGTGATAAATAGAAAGGATGATTGAAAAAGACAAAAATCATATGATACGTCACGTGCCAGATGATTTCTCTTACATGCCACTTTGGGCACGCGTGCCTAGGTTCGCCACCCCTGCTCTAGACAAATCGCCCATGTGTTGCATTGCCATATTTCATCAAATCAAACCAACTAATATTTCTGTTCTTTGTAAAACGTCAATCTCAATACAATTTTCCACTTTTGGTTCTTTCCACCTTGTGGCCACTAAGAGGGTTTCACCCACAACCATCGTGGTTTCGGTTAGAACCATGATGGGAAGACTGAACGATGAGGGAGGGGATCTAACATATCTGGTCAGGCTCCCGTGAAAATTCTTTTGGATTCGATTCTGGATCTCTGGAGAGATATAACTGCTTCGGCCATCCGGCCAGCCCATCTATACTTTCACAGCATTAAGTGCAACGTCTTGCCTAATTTTGCGAAGTCTCATTCTGCCAGTTTTTTTTTTTTTTTTTTTTTGCTTACATTGCTCTCTAAACACAATACTAGCATTAAGCCAATAAAATTTGCTTTAGAGGCACTACGTTGTAAAAGTGGTAATTTGTAATAAACTTAAAAAATGCACTTGTTCATCATATGAAGAAATAATGAACATCTTATTCTCATGTTTGGCAAGTCTTTATGCCTATATCAGAAAATTACGAAATTAATGTAGAATAATGAGGAGTAATAATAATGAAATTTTGTTTTCGAAATACTTACTGAAATATTAGAAGTTTGAAGCTAATGATCTGATTATAGAGATATTTGAGATTATTGAATGTTTACTCGAGCAACCTCAACTACGTTATTATTAACAAAAAAAAAAAAAAGAAAAAAAAAATCAAATTTCTAAACATAAAAAGAAAAACTATAACTAACTCCAATGCTAAAGGAACCAAAAATCTAACACACTATATTTACAGAAAGAGAAAATAAGAGGAAAATTCATACAGATGGGATATCATTTTCTAATAAACCACTCGACCAACAAGTGTATCATCTGTGAGAACATGGAAATAATACGTATAAAAGTAAAGTCACAATTGAAAAATTACAATGAATTATTTTTGAAATAAGAATTGCTCTTTAAATATTTACTGCATTTTATATTTGTCCTAAATAAATTTTTATTCTAAACATAAATATATTTGAATTATCTGTAATGCTTGACTTTATGCGAATACATTTTTTGTTATTAACTTAACTATATTGTTTTACTAATTTGCTGTTTTGTTTTATTTTCAATATCAACAGCTTTCTTGAAAATACAAAAAAAAATAAAAAAAAACAAATTATCAAAGATTTTTGGAAGATTTAATAATTTTTTTTTCCACTTTCTGCCCTTTGGGCACTAAGAGGGCATTTTTAATCACACCCATCGTGAGTTCGGCCAGGTTCACAATGGAGGCAGCCGGGTGGTGAGCGACGGATCACCTCCCGAAAAATTCTTGGGGTTTTCGACCCGACCGAATTCGTTCCTTGGTCCCTAGAATGGTTGGCTGACATCTTAACCGCTCGGTCATTCTGCAGTACACTTAATGAATTTTTCTCATTTTTCACATTTTTTCGAGTTTAAAAGTACATAATAACAGATATACTGTCCAATGATTGTTTCCAATGAAATTAAATACATATAATAATCCCCAGTATAAGTTGCATCAAGTTGGCATATATGAAATAAATATTATTTAAAGTGAATATACTGCAAAAAAAGGAAGAGATGTAAAGAAGAATGGCAATAAGTTATATATATATACGGCCATTTTATGAGATAAAATGCATTTTGACGTAGCACTGCTATTTTAGAGACGATATTCGGAATATAAAGTTACCCTACCATATCAACCAATAATCATTAAGATCACTACATATTCTACCAATCTTCGTTAAGATCTTTTATTCCCGATATCTTATATATTTCGCAGGGATCGACGTGTGTTTATGGAAATTTCTACTTAACTCCATCTCCACCGCTATTGCATCCGCTATACTTGAGGTTCTCCAAATATAATAATTTGCGAAGAAAGTTTGGTTTTCGGCTTAAACTGTATGACATACATATTCCGTAATGATTGTTTATAGGATAGAAAAGCTCAACAAAGTTAATGCAACCGTCAACTTATTCATATCTTAAGCCGCTTACTAGACGTTGCCAACAAAAAACGTTATGTTAAAGCGAAGTAAATAGTAATGTATGAACCTTATTATCTTTTACTCTTAAGAATATATATCAGAAATATTTAAAATTTTGATTTAAACTTGTTTAAATCAATTGTAATCCATAACTTAATTATTAAAATACTCTTCTTATAGCAATTAAAAACCTTATTATTCTTAGAAAATCCTTCCTCTGTAACTATCGAATTTAGTTAGTTCTACTCGTGAGATTATATTATTTGCATTCACTTTTAATTATTTTAAGTTGCTTTTAATATATTTCTCTTTAGTTTCATCATTGTTATTTTATATTTTTACAATATATACGAAAATGTTAATACCCACTCAGCTCACAAGTGACCGAATGGATAACACTACTGAAAACTGGTAGTTAGTCACGGATTTACGCTTAAATAATTTGCAGTAATGGCAGAAGAGCAATCCATGATTGCCTTTTTTATACCGTTTCTATACACACTCATATATATAGAAGCAATTTTATTAAATTATTTAATCTAAATATAATTTTTTAAATTTATCAATCAATTAGTATCGAATCATTCATCGTTAACGTTTAAAACAGAACTTTAATATACCATGATTTTAATTGTTCATGCGAAGTAAGGTATGTTTATCTTGTGTAGAATTATTCAAAAATAAACAAAAATTAAAAATTATTAATATTACTAAATAATCATTATAAAGATGACAATCGAATAAGAACTAGAGACTAATAAATGATTAGATTGGATTAGATTGACGGAATAAGACAACGAAACACATGGGCGATCTACCAAGAGGGCGTGCTTACCGGGACTACTGCCATATACCAAAACAATCAAATATAGTAAACTAGCTTCTATTTAGTTGTTAAACACGTAAATAAAAACCGGAAAACTCCACGCGGCCAGTCTGTTGGTCAGACACGAACCCGCGACTAGTGTTCATTGGTGTTATTCACTTGACCAAGAGAGAGATGAGGTGGGGCCCATCAAGTCACAAATATGAAGCCTTACCCATCTTCGATAGCAATAAAAAAAAATATATATATATATATAATAAATAACAGAATTTTCACCCAAAGAAATTTTAATACGTATCAATTTAATACCATTCTTTTATATAAAACATTAAATTTTGGGATTTTTCTGTGTCTGCGTTCAGACAAAGTTCTATTGTACCTTCAAAATTATATGTATAATTTTGATAGTATATATATAGAAAATAAATGTACAATAATTAAACTATATAACTTACTTAATAAATGCAATTTACAAAACCTGCCATTGTCTGTATTTTTAAAATTTATTTTAATAACAAAATTAATGCATTTACAACAATTTTTCTAAATAAGAAGAAAGAAGAAACTTAAGAAATTTGTTGGAAATTTTCATACATTTTCTATATCCATTTATCGAATCAAACATTAAGGTGACATTTTTTATGTTCAAATAAGAAATTTAAGTTTAATAAACGTTTGCTTAAAGTACGTAATACATTAGATAAGATTTAATAAATTAAATTAATAATAAATTTCGAGAAAAATCATTATCAACTAAATAAATCTTGACAGTATGCAGACAAATTTTTCCTTACTGAATTTCAATTTAATATTTTAGACAAGAACATGTATGCAAGAACTCGGCACTATCATTTATTAGACGAATAGATATATTAAATTGCAAATAACTTTTTCTTTTTTTAAATAAAATTTTTCAGTTGAGAGATTTTTACAAGAAAATATCCATTAAAAGAGATTTCTGCTAATTGAATAAAGGAAATAAAAAGTATCGATAAGCTTAATTGTCAGCTACGTGGATTATGCTGTGCTCAGTTGAATTTCTCTTCGACTAGTTACAACATAATCCTCATCTCTTTCACCATACCTTTCATTCTGACTCCATCCCATCAACAAAATGGAAACACTTCATCTATCTTGTTTAATTCTGCAAATTTTGTTAAAAGAACTCTTAAACTAATTTAGATATACTTATTCTCTGAAAGATAATATAGAATTTTTTTTCTTAAACTGAATTTATTGGTGTGTAGTTCACTTCTAGTTATGTGTTTTGTTTGTTTTTTTACTTTGAGCGTTGTGAGCGCTAAGAGGGCATTCTAATCATACCCTTATAGGCCCATAATGGGGTGGCTGGGTATATTCGACACAAATCTTCATGAAAAAAATTCTGACTTAGCAAAACATGGTTTTTGTGTTAGAAATTTATACCAATCAACCAAACATTAATCTTTATATAAACCTGTATCTGTAATTTCATTCCAACCTTACAATCTGTATATACAGATTTTAAGATATGTTATATATATAATATCATAATGTATATTGTTTACTTAAGGCTAGGCCGTCTAGTCACTAACAATTATACAATTTATATAAGTATCATATTACTTCTAATTTAAGTCCCATTTAACAAAAGTTTTTCAAGAGAAAATTGTAAATAAACTTTGAATTTAAGACACTTTAAGTTCGAAGTAATACATTGTATACGGGTTAGGGCTAGGGATTGCAATTGCTGGATCCCTCATCCAGCAATCCAGCTGGATCCAGCGCATTTTTCGGCCTGCTGGATCCAGCGCTGCGGATCCGCAAATACTCAATTAGCTTTCTAAATAATTGCGCAAAAGTCTACGTTGTGGCGTTGCCGCTTTCCTAACTACTAGACTGCTACTAATTACTTACTAATTATTTACTCACTACTTTACTAACACTAATAATTAAATTACTTATAAATCAACTATACCTTAATCAATCCAGCAAAATTTAATAAAATAATAACGTATTCAATCGCTTTTAACGATCTTCCTCAGTTACAAAGAAATACAACATTAACTATAGAACATAAAATGTGTTTAGAATAAATATAAAAAGAATAGTGCTTAATTACATCCCATTTTTTTTTTAAACAAGATACATAGATGTACTGCCAGGTCTGATAATTTTCGTATTGTATACCGACGTAATCCCACTGTTTTCAAACTTTTAAGAAACGATAAAAAGAAAAAGGATCGGAATTCAACAACGGGATGGCCTTTACACAACCAACGTTTCAATTCCAAGCTTGTTTATGTGGGAGCAACGATGCGCAGTTTAAAACAAAGGCTCAAGAGCACAAATATACAATCAGTAAGAACTTTGACAATACTGCGCTGGCATCATACGCAAGACAGAAAGATGTTAACATCCAATGGGATCAAGCGGCAAATATAAAAACGGCGACGAATAAGCAAACGGCCAAACATCTTGAGAGATTGGAAATCTGCAAGGCGCACATGACAACTGGTTGTATAAACCATAGAGATGCGGACTCATTGTCTACCATGTGGAGATCCTTTTACATTAATTAATGTTATTAACGGACAATGCTGGTTTCGTTGTTATATCTTATATACAGTAATACCCCGAACTTACGCGATAGGTGAGACCGAGCGATAACCGCGTAAGTCGAATTCGCGTAAAACGGGGTATAACTTCGTATATAAATACACATTAATTATTTTTAATTGGGGCCGGAGACTAAAGAAAACAACAATTTAGAAAAAAATGTTTAATAAAATCTTAGATAATACATATGTATAACAAATTATACTATTAAAATCGTAAATCGAAGTTATTTTGTTATAGAAGGCTTCCTGAAATCTAACAAATTTGTCTGACGGCTCAAAGATTTTTTCTCCCGCAAAATTTCCTCGTAGCATGCTAATAATTTTTTTTTTATTTTTCGTTTTGTAGAAGAAATGCGCTCTTCGTTGGAGTCTATATTTTCTAAAATTTGTAACCTCTTTTTAATTAAACTGAGGCCTTCTGTCAAGTTTCCAACCGTTATTCGATCATCTGATTGAACTGGGTCTAAAGGATCAAGTTTTACCAATTTACAAATTTTCATTTTTGTATCGAAGTCTTTGGAATGTAAAGTTAACATTATTAAAGATGGAGTTTTTTTTTTCTTGTTTGATGCAGAAGAATCAGTTCTACTTCGTTTGGATGACACAGTAGAGTCTCAAGTCTCCATAGATATAACACAGAAATAAATAAGTCAAAATAAATTGTAGCTATGCGTCGATTCCGCGCGACACGTCCGAACCTGTAAGCTGAACAATAGTTTGGGGGGAGTGAGTAATCAAGGGTTGCGTGGCGCTCAAACAAAAGACGAATCGTCGAGATTTGAAAATCGCGTAACTCCGGGTTCGCGTAAGTCGGGGTAGCGTAAGTCGAGGTATTACTGTACAGGGTGTTTTTTTTAAACTGACGGTACTCAGAGACATCTGTAGAGCAATCTAACAGCCGGACTGTCGCCAAATTTAGGAGAGTGACTAAGGACGACATGGGAAAGAGATTCCGCGAAGAAAAAAGTAGTACCCAAATTTGCCGGTAGGGATGGATTTGGCGCTGTTGTAGCGAAACAGCTAAGAATCTGCATAAAATTCAGCTGCAATTAACAAACACACGAATGAATAATCAGACAGAGGTTTCAGTGTAATAACGAAAGTTTAATTACTCAGCAAATAACCTCTCTTCTTCAATGTGATCACCGTCCTGCTGGACAACTCATTGCATCCTGAACACCGTGTTCTCTATGGCCGAACGAAACATGTCCGCAGGAATGTTCATCACGGTTCGAGAAACGTTGTCCTTCAAAGTCATCAAGTTTGGGACACTACCAAGATAGACCTTGGACTTTAAGTAACCCCACAGGAAAAAGTAACATGGGGTTAGATCCGGGAGCGAGGCGGCCATGCAAGTGGAAAAAAGCGACTGATGACCCTTTCTTCAGTGAAGTGCTGGTAACTTTTTCGCTACAACAGCGCCAAATCCTCCTCTACCGGCGAATTTAGGTATTACTTTTTTCTTCGCGGAATCTCTTTTCCATGTCGTCCTTAGTCACTCTCCCAAATTTGGCGACAGTCCGGCTGTTAGATTGCTCTACAGATGTTTCTGAGTACCGTCAGTTTAAAAAAACACCCTGTATATATTTTTTCCGCTATTTATTTTGTTTATTTATCTATATTTTGTCCGTTTGGACGTTTTCCGTTAATTTTTATATTTATTCCGAACACATTTTATGTTCTATATTTAATGTTCTACTTTTTTTGTAACCGAGGAAAATCGTTAAAAACGATTGAAAACGTTATTATTTTATTAAATTTTGCTGGATGGATAAAGGTGTAGTTTATTTAACTTATTGTACTTCCAGTACATAGTTTTATATACTTATAAATAACTACAGACTAATATGTAGAGCCTATATAAGAAAACTGGTAAGACTGATAGCCACTTAGCCACTGATTATCCGTCCTTACATTATTATAATATATTAATATAAATTAATCAGTAGAATTACCTTTGCTATTATTTAACTTAAAGATTGCATTATAATTATAATCTAACTAAACATTTAAAGTTAATTATCTCTATCTCAAGTGTTAAACCGAACCAAAGTTAAGTTTACTACCTAAATGTGTAAGAAGTTTTACTGATTTATAGTGACCAGTCTAAATAATAAAAGCTTCTTAAGTATTTTTTAAAAATGTTTTATTTCATTTAAAAAAACATAAGGATAGACAGATAATACTATTGCACCAAAAATACATCCACGCTGGATCCGCACTGGATCCAGCTGGAATGATTTCAATCCAGCAAAAATCCAGCTGGATTCAAAACACTGCTGGATTGCAATCTCTAGTTAGGGCCCATAGTAGCCAAATGGATAAAATTATTGAGCGCTGCTAATGGGTTCCATATGATCAACGGTTGGTCGTGTGCTTTTCGAGTTTTTTTCACCTGTCTAACATCTAAACGCAGACCAGTTTTCCATAGGAACTCTTCCCAGGAAACATTTTTCATGGAGTTTTGAATTGCCGTCAAATGAAACAATCATTTTTATGAAGGATTCTTGTTAAAAATTTTCGTTTAAGTACAAGATATCCTTGAACATTTCGCTACTTTATACATCCCTTTTTTTCTTAAGATATGGTCATTTATAAAATGGTAAATTCATTAAAGAAACTATTTTATTTCTGAAAGCAATCGACTCTTTAAGTTTTTCAATTAATTTACATATTTGTACGTTTTATATCTGCATACAAATTCGAATAGAGAAACTCCGGGAAACATCCTCCATTTAGAAGATTACACATTTGTTGCGTTGTCATATCCCGTAAATCCAATCCAATCCAATCCGAGGGAGTAAATTCACACACATCTAAATAAATTATAGTTTAGGGCCTCTTTCAGGCCTTTTAAATTTATCATTATCTGATGCATGGGAAAACCTTTTTTCATCTTATATCTTAAGGCCTTAATAAGTAAAAGTCCGGCCTCGGTTACAAGTTTGGCTAGTTGAACGTAAAAGGTACGTCAGCAATTTTTATTAAAATTTAATTTCATATGTATCATTTTATACGTAAAAAACAAATTTTGATATTTTCATTAGTTACTAGATTTTAATTTAAATATAATTTGTAATTATTAGATATAAATTTCATTAAAATTTTGTTATTATTAATCAAGTCCAAGTTTGATTTTACTCCACTTTCAATTCGAAGAACTTCGAAAGAATTTAAAAGAAAAATCAGTTGAAAATGTTTCACTTAAAATTAATTAATGTTTTTCGTTTGCAATTACTTCTTTTTATATTTTTAATATTGCGACATATTCGGCCATATTTTAGCAATAATTAATTTTCGTTTAATTGCCACACAATTTCTTTAATATGTACTTGACTTCAATTTATCTACTTCATTCTCATATCCGATAGTGAAATGTATAAATGACTGAATAAATGAAAAATATTACATTTTATGACTAAGAAATTGCAGTGTGAGATATGTAAAAGCAATTAAAATTGCTTACAAACGCATAAATCATTATAAAATTGTACTAAGCTATAAAAAGTACAAATATGTAGATTAATTGGAAACTTAAGATTGAAGAGTTGGTTACTTTCAGAAATAAAGTTTTTTTTAATGAATTTGCCATTGTATACATGATTGTCTTAACAAAATGAGGGATGTTACTTAATTATTATCATTATATACATTTACACTACAAAATTCAAAATTTTGCTTAAAAAATTAAATTTTTTTCAGTAGGCCTATCATACACAAATCACTATTGGATTGATGAAATAAAGCAAAGTAACACAAGAAGCATTACTTTCGCGACTACTTTCTACGGAAACTTGCCCTTATTTTGGAATGGATCCTTATTTTATTGTTGAACATCTTAAGAAAAGTTGGAAAATTTCACTCGTCAGGCCCGTTGGGCAAGCCACCAACCGTCAGTGTTCATTGGTTTTATTCACTCAGTCACTGGTGGCACAGTGACTGATAACGGTAACGGCCCACCAGACTGGTGAGCCGTTAATATTGATAAATGATATATTAGTATGAACTTTAATATGATTTTTAGAAAAATATGTATCTAAGAAAATCGTAGTCTTACTTTTATTATATTTTTTCAAAATTATTTTTCTCTGTAATGCGATATATGAGATATTTCATCACCATGTTATGCTAAAACAACGAAGATTCGTCTCTCTTATAGCAATTCATTTAAAATTAATTTTAAAAAGATTGAAAATAAAAATAATTTTTCAATGTTCATTTATGATTTCTGCAGGAAAAATTATATATGACTAAAAAACAAGATGATTATAATTTAGGTAAATTTAATATCATTTTTTTTTAATTTCTGACCCGTGAGCACTAAGAGGGCATCTTTTTATGACCACGATAATAATGGTGTGGCCGGATGATGAGATTTGGGCTCGATATAACAAGGTCAAAGAATAGATGAAAATTTTGGATTTTGTGTTGGACTTGAACCCGAATCCCTGGAAGCGACAAGCAGGCCTCTGCCATCCGACCATCTAAAGAGAGATGATAGTAATACCCGATATTTCCATGTTGCCTCAATCTGAAATATTGCAGCTACTTAATTTCGGTGATCGAAAAGAACTAGCAAGATATGGTCACTGTCAAATTATATTTGATGGTATCTATAACTATTGCATATCCAATTAATATGTACAAAAAACTATCATACCAATTTATTTTGTAGATTTATATGGTGCAGGTGTCCCCAGTTGCCGAGTAGATAAAACCGAAAAACACTGGTAGTTGGTTACGGGTTCGCGCCTGTTCAACGAGTCAGACGTGTGGAGTTTTCCTGGTTCCCTTTGCGTTTACACCTATGTAGGAACCAGTTTCCCATAGTAAATGCTCTTGGGAATGCCTCCCCTTTAGGTAAATCAGTCATGTGTTTCGTTGCCTTATTCCATCAACCTATACACGAATCGTTGCAAATGAAAGTGGTTTAAGTCAATTTTTTGAAACAAAATCGAGCTAATGATGACGTTAGTTATAATTCTATGTGTTATTTTTATTTTTAAACAATTTGCAGTCAAAAACTTCAAAATCATCATGATTTTTTTAAGTAGATAATTATTTGTTAATGATATTTTTGAATTAATACAAACCTTTAAATATCTCGATTTAAAAATAAATGGACTTAAACCACTTTCATCGTGTGTTTAGCGGACCAAACACCATGCACGATATATATACTTTTTTAAAATAATCATTTCGTGTGCTAAATCAATGTCTATTTAGCTAAACAATACATTTAAAGTGAAAACCAATGTTGCTATAGAATTTGGCATATTTTTATAACAAAGACCGAAAAGAACCTTATTTTTGATAACGCATAACCGTTAAAAATATCCTGAAGTTCTATTTTATGTTGAATTTTGATATCATAATAAATAAAATTATATAAACAATAGTAACTTTTTATATATTTAAAATTTGATGCCCGATTACTTCAAGTACAAAAACTAGTTACGTTGTGCAGAATGATGTAAAGTATTAGAAAGAAAAGAAATTTATAAGAATGTACTAAAAAACACCAAGTGAGAATGCTAAATGTTGTTAAAAACACAGGTAAAAAATAGGGTTCAAAAAATCACAAAAGTTTAAAAACTCTTCAGATTTTACAATTGTAGCTGATTTTCTTTCAAATCGAAAGGTGTTTTTCTTTTTCTTTTTTTTTATTTATTTATTTTTTATTTGAAGATCTCTTATCTAGTAAGTCTTGTGTCATGCTTGTTTTCAATTCTTCTAGTATCTATCACATTTTATATCCAATATCTTCTATTTTTCGATTCGGTAATGGTAAAAAATGAAAATATCAGAAAGTATTTTCAAGAAGACCAAATAGACTTGAGTCTGTTTGAAAAATATCGGCGAAGATGATAAAGAAATGTGCTTCCACAATGGATATTCGCTTGTTAATCCAAAAACATCGGAAACAGCAAGAATTTCTATTCCTAAAAGTTTAATTTGTAAGTAAAAACAATGAAAAACGTTTATTTAATATTGATAAGAAATATGGAAACATAAAAAACGAAGTTTTTTTTGTGCACTAAACAGCTGCTACTTTTCTGTAAACAATAAAAGTCCATTAGAAAATGGCTCTTAAGTTTCTTGCAATTTAATTTTTATTCAGGATTTAAAATCGAGAATGTTTAGTTTGTAAAATGTCCTTATCCGCTTTTTTTATAACGGTATTTAAATTCTTCCTTACATTATTTGTTACTATCTTTAATGGGAAGACAATTAAATGCAGAGTTTCCTTAATCATCTGACGACTTCTGGGAATCCTTCTCATTTAAAAGCAGAGAAAAGATGTCTTCATCAGTTTTCATTAATCTCATTTAAATATTTAAAGAAGAAGAAGGAAGGGGCTTGTGTTCGGAAACTGAAAATAATATTGATTTTTGATATGGAAAGAATGTAATAAACCTCGAGTAATTAGAAGTTGATCAAATTGGATTTGCTGTATTTAAACAGGCTTCTTTTTTGGATCATAAATTTGCATAGTGATTATTAAAAATAATATAAATGAGAATGTAAAGTTTGATTAGATGCGTAAAGTTCATTTTAATTATTTTGACGTTCTTGTTATATTTAGAAAATTTTTCATAAATTTCCATTACATATTTATTAGAAAATTTTA
The DNA here is from genome assembly GCF_030686945.1 of Centruroides vittatus. Classification (NCBI taxonomy): domain Eukaryota; kingdom Metazoa; phylum Arthropoda; class Arachnida; order Scorpiones; family Buthidae; genus Centruroides; species Centruroides vittatus. Next base: position 945,804 of record NW_027122565.1, read on the forward strand.
ATTGGAAGTAGTTGAAATTTTACTTCTAATGCGTTTTTTTTTCTAAATAATAATCCATTTTAAAATTATTTTTTATACTCAAGAAAATTAATATATAAATAATTATAGACCTTAAGTAAATTTAGAAGAGTTTTACATACCTAACATGGCTGCATAATAGTAAAAATTTCAATATATTTTATCAGATTAACATTTAATTCAAGTTAATTAGTTATTATTTCTTCGTACAAGAATCTATTTTGCTAAACTGTGCTAGAAGCCGATTAAAAGGTAAATAAATAAACGTATAAGCAATAAATATAAAGATAAGTGAAAATAATGAAAAGTTATAAATACATGCATTGTGCGAGTGTATGAAGCTTTCACAGCCGATTTATTGAATGAACCGCTAATTATAAAGTTGATAGTGCTTTAATTTAATGAATGCATAGTTGTGATTTAGATTCTATGTAAATATTAATTACGTTATAACACTCGAAAAAAAAACATAAGGGCATCTTTCAATTTCATACATATACAAAAAAGTTTCGTTTCTTTCATATGATTTACAAATCCAGGTTTTCCTATTCTCTTACAGTAGTTTGTTCAGTCGGACCTAAAGTGGCCGAGTGAACGAACTACTGAACACTTGTACTTGGCCGCTGTTCGCACCTCACCAACGGACTTGCCATATGGAGTTCCGCTTGTGCAAAATGTAAATTGAGACCAACTGCCCACAGAGAGTCCACCTGAAAGGCATTCTCACTTGGCATATCGTCTGTATGTTGCATTGCCAACCCATCAATCCAAACATTTTTAAATACAAGCCTGTAAACTGTTAATAAATATCCGTAGTTAGATAGATTATTAAGTTCCACGTTAAATATGCATATGCGTAGAGAATGGTGTTCGGATCACAGATGCTTCCCTGAAAGCTATAACAATTTATGAATAAAATAAATAAAAACAAATTTCTATACCATTTTAAAAATATTTTTAGCTTGTTTGTGTTCGGAAATTGGATCGAATAGTTCTGTTGGCCTTCTCTTCATACGGCCTTATTCACATAATCCAATTTATAGTTTTTATATAAAATAAAGTTCACTAGCTCAAAAGTCGAGTATAGAATTTTCTGATATTTTTTCCTTTAATTTTTATATTTCTAGGAATAATAATATGTATTAAAGATTATTATTATCTGTTTCTATGTATTCCTTTTTCTAACAAACTATAAAATTACTTTAAAACCGTTATTGAAAATTGATCTGCGAAATAAATCCGGCCTGGATTCGTTCCAGGATACCTCATCTCACACTAGATCAGTTAATTATCACGCACATATCAATCCGACAAGCTTGGCACATTGTTCAACTCGAATCTTTGTAATCAATAAGATTTACTTTCAGTGCCTTTTCCTTTACAGAAAGTATTTCTCGCAAAATAATTTGATTGTAATTGAACTTAATCATTCATTAATTTTAAATTATAAAAGAATTTGTTTTATTAAGAATAGCGCCTATAAATATTCATGGGTAATTTAAAATTGCAATTTTATAGCGACTGCGAAGAGTTTTGAGTAAACAAAATACAGAATAACGGAAACGTGAATTACAAATACTTGTTTATCCTTTAAAAATTTATTGACAACATTATAATATTCCAAATGTGACATTTTAAAACGTTATGTCAAACTTTTATAATTTTATTTTAAAAAATTATTATAGAACCTCGACTCTTTTACAAGTTTATCAAAATACGACAACTTTAACATTATTTTCGTGAGGAAACTTTAATATTAACCTTATTACAATTTGACATGTTTAATTAAAAATTCCAATTAGAGCAACAACGCTTGCACTTCCGAGTAAGTTACTGGAGCGAGAAAATTAAACATTCCTCATTATAGTTTCGTATGAATGCGTGAACTTTGGATAAGTAAACTATGGTTTTACATTAAATTTATAGAAAAAAATATTCTTCATAGAATACAGAGAAATATCATTAATTTATGTTATTGTTCAGATAATCGATAGTCAATTAAAACACATTTCACTTTGACTACTCGATTGAATTGAATGGGATTGATGGGATAAGGCAATGCAAGGATGATCTGCTAAGTGGGGTGCCTCCTGGAAGGACTTTCTTATGAGAACCTGGCTCGTATTTAGGTATTAAACATGTGAAAAAAATTCGGATAACACCACGTGGCCAACCTATTGGTGAGTCGCAAACCGGCGATCAACTACAGTATGCAGTGGTATTTCTTACTTGGCCACTAATGGGGCCATTTCACGAACAAAAGGAACTTCAGTTCTTAGGATTTACAAATTTTTACCGGGTATATTTAATGTAATGATTTAAAAGTATACTATATATATTAAGATTCAACGAATTCGTAAATAAATAAAAATTTATGGATAAAATAATTTAAATAAAATATTTCCATAAGGCAGCTCAAAGAGTGAACGTATTCTATTATTTCGAGCTACGAATGTTTTCATTGTTTTCCATGCAACATAATTCAATTTCAATAAATTAAATTTCAGTTTTATCCTTCGTTGAGTAGCCACTTGATATTCAATAAGCATAAATAAATAGTTTAAGAATAGAAATAAAAAAAAAAATTTATTGTGGCACCTTTCAAGTGTATGATTTATGAAGCGGAAGGTAATGTTTTCAGATGCTAAATAACTAACGAAATTCAAAACGAAGATAACAATTTTTATAAAATGCATAATTGATGGGTAAATTACTCATATAGTGTGCATTTTTATGAACATAATATTTCATGATCTTGTAATAAATTACAATGAAGGGATCTTAATTTGTATTCTGAAGAATATATAATGAAGGCCAGACTCATTCTGCCTACCAATGGCCAATGATAACCACTGATCATGGTAAGGGATAACACTCACCTTACTAACGGGCTTGTTGCATGGAATTTTCCGGGTTTTCTTGTCTAATACCTAAATAGAGGTCAGCTTTCCAAAGAAGTCCTTCTGTAAAGCTCCCCTCGGCAGAACGCCCATGTGTTTCGTTGTCTTATTCTATAAATTCAATCCGGATTTTTTTCTGTCACTCAACAGGTAAGAGACAATAAAAGCAATTTTTATAATATAATAGTTATGTTTATTAGAAAGAATACATATTCAATATTCAATTAAATTAATGTTTAAACTCTTCTTTAATCGAATTCCTTATATATATTTTTAAGCAGTCTGTAACAAAACTAAGTTAAAAGAGCATTCAAGGAACTGTAATTCATTATAACGTATCACGTCAATTTGAAATTAATTTGAAAAATGAAAAAAGTTTCACTTGATAAAATTATAAAAATGGCATGTACCGGCACGTGTTAACCGATAATGTAAATTGCAGAAAGAATATGTGACACAAATATTTATCCATTTTTTTCTTGTTTTAATTAAGTAGAAAATATCACGTACAACAAATTGTTATTATTCGTTTCCCAAGTAACACTCCATCAAAATTAAAGAAGTACAAATATCTATTTCTTCACACGCAACCCGATGGAGAAGAAATAAAGACAATAAATTCTGCCACGGATAGTCTAATTTTATTTTTCATTTTTTAAAAATAATTTGGAATGTCCGATAACGCTGTTGCGTTGTTGGGCAAATTTATTCCCAATCTTAATCATTTCTAAGGGAAATTGTTATTTTCTGCACTGCTGTATCTGAATAGATACAAGAATCGAACGCTTCTATTGACGAGTGGACTAATACAAGCTACGTCCACTTTCATGCTTCATTATCAGTGTAAACCAACATAGTCCATGAAACCGCATGACAAGCAGTTTGAACATAATGAGTTGGTTGATTTTGTAACGTGTGGCATCAATACATGAGAGTTATACTATTACAGATACGCCCAAGGTCTAATGAGACCGACCAGATGCTTAGTTTCGAGTTATTCCTTCGGTAATATGAATGTGGATATTGCGTGGTACGAACTGGTTTAGTGGGATCTTTCATTGAACCAGTTTATACCACATGACATACAAAATACTTTCGTTTTGCCAAATGGAAAAACTCCAGACTAATCACTCATGATGCGACGTTCCTATCCAAAGTGCTCATGAAAAATTAAGAAAATCAATATTGAATTTGAACTTGGATTTCCAGACTGTATCTTACAGTCGAGCCACCGTTGGTGGCTCGACTGTACTTTGTACGGCATATCACATTCCGTTCAGTTCCAACTTGGCTAACTGATTATATTTCGTAAATTAATAACAATACACAAATTCCTAATCAATCAAATTAAGAGAGAATCGACAAATACATTCAAAATCGCATTTCTAAAAAACATAAGATAACTTTCATACTATGGCGTGCTATAAAGTGATATATGTTTGATCTTCAATCAATGAAAACTCGATTTGAAGAATTCAATATAAAATTTTTTCATATTCACATGTTCAATCGTTTAACAAATATATCATTGAATCTACCAAATCTCATTTTTAGTCGATATCATCAATTTGCCATTAATCATAGAATTATATGATATTCTATTGAATTACTGTTGTAACATCATTTATTTAAATTCTTAATTTAATGTATTACTATATTCTTATCACTATTAAATTCAAAATTAATTTAATGATGCTAAGAATAGAAGAACATATTCTTGTCTGCATTGAATTGGTAGGATAAAGCAACGCAACACGTGTATCAGTCATGGGGAACCCTTTCTAGAGGACTTCTTGGAGACTTCTATAAGGAAACTGTCCTCTATTTAAGCGTTAGACATGTGACTAAAACCCGGGAAACTTCACGTGACCATTCTGTTGGAGAGGTGCGAACCCTCGACCAATTACCAGTGTTTAGTGGTTTTATCCACTCGTAGGCATATTCTTGTTTGTCATTCACTAGAATAAAATATAAAATAATAACAACAAATCGGGTTAAACTATTTTTGTTTGATATTTTGCTATAAAGAAATTTATTTAAATTAAAATTTTGTATTAGAATTAAAGAAAACATTTTTAAAATTGCATCTATAGAAATCAATTCTTACACAGTCAGAATCGAGTAGATTATAAGATTAAGATAAAACTAAGATATTTTCCTCCAAAACTAGATTTTTCTCGAAACTTAAATTAGGAGAAATTAGTAGAATTGTATCTATCCGAAATACAGCAAATTAAAATAATCCTATAGTTGCATTTTATGTAAATAAAATACGTTCCTAGACCTTAAAATTTAATATCAATTTAAAATAAATAAATTAGATTGACAAACAACAGCTAAATAATAATTCCTCTAATGTTTAACTGTAGTATCTAATTTGTTTTTTTCAATTAGAAAACAGAATAATTATAGTAAACCCTCGCTTTTACGACTTAATTGCTTCTCGAAAAAACTGTCATAAAGCGAATCGTCCTGTTATATACACTTCCAGTGCAACAAATCAAGGTTAGTTCTTCGAAATACAGTTTGAACTATATAACAACAGAACAGAGACTGTTTTAAATTATTCTTTCAAATGGCTTCTATTTCTTTGAAATTGAAAACACCCGGAAATTAAATTATTTTCATATAAAAATTTTCACTCGATAGATTTTGAGATTTTATTAATATTCCCTTATGCATGTGCATTTTAAGTAAAATTTAACATACCCCTCTTCACTTCTAGCATATGTTAAATTTGTTCAATATGTTAAAACACTAACGTAGATAATAAGGATATAATGAAAAGTCATGTTGAAGTCTATCATAAAGAAATATACAAACGAAAACAATAATACGCAAGTATTTTTAATTAGAAGCCATGTGGCATTTTACACTACCATACTAGATAATTTATAGGTATTGTAAAGGCGGGATTATGATAAGCAACCCTCGTTTTACGACTTATTTTACACAGTACTGTACTGATTATACTGTAAACGACTTTTGGATTACACTGGATGAAAATCCGGTGTAATCTAGTTACACTGTAAAGACTAAATTCTGTAATATTTTGTAACTAATTGTATCAACTGCACTAAAATTAATGCAATTCTATGCCAATTTTGGATTGGGTTTATGGAATAAGGCAACTCAACACATGGGCGATCTGTCGAAAGTGATGCTCCCGAAAGATTTTCAGCGGGAAACTGACTTTTATTTAGGTGATAGACACGTGGAAAAATCGGAAATTACTTGGCCAGTTGTTTTGTAAGGCGTGAGCGAACCCACGTCCAGTGTTCAGTGGTGTTATCCCTCGGTCACTAGTAGGTCTGTAGTAATTTTGTAAATTCATAAAATGCGCAAGTGTAGCTAGAACACAAAAGACAAAATACAGATATCTGACTATTGAATCTTAATAAATCTTATTTTCTTTAAAGAAAGAGATTTAATTTCTTATATAAAATTAGTTATTACAAATTTACATTAATTGTTTTATTGATAAATATATATAAAATTGTTATTGTTTGAATATTTAAATTATTTAGATAAAGAATTATTTTCTTTACAAAATAATAACAAAAAAAATGTCATTTAAAAATTCTAACATAATATTGAACTTTAAAAGATTAAGTAAAATTTAATCTTATTAAATCCAAGAAAAGAAAAAAAAATTTGCTTAACGATTCGAGTATAACATAATAAAATATTCAAATTCTAAATATGCAAATTATACAAAAGATTTTAAAGATTTATTTAACGAAGAGTTATCAAAATCCTCTTCCATGTAATTAATGTCAAAAATCGATTTTTGTAATCAAATTCGTAGTTTCAGAGAAAATTTTTACGAAATTATAAATTATTTTCTTTGATCTCATCATGTTTATCTTACATTTCTTACATTCTGTAATTAAATTCTCTCATTTTATAAATTTAAAATTAAGATTTGTTTATTTTGTACATATTTTGTAACCTTTTGCCGGAGAAAAAGAATCTTTTTAGCAATTATTATTAAACAGTTAGAAAAAAGCGGTATTACTTTTTATAGAGTATTTTCTTCAAGAATTTAAATAGAAAATGGCCACGTCTAAACGGCCGCCATTTTCTCACGAGCGTTTCTTTTTAAAATGCGTACAGAATAACTTCCATTGCTCAGAGGTTTGACTATATTAAAATAATATAGCTTACATTTATTCTTTATATACACAATTTAAAATTAATGGATGTGAGTTACTAAATATTGTATATACTAAATATTCAATTTCTCTCCAGTTTGTTGTTTCTAATCGTTATTATTGTTGTAAAAAGTATAACAATATTGCCACACAAAAGTGATTACAGTCGAACTCCCTTTTTACCTTAATTGGTTCTTGAGCCCCACCAGTAAACGAGCTGATAATACCATTAAATACAGGTAATTGGTTGCGGATTCGCACCTCACCCATGGGCTGACCTCTTGGATTTTGCCGGGTTTCTCCAAGTGACACACCTAAACGAAGCCCAGTTTCCCACTAAAAGTCCTGCCGAGAGGAACCTCCCGTTAGTAGATCCCATGAAAACAAAACCAAACGAAACCTGATTCTAGGAAAACCGTCGTAAAGTGAGTCTTTTACATTTTATGATTAAAAAAATAATTAATCGTATACACGAATAGTATTTTATATCGAGTTAAAATACAGTATTAACAAATACAGATTATAATTAAAGTTCCGATTTCAGAAGGAACTTGACATTTGCGTGAATATACGTAAAAGAATATTATTTAAAATAATAATAAAACTGAACTTTTTAAATATTATTATTAATTATAAGAAATTTAAAATGTATCAATTTTGATTATAAATTAATTTTCTATAAAATTTTATCTTTATCTAATTTAATTCTTAATGAAAGCATTAAATAGAAAGTAGAATAGAAGAAAGGAAAACAGCTACTTCGCTTTAATTTTCTCTATATTTTGGCACAAAATACCCTGTTCTTCGCTATAAAACGGGATAAAGTATATGACTTTTCTTAAACCTCCATTTGTCTGGGTAGGAGAAAACGTTATGTGCGTGTGTGGATCAGTGATAATTGCAAAGATACAATAATGTTTATTATAAAAGGAACATTTGTGTACTTTAAATCTCTGAAGAGCAACTTTCTGTGAGCTTATCTCACCCTCGAAATGTCTTATTTTTCTCATATGGCAAATTGTTGTGAAAGAAGATCAAGTAAATTATCTAAACTATTATCGTACATTGTTGAAGAACTCTGAAAGTGGCATTTATACATCACGGGGTTATTTAAAGAATTTAAATAGAATTTTTTTTTTTAGTATAAATCAACACCAATTCTCATTCTCTGTTTAATTATTCCGTATCTGAATAATGGAACACATTCATATTGATACATCAAATTCTAATTTTATAGTTCTTGCCTATTTCATCACATCAATCGAGAGTTATAAGCTTATTTTTCTGGGATAATATTCTATATTATCTGTTATATATAAACAGCAATCACCCATAATAAGGCTCAATGCATTATTTATAACAAAATCTTGTCAGAATTTCCTCTATCCGTTAATTTGTAACCATGTCTTCGGGCCTATTGATTCATTCGCCGAGTCCCGACGCATGACTTAAGGATTGAATTTGTACAAAATTATAAGAAATTAATGATACGGAATTGAAAAAAATATAATACATTTTGATTTTCATGAGTAACGTAATGGAGAATTTTAACCCAAATGGGGGTAAGGATTTTCCCAGTTGACGTGTTATCAAACAGGCGCCGACTAGTCAGATATCGGATGAAAGCATTTGAGAAAAAAGTCTTGGAAACGGGTTTTGGTCTCAAGAGATCGCCCCAAACTAGTATAGCTTTAAGAGAAAAAAATAAAAGTAAAATTGGAAAAAATTGACGAAGACAGCGGTGAGATTTTGTGTCGAATTGAGTTCCTATACGTGCTGTTTGTTTCTCCAGTTTTTTCGTAATAGGTTCCGTCAAGAGATGGTTTCACTTTATTTATTCCGAAGTATTTATATATTTTTTAATTTTAAATAAGATTCATGATGGATTTTTGATGATAGATATGGATCGAGGAATGGTTCGATTGTTATCGTATAGAAAGATACGTCTTTTCCTTCAATATTTCTTCACTCTTTTCTAATCTCCTTGTCTGTTTCGTATTTTTCGCTCCAATTTTTCCTTATATATTTCTCTTTCCTGCCTTTAAATTTGACTTACCTTATCCATTTCCTTAGCTCCAATACTTTTTCTCCTTTTTTATAGGGTACTATTAATAAACATTTACCTTTTTCGAAAGTTAAACGTAAGAAAATTTTATTTATTTCGAATTTAAGTCTATAGAAAAAAGAAGAAAGTATTCAGAAATGGTTAATTTACTCGATTCCTCTTTTGACAAGAGTACAACATTAAGAATAGTTGCTTATGCTGTAATATTGATTTCAATTTATCTGAGAAACGAGAGTTCTCCAAGCTCAATTACTTTTTACCTTACAACTTTTCTGTTCGAAATTAGTCTTTTCTCTTTCTGCCTTGATAAATGATTTCTCGGTTCCAGATTCGTAGAACGAATCATTCTTTCTACATAATCTCTACCTGAGCGGAAAATGAAACAAGAATTGTTAAATTGATAAATATCTGGCTATTTAGTCGAGTTCACTGTAGCTTTCAATATCGACTTTTCCATAAAAGTGTTTAGGGATTTAACTAAAACACTTGGACTGAATTTTATTTAAAAATTAAATTAAGATCTTGGTTTAGAGAAAAATATCCAATGAATTATTTTAAGCGGAAAGCATCGGTTATTTTATGTAAATCTGAGGTTATGATAAGCGAAACCAAAAGAGAGAAATGAATATATGTCGTCCGCTGCAATATATTTGATATAAAACGTTAAAAAAAGTAGAATTTAATTGATTTTATTGAAATATGATTACTCTACGGACGATTGGTCAAATAAGCAGAAATGGGCAGATATATTCCTTTTTAAATATACCACCACTAAATTTTTAATATTTGTATGAATTAAAATATAGAATATCTAATGTTTTCAAATATCCTTTCATATTTTCCAGCCTTCATTAAAGATAGTATATTAACTTTACGGCCTCTCAGAGATCTGCAGTCACTAGTTCTTTTATAGTCTTAAGTATATTAAAAATACTTCAAAAATTGTAATATGTTTTAAATAATAAATTTTAACAAAAACAAAGACTTTTTTTCCTTATTATGCAAGAAATTCAATAGAATGAATAATTTATAATAAATGTTATTGAGGTATTCCTAAATATAAGGCCTGGGTCAAACTGGTTCTGATGGCCTCCGCGATAAAATCCATCTTATAATTTAACTTTTGATTAAATGTTTTGTATTTTTTAATATTCTGTAAAAATCACAAAAGAAAATATCTCAACTACTTTTTCTTTAATTTTTCTTCGATAATATCTTTCAAAAGAGTAACGTCTAATCCAAACGAAAAGTTCACAAAAAGAAATAAAAATTAAATTAATGATGATTCAGAAATAAAATAAAAATGTAAGAAAAAAAATTAAATGTGTAAGTTAAATACAAAAATAATTATTTATAAAATAAGGATTTGGAAAAGCACGAGAAAGAAAACACGAAAAGAAAAGCAGTGCTAAAAGAAACGAGAAGAGTAAAAAGTGGATCAAAATCATGAAAAGGAGAAAAGTAAAATGGAAAAGAAGAAAAGTGAAGAATTACATAGCAAAAAACCTAATAAAACTGAAGATAAAAGGAAAAAACTGAACGAAAAACAAGAGGAAACAAGAGAGAAACTAAAAGATTCAGGAAGAACCAAACGTAGGAGAATGAAAAACAGATAAAGAAAGAAAAATAATTCAGTAAGAAGTATAATAAAAGAAATAAAAAAGAAATAAATCTAAAAATAAAGGTAACAAAAAAAGATGAAAACACTATTGCTTAATTTATCGCTAAACGCTCAAGTTTTGTAGAGTTCTCGAAGATTGGAACAATTTCAGAAGATTGTAGTAGTTAAGAGTAGAAAACAACAATATATAAAAGATCCAGATGGGTTAGACATTTCTAAAATAAATCGGTCGACCAAAACGGTACTTAGAGGTTCTGCTAAAGTAGTAAGACCTTCGAATTATTACAGCCCGACCTTGCTTCATAGCCGTAAATATAATTGTGTAACGAGAACATCGGTTCGCTCAATTTGATTTACACCATATGCGCCATTTTTAAGCTTCCTTCTACGAGTAATGAACGTTCGATGTCAAACGTTACACCTCAAACGATTTGTCATCTTCGGTACCGAAGATTCGATCCCTCCTTTCCCATTCGCTTAATAAATAGATTGCCAGAAGAATCGTAGTTGAATTTAAAAACTTTAAGAAAAAATTCAGCTGGAAAAGTTTGTTTCTGCTCAAAAAATAAAAGATTTTATATTTTCTCTTTCTAACTACAGCTTAATAAGAAAAGATGGAAACAATGTTTCAATTGTCTTATCAAAATCCTTATTTAGCCAAAGACTTTGTTAAGATTGACAGGTTTCTCGGTTTTATCGATCTGTCAACCCACTCGTCCTACCCCAAAGAAGTGGTGAAATGTCTTGTAAACAAATAACGACAGTTGGAGCGTGTGACAGACTAGTGAGTCGGTCTTGTTGCGGGTTATACATTAACAACTAAGGAGGGATTTTTTTTCCCATATTTAACGTTCCGCATCGACTATTCATCAGCGATATGAAAAGAATTGGATTCATCAGTTGAATAAAAACTGAGTAATCGATTAAACGGTTATGTTATAGTATAAAGTGAGTTTCGTACGATCGATCTTAAGTCGAATTCGATGTTCATCGACGGTGGCAGTTGGCCGTTTGCGACCGATCAATTTAAATTATAAAATTTGGTCGATTTTATTTGTACTCTACCGAGCTCTATCGTAGATTGAACTGATCGATGATAGCTTTAATAGGAATCGATTGAAGGACGAAAATCTTGATTTAAATTACTCTCAATTTTCTTTTGCATGAAAGTCATCGTTAATGGTTTATTCAGCCGTTCTTAATTAGATTTACTTATGTATGAATTCCGATCGACAAAATTATTTATTGATTAAGAAAAATTGGTATTTCCTATCTGGAATTGGCATAAGTTGAGCAGGAACGATTGCCAGAATGAATCGAAGCCACGAGATGTGCGCATACAATACCATTAATCTTTGATCTCTTACGGTTATAAAGCATGTTTATCATATTTTAAACCACTTATAAGAAGCAAAATTTTATTTCTCATAATTCATAATTAGAATTTACCATATCCAATAGATAAAATGATAGAGAATGTTACAAAGATGTTCGTTTAGGAACTCGTAAGCTTAGCATTTAAGTTTTAAAAAAATGCTTTTAATCGTTAGACGCTAATAAAATTTATTTAATTAATACTTATAACATGTAATCTCTACCCCGAATAAAGTTAAACTAAACTGCAAATGAAATTGAATATAAGAATTTATGTACAATATGTACTGAATTTTTCCGGATTCCTTTCGTTTTCAGACCATTTGCTAGCGCAAATGGATCTCATACGACATTATGCATACACTTATGCATATATTCATAAAAGTCCATACGAATCAGAAAGAAATAGCAGATTTCCACTCCAACGATCCGTACAGTTCTGAAGGGAAGTAAAGTGAGAATGCATCCGAGATCCAGAATTGCTCGTTGACTCAATGGAACCATAGGAATCTACGTTTGCAATTTAACTCTGCACGAGTAATTTTCGCTTTCATGCGAAAACACGCGAAGTATGCAAATAATTCCGAATCCCGCATGTTTTTGATTTTCCTTATCCGGTTCGGTTTCTGTGATAACGGTCGACATGGTAACAAGAACGTCTCATAAGTCGAAGATGTGAGCAGAGCGTATAAATGTGTTGACAAACGACCAAAATAGTCTTTTCGGCTGGTAGAAACATTTTAAGATTATGATAAAAATATCCAAGTATTATTCATTTTTATAAACGGATTTCGAGATATGTAAAACGATCTAATTGTGAATTAAGTGAGTGAATATTAGCAAATAAGAAACAAGGAGGAAAAAACTGCTTTTTCTCTTTTACTTTCACTTGTTTTTGATGATTTGAATAATTTTTCGCTTTTATTTAATTAAATTCTCATTTAATTCTAGCTCGGTCATAAATTTTAGCTAGAATTATTTTAATTAATAAATAAATAGCTAAATATTGCGCTAGAAACTAAATGGCTGAATAAATATTTTAGTTAGTTTACGTTATAATTTTTCGATTTGGCAACTAAATTAACTAAAACTGAAGATATATAATGATTTTTCACGGGCAGGGAGACCCGGAATCGAATCCGTGAGTCGAAAAATACTACGACTATTTCATGGGCATTGTATGCCGGATATATTAGGCCAAATGTTTCTTTCAGAAATATAATCCGGGGATTTTTTTTTTAATGTGAAGGGATGATAAATGCAAATAATCGGTCAGTTTACTTACATATAAACAATAATCATTTGTGTGATTTTACAAAACTCTTTATAAGAGGGGGTATTTTTAAATTTTCGAGAGTATAACTTCCTGGACTCCTCCCGAAAGAAACCCTGATTAGGCCAGTCTCTCACCGTTCAGCCATCGCCATAATGGGTCTGGCCGAACCAATGATAGATGCGATTAAAAGGCCTTCTAATTAATTAGAGAACGGGGAGTCAGAAAGAGAAAAATTTTTCATAAACAACTATAAAAGCATTTCTTGAAAATTAGAAAAATTATCTTTCAGCTTCTTTAAAACAACGTTTTATAAAATTTATTACAATAAAAATCAAATTTAAAATCAAAAATAATACTTTGATTTTAATAAATTTGAAAACATCCAATGGTTTTAGAATATTTTAGAAGTTTTATAGAAATAATAAATATAATATCTGTAATAATACATTCTAAATATTAGGAAAAATATTTTGAAATTTTTAGAATATTTTAAAACTATTTTAAAATGATTTTGGAATATTTTACAAACACACAAAAGGATTTATTTATAGATAGAAAACGTTATTATTTAGATTTTTATACTATAAACAAGTGAATTTTGAAAATAAAAATTTATTGAAAAGATTTGAAAAATATTTTAAATTTTATAATAATTCTATGAAATATTTTAATAGGATTTATACCTAATGGAATCTAAACAATCAATCACAGGATTTGTCTTCATTCCTTGTTATATGAGATAAAGATAAATCCCAAATGGAGAGTATTACTTGGAAACTTCTATGGAAACTTCTATATTATAAACAAACCTAATTTTTGATATTGAAAATATTTTTAAAGCTATATTCATAAGTACTTTTAATTTAGCTTTAAAAATATTAAATATAAAACAGTTAGATTTGTTTATAATATGGAAGTTTAAACAATTCTGTTCTCCATTGTCACTAACAGGATTTGTCACCATTCCTTGTTATATGAAATGAAGATAAATCCAAAATGGAGAACAGAATTAGCCAAACCTATTTTTTAATATTTAATATATATCTTCAAAGCTAAAATCATGGAAATTACAATTTTTTATGAATGAATGATTCAAACTTGCTTGAGTCTTAATTTTTTAATGTAAATCTCTTAAATATGGTATAATAAATCATTCCAAGGCCAATTTTTCTAAGAAAGTACATTATAATTAATGCAAACTAGAGTTAAAATATATCCTTTAATAAAGCTCAATATATATATATATATATATATATATATATATAAAATCCTATAAAATTTTTCTAATTAATACATATCTAATAAAATAAAAATTTACAATTACCTTTTGTTTGAGTTATTATAGAAAATAAATTACTACCTGAAATTTTATTTTTTTATACTTCTTTTTTTTTATTAACTATATAAAAATAATGTCCAAAGTTAAATTTAATTTCGTTAACTTATTTCATTTTTTCAATTTTTTATGATGAAAATATTTGAAATAATAATATGTTTTTAATCATTTACTAAAAAATGTTTATTTTTAATTCTTTTTCTCAAATAAATCAATTAAGAAACTAATTAAATGAATAGATCAAATATTAAAGCTGTGATTTATAATATTAAAATGAATTATCTACAAGGTATCCCAAAAATCCATGTACGCACCAGTAGCCGAGTGGATAAAGCCACCGAATAGTGGTAATTGGTCGTGGGTTCGCGCCTGACCAACGGACTAACAGCGTGGATTTTTCGGGTTTTATTCACATTTCTAACACTAAAATAGGGATCAGCTTCCCATAGAAATCCTCTTCGGAGGATTCTTCGTTGTCTTATTCAATCAATCCAATCCCAACAATCCATATCAATGGCAATTTTATTACTTATGCTACTTTATCTAGATCAAAAATGAGCAACAATAAACTATAAAGAGAAGTAAAAATGTCCTCCAAACAGCACATATTAAAAAAATAGCAATATATATACAGAACAAATTATAATTTATGCCTAAACACGTGGACTTTTGGGGAGCACACTATATAATATTGGCGTGGATAAAACGAAATTTTTTATTTCTAATTTGTCAAATAATTCTATCTTTTTTTCATCTTGAATATCTATTTTCTTTGCATGCAATAGTCCTTATTGTCACCAGTATGTAGTAAAGAATGCTACACTCTCAGATAGTTCTTTCTGATAACTTTCTGCTGGACTGTATTATTATCTACAGAAAAGAGTACAAAAGTTATAATAAAATTTTAATCAATAGATAGAACTAATAAAAAGGACTTAAAGACAAATCAGTAAAAAAGATTATAAATAGCAGTTGGACTAAAAAGACTAACCACAGAAAGAACTTGTGCTTTAACTGAATGATTGACTAGCACAAAGGACTTCAGCCTGTAACCATATAAAAAGCCTGACCACGTAAAGGATAGAAAACACCAGCAGTCAAAACCAGTACAGTAACTGTCCAACACAAAAGGTTCTAACCTATACTACTAGTCTCCTTTTAGTACTGCGAGTTAACTAGATCTTTATGTTTGTCAGTTTCTGGTTTTCACTAGTGATTTTTTTATATTGTATAGTTTCGAACCTTCTGTTTTCTAATTAAAATATAAAAATTACAAGCATTTTTTGCATTATAATGCATTTCAAATTAAAAATTTTCATTCTATATTCAGAACTATCATCAACTAATCACGAATCATCTTCATCGGCAAACAATTTATCATTTATTAAAAATTTCAATATAAATACAGTTTTAGACTTTATTTCTTTATATTTATTTTTTAATGAAATTAACGTTTTAAATAAAAAATGAATTCGAATTAAAGTTAGGAAGTGTTTAAATCACCTTCTCAATTTTCTTTTAATCGTGTTTGTAGGTTGAATTGTCAATTTTCGAACAAAACTCTATTTAAACTGGTGTTTAAAAATTAATACTTTTAGAAAGAAACTGTTTAAAAATTAATTCCTTTTAGTACGTTGAAACACGATATATTTCAAGCATTTCAGGCATGGAACCACTGGGTGTAATGCTATGAATAACTCAAAACCTGACTTTCCCCAATAATCATTTAAAGTATTTTATAAGAGAAAGTTTTGGGTAAAAGTCAATTTTTTAGATATAATCTTTCTAAACATAATGTTTTCGATTTATTTCTAATATGATTCTATAGGTTATTACTATCTACAACGATTAAAGTCATCCAGTAACTCAAAGCTTGAAGGAATTTAAAAATGAGGATAAATATAGTTTTTTTTATAGTTAAAAAATTTTTTATCATAAACATTTTCTAAAGTAATGAAATTTGTGGAATAATTCTCATCAAAAACACTAACAGGCTTTTTATAAATCATAAGCAATTTATAATGCACTTTTATTAATAAATCTGGAAATTTCAAGAGAATTTATCACTATTAACAATTTTACATTATAATAAAAACTTCTTTTGCACTAAAAGAAATTTAAAATTAATTAAAATATCAAAATATTTAAAATGTGCTTTTTGAAATTTACTTTTTTTTAATCAAAATTTTTATTTTATTTAATGATAAAGATCTTATTTATTTCAACAGTTTATTGAGAGAACTGCCGAACTTTTGGCAATGTATGACACATTTGAACACAAGAATCAATACATTGAATTGGATTGATGTGATAAGGCAACGTAATACTTGAGCATTCTGTCTCTCGGGAGGACTTTCTATCCTTATTTAGATGTTAAACACATGAAGAAACCCGGGTAACTCCACTTGGCAAGCTCATTGGTGAGGTACGAACCCGCAACCAACTACCAGTGTTTAAGCGAAAATTATACTATGATATAAAATATCAGTATAATTCATTCAATAAAATATCACATTTATTTTAATTACTTTTGTATAATTTTAAAATTAATAATTAGTCTAGTGTTGTAAACTTACATATAGTACAGTAAATATTAATCGAATTAAGATACGCCCAGGGCGTTTCAGTGATCCAGAGAGGTCCGGAAAGTTATCTGTTTAAGGCCTCAGATATATTTAAAAAAAGCAAAACAACGTTAATTGTATTATATTTTTAAAGTAATAAAATTTGAAAAAAAAAATAGTTTTCTTCTTCTGAGATTACACAAAAACGCAATGAAACGAATCATTCGTAGCAAGTGTTTTCAGTATCTCGTAAATACCAGACCGAAATAAATGCCGCTCTGTTGATACGTGAATTAAACTTATTAAAAATTCAAATTGTAAATCTATTCAATTATTAATATATATATAAATATATATATATATTTGTTGTTTGTTTTAGTATACAGTCAAACTTCAAAGCGATGCTGTTTTATTTTCCCGGTTGTTATGTATAAGTAAAATTTGTCCAAAATGAAACATTAATAAAACGGAATGCTGTCTAAACAGGAAAAATTCGTAGAAACACAACGAAACACTGAAAAGAAAAACTTGTTCAAAACGGAAACCCGCCAAACCGGCAAAAATATTTGGTATCGTAGGAGTCCGGTTTACACAGGTTTCACTGTATATAAAGGAAAGTATTGGAATTGTGTCAAATTTGACCCTCCGTGTTTTTTGCAAATCTCCATATTTTGAGACCTCCTGAACTCAAAACAGTAAAAAAAGGGGAAAAATTCCGTGGATATGTATGTGTGGGTGTGTGCGTGTGTATACTGGCATCTATTTCGTTTAATATCTCAGGATAGGGAAAGATTAAGAAACGAAATTTGGCACGGTAGTTTGTAAGTAAGAGCATAAATGCTATTAAGTTTGGCGATAAAAGGTCGAGGGGGTGGTAAAATAGAGTGGGGTTATATGTGTCGTATCTTCAGAGGAGTCGAACTTAATGAAAATTTTACTCGTTTTTAGTATTTATAATTTTTTATAAAACTGAAAATTTGGCTTTTTGCCATTTTATAATAGTTAAAAATATAAAAATATTTTATAATAAAATTGAATAACAGATGGCGCCACACACAACTTTATTTATTGTGACTAATAATATAAAAGTTAGTTTTTAAACAAAATCTCATAACAGTCGGAAAAGTTACTCAACCCGTCGCTGGATTTTTAAAAATTTTGTATGCATTCTTCTTAAAGAAAATATATAAGTTCCTGAAAAAATGGCCTCTGTTTACAGATGGCCGTTATTGGGAGGGTCGACCGTAATTAGTCTGTTATTTCTTTACTAGGTATATGGAGTTATTTAACTCTACTTCACTGCTGTAATAAAAAACAAATACTATACGAACATATCCTATACCTTCTCGCAAGAACTGAAGACATCAATATATTCTAATCCGTAAAAACAAAATGCAAATACTAACTATAATTACCGGTAAATAAAATTGCATAGAAACATCTAATTATATCTAATTTCCATCTTAAAAAATATCTGAAAACAAGTAAAACGGCAAGGCCGTATTTGGAACAAGACTATGTCTCGGAGACTCACTACTAAGCGGGATCACTTGGACGCTCACGACGGGTCTCGTTCTCATTCTCCAATCATCTTTGCTATCGCTGGTTTTGAGCGCGATCATTCAAACTTCGCCGGCCACAGCCACGACCACGAGGTCATCCACGATGCATTTTCACTGAAATTAACCTATCGAATGTTGAAATTTCTCTCTGTCGCATGACGCCCCAGGTTGAATTTTTGTCAATGCGAAAATTTCCCGTGTTTGAAAAAATAATGGTGGCTATTGGTTCGCAATTATTTTTTTATTTTGCACAAACGAAATATATATATATTAATTAATGTAAAAAGAAAAAATAATTATATTTCGGAAGTTAGTTTTAATATAAAATTATAAAGCGCGCCATCTAGTTTCAAAAAGTTTCGATGATGAAACGAGATATCTCCGGTCGATCGGTCGAGGTTAGCACGTGGCGACCAGAAATATGTGTGGAATAACACGGGACAGGTAAATGGGTTTTTTCAAAGATTCGTTTGTCAAAATTCGATTTCACAATATTACTAACAACTTACTAACAACTTACTAACGAGCAACGCATGCGCAAATCTCGCACTACTGCCTGATTCTAGAGAGTGTCGCCATTTTGTATTTTATTTTGTCTCAGTTCTCGGTCCCCTGATTACCTACAAGTCTGGTTTTTTTATGCGCGCATGATTTGGGCACCTAATACTCTGTGCCAAATTTCAACTCCTGACATGTACTCCTTCATACCTCTAAACTGGTAATACATCATGCAGTACGATTTTATAAACAAGATATAGTTTTGTTAATAAATATAATAATTCAACAAATTTTATGTTTAATTCATTGCTGTTATTGCACTGATAAATTCTTAAACAAATGATAGATAATTAAATATTTAACAATTTTATATCTAAACGCTTATCAGGTAGTACAGTATTTCAACAGCATATGAATTAAACATAAGCTTTACTGAATTATATTTACTTTGACACCATTTTTTAGATGGAGATCAAATATTTCTCTACTCGACAAATAAGCCCTTTTCGTCTCTATTTCTTTCTGGTTAAATTAGTTTTTTATTATTATTACAACTTTTATTAGTGAATATTTTAAAACTGTTCAAAAATTTCCATTTAATGTTTGGTCAGATGGTCAAAGAGGTTAAGACATAGACAGACATACAACTCTGGGAATGCTGGAATCAAATCCGGGAAAGCAAGATTTGTTCACGACGGTAAGTCCCAGATATGTCCGCCTGCTTACCAGTGGAACAACCGGATAAAGGCACTGAACACTAATCGTGGGTTCGTGCCTGATCAACGGGCTGCCATTTGGAGTTTTCTGGGTTTTATTCACGTGTGTTTTAGTTAAATAGAAGCCAGTTTCCCATAGAAAGTCCTTCCGGGATGTTTAATCTCGAGTTATATGAGAATATCACGTGGTTCTAAGTCGTCCATTGAGACCATTCACTGAACGAGTTCGTGACACGTGACACTCCCGACACGTTCGCGTTGTTACTCACATAAATCGAGACTAAGCACCCGAGAGACATTCGTCCAAGTGTTAGGTAGCTTTATCCGATGAAACCAAACTACCGGCTGTTCCATTGTGGACTCGACTAAACTTCCACGATGCGTGTAGAGAAAAGGCCTTTTTAGAGCTCTACCCAGAGGGCGAAAAGAATTAAAGGAAAAAACAATTCACTCTTTCTTCATAAAAATTTAAAATTTTTATTTAAAATTAAACATGAGGATTTTGTGGTTACAATTTAACTCTTTAAAATAAAATAAAATTCACGAATTGAAAATGTGAGAAACTTGCCAAACAATTTTTTCTCTCTCGTAGTAAAAGGTATCATCTTTAGTGATTCAACCTTATTATTTTTATTTTTCGTATGTTATATCGCGTTGGAGTCAGTAACAGCTGCGTGTAATAAGCTTATGTATTCAGAAGTAGGTGTAACGACATTTTTCTTTAATGGAGAACTCTTAAATGCTCTTTAATTACTGATCTGTAACGGTGAAATCTTTAAGCGAACATCTCAACATCTTACTGTTTCTATTACGTAAACAAAAATATCACGATACAAATGGCACTTAAGAATGAATTTTTATAAACTGTTTTAATTGTGTTACAACGTTATGATATTATCAACTTCTTCTACGAGTAACTTCCAATTATTTTTTGTTGTTAACTTTTGGAAGCTTGAAATTGGAGAAAATGAATAATAAATTGAATTTTCTTTTGGCAGGATTTGAGCAATTTATTTTTCTATTAATATATTAGTTAAATGCGTTAAAACCAGTGTTAAATCGCGTGAAGATGTATAAATAAACGTAAATCTTGTTACGAGAACTGATAAGATAATAGCTCGTTTCCTACTACTGAACTAACTAAATGTCATTTTTTACATATAAATATAAATATACTTGTAAACACGATATACTTGCAAGCTTTAAATAAGATTAAAACAAAAAAGCAGTTATTAAATACAGTCGAATCTTCAATAACGGGTACCTGCCAACAACGACCATTTTTATAAGTCTCTGTCAGAAGCCGTGGTTCAGAGGTTTGTAAATTAAAATGCAGAGGTTTACTTTCTATCACATCTTTCTTTAACCAGAAGCGGCTTTAGAAAGGAATAGAGAGTCATAGGCAGCTCTTAACCAAAAATAAGCTTAAAATTTTACACACAAACCTACATGGCCGTCCGCAGAGGGGGCAAACGGAGCATTGATCTCCCTTGGGATCGAATAAAAATTCTACAAACTGTAATCGTAAAAGTGATTAAGATATATAACCTTATATCCTCGACCATGGGGCGCTTTATCTATCATCATATTGATGCAATACTGTATTCTATTATCTACTTGTGAAAAAAAAAATCCAGAAACATTAAAAATTTATTGATATAATTATTTGTCTCCAAGCTTTGCCGCCCTGGTAAATTTTCTGCGGACGTCCATGCAACCCTACATTATCAATGTCTCACTTAATAATAATAATTCAATTCTCCACTCAGTTTAATTTCTTTCATAAACATTTTAAGTTCTAAAGCTTTACATTCATTTGAAAATCTAGTTGAAAGAGTTAGGAGAAAAGTACTTAAAAATATAAGCGCCTCTTTGTTAAATATAATTAAAAATGTTCGCTTTTTTTGAGCTTTTTGATTTAATGGACGTTCATTAAAATAATTAAAAATTGAACAAATTATTCTTTCTTCAAGAAGTCCTCATTGTATTCGAATATAGTATACTGTTCCTGATTTTACAATGTCTAGTGAGAACTTCTAATAATAATTCATCCAATTTTTTAAGCCCATTAACTAGACAAGTGGATAAAATCATCGAGCACCGGTCCGTGTGGCCAGTCCGTTTGTCAAGCGCGAACCCGCGACAAGTGTTCAGAGGTTTTTATTTACTCAAAGTTTTTTCCACTAAATTAAAAACTAGTTTTTTTTATCTCTATTCTAATCGAATTTTTAGATATTACAGTAAAATAAGCATGGAAGATATTCGTTAGAATCATTTTAAATTATACTCCTTCATCTTGATGATACTTTTTAACTGTAATCGAATTCGAATCCTTCCGGTAGAAACGTGTCTTTCTACCATACTACAACACGCAACTTATAATACTTATAAAACTTAAAAAAAGAAGTTATGATTGACATAAAAGCGAATACAAGAGTCATTGAAAAGTTGGAAAAGGTCACTCGATTCTTTCAATGTCACAACATCAACGAAATTTATGGTCCGAGTTTCTAAAACAACGTGGCAAAGACGGATAAGCTATCTTCATTGTCTAACAAATACCATACTATTGTTCGGAGCATCGTCTCGAATATTTTCGTATAAAACTTTTGAAAATTTCAATCCTCTTTTCTAAGCTTTAAACTTTAAGCGGTGATTTATGGAGATTAATTGAATTTTTGAAATTTGTTAATTAGTTTATCTGTAAGAAGTTTACATACAAATTGATTAAAGTTGATGTTTTTTTAAAATATTAATTGATATAATTTTAATTTTATCTGCTATTTCCATAAATAGGCTAATATACTCATACATGCGAATGAATATAGTTACAGTATATTTCCATAAAAAGTAATATTAATAATAATACATTTAAAAAGTATCTCTCTAAATCTACTGAAAACTATTCATTTTTCAATAAAATAATTTTAAGTCCATCAATGGCAGAGTGAATAAAATCACTGAACACTGAAGTCGCGGGTTCGAGCGTGACCAACGAACTATCATGTGGAGTTTTCTGGATTTTATTGGCTGAAATTTGAAAAAAAATAAAAATAAAAATTGTCGTTCAAGTATGTATTACCGAAATAGGGCAAGTGTCCATAGAAGGTCCTCGCGGGAGGCATACCTCCTATACGTTGCGTTGTCCTATTCCATAGGAAACAAAAATAATAATAATAATTTGATTGTGCTTTAGTCTGAACTTTAAATACTTGTCTACACCTTAACTTTTCTAAACATATCTCAATTCAGTTAGCTTTTTAAAGTATGTTTTAAATAAACATGCCCAGAAATCGATTAATCGAGATAAAAGCTGATTTGGAACATCCGCGTTCGTAATTTAGTCGTTTTCAATGGAGAGATGCATTGATTAACTAAGTATTAAGTCTTCCTGTACATGTTTTTAATACATTTTATAAATTTAAACTAGAGAATTTACTTCTTTTAATTAAAAAAAAAAAAAAAAAGACAAAATTGATATCGTAAACAACTTTTGAGAAACTTTTTAGATATTTAACTGACATACGCTTTAAATATAGCTTAGAATTTATACAGGATGAACGTGTTAAAAAATAATTAAATAGTTCTTTATCAGAGAAGGTTTTATCTACTCTCTATTCATTTTTTATATCAGAATTTCTCATCTAGAATTTATTTTAAAAAAGAAACATATTTACATTTTAAAATTTAGGACATATATTTTTAAAAAATCCATCATCGAAGCTTCTTATATTCTCCATAAGTGCATTTTCTAAGTAATCCAATCATCACAAATCTTTTTTCACTTAGTTTTTTTGTATTAAGATCGTGTTTTATGTGCAATAATAATTCTCTTGTTAACTATAAATTCAAGATAATCGTTTTGTTAGTTGGAAATTCTCGTTTGGACGTTTAATAAAAACAATACCCATGACAGAAATCTATGAAAGAAAATTATAAAGCGTCCGTACGAGCTTAAAAAAAAATGTTTATTATTGGTAATATATCAAACAGTTGCATATATCAGAAGTATCTTGTATATTGATCTTAGTTTGTGACATTAATGTGAAGAATTTATGATGTTTTCTTAAACATCAGTAACAAAACAAATTTTCAAACGTAAAAACAAATAAGAGCGTCGCGTATTTTCCAACAAGACGCTTTCAATTCGTGTTATAAATCACAGAAATGTCCTTTTTCTCCAGTAATGAAGACGGTTACTATGCTACATAAGAAACAAGGAACCAATATCTTAACTTGGTTTCGACTTTGTATGCATATAACAAGGTTTTTCTTTTTGATTTTTGGCAAGCATTACTCCAATTTTGCATGTTTATAGTTAAACTGAAGTGTTTATTGGTAGAAAATCCTCGTTTAAGCCCGTGTTTCTTGACCCTTCATTTACATTGTAATTTATCTAGATTACTGGCATCAAATCTCGTTTTGCTTATCTTTAACTGATTTTGATCCATTCCTACGCATAATTAAACTTGGTGCATCGTGAAATGTAACCAGATTTGATCTTTTCCTTTTCAATCTCGTTTCAAATCTACCAAACAATGATAATTTAAGGCAAATGTCAAAAATAAAAATCAATTCTTTATGTAATTGCGTAAATTCGAGATTTACCTTTATAGCATTAAGGGTGATTTGTATCTAACTTAATTCGTTTAAAATCAATTTTATCTGTTGTTTCGACTAAACTTTCGCACTCAACTCGCAATAAATTTCGATTTTAAAATTTGATTAAAGGTCACTAAGGTCACATGAATAGTAAATAAGTAAATTTAAATATTTCAATTCGATTTTTTGGCGGTAATTTTTTTTTTTTTTTAGTTTAGCTTTTAAAATGGGTTAATTAAGGGCTAAATCTTAAAATAAACTCTAAAAGATTCTAACCTTTGACCTTGATTTGATTCTTTAATCGTTATTTTACTTACATTAATCTAGTTTCTAGTAGATAAGGATCAAACTAGATTAATTTATGGTCAGAGAATGATATTACATCTTCTAAATATTAATTTTAACTCGAGTTATTTGTGTAAAGTAGATAATTTATCAAAAATTTCTCTCGCTACAAATTATTATGCTAAAATTTAAGTCAAAGTTTGTATAAATTTATTCTTAAGATTGGTATGTGTATTTTTTTAAACTAGGCCACAAATCTTTGTCTTTATTATAAATTATAACTTGATTCGGCGAAAGAATTGAAAAATCGATCCAAGTTAATTTTAATGATGGTAACTGATTATCATAATAAAAGAGTAGAAAATCATAGGAGTCAATAGCTATCATAATCAAGAAATTGCTCTTAAGATTAGATCCCAGTGTAAAGATCAGAAGAAGTTATGTTGGGTTAGGATGAGAAATTCTTTTTTATTTGTTCGATCGATGGAAGGAAACACACTTGGGACCGAATAAGAACCTGGATAGGGATATTACATCCAAATTTATCGGTTGGCTGAAAACAAAAGTTGTTATCCCATTGTAGTTCCTTGTTGGTTTCGTTTCGGCTCCAGTTGACCGTATAAAAAGATTAAAAGTGTTCGAGAAATTTCAACTATGTGAACTTGGATCAGATTTGATTGCAAAGTCTGCCATCCCTTCCAGGGATTTTTCTCCTTACACTACGATACCACGCGCTTTTTCTTGACGATCTTTGCTACTATACAAGCCGAATTATACTTTACTTTTTTGTAATTTAAAATTTTGATAAGAATACCTTCTAGACGTGTTAAAAATAGCTTATAAACTACTACACATTTTTAAAAATATATATATATATATATACATAACGTAAGATGCCATTGGGTTGTTTACTTACGTTAATGGCAGTCATCTTTTTTTCTGTTTATTTGATCGATGGTTAATGGCAGCATGGCGAGGGCTATAAAGAAAAACGTATAATTATAATCATATAAAAAACTGTATCTTCTTTAATTATAAACGTTTAAAAATCTTAATTAACACTCCGTAATTATATCATTTGTTCATGCTACGTTATAATAAATGATAAATATTCGGTAATTTTAATATAATTTGATTATATTGTAATTGCGATACATAATAAGTTTAAATTAATATTTTATTTAGATTATTCAGTGTAAAATAAAATTAAATGTACATTAATAAAATTAAAGGAAGGAACGTGAACAAGAAAATATATCGTCCCCTGCAATATATAATAAATGAAAAAGCAGGCAACGAAGATTTTAAGTGAAATTGATATGATTTGCTTGATTGGTCACGAAGGAGCAATTTTTTCTCAAACCGATCACTTTTTAAAATCTCTTAAACAATGTAAATCTCAAATATAACGTTTATTTACAAAATTTTTTAAACTTGAGAAACGGAAGTAAAAAAAATCAAGTCTATTATAATCGTTTCAATATCTCTAATATAATTTGAATAAATCAGTTTATACCTTGGTATAATAAACCCTGATTAAACGGACAAAAGACTTCTATCCTAAAGGATTAATGGCAGCATAAATATTTAGAACTGTTTTTATTTTATTCGCGAATAGAACACGCTAAAATTTTGAATCAATGAGTATAAATTACTACTCGATGTATATTATAATTTTAAAAAAACAATGTACAAGATGTATTAAAATAGATGTAGTAAAATATGTTTGAGTATACTCGAACATATTTTAATACATCTTGTACTGTACATTGTAAGCTCCATAGTTTGTCAGTTAAATCGAAAGACAACTTATAGTCTAAGAAAACTATTTTATGAATTAAGGAAACGAAATTCAATAAAATTACCTAATAAATTTAACAATGCTAGAATTGTTTCTAGATTACAAACTAAACGTATTGTTTACAAATCTGGCTTAGTTTTATATAAATTTCCTGCATCATACCCCAACTCTCTGTTAACATCAGGGACCGAGTTGATAAACCCACTGAACATGTGATCACTAGTTCGCACCTCAGCAAAGGGTTGGTCACGTGGAGTTTTTCGGGTTTTTCACATGTCTAACGCACGAATCGGGGTCTGTTTTCCATGGAAAGTCTTTCTGGAAGGCACTTCCTTAGCAGATCGACCTTATTCAAATATTAATTTAAATTTATTATGCATCGCAATGTACCTTATTCCATCAACCTGTGTTACCATTAACAAATTATTAGGAAAATCCAATTCATCATCATAAATGGTTATATTTTAATACTGGGAGGAGGAAACCACTCATCAATTTTCAAATCCGTCGGCAGACATTTAGGATTACATCAAATTCCGCTTCTATCTAAATAATTTGTTAGTAGCACTATTAGAAGGAAGATATATAGATATATTATATCATAGCAAATCAACATCACGAATCAATGGTGCCATTTAAATGCCAACTTACTCAAAATTATTTGAATTTTAACTGTTTAATTGTTATATTGTGAGCTTAATTGGATCATCATTTATAATGCAGTAGGATTACAATTTGTCTAATAATTTATTTTCATATTATTTAAAGTTTCAATCTACAGAATTAAAATATTTACGATTTTATTTTAATTGCAATTAATTTTCTCGAGGCGACTTTTCTTTAGTGGATTTATTTTTTATTTATTTAAATTTTAAGTCTCTATTCGTGATTACCGTCCTGTAATTACCTGCAAAAGCCAAATAAACTACTTTAGTTACAGACCATCAAATTTTCATTCAAAGAAGCTTAATTGTATTTTTAGTGAAAGCTGACGTTTACTTTCTTTGTATACGGTTGTGCATTTAATATGGTTAAAGTTTAATACATTTAATCTGGTTGTATGAACGATATTAACATATTATGCATATAGCCAGATGCCATACTGTATATGTAGGCCTACATATAATATCATATTAAATTAAGCCACTTTGGTAGTAATTTCAGTGTTTGTGTGTTGATCCTCATTGTAATAAAATTAATTAGCAAACCTTATTTATTCTAAAGTATATTTATATTAATAAAAATTAGTAACTTATATTTACGGGCCTTGAATTACAACGTGCAAATTTACATTCACTCTTATACCACTATGAATGAAGAGTAAACTCTTAGATGAGGTATATAACTTCATTGTAAGAAAGCCCCAGGCCTCCTAGGTCCTCTTAAAACGAACTTATACTTTATATATACATATAGGTCTACAGGAACACACATTCATGTATATTTATATAAATATATTTTTAAATATGTGACAAAATTATTTAATACACTTAAAATATATGTTCGAATAAGTAATCTGAAAGTTATGTTGAATTATTTTGGA
This sequence comes from Centruroides vittatus, assembly GCF_030686945.1. Lineage (NCBI taxonomy): Eukaryota > Metazoa > Arthropoda > Arachnida > Scorpiones > Buthidae > Centruroides > Centruroides vittatus. The sequence continues at coordinate 974,119 of NW_027122565.1, forward strand.
ATAAGTTTCCTAAGTAAAAATAATGAAGGATAAAAAAATACAATCGAACCTCTAATAAAAGCCACATTTAAAACAGCGATCATTTTTCATAAACATTACTTTTTGAGTGCGTAAAAACGACCTCCAAAAAACGGCCAGTTTTATGTTCCCATCAGTGGCCGTTGTTAAGAGGTTTGACTATATTATGTTGTTATATATTACAGATAAAGAAGCCGAAGGTAATGAAAACATTATGAATGCAATTTCTCTCGATAAAATTAATCCAGAAAATTTTAAATTTATGAATTCATCGGAAAAAAAATGATTCTTAATAAATCACTTGTTAGAAAGTGAATCACTTTGCTTAATTTGTAATTTCTTTATCATTTTTTTAAAATAATGAAATATTAAATTATTGAAATCCATTGGACCAAACAATATGTTAGTAAAGAAAATTAATCTTATCAATTAAATTTCTCCATAAATCATTTTAAATTTGTAGAAGACATTTTTTCCACGTTTATAAAATTCATTATAAAAATAAAGTAATTTTTTATATTTTTTTATTTAACTAAATGTAAAATTATGACATTTTTTACCTTGATAAAATAATGGAATATTTGATAGAAAAAATGTATTTGTTAAAAACGTACAGTAAATTAGAATCTATAATAAAATATAGAAGAATTAAATAAGTTCAATTTTTTTTATAATATATTTTTCTGTATTAAAAAAAATGATATTTCGACTAATTACGTAAAATAGGCCTAATCATTTTTCAATATACTGTAATTCGCTTTATAAGTGGTAGTTTAACACGCAAAAATTTGCGCGAGTTTTTGCGTTTTGCTTTAAACAACTCACATGATTTTCCAGGTTTTAAACTGTCATGTGATAATTGATAAAACATAAATTGTATGATGAATTATGTGAATTTCATGTTTTAATTACACGCTTTACAGCAGCGTAAGCCATGCCGAAGCGCCCTTTACCATTGTAAATAAATAAAGAAATAATCAAATAAGTACAGGAAAAAGATTTGAATGTGATAAACACACTTATACATACGTATATGCAATATCTCTTAATCCACAGTGGTACAGGCGTGAACGTAAATTTGCAATTCCTCCTGATCATCGGTTTTAGTTACGCTATTGATGCGTTACGTTTCAACAGTTAGTCAAATGATAGTCAACACACTAATAAAACGCGCGATTTATGATATTACACGTCTTAACGAAAGCCACACAAAGAATCACACGATTCATCTTACACTGTTTTCTTAAATTGCAATGTGATTTTAACGAATTGGGTAATTCAACACTGTGAATACGACACGCAAAAGCACTCCATATCAAAAACATATATGCAGCCAAACCTCTGAACAACGATCACTGACGAGAACACAAAAATAGACGTAGTTTGGAGGTTATTTCGTATGCATTTTTCTTTAAAAAAATTTTTGAAAAAATATACCCACCGTTTACATGATCGTTGTTAAGATGTAGCCATAATTGGAAATTCGACTGTATTATAAATTATAAGTAAAGACAAAGTATCATCCAGAAATACAATATATCAATTACTAATTGATTCGGTTTGAGTAATTAATTAATTCGTGTCGTAGAATTGATTGGTTACTGGTCGAGGATGTGACCAACGTTAATTCCAACCCCTAGAGGATATACAGGTTATGTGAGTGCAATTTAATTTTCTTCATAAAATTTCGTATTCTCTAGTCGTGCGATAACTTTGTTAGAGATGTCTTTTCTCTTGAAGTTTCCTACTCTCAGAAGATATTCCTTTAAAAAGATGACAGGTGTACAAACGTTGTTAGCAAACTGGTATGTGACGAAGTTCTAAATTGTCCAATGATTATCTCTCTCTCTTTTTTTATCGAAGGAAATTTATTTTTAGCGAGGTAAATTTTTCAAAAATAAATTATTTTTCTCCTAAAAAAATCATTCTGATAATGATTATTGATTTACAAATTACAATTGTTATTTGAGATTACGTCTTTTGTAGTTTGATCGTAGAAGAAAGCAATTATCATTAATTGTTGAGCAATTTCTATTTTAAATTTAATTAATTTTCAGAATTTTTTATATGTAGATAAAAACATATCTTTTATTTTAAATTGTAAGTACTATAGAATTCCGAGTATCCGTACTGAACCGGAATAGAGGTAAGCCGGATAGCAAAAGATTTGAAGAAAAGTTCTTTTCGATTATCCGACCTTTTGCGTTATTCAGCCGCAGAACAAACAATACAAAAGGCCGGATAATCGAGTTTACCGCATATCATATTTTAACCTTTATTTTTTTTTATAAGAATTTGTTTTATCTCAAGATTTGGTTGCGCATTGAGTGGTGTATTTTGATGGGATCTGTTGTGGAAGATAAGGACGCAACGACATGCGTCTATTCAATATAAGAGCAAACTTTTCCAACTAGTGACGAATTAACAATGAAACGTATGGGAGATGTAAGGGAGATGGGGTAAACTGACAATGGAGAGAATCGCGTAATTATATACAGGTGTGCTTCTAGGAAAATTTACAAGACCCTTCTAGCACGTTGAGAGGAGGATAAGTGTGGAGTGCATTGATCAACACTCTCCCTAATTTTGTGTATCGCGTGTTTTAACTAACATTCATTCCGACAATATTACGAAAATTAACGTTTGATAAAATTCCATCCGGCAATTTTTGATAACATTACAAAGTTTTACCCGACAATACAAAGGTTACGTGTTTAAGTTTAAGTAAGCCGGTACTAAGAATGTTTGCATTATGTTTCCTTCTTTTATATAAAATAATGCTTCCTTTCTCATATAAAATAATAGCGGATGCCGATGTGTTTCCTGTATTTGGACCTTAAATATAAGATTAACTTTTTGGTGTTTTTGATTGTTATTTTAAACTGTGGTTTTACCTGTTACAAATTTAGGTGTTACTTTATCCACTAACCTCCTTTTGACGCTTCTTCTATTCGGCTTCTGCGTTTGACAGGTCAAAAGTCCGTTGTTGTTGTTTTGTTTCTCTTTCTATTTCTTCTTTTTCTTTCCAGCTAACGGCGACATTTGCCAATTTAAAAAAAAAAACGAATCATGTGTATGACCTTCTGTTATCTGTGTCTTCACCCCAATCGACGTCTACAAAGGCTCTCAATGGTAATTCCGTTTTCTTAAATAGAAGTCCATTTTCAATGGTACCTTTTAAGTAATGTAGCACCCGTTTCTCTTGCTTCCAGTGTTCTATATTGTAACGGGTATTGAATTTGCTCAGTAGACTGTACGCCATATCCGGTCGAGTTGAGATTGCTAAGTACATTAGTAATCGTATATGATTTTGAAAGACGGAACCTTTCCCATTTTATCGTCTTTTTCTTTCCTACTTGGCAGTACCTACTGGCTCAAATTTATATTTGAATCCAGGGATGCTGCCATATATTTCGCGTTTTCCACTCCAAATCGTTTTAGAATTCCATTTATGTAATACCTTTGAGTCATTTCGACTGTCTCATTATTTACGTCTTAATTGAATACGATACAATAGTAGATTAGTCACACGTCCTTTATCTCGAACTCATTCTTGAATTTTTTTTTAATTCGGAATTATGGGGTCGTCCATTAATTTCATGTACAGTTTAAGGGAAAGAGTCTACGTGAACATTTTTAGTATTGTTAGGTGGCATACGAATTTATTCTTAAAAGCAGATTTAGTACTTGTGGGAATAAATTATCAGTTTTTAAAAAGTTCTTCAAATATTTGTATCATTTCTTCGATGTCAGCGGATCCATGAACTGTTGTACACAAAATCAAAGAGGTGGCTTGCCAAAAATACATCACTGTACACAACAGGGAAGGAGAAGTTTGACACTGTGGCTCAAAAATTGTACACGTAATTAATGGATGGCAATGTAATAATCGCATTTGACGCGATTATTACATGCCATCCACGTAAATTCCTACCAGTGTTATTGATTCTCGTTTTTCAGATAGATATGGAAGGATCAGAAGAATTCGAAAGTTTTAATCCAAGCTGTTGTAATTTTTTCTTTATCAGTTATTATAGAATTGTCTACCTTAACCCAGAGAACTTTCTTCGTAATGCAATGTATATAATAATAAGGGAGTAAACTAACAATCCAGTGAATTACCTAATTATAAACAAGTGTGGTTCTGTGAAAATTTACAAGGTCCTTTCATCACTTTGCATTCCACGCTTATCTCCTCTCATTGACCAACAAATTCCAACTATTTGATCCAATTTAATTCCGGATTTTTCTTCTTTTATATAAGATTATTTATTTATTTTCTTAACAGTTTTCTTAAAATTAAAATTATTGAAATAATTTGTGTAGAAAAGACAATAAGTTTAACTGAATTTTTTTTCTTCCAGAATAAATTGCATAAAAAATAATTTTATTGAAAATGGTGCATGAAAATAACCATTTTAAGAAATCGATAAAGAAAATATCATAATTATGATTTTAAAAAAAACAATCTTTAACAAAAAACCTTAATGAATAAAAAAATAATTTCTTGGTCCACGTTTAATAAAATTATCGTTTAAAAAAATATTTTGAGGAAAATATAATTATGTTCTTGAAAAATCACTTATATTTTAATTGCATTTATTATAATTTTCATAATTATAATTAAATTTTCTTTAGTTTAAATAACAAATTGACTTATTGAAATTAATTTTATTTATTTTTTAATTAGGAAAGAATTATTATTGAATCGGCGAGATTTTATTTAAAGCTATGATCACCCTAACTACAACTTCCGAAAGATTAAATTCGACATTATACCTTAATTCGAGAGTTTTAAAGACAAAATTGCGATGATCCTTTGTGCTAAATTGAGTGTAACTTCTTTAAGAAATTTACATCCTGCACAAACCTTGATAAAGAGTGGGTATAACAAATAGCTTTTCGCTTGATTTGCAGATATGTAAAAGGTAGCAAATCAATCTACTGAGTAAAATCCTGTTTCGCACGATAAACAATCACAAAAGTTAAAAAAAATTAACCAATTTTTCAGATAAAAAGAATGGGGGAAAAATAATAAAAACTTCACGTTACTGGAGGATTTATCACGGATTTTCTTTTAAAAATGTATACTTAAAGCAAAAATGCTGCTTATATTGAAGAGATTTTTATCTAAAGGAAAGATATATTGAGAGATGAAAGTTTCTTAAAGGCAGAGAACGTGATGCTATCAAATCTCCATTTAATTCAATACATATATGAAGAAAATCAATATAAAAAAATCCTCTGTATAGCCGCATCATAATACTGTTCATTGCAGTTTGACAATTTCTCGTTCTGATCAAAAGTCATCTAATTCAGTTTTCGTTGAAATGTGAATGCCAATGGTTTTATCGAATTCATTTTTTTTTTATTTAACTTACTGTTATACTCGTTAAATAAAACATCAATGAAAATGCTATATTTACACTGTAAAAAAATATTTAAAAAATGAGTGAAGTGAAGTTTGCTTTGAAAAGTTTGATTACGGAATTATTTAGACTTCTCCAGATTAAAAAGAAAGAAAAAAATACATATATATTTTTAGAAATTGTGTAGGAGCAAGATTAAAACTGAAAAACGAAATTCCAAATCTAATATTTGCAATAAAAAAATAAATAAAGAGTCGGAAAGCAATTATATCAAGCTAACTTGAAATCATCGCGCTTAGATGATTGCTTCTCTGCATTATCATCGTATCGGCGGAGAAGACGAACTACAAGGCGTAGGATTTTTGTTGATTTGCAACCGGGTTGCTAAGATTACCGAGAAAATTTAATATATTTTTTTTTTTCGTAAATTTGTCATAAATAGAAAATACATTTTTAGAAAATTTAATCTTTTTTGAAAAATATATTTCGTATTTATGATAAATATTTTATTTAATGTAATATTACATGATGTGATTTTTTTAGGATAAGTAGAAATTGAGACAAGTTTTAAGGAATTTTGTGGAAATATGTCAAACATTTAATTGAAATTTTCTTGTAACAGCTTATAAAAAATGTATACATTATAAAATGTTTAGTTATACTTATTCCAAAGATAAAATATTTATTTAAACAGATAGATCTGCATTTAATTTATTGGATAATTCCTTACGTACGATAATTAACTAGTTATCTGCTTCTAGTTAACAATGATTAGAGCATTGTTGTGGATAATGTCATTAAAACCACAGCCAAACTTCGAATATTTCATACATTAACTGGACTAAGTAACATAACTAGGTAAACCTATGAGATATTTGAATTTTATATTTTAAATAACAAAATTAGAATAAAACATATATTATACTTTTAAATATCAATAGAATTTCATACTTACAAAACTGAAACCGAACTGGAAAGTTTTAAAACAAGTAAAAACATCAGAAAAGTCGAAAAGTTTTAAAAGTATTTTGGCACAAGAGTCAAGTTTTTGAGAAACAAACGTGTGTCAATCACGTGACGTTCTTCAGTCCCCTAAGTAACTAGCTGTTTCCAGTATTCAAAAACCCGATAGTATAAGTAGAAATTCATGCTCCTGACTGGTCACTTCAAGTGTTTTTCTACATACATAGGCCATACTTCGCCAATGTAAAATCTGTAGGGGTGCTACGTCCAGTTGTTCTTTTATCGCAGGAATATCCTTTTACGTCGCAGTTTTACTAAGAGACAGGCGCCTAATATCCAACTGTGTAACAATTTTAGTGAAATTGAAAAAGGAGAAAGAAAGAGAGAGAGAGAATTTCAATTTTTATAAAATACAGGCGACTCAAAAGCAAAGTATATTTATTTCCTTAACTGAAAACTGCTTCAAGGTATTTTTACGAGTTTGACTTGTGTGTTTATAGAGATGGTGAAGCATTTAAAAGTTTAGAGTTTTATATAGTAAGTGAATGAGAAATGTGCCATAAAACTGTAACAGATAAAGTAACATTTATCGGTTAAAAGCTGAGAAAATAAATGTTTTCTTCGTTTGGACGATTTTGAGTACAGTTAAAATCGTATCTAAAATTCGAAGAAAGATTTTTGCAGTTTTCTAACAGGTGAAATAGAATTAAAATAATCCCATTGTTTATAACATAAAAATAAATATTTTCCATTTATTTTAATCGAATTCAACGATAAAACAACTTCTAAATCTTTTATATATATACATAAATATATATAACGACTTTCGTTTATGGATAATTCAGTTAGTCTACTGCACTTATTTATTTAAAAAATAAAATAAAACGTAAATTTTTTTAAGCTTTTGAATTCCTAAAATAAAAAATATTTATCTAAAGTTTTTTTAAAACTAATCTTATATTATAACGAAGCACTTTACAGAAAAATAATCAAAAAAGTCTACAAATTTCCTTACCAAAATTTCAAAATATTTTTTTCTTTTTTTACACGGCTATAAAATTAAGCTTTATAAATGCTTACATTTATTTAAAACGGCAATATTTTAACATGAGAACACCATCTTACATCCTAGTTTGCCTCTTGAAGCAATAAAGTTTTAGAGCTATAAAAATTCGTTTTAAATTGTATAGTTTTAGGCCATTTTATAAGCGAAATAATCATTTTTCTTTCATGTTACTATCAAAATTGATAGTTTGGTTGAAATCCTAATAAAATTTAAGATCCATTTCCATGTAAGTATCCTTTCATTATTTTCTAAGATTAACGATTATATAATAGCCACTTTGTTATAATTAACGTAATACGAATTGTCAATGATAAATTATTTTCCAATTTTGTTAATATATAAATTTGTAAGTAATCGTAAGGCACAAATATACGACGAAACACAGAAAATGGAGTGAAAAAATATATATAAATTTCTAACTACATTCTACATGCGATATATTATTCTTGAAACAAAAGTATTTTAGATTAAAAAATAAAAATTTTTACAATTTTCGTTACTCGTTTAAATGAAAAAATGCCATTGCAAATTTCCTGCCCCTTTCCCCCTCTTTCTAAAATGAAGAAAATACATTTTTCTTGTTGAATGAACATTTTCCATTTTTAAATTTCTTTTTTATCATTTTTTAATCCCTTTCAACTGATAGATGATTTCAAATATTTAACAATTAAAATGTTTACCTTTTACTTAAAATTAATATATATCTAATTATACGAAATTGTCTGTTATACTAATTAATGAATGATTCGTTAAAAATATCTTTCCAGCATCTTTTACTTTTTATGTAAACTTACTGAAATAAGATTTTAAAAATTATCTAAAATTATTCTAATTTATAATTTTATTTCTCTGTTATTTTAATAATTTTATATTTTTTAAGGAATCGATTTTTATATTACACAATGGAAAACATCGATGTTTGCACTTAGCAAGTGCAAACATCCATGTTTTTTATTCTATTATTTACATTAACCAATGTAGGTTAATGTAAAAAATATCATAGATTTAATATAAATGAAAGAAATTGTCACCTCCTTTTAACAATTTGAATATTTACATCTTAATTTTTCTTTTCTATATTAATACAATTCATAAGAAAATTTTATAAAAACAAATTTCTTTGATTTAATTACGAAGAGTTCTCTGTCAAGCATTTTTAATCAAGTTATAGTTTGTAGCATTTTATAAAATATAAATCTCCTTTCTTAAAAAATACTTCTGTATTTTATTAAATTTTTTATAATTTTTGAATTGTTCAGAATTAAAAAATATAATATTTCTGTTTAATAAGAGATGAGGCAGAGTATAGCCTATATTATATTAAAGCAAATTAGTGTATTGTGCAGTACTTTATGTTTAAATTAATTCGATTTACAAGTAACAGAACATAATTATTTAGATATTCTACACAGAATTACATTATTTACTGTGTATGTTTACAGGCTAAAGTGTATAAAATGTAGGCCAGTCTATGTAAAGGTATAAGTTATAAATATTAATAATTAATTTTTAAAAATATTGTAACCTAAATATTAAATTCCATATAAATGATCGCACATATCAACTTTATAAAAAGTAGAGGTTAGTTAGTAATGGAAACGGACGTGCATCATTAAGGCATGCGAACGTGAACGGATAATTGATCAATATCTTGATAACTTTTCCATTCATATATCTGCAATATAATTACACGGTACCTTCCCGATATCGATTTCGTAACGCCCTTTACTCGTAACAGGAAGGAGCCGATTCAAAATATGTCGCAAACACGATTTCTATTGTCTCCTCCTTGCAATGATAAAGTAATTAAAGATCCTAACATTTAATAGCACAAGACCTATACAACGGTTTTAACATTAGTTATATTGATGAGCATGTGCAATATTCTTTCGCGGCTATTAATCAATTATATGAAGGACGAATAACACTTTAGTCTCCAATCTTTTAAGAACATTTTCATTTTTTCTATGATTTATCAGTGAAAAGAGTAGTCAATTTCGTGTAAATTGACGTAGAAAACGTTATGAATAAATAGAAAATCAATAGGAGCCAACATGATCAAAATGTATCAGAAGATCGAAAAGGATCGAATAAAGTTCTCAGCTATGATAAATTTTTTCTTTGTTTCTAAATGCTGTTCCACTTGTTGGATTTACTTCTAAGTATATTCAAATTCCACATTTATTTACAGTGAGACAAAGAGCCTTATTGACATTTAAATATAGCTACAGAACTTGTTAATATATGAAATCTTTTCTATATTAGTCACATATACAGCCAAACCTCTGAACAACGGCCACTGACGGCAACATAAAAACTGTCCGTGGTTCGGAGATTATTTTGTATGCATTTTTATATAAATAAAGTTTGCTGAAATGTGGGCGCGGTTTCAGGTGGCCGTTATTGTATATACAATGGTAAAAAATTAAATAATAAGCCAAATGATGTGTAAAATTCTTGACACATTAAAAATTAAATCGAAATTGAAAATATAATTAGAAAAATATTAATTCACATATTTTGGAGTTGTTTAGAATCTCTAAATGTGTAATTTGTCTTGCTCATATGGAGAAACCTAAATTTAAAATCAATATTTAGAATATTTTTTCTATATATTTATTTATAAAATAATAGAAATATTCATTAGAAATATAAAAGATGATTCTGCAGATACTTCAGTTGCTGTGCAACAAAGAGATTTCATTGAATAAATTGAAAAGACAATGAAAGAATTTCACTAACATTCATTGCTCATCGTTAAGTAATACGGAGCCAAAAAGAAAATACTTTCGAATCATTAATTTTAAAGTGGAAGATGCAACCAGTTCTTATGAAAAGAATACTTTAAGAAGTTCGGAAACATATTTATATAGTGTCGCTTCCTGAAGTAGATAACAAGTAGATGGTGAATAAACGAGAATGCCGACTCGAAAATTCAATATTTTAAATTTAAATTTGAATATTCAACTGAACATTAAATCGGAATATGATAAATGATTTCTAATCAAACGTAAAAATAATTAATATACATAAAAAATAATAATAATTACATAAGTTGGAATAGATTTTGGAAACTAGGTCAATGTATTTTTGTGTTTGATATAAAAAATATTTTCTATTAAATTAATTTAGTTTTTTAATTATTCAACAACTCATAATCGATTTGAATCCCGGGAGATTTTGTATGGGAAACTAACTCCTATTTAGGAGTTAGACACGTGAATAAATCCCGGAAAATTTCACGTGCCAGTAAAAGTTGGTGAGGGGTGAACCCACGACCAATTAGTGTTCAATGGGTTTATCCATTCGGCCAATTAAATAAATTCGGTATCATTTATTGCTCAATTTTAGTGATTACCTTGTAATTTGATACAATAACGATAGATTTCTGACATTATCTTTCATTTGTTAACACAGCAGGAGGGAAAATTTTTAGAAACATATTTCAAAAATTGGCAGTTTCCTCTTCCTGATTCACGAAAAAATAATTGGTAAGATTTATTCGTAATTTTTCTTCCACCAGCATTAATCCTTGCAATAAAATGTACAGGAAGGATGAAGTTTGTAAACAATATTCCATCTGATTTCGTCACTAATTACTTGATTTTATTATGATTTAATTAACTTGTGGTTTACGGTGACTCTTTGTTATTCTGTGCCGGTATCAATTATGTTAAACTACACTTATCGTTTATTTAATTTAAAATCACAGTAAAAGTATATCGTCGTATCATTTAACTTGAAATAATATGTTTCAAATCACGAGCTACACTAAAAACTAATATTTACAGTAAATTAACTTAAATGACGTTAACTGTTGAAAACTATATAAAATTCAACATGATCTGTGCTGAAAATAGCGTAAATCATTGATCTTGAAATTGAATATAGCCTATACGGGCGGTGCGAAAGTATGTATACAGTTGTGAATCAGTTTGACGTAGACTTCTTTATTATTTACTTTTTATTATTTTGCATTCCGTCATTGCTTGGTTGATGGAATCAGGTAACGCGACACGTGGACGATCTGCCAAAGGAGAGTGCCTCCCGGGAGGTCTTTCTATGGAAATCTTGCCCCTGTTTAGATGTTAGACATATGAAAAAGAAACAGGACAACTTCACGTGACTAGCCCGGTGGTCACGTGAAGTGTTGGCGCAAACTTGCGACGAAGTAAGTGTTCGGTGGTTTTATCTATTCGGCCACTGGTGGGCCATATTTTACATTCCTTATATATGATTTATGTATAAGAATAGATGTCTTTTCCGATTTTTCTATGCATCTTTTTTCCATAATAAAAACTGTACACATACTTATTCGAATCCTGCATATAAATTATATTATTAAATAAATTGTTAATAAAATTCGTGTCCTATTGGTGGTTATTAAAAAAATTTATTAATTCTGAATTAAAATTATTTAAATTTTTTACTTCAAAAATGATTTTAACTTCTAAAGTTTATGTTGACGAATATTGTATAAAGAACGTAAATATATCTACAAGTTCTTAGTTTATCTACAAAGTAATTATTTTTTCACAACAATAATTTATATAAAACGATTGATTGAAAAACAAAAACTTCTCACACATTCGTTCAAACCTTCACGCAAAAATTCCACAAAAATAAATTAGCCACTATTTAAAAATCATTTTATCGAATAAAAATATTTTATTTAACTTATTCCAGAACCGAATTATTAATTTGTTTCTTTTTTATTGAGCTTAAATTCAATAAAGAAAGAATAAAATAAAATATTTCCCAACTAATGTTTATTTCACTATAAAGTAATTTTTAGTGCAAGCATTTGTATGTAATGGTTTTTCCAATGCATATTTTCATATACAGAATAAATTTATAAAATAAATGGCATTAAAACATATGTAGATATATCATAAATTCATTTAAAGTTCAGGAAAGAAAAACTTATTAAATTTGGAGTAAGAATCGAACCCATATTCTTGGCATCTTCTGAAGAGCTATCTGTTATAACACGACCAAAACATCCCATTTTTATGTAGGAACCATTACTCTTTCTATCTTTATATTGGATATAAATTTGGTTACCATCTGGTGCCAAATATCTTCGCTCTTATCTAATATTTAATTTAATGTTTCGGTTGTATAGCATAGAGCTTAACACTATTGCTTTTATGTAATTTGAAAACTTGTTACGTTCTGAAAATTTCATAAAAATTCATAATGTTACGGAAAATAAGTTTAAAATGTTCCAAACTGTTTGGTGTGTCATTGGGCTTTTGAATCAGAATGACTTAATAGAATGCTTATACCTGTATTACTGATTACAGTAAACTGACGTCCAAGTTTCAAAGAATATGAGAATGTATACACAGAAAAGAATAAGTCAAAAAATTAAAAATTTTACTATTTAAAAGTTAAAAAACGAAATTTTGATGGGAAAATCGTTGAAAATTTCATAAATTACACCATTCAATCTCGCTTTCTATCACTTTTGGCTCACCAGTGGCTAAGTGGATAAAACCATTGAACATTGGTCGCGGGTTCGTGCCATTTTAACGGGTTGGCCACATAGAGTTTTCCGGTTTTCTGCATGTTTACACCTTAATGGGGCCAGTTTCCCCACAAAAGTCCCCCCGAAAGACAGATATCCCGCTCATGTGTTACGTTACATTATCCCATCAATCCAATCCAATGTATCAGTTTTACGTGTAAAAACTTATAGATTGGATTGAATTGATTGTTATATAACATGTTATATAAATGATTTACCTTTTTTTAAATTTTAATTAGCCGTAAGAATAAAAAAATTATAGTATAACATGGAATCTTATCAATTAATTATATAAATACCATGAATTCAAAAGTTATAATTTAATTAAATACGAACAATTAATAAATAAATGACTTGCTTCGAATAAAATTTGGGAATTTTCCAGTAAATCGAATTCAGAGTTAAAACAGGAAGCGGCTTTAAGCATTCTTTTAATTTGCCTTAATTAGATAAAATATAATTATACTAGAATTACCCAATTGTATTGCTACCAGACAAGCTTAAATTTCAATAAGATTAGCTGCAACTTAAATTTAAGTTGTCGGAGTAACGTGTTGCAAGAAAGATTATTATGTAATATTATCAAACCAAAACTATATACAATGATATATTTATCTAGTTTTCGTCCTTAATCCTAGCTTCGAGTTAGTTATGGTATAAACCGTGATGTTGCTAAGCAACGCTCCTGCAGTAATTACAACCTTGTGTTCTACACGATGCAAATGAAGTGCTGTTTCCAAGTCTTGTAATTTCAAGTTGTTAAGATACTTGCGGTCAACTTCTATGAATAACTTACTTGTTTGTATAGCGAATGTATGGCTTCGCCGATCGATCATTGATCGATCTTGAGCTTTCTAGAGCCTTAAAATCTATAAATACGCCGGAAAATCTATAATATAATTATATTAAAGGTTACGGTTAGGTAATTAGGTTGGATATAAGATAATTTAATTGATTTACAAGTAAATATTGGATTATATGTCGAAATTTCACAACGTATATAATGCAATTACGCATACGGTCAATTCTAGATTATCCATGATAATGGATTCTTGAGATTACGAATTACTAATTAACCACACAAATTAATTAAAAATAACAAATTATTGGAATATGTATAGAATTTCGAGTTTAGAATGCAGTAAACACATAAAACACGCAATACAATATAAAATATCCTGTCGCGAGAAGAGATCAATAAGAAGAAGGCTTTAAGAGGAAGAGGTTACCTTTTCAGAAAATTAAATTATAAGCTTATAAATTTAAAAATAAGGTATAAACTGGGGGAAATATAATGTTGAGAAGAGGCAACAGCGTAAGTAGAACCGATTTAGAACGTACAAACCTATATTAATCCTTGTATCTCTGTGGAGAGAAAACAGCATACATATGACAGGGGTGAATTCTCTGGGCTTGCTTAACATACTTAATAGAAAGTTTTGACTGTCAATATAGTTTTTATATGAGAACAAATATGTCAATAATAATTTATTCTAACGTGTAAACTCTTTTACCATTTGTGTTAGCTTTTACATTGGCAGCTAGCGGCTAGCCTTTTTAAGTCAGTGCGATGCTTGCGGGAACTCGGGCGCTTGTTCGTATGGAGGTTTGTCACGGCAAATAAGTGCGCGCGCATGACGTCATTCGAAACATGTAACACGACCAGATTTTATAGAAAGCTTGCGGTACCCAGTCAGCATACATGTATTGTGTACAGGGCGGATCTACATAGGGACTAATGGAGCTTAAGCCCTGGGTCCCAGTGTCAAGAGCCAACAAAATTTGAATTATTATCATAAATTTTTAATACTTTTTATATTTCATGTGTAGATATAATGGACTTTATAATAGTCCATACTTTTTTATTCACACCAAATTACGTTTTTGCCTATTGTTTAGTGCTAGAGATAGGCCTGTTATTCTTATTATAACTTTCAGCATGCTCAAAAATATTGGTCAGAAATCGCCCCTGACATATGGCCATCGAGAGGCGAAAAATTGGGATTTTTTCCGGGACTCGGAGAAACCTTAGATGTCCTTATTTGTTCATAACCTATCAATTAATGTTAGTTTTATTTTAAAAAATGAAATCTTTAAAACTGTTTTTTATTAATAAAGAAACCGTCTATGTATATAATTTGTTTTTAAAAAATGGCAAATGGGGCCCGCTAAACGGTAGAGGGGATCCCATAAAATCTCTCGACGGACCAGTGTGTAGGGCGTTAGCCACATTCAAATCTTTCCCTGTATTTATTCGATTTTTTCTTAATTAATTTATAAAGGAAAAGGGCCCTTGCGCCCCTCTTTGGTTACTCTACTCAGAAGAGGCAACTTTCACATGTTAAATGCTAAATCCTTTCATAAGTAACGCTTTATCATGAGCTGAAACCATTTATTAATCACTTTTAAATTTCATCTTACTCGTAGAATATTTAAAGCTGAATTAGTTTCAATAAATAAAAGTAAATCCAAAATGTAATACATAATTTAATTTTTAACAGAATATCAAACTAGTGTTAACACAGTTGCGAAGATTGTTCATTTGATAAGGTAAAATTTCAAGTTTGATATTATTTTTAACCTATCAGCGACTGAATGGATGAAACCACTGAACACTGGTAGTTCGTCGTGGGTTCGCGCCTCACAACGAGTTGGCTACGCGGGGTTTTCTTCGCGTGTCTAACAACTAAATAGGACTAGTTTTTCATTGAAAGTCCTACCGGCGGGCACCTTCCCCTTGACATATTATTAACGTTACGTTGCCATACCTCGTCTTTCCAATAAAATCCATGCTATGATTTTTACATTTGTTCAATGTAAAAGTGTAGAAAATAGAGCCGAATTGTTGTAAAAATATATATTTTTTCCAACAAAACGAGCAGATATTTGATTTTTGTCGTTGTTTCTTACGCGTAACTGAATTTTGTAAATAAGATTAGCTTTCATTGAAATATACTATTTTCGAAAGAATAAAATCAAACAATTATGATTTAAGAATAGAAACGAAACTGATTTCTTCACAATCTGACTCCAAAGTATTCGAAGAAAATCCTTTAGACAGTAAATTTTCGATTTTCTGAGAATTTTTATGGTTACGTCGTCAGACTATAAGCTTATATCGATAATTTAATTTAATTAATTGTACGACTAATCGTTATATTAAAGCTTAACTAGAGTTTAATTGTGTTAAAATGCCAATTTTTGTTAAAATATCAGCTATTACGTTGTTATATTGATTTTTTCGTAGAAGTTCTTTATCGAACGTAACACCAAGATATGTGAAAAATTGACATCATCAAGTATAATAAATTACCTATTTTGGAATCCTTCAAAAATTGGCGATATAAAAATAGATCTTAGAGTGATATATAACTGCAATATGAATATGTGTTTCCCCCTCTTTAATATTATATCTGACCTGATTTCGTGTAAAGCCCTTTAAGTTTAAGGTTTAGGCTTCTACTCATTTTAAAATATATTCGAGTTTTTGCACTACCGTCAATCATTTATGCATCTAAAATTCACTTTAAAATGCTGCTAAGTAATCTGTTTAAACATTTTTCAATATTAATTAAATATTTTTCACATTATTTATAAAATTCTAGTCATATATTTACGTCAAATAATCACATAACTTAATTACACGATAATTGATTCGTTGAAAGAATCACGTGTAAGAATTGATGATGTAAAATTTGTCAGCATTTTCTTCCTCGTTCCACTAAAACGAAGGGAAGAGCGATAAATTTTACATCAGCGATTCGAAATATCTATGCAAAGAACATAGATTATTAAAATAAATATTCCGAACAAGTTAAAACGTAATTTTTTTAACTCTCTGAACACTATGAGGGCAAGTTTTAGCAAGCCCATTACGAATTTGGCCCACAATGGGCGGCCGTATGGCGAGGGACGAACCACCTCCAAAATTTCATGGGTTTTTCCATTCGACCGGATTCCATTCCGGTTCCCCTGGAGGAGCTATCATCTTAACCTGTCAATTAAAACGAATCGAATATGGCGGTGACTGCTATCCCGTGTTATCAGTGTAAGTATCGTTTCTTCTATAGTTTCTGCGTGTTGTTTTAACGTTTTCGTGACTCATCTAATGCTATTATAGTTCCTGTAGTATGCTAGTTCGATGCTTTATAGCTCTGATAAGACCTTTAAATCATTTCCTTTCTCTATAGTCGAAGGACAAAGACTGAGAGCTACAATTTCGATATAAGTATTAAGGAAAAAAATTACAATATGCTTCTAGTTTCTTCCAAACTTTATTCAGATATAACTTAAACTTTGGAACAGAACGAAACAGCTAATTAAAATTTTACATCAATAACAATGTAACTTTGTAACGAATTGTACATGAATTTTCTTGGAATATTTTCTTATATCTTAAGAGATACAATCAAACCTCGATAATTTAAGAGGCGAACAAATGGTGATTTGTTCGCCTCTTAAATTGACACTAAATGGAATGTGGTGTTAAATCGAGGAATCTCAAACAACAAAAATCATTTAAAATAATGAAATCTATACATGAGTTTGAGATTTGAGAGTTTGGAACTCGCATGATTTGGTGGTAACAATGTCCTTGCAATGCAAAATCCTACATTTGGTAATTCAGAGATAACGAAGGATACAACGCTTTATTATTTACGAAGAAAATCTATTCATGAGCACTGATTGACGCTGTACGTGGGTGGCAATATATTGAAGTTTGACTGTATTTAAATTTTAAAATGTTTTTGTAGAAAGATAATGTAAATTTTTATTATTCTTACGTAGTATTAAATTGAACGGAATTAGAATTGAAAACGATGGAATTGATGCACAAACGATTATCGCTGCCGTTATGCTGATATAAACAATTCAGTATATTGAGAAATAATGAATCGATCTGAAAATTAAATATATATATATATACACTTAAGTAAAAAATAAAAGGAATATGGCCGGCATTATTTACACTTAATAAATAAAAATATAAATACGACTTTTTCACACAGGTAAACGGCGAAAAAGAAGGACTAAAGCAAGGTGTTTACCTGTGTGAAAAAGTCGTATTTATATTTTTATTTATTATATATATAATAACGTTGTATGCTAACTCTCTAACGTTATAAATTTTAAAATATCAAATATTCTAGAATCGTCATTTAAAAAAACCACATTAAAATTATTGAATGCTATCATGAAGATTCCTAATAAAAATAAAAAAGCTTGTAACACAATTTAAAATTATAAAACAAAAAAAAAACATTTTAAATGAGATTATCTCCGACTGAAACGAAATCTACTTAAAATGTTTAAAATATTTTTAAAATGAAACTCGAAAAAATGAATAAATTATTAGGCATTTTTGTTTATATCCACCAGTGGCCGGGTGGATATAAACAAATGGATTACCAGTGGCCGGGTGGATAAAACCACTACACAGTGTTAGTTCGGTGTTAGTTGGTCGTGGTTCACCTGGACAACTGGCTAGCCGCGTGAAGTTTTCCAGGTTTCTCCACGTATCTAACCATCTAAATAGGGAATAATCTGTAGAAAATCCTCCCAAGATTCACCCTCTTGCATATCGCCCATGTGTTACATTGTCCTATCCCATTCCTCCACTCCACTTTACTCCACTCCGTTTAGAAGATCTCTGTTGGAGTATTAATCCACAAAGATGGATAGATCCGTAGATGAAATGAAATTTTTATATAAAATTTTTATAAATTTGTCCTTAGAACTAAAATAGAGAAAAGTTATTTAGAAAGCTTCAAAGTCCTATTTTTAATCCAGTATTAAGTACACGTACAGAACTGAATTAAGAGTTGTAAGTCTCACGGATTCAAGACTCGTGGACTCTTGCACAATACATTCTTACAATAGTAGTTAAGTCTTCTAGAAAAGATATACTAATAAAAGAATTACTGTAGTTACTTTACAAATGACAGGAAAAAGTCGACTTGTTATTGATCCTTTCGGCCCTACGCAGTGGTGTATTTTGTGTAACGGTGAATCTCTGCACGGTTGCTGTTGCAACAACTTTCAGATTTCCATTGTTTTAGTATAATAAGTTTCACGAATTATGAAATGACAAATTCAATAGTCGCTATTAAAAGAATAGCATCACATCTTAGCATCACATCTGGTAACACATATAACAGACCCCTCGCTGTTACGACTTAATATGTTTATGAATAATTGTCGAGCGTTAAGCTAGTCGCCCTATTTCCCATAAGTTTAGTGTTATAAATTAAATTAGCTTGACCGAAATTATAGTTTTAATTGCATATTATTTCACAAAGATGTTCAACAAAAAATATTTTATAAATTTACAACAAAGAAAATGTATTCCAGTCGTAAAAGTGGGGGTGTAAAGCGAGCGGTGGTAGAGTCTATTGTATTTCTGACAATAAAATTTCATAAAAATACAATAATTTTCATTCGAAATAAATAGGAAACAGGAGAAAAACTTACTAAGTATTTTTTATAATAGAAACCTTCAGTTAGATGAGAACGGACCACAACAGTATCCAATTAAGTAGAGTTTACTTAACAAAATTAAATGATTTATACTGTCAAACGCATAGGCAGGTCAAGATACGTGGAAAGGACACAATAGGATTTGTCAAGATTAGAAGTGATATAGTTATGACATAACACAATTGCATCTTTTATTACGCGTAAAGGCAATTTTGAAGTTTGTTAATTAAATTGATTCTCTAGAAATAATTGGATGATCTTTTGTTGAAGATATTTACAAACATTTTAGAAATTATTATTATTAACAAAATTATTTAATTCTCTGGATGTTATTTATTCATTTTAGACAGATCGAATGAATAAACCACTAAACACTGGTGGTGAGGCGCGAACCTGGTCGTGTATTCTCGCCTCGCAAACGGGCTGACTACGTGGCGTTTTTCCGGGTTTCCTTTACGTCGGTAAAAGCTAAATAGGGACCAGGTTTCCATAAAAGACCTCCCGGGAGGCATACTCCTCTAAGCAGATCGCTCATATGTCGTGTTGCCTTAATCGAATAAAGCCAACCCAAATAAAAAAAAATTCTTAAAATAAATAATTCCCTTATAGTATAGTGTTTAGGATAGGCTGGACGACTAGGAGGTTAGTGTTAGCCTACTTCTCTGTGCGACCGGGGTATGAATCCAGGAAGTCTAAAACCCCCATATTTTTTCGTCTGTAGGTAGTCCGTCCCGGATATGTCAGGCTTCTTCATTCACAAATCGGCCGACTCATTATGGCTTGACAAAACTCACGATAGGTTTGGTTAAACAAAGATCTCTTAGTGTTCACAGGACGGAAAGGGTAAAAAAAAAAAAAATGGTTAGGATAAATGGTTTCTTCAAAACCCATAAAACAATATAAATAAAGTTAATAAAATAAATAAAAGTAGATTTCTTTTACCATTTAACTTTAATTTATATATAGAAAAGTAAATTTTGGAGTCCAGAACTTAGCTAACCTGGCTGATCCCCCTGTATCTTTATAATATCTATGATGCATCTTAGTTTATGGCAGATGTTGTTAATGACTCCTGGAGGACGATAAGGATTTCGAAGTCGAAAATAAGTCAAGAGACTGAGAAGTTTATTAAAAACGATTCATTAATAATTATTAGTGGAATGGGTTATGTAAATGACGGTTCAGGATTTGTAAATTTGCATACTAAATAGATCTTTTGTGTGAAAACGATGTGTGGATTAATACAGGCTCACCAGATTGATTTATTTATTATTGTAATTATTAATTCTATTAGCAAAAGAAGAAGAAGAAGAAGAAGAGACGACAAAAGGTCGAGTAACCCTTGAAGGAGTTGATAACCAAGAAACTTTCGGAATTCCCTGGTTTATGGCATTTAATTCTATAAACATGTAATAAAATTCATTATTCAGCTCTTAGAAAATTGTTATTAATACAACTTTCATTCTAATATACATTTTAAAATATAAGATTTCATATACAACACAATTTGTTTTTCTACGTAAAAATAGTTTTTCTCGATAAAAAAAAAT
Source organism: Centruroides vittatus (assembly GCF_030686945.1). NCBI lineage: Eukaryota > Metazoa > Arthropoda > Arachnida > Scorpiones > Buthidae > Centruroides > Centruroides vittatus. The sequence goes on from NW_027122565.1 coordinate 995,092, forward strand.
ATTTGTTTCATATACATGTTTATATGTTTTTTATTCCTCCCCCATACAACACAGCGTCGTATATCTGATTATAAAAAATTGATTCTTCCAAATGCAATTTAACATTGCTAAAGTTTATCCTTGACATTTTTATCGATAGAAGTCTTTTGTTAGTGTAAAAAATTCAATAGTTGGGTGTAAAAATTGAAATGGGAACGTGTACAATATCGACTTTTCTAAAAGAAATATTAATTTTAAATTCTTAAAAAATAAAAAATAAATTTAATTAAGATGTCTTAATTAAAATTATGTGCTTTAAACGATTAATATTGTACAGAGAAAACTAAGATTTCATAGATAATAGCTTGTCACCAAAGTTATGATAGATAATGTTATTTTTAGGACTTTATAAAGAAATTATTAATTCTTGAAATTAAAAAGTTTAGAGAATTGCATTGATGGTATAAATCAATGCAACACAAGAGTGATGTGCTAAATAAGGTTGCCTTCCGGAAGGAATTCTCTAGGCTTTAGACCTAGATAGGTAAAGGAAACCAGAAAACTCCACGCGGCCAGCCTATTGGCAAGACTCGAACCCACGACCAACTACCAGTGTTCAATGGCTTTATCCTCTCTGTCACTGGTGCGTCAAGTATAAAGAAAAGTCTTAATATAGAGTATCATCTAAAGATTTGGAAATTGAACCACGTTATAGATTTTCAGAAAGTTTATCTAACTGCATCCAACTGAGATATCAGCACTTCCTCCCTGTTTTGCTCTTCTGTGTTCCGTGGCTTGGTTATTGAATAAAATTCGTTTCTTTCGCTGTTATAATACTGTTTTTGGATAGTTAAAACAAATTAAATTATTATAAAGAAAAAGAAAAAGCACAAATATCAAAATTTTCAACACACTTAACTTTAAAAGAATGCCGTCGATAAACCGATAAATTCTTAAAATTTCACACAAAAATATTCAAATCAAATGTTTATTAATTGAAGAATTCACGGAATTTTCAATATATCATTGCGAAGAAGATATAATATTGAAAAAAGTTTGAATTATTTTAGAATTTCATATTAATCTGGATGGAGAACGTCGATAATTCGATATATTCTACTTCAAATCTATACGTTAAAATTTTAAAATAACTATGAAGTGTCGAAATAAATTTTTTAGAATGTTTCTTAAAATTCGTATTAAATTAAGTAAAACGTTGACTTAAAACGTAATTGTATGGATATGGATTATATGGATTGCTGGCCATTCAATATTATATGAAGAATGAAGAATTACGTTTCGCCTGAAAACATTAAAGAGACGATTCGATGTAAAATTTCTAGCTCAGTCGATAGCTACTGAATTTTCTTTTTTTGTTTTTTTTTTAATACAAATGTACATCGTAACGTGATAAGATACTTATCTGGAGGTTCAAATGCGGTTTGTTTTAATTTAATGAGATACGGCATCGCAACACATAAACGATCTGTCATGTGAATTCCTTCCGGGAGAAATTTCTATGAAAAACTAGTCCCTATTTAATTGTTAGACACTTAAAAAAAACTTGTGGCTGGTTCATTGGTTAGGTGCGAACCCATGACTAATCATCAGTGTTCAGAGAATTCGAATTCGATCCAGATCTTTTATAAGTAGTTTGTTCTTATCTCTCATTCATGCTGACGTGAACCAATTGTGAGTCAGACCAATAGAATAGTAAAATTCAAGCTTGTAATATAGTTCGGGATGCTTCTTTGCCTCGCGTGAAAATCAAATTAATCTTTTAAAGTTTAATTAGACATTGATAGCATTAATTAAATGTTCAAAAAAGTGGCTGGCATTTCAGCATAATCCTAATACGAACCAAATCCATAATGATGGAAACATTCAAGCCATTGATATATCTCGTAATTTTTCTATGTCTCACGCAAAAATCACATTTAAGCTTTTACAATTCAGTCAGATGAAGATAACGTTAATTGATTATTCAAAAATCGACACTGGCTGGCGTACTACTTAGCCCTTTACGAATCAGATCCATAATACTGAGCAAAATTGCAGCTGGTCATATAATTCGTAATGCTTCGATGCCCCGCAAGAAATTCCAATTCAACTTATTTTAATTGAATAGAATAAAAACAAAAACATTAATTAATTAATTAATTAAGATAATCTTCCTTGATAATAGAGAATACAAATTACTAAAAAACATACTAATTAAATTTTCATATATGATTGGATTGGTTTGATGGAATAAAGCAACGAAACACGTGGGAGATCTGCCAAGAAGAAGGATTTATTATGGGACACAGGCCCATATTTAGAGGTTAGTTACATGAAGAAAATCCAAAAACTTCCACGTGGCCAGCCGTTAGTTAGGCGCGAATCCACAACCAAGTACCACTGGTTTTCTATCAATTCGGCCACTGATGGGCTTTCGTACATGATGAAATCAAAGTTACTTTGAACATTATTTATAATAATATTGATGTAAATCTGTTGAAAGCTAATAAATAAACTTGCAGTTTCAGCTCTTTGATGTTTTTAAATTTAATTTGTATAAATTCTAGTGCATTTTTAAAAAGTATATCCGTACTGTATTTCGGTTTATAATATTGTTTTTCTGAACGGTCGAGGCGGGGTATCAGCCTATCGCTCTGGAGATCGGGGATCCAATACGGGTGAAAAACTACCTACAAATTTCTTATGGCGATCAGTGCTGATATGTCGGGCCGTCCCTCACTATCTGGTCGCTCCCATTGTAGGCCGAGCGATAGATATGTCTTCATAATGTCTACAGGTCGAAAAGACTTCAAAATGAAAATATATATATATATATATTATGTTTTCTTAATTTATTATATAAATATATTTTAGAAAGAAATGATAATTTTAATAAAAATGACTGACGGTATTTTTTAAATATTAAATATTTAATATTTATTAAAAAATACCGTCAGCCATTTTAATTAAAATTGTGTATATATGTTTTAATTGGCTTGTCATCAGTGAACGTTTTTTAAACTGTTTTGCACAATTCTGCAGAAGCGTAGCCTACAATAAAAAGTCGTCTCTGTGAGGAAAGACTGCTAAGCCAAGCGGTTCCGTTTCCTCAACACCGGAAGTTCGGTCGTAGGTTCGAGTCTCGCCAGGACGGAGTTTTCCAGGTTTTCTCCACGTCTGTAACGCCTGAATAGGTGCCAGTTACCCTTAAAAGACCTTCCGGAAGGCATTATTCTACGCGTATGGTCAAGCAGTAAGCTTCGTCCGGCTCATCGGATACTAACATCATCGCTCTATCGGAGAAATAAAGCCAAACAGGCTGATCCTCCATATGAACCATGCGAATAGAGACAGAAAGACTGTTAATGTTCTGATGATTGGACATGGCGGATAGAAGACGACTTTGTTTCTTTAAATTTTTAATATTTTTAGAAATGATAACGTTATTTTAATAAATTATTTTTGTATCTAACATTTAAAGTAAAAGAGATTTACTTAATGGATTAGTAATTCGAGAAAATTTCATTTATTTCGTCATATTGAATACATAAACAATTTGAAATTATCGCAGAAAAGTTATTTCATAAATGCCATTATCATAAATTACGAAAATAAGATTTGGACATAGAAAATCATATAAAAACCTCCTGGAATCTTTCCCATGTTATGAATTAACTGAAATTTCTTTATCAAATTTATTTATTTTATAAGTAAAACTCATATAATGTAGAATTTTCAGTGCTAATATCTAAATTATAATTATCATAAATAGCATTTAAAATGAGATTTTAAACTATGTGAAAACCTTTTAAAATTAAAAGGTGAATAAAATTATTTTAACTACTTTTTTTATTTAAAAAGACATTATTTCATACTTATCGTGGGTTAGCCATGCCCATAATTTTGGTGAAGGTTTGGTTTCGTTTATTCGTGTACGGTAACGCGACATATGGGGCAATCTGCAGAGGGTATGCCTCCCAGAAGGTCTTTTATACGAAACTAACCACTATATAGATGTTACAAACGCGAAAAACACCTGGAAACTCCATGTGGCCAGCCTATTGACGAGACTCGAATCCACAAACTGTGCTCTTCAGTGATTTTATGCATTCGGCCACTGGACGCCCGGGTGATGAAGGACATCCCGACATATCCGGGACGAACTGTCCAAGAAAAATTATTGGAATTTTTTGACGGTCGAATCCGATCCCGGGTTCCCCAGAGCAGTAAGCTGGCGCCTTAACAGCCTCGGTTATCCGTCTGTCAAACTATCAGGAACTATACAAAAATATGAGCTTACATACATCCACATAAAAGATATCAGATCCTAAATCAATACCTGTATAAGTCTGAGATTTTCTATGCATATCTGGGCTGTACGCGCTCTGCCTTTTTGGTCATGTGTGTGCCAAGTTGATTCTGTGTATGCTCTGCCTGTCTGCCTGTGCATCGACACTGAGGGAGCCGAAATTAAGTGTTTAGATGAAACGAAAATGCCATAAAGTTTATTTTGATTTGTAAAACTATTTTTATTGGTTTTGTTTATATACTTATATAACTTTTCGGAAGGAATGAAGTCCCACATTTGTAACCGATAGGTCTCATCTCAGTTTTTTCGGGCGTCGGTAAGAAAAGCAGACGGAGAGATGAAATAAAAAATATGAAAGCAGTGCTATTCGTAATAGCAATACGATTACATTCAACCAACCTTTAGTTATCTCATGCACAACATTTACTTAATTATTGTTAACAAACGTACCATAATTTTCAAAATAAATTTTATTAAACTTGATAGCTTAATTTTGTTAATTAAAATATATATTAGTAGTTAATTCTTACGTTACTCTTATTGTAAACTACTTGTGTAGCGTTAAGTTATCATATTATTTGTCCTTTTAGCCTTAACATAATAATAAGAGAATAATATAATTTCATAAGATAATCTTTCATAAATTCATCTAGCTTTAAAACTAATTTTATAAATTTTTATTTAGTTAATGTTAAGATGAATAAAATTTTTAATTAATTCAGAATTTTCGTAGTAAATTATAAATTATTTTTTCAATTTAGTTAAATGTTATCACACAATGTATACTAAAATCTGTGAAAAAAATAGTCATGAATTTAAAAACGAACCTTATGTAAGTAAATTCATATCTATTATTACTTTACCGCCATGCTTTCCCTCTGTTATATTTAACAGAGGGAAAGCATAGCGATCGGTCAAAAATGACCCCCCCCCCCAAGATTTTACATTTTGGGACTCAGAGGATCTTGAAACGTAGAGAAACGGTGGAAAAAAAAACTCGAGGTTATTTCTTTATGTGTGGATATTTGTGTGGGGACCACAATTTTGTTCACCCACTTTGAAGCTTAATAACTCCAGTAGCTTATGTCGAAAATGTCTAAAATTTTGCAGGGGTGTCTCTTTATTAGAGAGATTAATGTTATTAAATTACGGTAGTAAATGGCCGATGGGGTGGAAAGATACAGTGTTGTGTGTCATATCTCGAGTAGGGTCGAACTTAATGATGATTTACTCATTTACAATTTTTTATTAAATCCATTCCTTCCCTCAAAATTAAGCTTTTTGCCATTTTATAATAATTAAAAATATAAAAAGTTTTTAAATAAAATGACATAACAGATGGCGCCATAAACAGTTTTAAATGTTGCCGGGAAAGTTAAGCAACTCGTTGCTGGATTTTTTCAAATTAAAATTGTTTCTTATATCCTTCTACAATTCTGTCTGCCAGTGGCAGAGTAGATAAAAAAACCACTGAGTACAGGTAGTTTTAAAAAGGTCGCGGATTCTCACCTGATCAATGAGCTACTCACGTTTATAACGCCTAAATAGGATTCATTTTCCCATAAAATGTTCTTCCAGAAGACAGTTCACCCCTTGCAGGGCTCCCATGTATTCGTTACAATATTCCATCACTCCGTTCTACTTCACTCCTAGTTCTAAAATTTTCTAAATTTCGATTAAAAATAAGTTTAAAACATGTAATAAAAATTTATTCAGACAGATTTTTACAATTTTTCTAATTTTTTTAAATCTGTATGATTGGAGTGGATTGGATTAATGAGATAAAGGGAAATAACATAAAGACGATCTGCCTGAAGATGCCACACTGGAGAAATTTTTATTTAGGTGCACGTATTCAGGTGTTAGTCATATGAATAAACCCGAAAAACTCCGCATAACCAGCCCATTGGTCAGGCGCGAACCCTCAACGAACTACAGAGTTTAGTGGTTTTATTCAATGTCCTTTGTAAAAGGAACTAAGAAACAATCTTAATTAAAAAGAAATAGGCATAAATTTATATACTATTTTTTTTTTTAATTTATTCAATTCTAAAATTTTATTTTACATCTTCATAGTCCATTATATATTCTAAATTTTGGCATACAATTTCTATTAAAGTATTTCTTTATGCCATCATTAAAGACGAAGAATAGTAATTCTTCTGAAATGTCGTTTGTTCGACATCCTTTTCGTAATCCTCTCTGCTTCTAGCCTTATTACAGACAGAGAAATATTAAAAGAAATTATATTAATAAAGAATCGATTGTTATTTTCTTCTGGAATAATTTATTTGAAAGTCATTCAAAAATAGAAAACAAGATTTTTTTTACAGGACAATAATCTCTTAGTTACTTTATGGAGTCATGATATTCGTTGAAGTATTTACGGATATCCGGTACAATAGTTCATTACATTACGTTATAATGGCCTCCAGATGCAGTAATATGTGTTCTCTCCTTTCAAATACACACGACAATAAAAGAAAGATCAAATGTCAGCAATCGTTAAGGAGAGCCATTCCAATTTTAAATTGCTTAATGTTCGGTAGAGTAGAAAGTCCAGAGGCATAAAACTTAAATTTAACATGGCTCTGTACTTCTCCGGATTATATAAAATTTCTAGTTTTTAATTAATTAAATGAACCGTACCTAGAAACATTTATATTTAGTAAAATATATCTGCATTGTAGTTTGGTTATTTGTAATTTTTTTGTATATTCAAAATGCTAATTAATGCTGATATATCGACAAGTTAGAACCTCTTCCGCTGCGTGCATCTGTTGAATTTTTAAAATTCTTCTCACATCGTGAAAAATTCGTTAAATCGTCCCATAAAATGGGACGATTTAACGAATTTTACTCTAACTTTAGGTACAGTCAATTAAGAAAGAAAATTCATCTGTACCTATCCACCAATGCTAAAATATTTGATGTGGGTTAGGATTGGAATAATTTGATGGAATAAAGCAACGAAAAACAAGGACAATCTGCTAAGAGAGAAGCCTACCGGGAGGAGTTCTATAGAAAATTTTGGTGTTGGAAACGTGAAAAAAAAAATTCGGAAAACTCTACCCAACCGACCCGTTGTTCAGGCATGAACCCAAGACTTACTAGCAGCGTTAAGTAATGTTATCCATTCGGCAACTAGTGGGCATCTGGCTTAAGGATTTATAATAGAAAATGCACATTTAAATTTATTATTTGTATATTTTTATTAAAATCTTATTTTCGAATCTGAATTATCAATGAAAAAGGCAGAAAATGATTTAAAAAGTTCAATTAAAAAGATCTGTAGAAGTCTCCAATCCTAGTACGCCTACAACCCAAGTTAATAACTGATTTTGATAGTATAAATAGCAATTTTTCTCAAATATTAGTTTTAAAAAATCAATTTAATATTTAATCTTCTTGATAAATTTTATTCGATTTTATTCTTACAAGTAGTATTTTCTATAAAAATCACCATTAAAATCCACTTGTTTGGTCTGAATAAAGTAAATATTCAACGAACTGCGAAGGAAAATATGGGAAAAAAATGTATAAAATTCATAGCTTTCAGCTTAAATTTTTATCTAGTACTTGAAATATTTTGAATGTTAAATCATCTTTAAATTTCCGAACCATCGATTATCAAGTATGCTTACGTAATGCCCACTGACATTTTTACGGGATGGCGTAAATTCACGATAAAAGTGGACCGTCGAAGTGGAGAGTGGTAACTTTAGGCTATTCCAGTTCTTTTTAAATTTCTAGAAACTAGATCTTGATTTCGAGCTCGGATTCTTTAAAAATACTGAAGTTAAAATTTCATTTTTTATAAATGTTTTAAATTTGTGCTTTTACAGAATAAAGTAATATTAAATATAGTTACGATGGAAAACATAAAACAAGCTAAAATTGAATTTAAAATTGTTGCTATAAAGTACCTCTTGTGTTATATGTGAAATATAAAGCCTTAAAAGATTTTAAAGAATTGTTGTTTTCAACTTTTCATAAACTATAATCTTATATTTTGCTGCTAAAATACTGATTTTTCGTTGTGTTGTTCTTCATTCGACACCACTATACTCATTTTTTTTTTCTAACAATTTTAGTTAATTACTTGACAAATTTGTAAACAATCTAGATTCATTACTCATGATATAAATTTTGAAAATTCGAAATTATTTTTTTCCCTGACCACTAAAAAACCACTGAACATTGCTAGTTGGTCACGGGTTCGTGCCTGAACATCGCATAGAGTTTTCCAGATTTTCTTCACGTGTCTAACAACTAAATAGAGACCGATTTTACATAGAAAATCACCCGAGAGGAGCACCTTTTTGGCAGTTCGCTCATGTGCTACGTTGCCTTGTTTCATTAATCCAATCTAATCCTGTTTCCACCCTTCTAAAATTAAATTGGATGGATCGGATAAAACAAAGCAGTACATGGGCGTCCCTGCAAAGGAAGACACCTTCCGAGAGGGCTTTCTATATGAGACTAGTCCGTATTTAGGAGTTAAACAGATGAAGAAAACCCAAAACAAATTCTAGGCAACAGTTGGGAGACGCATACCCAGGACCCCAGGACCAGTGTTCGACGTTCAGGAACAGTCGACCACATTTTCGAAAATTAACTCACATTATTGACAACTGAAAGAAATTTAAGAAATAATCGTGCATAATCCATACTAAGCAAATGTAAAAATTTATATAATACTTAATATGAATACTGTACATAGCACGTTTTAAAGAGACCATAATCTTATCTTTCGTTACCTGTTCGAGCGTGACGTAAACAGAAACGATGTTGGTCTTAGTTACGACTGAATTTATACCTGTTAGGTCTCGGTTATGTCTAAATTTATGGCTAATATGAAGCATATGTGAATTCTCAGAGGCAGTTTTCAGTATAATATAACATTATGTAGTCTTTCAATACTTGACAATAGCTTATTTTCATGATATATATACACTCGCAGACTTTAATGCCCACTTGTGATCTATATATATATATATATATATATATATATTTTAAAGAAAGTGTCGCAACAACTGCACTCATTCACACAATATTTCTTCAATTGTAAATTATCAGTACAAAATTGTATGATACAAATTTCTAACATTTATCTTTGATTAAAGTAGCAATATTTAAATCCAATTGTATACCAGAAATTAAGGTAAACTATTTATATGCTTAACGCAATTAATCAGCGATATAATTATGCCTAGACAATTAATTATAGTTTAAAGTTTGTTGTAATAAAACGCAGAATTCGGAGAAATTAATATTCCAAGTAGAAAACAAATAGTATTTTATATAAATAAATCAATCTTCAAACTTATACTATTTATAGTATATTCTTTTTATTGATTTACAGAGAAGTTCTACATTTTTTAATTTTAATTTAACTAAATAATGAACGCTTTAGTTCGTTTACTTCCTTAGTTTTAAATAAAATATTTATTCTTATCTAATTAAATAAGACGTTATGAGATCTTATCTTAGGTTTAGTGGATCTATCTACTCGGCTCAGATGGGCTCAAAAAATACAGACATTGCATTTTAGTTTATTTAGTAATGGTTGGCCCTATTTAGGTGTTAGACACGTGAAGAAAATTCGGATAACTACATGTCGCCAGCCCGTTGACGAGACACAAACCCGCGAACAACTACTAATGTTCGGTGGTTTTATCCACTCGGACACTGATGGGTTTTAATTTACTAATAAAATTTATTGCAATTTTCAAAACTTGAATACTCCAAATACTCCAAATAGCGTCATATAAACTGTCAGAAGTCAAGAAAATAATATTTAAAATATAAATTGGAAAATGTAAATTTCGCATACTTCAAAAGTAATTAACATTCAACTCAAAGTTAGAAATTAAAACAGCATATAATGAGTACGGGTTCGCTTTCCATCTGATAAATTATATATTATTCTGTTTAAATTCATTACTAATTTGTAAACATACAACTTTGTACATCACAATCTATATTCTGAGTGATACAATGTGAAAAGTGAGAAAGGTCCAGATTGGTGACCAATATGGGGTAATACCCTTCTCTGAAACCCATAAAAATATATAAATAAAATTTAATAAAACAAATAAAAATAGATTTTGTTACCACTTTTTTGTATAAAAGACTAAATATTGGACTACGTTCTTGTTCAGTGTTTAAGCCAAATGGTCCTGATGGCCTCCACTACCTGATATACAGTATAAGTTTATTAACAAGTCAATTACATATGTATTCATTCTATTTACAACTAGAATAAGAATAATTTAAATATTCTGCTAAATTTATTTAATTACGTTGTGTGTTCAGATCACAAATATTAACAGTGGAAACTCTCAGAGTTCGAAATAACAGACTAAAATCGAAATTTTCTTGACCAATTTCTTATAAGTGAGAAACAAGTTTAAGTATCTACGTAGTATTATAAAATAGTTATTAAGTAGGATCCCGTTAAAATTTAAAGAATGAGTGGATGTTATCAACACTATTACAGAAATAGTCTTGAAACTTTTGAGATTTATAATACATAAAAAAAACATAGATTTACTACAATTTACTTTCAAAATTGAAAATATTGCCTCGTAAAATTTAATTCGCGAAACCAGAGATTGATTAACCATTCAAAGGAAATGTATGAGACAATTATTAACAGATGCGAATAAAATTGTAGCCTATGTATGAAAATTTCAATAAATAAATGTTAAATTTTCTGACTATTTTTCATTTTTAATTCTTCCAGCATGTGGGAAATAAGAGGAGGAACTTTTTTCTCATATTCATCAGGTATAGAAAACGACAGGAGACGACCGAACGATGAGGGAGGGGGCCCGACATATCAGAGACAGACTTACCATAAAAAATTCTTGGGGAATTGCTCGCATGGATTCCATTCCGGGTCCTCCAGACCGTGTAGTGATAAGATCAATTCGATAAAGCGCAACACGTGAGTAATCTGACAAGGAAAGAGTGCCCCGGGAAGACATTCTATGGAAAACTATCCCTATTATTTAGACAAGTAAAGCAAATCAGAAAATTCTATGTGACCAGCTCGTTATTGAGAGGCAAACCCACGATCAGTATTTACAGTGGTTTCATTCACTTTGGCACTGGTGAGCTCAGTGGCTTTAGGTTGACGGTTATCTGTCAGTTTTAAATTTCTGAAATTAATAGTTTTCTGTAAAGATTACAACTTAATTGTTTGCTAAACATGTAAAGAAAGCCCGGAAAACGACACGTAGGCAATTCCTTGATGAGGTGCAAACCCGCGACCAGAGTTGGTGGTTCATCCACTGTCCACTGGTGAACTTTTCTGTAAAGATGATGAAATTTTCTATAAAATAATTTGCTACCGAAATCATTACAGAAAAAACATCTTACACTCTTTAATATTAAATATCGGATTATCAGAATCGTGACCTAAAAAGTGGAGGAGACTAACAGTATTTTATAAATTATTCAGAATTAAATTTAAATTCTATTAGTGGATCATAAATATCTCAGGATATCATAAATATCTTAATAAGCTTCAATACCCAATACGTGAATGTTGTACAAACTTTTTATACAGTGTTTAATTAATGTTTATAAAAACAATACAAATTGCTTTTCTAATCATAATATAGAGTATGGTCTATATCTGTTAGATCAGAGTAACTTATGGTACAGTCGAATGTCCAATTATGACCACCTCCCAAGATCTAAGATCCAGCCAGATCTAAACAGCGTCCTTTTTTCAGGAACTAAGTTCTTTTTTACAAAAATACATTCAAAACAACTCCCAAATAACGGTCATTTTTATGTTCTTGTCAGTGGGCATTGTTCAAAGGTTTGATTGTATCTCTAATTCTCTACTTTTATCAAAAGAAAAATACCTTAAAACAGCGCTTAGTAACATTTTCTGGATGAGGACCGCAAATGAACTTCATAGACTTCCGGTGAGCCGCATGTATTCTTACGCAGTTGCAGGCTTTTGACCTTGCAACAAGAATATGTTCGTACACAGCAGGCTCATGGTAATCTCCAGTACACCAAGTATTAAAACAACATATGCTAATGATATGCAGACTAATAATATATATTTTATAAATTAATATCACTCACTTTCTGCATATTACTATGTAAATTCTCAGTCGGTAGACATCATACGTTTTGTAAATTAGGAAACCGCACTGGGTATTTGAATGTCTTTATTTAAACTCCAAGGAAAATTTGTAGATATGCAAAAGATATTATTGCATTTCGGGTGTTTTATTAGGTGGACTGAAAAGTGGTAAAATAATAAAAGACCCGAAATGCAATAACAGTTTTTGCATATCTACAATTTTTCCTTGGAGTTTAAATAAAGACATGCACACACCCAATATGGTTTCCTAATTTACAGAACGTATGGCATCTGTCTACTGAGAATTTACATAATAAAATGTCATTTATTCTCAACTGTTCACTAGTCAAGTTTAGTTTAAATGTTCTTCGACACTAATATGAGTTTAATTAGGGATGCATGATGACACGAGACAGAAAACAGGAAAATAAAATTGAGTTGACAAAGCCTCGAAGGCCGCGGGTTGCTCACGAATGTCTTAAGAAACAAGAATGAACATATACAAAATATATTAAAAATATATTATTTTTGTTTTTAAATATCTAAACCTACAGGTTTAATTTAAAGCGTAAAATATATTCTATAATATAGTTATTTTGATGGCATTACGGCAACGCGACACGTCGCGATAGCCCGAGTGGAATGCCTCCCGGGAGGACTTTCTAAGGGAAACCGACCCTATTTAGGTATTAGATCTGCGAAGAAAACCCGGAAAACTCAATGTAGTCAGCCGTTGGTCAGGCGTGAACCAGCGACCACTTACCAGCAGAGTAGTAGTATCCAGGGTGGTGCTTATGGTGCTGCAGCCCTACCTTGATATAAAACGATCAGTTTTGTTACTTTAAAAGAAAAAGAAAATTTTAATAACACATATTGCATGACTTCAATTACATAAGATTAAGTAACTAAAGTAATCCTCAAGCAATTGAATAGAGTTATTCGAAAAACGATAGGGAGAACATGCCTTGGTCCCTCCAAACCTGTCTTAAGCAACATCTTTATCTCAAAATCCTGAATATGCCACTGACTACCAGTGTTCGGAGTTTTATTTACTCGGCCACTAATGAGAAAAAGTCTGGGTAAAATAATTGATTTATATTCAGTACGTGCACTTTCACTTGCAGAGTAATTTCTGTATGATTTATTTAATATTGCTCAAATTTTATTTATATTTCGTAATTATGTTATAATCACGTTTAACATTTTACCATAACAGAAAACTATACACAGTGAAACGTTGCTGAGCCATTTATACTACATTTTATTTTTATAGTTTTATATCATTTACATAACTTATCGATATTATATTTTATCCCATTGTTGTTGCCTCTTATCCAGTAAATCGATAATTTTATGTTAGAATATTTAAGTATTATCAACAAGTAGGCAACATTTCTCTAACTTTATGAAATTAAGCTAGATAATTCTTCAACAACACAATACTATTGACAATTTTACATACTGGCTGAATATAGTGTTGTTTGACCAGTTTCCTGCTGCTTTATCTTAATGATTTGGTATTAAAAACCTATATTGACGGGCAGATGGCCAAGGTGGTAATGCATTAGCCTACCTCTCAGGGGGACCCGGAATCGAATCCGAGCGAGCAGCTCTCCATGATTTTTCATGGCAATCCGTTCCCAGATATTTCGAGTGCCATCTTCCTCCTCATAAACCTCCACTGAGAGCTGAAACTTCAATTAATATGATTAGAAAGGCCCCTGTTATAGCGAAAAGAGTCAAAAGATGAAAAAAAAGATAAATAGCCCGATGGTATATGCCTAATGGCATACCAAGACGAATCAAACACGGTCATCATCGCTTAACGTTGACGATACATTCTGTGAAATAAGATGTTATGCGAACACTATATCGTATACAGGGTGATTCATTCGAAACTGAACATTTTGTTCGTGATTACACAGTCACATCTGAATAAAATGTAATGTAAAACATGCCTTGGTCGACTGCTTCGTCATAAAGAATCGTTCCGTTTATGTTTCATGCTCATCTCATTTTATACAGAGATAGTCTAAATAATAAGCGTTCAGACCCGAGTGAATCATCCGTCTTATTTTGCAACGTTTTATAAGATAATGTCCTTAGGTCTACCTACATTAGCAAGCTACTGTATACATACTATATTAAAATGTTTACGTAATTATTCGTGTCTTAATTTTTTGTATTATTAATTTATAATTATATAATATTTATTTTAAATCTGAGAACAACTAAACACGTTTTGCAAAATTTTCTGGAACTTTAAATTTTAAGATTTGACAGAATTTCTTTATGCCTGGCAACACAGGATGTGATCCAAATATTCATTTTAAATTGTTATAAAATTTATCTGAAACTTGCATAGATTTTACTACGACTCTTTTATAGTATTTTATCTTATCAAAAATGATTATGATATCACAGAAGAAAAGTTATAATACGTATTTTCATTTAAAATATAAGAAATATAAATTTTAGGAATAAATATATAAATATATCATAAGATACCTAAGTAAATATCTAGGTAATAACATGAAAAATTGTGCATTTGCATTGTTTACTTTCAAGATTTAAGCATTAAGGAGTCGTAAGGATCAAGATAAAATTGATAAGTGTATTTACAATTTCAATCAAAATTCCGAGAAAACAGAAAATTTAAAATATTACAGTTTATACAACGAAATTTTTCGTGTATAATTATAAAATTTACCGTGATTTTTAAGCCGGTAGATTTTAAAAAATTGAAAAAAATGAAAAAAGGTTAAGAAACTGAAGAAAAAAATAAAAATTTTGTAAGGTGATCTGAAAAAAGGTGTTTACCTTCAATACTCATATTTCTTAGCTTAAGAGAAAATCGTTAAAGAATCTTTCAAGTTGTACTTGCGACAGTACAGCTCTATTCGAAAAAGTGTTCACTTACAGAACGATTTCTGACGCTTTTAATGACGTAATGACAATTGAAACATTCATGTCATGTAATTTTCTCAAATTAGGCGGTTAATTGTTTCATAATTTCAAAATTATTTCGAAGTAATTGATTTTATAATAAGGCAAAAATCTTTCAAGTTCCGAATCCTTCTTTTCTTTCTGTTTTTTATCCAATTGGCTGAATGTATTTTACTAGCTTAAAATGAACTAGAAAGCCAGAACGTGATCCTGAACTACAATGTAGTCATTTAACATGAATGACTAGCAAAAAACGATGTGAAATCTACCAGTGTATGTATGTGAAATCGTTCATCAGTATATCTAGACTAGAGTTATACGAGTAACAACGTGGACACTAGCTTTTTGTGAGGATGTCACATGGTATAAAATTCTTTCAGCGAGACTTCATACCACATGACACACATATTGTGTGTCATGTGGTATGTGGTCATCGGTACTCACAATAAGTAAAATATCTGAAATGTGCACATGTTCCTGATATTTTTCCATCTTTATATGCCATAGTTTATATTGACACCCCATGTTATATTAATACGTGTAGTATCGATATAAACCACCAGCCTACCGGTCCAAGAATTCGGAATCAGCTTCGGAAGTCACAAAACCCAGGAAGTTTTTTCAGGCAATCAGTCCTAAATATGACAGTCTCTATCCCTCATCCCACTGTGAGCCTGCCAAATCCACACGATGAGTATGGATAAAGATCTAGAGCTTACAGGGCGGAGAGTTAAAAATGGAGAGAAAAAATACATGTTAATCTGTTATTTTCTTTTGTGAAACATGCTTATAGACTTTTAAATCTTTACAAATAATATGTTAATCACAGAAAAATAATGTATAAATTATAATTGTTCTCTACTCTTCTCAATGTATGGTGCGTCGTTCTATCAGAATAATGCGTACTATTCTATCACTTTTAAGTAATTTTACACTTTTCCCATTACGAAAAATGTAAGAATCACGTCAAATAACATCTGAAAATTTCGTTCTCATTAGCACTCCAACTGTAGTCATATTGATGTACTGATAAATATTATGTGTAGCACTTAAAACTCTTAAGGATGTTTAGAAACCATCTTAAATTCTTCATCTCATAAATACGGAGTGGCCCAAGTCAGTTAACAAAGTTATATTTCAAGATATTTACCACCGATTTGGACCAACTGCATATTGTTGTTCGTAAATTTACGAATAATCTCGATAAATCGAGTTTTGGGCCATACTGTAGATAGTTTGCGTATGAAAACTGATATGTAATAGAATTTTTATTTGAAAAGCAGCTCAAATTCGGATGTGTATATATATATATATATATATATATATATATATATATATATATATTAGCGAGGTTGAGGCCGAAGTTTTAAACGCGAAAACGTGTACGTCAGACGTTCAGCGCCGCTTTCCTGTACGCCTAGAAGTATGACAATGGTGTTTGAAAAGTCAGTGGAATCATGCTCGACATTCCAAACGCCATCGTTAAACTTCTAGGCTTACAGGAAAGCGGCGCTGAACGTCCGATGTACAGGTTTTCGCGTTTAAAACCTCGGCCTCAACCTCGCTATTATCCATTAAATTTGATACAACATCGTATTTTAAACTTATCTCAATAGAACTGAGATGCACTTTTAAATAAAACGCTTCCAATTATCAAAAATGTAAGAACGAATGATTCGTTCTTTATGGATATAAAAATACAAATAAATTATTTTGATATATATTATATTTGTATTCTTTGTGAAATCTTCTTTCCAATCCTATCCACTTAACTTACAATAGACCAATTTAAAGAATCAAATTTCTCTTTTCATGAAACATTTCCTATTAACTGAAGAAAATATTCCATTTATGTTATATTAAATCTTTTCAAATAAGTAAAACACGATCCTTTTTATTTTCAATTATAAATGTCTTAAAACCTTTTATTGTGCATATTCTTCGGTAAAAACTCACAACAATGCTGAATAAATCAAATATTTCGCAATACATAAAAGTTCTTTTAACATAAAAAGTTAAATGTGCTTATCAATCTTCTCTATGACCACTGGAAAAAACAAAAATTAAGCACCCCTCTATTAACACACTGAGTAAAAATAATTATTAAGAAATATTTCATCTTTTTTTTAACATCAGGTAATGAAATAAAGCAGCTAGCTACAAACTAAAGTATTCTTGCACAACAATAGATCTAGATTCTTGAATTTCTATGCAGCTCTCAGCTTACATTTATCACATCGTGTCGTTAATAAGAACGTATAAAAAAAAATGAAAGTTAAATATATGCCCACTACCAGCCAAGTGGATAAAACTACTGGACACAGGTAGCTGGTAGCAGATTCTCACCTCTCTTCACGTATCTAACATTTGAATTTTACTAATCGCAATGATACAATTGGTGGGCACAATAAAATTATTCTTGTATCTTATCGATACAAGAATAAGTAACTTTACTGATTAAAAATTTTTTTCGTAAGCAAAAAATTCATCATTCAAAATGTCAACATTAATTTCACTTTAGATTTCAAGATATAATTAATATAACTACATTGAAACATTGCCAAGTATTCGAAAACAGAAGATAAATTTTAAGCATTTGAGAAGAATTAAAGATCAGTTAAGTTTGCTTATTCAAATTATTCCATAACTTTTGTGAATGAACACAATTCACAAGTCGAATAGATATGATAATGTCCAGATTTATGTCTAAATTCAACAGCGAAATAATTGCTGATTCTACAATTCTGAAAATCATTTGATAATATTCACTATTGTACAACTAATTCTCCCTTTTTCCATGGACTAATTATCATATTTCGATAAAATTAATTATAGAAATATCTCTAACCATTGTTTACGGAATGCTTTCATATGTAATTCAGCTACGAACCAGTATAATATATATATTATCTATTATTAACTATATTTTTCGAATAAATATTGTTATGAAATTTATCAAATTGACAGTTTACTTAACTGTCAATTTGATAAATTTCATAACAGTACTTATTAGTAATATAACAGTAAATGAAAATCCAACAGAATAGTGATTTAAACAATGAAAACACTACTTTTAGACTAATCTAACGTAAATTACATTTATTTTAAATATAGGAAACTTAGTCTAGTAAAGTTTTATCAACGTGTCGTTTATATAAATGCATTATTTCGCTTATGGCTCACGAATGTAATCTGCTCCTATATTACATCCTACGCAACTATGCGTATAAAATTGTTTCTATATACACCGTATAGGGAATTAAGTCGATATCAATTACTCGAATTTATTGGTCAGTGTGTTGTTTATTGTAAAGAAATGGGCCCATTAGAAATAGCGTCGCAGATCTAATAGGAGCAAATGACTCATTTTCGAAAGGTGAAATGGGTCACAAAATTGATTCCGGTCCTCTAAAGTAGAAAGACACGAGATTCCACTCTTTCGGATCCGAGATGAGACGTTTAAGTAACTAATCGGTTGCCGATAGATTCGAAAATTATATTCTTACAGACAAACAAACGGACGATGCAATTTTCCACAAAACAACGTATTCTGCAATTATGATTTGTGTAATTTAATGAAACATAGTTTAATTTTTATTAATTTTTTTCTTTATTTAGTTTAATTAAACATTAAACTAAATAAAACGAAAATTAAATATAAAGTTTAATTCAACACATTTTTTAAGATATTTTCTTGACAATTCGTTTTTATTTTGTTTGCTTAACGATATTTATATTCCTTTAAATTTATATTAATACAAATTATTATTTGAATGCATTATTTTTTTATTTCAGTACAAAATAAATATATAATGCAGAATATAATAAATAAAAAATATTATTCAAGTAAAAATCTGTACGAAACAATACGGAAAATCTGAATAATGTAATTTCATGTAAATTCAACGTTTTCCAATAATTCTGGTTTGTATTTACTCAAATCCAATCAATTAAATACGATTTCTCCCATAGATAAATTGTATCTCAGCCATACATGAGCGATCTGTCAAGGTGGATGCTTTCCGAAAGTGTTTTCCTGTAGGAAACTGAACCCTATTTACATGCTATACACGTGAAAAAGCCCGTAAAACAACACATGCTTAGCAAGTTGGTCAGGCGCGAACCTACGGCTAAGTATAAAAGTTCAGTGATTTTAGCCACGCGGCCACTAATGAGCTCGATTTGGGTCAGTCTTAGATGGGGACCCTATTTCATTCCGATACCTATCAAATATATAATAAAAACACAGAATTCACCAAATATAAAAAAAAATTATATATATCATTATTTTTTTACATGAAAGACAAACTTTTGAAGTCTCTTCTGAGTCAAAATATCCTGTCAATCCCTCTCCATCTGAGTTTGCCCATAGAGAATTATTAATAAAATAATTTTATCAATTCAATTTTGTATTAATCGGCTTTTCAAATGTATGTAAATTTATTTTCTGAGTTAATTTTGAGTTTTTAAAACATTTTTATTGCAGATTTATGCAGTAGTCGAGTTAAATTCTAAACTGAATAACGATATTATAAACTGCCTGATTAATATTAACAAATACTTTTGGAAATTAAATATCACCCGTTTGTATCATATTAAATTATATTGAAAACGTTATATATTGCTCATATAATTACGTAGTTAATTAGATCGTTGGGATTTATAGTTGAAATATTAAATATCAGCATTAAATTATTAATTAATCCATGAGAAAGAATGTCAATTAATCATACTCAAGATAGTAATGTAAACTCACTGTTGATAGTAATGTACAATTTTAATATCATTTTTAGTAGAATGATACAAGATATTCATATAAAATTTTATCTACACTCTTTTTAGAACTGTGATATACTCCACTGTAATCAGTTTGATAAACAGTTGTTTGCTCTTTCATCTGTGGGCTTTTTATTCGTGCTCATCGTGAGTACAACCAGATCAAAAATTACAGGCGGCAAGGAGGTGAGAGAGAGGGCCTTGACGTATCATACCCGAAAAATTCCTGGGGAGATGCTCGCCCGGATTCGATCTAGCGTCCCTCCTTAACCGCCCTGGTCATCTGGCCATTACCTTCATCCCTGTAAAATCCTATATATCATATAACTATAATTTAACAAATCTAACATCGTTGATTCATATTTTATTTTAAAATCTAAATTTATAAGTTTTTACATACCTATATATGATACTTTACACAATAAGTTTATACGTAGTACAATAACTATTGATTCAATCACCTAAAAATTTGCACAATAATAATTAATTTTATTAATGATTATTGTGCAAAATTTCAAGGTGATTGAATTGATACAAAATCCAAACAAATATAATTTCTAGAAAATTATTATTGTTTTCTTTTAAAATTGATCTCTATTTAAGTGTTAGACAAGTGGCCAGTTGTTGTTCAGGCGTGAACCCGCGACAATCTACAAGTGTTCAGTGGTATCTTCCACTTGGCCACTGGTAAGCGATAGAGATTTTTGAGTTGCTTTATAGAATAATTTAACCATTATTAAATTACCTTTTTTAAATTACTAAAAGTAACAATTTCTACATTATAACACAACATATAATTATTGCTGTTTTAATTACATCATAAAAAATTACCGTCCAGTTTTTGGAAAGCTACTTAAGTTTCATGTGTAATATTAGAAGATAAATAATTTTCAAATAAACTTACATATTATTAAAAGTAATTGGACACTTTCCAACACACTAACGTAATGTCCTAAATACAGGCCTACTGTTAATTCCGTTGCAAATATTAAACTAAACATTTATGTAATAGATTTAACGAATAATTTAGTTTCAATGTAACAATCAAACTATTTACAAAAACAGACTAGTCAGTTTCTAATTTTGTTGCTAACAGATATTCTTATTTATTTAGTGTTAAATTTTATGTATAAGTTCGTTAATTCGCACTTACACGAATGAATTAGATTATATTTATAGGATAAACAATGCAAAACACAGGCGATCTGTCAAGCGAGGTGCCTCCTGGAGGACTAACCATGTAAAGTTTTCAACGGACTGAGCACATTAAGTTTTACGGTTTTCTTCACGTGTCCAACATCTACATAGCAACCTGTTTTCTACAGAAAATATTCGCAGAAAGCAGACCCCTTGGCAGATCGCCCAAAAGTTGCTTTGCCTTATCCCATCAATCCAATCAAATCCAGTCTAACCCAATTTTTCCAGTAATAGAATGAAAAGTAATAGCAAATATCAGCATTATTTCAGTTCAATACATCGATCAAATAGCTGTATCGTAAAATTTTATTCTACAGCTATGGAAAGAGATGAATTCGAATCCGATCCAGATCCTTTTAATTTATGAATAGTTCAGCATATTGTTATCTACCTGTCTCCTACGCTAATCGGCTCCCATTTTAAATCTGGTTCTCTTTGAATCTTCTAACTTAATATATTGTGTGCCACGAGCAAAGAACAATAATCAATTTATTGCTTGATGTAATTTTTTATCATTTTCAAAGTTCGTATTTTATGTTGAAATGATGAGAAATATGTAATTTTTAACTATACGAAAGCATTTTTCATAAGGATTTCAATATTTCGCTATCGCTATTACCATATCTAAACATAAATTTACGGAATAATTTACTGAAATAATGTAGAAAGAATGTCCGCTTTGCTTATATCAGGTTTGAATATGTTGTACAGTATTTTCATTCATTAGTATGGTAAACAATAGGGATAGAGCAACGTAAACGTGCTTACTCTGCAGTTATAATTGCAATCATAATTTTTGATCTCAATACATTTGTAATACATTTGATATATTCTGTAGTCAACTTTTATCTTTTTTATGATTTGCAAATAATTTTCACATGCTTGGTTTTGTTTGATGAGATACGGCAACGCAACACATGGGCAATCTGCCAAGGGAAGTGCCTCACGGAAGCACTTTCTATGGGAAACTGGTACCTATTTCGGTGTTAAATACGAGAAGAAAGCTTGGAAAACTCCACGTGGACAGCCTGTCAAGTCGGGTATGAATCCTCGATCAACTGCTAGTGTCCAATGATTTTATCCATTAGGCCACTGATGGGCACGTAACAGAAGCGCATACATTCATTAATAATTTTTCGCATTATTAGCTTTTAAGTAACGCTACGTCACTCGCTAAATCTTAATTAATATATATGTGAACTATAAACATTTTGATCATCATATATTATCAATAAATATAGATGTTAACCTTTAATATAAATCTACATACGCTAATCCAATTGAATACTCTATCACTTAAAACCGAAACTAATTTAATTTATTAAAATAAACTGGAAAAATGTATTATTGTATGTTCAAAATTTAAACGAATGTAATTTAAACTATAAAGAAAAATATCTGCCAAGGTTTAATTCTATACATTTAATAGAAATTATACCTTTATTAACATAAAGATATTAATTTACATTAAAACATAAATAATTGAAAGTTAATAGACTTTATATTAAATATGGTGTTAATTATTGCACATCCTTGTAGAATAATGAAATGTGAGATAAACGACTCTTCAATTTATCTACCTTCATTATTAAACAGAATTATAACTTCTAAAACTTAATTATTGACTAGTTTTACCTCCTTTGCTGTTAAAAATTGAGTAAAGAATATGAAAGAAGTAATTAAAATGACAATTTAGTTAGCGTAACATTTAAAAATCTTTAATATATAAACACAATTATAAAGAGAAATCCATATTTCAATTTCTCTACAGAAAATTTCGCGTATATTTATAACGAAACTGCGCACAGACAAACGAACGAACGGGTCTAATAAGTACATAATCAAATAGTTACGTAGTACTAGTGTTTAATAACTGTTTTAAGTAGACTTAAAATAAAGTTCTGTATATAAAAACAGTTAGAAATAATGGTAAATCAATAAATGACTAAACAGTTTTAATTATAATAATTATACCAGAAAATTGCAGTAAATTAGCTTTAAATCTGATTTCCTCCAAACTCATAATAATTAAAGAAGAGTAATTAATTATGAATTTAAAGGGCCAAATGAATATTTCATTCTTAGGTGGATAATATTTAATGATAAACAAACCGTTACATTTTATGTTTATTATCAGAGATTAATTTTCCACGTTGCTACAATTACTTTTTTTTTTAAATTGATGTTTGAATATTTTTAAGATATTTGATGCTATTCTAAACATTTTTCAATAAAAATTTCTTTATGCCGACTAACAACATTGACAGTTTGTGAATATTTGTAAACAATTTCCTGTAACGGGGTAAAGCACCGTTTATACTTTCAGCTTGACTAAATAAATCAACTTAATATTCTAAACCCCAAAAAATAAATCTGTGAATATTTAGAATATTCATAAATGTTTATAAACCTTAAAAAATTTATTTTAAAATATTTGGATATATTTTTAAAAGAAATTTTGTAAATATTTTCAATATTTTGCAATAAATCGTGCCAAAATTTTTAAAGTTTTAATCAATAAATGGTAAAAAATATGTAAAATAATCGTTACTTTTTTTATTTTACTTATATAAATAATTATAAACTTTTAAAATCATAAGATTAAAAACTAAATTAAAAGAAATTACTTTTGAATAAAGAATACTTTGAACATTTCTTGTATTTTGATAATAAATTTTCTAATTATATCACACAAAAATCAATTTCTTAGTGATTTTATAAGCAATTCTAGAGATCACATTCAGATTCTTTCCTCATTAAAAAAAAAAAAAAATGTTAGGTATTATCGATTCAATCTACATTTTTATGGACAAGAATGAGATCTACGATGTATCAGTGTAAAAATTCGAGTTTAAATTTTATGTCAATCAGAATTAAATGTACAAATTTATGCGTAAAACTCGAAAAAGACACGTCTATATACTTGATACCACCCATCAGTAGCAGAGTGAAGAACACCACTCAACACTAGTTCGTGCACACTCAACACTAGCTCGCGGGTTCGTGCCTGATCAACGGGTTGGCCACATGGAATTTCCGAGTTTCCTTCAAGTGTCTAACACCTAAACAGGGGCAAGTTTTTCGAAGAAAGTTCTTCCGGGAGACAAACTGCCTTATCCCATCAATCCATTCGTAAAGTAAATGTCCAAAAGTCAATGTATAGATTAAAGCTTGTTCAATTATTATTAATTAAATTTTAATTAATTTTTCTTCACTTTTATCCAATTTTATAAAAGAAAATAAAAAACGTTTTTCTAAACTCAGTTTACGAATCATATTCTCAAGTGTACAGTACAGTACAGGTCTGGACACACACACAACACAAAACACGGTTAATCGACTGTTACGCCCTCCTATATATTTTATAATAATCAAAATTCTAAGGACATTGATAAATTTGTAATTATTTTCCATACATTTGGAAAAGATCAATTATTTGTTTTAATTAAAGATTAAGTATTTCATTAATATCTTTGACCCTTCCTTAATACTATTGCATAATTTACAAATATTTACATAGTAATTCTTTTATCAGAGGTACTGTGATCATTGAATTAGTCCCCAAGGAAATAAAAACACTTTGGATAAATTTGATCCAACCTTTTAACAAAATTAAATTGAAGCATTTGTCATTATTCTTCTCTGAATAATACTACAGTTTATAGTCGTTGTTTGGAATATAATCATCGTTATATATATTTTAAGAATACTAAATTATTATCATATTAACAATCTCGGCCAAAAATTATTTTAATTACTACAAATTATTAAAATTTTATAAGTTTTTCTATTAAAAAGGTGGCTTGAAAAGTTTCGGAGGTTAATCGCTGGCTTGAATTTTTTTAAAATATAAAAAGTATATTATATGAATCAATATAATTCTCCATTAAATAAATAAAAAATTATTCTTCAGTAGCAAAAATATATTTCAAAACATTTACATGTATCATCCCTAGATTGGTTTGATAGAATAAAGTAACGCAACAGATGATCTGCTTAGGAAAATGCCTCCAGGAGAACTCTCTATGGAAAACTGGGCCCTATTTAGGTATTAGACATGTGCAGAAAACCCGTAGAACTTCGTGTGGTCAGTCTGTTGGTGAGCGCAAACCCTCGACCAACGGGAGTGAACCCACGACAGGTGTCTAGGGATTTTACCTCTCCGCCACATTTATCAGCCCTAACTACATCTATACACAGTTATTTATCTATATATACATTATATAAATTTATATACTTTTTATTAAAATTTAAGTGGATCTGATGATCTCGACAGCATCTACGTAGCAGATAATCGAAAAAGTAAACATAATTATTCAAACTAAACAGATTTAAACTATGGAAGTGAAGAGAAATTATATTTGAAAATTAAATCTGTACATTAACTCATGAGAAAGTTTATTTTTCTAACATTTACTTAAATAGCAAATTTTGTAATTAGTTATAAATTGAAAACTTTCTATTTAATGTTTCTATTTAATTTACTATTAATTCAACTTTCACAAAAATTTATCGTGTTAAATAAATTCTTGTGAAAGTTATTGCTTTAGTCACGTTCAATATATTGTTTCTATTAAAAAGTCTATATCGACATATTGTGGACATAATCTGATTAATTTAAAGTTGATATCTTTAAATGTGTGAAAGTCTGTAACCAATATACAATCCTACAATATATTCAAGATAGAGATAAATCGTTTAACGAATAACTGCTATTATTTTATAACAATTTACATTGATTTTTAAGGCAATTAATAAGGAAAAGAAAGTACAGACAAACCGCTAAACAACGACTAACTGATAAGAACAAAAACAAAATGGCCGTTGCTTGAAGGTTAATTTGCATGCATTTCTGTTCAAAAAAACAGTACTGAAAAAATTGCGGGATGGTCATTATTAGATGATTATTATTGGAGGTTTACGATCGCCATCCAGCTGCCCCCATTGTGGACCTGCCCGAATTCGCGATGAGTATCAAAAAAGGCCCATTTAATGCGCAAAGGGAGGAAAGAGCCAAAAATAAAAAAAATCCAAAAAACCTTGTATTGCGACTACATCAGAGTTGAAGAAAGAAAAATATTTTTAGAAATACAACCCATCTTCGACTAACAAACCCCGATGTATTGGATTTCGGATGTATCAGATCGGACCGGAATAAAAATTTTGAAATCACAACTATAAGGCATGATGCATATTTTAGGAATTCAAGCAACTCTACGGTATTTTTTTCCGGGGGAGGAATATGTTGTCGTTTATTATTTTAATTTAGGCATTTATCTGTATTTTACTGTTACTTTAGGGTCACGTAAATAAGTAAACATCTCGATACATTCATTATACATTATATATAATTATTTTTACCATCAACACTATTTACATCAGGTATTTATTTTCTGTTACTTTGCAGCTACATTGGAACAGCATATTATTATTATCAGGTTCCTCGATGTAACAAAAATTCACTAATAATGAGCCACACCTCCTTCATACAGTCCATTATATCGAAAATTGACTGTACTTATAAATCACCTATACTAAGTATTTTATTCAAAATTTATATTTTATGTCTAAAAATAATGTATTTTATGTATATTTTTAATATTTTTGAACATATATCAGTTAATGCCCTAAAAATCCATGTAAATACGTTGATGGTTACTCTGACTCTAAAACCACATTTTGATCCCACATTCTAAGTTTATACTATATATTTTTCCTTACTTTTCTATCGAAATGCTTTTTTCCACGCAAACAATGTCTGAATTCAGTTCACGTATCACAATTCCTTTACTCAGCATTTTTATTTTCTTCAAATATTCTCTCACTTGTTCCAACCAAATCTCACTCGAAAATCCTGTTCAATGCTTATCTATCACTTCCGTTTAACAAATGTCTTCTGCTTATCCATTTCGTACATCAAAAGTGATTTTTTTTAATGTGTTAAACGGACATTTTCTATCTTTTTAATTTATCACTATTTCTTTTACTGTTTCCTTCTATTATATATATGCGTACAAATATATAGTTCATTCTCTTATAGGGCTACGGTACATAATTATTACAATTTTGATAATTTCGGAGAATTAATGTACATTTGTATATCTATATTTCTTTAATATTCAATATAATTCGTATACATATGGTTTGAAACTTGGGTTAACTGTGTCAGTTTTTGTGTGTTTTCAATATGAATCATAAACTGTGTGTAAAATTAGTGTAAGCATGTAAATATTAATTGAAAGAAACGTTAGTTTTTCTTTTAGGCCAGCCATAATTTAATAAATGCTTTTTTATTTTATTTGCCATTTTAATAGGAGTAGCAAGAAGTCTATATAAAATGTTAAATGGGGTACCGCGTCTCATGGCCGGATATATTCATATGCTGGAGGCAAAGGAGGCCTACGTTCTCTCCTCAATGGGCCTCATCTCACCTCTCGTTACTATTATATTTGTTTTATGTCGATAATATGTCGTACTTGTAAAATAAATGAAAAGAAATTGAGCTTAGACTCCCAAGAGTCTTTAAAATGGGACTAGTTACATCGCAAAATGTATGAAATAATTATTATAATAAACTTTTACATAGAACATTAAAAAAACTAAATAGAAATCTATAGAAAGGAAGCAGAATAATAATAATAATAATAATAATATTTTTTATACTAATAAAAATTTACATTTCACCTCATTCAATTGTTGGCTGGTAAACTAATTCTGATTTTCTTTCCACCCTATTTACTACAATGAAAACAATATGCATTGCTAAGATGTATATGAAACATTCTTTTAAAATTTATATTCTGAATTCACACTTTATTCTTTATATATTCTGACATTTTTCAACCTTACATCCATATACAAACAGAGCCTTGAAAAACCAAAAACATTCCATCCATACTAAAATTCATACAATAACAGATATGCAGTTCGTAAACGTATACTCAAGAATTTGCTTTCTCAATCAGATTTCCTTCTGCGTATTTCTGATTCGTGTAGGGAAAAAATGTCTGATCAAATATAATTTTTCAAGAACTTCCTGAAGGAAATGTAATTTTGTTTGATGTATATATTTTATTCTGTAGATGAGAGCAGTGAAATAATTGGCTACTCAAAATTTGTGAATTTTATATCGTACAGAGATCGTTTTCTGAAGAAAAACAAATAATAAAAAATAAAAATAAAAATTCGATTTTTTTATTTGTGATTTATTTAAATTTATTAAATTACTATTAACTTTTTTATTAAAAATTAATTATTCAGTACGCTAATAAATTAGTGTTATAAATATAATCGAATTTTCATTACGATCAAAGCTTCATGTATATTCATGTAAAACTTCATGTAGAGTTTCGTGTATATTCGATGATACAAATGAAAACTATCCTTGTAAGAATAAGAATTTTTCAGTCAGTCAATAATCACTTCGACTTTAATATTTATTGATAAATTTAATTAAGAGTTAACGACTAATTGGTGACATCTTTTTACTCCGCCTTGTCAATCAGGCCCACAATGGGGTGGTCTGACATATCCGGGATAGACCACGCTCCAAAAACTTCCCGAGGTTTTTCGATTACAGGGATTCGATTCTGGATTCCCAGAGCGGTAGGCTGACTCTTTTACCGCCTCGTCTGACTGACAATCGACAACACTGCAGACAATTAAATGATTAACAGAAAATGTCTTTATGTCTGAAAACAGTTTAAATTATTACAAGTTCTTGCTCACATAGGGAGGGGAAAACCTATATATTAAATAGTAATTCCAGATATTTATATACCATAAAATTTTATCCACCCGAATAACGTGTGTCTGCTTGGCAAGTCACCAAGAATTTTCCTTCTTTTTTCCTTGCAAATGGAAAATTTTGGTAAAGTTTCAAATAGAATATAACAGAAGTTTGGATTTCAAATTCATCTAAATGTAAAATTATATATATTTTTCATATATATTTTCATTGCATATACTTTATATTCTTATTTATTTTCCTGACGTTTTGATACATTAAATAAATTTTTTGTCACGAACAAGCAAATATCTCCCGATTGAAAATAGAGTAATTCCTCGAGTATTATTAAAATCTATGCTTGAAGTAGAACTGTAAGAGATTAATAAAAATGTAATATCTGAACTTAGAGTATAGGGTTTCAAGTAGCGGGATTTATTCCAGTTAAATCTAAATGATTGTTCCCTGTAGCGTAACTAGACCCAATATTTAGGAGGCCCAAATTAGAACGTGTAACCTACATTCACCCTAGTATCACTGTAGATGTAGTCAATGGTGCTGTAAACTCTTTAAGATAATGCATATAGTGGATATAAGCACATATAAGTGTCTTTCTTCTTGATTTATTCATTTACAAAAACAAAGAGTCCCGGGCTCCTTTCTGGTTATGCTACTGTTACAGAGAACTGTAAATTAATTTATAATGAGTTTTCATTTCAATCAGTTTAAAATGGGAAGCGTGAGACAGTCGTAATCGCGTAACAGCCATTTTGAGATAAATGTTCAAGAAAAAGCCTCCAAATTCCCATTTTGGCCAGAAATAGCCAGTACAGATGACCATTTTTTGGTCATAATAAATAACGAAATGCAAAAACTAAACGTTTAGTTTTTCTTTATTATAATTCTTAACCTAAGCAGAATAAAAGTAAAGTCAAAATTAGTGATTTAAACCTAATTCATTATCTGTAGATTGTACATTGTTAAAAAGATATTTAAAAAACTCAGTGTCAAATATTACTGTATACATAATAATATTTTTTAAAAAGCAGTTTACTAAACATAAAATTCACAAACAAATTATACTAATTTTAGTAATATGCAGGGTGACCAAGACTCAGTTAACCACGTTTTTTACAGCAGTGTTTTCAAGAAAATCTAAGTTGTAACGAGTAATTATTTATTGTGACATCGTCATAATGCCGGGCTACAATTTTTAATCATATTTTTAATTTATTTAATTTAAAATATATCCTCTCCACCTCAAATTAGAAATGGCTTGCCCCTACTTTTCCTTTAACAATAGAGTCGTACATCTATCTAAAAACTTTCAGGGAAAACATTTTGAATTGAAATAACATGACTTCCGGTCTGCACTGGAAGTTCCTGTATAGTTAATCGGGACTTTCTGCCCCTAAGGTTTCTACATCTGGTCTCTTCTTTCATCTATCTAACTCCGTTCTCGAGATTAAAGAAAGTAAGACAATGGGAATTTATAGGTCTACAGTTTTTTTTCAAATTTCAGCCCAATTTGTGTGTTAAACAAGCAGGATCTCATTTAAATAAGATAGCATTAATTTTTGCATTGGTTAACTTTTGGACTACCCTGTTTGTTTACAAATATGCTATGACGAATAACAACTCTAGACAACAAATCTGTAGATACATTTTTATAAAATTTTCTGATCAGAATATCTTAAATTTTACTTTGTTTTATAACATACATAAATACTATTTTGTGACTGTTCTTAATTAGTAAATAAAGCAAAAAGCTTTACACTTCTCTAGCATTTATTTAATATTAAAAACACGATTTAACTTAAAGTACATAAAGTAATTCTAGGACAAATCGAGTCATTCGTTTACTCGGCATCAAAATTCGTTAATCCTGAAATATGTTAAATGAACTATTAAATTAGGCTTTCAGCCTAAAGGGGAAAATAACTTTCGAAATGTCAAGAACTCGAAACTTAATTTGTCTCTTTATTAATATTAATAAAAGGTGCAAATTAATATCAAAATGTGTTTAATTTTTTTCTTAGTTTGTTAATTTAGAATTTTAAATTATCATTAGAAAATTAAATATTTAAAAAGACACATAATCACATTAAGGAGACTATGTAAATAGAAACAACCATTTTTACGTTAATTGCATATAATTTCTTCATTTATGCAAAGAAACAATGAAAGAATTAACAAAAGTTTATAAAATCCTGACAAATATTTCTTCTTTTTTCAACTGAAATTAAGCGATTTCATGAAGGACTTGAGAAAATTGGATTGGATTGATGGAATACGACAAAGCAACACATGGGCGATCTGCCAAAAGGGAAATGCCTCCCTAGAGGACTTTCTATGGGAAACTGATTCCTATCTAGTTTTAGACACATGAAGAAACCCGGAAAACACGTGAACAGCCCCTTGGTGAGGCGCGAACCCGCGACCAACTACTAGGAAGAGCTGAGAGAGATGAGACGAGACTTGTGCTAATCATAAATGGAGGGCCCTAATCTTCTCACACCTTAAAATGACATTAATAAACTCAGTAAAAATAGACTTTTCACCATTTATATCACTTTAAAACCATTATTTGTACGTAAAAAAATAATAATAAATTTTGTACTCCTTCTAAGTCTTGGCCCCTCTCTTAGAATCTAAGTTCTAATTGCATGAGAACTATATCAGTGTAACTCATCTAAGGTATGCACATTTATACATTATTAATACGAATTAAAGCATTTTTGTATTTATTATTTATTTAAATTTATTAAAATGAAAACTAAAAATTATTTCGAAACAGCATGCATTATCTTAAAATAACAGATCCATATATATATATAAAAGATATGAAACTTATCTATTGGGATATGACCCTTATTTATTATTTACTGAGTTATTTATTAAAGTTTTCATGCGTTTAATGCACGATTAGTACTTATTATACTCAAGATAAAAATTATAATGTACTATATGGGACCAAATACGTGTGTCCCAACAGCTCAGTTGGTTAATGCAGGTAGCATGTTCAGGAAAAAAGAAAAAGTGTGACTGTATCTCGCTTGAGGACAAACACTCTTCTTCTTGATTTATTTACTCAAAGAGGTGGTGGGTTCTATATTCTATGAGTTTTTTTAAGGTTTGCTTATCATTTCAAGTAATAAACTAACAAATAAGATATTTTCTTTGGATGAAAATTTAATTTTCTTTTATGAAAATAAATAACCGAACTCTCAAGTAGGAAACTGTATAATTTAGGAACTTCTATTTATAGTATTTTAATGTTTACCTTAACTTAATTTTTGTTTCTTAAATAAAATATTGGCCTATAGGTCAAGATTTCTCGAACACGTTATCATGTGATAAATTTATCAATTATCAAATAAATATATATAAAAAAGAAGAAACGATAATGTTTAATTATTTCTGCTACATATTAAAAAACGTTAATTTTTATTTATAAATTAAATGTTTTTAGTTCTTATTAAAGTAAATATTTCGTTAAATTGCCATTTGTTAGATCTGGACCAAACTGTAATTAGTAATGGCCGTAGGCTCACTCAAGCAAAAAATTCCTATTAAAAATAACGACAAGTACTCTTACCTACAGCAGGATTCCAGCTCGTACCCGGCAGGCAAGAAATATTATAAGAAACTCTATAAGAAAAGGCAGGTTGGCAGGATTTGTTAAGAAATTGTTTCAGGTCTGTCGAGAATCGGTCATTGATCTCTGATTTCAACTGTTGATATGAGTATTTTCATATTGTATCATTCACTCACTAATAACTTTACACTCGAAATATTCATAATTTTATTAAATTATTAAAATAGACGACTTTATTCTCTTTATAAATATCCCTTACCTTATTCATTTATCTATTTTAATAAAATATTCTGAAATATTTATTCCCACTCTTCTACTATCAATTTGGCTTATTGTAATATTTTTCGTGGATATTTCATCAATATATAAAAATTCTTTCAGTTTTAAACATTTAATCCTTTATTTAAAAAATAATTTAATATTGCTTAATTTATTGACTACCCTCCAGTATTTCAATTGCCCACCAGTGGCCAAGTAGAGAGGTCACTGAACACTTGTAATTGATCGTGGGTTCGTGCCTCACCAACGGGCTGGTCCCATGAAATTTTTCGGATTTTCTCCGCGTATCTAACACGAAATACAAGTCAGTTTTGCATAGAAAGTCCTCCAGGAAAGACATCACCTTGTCTTATCGCCTTAGTATTGCATTGCCAAATCTCATCAAAGCAACCAACCAAATACATATTTCATTAAACAAATACCGCTTAGAAATAGCCGCAAAAAGTGCTTATCACTACTATAATTTCATAAAAATTTCAGTCTGGTACTTTTCTTTCAGCTAAATATTTTATACGTAATCGTCACTCAAAACTTTAAAATAATAATAAACGACGTTTTAGCCCACGACTATAAATTATATAGAGTTAGATAACCTAATAAATAGGATTTAACAATTTGGAGGGCTTATCACACCAAGGCTGACAGAAAGAAGGACCAGATCTTTTACAAAAAAGTTAGTCTTTAATAATCACATTTCAAATTTAGGTAAGGATGCATTTCGGGTACAAGGACCCCTCATCAGCTTACAAACACATGGCACCAACATAATAATTATAACACTAATAGTTAACCAATACAAAGGAATATCTAATATACAGTGCACTGTATTTACAATTTTTAATGTAACCCATATACTAAAGAACTAAAACTATCGATCTTAAAATTTTTCAATACAATGACAATGTGATATATTATTTGGGACCAGTAAATGTCTTATTTTCTCCCACATTTTCCAAATTCTGGTAGACGGTTTACCTCTCCTGTGGACAAGACAACAATCATTTTTATTTTTTGTTTACCTTGAAGCAAAGTCAACAAATATAAATAAATATATCTTTTAATTTTTAATATTATTACTAGTTCGTTGAAAAGAAAAATTAGATTCATCCATTTGCAAAATATTTTACGTAAATTTAAATGTTTGTAATTATAAAATAAGTGATTTGTTGAGTTAAACTTCTCATTTAAACCGAATCTCTTAACAACAAGAACTAAATATCTGACAAACCTGAAAAGCAAGTACAGTACAATACTTCTTTTATATGTAGGCTTTATACAGTAAAATCTGTATAAAATGGAGCTTCTATAAAACGAAAAATAAATTACGGATCGAAAATATTATTATAAGTCGAAAACCCGGATAACGCGGAAACTGTAAACGTTTTGGTAGCAATTACCTTATATCACCTGTATAAAGCGGACATCTAGAATAAGCAGCAACACTTTAAACCATTAAGACATATTAAGATAAATTGGGATTTATTTGAGATTGATGACGTTAATTATTTACGTTTTTAAATATTAAATTAATATTATATAAGTTTAAAAATACTTTAAATTTGAAAATATCTGCAATATTCTTAATTTATTTTTATTTTTGTATATAAAAAAGTTATTAAATGCGTGATATCCAAAATCTTAATCAAGTTTTAAAGCATCTCCTCAACGTTGTCTCTCTTAATTCAAAATATTAAATACAAAAATGAAGCTAAAAATCGATTTTCAAATGGATTACATCAATCATGTGAAATATTTCTAACAGCTATCTTGTCTCTTTAGACTAATAAACTAAATGAAATTGAATAAATAATTAGCCTCATTAGACGTTCTTACGAGACATCATAAAATCAGGAAGTGAATTATATCAACATCTGTATTTGTATCTCAAATATGCATTTTGGAAGACCGAAGATCGAATCCAGGTACGTGAGCAACCCCAGAAATTTTTAATTAGCGGATATGTCGGGCCTCATCCCTCACCAGCCCTTCCACGTGCATCATAGATTCGGCCAGCCTCTTGTGGGACTAGCGAACGTATGATTCACGTGGGAAAATCGTCTTCTCAGCTCACCTGTAGCCGAATGAATACTGGTCGTGGATCCACGACCAGTATTCATTCGGCTACAGGTAAAATCACTGAACACTAGTCGTGGATTCACGCGTTACCAACAGGCTGGTCACGTGGAGTTTTTTAAGTTTTCCTCAATTTTTTAGACACACGAAGACACATGAAAACACCTATTTAGGTGCCAGTTTCCGATAGAAAAGCTTCCAGGGAGGCATATCTCTTTAACACATCGCCAAGGCCTTATTCCATCAATCCAGAAAAGGCCCTCTTAGCGCTGACAGATCTGAATGAATAAAAAACGAAAAAGAATTCCTTTTCATTCTACGAACAAATAACATCACATTGTATCAATACTTTTTCATTTGTACATAACTCTTCTTCAGCCTATAAAGTTTCGTATTAGCAAGTTGCAAAGTATCATAGTAGCAATATTTATTAATTATAAAAAAAGGATTTATTGCACAAATTTCTTTCAAGAATAATCACTAAGTAGACTATTAAAAAAAAATTGTTAAATTTCATTTATCTTTAAACTGTCTTCGTTTATCATTTCTGCAAACTGATATAAATGTTCATGTCTAACTTAAATTCCAGTCCTTTCGAATTTATCTAACGAAACGTTATTTCAATATTTATAATTAAGGTTACTTTATTGCTAGATTGCGTACAGTCATCAGATTTTACATTCTACCTGCTCGGTCTTATCTTGGCTGTATATTTAAAATACTTCATTCTAATGGCCGACCAAATAGAATTTAGAAACTTTGCAGGATATGTAAACTAGCAATAAAGTCATTTAATCTAATTATGAATACTGTATTAGAACAGTATTCATAATAAGTACAATACATAAATGTGAAGAGACAGAAGTATAAAGAAGATGCAAAATTTATATTAGCTTTTAGTAACAAAAATACTGTATATGATAAGTTCTTTATTTTTGATATTTTTGAAGTTCAGTTACGACGCGTAACGTCATGATACGTCGATTGAAGAAATGAAAAGTTCCATTTTGATTTGTATTTGTGGCAAACAGAATTTCTCATTTGGATTCTGTTTTACACGAAGATTATTTTTGATGGCATAATACTAATTTTTCACTTTTCACCCTATGTGCACTAAGAAGAAACTTTCCAAGAAACTTGTCACGGGTTCGACCAGACCCACAATGATGGTGGAATCCATGTATCATTGGATTAATGGTATAAGAAACGCCACACACTGGGCGAAGGGCTCTCTGTGGAAAACTGGTCCCTATTTAGAATTTAGAACACGTGAAGAATACTCGGAAAACTTACATGCGACTGCCGGGTGATGAGGTACGGGGGCTCGATATATCCAGCCAATTCATCCCTGAAGAATTCCTTGGGAGGTGCACCCCGAATTTCATCCTAGATCCTCCACAGCAGTAGCTTAACGTCTTAACCGACTCGGCCATCCGTCTTTCTAAACCCCTCATGTTAAGCATGCATTGTGCATTTTAACGTATTTATAGATAAATACCTTATTATTTT
Organism: Centruroides vittatus; assembly: GCF_030686945.1. NCBI lineage: Eukaryota > Metazoa > Arthropoda > Arachnida > Scorpiones > Buthidae > Centruroides > Centruroides vittatus. The sequence continues at coordinate 1,031,594 of NW_027122565.1, forward strand.
TTCTAATTTTAATTTATATTAATTTTCTAAACTAAATATATCGATTACTGTTGTGTTCATTACTGAGCGAAATTAATTAACTTTTTGCTAAAGAAACGATTCATTTTGTTTCTACGTAAAACTTAAATTGTAAATATTAAATAGTTTGCTAAGACTTAAATATACATATTAATATTTGAAATTATTTCCATATTCATACTTTACTCGAAAATCCTGCAATTTTAGAATAAATTTCAATACTTTTATAATTCAGTTACGACACGCGAAGCAACGCAGTGCGTCGTATCGCGTCGCATGGTTTACTCGGAAGAATGTAAAAAGTTTCATTCTGATTTGAATTTATGGCAAATAGAATTAAAAATTACATCAAAAAATACTTTCGTAGAGTCTTAACTGAACCAAATATCATCGATATTGAACGATATTACTACGCGATAATTTCAATTCTTTCAAAAAGATGCATTTTTCTTCAATAAGAAACTAAACTTTCCACCTTTTTTATTAGAAATAATGTCACTGGTTTGAAAATTTTTACATAAAACGAGAATAAAAATGGAAGATAAAAAATCCTTCTTTATTCTCAGACCTATAAATCTATTCAGTAAACCAGGAATCGTTCAATAATCACAGGAGAAGCACTAAAATGGCATCAATAAAACAAAAATAAATTTTTTAAATATTTATTTGCTTTTTTTATTGGCTCTTTGCATTTTCATTCAAACAAACAAAACACTTTAATTAATATGTAAAACACAGCATTTATCAATATAAAAGAAAAATGTTTTATTCACGAGTTTGTAATTTGTTAATGAAAATAAATTTAAATACTTACAGCTAGTTTTTTTTATGGAAATGTCTGCTCCATCGCATTTTGTCAAACACTTTTTTCGGTGTATTTCTGCTTTATAGGAAGTAGTAGTGCCACACAATAAAAGAATAATATATATATAATATATATATATATTTAAATACATCACGTTAATCCTTAATTATTATAGCATAGGAAACAATATAAATATTGCTCAAATATATAACCAGGACTTGTTGTGCGAGATCTTAAGCAAGATTGGACTTGGAAGACCCCTTTTGTCTATATAAAACTGTATAAGGCTCGTACTACACAATATAATACAACGTTTAGGATACTTCTTACTGTTGATTCCAGATAATGGAATAGTTGACAAGATTGAATATTCGATAAACACATTTCTGCATGTATGAGTCTTAAAAAGGTGAGACCTAAGATAAAATCTCCACTAAATACAAGTTCCAGCGAGGATCCAAATGCAGATCTAATAGAGATTTATAAATAAGAATACAGTTCCACTACCGTAAAGATTCAGTGGAGACTTTACGCAAAAGTGGTCTATGCTAAAACCTCCAACGAATACAGTTCCAGTAGAGATTCAATATAAATCCAGTGAAGGTTGTACGCATAGATAACCTATGCCCAAAACTTCCAACGAATAGTGTGCTTATTACTTATTACCCATGTTGCATGTTTGAGTTCCCAAGAACACGTCAATTATTTGTTCTTAAAAATCCAAATAATGGAAAATTTATACACTTGATCAAATGAAACTCGAGACAAGCTTAGACGAGAATTCACAGAGCGTGACAAAGAAACAAATGAAATTTAAAAAAATTACCTAATCACTAAGGTTTTAATTTTACAATAATGTAATTTTTTTTTAAATTCAGTCATTTTTAAGACAAATCTTTACATAATTTTCAATTCATTAAAATACTTCGGACGATGAATGAATTAATTAAATACATAACAACGCATAATAATATATAGTGCAGATAATAGACTATAAATGCATTATGTCCTCTTAAATTTAGTTAAATTATATTCAAAGTCCTCAAAAGTGGAAATTTTAGTTCAAATGTCGAAATCGATTTTTCACGTAAACAACATATTTCCTACATAAACTACGTATTGTGTACCAAGCAAAAATTTAATAACTTTAAACAGTTAATTGAGAAAGGAGAATCAGATTATCCTAATTAAGAAAATTAATTATTGTGAAACAGTTTGAAATAATTAAAACACCCACTTTATTCAGCTTTTCAGTTCGAAGTGTACTTCAGTAATTTCATTTAAAATGTCAAATAACGTGCAATATATTTTCCATATTATCTACTTTGCAAAAATGCAGGAAAATTACAAAATCAACAGTTAAATAGCATTAACGTTGCTGCCACTATTGCGTAAAAAGCTATTATTTAATAAATAAAATTAATTGCCTACTTCCATTCTAAGAATTTAATGATTTTGAGAATTTAAATGAAACGTTAAAAACATTAAACTTGGTATTTTGTATTATTTGCAACGAGTAAATTTTGAAAAATATTAATCTAAATTCAGTTTGGTAAGAAAGCAATATAGTTTGTTGTATAAAACTTTAATGCACATTCTACTGTATACACAGTAAACTACGTTGCTTTCTTATTAAACTAAATTAAGAATATTAAATACGCGATAATTAAATGAAATATATTATATTTAACAGTTACAATACATCATTAATGAACGTTTTATTTGAAAAGTCCATTTCTACTTTGTATGCATATTCTATGCAATTAGTTTGTCGGTTGTCAACTGATTGATTAAGACAGGGTCGGCAACCTTTGACATGCGTGCAAAACGTGGCTCGCGGAACGATTTTCAGTGGCACTCTGATATAGTAAAAATTATATTTTCATTATTAATTATACATTTAAATGGAAGTCATAGTTTAACAAAGGTCGTGGTTCATTAAAAATGAATCTCTTGTTTGTATATTTTTATTATAGCGCATGCGTTTACGCTTCGTGTCCCATCTACGTATTATGCAAGCGCTTCACATGTAAGAACATAATTCAATTAGCAACTTAACTTCAAAATTAGACATTTTTGAAGGCCGTTATAAGCGGAATAATTTTGCTAACATATATAATAAACTTGGTAGAATCACGTCGGCACTCGGAATAACACTATAACTTACGTTCGGCACAATACTGCTGAAAGGACTCCTGGATTAAGACCTTCCAGAGCCCCTAATCAAAGACTGGTGGCCCTTTACATAATTTTACGATAAACTAATAACATCTAATTGTAGCTATAAAATTATTTACAACATTCGCAATTGTAACGATAAAATTACTTTATTTTTTCCAATCTCGGGAGCCCTCGTGACGGTAGGCAATCCGGCACTGACTATCCATCTATGAATGCTTTATTCCACATTATCTACAGTTCCACCTTCATCCACTCCTTCTCCCACACTCACCACACTCCCTCTTCATCCACACATCTCACAGACCTTGCAAACCTACGTAAGCTCTACCCCGGGTTGTAGGCTGACACGTTCTAATTCGACCCCCTAATTTCGGTTATAGTTAGCTGCTGTTTTAAATTTATATTCGAGACAATGTTCGATGAAATTTCATTTTTCTTTTTTTATTATTTTAAAATATGAGTATTTAAATGATTTATTAGTATTTATTCTTAAAATTTTGATTTTATACGTACAGTACTTTATCCAAATAGTGCTGAGAGTTATATATTTTTACTAAAAACTAAAATATATTAAATGTATTTTCACACTTAATATATTTTTCGATTTTCAGTTGATATGAAAGTAGTTGAAAAGCATTTTATCAAAAAGAAACAGCAAATATAAAATGTATTATTAATTTTAAATAAAATTAGGTTTAAAAATTACTTATAAATATTATCCTTATAAGCAATTTGTATCGAATTAAAAAGGGATTTTAAAATTATTCACCCCCTAATTTGGGAGGAGATTTCATAAAACTCTTAATATTTCACAAGTAATTTCTAAAAGTATCTATAAAATTGAACTTCATATTTTCTGCTAGAATAATTGATCGAGACACAATTACATTTAATTGATTTCAGAATTCAAATATATTTCGATTATCCCATCTTCTGCTTACAGAAACATGAATTACAGTTATCCAAAATTCAATCAATTCCCTGCGCTTAATGCGTGTCGAAACAGTAAGGAACTTGACGTACAGTATATTGTTATCTGCAAGAATTTTTAATAAAAATAACGTTATCGCATGAAATCCGATACACGCCATTTTAAATACGGAGGATCATTGATCCACAGCACGTCAATTTAAGTTAGATGAAAGGACACAGCTTGATCGTGTCAATTATTGATTAGTGGTTTACAATTTTAAGAAAGTTATTTAAGAGGTAAGAGAAATTGACTTTTTTCATTCAAACTTAATTACTGATAATAACTCGGTACAATTTTTATTGGTTATTCAATCTTCATAAATGATTAAATCAGTTTGAGATTCTAACTTGAAGATATATGATCTTTCTTCAAGGATATGTTCATATTATTGATATATATACTTCCTTTAAATCAACAGAACCGTAACGGAATTAATAAGAAGAAAATTAAATTTACTTCTGTAAAATCCTATCGATAGATTGTATGAAAGAAAATTAGGGAGAAACACTTGTGAGTTCACTCTTATTTTAAAATTGGAAAATTAGGGTAAACTCACGAGTGTTCTCTATAATTTTCCAATTTTAAAAGGGTGGATAAAAGTGATAAATATAAAATATTTGCATTTCTCTGAATAAAATAATAAATATTTAATGAATATATATTAAAAATTCTTCATCTCAATTAAGATTTTTCAATCACTGAATCACGATCTCCAGGATTGATTCGGAATCCTACGTTAAGATTTGCGCAAGCACTGATTTTCTTGAACAATAATAAAAAAAACACCAAAATACACAATTCTAATTTAATTAAAATTATTACACATAAAGAAAAACGATAACGATTTCAGATTTTTAACTACTTACAGTTTATTTTATAAATTATACAAAATTTAAAGGAAGGTTTTGAAAATTCTAACATAGAAGAGAAATCTAAAATAAAATTGGAAGTGTTCGAATATATGTACTGAATTTTAAATAAATGAATTTTAAATGCATGCAAATCGTAATATAAATGTAACATTTATGAAACTATGGTTGGTTAGGTATGGTTTGATGGAATAAGGCAACGTAACACGTGTGAGAGCTGCCAAAAAAGAGGACTTACTATGAGATACTGGCCCTATTTCGGTGTTAGTTACGTGAAAAAAAAACCCACGGAAAACTTCTCGTGACTAGTCCCGTTGGTCAGGCATGAACCCGCTTGAACTACCAGTGTTCAATGCGTTTATCCATTTGGCTTTAGGAAACAGTAGAAAATAGGTTAAATTATGAGTTCCATTTTTATTTAATAATTTCGAACTTTATTTATTATTTTTTCAGTATAAGTTAACATATTTTAAATAGCAAAGAAATTTAAAAAAAAAAAAAAAAAACTTAACTTTCCCGGTAACATTTGCTAGCGCCATCTGTTATGATTTTTTATTTTAAAAACTTTTTATATTTTTAATTATTATAAAATAGCAAAAGGCTTAATTTTGAGGATAGGGATGGGTTTTATAAAAAAAAATTGTAAATGCAAATAAGGAGTAAAATTGTCATTATGTCTGACCCTACTGGAGATCCCTTTTAGCTCTCACCCCTCGACCTTTAATCTCCAAAATTTAATAGCAACAATCTCCCTAATGCACAAACCTCCCTGCAAAATTTCAGAGATTTTCAACAAAAAGCACAGGAGTTATTAAGCTTCAAAGAGGGTGAACAAAATCGTGCCACACGCATTCATATAGAAATTACTTCTGAATTTTTTTGCATTTCGCGACGTTTCAAGGTCCCCTGGGTCCAAAAATGTAAAAACCTCGAAGGATCATTTTTTGACCGATCGCCATACTTTCCCTCAGTAATATATATCAGCCGAGAAAGTAATAAAGATAATAAAAGGCGAAATGATAATCAGTGATAGATAAGAGTCCTATCAAGATAAGTGACATGACAGCTACACTACAATAACGTCTATACAAGTGAAACAAATGTTCTCAGTATCGTTATTAATAACAGTTTAATAGATATCTAAACAGTTTTATTAATAAACTTCTAAGTCATATTTTATTACATAAATCAATAATTTTATGCGATTATTTCTCAATGATAACAGTAATATTTTCCCATATACTTAAGCAAACTTTCCAAATTGTCTCTCCTATTAACTTATTAATTTATTATATTATCTTTTCGAATTAATAAATATTCCACACAACGCCTGATTTGCTGTCATATGAGATTTATTGCATAATTTCTCTAATTTAATTTTACCAAATTAATTTTATTTTCGTATAAATCAAACATATTCGCGTTTTGCTTAACACCATATTCAGTACAGTTCCAACTATTTCCTTTTTGTCAACACTATCAAATTAACTCGCTTTATCGATATTTTACTTTCACTTACATCTCTATAATACTAATTTTGATATTTATATAAACTATTAGAATTACATTTTAACTGTAAAATTAATTTGGTAGTTTTTACAAGAGGAAGTAGTGAGGAGGACATCCTTTTTTACACGGAGAATAGTAAAAAGTTCATTTATATATATATTCATGTATGTATATATCAATTTCAAGTTATTTTCCCCGAATTATATATAATTATTATTCATCTAATAAATACAATTTTAAAAATATTGGAAGCCGTAGCCAAGGTCATATTGATCAAACCTTCGTTACTCCACTCAGTAGCATAACTGGAGAATCTTTACCTTTTTAAATTAATAAATAAATAAAGTAAAATCAAATAAGTACTGGGAAAATATTTGAATGCGACAAACAACACTTGTACACATATATATAAGCCTATATACAATATCGACGAGTTCTCTGCATCCACAGTATAGTTCGGGAGTGAATGTAGATAAGGACGGTTACTGTTTGTTTAAGATTATCTAAATCAAGACACAGGTTCAATATTTTAAATTACCATTATTCTTTCTTATACATTTTTTGTCATTTATCAACATCATTTTTCAAATTATTCTTATTCAATCGTATTGAAGAAATGCAATTGATATAACATTATTATCTCACGAGTTGAACAATATTTTCTTATTTCTTTGTTAAAGTAGCAATTCGGTTTTGCCATAAATATTTTTGTTATCGGTTTAATTACTTTAGTGGCTTCAGAAAATAGAAACAAGTTATTTTAATTTCGAATTCTATCTCCGAAATAACATTTAAGAGGTTTCTTAATTCACAATAAGTATTGCGGAAGCGGTGGCATCGATGTAAGGTTTTATTTGCTTATTGTTTAATTAAATCGATAAATTTCTTAGGATTTTATGAAGATGTAGCTTATTCATTTATGTAGAAATCTTTGCTATCTTTCTATAGGGTTTTTATTATGATTATAAGTTCTTTTTATGGTGATATCATTTACCTAATTTATCTATTTAATTAAATAACGAAGCGAATAGAATTGTTTTAATAATTTATTAGTGCATCTCGTCAAAAATATTTAGAAATATATCCTGTTCTAATTGCATATTACTGTATGAGAAATTAATTTCATTTAATAGAATCATAACTAGTTTCTATAAATGAATTGTTATTCAGTATAACTATTAAATTTTTTTAAATGATATGGAATAAATTTTTTCATCAAAAAATTTTTAAAAACTAAGTATAATAAAGGCCCTCGATTTAACGAATTAATTGGGAAAAGTGGAGTCTGTTATTGCTGTTAAATCGAATATACGTTAATATCATAAATTAACAACAAACTAACTTATACACTAAACGTAAAAGTAGGAATAAAATATTATCGTAATGTGCGTTGACTATTGATCCACTCTTCTCGCCAATATAAAAAGAATGTTTTAAATTTTTTCATTAGGACAAATTTTGGGGGGATTCGTTAAATAGAGAGCTTTCTGTATACTTATTTATTCTGTCGAAACACTTATATGATATATACTTAGAGACGTGTCCTTACAAGAAAATGTTTAACACAAAAATAAACTGCTTTCCATTTCTAATTTATAACAATATTATAAAATCGTTTAGCTGATTGGTTTGTTTTGTAACCAGTGACGTAAACACGGGCGTGATCTACAAGCTCTAACAGCTTTAATTTTATTCATTAAGAGCTGATTTCACAGCAAAGAGATCACCAAGCATAGATAAAGGTTAAAAATACAACACAGTATTTTGAATTATCCTTATAAATCCGGATTCCATAAACTGCTTACTCATCCGGTCGATATATACGTGCCCACTATTGTCCAAGCGAATAAAACCACTAAAGGTCGTGGGTTCGAACCTGGCCAACGAGTTGACCGCGTCGGTCAGGTTTTCCGAATTTCTTTACCTAAATGGAAGCCAGTTTCCTATTGAAAATACGCCCGGGAGGCAGATCGCCCATGTGTTGCGTTGCCTTATTCCATCAATCCAATCTAATCCAATATATAAATAAACATACCTACATACAATAAACATACTATATAAAAAAAAAGGTTTCTAGAAAATTCAATTCGATTCAAAACCAGAAATGAAATTTCAATAGCATTTTAATATGTATCGTAGATAATTTAGTTAAAATTTAATAATTTATAAAAGAAAAATTGAAAATTAATATAATATACACGATTTATAAAACTTTCAAAAAATCTTACACGTATTACAATACTGTAGCGGTATTATTTCAAGAAACAAGATTTTTATTTGTATAGAAGAAACAGAATACGATCTAAAGAAAGAATATACCTTTAAAGTTTCAAACTAAATAAGGATAACTTCGTTTTATATTTTCCTCTTCATTCGAAAGATCAATTTTTAACTCCCTATGCCAATATATATATATAGTTATTGAATGACCTTTCAGGAATATTCCTCGGATAAATTTTGTATAAAAATTGAAGTAAAAACAATTTTTCATTTTATATTTCCAATAAAACCAATATTTTTCCAATTTTAAAATCGCTATACTCTTAAAATTTCAGTTAAAACTATTATATTTTAGTGATCGATAGGGTAAAAGTGAATAAATTTTATTAAATTAAATTATTTTGAAGTAATTGATACCAATTACAGTCTTACTGACTGAAAAGTTTATTTATTAATTATTATTCACCACACTGAGCATTTACTTACAATTAGAACCCCTTTTATTCCTTGTAGTTGCTTGTAGAATATTAAATAATTCAGAAAGTCTGGACGAGAGCTTAATTTCGTTCAGTAATTGTTAAATCGAAGATGCTATTATCGTAAAGAACTAAGTTGCTTAGATCAGAGAATAACAGAACACTGAGGAAACGCTTGGACATAGCCTATCACTTCGATGTTTCTACCCTATTTTCGTAACAAAATAAAATTAATATTTTGCTGTAGTGAAGAGACAGATATATGTTAATTACATACAGTGGAGGCAAAAAATGGAAGATGTTTGCATATCAATGTATAGGAAAAATAATCACGTAAAAAACTACAGATTTTTTTTCTATTATATATTAGCATTTCAACTTGATATACATCCACGAAATTTCGTTTTACACAAACTCTAAAGGCCTTTATACGAGGAAATTTGCATGAACCGCCGTGGGTCAACTTAACTGTAAGCACAGAATTTCTATGTATTCTGGTTGATGTCTGCTTTGTGAATTGACACGACTCGCAACCAGCAATGCGCGTCAAAAATTGAAATCATTTCGTTTTCTAGACATATATTCTAAATTTTGTTCTAGGAAAATGTACTGCATTCGTGCAATTCTTGGCGTGAATATCAGATCGCTCACGTTCTCAATGCGTCAGTCCGTCTAGCGCATCACATTTAAAGCCAATCGGCTATAAACGGCATTTCAATCTGCCAACAATAAAAATGTCGATATTTCGATATAAGTCCGACGCGAAAAGTTCCACACGGTTTGGCTAAGTATTTACGAATAAATCAGCATTTCTAGCATGAGTAACACTCGCTGAAAGTTACGCATCTTTCCAATAAAGCGCATCCATCGATACACTTTTTCAGTTTCTATTTACATTAATTTTCTCAAATTTTAAACAATTTAAGATTTTTTTCCCTTTCTAAAAACTACTCCTATATAAATTTTATTACACATTAAATATACAGGGTGAGTCAATAGTTCCTGGCACTCTCTTCATTCCAAAAGTATTGAACATTATATTAACAAACTTAATAAATCTTCAGTGACGCTTAATCCATTTTACGTGTTCCTTAAAGTTTAATAAATTATATTCCCTATAATTTAAATTTAGAAATGAAATAGTTTTAGTTTGGTTAATACAAGTAGGATGTAGCAACAAAACACGTGAGCGATCTGTCAAAGGGATGCATTCCGGAGGACTTTCTATATGAATCTGGCCGCTATTTAAATGTTAAACGTGAAGAAAACACGGAAAACTCCACGTGACTAGCCTGTTGGTAAGGCGCGAACCCACGACCATCTACCGGAATTCAATGGTATAATCCACTGCTGGGTAGAAATTAATCGACGTGAATAAAAATGAATATAGTATTTCAAATTTATATAACTTTAAATGTTTTGTAATATTTCCTTCTCCTATTTTTTAAACTTCAGCTCAAAAGAAGAAAATCAAAATTTTCTATTAGCAAGTCTTTTGTTATTTAGATGCTACTTTGTGAAGAAAACTTTTTTGTGTGTTATTATGATAACATTTTGATTCTGAAATTGCGTCACGATTCGTCTAAATTGCCAAGATATTTTAATATTATCATTTCATAGTTCAATTTCTCCTTTCTTTTTTTACACTTAATACTAATATTTATAATAAGGTATGTTATGTCTTTCTAACGTCTCATTACATAATTCTTTTTTTAAATTTCTTTCTCTCGGATAGTGTAGAGTTTATTTTTTTATTCTAAACACATAAATAAAATATTCTACACCTTCTGTACATTACTTAAAAGTAATACTAAAATAAAATTTTGATAAAAAACTATCATCTTGAATTTTTAATATTCAGTGATGGTGACGTTATAATCTCATTTCCCAGAGTAAACTTTCAGATAAAATGTGAATTGCTACTTCAGATGCGTGTATTGTTAATAGTTTATTAAAAATTATAAAATTACGGTATCTTAATTATATTTTCTCAATTATTAATTTAAATTTATTGTAATATGAATTAGCAGTAAAATTAACTCTATAATGATGTAAAGAAAGGATTGTTTGTTTGGCTTGAAGTGATATGAAAACGCAATGCATGAGCCATCTGCAAAGGGGTAATAGCAATTGTGAGGAATTTCTATGGGAAACTGCCCCTTATTTAGGTGTTACACATGAAGAAAACCAGTTCTTTAGTGAGGCTCGAACCCAGGACCAGCGTTTATCCACTCGGCCATTGGAGGACTTTTTGATAAAGGAGAAAGAATGTAAAATAAAAGACGAGCAAATCTGGAAACAAATTATGCAGTTGGAAAGAAACAAACCAAGTTAAAACATTCATCTTCATACAAAAATATTAATCTTTCTATAAATAAAAAAAGAAAAAGATTTATAATTTGACATGAATGACAGGCTCCATTTTCAACAATTAAAAGCAGCCAATTACAATGAATTTTTTTATATTAAAAATATGAGCTCCAACATACAGATGAAGCAATTCCCAAGGGCCAAACTAAACATTGAAACCAAATTTTCAAGATCGTTTAAGAAATGAAAATCAATTTTAATAATGACTGCCCTCTTTTCCTGGTATTTTAATTAATATTTTATCATTATAATCCATTTTTGTTTGATAATTATTAAAAGAAGAAGGGGAGAAAAAGAATTAAAACCGCGTGGTTAGCCGCGAGTCATTGCCAAAAAATCATGAAATATAATCGGGATGTCATATAACATCCAGTTTGATACTTACGCAAATAATGAACGAGACATTAAATAGGTAAAAGGTAAAATAAGTTTCAAAAGAATAAATTACGACATAATATAGAAGAATAATTTTTAAATGTGATTGATAGAGATCCCATTTCAAAAATTTTATCTAAAAATTATTATTATTCAATTTAAAAATTTCTTTTAATATAAATAATTCGTTTTTAGATTATTAATATAATATAATATATACAAAAATTAAATTCTGAAGTATTTATAAATTATAAATCGATTACGAAAGGCATTAGAGGATCATTTATTACAGATCTCGTAGGCATCGATTTCATCACCTTTCGAATCAATGAATATTCTTCGCAGAAAATCCTTGATAATCACTTTTAAAATTTGACATTTCTTTCCAAATTTACTTATTTTTTATTTTAAATAATAAAAATATATTTTGTATCTCTTTTCCCATCTTTTTAGCTCACCATTAATCTAGTGGATAAAACCGTTGAATAATTGTAGTTGGTCGCGGGTTCGCGCCTTACCAATAGACTGGCCACATGGAGTTTGCCGGGACCTCTTCACGGTTTAGACACAAAGAAACTTGAAAAATGCAATGCGACCAGCCCGTTGGTGAGGTACGAACCCACTGCCAGTGTTAAATGGTTTTATCTACTTGGCCACTGGTAAGCAAATAATAATAACAACTCTAAGCAATGTTTCGAAGATAAAAATTCTTTTCTAATCATATATAATTAAAAAGTAATAGAAAGTTTAAATATATTTTTAATCCAAATTCTTAAATTTTAATGCATAAAGATATAACTCATATCCTGACTAATTAATATTGAACTTAGGTTTGAGTTACTTTGGTTTTCCTCGTCTCAAGTTTACTATTTTATTATTATTGATTAAAGAAAGTGCAGAAACTATTACATAATTTATAACTTTTGACAAACTTATACATATAACTAAATTTATTTCATCGAGAGCATCACGCAAATTCTCAATATATAATACCTTAATTTATCAAAAGAAAAAAAAATTAATCAAATTTTTAATCTAAATAAAGGGATGAAAGCCGCTATAATGTTATAAAATATGTCGTGTCCTAGAAGAAACACGATAAGTTATTTCTTTTACATAAAATATATTTTTACCGCATAATTTTCACGTAAAAAGCCATCTTTTATATGTAAAATTTGTTGAAGAAAATCAATTTTCTGCAATTATTATTATCGTAGGTGAAGTTTTCGTTGACTTAAACAACCTCATCAGCACACGAAACAAAACAAGAAAAAAGAAAATATCGATCTTATGGTAAATATAGTTCATAAACATAACACGATAACTCAAGTTCGTTAAAAGAAAATCGCAAAATAGAAACATGCAGGGGAAACAGAACGATACGAAATTGAAAATGCTATTAAGATCGTGGCACAAATTGTCACTAACGCGATGACAATCAATCGATCAAAGTGACAACATCTATAAACGGACAGACTTTCTTTCGGATCATTAAATTTACATTTTTTCTTATATATAAGTTATATTTTTTCTCCTAACTTCTTTCATTATCATCAGTCGCTTGATCTAAATGGGGGACGAATTGAACACGAGGATTGAAGATATTAATTTTTCTCATCATTAAAAATACCATTAAAATCTACATCGATCTCAATAACTTGGATTTGTTAAATGAAACAAATTTCTTTTTTTATTCCTTTTTTCCCCTCTTGTATAAAACCTAAATGGAGCAAAATGGCGATAGGATGGTGTTGGGATTTCGTGCTTAGCATGTTTTTTTTCTTGGTGCAGTAATGGAAAGAAACATTATCATCTGATAAAACAAAGATGGATTATTAGATTAAAGTTTATTCCAAAATTAAAATTTATCATCGCCATTTGTATTTAGCGAGATAAAATTATTAAACTACAAAGAATGGTAAATATAAAATAACAAAAATTTATATTCTGAAGTGTAAATTGTACCATTAATTCTCAAATTTTTTTAAAAGTAAACTGTATAAATCATGGAGACTCGACAGTAAAGTGAACCTTGAAGGAATAAAATTGGAAAAATTGTCATTGTATAAAACAAATACAAACATTTGGTTGGATAGTTTGAGCATGTCGTTGCGATCAATCGATTAGATCGACACATTTTTTAAGTCGCGGACATTACTAACGACCCATTCGAAGAAGGAGCAATTTAAGTCCATTAATCCGGGAAACGGCTGAATGTGATCCGAAATCAAAAAGTATTTGTTATGGTCAGGAGACGTCAGCTGTTAGTGATATGTTCAGCTTTGTTTCGGTCCATCTTGAAACATTTTCATTCGTCTCGCTAAAAACCGTTGAGAAAGAAACAGTTAGAGACACCTGCACAAACTTAACCGTCGCTCCATTTAATTCTTAGCCAGGTGTCGTTCGATTGTAAAGATGCTGTAGAAGGACTTCTCCCTCTTCCATTGAAAAAAAATATATATATATATTAAACGCATCTATACTAGATGTATCTAAGATATATACTGTAATTGAAACTCGTTGCTGGTATTTACATTTCCATTCTATTATTATTATTATTATTACAGTATTATAAAATTATAAATTTTGTTACTAAACTTGATCAACTTTAACATAAAATAGTGAATTTTAATCAATTAAAAGCTATTTTTATTATTAAACGCTATTATTTAACTTGCTTTGTGTCCTGTCCTCAAATCTTATAACTCAAAATTTTATCCATTTCTAATAGCAGACTGAAACTTTCAGAACATATCTAAGACAACGCACAACGCACTTTAGTGATGTTTTAGGGCCATGACTCCATTCCCACCATTCTACCTATTCCCAACCCCCGATAAACACAATAAATGTGGAATTTAATCACGTGTGCAAGTAAATACACAGTAGAGATGTATATGGGGGTGAAACCACTGTCACCCCATCCCAATCTCGTAAAACAACCGATAAAAGGGGTGTTTTTTCCTTTTTTAATTTTTTAAATATATTAAAATTATGCATTTATAAATGTATCTCTGTACTATGAGAAAATTTACAAAACCAATTTTGAATATTTTCATTATCTATAGATAAGTTGATTTATCAAATTGTCTAATGTGGTAGAAGAGTAAATCGTGCATTTATTTCATTATTTTCGATAAAATGAAGATTTGTTTGAAAATATTCCGAAGTCTATTTAAAAAAAAATACTCAGCAACCTCGATTTAACGATATTACTTTTAATATATTTGTTACATTATTATCCATTATACAGCAATTGTTTTATGCATTTCTCTTCAATCAAGTAAATGATTTCTCCCGCTCGTCTAAAACCAGGCCCTTCCCTTCACCATGCATGTAAAAATGTGAGGCTCTAAGCTGTAGCTTGTGCAAATCCGGCTCTAAAAGCTGCTGTAAGTATATATATATATATATAATTGCAAAATATACTTCGTACGACAATGTGTAACTATATGCGTATACGTGAGTATACACATACACCCACTCATTATAGATATCACGTTATATTTCATTCCTGAAATCGACTTTATGAAATTACTATTTTAATGATTATATATGAATTAAATTAGCATTTCAGAAATCCAATTTTGTAAATAAATAACAGTATTGTCAAATTAATAATTATCACAATTGATCTTATTATTAATTTGAAAAATTTAATGGATGTATGGATTTAATGTAAAGAATAATGTGGGATTAATATGCACATATATTGTTTATACAGCATATGTATATATTAACGAGATTATATATATATATATATACACATATATACATGGTCCAGTTAATCGAACATGTTTTAATATTATTATACTAATTTACTAATTAATTAATTAAAATAAGATAATTTTTATTCCTCTTTTCACGATTTTTTTTTATCGAGAAACACTCCAACATTCCATTCGGAACTAATAACTGTCGATTCATTTATAACTATTGGTCGTATATTGACGGTGATTATCAGCAAAGCAGAAAATTGCTCCAAGTGGGAATCGAACCCTCAACTATTTCAGTGCTTAAAAAACAGAGTTAATGCATTTTGTCAAATTGTCGAATTTCTTATCCTTTTCCCTAGTTTTGAAGTTAAAATGATGTAATAACAGAAGATAAAAATTAGCTGTGAATAGAAGAAGAGGAAAAATAGTATTGTTGAATAAAAGAAAATTTAATCAATAGTGCGGCACTTCTTGCCTCTTTCACTTGTTTTTTTTTTTTTAATTCCATTTTTAGGCCCTTTGTACTTCTGTTAAAAGAAAAAGCCTTTTATTATCTTTACCTTGTCTTTTTTTTGTTAAATGAGTTTACTGAATATTTTTTAATTTGAAAACATAATCGATTTTTCATAAAATAGTCGCAATTTACGTCATTTTTCCAACAATTACACGTTGTGTTTTATACGAAGATTTTTGTGAAATATTTAAAGTATATTTAAACTGATATAAGAGTAAAATAAACGAAATTTTCGACATTTAGAATGAATTAAAGTAGAATAAAACGATTTAATGTTCTTGAAACCGTGTTTTCTTATATGTTGAGCATCAAACACAAGACCGTGTTATTTATTAAACACTTGGCATTTTTCCACTTCTATTAGTTGAACTTTATGGCCGATCTTAGTATTTTCAAATTAAAATAGTTCCTATCCCTTGTCGGGATTGCTTTAGCGATGGACTTAGGAAGGGAAAGTGTTTTAAGTGTTCTCTTTTCCCTTAGATGTGTTTTTAAGTAGTTTATATCGATAATTATTTTATTAATCTCACCTTGCGTCCTGTCGATGTGCGTAGTATCCATTTTGTTAAGCTGTACGTGTGAATTTTCTCTTTCTCGATGGAATTTGCCGTTTCTATGACAAAAATTTTTATAATTTAGGTGTTCTTGAAACCGTGTTTTCTTATATGTTGAGCATCAAACACAAGACCGTGTTATTTATTAAACACTTGGCATTTTTCCACTTCCATCGAGAAAGAGAAATATTCACACGTACAGCTTAACAAAATGGATACTACGCACATCGACAGGACGCAAGGTGAGATTAATAAAATAATTATCGATATAAACTACTTAAAAACACATCTAAGGGAAAAGAGAACACTTAAAACACTTTCTCTTCCTAAGTCCATCGCTAAAGCAATCCCGACAAGGGATAGGAACTATTTTAATTTGAAAATACTAAGATCGGCCATAAAGTTCAACTAATAGAAGTGGAAAAATGCCAAGTGTTTAATAAATAACACGGTCTTGTGTTTGATGCTCAACATTAGAATAAAACGATTTAATTTATAAAGGAAATTGAAAATAACTCTTTCGAATCCTTCTCTTTTTCATTTTTCAATTATACAATTCAATTTCGCTGGAAATTCGCTTACAGATTTAAATATACTGTATATATATATATATATATATATATACAGTATATAACTTAAAAAATATATATATATATATATATATATATATATTTTTTAAGTTAAACGAGAAAATTATACAGAATCAAATTCTCAAATTAATTATAGATTTAATTATTTTAAATGTATTAAATTATAATTTTTTATGTAAAAAATGTATCTACGATCGTTTAACGAAAGAATTGCAAGGAAATAATGCGCAAAAATACAAAAAACTCTCAAAAATTAAGTCGAATTTCTCAATATTTATGTTTTTCTTTTCTCAATATTGAAAAATATTTAATTAAAATTAAGAGCAAAAATTTTTTCAGAGATTTTTTTATAATTAAAAATAAAAGTTTTATAAATTTGGAAAAATATATTATTAATTTTTAATTTATAATTATATTTATTTACGATTTAATTAGCGTTTTTAACTTTTTATCTCCTTGTGATCGCTAATGTCCGTATTCACAACCATGGATCGAGTCAGAAGTTAACCAATTATCGTTCATTTTACTTATAATATGAGAATACGTAAACTCTTATTGATTAAATTTTAACTCTAACTCTCAATCCATAATTGTGAATAAAGTTTAGAAGTTAACTAATAAGAGTTCGCGTATTCACGTATTATAAGTAAAATGAACGATAATTAGTTAAAATTCTAAGTCTTGGTTGGTTGTGACTACGGTCATAAGGAGGCTGATTTAATTATCTTAAAATCTAAAGTTATTATCTTAATTTTAAATCCCTTACAAAATAAATATTTACAGAACGACGTTTTTAAATTTATCAAAATGCATTTTTATAAACTGTCGAAAATCTTTTAACAGAGGAATCAGTAGAGCTTTAAGTCGGGGCGACTGCCCTGGGCTTCCAAATATAAATTTTTTTTCCTACTTTATTTTATTGATTTATTTTACATGTAAAATTCATTTTATATTTCACAGAAATCGCAGAACGGAATATTACACAAATAAAAAAAATAATTTCGTAATTTTAACAAAATTTTTTCCATAAACAGCATAATAATTTGAGAAGAAATTCTACTCGTGGGATCGTACTTCATCCATTTTCTAGATACTACCAGCACGAGGCGGCACTTATACGTACAGACTATTTTGACAAAATTAGGAAAACTAACGAGCAAAAATTATTCTGAGATTGTCACAATGCCAGGCTGTAATTTTTAATCATATTTTTAATTAATTTAATTTAAAATATATGCTCACCATCTCAAATTACTGCTGTAGAGTCTTGTCCCTGTACATCATACTTTTCCTGACAACAATAGAACTGCATTATGGGGAAATTTTTTCAATTTTAAATCATGTCACTTCTGGTCTATATCGGAAGTTCGTGTATAGCACCTGTTTCCAAGCTTTTACATATGTGGTCTCGACTTACATCTATCTAACAGCGTTCTCGAGAGTAAGGACTTGCCTTTGTCTGTTAGTCTGTCCTTAGAAAGACGGACAGCCAGTGGAAATTTATAGGTCTATAGATTTTCAAATTGAAGCTTCATTATTATTGTATATAATTCCAGATTAAATAATGCAGCCTTTCAATTATAAATTTACAATTATAAACAGAATAATAAACAAACTACTGTAAATTAAGTGATCAATTTAAGTTAATATCATGTCGAGAGAATCTGAATCTGGAACAAGCAACAAAAAAATAATATATTTGAAGAAAAATAATCAATTAGTAAAGAATCTGGAGCAAGTCTGGACTTTACATTCAGGGAAAAATTTGGAAACCAAATCAACTTACAACTGAAACAGTAATTATAAAACTACATATAGTGAAAATAAATCATTTTACATAGAAAATAAAATGCTTAATACTTTAAATGTGTAAATTTTTTTCAGTGAAATAGTTCAAATTAATCTCGGGAGCCTCATTTTGAAAACCGCCCCGGGCCAAATTTTGCAACAAAGAATAAATATTTTTCAATAAAAAAAGTACAAATATAAGAAAAACTGTGGACATAAACAGACAATTTACTTCAAATACAGTCGAACTCCTAAACAACGGCCACTGACGAAAACATTATAAACGACCATTCTTCGGAGGTTATTTTGTATGGATTTTCGTTCAAAAAAGTTCTTTAAAAATAACCACTATTTACAGTAGATGTTACTGGAGATTCTACTATATTAAAATTGTTTAATGGTCTTAATACTTTAAGAAACAAAAACGAAACTTTTTGACAGAATAAATGATATCCTTTACTTATAATTATTATAAATCAGAATTCTACGGTGACTTTAGTACAGAAACTAAAACAACTTTATTTGTATTAAAATATACACACAAATTTTAATTAGATAATGATAAATTAGCACAAGACGAACAAGAGATGGCAAATATTGATTAAATGTATGAAAGTATCCCATAATTCATAGAAAAAAACGAAGAAAAATAAGAAGGAAGGTTTATAAATTTTTAAAGATAAGCAACAATCTTAGTTATGTTATTCTACAATAATCCTCTATGGAGGGATATTCGTTATTTATCAACTTAACACTAAAACTTTAATGTTCATATATTTATATAAGCTTATAATGAGCAGTAAAATTCTCGATTTTATTAAAACGTAGTGTACTTTTTTAATGTCGACGTTAAATATTCTTAAAATTTTATGGATACGAACCGAAACATAAAAATATTTATTGTAAACGGCATATAAAGATATACACGAGAGATTATATTTTAAACACGTACGAAAGGTATTATTTTCACATAATATAATATGCAATTTATTGGCTAATTTATGAGTAATTGTATCGTATGTCTGTAAGCACAGCGCAGTGTTTACGCATTTATCGTTGCGAGGGCGTAGAGGGCGTGGACACTAATTTTACCGACTGATACAAATACTTCATACAAAGTGCCAATCAAGAAGGCTGACTCTCCCCCATTTTCTCCACTCCTCGCTCTTTATACTGCTGTATTTCTCTATTGTGTTATTTTTGGTATTATTTACTGTTATAAAATGTACTATTTTCAGTGTCGTAATGTGCCGACAATTTAGTGGAATTTGCCAACATTCGGGGAGGCGAGACGACCCTTCAACTTCCAGCAGTTTCACTCAGGTCTTTAAAAAATTTATGCATTAAAACTGCAATAATATAGTGCAATAATGCACACACACAACACACACATACATATATATATATATGCGCAAATATATCTCCCTAGGGATATATAGACGCTTCATTAAGTTTCCTCACTTTCGCTTAAGTCAACTAGCACTACATAAAATTTGAAATAACAATTTAATTCAATTTTATTCTTATTCCCCAAAACACGGGAAAAAAAATGAGCAACAGCCTACACAATCAGCAATTTCTTCTATTGTTGTAGATTGAATAAGAGCAAAGTAGAATGCACTTTTGTAAATTTTAAATTTTCTTTATTCCCATCTGCAATCATCATTTCGACAAATGAAAAATGAGAAGCTCATGATAATGATAAAACTTCCACGATACTTTAATAGGCGACATATAATTAATAGTTGACGATAAGAGGGCGTGGGTTAAATCTAGTCACGTGAATCAAAAACATTAAAATGATGTCGTTAAGGAGATTATTTTTAAAAAAAGTCTAGGGAAAATGGTAGGTAATTAATAATTAAGCTGGAATTATTCCTATCGATCCATTTCTGCTAGTTTAACTAACACGGCTATGGTTGAGAATCTATTAATTACAAGGCCACGAACTGAAAATTATTCCCCTCTCAGGAGTTCTACATCATTTATTTTCGGGTGTTAACGTTAAACAAATATGAAACAGCTAATGTCGGCGAGATTCTTTGGAGTTTTCGACTTATAAAGCCTAATATTTTGCGGTGACACTCGATTAATACTTATCACCAGGATAATTTCTCATTATCTATGTTAACATCATTTTCAGCTGAAGCAAAAGAAGTAGAGGTTTGAATTTATTATCATTAAATTTTAAATTCTAATTAATTTATTTGCGTTAAATTTAATTTAAAGAAATTTTAAGAATCGCAAGCTATATACAATTATCTCGACGGCTTAATATTATGTTCCATACACGACTTTAAACGCCATTACTGACTCTGTAATAATAAGAAAGATTATCAAACAGTACAGGCGTATAATATTCACTATGCATAATTAATTAGCGCTTTAGCATTACAGTAAAACGCATAAAATTCTACACGCCGTATAAATTTTACTGTACGACTTAAACATTGCAAATGTACGATAATACTTTTATTACTTGGACACAAAGATTATGTTATATCATTGCACCAAAAAGCATAAGCAAATATTGGTTAGACATCAATTTTGTCTTCCATTGTTTACTTTTAATCTGAGAAGCTAAGTAATTTGATTAATCCATCATCCTGCAACGGATATAATTACTACTCACGTGACTATGGAGTCTGTAGTTGGAATGGAAAATGTTTACACTACGTATGCAGAAAGATCAGAAAGAAATTGCAGATAAAAGAAAAAAGCAAAAACTGAATGTGGATTGCTGCATTATACAAATGTTTCTGAGTTGCATTTTTTTGTCTTTTTTTTCTTGTAACCGCGAGATGGTTTCGAGTTCTCTTGCGCTATTTAACCAGAAGAGATTTTCGTGTTGAATGTTTTTTTCAGCAACCATCAGCTGGTCTCGGTTACTCAGAAACTGTATCATAACGAGCAGAAAAGTCGTAACTTCTGCTAAGTTTACGACGTAGTTGATGCACAATCGCTTTAAGAATATTTTCTGAAGAAAGTTTTTAAAACTTTTTTTTCTCTCCTCCTCGCTACACAGAATTTGTATAATTTGTTTCTAAAACCGACTTGAGTATTTTTGTAATCATCATTTCAAAATTTATATTTTAAAACGTCATCAATTCGTTCATCAATATTTTCTTTTCCTCTGAATATTTTTACTTCTTCAATCTCCAACAACTTATCGCCATTAATCTTTGTTCCTCGCTTCGATTCAGAGTTTATCCGCATCATTTCACCATCATTCTCTATCTATGTATCATTACTACTTCGACACCTTATCTTTTCTTTATAAAATTTTGAATTTTGCCATTATCTACTTTTGAATCTATTTCATCCTTATTTTGTAAATGTTGGAATCGTCAGACCGATTTTTAAACAGAAAGATCCCATTTTATTGGATCTGATTCTCTCGTTGTATTTCCTACTCTCACTTTGACTTGTGGCCCTAAATTATATAACATGTAACAAGCCCTTTCCCACAACCAAACAAGTAATACGTGTAAAAATGTAAGGCAGGCCCTAAGTTATAGACTCATAACGCAAGGTCCCAAATTGCAGCTTATTTGACTATGTGTAAGTCGGCCCTAAGTGTATATATAACTTGAGTTGTAACTAATAGCACAATAATGTATTCTTAACCCGAACGGATAGCGTGTCACTGTGTAATTTTGATTTGATTTGGACAGTTGTTTACTTAGTGCAGATTACTAACGTCACCATCTTCTAAGAATTCTCCTTTATTGCATTTGTTGCAGGCGTTGCTAACGTCGAAGTCATTCGAGCTTAACACGCATCACTTGTTAACCTGCATCTGTTTGCGTCCGGGTGACAAAATTCAATTCTATTTATTCGGCGACCCAACAGTTCATAGTTGATTAAACTACAATTCACTGTATTTTCCCATAATTTCTGCGTCTAGGAAATAAATGACTCGTTTTCTACCTCTTAATTCGGAAAATAGCTTTATCTGTCTTTCGAGATACTTATTTCCATATTCTGAGTAATTTTTATTCTTATTTTATCTTTTATACCATCGATGATCATTAGATTTCTATATTCAAAATAAAATTTTTGCTTTCATTTTAAGGCAGAAATGTGATTCTGTAAATAAATTAAATTAGTAGATTCGATTTTTATGAAAAGGTATTTGTCCTTTTAACGGCTAAAAGCTATCATCTTTTTATTTTATAAAACATTACAGTATTATACAGGGTTATATTTCGTTTTCTTGTCATTGTAATCGTTTTACTTCCCACTTTCCTTCTTCATTAATTTTTATTCCTGATTCGCAATCCACTTTCGAGTCCTCACTTCTATCATCCTGTTCCACTTTCAAACTCTGCAATCATCTATATCTTTGATTGAACACTATCTAAATAATTCCATAACAAAGGCTGAAATCTTTAAGTACAGATCGATACTGAACTGGAACTGAAAGTGGGTCAACTGAATTATCAAGGTAGATAAACAAAAGATTTAAGGAGAAAGACCATCATAATCGATACTTTAATCACCAGCAATGGAGAAAGATCCGAAATTGATCCTCCTCTTCCCAGAATATCCCTGGCATTAACAAATAAAGCAGGAGAGCATTAAAATGAACTATTAAATTTATAGTTCAAGAGTAGAATTCGAACAATACTCTTTAAAGAAGGTTGTATAATTTTGAATTGAAGTATAGGATCGAAATTGCAATCCTTCAAATTAATAAATACGATTTTCTACGGGGAAAAAACAATAAATAGATAATTTAAAACAATGTAAATCTATAGCAATAAGCCATATCGGATTCAATAAACTCAAAACTTTTAAATTTCCAAAAGAAAATTGACAATTTTTATTATTATTTACATAAAAATATTTTACAAGAAAATACTTTTATTATTAATGTTGTGTTAATGACAACGCATAAATAATAGCTTATATTTTTAATGTAAATATACATTTCAGCCTTTAAATAAAGGGATAAAACATTAGAATATTAATGAAGAAACAAGAAGAGTAATTTATTTTTATGTCCTTACGTCGAAATATTATAATTAAAAAAATTTCACGAATTTATTATTTTTACAACACTGTAACTTAATGGTTTAAATATGTTTTCTGTTATGTTTTTTAAAAAATTGTTGAATTAAACAACTTAAACTCTGTATAATCTCATTAGATGACATAATATGTATATTTAAAATAGTATACCATGCGCATACGTCAACAGTATTTTAGGTAGCTAAAAGTTCGAATAATTAATTTTATCTACTTTAAAATAAATATTAAAATTAACTCCAATTTAAAATTTCTATACTAAAATTTTAATAAATAGATTTTTATTAGTGAATTTTTACTGGATCCAGGTATAAAGCTCCACTTATTCTTATAGTCTTTACTAACGAATATCCTCCAATACGGATCTACCCATTCATACAAATCTAATCTAATGAAAAAAGTGCATGTATCCTTATTCGTATCAAAAGAATATTCTATTGATTTTTAGAAATAACCTTCATTCTTCTTACTGTCCTTATTTTTGCCTTATTTTTTCCATTAAAGTTCTCCACATATCTTCGCTGCCTTATTTTTCCTGTTTTCCCCCTCTCCATTCTTTCCTTTTTCTACTCCTTTTATTATTTTTCCCAACTCTCTTCATAGTTTTTCTCCATTTCTTTTCTTCCTTATCGCATTCCTTCGAAGCCATAAAAATCGCAAAGGCGAATGTTACCATAGTAGAATTTTATAACCAAGTGCAACACGTCACATACTTCCCAGCATAAAAAAAAATATATGAAATATGGAACCAAGAAAATCTAGCATATTGAATTTACGATATTTTGACTGTAAAGTGAAATAATTTATTTTTTTAATAGAGAAAAGCCTATACTTATTTATCTTTCGAGTCAAATTTTTCTTCCAATTTCCTAGTTCATTAAATACTTAAACGTGATGATAATATACAGATTTTATTATCTTCAAAATATAATTTTGCTTGAAAAACCTAGATTAAATTTCGTTACTTCTTACATATCTGGCTTTCATTCGAAGAAGAATGTAGGTAATTACTTACCACTCGTTTTACATTGATCTAAAAGAACTTGATTAGGAAATACCACAGATATTATCTTTCATTTGATAATTATCTAACTGAAGCAACAATTTAAATTTTCAACAGGTCTAAAAAAAGTAATGCTAGTTGCTTAAACTAAGAATTTATAACATTCATTTATTACAAAACGTAATAACTAAACATTTCATGTCCATTTTATTTTTCATTTTTCAAATTATTTTCAATTTCGTTTTTCCTTATCATCATGTTCTTTTTTTCCAATTTTTTCTCTGTTTCTCTGATACTCTTCCCTATTTTCTCTCTTCTTAAATAAGATTAATCTTATTTAATTACTTTTCCTTTTCTTCTACCTTCATCTTAAAGTCGTCCCCTTCATTACTTTGTTAGTCTTTTTCATTTCATTCCTCTTTTCTTCACTGTTTCTTCTGTTTCTCTCTATGTATTTTTTTCTTTTTTGTAGCAAAAAGAAATGAAAAATGAAAAGTAAAAATGAAATAATTAAAAATGAGGAAACGGATACGTTTCTCTCTGCACGAAAGTAAAATTTAAAGTGAGCACAAAACATAGAAATAAAATATATATTATGATGGATATTTTTTGTCGTAGTTATCAATATATACATAAATTATGAGAAAAAAAAACTAAGAAAAACTATTAAGAAAAACGTTTTCGTAATTATAAGCCAGTGCAGCACACAGTATTTATAATTTCTTAATAATGCCTGAAAAAATAATTATAACCGAAAAAAGTCATGGTTCTTTCTTATTTCCATTTTAATCCATCATCGATAAAACACTATTCTTCATGTTTTTCATATATTTAAGATCAATACTCATGGCAAACCTTTTTAACGTGAGATTGGATTGCATTGATTGAATAAGGTAACGCAACATATGTCAAGGGCATCCATCCCTCGGTATGTGTTGCGTACACCCGGAGAAGCACTTTCTGTATGGAGAAAGTAGCCCCTATTTAGACATTAGGCACGTGAATAAAACTCAAAAAATTCCATATGGCAAGCCCCTTGAAGAGGAGCGAACCCGCAACCGAGTGTTCAGTGGCGTTACCATTTGG
The DNA here is from genome assembly GCF_030686945.1 of Centruroides vittatus. Taxonomy (NCBI): domain Eukaryota; kingdom Metazoa; phylum Arthropoda; class Arachnida; order Scorpiones; family Buthidae; genus Centruroides; species Centruroides vittatus. Next base: position 1,057,672 of record NW_027122565.1, read on the forward strand.
CCACAGCGGGTCTTTTTAACATCGACCATCTATGAGCATAATCTAAGATGGTGCCTTCATTTATAATTCATCTCAGATAGTATCAAATGAATCAAGATATTGTTCCTAATTTGCTAAATTGCGGATTCTAATCCTATTTCAAAAATGGATATTTGTGCTTTCCACACTTTAATGGTAACTTTGTTTAGGAGTCATTGTGGTTTCTGTATTATAATTAATGAGTTTACATAAAAAACATATAAATTACCCAATTTCTTATAATAATGTTTTAAAATATACAAGAATGTTATGAATATCTTCATTTTGCAATTTAATTTTATCTTGCACATTTCAGATAATTGACTGTTAAAAAAACCGACTTTAATAGCTGAAAAAAAAACGTAAAATCAGTGTTAATGAATTGCCACTTGTAATATAAAAGATATAAGTACGACACTTTTGTTTGCATCCTCTATTGTGAAAGCTCCTAATTTCTTTTGTTAAATTTTTATTCGATTAAGACAAGCTTTTACAGAAATAACGGGGTGAATTCAGCTAAGAAATTGTTGATTTTTTCTCAAAGAAAATTTCTATTAATAGAAACGAGAATGTTTTTAATAAATGCATACTAACTCGCGATTAATTTACCCAGGTATTAAGTGAATTACATATAAAATAAGGATTATATCGGACATTAAGTATATAGATATTTTTATCTTCAGATTTATTTTCATTCCTTTTTCGATTCATATATTTCATTTATTTGCTTATATTCTATTTTTCATTTTTTATCTCAATATTTATTCAACTTTCCTCGTTTTATTCCTTATTTTCTATTTTTCCTCTTCATTACTGCAAAATTCTGTATGCACTATGTTTCTCTTATAACTATTTTTCAAAATGTTAAGTTTGTTTTTCTCTTATTGTTTATGTTCTTCTATTTGCTTTCATGGTCTGTTTTCTTTCTTCTTGATCTCATTATTTTTCCTTTATATATAACATCCTTTTGTATCTATCGGCAAATACACATCGTTAAATTTTCAATAAAGAATATTTTGAAAAAGAATTCTTTCTTTTTTTTTCTGGTATTGTTAAAGCATTGAAAAATCTTGAAAATTCAAGAAAATTTTAAACTATTCTAACATAATTTTAATTTTTCAAATGTACATTTTTCTGGTATAAAAGTATTTAATATCACAGCCAATAATAAATTTACATATTTTTTTCTTTTTTTCATAGCCTAAACATAATTTCCTTTATGCGAAGAACATAGTTTCATTCACTTTAAACTGTTTCTCTTTTAATTAATCGATCGTTCGTGAATCGATCAAACTATACAAAAACATTTTTATTATCGATTTAACCAGTGAAACAGTTAAAGTTATCAAAACACTTTTATGTGACTCTTAAAAGTGTAAGTGTTACTTGCAAGCAATCAAATTGTAGTTCTAGTGAAAATGAGACTGCAAGATCTTATTGAATTCCTTCTTTCGGATATAAAAAGTTGATTCTCTAATACAGACAATTTAAGTTAAAAATTGTGTTTTAGAACTTGATAGTATTATTGAGATTTAAAGTCGTTTCGAGATTTTTATAAATTTAATCTTGGTTTGGATGGGATAAGACAACCCCAACATATGGGAAATCTGCCAAGAGGCAATCCTCCCGGGAGGACTTTCTATGGGAAAGTGGGCCATATTTAAGTGTTAGATACGTAATGAAAACTTGAATAATTCCGTGTGTCGGCCCGTTGCTCAGGCGCCAACCTGCGAAGAATTAACAGAGTTCAGTGGATTTATCTACTCTCCCACTGGTTAGCGCACATAGATTATAATTCATACTTTTGCTCATTTGTAATTTAAAGCCATCTATTTTACATCAAAACTAAAACTTAAAATGATAATTATTTAAAGATTCGCTGCAATTATCACAGCGACGATCGGATGGCCAAAGGCTGTAAAGGCATCACTCTGTCACTTGGAATATGGGTTCGAGTTCGGGGTTAGAACCAGGATATTTTCTGATGTTCCGCCCCAGATATGTCAGATCCCATCCTTCACCATCTGATAGCCTCCATTGTGGACCTGGCCGAATCTATTGTGTGTCATGGTAAACAGGTTCTTTTAATGTCCGTAGTGTGGAAAGAACTTTTAAAAAATATCATCGCTTTAAGTTAAATAAAAGTAAATTTTTTTTCATTATTTATCAAAAATTAAGGATTTATTCTAAACTAAACTACTTAAACAGCAGTTTATTTTAAATCTGAATGAGTAACGAAAAAATAAAATTTCTCTACACAATTCTTGTTCTCGCTAATTATATTTTACACTGAAAATATAAAGTTCTAGCATCTATAATGTAAAAGGAAAATTCAGTAAAAACAAATAATCTACCAAAAAATTAGCATTTGTTATAAATATTTTCCATAAAGTCTTAAATATTAAATTCAATTTTATTATTTACTTTAATTATAAAATGATGAATGAGTGATTAAATTATGATGATAAGTTACGAATTTGAAAGGTAAGGTAGGCCTATGTTTTCGAAATTTTTAAAGTTATCAAAAAGTGCATTTCGAGTTCAAAAGTTGTGGATCAAAGTGATTTACCGTATATCTTTCCTCATCGGTTCTATATTTATTTATTTATGTTAGAATATTATTTTGTATTATCCAAAAACAACTTTGTTCCTATTTTCTACCTGGTGTCTTTTCTCTCAAAGCTCATCTTTTAGCATTGTAGCCAATCTCAAATGAATTGATTGTCTAATAATGACCCCAACAAATTTCCATTTCCTCTTTATCACTCTTTGAGTGAGCTACAATCATTATTCGCATCTAATTCCTTAACGTCTCTGTACACTTTTAACATTATTCTTTTACATCAAACATCAAAGATGTCGATCCTTTTAGCGCAATCGTCTTTTCCCATACCTCACATAAAAGAAAACTAACTACAAATAGCATTTCAATATCTTAATCTTTGAATTCTTAAACACGTTTCTTTAGCATCCATTCTTTTCCAGGAGATTACTTTAGTAGTCTCTGTCTTTGATGTTAGTATAAATGAGTTCTATCCGTTTTAAGATAGCTTAGTTCATCTACTGAACACTATTCATCCATTTACTTTAAGGTAATAATCAATATTTTCATTTTTTTAAATTACTGTTTTCGTTGATTTCATTTATATTCATCATCAGATCAAATTCTTGTTCAAGAATATTAATTTTCCTCAATATTTTTTTTCTAAGTTTGCTTTATTTTCAGATAAATGGCATCGTAAACATAAGATACTCTTATAATGACAATAACGGTCATAATATATATATATATATATATATATATATATATGTTAAAAGTAATTGTCTTCTCGAAAAACTTTCATATATACGAACAGGATCAATTTGAATAACAAATTAATAAAATTTAATGAAATACACTCGTTAAATTAATATAAGAGCTTTGAATTTTAAGATGGATCACATACAGATTCAGCAGAGATCAATAATCGTATTATAATATTTTTCCCGGATCTGTATTTTTTCTTTTTCTTTCTTTCTCTTAAATTATTTTTAAGAGGCAAACTTACATTCTAAAATTAAAAATCATGTTTTAATCTGAATGTAATGTTTGATATTCAGATAAAAGTTTTAAGATGCTTGTAAATTTTTGAATCATTGTAAAGCATCTTTTCTATTTCAAATTATTAAATCATTATCAATTTCATTATTTATAATTAAATTATAATTAAAAATTTCATAATGTTTAATTCAAAGCTATATAAATTATAATTGATATTAAACAATTGATGGTTATTCCAATACATAAATTAACCACTGAACACTTGGAATTTTTCGAGTTTATTCACGTGTCTAATTACCTAAATAAGAGAAAGTTTTCCATAGAAATTCCTCCCTTAGTAGATCGCCCATGTGTTCCTGTATCCTAGCAAATCAAACCAGACCTTTATTTCATTACATAAAATTTATTTTTAAAAAGTTTTATTACATAGGAAGTTTGTTGTTTATTCACACTCTTCTAATTCAATTACTTAATTATCGTCCAGTAAATTTCTTATCTTCGTTCTAATTGTCTTTAATTTATCTAAAAACGTTCAACTTTTAGTGAATATTTGTATACGCAACGTCAGGAAAAGATCTTAGGAGCTACTTCAGAAGTAAAAGTTGTAGTAATAAATCATGTTTATTTTATTTAGTTCTCAATATATAACATTCTATTCACACTTTAACCTGATTTTTATAGGTTTTAAAAATATCACATTCGGAAAATGTATTCTGTAGTTAATCAAATAAAAATAATTTCAAAAATTTTACTAAATTTTCAATAAATTATAAAAAGAATCAGATGTTTTCTTAATATCTTGAGTTTTCTTAATCATTTCTATTTATTAATTTATTTTTTTAATTCTAATCTTCGATTCTTAACGAATTTATCAAGTTGTAACAGACATTACTTCGCAGCAACACGCATATAATTTCGTTTACCTGGAGGCATTTAAATAATAATATTAAATTAAATACGATTAATTAAACATAATTCTAACCAAAATAAGATTGAATGTTAGATAACCTTTTTTACTTTTAATTACAATAAGATTGTATAAAATTAGCGTTATTTAAAGTAAAATTCCGTAGAATTTTATAGAAGTCAAAAGCAAAATCTGCGTAATCAATCAGGTAAAATTAAGCACTGGTTTAAATTATCGGTCATCATTGATAATAATGAAGAAACCCAAAGTGATTTCCATTCAAGCATTCGGATTTCTCGTATGCGTTTAGTTGCTTAAGGCCCACAGTGGACGAGTAGTTAAAACTACTTAACATCAATCGTGGGTTCGCATCTGATCAACGTGCTGATCATATGGAGTTTTCCGAATATTTTTCATTGTCTAACACCTAAATAGGAGCAAATTTCTCATAAAATGTACTCCGGAAGGCATGCTTTTTGGCACATATGCGATGTGCCAAAAAGTCCGTGACCATGATGTTATCATGGTCACGGACTTTTTGGCGTTACCATGATGCGTTGTCGTATCCCCTCAAGCAAAATCAAACTTGAAGATGTAACATTGATAATAAAGGTATATTTAAAAAAAAAATTCTAACAAAATATTACCCATGCACTACGGACTTACTTTATTATTTATAAATAAAAAATTGTATCTCTGAAATACACCGAATTCCCAATTATCCGTGCATCGTCAAAATATCAGAATTACTGTAAAATAACAAAGTATCATATAAACAACACTCAACTTTTTTTCCCTCCTTCAACTGTCAATCCTAAGGGGCAGAAGTAAAATGTCCTTAGCCCTGAAATATTCTTTAGCAGTAGGCAAAGTCGGTTCTATTAAGTAAACAGCAATTTGAAAAATAATCCTACTATTCCTAAAATTAAAACACAGTAATTTGGAAAAAATGTAACAATTATTCTAAGAAATGTAAAATTTAAATTTCTACATATTTTTGAAAAATTGAAGAAATCTACATTTTAAGTTTACAGACTAAATATACATTTCCGCATATGAAACTTGTGACTCACACTTGCATCGCATTATAACGGAGTTGAGCTGTATTTATATATTGCAGTTCATTTAAAACCTCTGCTTAGTTTCTTTTATAGTTTTGAGAGTTTTTTGGATTATCCGTGTTTTTGGTTTTTCGTGCACACCCACAAATTAGCACAGATAATCGGGAGTTCGTTATATTCCATCTACTTTACCAAACAATGCATTTATTAAGATGCTATATGAAAAGCAAGGTAACTTTCAACAATTTAATCACAGCTTGAATTTTGCTATTTTTACAATTTCGGAACTAATTGTTAATTTTTTTGGGTTGCAATTTTTAAATTTCAGACCTATACATTCCCATTGTCGACCGTCTTTATGTCTGTCCTCTTTTAATTTCGGGAACGGAGTTGGATAGATGAAAACCGAGACCACATGCGAAAAGCCTAACAGCCGGAAGACCCAATTAACTATAAACGAACTGGACCGGAAGTCACGTGATATTTTTTTAATTAAAAGATGATTAAAAATTACAGCCCGGCATTGTGACGACATCACAATAAATAATTGCTCGTTATGAAAAGCTTACTATTATTGAAACAGCTTTGCAGAAGTGTCAGATATTCAATACATGGTATAGAAGGAATATGAAGCTTCATCCAGATCTGATCGAATAAACTTATAATCTGTTAATCACGGCTGAATAGTGTGCAACACTAGCAGATAAGTTACTATAGAATAGCTCAATTTACACAAATCGATACAAATATAACTGACGTAAGTGGTCAGACCATTTTCGATATTATTAAATATGTAACTAAAATTTTCATTATTATCCACATCATGCGAAACACAGTAATGCATTCGATTTCGCATCACCAACATCATACGATTAGATTGGATTGGATTGATGGAATAAGGCAACGTAACACTTGGGCGATCTGCCAAGTGGGGTGTTTCACAGGAGAACTTACTATGGAAAACTGGCTCTATTTAATAGTTAGATATGTAAAGAAAACCCAGAAAACTCCAGAATCCGCGAACCAACTACCAGTGGTTTTATCCCCACGAACCTGGCGGTCCATCTAATGTATATTATAGGTTTACACATATAAGCTATATAATGATTGAATAAGTTATTCTTAGCTAAAATTATCATAAATTACTTTAATAATTATTACTTAGAAAAACAGATGATGTACAAATTTTCATCGAGAAAATACCTTTCTCGATGAAAATCTTGAAAGAATTGTTTTATTAAGTTACTTCAATTATTTCATGCCTCAAATATTAGAAACATATTTAAATAAATTTACAGCATAATCTTCTTATATTGTGATTGTAAAAAACTCCAAATGTATTAGAATACGCAATATTAAAGAATATCCAACTTCAGCAATGGTTATTTTAGGTAACAATATATATTCATATTTTTGGTGTATATTTATACTTTTGCTCAGTTCTACAAAATAATAAATGGTTACTTGGATAAAGGATGAGCAGATATATATCTAAAACAATTACACGAACAATTTATTATGTAAACTCCACTGGAAATTATTAATAATTTACTTACTTGCGTTACATTAACAACTATTTAATGCTATGTTTAAGACACTTTTACAAAAATTGTTGTTTAGTGTTGTTTAGTAAACTTTTCCATCTTCCTACACAGATTTTTTTTGAAAAAATTTAATACTTTATATCTTATTTCCAACGGATGTTTTTGTTGGGGAGGAAAGTTATATATTAGATAACGATTGACGCTATCACTTCACTGAAGCTTTGAAAACTGGAAATTATCAATATTTCGTTTATTTATATAGAGTTTAAAATTTTGTTCTGTCTTTTACTCCATGAAAGCTCGATAGCAGGAGCGTGTCCAGGGGGTGCTTATGGTGCTGCAGTGCCTCTTGAAGCCGAAGCATTCAGTTTTGTTATTTAAAAATAAATATAAAGTATTTCGCATTATTTCAATTAAATAAAAATTAGATAACTTTAACGTAATTGAATGACATTCTTCGAAAAACGAGATGGAGCACGACCCTTGGGTCCTCCGAATCTGCCTTGATTTCTCCGTACAGCACCCGTATTCTCAAAATCCTAGATACGCTACTGTTTGGTAGCAATAATAATAATATGACGATAATCGAAATTCGCTACGCACTCTGAAGAAATACCCAAGCAAATTAGTTTGGTAATTTAGATTTATATAATACAGGAAGATTTGGTATAAGGGGATGTGGCAATGCAACACGAGAAATCTGTCAAAAGGATGAAAAACTGAAGACACGTGAAGAAAACCCGGAAAATTCCACTTGGCTAGTCCGTTCCTAAGGTTTGAACCCCGAGCAGCTACCGACGTTCAGTTTAACCACTCGGCTACCGATACGCTAATTAAGAAGGTATATGAAAGTTATATATATTTAATACAAGTAAATGTTAGCTAAGAACATACGAGACTTTACATAAATGTCTAATTTCATAATGCAAAGTAACGAATAAAAACAAAGCAATGAGACAAAATAAAATACGAAGTGAATTTCATTGAAAAATTAAAATTTTAAAAATTTATTTTTGTTTATAGTTTCTAAAACTTCAATATAATTTAAAATATTTAAATACGGAAAAAATATATAAAAGACTTGAAGCATGTTTCAGAATTTTAGTTCGAGTGAGTGAATTTGAGTTGTAGTCTGTTACAGTTTAATTGCAACAGACTATATGTTTAATATAACAAACTTTAACAATAAATATATAGTAGAGCGAAGAGTAATTACTCGTAAAGTGAAAACTGTAAATATATTTAGAATTATCATCAAAGAACATTTGCAAAACGACTATAAAACTGATTATCATGTGTGTAGAGAGATACTGCTGACAAACGTGTCTTATATGATGGATGGCCATGGTGACTGATGATATTAAGAACATATATATTTCATAGTTCTTTGGTGTCTGATTTGATCTCTTAAAGCTTGTTGTTCATCTTCTTTATATCAAATCGATTGCCATAGTTGACGAATTTCGTGTTGAACATTACACTTTTTCCAACAACTTAAATACTGAATTCCCGGCTGAAAAGACAGTAATGGCTTTTGTTCCAAGAAATCCTCATAAAACACATATAAAGCCGAAAAGCTATAAATTGCCCAGATCGTATAAAATATATAGCAAATGACAAATGAAATTTAGACAACTCAATACAGTATACATGCCCTGAACAATAATTTCTGCTAATTGCAGTACCAATACCGTGTTAATCACATTTAAACATATCTAATCATCCGACCATACAATCAAGACTTAATTATAGTTAAGTCTTGATACTATGATTAGATAGCCGAGACGGTTAAGACGTCAGTCTACCGCTCTGGAGAATGCAGGATCGAATCTGGGCGAGCGATTCCCCAAAAATCCGGACCCAGGAATGCCAATCCCTAATATGTTAGAGCCCGTCCCTTACCATCCAGTGGCCCCCATTGTAGACCAGGCCGAACCCATGTTGGGTATAGAAAAAGGCTCTCTTAGTGCTCACAGGGTGGAAAGAAAAAAGTTTTTGATACAGATACAAGCTGTCTCAAGAAGAAAGATCAATATTCCGGAAGCTAAAAGGATAAGTTAACTTAAGAAAAATGTTCATATAAACATACGCTCTATCCTGAATGATTTCCGAGGTAGAGCCGAAAGCAACAGCTCGGTCGCATTCTTCCTAATCGGTGGATTGGTCATGGTGGTGTCCATTAACTGACCACAAAGACCTCCAGATTTCAAGTTAGATTTTTGTTTATGGAGTTAGATGAAAAATGAAGTGTATCAGGAAAAAGTGGATACGCAAGATGAATTGGTAGCTCGCATAATGGACGTGTTACCCGCATATAAGAACGTCCAGATATATTCAGACAAGTAATACACCACGTTCTCAGGAGAGTAAAAAAATGCATTGAAGTTGACGGAGAAATTTTGTGAAAATTTATTATAACTTGCTGGAAATTTGTCACTTAAAAAATAAATATTCAAATGCCTCTATATCGGAAACCATTTGGGATAGAGCGTATGTTTACATGAACTTTTTTGCTTAAAATTACCTATCCTTTCGCTTTCCGGTATATTGGCCTTTCCTCCTGGGACACCCCAACATATTAATAAAATAATATGTAATAATCATTTTTTATTTTATAAGAAATTCATTTCTATAGGAAAAAAGTGCAGAAATTTATTTTATTTTGACTTTTTTAAAAATATGAACATATTTTCAACATTCTATACGTTCATATGAACATGAACTGTATCCAGAATGGATTCCGAGCTAGAGTCTAAAGCCATGATTCAATTTTATTATATCAAAACAATGAAAATCGAATATTTTTCAATCCGGATATGTATAAAAGTTTCAATTGAACTAATACAATGGCAAATAAATCCATTGTACGCCCATTTACTTTAAAAAATTACAAAAAAAGAGTTTCTTGAGAATCGGGTCTACATTTCATTCAATAAATGAAAAATGTAAAAATATTTACATATAAATAAACTATGATACTTCATTTTCTGAAAAGGTTTACATTTTAAAGTATATTCTTTATAATGAAATATAATTATATATCGATCCTCTTTCATTAATGAAAAATAATTTTATATAGTAAAATTTCTGCATTGGGTGTCACTTAGCAATCGATTTAGTTCTTGTTTCTAAATAGGGATAAAATTAAAAGTGAAAATCGATCAGAATTTTGCCTTCGTTACTGTATAAAATTGGTATATTAAGCAACAAAGCAGCAATATAAAAGAGATTGATCAATCATACGATTTTCAATATTTTTTAAAAAAATAAACACTTCCAATCGGATACTTAAAATCAAAAAAGTTGCCATAAATATTATTTCATTTCTAAGAAATCTCATGAGATATTTCTATTCGAAAATTTCAAAAGAAATCTCATCTTCATCTGAAATTCACTAGGGATTTTCAGAATAGAAATGATATGAATATATACGTTTTTATAATGTGTCAATATAAATTTTCCAGTTTACTTATTTATTTTTCTCATAAAATAATGTTATTTTTATTCGCTAAATTAAATATTCATTGGGAAATAGCTAAATGGATTCTACAATACTCTGAATTAATTTTCATTCGAGTCATTTTACATTTCAACTCATTAAGAAATACCTTCGAGTCCAAAGGGCAAATGGAGATACAATAAGCGTAATTCACAAAATCTATTTTAAATAAATGTTTAGGATGAAATATAAACGTTAATTTCATTGAAATTAATATAATTTTAATTAATTGTTGTTAAAAATTCTTAAATTAATGAAATATTTTAATAAAGTTATTTTTATATCTAATACAATGGCGAAAATATAAAAAACGGCCTTTCATTGAAAGTTATCCTGTATAGGCCTATATTTCAAAAAGAAATGTTTCTGATAAAATGGCCGCGATTTGGATGTGGCCATTGTTAGGGTAAATTGATGGAATAAGGCAACGCAACATTTGGGCGATCTGCCAAAGAGGGATGCCTTCAAGGAGGATTTTCGATGGAAAACTGGCCCATATTCAAACGTTAGACACGTGAAGAAAGCCTGAAAAATCTTTGGTGAGGCGCGAATCCACCAGTGTTCAGTGTAGCCAATCTGCCATTAGTGGGCCTTTTACTCGGAGGTGGCCGTTAATGATAGTTCTCTGCTTATTGAAATTCATGACAAAATATATAAACAAAGAAGATATTTTGCATACATAAAAACAATAAAGAAAAATTATGACGGGTTTTGTTTTTTTATAAATATTTCATTCTATAATATAAATTTTCTAATACAAATTTAATATTCTAATATTTAAAAATTTTTAAAGAGTTTAAATATGTATATACATATACATGCGTATATACATAAAATTGATCTATCTAGTTAAAGTTTTTAAATATAGAGTATATACAGTTTAATATTACTATAATTTAAATGTAAATAAATAATACATTTATTAAATTTATGAGATATTTCTATAATAACGTATTTATTAGACAATTTTTTAAAATTTCATCTTTATCTGGATCTCAAAGAATTTTCAGAACGGAAATAGTATATACGTTTTTTTTATTATTATTCACTCAAGTCCTCTCATACTGGAATGTCCTGGGAAAGGGCCTGACTGATATACAGTAGAGAGTCGTAAATCGGCACCCTGGTAATCGGAATGGCCGGTAATCGGCACGATTTTCAGTCGGACTGTGTCGTGCTGAATCGAACGTTTTTGATACTAAATTTACTTCTAAAGTATAATTTTTCATGTTTTTATATTCTTCAATATATTTATTTTGTTTGTACAAAATGCAGAAATAATTTTTAACGATACGATAGCCTCGATTATTATTATAAAAATTTTCGTTAGGCTTAAAATCGACGAAAATTCAACACGAAGCGACACGCAACGGAGAAAAATTCAACACAAAGCGACACGCAACGGAGAAAAATTTGAACATCGGACAGGTTAATATATTTTTTCGTACATAGACCGTAATCGGAACAAATCCCTAATCTGAACAACCCCAGTCCCCAATTGATTCCGATTTTCGGTTCTCTACTGTAATAGAAAAATGTATATGAGATATGAGGAGCCTTGTAAATGAGAAGCCCATTTAATCAAGAGTTTCTCATTCACTAAGGTCTCAAACACACTTGTTACAAATTCTTCATTGCATTGCACATCTTGTATATTTTAAAACAACATCCTTTATTTTTTGTCAAATTTATTTTTAAAATGTAATACAGTTTTTTCCATCCCTTTTTTTAAAGTATATTGGGATCTATTTATTTGAAAGGCCTGAAGATCAATATACATTTGTAATGAAATTAAATTTTTGAAACATTGAAAAACAAATATGATGTCAATAATCCTTGTTATAATCATATGTACTTTTTCAACTTTTTATTACTCAAAAAATTATATTTTTAAAAGGATAATTAGATCATTTACTTTTATTTATTAAAAAAACTTAATGCATATCAGAAGAACCCTTCATTTAGCTAGCTCCAAGGAAAAAGATGAAGATTTTTAATCAAAATATATTATTAAGCACTATCTTTATAAAGATATATTATTGTTTATAATAATATATTTATCTTTCTGCCTCTTCTGTGGGAAACGGAATTCAATAGTTAAAAATATACTAGTGATGAAATTATTAAGATTTCCTTTAACATGCTTTATAGTTGTTCAGATAATAATATATAAATCTTTGGTTTGTTGTACTTTACTTCCTTTCCGTAACATATTTTAATTTTTCTCCCATTCTGTGTAATAGAAACCTGTTATAAATCCTCAGAATTACCGTAATCTACTGCTACGAGAATGATTATTTACTTTTTTAGCACATAAATCAACTACAGATTTGCTGAAAAAATAAATAAATACTATTCATATAACTAAAATATTTATGGCTGTATAAGGGACATGCAGCATTAGTGTTATCGATAAAAACGAGGGAAAGAATTCAATTTAAAGACGCATAATTTTACACATTTGTAATGAAATAAAATAAACCTTTACATACATTATTTTCTTAAAATTATCATTTTAAAATGCAAAAATAAAAGAAAAAATAGCGAAAATTATGAATATGTTCAATAATTCACGAGCAAACAACTTACTTATTGAAAAAATTCCTGAAAATTATGCAAATTAATATACAGAGAAAATCTAATATTAATTTTTGAATATATTTTTTTCAAATTCTTCATAAATCGCCATACTAAAAGATTAAACTTTTTTATTTCATTAGCAATTATTAATGATTGCTTTTATATAGCAACGTAAGCAAACCAATAGCATAGTCCGTTTTATATGAAACAGACTACACCCTTGCTTTGTTACACAGCTGCCAATAGCATTCGTTTTTCTGAATAGTGTACATTATTACGTCAATTTGACGTCGTTTTTACAGTTTTCTTATGAGAAAGTACGATAAAGACGTAAAATTGACGTAAATGTGTATCTTATTTAGACAAAATGAAAGAACTTAATATTTCATTAATATCCACATTAAAAATTTAATTATTACGTTATTTCTTTTAAATAATAATAATTCAGAACTTATTATAAATTATTATTAAAATATATAATTTTAAAGAAATATATGTTAAGAAAGTAATTGATTACATTCAATAGATATAAACTTTTTAAATGTAATTTACATTTAAAAAATTTTTTAAATATATTTTATATACTTAGACAAATATAAATTTTTATTAACCGATAAAATTAGTCTCTAAATTAAATTATAAAATTTTTCTTCCATGAATAAAAATCTCATTTAATTAATTACTAATAATTTTTTAAGCAGTTTTAATTAATAAATAAATAAATATCAAAATTATTTTAATTAATAAGAAAATAATTAGTAATTTCAATTAATGAAATTAAATTTGATTAATAACATTTGGCACAATAATAATAATTTTCTACTTTTTAATTATTTTAAAATTTATTTTCTAATATTTTTTAAAAAAATATTTTAAATATTTATTACGTAAACATTGAAAAAATACGTCATTATAAAAATTAGTTTCAAATTTTCATATTCTTGAACCAGGTTATCTATAAAAAAAACTTAAATTAAATTTTTCAATCGATTTTAAAATTAATTTAAGGAATTAATTCAAATTAGCAAAGCATAAAATAAAATAATAAAAAACAAATAGAATAAAATACTTCGAAAGAAGGACAATCCTATTACGTAAACATCCTATGAAGCATCCCAAAGTTGTGATACGGAATTTCCGTTACGTAATTGGCACTCAAATAATCGAATTGGAAGCATAGTGTGAAAGCACTTAATAGAAATTACTTGTCAGAATGGTTTATACTTAAAATATAAATAAATAAATACGACTCGTATTTATATTTTTTCACTTAAAAGTATTTTTTTCAATGCAACTAAACTGTTAATACTTCTCTTACGTCATCTCAGAGAAAGGGTGCTAAATAATAATTTTTTCTCCGCTAGAGGCGCACTAAGATAATGATGTCTACCATTTTCAAACCTTTCAATCGAATTTTATGTTGAATTGAAAAATGTCTTGCAATTGAGTATTTTTTTATTAACTCAATTGATTTATCTCGTTGTTTTGATATTCATTTTTTTTATCGTTTGTTTACTGTATATCATATTCCATTTATACGGTAATGCAGTTAAACAGATTTAAATTCAGTTTCGTAGGAAATTGAATAATTTAATTAACTAAAAAGTTATTGAATATAAGAAACTAAATGAAAAATTAATAACATAAGCATCCCTTAAAACTACTGTATTTGAATTTTTTCTAAATAACTGTACGGTTCTCTAGTAAAGTTTGTTTACCATTTACCGAGCGCGACAATCCGAGAAGCCGAAATAATTTCTTTTTTTTTTTTTTTTTTCCTTAGAAATTTGTAATTCATTAGTGCAAGTTATTAAAATATAAGTCATCGTAAGAGTAAAGATTGCTACTTTAATTGATTTTTGGTGTTTCGAGTGAAGGAATAGCGCTCGCTTGCAAATTAAGTTAAGGTTGTGAAACCGAAACTTTGAAGATTTTATCGATGTTTACCGAAGAAATATTATATAACTACCTGCTTTGTCGCGCATTGAATTAAAGTAATATAAATATTAAAAAGATATGTATTACATTTGACTGTCTATTGATAATATCAAAAGAGTTAATTAGTTAATAGTGTTATCAATTAAATTAACTTCCTCTATTTCACAGTTAACACATAGATGATTGACAATTTGAGGAAGATACTTAATTATGCCAATTACGTAGATAATTAGAAGTTGTTGCTGATAAATTTATTTTGGTTTTTGCCTTAATTAAAACGCAAAAGAAGAAAATACAAGATAATTATGCTAAAGAGATCAAAGTTTTTATATAGAATTTTAAAGAAAAATTTCAAATAATTAATTTTAAAAATGAATAGCGCCTAAAAGATGTACAGATGCCTAGTTATTGGCCATATTTTAATGAATAAAAGTTCATAAAAATAAAGAAAAAGAAGCATTGGATGCACGCCAGATAATGTTCTCACTTAGTTGAAGAGGCATGCTTTCTTGCACGTGCATCTGACGTGACGTTTCACCATAGATAATTGTCAAGCTAACAATAAAGCAGGGAATGCCGATTACTCTTCGTCCGACGCACGGAAAATCGATTTTCAACATTAGAAAATTATCTTGTGCAGATAAAATAAAAGCAACGATAGGAGAAAAATGGAAAAGAGAGATCAATTTTGTTAATTCCGAGTATGATATATGGAAGAATTGAAATTGTTCGTTTGATAAGTTGCGCGGTGAATAATAATTACTTGATAAACACTATAAGCTTATTGTTGATGAGATGACCTTGGACATGGATGCGAACAAAACAGTCTCATGCTGCATCGACCTACTGTCTGCTCAACTGATCGATACCACATCTCGGACGTTATATGCGCATTTTGGTGGTAATATAATTTCTTCGAGATAAAACCATCTGTGAATACGCAACATTTTCACTTTCGATATGCTCGATCGAAGTAAACAGTCACGCACTTCATTCCTCTTTCGTAACGTTACTAAATCACGACGTATCCATGTTTACGTAATCCATACGTCGAAAACCTTATGCCATACATGTAATTACTACGAAACCGGAAGTGACGCTAACAATCGCCTAACTCTACCCTTAGTGGAAGATTAAGGGTTTAAGTTCTAGAAATTTCTATTTCTCTTATGCGGAACATTCACAGGTGTCTTGTTATCATCACGCTAGTCGCCGTGACAACACGATTTCACGAAACGTCAGAGCTAACGTAGTACGACACGTGACTTCCATCAAATGCAACCAAATCGCAATAGAAATGTCGTAATAAATCGAAAGTAAGATTACGTTTAAGTCATCAACAAGATGGGATGGAAATTCCTAGCTGTCACGTAATATTGTGATCGTTGTCGACAATGCGAGATTCGTATAAAAAACCGGATATAATATATATAAAACTTACCTTTTGATGAATTGTTTAAACGTAGAATCGAGATGAAAGTAACGTTGTTCCACTATGCGACGCGGAATGCTGTTTGGATCGTCAGACGCAGTGTTATTTCATCCCTGCATCACTCGTGGCGCCCTCTCCGACATCGATGCTTCTGCAGAAATCTGAAAAAGCCACGATGAAAATTCCTTTTAAAAAACAAAAATAAAAATAAAATAAAAAATAAAAATTCAGAGAACTGAATTCGCATTTTTTTATTAATAAAATAATCTTTAAATCATTTTTCGTAGCCTACATAAATTTAAAATCGATTGTGTGTGTTCTCTATTATTCTGACATTCGTGCTGGGAAGTATCATTTACAGGGTGAAGCGTTTATTACGTTATTTTTCTCCTCTACTAAATTTTATTTAGTTTTAAATTATCAAAAAATATACATTAACTTTCACTAAATTAAACTTAATAATATTCAAACTTTTATTGTATTTTTAGAATTAATAACGAAAAAAAAAATTGTTTAAACTTCTTGTATACTTTTTATAAATTGATAACTGGCAATAGAATTCTTAATTGAATATATAAATTTTATTTTCTCATCCGGTTAATCGAAAGTGGTAATTTTATCCAGGTTTAATCCTCGTTTTATCAACACGTTTCCTTTTCAGCATTATTCCTAATTGAGTTTTTCATTCTGTACGAAAACACGCATCATAAGTACTAACGCTAGTCTATAATTAATATACGAAACATTTTCCTGTCATTTTATATCCTCTCGTATGAAAAAAGGAAGAGATTACGTTAAAGATACAAAAAGAATTTTATCTAAAAATAAATTAAAGATGCAATCTTCTTTATCTCAATGGAAAATATTTTAAATGAATTTTCGTGCTAAAAGTATAAATCATAAATCTTTAAAATATTTTTGATCGGATATTTATTAAGTTACTAGTCTTTAAATTAAATTGTGCCTTATTATTTATTCTAGACTTTTCTAAATAATATTTTATATGTATATTTTTTTCAAATATTTTTATTTATACGTAAAAGGTTAAAATTAAAATTCAAGTTTTAATGGTGAAGCGATACACAGTAATAACTTTACTCGGCGAAAATTTTATCTGTATTAAATATATTCACGTAAATTAAAATAAAATTTAATTTTTTAAGAACTAAACTCGTAGAAGTATTTTTTAAACTTTATATTATCATTTAATTAATATTTTATGGAGATTCCTAGGAATATTTTAAAGATTGGAGAAAAGAGACTGGAGATAATTATCGTTTATAAATAATTGTTACATATATATACACTGCTTTTCCTATTAAATACAATAAAAAATATCCTAAATTTTTATAATTTACTAAGATTTACTCGTACTTTGAGAATATACGGATATTTATGAATATTTATATCTAAATATTTTCATCTGAATATATGTTGTCTTTAAAAATTTTCGAAATATTATTTAATTTTATATTCTGCTATAATTTAAATAAATGTAAAACGCATTGAAGCATTTTATAGATGAAAACTGGCGTTTAAATCATTGAAAAGTAAAGAAAACTACTGCATAACAAGAATTGTTTGTATTTGCTTCGTTTTAATGAATGGACTATACTTTTTTGCATTAGTTTAATATATAAAAACATTAATAACATTTAAAATGTATAAAAAATATAACAAAATTTTATAAATAATTATCAAAATTATAAAAAATGCATAAAATCATTCATTTAATGACAGATCGATATAAAGATCTCTCGACGCTCATTAAAATTTTACGCCTTTATACAGTATTTGTCTTTACAGATTAAAGACATTTTTTTAAATTTTTTAATACTCACTTTTCATCTATAAAATGCTATAAAAATTTTAAATATTTATTTAAATTGTAGAAAGAATATAAACTTAAATAATGACTTGACATAAGTTACACTCAGATTAAAATACTTAGATATAAATATTCATAAATCTCAGGAATTCCCAATCTGCGGTGTAAAAGACCTAATAAATTATAGAAAAAAATTTTGGAATTTTCATGTATTTAATCGAAACTAACTGCATATAAAAATTTAGCAATTATCTTCAATCTCTTCTCATCCTTTAAGAATAGATAATAACTGATAAAGTTATAAATAACGACACTGAATCTTATCCAACTGCAGACTAACGAGATGAAAAGTCCAATTAATCAGAAATTTCTACTAAAGAGACTTTTTTCTTAGCAAAAATAAAAAAATAAAAAAAGGAAACAAAAATGATTTACTAGAAACATAAAAGTTTTGATTCGATGGATAATATATAGGCTCTTACATTTTTTATACAGCAATGTTTGTATATAGATATATATCTTAGATACATTTTGCTGAAATAAAAAATGATTTTTTCTGTTATTATAGCATTGTTTAGTTATTTATTAGTGTGTTACTGGCTGGATACATTCACGCATCATAGAGATGAAGCGTTTCGGACGTTCGGATATAGAAATCACTGCGAGCTGCACATCTTCCTTTATTTACTTTGGCTCTAATCCTTGGTTATCACATAGAATTTTTCTGGAATTATAAAGAAAATATAGATAAAAATTTACTATAATGTTACAAATTTATATAATTAATAAATGTCCTTAATGAGAGTACATAAAAGTATGAAAAGATAAGATTATAATCAGGATAGTCGAAACTTCAGTACGGGGCACGAAAGAGTGGGCTCTTTTACCTTTTTTTTTCGAACAAACGAAATATGTAAAAAATGTTTTTTAAATAAATATTTGTCTTAAAGATTCTATCTTTTATTAGTAAAAATAATATTATTTTATAGAAATAAAAACCACTGTAGGTCCTCAAGTTTTTTCCTGACCCGTAGAAAAATCTCTAGTTCCTCCCTCTCGATGGTTACAAATAATGTTTTATCTGATTAGTAAATATAATTTATGCTCAGATATATATTAGCAGAAATTTATATATTAAAATTATATAATATTATGTTTTGATTAACTCAGGTTCACAATTTAGATATAAAATCACCAAATTATATTTACATATAAGCTAAACAAGCTACAGCTCGGAGCCTCACGTTACGACGGGCCTCGTAAAGGAGGAAGAACTTCTTGTGTATTGTAGCGCAAAGCCGCAATAAGTCTAAATCTGGCTCTGTATAAAAGTAATTAAGAATTATTACCGGTATATTATATTATATAAATATAATATACACTAGTATTAATTCAAATAATTCATTTACTAATTATGCTTTATTTAATAAGTTATAAGAAGTAGTTACGTTAATTATATAATTATGCTTCAGTATAATTAAATATAATTTTTTTATTAATACTTATAACTTTTCGTTTTTTTCTTGGATAATTGTAATATTGGCTTTAAAATCATTAATCATTTCGGGTCCCGTCTTTTAATACCTGGCTGCCCGTTCTCAGGTTCTTTTAATGCTCCCAGGGAGAAAAGATTAAAAAATAAATAAATAAATTACTTGTTACTTATCGAATTATTGTTTAATTTTAAAATATCTAAAATTTACTTATTTAATTGATATTTTCTTATTATTTTATTATTGATTTAATATATCTTAAGTCAATTTTGAACTTAAAGCAGTTTGTAAGGATTAAGTTTATACGAAGTCAATTAAAATAAAATTGTGTTAAACCATTAATGCATTTAAATTACTTGAAATATTTTGCTCTTTCTCTTTCTTCGTATCTCTCTATTTATGGTTTTGCACTTTGCGGTCCTTGCCAGAATTTATGGTCCTGTATAGAAATCATTGAATAAATAAATAAATAATTGCAACATCTTTAAAATATAAAACTCTGTGCATTTATATAATTTTATTATTTAAGGTTTAATAATTAAAATTAAAATTAAATATAATTTAAGTGCAAAATTATTTTTGTGAACATATTTGTATATTTTATGTACGGAGTGATCATAATTAAAGGGTACGTGTTTACAGCTTTATGTAGAAAAAACTACTGTGCAAATCTTAACCAAATTTGGTGTATACACTGTTCCGAGTATGCAGTTTAGGTTTACGGAAAACATTTTTTCTCTATAATTTAGCCAGCAAGGCGAAAAGTTAGCAAAATTCAGTCCGTTAGCGCTGTTTTTCTCGTAATGTGCATATTATGTACGTTTTCAGACGAATCTAAGGAGTTAAAACACAAAGTGCAATAATTTTATTTCAGTAACAAATGTGAAATATGGAATTGACGATTAAAAGAATTTAATTTAATAAGTAAGGCACGATCAAGCAAAGTGAGCCATGACTTCACTTATCGAATTATTGTGAAAAATGTTTTGCTCCTTATATTGAAATTCATTACAAAACTTACATAATATACACATTAAGGGGTCAACAATGCTAAATTTCGCCCTAACAGCTGAATTTCAAAATAAAAATTTTTCCGAAAATCAAAACTGCATACTCGGGACAGTGCACCAAATTTAGTTAAGATTTGCCCATTATTTCTTTCTAGAGAGCTCTTAAATACCTACTCTTTAAATGTAATGTCCTATGTACTATACTGTACATATACAGCTGATTATAGATATTGTGAGTTTCAACAATATATAACAATACTGACAGATAATTATATCAATGGCAATGGAATACACTCTGGCATACTACAGTAGTCATTCCCATATACACACATAACAAATTATACAAGAGAATTATGTGTGTGTATATATGTATACATACATATACATATACACACATAATTCTCCTGTATAATCCGTTAGTGGAAAATATCAATTACATACATATACAATAGAAACTCGAATTAACCTTTTTTAAGGAAGCAGTGAAAAAATGTTTACTCGCAGAATACATAAAATCCAAACAACCTTAAAAAACATTCCAAAACATACAAATTAATTTGTTCAGTATATGCATTCAGAATGGATAAGGTGAAGAAAACACATAGCCTTCATTTCTAGTATAAAAGCTTTCGTAAAACCGTTTTTTTTTCACACAATATTATGTACTGTATAATGATCGGTATTTCTAGATATGGTTTACACAAAGATAATAAATTGTTAAACTGTCTTCTGAAAGTAAACAAGTGTACTTGTTTGTTTCTGTTGAGGATTTCATGTGTTTTTATCACACAGCTTCTAATTTTGAAACGCAAAGAAACACGTTTTCACCAATACCACCGCAGCTATTGTGCATTAAGTACTTCCTTTTGTGTCTTTTACTTGCCACGATGGACGGGTCTGTAGCTGTACAGGAATACTGTATCCGACCAGCAGAATCTACAGTGAATTTTGAAAATTGTCTTAATATTGCTTTACTCTAATTGCTATGTGAATCTCTGAGTCTAGCAATGGTCGCCAAGGTGCCAAATCTATAGAATGTGGTGTCCTTTCAGTGCAAGAGTGGCAAAACGAACTAGATAATTCCTTGAACCGTTATTTATAACTCTCCTGACCATTCGAACATGATATATATTTTTTATTTTTATTTTTTTTTTCGAAAAACGTTATTTTGAGGTGAAAATTCATATAAGCAGCGATTTTTCGATGAGTTAAATCCCAAAAATATGCAAAATCGAAAAACGCTAAATGTGATTACTTTAACATTATGGCTTATAAAGATTTAAATGGACCGACGAAAAACACGTTAAATCGAAGAACGTTAAATCGAGTTTATACTATATATAGGCCTATATAAGCTAAAATAGAAATATGGATACTATTTATAGTGCATCATCATTTACTTTAAATTGAAAAATTATCTCGTAACAAAATTTATAAGATAATTTTTCAGTTTAAAGTAGATGATGATTTATTGTTTTGTAGGCTATAACCTTTGAAATTTTCATATAACATTAATTTTAGAAGAAGCATAAACAATTTTATGATGGAAATTAATCAACTTTAAACGACATTCCGTTTGAACGAATTTGATTCTCACGCTTTAGGCATTAAATCATAAAAAAATTTAAATAAAATACGATTAATTTTTAATTAAGAAATTAACGATACGAAATTTAAGAAGTTTTATTCGTAATTTAATTTTTAATTAATACTTTTTTAAGTGGATTTAATACGCCGCGAAAGTCAAAAATAATTGAAGAGTTCGTTGTTTTTGCTTTACTCTTCGAATTTTTGATGGATTATTTGACATTGATATATTAAAATGTGATTATAACTTTAAATTTTAATTCAAACCTGTTAATTTTTCATAACGATGCAATGAAACGTTTCATTTTTTACTTAATAGAAAGTCATGAAAAATAACATAAAAACGCTCAATCAATTTGAATTTTTTACCTTACAATATTACATTAACTAAATGTTTAATGTTACGTTACCAATGTCAATTTTATATATTTACGGTTCCTAGAAAACCGGTGAACTCAGGCCCTTCCTTTAGAAAGTTTTAAAAGTATTAAAAATTAATTATTTAAATGATTACATTTGCCTAGTGTTTGTAGTTTTACAAGGCCTCAAGTAAATGCCTTGGTTGCTTACGAGTATAAGAATTACTTATTTAAAATTTTCATACTGGGCACATTCTCTTTCCATTTTTGTCAATGATTTACTTCAACTGGTTCGATTTTATATTATAGAACTAAAATAATTTTGTAAGAAGTTAAATTATATATTTAATATTTAGTACATTTTAATAAAAATAAATCTAAGATAAAACAATTCAAGAATAAAACTATAATTATGCGCTATAAAATAATATTACATAGAACAATATTATAAATATGTATATATCAAATACACAGAGTGATCATAATTAAGGAGTAGGTGTTCAGAGTTCTCTGCAGAAAAAAAACCATTGGGCAAATCTCAACCAAACTTGGTACATTCAGTATACTGTCCTGTGCGCGATTTTGATTTTTAATTTAAAAAATTTACTTCGAAATTCAGCCACGTAACGCTGCTGTCCACTTAATATGCATATTATATACGTTTTCTAACGAGTTTCTGGTATAAAAGGAATCGGAAAGCGTTCTTCACAATTCTTTGACGGATATAGTGATTACTTTTCCCGACCGTGCGTTTATTGTTAAACCTTCTATCAACGAAACAACAATGACAGCTCAAAATTTAAGAAATTTTGGATTTTTGCGATTTCTTTATACCTGAAATTCACTAGAAAACTTACGTAATATGCACATTTAGGAAACATCAGCGCTAAATTTCGCACTAACGGATGAATTTCGAAATAATTTTTTTTTTTCCGAAAGTCGAAACCGCATACTCGGAACAGTACATATAACAAATTTGGTTCAGATTTACACAATAGTTCTTTCCACAGAGAGCTCCAAACATTTATTCTAATTATGATCACCGTGTAAATACGTAATTAATGTATGTTTAAATACATTAACTATATGTGCACTTACTGTGTGTACATAACAAGTAAGCATGCACTGTACTTGTACTATTTTTTCCTGTAATTCCTTAATGTTTGCATTATTAATTACCGTATTTTACGGACTATAAGACGCACTTTTTTCTTCGAAAAATTGCCTCCAAAATTCAGGTGCGTCTTATAGTCCGTAGCGTCTTATAGTCCGTAGTGTCTTATAGGTATTTTTTTTTTTTAAATTGTTTAAAAATTAAGGTGCGTCTTATAGTCCATAGCGTCTTATAGTCCGTAAAATACGGGTATATAAGTTATTAACTTACTAAGCTGATGTTACACCGAAAACCCGTTTTACTTAGGTTATGTTATGTAGTTGGCACCCCAAAAAGTCTTACATTTCCACGTTAGTTCGGTTTCCGTTTTATACAGGGTCCATTTTAGGAAGGTCTTACCATATTTTGTAATTTATCTTTTCTTTTGCTATTAATTTTATTTCATTTTATTATAGTATACATTATCGTTATGTTGTAAATGGTGGCAACTGAATGCTCTCTGACATTGCTTATGCGTGAAAATAAATAATGTTATAATTAAAATGCATGAAATTATTTTAAAGTTGTGTAAATCAAAATGTGTGACTTTATAATACATAATATTAATTAATTTTGTAATAATTTTAGAAAATTTATACTATTTTCAAGCGACATTGAATTAAATAAAGTCAAATCTCTTAATTAACAACTATCGCTAAAAATGGCGGCCGTTGTTCGGAGGTCGTCATTACTCGGAGGTTATTTCGTATTTATTTTTGTTCAAAAACAAATTTCTGAAAAATGGTCGTTGTTGGGTGGTAGCCGTTATTGGAGGTTCTAGTGTAATAATTTTTTCAATTCTATGCTTTTTATATATTTTCAAAATCTTTAAAATTATTTTTAGCATTTTATTAGAGAATCACTCAAATTCTAATTCAATATTGTTGAATGGATTAACTCAAGTGTTATGTGTAATATATGATGATATATGATATATGACCCAAAAGTCAGTTAAGAATTGTAAAGACTAAATTTTTCTCTTATTCAACTACTTTACTAAAAATCTCTACGTAAATTGTTCTAAATAAGATCATTTTTGTTAAATAAACAAATTACAAAGTTCATAAGCGCACTTGACACAGTTAGCGTCAAGTGCGGCTAACAGACTTTTTAGGTCATTCTGTGTATGTGTGAAATAGCGAAAAATGATTAAAATATTAAAAATACACTAAATTTCATGAAAAAAATTATAAATATTATAGGAAAGCTTCATTAACTCGATAATCGAATAAACGTAAATCAATAGAATTCATCTCAAAGGACATTTTATGGTTTACAGTTCATTTACTTTAAAAAACATTTTGTAGTTTTATTCTAATGTAAAATTTAGTTTATCATTTAATTTCCAGCCTTATAAATAGTCAAACCTCTGAAAACGGCCACTGATAAAAACATAAAAATTAGCCGTTGTTCGGAGGTGGCTGTTCTTTAGACGTTACTTTGTATGCATTTCAAAAAGAAACGTTCCTGAAAAAGAGGACATCGTTTAGATACGGCCGTTATTGGAGGTTCAGTTGTGTGTATGTGTTTGTATATATTTAATATTAAATTATTGAAGTATTGAATTGTTCACTTTTCTTTCATATTTATGTCCAATTTATGAAGAGTTAAATAATTCGAATTATGACTAACTTTTTTTTTCTTTTTGCAATTTATACGATAAAAACGAGAAACAGCAAAGAAACGAGAGCAAAAAATATTATTATTATCGAAATTGCCAGAAATGAAATTTTATATCGTATAAATAAGAAGAAAAACGAGAATTGAAATAGCTAGATATCTTATCAAAGTAGTTAAAGAGGAACCAATGATGAACCCAATAATGGCAACTATAATGTCAATTCAAAGTGTTAAATAATAGGAATTAAAATCTGAAACATTTTGATGGATTTGGCATAATATACCGTAATTTAAAATATTTGAATTTCCGATCTTTTGATGAAGAAAAAGATCATGCCAGACCGTAGAAAGAAAGAAAAATAAATAAATAAATTTGACATCAAATCTCACGGATAACTTCAGCATTTACAAAATCGACAAGGGATTGCTTCGATATTTATGAGTGGCGAAGCTGTCTGTATCGATATATTGACAAGTGATAACTGGCAAGGAGGAAAAAAAATCAAACCAATCCTTCAGAATTATGAAAAGAAAGACAATTTTAGCTGCGAGGAATCTGCTCCAAACATCGTAACAAGAATGACGGGGAAGTAGTTTATGTAGTGGTTCAACCGGTCGGAACAATAGACGACCTGTCACAGAAAGATTCTTCTCATCATGAATCAATGTTCAGTTCGCAAACAAAAATATAAAACATGATTGTGTTCTTCTGTTGTCGCATTAAAACGACAAACTATCTGCAACATTTCGATATAAGCTAAATCATTTTTACACCGGAAACACTTGACGCATTATCATCTTGTATATTGTGAAATATATCTAAGATCAAGATCAACAGCAAAGTAGGAATTTGGTATCATGAGGCATTTATTAAAGTCGTGTTGAATATGTAAACTGGTCAATTTGTGTTTTAATTCCCAAGATTGGCATGGGTCATTAACAGTATCAACTTTTTAGAAGAGTATAGAATTAATATTTATTATAAAATTATTTATTAAAGTTGACTGTACACGTATTTATTATGGATTTATTATGGATTTATTATGGATTTATTAAGCATTACCATAATAAAGTGCTTCAAATTTAGTTTTCACGATGTTATGCAAATGAGAACGTTAACGGGTTACTCAAGATTTTAAAAATTTCATCAATGTAAATAATAAGTTACGTGTTTGTATTTGTTGAAAGCGTCATTAAAATAAATGAAAAAGAAACTTTTATAGCTTTAGAATTAATCGAGAAAGTGGAAGAAAAATTATATTCATGGATTTTTACCTCTTTTCATATTTAATTTTAATAATGCCATGTTAAAATACTTTTAATTTAAATTAATATTTTGTTATAAGCCATTAAAATATTGTTATATGGAACATATAACAATATTTTAATGGCTTATTTATTTTAATAAAAACATCAAAAATTATCCGAAGATAAACACAGGTATGAGCCACTTAACGAATTTTTGACAAATATGTGGTTAGGTTTGGCATTTTTTAACTCTTCGCTTTTTGGGCACTAAGAAGGCATTTTTAAGTAAGCCTTTAAGGGTTCGTCCAGGCCCACAATGAAGCGGACGGGTAGTGAAAGACGGCAATTTTACAGCTCCATTATAATTATTAGAGTAAATGCGGCCCGTCGTTAGAGGCTCATACCTATATTAATGAATATTAAGTGAGGATTACTTATACATTACTAAATACTATTCATTAAATACTTAAATATCATGGATTGCTGAGTATTGATAAGTAAGTAATTAGCAGAAAATAATGTCAATAAATACCCATGCTATTTTTAATTAAAATATTATACACATATTTTATAAATGTTAAGACATTTATTTAAAAAAAAATAAATGTTTTAGCATTAAATATATAAAATAAAATAGCTTTTAAATATTTAAATAAAATTTTCAATACAGAATTTATCTTCATTTTTGCGCATTTAGATCGTTATAAAGGACTGCATAAATTACTTTTCAAATATTCTGTTAAATATCTCAATAGCCGCAAAATTGCAATCCACTTTTATTTAAACATCGTTTGCATTAATGTGTCAAATAAACAGACAAATTTGTTTAACACAAACGTAATTTTACTCCTATGAGATTCGAGTTAACGTTTCATTTTACATAACTGATAATAACTTTCGAGTAGATTAAAGATGAAGAAAAAATCCAGCAACGAGTTGCATAACTTTCATAGCAAACAAATTTAAAACTGCATGTAACGCCATCTCTTATGAGATTTGTATTTTAAAAATTTTTATATTATTAATCATTATAAAATGGCAATAGCTTAATTTTGGGATAGAGACGAGTTTTAAAAAATGTTGTAAATTCGTCATTAAGCCCGATCCCACTCGAGATATGACATATGACCCTCTATCTTCTCACATCTTCGACCTTTAACTACCAAAATTTAATAGCGTCAATGCTTCTTATACACAAGCTACCATATCAAATTTAGTTTCTTAATCTTTACTCTATACTGAAATATCAAACGAAATAGTTGTCAACACACACATACACACCATACAGAACCTACATATCCACGAAATGTTTTTATTTTTTATTTTTTTGCTTTCTTGGATTCAGGGGTATCAAAACGTTGCAAAAACTTGTAGGGTCAAATTTGATACGATTCCAATACTTTTATTACATATATATAACAAGCTGGGAAAGTAAAATCAAAATAATAAACAAATAAAACGTTTAAAAACACTTTAATTTTGTAAATGTTAAGAATCTCTTTTTTAATAGCATACGAAATTGTTTTGATTCGTTACTACAGTAGTTTTGATGTTTAATGAATTAGCATCAGTAGGCAGTTTTAAGCTATGAGAGGTCTTAGGCAAGAATGACTTCTGAGGCTTTTTTATAAAAATTTATATAATATAAAGTTCATATCACATGATCAGTAATGTAACCAGGAGAGTCTGGACTATTCTTAGGGGGCGGTCATTAATCACGTGTATTGTTTTTCAACCATTTTTGATCTCATCCCGCCTACAGTGATGTACTTTTGGCAAAAACCTTCTTTTTTAATTACGTGTACAATAGTTCTTGGACACTCCTGATATTGAAGAAACGACACTAAAAAGTTCTATAAATATTTTCTGATAGTTTACTCATACGACTAGTAAGTAAACCTGTAAGAACAAATTTGTATGTTACTAATACTACTAAAAAAAGTATAATAACTATATACTAATTAATAGATGACTCCTCTGTGAATAAATAAATGAAAAAATGTTCAAATAAGTACAGGAAAAGAATTCGAATGTGACAAACACACACACATGAACATACAATATCTAAGAGTATATACAGGTATCCTTTGATGAATGCGGTTAATTAATTAAAACTTCTGCCTCGTATATAAAGAGATTGTTGCAATTAATTTTGCATGTTAATCAAATCCCGCGTTAATTAAGCAACGGATACCTATACTCTTAATCCACAGCCCTAGTAGCTCTATCCATAGTGGTAAAGGAGTTTATTAATATAGGTTCTGTACTGTACATTGTAATTCGGGTCCCTATAAAATCTGTTCTAGTTGCGTTATTGCTTACGATATTTGATACTGTACAATGTTCAGGGTCATAACTATTATTGAATTTCAAGTAGACTACTAGATCAAGCCCGTTTACTGATCGTGCCTAAGGTCTTAAAAGTGTAACGCTCTAGGTAAAAGCTTAAGTTGAGTATACCTAACCAATCACTGATCACGTGTATTGCACTGACATTAAATTACCCTAGATTCCAAGAAATTCTTCTAAGAATTTATTTATATAATGTACAGATTTGGGTCCTTTGAGAAACACATTATTTTCACTTGAGAACACAGTTACTTGTTTATAGCCATTTTTTAAAAATTAACATTTATAAAAGGCTTATATCTCAAAAATTACTAGAAATATGTACAGGATATAAATACCTGGAACAAGAATCGTGTGAGTAAACATTTCAGAATTTCTAAATTAAGTTGTTATAGATTAAAAGAAAATGTTTAAAAATATGTATATAAAATTTTTATGGATATTTTTTATTAATTCCGGATTAAAGCCTGCAGCACATTTTAAAGTTTATATTTCTATCATACAAGAAAATTTGAAATACATTAGATTGGATTGATAAAAAAAAAAGCAACTCATGTATGATGTGCCAAAAAGGGATGCCTCCCGGAGGTCTTTTATGGGAAACTGGCTCCTATTTAGGTGTTAAACGCGTGAAAAAACCCCGAATACTTCACGTTAGTCGAACACAAACCCGTGACCAAACAGCAGTGTTCAGTGGTTGCACCACTGAACACCACTGAACACGAAATACTGGCAGTGGTTGCACCACTGCCAGTACTTGACCAAGTTTGAAATGAGAAAGTTCCTTTAATTTACTTGGCGGACGAATTACACGAGTGGTAATCATAAAAAATAAATCGGATATAGTCCTCATACAATTTCCTTTATAATATATCCAAATACTATATGACTGTGAGCTACTATGAAGGAAGATTCAATAAAATGCGAACTAATGTTATGAACAGAATGTACGTTTTCGATTATAACTATTGTTTGTTCGTGGCGCAAGAACAGGATTTATATATAAGCTAAACAGGCTGCAGCCCAGGGCTTCGTGCTGTGATGTATAGCTTAGGGCTTCACATTTTTACATGTATTATTTCTGGAGAAGGGTCATTTATCTGTTATAGCTTAGGGTCACAACAAGTGTAAGTCCAGCTCTGGATAGCATTAATGCAAATTATAACAAATGTCAAATAAGAAACAACTCTATTTTGTATAGTTTCAAATATCGAGAATATATACAAAGTTATTTCAAAAATATAATAAAAATACTAAAAAATGTTGAACCTTTCTAAAAATCAATACATCTCGTTACATAAATATGACCAAAATTAGTTTCTTTTGATATCCGTTTTTTACTTATGATGAATAACAACTGGTCTCAGATATACACAAATATACACAGACATCACCTCTAACCAAGTCAAATGCTGGAGACATCTTAAAACGTGTATATCAGTAAAATATATTGGATTTTTTTAATATTAAAAAGCACGGTTTTTTTCATATAAACAGAAAATAAAAAAGTGTCAATTAAAATATATATCTTTTTCACTTTTTAAGGTCTCAAACTAATACATTCTTTGTAGCTGAATTTTGTATAAAGAAATTTCGAGAAGAGAAAAGAGAAAATGATAGAATAGATAGGGAGAACGAGGTATCATTTCACAGAAAAGATATAACCATTAAACTCTGATCCCAAATTTTTGCAAAAGTCCTTTGTGGAACATTTTTCTTTCGCTATTTCATGTAAAAAGTTCACAAAGGACTTATCCTAAATAGGGGTCAAAGGACAAATCCACATCTTTCATGTCAACTGACATCAATACTTTTCCATCGATTTATCATTTTTTTTTTCTTTTACTACCTTCTTTTTCTTCTCTTATACGAAATTTCATCTGTTCTTTAATTTCATTTGTTTCAAATAAAAAAACATTGATCAAAACAAAAAAAAATTTTATCTTTAATCCGATCAAAGAATGAGAAATAATTATTGCTGTCTTGTTTAAATTAAATTATTGATAATTACTAAAATTATAAATATGAATGCTTAATAAAACATTATCTGTAACATTATACGTAATAATGTTACAGATAATACGTAATAAAAACTACGTAAAAAAGATTTAATTGTAATTAATTTGTTTAATTGTGAAATTTAAATTATTTAACAATTAAATTTCGAGAATTTCAATCTGAAACATCAAATCAAATAAATAAAACGAGAGTAGTTAATTAAAAAATGTTTTTAATTTAAGTATATTAATTTTGAATAAGTTTCCGAACAGCTTTATCTTATATATAAAATTCTCGTGTCACAATGTTAGTTACCTTACTCCTCCGAAACGGCTTTACCGATTTTTACCAAATTTTATATGCATATTCAGTAGGTCTGAGAATCGGCTACTATCTATTTTTCATACCCCTACACCATTTCCCCCTTTCAAAAATATATTTATATATGGATTAAGGCTTTTATGTCCAACAGATGGCGCTAAGTTTGCTTTTCTGTCAGGCATTATGCTTTTCTGTGAGAATGGACTGAAGCAGATCATTTTCTATCTATCTATATAAATAAAATATAACGTTCGTTTGTTCCTACCGATTCCTTTGAAATTTTGACACAACGTTGCATTCGAATACGCACGTGTTTTTATATAATATACATGTCGACATTCCCCCAGTGGGGGGAGATGGACGGGATTAAGGCTTACCGTGAAGAACTCGGCTTCTATTATACTATTTTACGTGCGGTTTCTTGCGTTTTTGATTGCGTTTTAATAGGTTACGTCAACAGAATATACACTAAAAAGAAATTTTTCGATATTCCCCAGCGGGAAAAGTGACGGGATTAAGGCTTACCGTGAAGAACTCGGCTTCTATTATACTATTTTACATGCGGTTTTTTGCGTTTTTAATTGCGTTTTAATAGGTTACGTCAACGGAATATACACTAAAAAGGGATTTTTCGATATTCCCTAGCGGGAAAAGTGACGGGATTAAGGCTTACTATGAAGAACTCGGCTTTTATTATACTATTTTAGATGCGTTTTTGATTGCGTTTTAATAGGGTACGTCAAGAGAATGCACACTAAGAAGGGATTTTTTGAAATTCCCCTCACGGGGGAAGTGTTATACATTTATAATAGATACATTTTGAGCCACAACAACGCGTGGCCGGGTCAGCTAGAAATTACCTAGAAATAATTTATATGGCAAAACAACGTTTGCCGGGTCAGCTAGTATTTTTATATTAATATAAATCATAATTAACTTACTTCTGGACCTCTTAAAAGTCAATACAGGCCGAGCTACTTATCTTTTGGAGAACAGTATATTAAAAAAAACAAAACAGTGTTAAAAATGATATAATATTTTATAAATAATAAAATTTGACAGAAAATTAAGATTTTTTGCCGTAATTCATTAAAAAATCAATGGAATGAATAGTTTATAAAATGTATTTTTGAAGCCCTCGTAAGTGAGAGGAGCAGTTAAAGGATCCTTCTGACCCCTTCTGTTAAAGGGTCAAATTTCTTATGAGAATGATCAAAATATAAAATTCAAATCTATGAAAATAGTCTATAAGATTAAATTGAAATTCAGTTAACTACATCAAACAAATTATTCAAAAAAAAAAAAAAAAAGGCTGGCAAGGGCTCTTTCCCAGCACTTGAACAAAAATTAAGGGGACTAAGAAGGAAGTACAATCATTTTCAGTTACACTACGGTATAAAATTTAAATAATAATAAAATCTTAAAAGAAGTTATTTTGTTAATTTATGATAAATTTCTCCATTAAAATATATTCGAGTTTAAAAAACATTAGACATTAGCTTGAAGTTAAAATTGTGTGTGGCTCCATCTGATACGAGATTTAAAACAACTTTTATTAATATAAAAGACTTGTCTTTTTACAATAATTAATAATTTAATAATTGTAAAAAGGCAAAAGTCTTAATTTTGACAATTAATATCGAATTAAAAAGCTTTTTCAAAAGTAAATTTAGATTTTTTCCGGATTAATTCTTGTAAAAAAATTAAACAAATTAATTTTAATCGTAGTAAATTAAATACTCCAATTTGTTAAATTGCCAGCAAGAGAATAAGGTAAATGTAGATTACGTGCAAGTGAACGATACAATTTATATTTCGGAGGTCCTCATTTCCTCTTCATTTAACACATAATGCCATCTGTTGAAGAGAATATAAATATCAAAATTAGATGCCACAAGAGAAATATTTTATTATTCTCCATCTTCTCTGCAGTTGTCTATGTAGCTACAAAGACAATGAGAACCGAGATGAAGAATAACAATAAATGAGGTGGTCCAAAAAACTATCAGTGCTTATTCTGGCTTCTTGGCAGTAAAATTGCCATAAAAATATCATAAAAAAAAGGTGTCGGTATTTCAAACTGGAAAAGAGAGAGAGAAAGAGAAGTAAGAGAGCAACAGTTCTATTTGGGAAGATGGTTTATCCAGCGATAACGTTTTTACTTCCTTATACAAATATGAATATTTACGACATTTTATATGAATAAAGGATAAAAGACAAGTCTCTTAAGAATGCAATTTTATTACAAGAATAAATTTTATGAATTATCTCATTTAAGTTAAAACTTTTCTAAAATAGAATGTCATCCGAGTGAGATCATTAGCATAATTTCTAAGCACGAAACGAACTGAAAATTCTTAATAATATAAACTCATGCTAATGTTATCTTTTTCTTTGTATTCTAATTATTAGTTTTTATATTATTTTCTAGAAAATTATAACATTTAAGAACAGAAAAGAGCTAAAGATAATTGACTATTTCAGATAGTTTACACGTTAACCAAAGTTTTTTTTATGTTACTTAAAGATTAAGATGTCTGCTTAATTGACTCTTATATCTAATTAAATGATTTAA
This sequence comes from Centruroides vittatus, assembly GCF_030686945.1. Classification (NCBI taxonomy): domain Eukaryota; kingdom Metazoa; phylum Arthropoda; class Arachnida; order Scorpiones; family Buthidae; genus Centruroides; species Centruroides vittatus. The sequence continues at coordinate 1,091,733 of NW_027122565.1, forward strand.
ACTGAAACAAATTAACAAAACGAAAAGAAGAAGAAAAAAAACTTAATCAATTCAGATAATTTAAGAATGCTAATGTTAATTCAATTCGAAGAAATTGCAGTAAATCAGACAAAGCAATTAACTGTTATAACTTAACTTCGCTCATTTATCTTCTAAAAACACAAAAAAATATTTTACTTAAATATAAAACAATGATAAATATAGAAAATTTTAATATATTCTCTCCAAATTAAATTTTACACGTTTCTCTCCTTAAAACAAAATATTAACGATTATGAGAGTGTAAATTGTTATTGATTAGATCCGAGAGAGTTACCAGCTTAATGAAATGTGTGAAGAAAATAAGAGTACTCTTGGGAAGAGATAACATCAGAATGAACGGAAACAAATTTGTCGATCAGCTAATCCAAAAAGAAACTTTTCCTCTTCTTTTTCTTGGTCCTTAAATCACTGTAGATGACTGTATTTAAATTCTTTCCACAGTTAAATAAACTAGTAGCTTGAGCAGCCAATTAAAAACTGTCAATAGACTTACGTGAAAAAAAGCACAAGATTAAAAATTTACCAATGTATATTACTTTGTAAATTTTTATTTTCGTGGTTAAAAATTTACACGATCTCAAGAATAAAATTTGCGAATTTCCAGTCGATTCTAACACATACAGCTACAACAGGGCGTATTCAGGGAGGAATGTTTATGGCGCTTCAGCACCATTTTGATTTCAAAGCAATCAGTTTTATTACTTTAAAATAAATATTGATATAAATATTGTAATGCGCATCGCATGACTTTAATTAGGTGAGATTAAGTAACTAAAGTAATTCTAAGGTAAAACATTCTCCGAAAAACGATAGAGGACACGTTCCTTGATCTTCACGGACTTGAGCAGCAACCATATTCTCAAAAATCTGAATACGCCACTGAGCCAAAAACTTGCATTAAGACCTAGTTGAACCTATGATAGGTATAGAAAGAGACAAAAATGATATACAGTCTTTCAATCAATGTGCGAAGGACTAAACCATTATTTTACAGCAAGCGTTCACGCAAATTAGTTTGGGATAGTCTTATTATATGCGTAGAACATTATGATTTCAGATTGTGAAGGAAAACAGTTTTAGTAATGGAAGCCTTAAAACTTAAGAAAAAATCAAGAGTGTATAGCACTTTTTGATGCATGGGAAGGTTTCCATCCTTATATATCGAGTCACTATAGAGTAAATGAGGGTTAGACGGTGAACGCGTGCAAATACAGTAGAGCGTCGATAAGTGGAACGTCGGTAAGTGGAATGGCCGGAAAGTGGAACGATTTTCAGTTGGACTGTGTTGTGCTGAATCGAATGTTTTTGATACTAAATTTACTTCTAAAGTATAATTTTCATGTTTTTTATATTCTTTAATATATTTATTTTGTTTGTACAAAATGCAGAAATAATTTTTAACGATACGATAGCCTCGATGATTATTATAAAAATTTTCGTTAGGCTTAAAATCGACGAAAATTCAACACGAAGCGACACGCAACGGAGAAAAATTCAACAGGAAGCGATACGCAACGGAGAAAAATTTGAACATCGGACAGGTTAATGTATTTTTTCGTACAAAGTCGGAAACTGGAACAAATCATTAACTGGAAGGACCCCAGTCCCCAATTGGTTCCACTTATCGACGCTCTACTGTACTGTATAAACTGAAAAATAGAGCCACGTATAGATATATTGTGTTAGTTGAAAGCCACCTTCTGAACATGCTGTTTACGCGCAATTGCTGTGAAAATAGAGGAATAAATCGAATCTATCTGTATCTGACTTGCAGAATTTTTTACACGTTTACTATAGCCTCGAAAATCTTAAGATCAATATAAGACTTGTTTCTTGCATATAATACTTTAGAAGCTTGAATAATGAGCCTAAGTAATATTGGTCAAAAATAACAGAAAAAGTTCTGGTAAAGGGCTGACCTACCAACTAACCCACAGTTGTAACGGTGAGATGATGATTTAGCAGAAAATTATATTTTGTTTTTCCGAATGTTTTTCGGAAAACGCTATTATTTTGCTCGTTGTTGTTTTGTTTGGTATGGCAAGAAAACATTAATTTAGTCAGTTTTTTTTAAATAAAATAATAAAATATATTTTCAAACTCACAATTTCCAGAACTCTTTTCGTCCTGTAACTCCTATTCAGTTTATCCTAATTGAATTTGGTCTAGAAATGCGAAAGAAATTGAATCCATAACTTGTTTAGCGACTTTATGACCGATTTCACAAGTGTGGGACCGTCGATGACTCCCAACATCGACCTCCAGTAAACAAGAAGAAAAAGCCAGTAAAATCAAGTTTAACCGATATCTGAAAGGTCAAAGAGGCTTTTTTTTTTTAACTCTTTCCGCCCTGTGGGCACTAAGAGGGCCTTTTTAGTAAGCCCATTATGGGTTCGGCCAGGCCCACAATGGGGCGACCGGGTGGTGAGGGACGGGGCCCGACATATCCGAACGGACCACCCCCCGAAAAATTCCTGGGGATTATTCGACCCGTTCGGATTCGATCCCGGGTCCCCCAGAGCGGTAGGCTGCCACCTTGATCGCTCGGCCATCTGGCCGCGTCAGAGAGGCTGTCATGAAGTCTGCGAGTAATTGAATTTTTCAGGGAAAAACTGTAGGAGTTTATCCGTAAAAGATCCAAATGTTCTAAGCGATTTCTACAGGAACAGAATCAAATAAAGCTGACATAAAGAACGCAATTCTCAATCTAATCCATGATGAATCATGGACGCTTGATTTTTGGACGAGGCACAATTTCCATCTGGACGGATATATCAATCGGTAAAATTATCAATTCTGACAACCGAAAGCCCCTGAAAATTCATAGAAACGTCTCTGCATCCCCTTAAAGTAATTGTCTGGGCAGCAATGAGTCCCCAAGACATAATTTGACCGATATTCATCTAGCAAACAATCAATACCACCGTTTATTCTAACGAAGTTTACCATTTTTCATCAAGTCAGAAAATTTGTACAATACATGGTTTATGCAGGACTGCACTAGACCACATACCGCTAGGATCAATAGGGAACTTCTCTTCAGCGTTTTGGTGATTGTTTGATATTAAACAAGGTATTTCAGTTGTTCCAGAGGCGTCCACAATGCGATTGTGGTATTCAGAAGGACCAAACACCACTTCATTTGGTTTTTCACTGCAATAGGTACAATCACATTAGGGATAGTTTAATGAGAGCTGCTATTTTTGAAGGTACAACTGGTCTTGCAACCCGCACCAACTCATTCACACGCGTACAATGTTCCATGATTGTATGCATGTGAATGAGTTGGTGCGGGTTGGTGCTCAAGAGCCCCACTAAGGGATATGAATGCGAGGGGCACTTGAGACCACTCACTCCAGGGCACAGATGGCAATTAGCTTTTCCTTGCTTTGTTTCAACTGTCGGTATATAGCTGCTTTTCAACTTTGTATTTTAATTCTTATTTTCGATTCTTTTCAGTCTAAATTTGATTAGTTTAAGTTAGTCCTAGTTGTAAGTTAGATTAGGGACTCAGCTTGGTTTCCGGTTAGGTTATGATAGGTTAGGTTAAATTAGATTAGTTTGTTAGCTTTAGTCGTCTGGTTAGGTTCGTCCTAGGTTTTTGTAGGTAGCGGCCGGATGGCCGAGCGTAAAGGTGGCAGACTACCGCTCTGGGGGACCCGGGATCGAATCCGAACGGGTCGAGAAATCCCCAGGAATTTTTCGGGGGTGGTCCGTTCGGATATGTCGGGCCCCGTCCCTCACCACCCGGTCGCCTCATTGTGGGCCTGGCCAAACCATAATGGGCCTACTAAAAGAGGCCCTCTTAGTGCCCACAGGGCGGAAAAAGTTAAAAAAAAAAAAGGTTTTTGTAGGTTAGTTTAGTTAGTGAGTAAGTTGATGTTTAAAAATTTTTTTAATTTAAAAATTAAATAAATAAAAAAATAAAAATTCGCGTCTTGCTCGTTTGTCTTCTGTCTAGTTTGTCGTTGTGTTCGTTTGTTTTCATACTGTTTGTCTAGCTGTTAATAATATTAAGATTTGCGCTCGCGTTCAGTTTTATTGGTGTTAAGTAGATATAAATCTTCCTACTAACAGCCACTTGGCACTAACTTCTACACTTAGCTACTCGTGGCGGCACTCAATTATTGTTTTCTTTTAGACCCTTCGGGGACTACGGCTTGCAGCCTAAAAACTGCACGCCGACATCAAACGTAGAGGGTACAGTAGCCATACGTACACCGTTCAGAGGGATCTTACCTTTCTCTACTGTGTATCTCCTCTCCCTCCTTCTTCCCCCTTTCCCTTATCCTCTTTTTCACCGGCTAAACACCTTGTGTACGGCCGATGTCTTTCATGTGTATATGTACGTTCTAGAGGCGTGTTGAATAGGCTTCCTATTCGTCGGATCTGAATTCTTGTGACTACTTCCTGTGGGGTTACGTGAAGGATAGAGTATATAGAAAGAGCCCGAGAACCATCAAAAACCTGGAGGTAGCCATTGCGAGTGTTTTTGACAAGATTGAAAGTTATACTGTCCAAAAAGTGGTCGAAATTTTCAAAATAAGTTTACAGCTACGAAGTAATAATCAGCGCCGTAGGTAGACACTTCCAGAATGTTATTTAGTCTGAATAATAAAACAGACATGTCTTCACATTGATATAATGTACTGTACGTTTATTAATCAATTTGACGAGTCCATGACAGTAACCAATACATAGTTGGCGCATTACTAAAAAATACCCTTTATAATATTTAGAATTTAACATTTTTTATTAATAATTGATTTAATAACAATTCGGGAGTTTTATTTCAAATAATATAAATGCAGATATATTTTTAAGTTAGTTTATGTCATGTGTGAATCATTAGATGTGAAACTCGATACACTTGCTCACTTCTCACATATTACAAATTTGCAAATTAACAGGAAAATTATATTTTATACATTAATATTTTATTTAATTAGTAATTAAGAATATAATTTATTAAGAAATACACACATTTGTAGTTATATTTCAATTGTTTGAAGTCTTTTTACATTTTCTTTATTAATGTTATTAATGGTTAACTACAACATTAGTTAATGTGGTTGCTGATCCAGTAGAATTTATACCAGTGATCTTATTTGGTACATAGTCTCCCTAATTTTATAATTATTATTATTTGTTTTTTAATCTACAGAGTTTGAAAGTCTTGCCATCCTCTTAAGTTTGCTTTAAATTGTACATTTATATTTGATCAATCGTTTCAGATGTCCGACACAACCTTCTACAGTGTGAAAGAACTACTCACTGCTAGTGTACAGTTCATGAACGTTCAGACTGAAATCAGCATAAAACCAGATCATTTTGCGCCACAAAAAATGGCTGTGCTCATATTGATCTTCTGAATGCTTAAACAACAATATAACAAATATAACAAAACACACGGCAAATACACTATATCTACTCAGTTCATTACCTTATATTCAGGGTATGAAGAGACCTTCGGACCATCCTGCACAGATTAATTGGCGGAGTTTGGCTCAAATCCTTCTGCCAATAACACAAACTATTCTATTCTATCCCGATTTAAACTCTCCAATTCATCCGATACAGCTTCAAATTATTGTATATTTAGATCATGTCATATGTGAATCATTATGAAATACGAAAAATGATGCAAAATTTGCATTATAATTGAATCTGCAAACTGATTATAGTGACATTTGAATCGCAATCGCTAGCGATTTGTGTTCCATGTGAAAGCAACATATACATTCTACTTTCACACAACAACAAAACAAAAGAAATAGCAAAGATTTTATTTATAATTCTTCCGTTGTTCGACATACAATTTACATTTTATTTGCATTAATATGTTGTTTTTAAATTAAAATATTATTTATCCATAATGTGACATCAGCGACATGTCGAGTCTAATTAAAATTTAAAAGCATAATTTTAAAACAGTTTTTTTTTAAAGAAAAATAATAAATACCGCCAAACCTCTGAACAATAACACTGATTGGAACATAAAAATGGCCGTTCTTCGGGGGTTATTTTGTATGCATTTTTCCCCCCTCTCTTAAAAAAAAAAAAAAAAAAAAAAGTGAACTTCTAAATAACTGAATGCTGTTTAAGAGATGGCCGTTATTGGCTGTTCTATCGTATTAATAATTTCATAATTTAACAATATGCGAAACCGCTGATGATATGCATAATTCTATTTTAAAAATCAAAAATTTAATGTCTGCTATTATGAAAAGCATTTAAAAACAATAAGAATAATGGTATTTAATTTCTATAATTATATAAAAAATTAATATAAAATAACTAATATACATATGATAAAATTGTACCAAACAAGACGTTCAGTTCAACATTAATTGTTATCAATCAATGTAATCTTGTTAAGTACGTTATTGAGTTTAATTCATTTACAAAGCTACGAATAATTCTAAAGAAGAACTGCTCAACTCGTGCTTCCACCTATTGGTGTTCAGGAGAATCGATTTTGACAGCTTGCCAAAATCCCAAATTCGGAAAGCGCAATCCATACGATAAATGGGCAAGTTAAAAATAGTCAAAATTCCTTTTACGTTAATTTTATCATAACTTAATTTAAAATTAATATCTTACGAAAGATTTCAAAGAGCAAGGAACATATTTTGCCAATATGTTTTCATTTGCTTTATTTTTTCATTGAATTTATCGAGATTTTTCGATCATTTCCGATAGATTTTTCTCTTTTGCATCGTGTAATCGAAAATCTCTAGCAATTACTTTCTATTTCCTACAGTCGTTTTTTCCCTCCCTCTTGTCCTCTCTCGCGTATTTCGAAATTTATATTGAAGTACAGAGAATGAAATCTGACATTTAAAAATTTTACTTGACAAAATGAAAAATGAAGGCAATAATAACAATAAAAATACAACACGAGATTCAATTTTATTTGTAGGGATGTGTAATTAAATATATATATATGCATTTTTTATATTGATTCCATTAAAAATAGAATAATATAATCAGAAAAACATTTTATGTCATGCAATTTATCATTAGATGACTGAAATGCTTATCAATTTAGTTTATATATAAATATATTAAGGTTTCTGATGTTTGTTCGTGTATATCCTTAGAGAAACAAGTAAAAAAAAATCATGATTTCAAACTTCCGAAATTAAATAAAATCTCGTGCAGAGTTTCTTAAATTGAATTTTAAATAATTTTATTAAATAAATTCTTAAAATTCTTTATTTCTTACAAATCCATCGGACAAATTTGCCTAAAAATATTTTTTTTTTTTTTTTCATTTACACATTTTTCCTTTTTTAATTGAATTGGATTGATCGAATAAGCTAACGCATCAAAGACGATGACTTTTTTAAAATTAGAACACGTGATTTTTAAAGTAAATTTTTTACAATGTTTTATATATTTTTTAAATTTCTCCAAAAATACATACAATTTTATAATCAAACTTTTAATAAGTTTTATTGAATAATTCCGTTATTTTATAGCCGACATTAGTAGCATCTACACTGTTCATCTACTAAAAAACTAAACGGAGATAAGTAGTATGTTTAATATTCGACTCGCTTATAATTATTTTTAATATATATTTAACGTTGAAACTGTTCACTTTCCTTCTTAATTTCTATAATTTCACTATAATATATCGTAATTTAAATGAGACACTGGTCGCGGGTTCGCACCTCACTAACGGGTTGAAGTTCCCCAGTTTTCTTCACCTGTCTAACACGCAAACAGGACTAGTTTCTCACAGAAAGTCCTCTCGAGAGACTTCCCCTTGGCAGATCGCCCTTGTGTTGTGTTGCCTTACCCCATCGTTCTTACAGTAGTCGCGAGTTCTCACCTCACTAACGGGCTGGCTGATCCTTAAATGATGAGACTAAAATGTTAATTGATCGAGAATTTTGATTTCCGATTTTCCATGTCGACTGATCAATATATTACTTCGAAAACATCATTTAAGTAATGCTTATAATATGAAATAAGGAGACATAATTATACAGAATTATTAGTTTCTTTCAGAGTTTGATTTATGGAGAAATTTTGCAAATTCCAATAGATCTGTTGTTCAATTATATATTTGTAACAGAAAATTCTGGAATTTAATATCTGAAAATACTAAATCAGTTATGTCAAAAGGCTCCCAGAGGATGAATTATTGTAAAACTGTTTCTTATGGATTTCTGGGGAGAAAATAAATTATAGTCTTTTGAAGTTGCATATGTTTTCTCTCTCAAAGGTAAGACTATATACTAATTCTTTTTTTCTTTAAATTTGTACGTTTTTGTTAGAAACTTAGAATCGTTAGTCTCATAAAAATGTCGGACGGATAATAGTGTCCATGAAAGGTAAAATATTAAAGGTGCTTTAATGGCCACTTATGACTCTACTTTCTCGTTATGACTTAGTATAATGTTTTTCAAATTAGACTCCGCGGAACTCTGAAGATCTGTAAAGGGCTGTAAAGATTTGCGTAATAGCGGAGGAAAAAATTTATTAGAGGTCCTAAATTTGTCTGTACGACATTCAGCATTATTCATTTGATTACTTACTGATTGAGCGTGGACAATCCATCGCTGCTTCACTCCAGAAGCTTTATAAAACACAAATATTTGCTAGTATTTCGTTCTGTTTTTGATTTACTTTTTTATCTATTGACTAAAGAAATATATATTTAAAGATTGAGGTACTAGAAATTGTAGCTCATCTTAGTGGGATTGGAATATGATTTAGTACTTCGGTTTGATAGGATAAGGCAACACAATTCAAGAGTGGTCTGTTAAAGAGGAGTCGGAAGAGGTTCTATGAGAAACTGGTTTATATTTAGATGTTAGATAAACCACAGCACTTATCGGTTAAAACATTTTATCTGCCGAGGAGGATGCATCCCGAAAAGACATTTATGTAAAGTTGACCCCAATTTAAATGTTACTAACGCGAAGAAAACCCAGAAAACTTCACGTGTGGCCACGACCGACTACCGGTGTTCGGCGGTTTTATCCACTCGGTTACTAGAGGGTCCTTGTTGAGCTGCAATTTGAAAAAAATTATAGACCTATAAATTCCCACTATCGTCCGCCCGTCTCTATCTTTTTTTAATCTCGAGAACGGAGTTAAATAGATGAAAATCGAGACAAATTTAAAAGCTTAACAGGATTAGCCTTGCATCTTTTTTATTACTCTACTTATTCATTTTATTAGATTGCTTAAACTTTATTAATTTTTTATCAGAGTAAAATAAACCATTACCTACCACTTTTTTCATGTTTTATTTATTTAGCACTTAAATAAATATCCCGTATCAATGCTTGGCAGTTATAGCAACCGTAAGTCTAGTCCAAAGCAATTCCGACGTTACATGATGATTTCGAGAAACCGTCTAGCTTAATTGTTCTGAGCAGGGCTGTGGAGTCGGACTTGTGGAGTTTTGGTATTTTAGTCGGAGTCGGAGTCGTCAAAAATCCCCCCCCCCGATTCCGACTCCTTTTTACTTTCCCAACTTGTTATGCATATAATAAACGAAAAAGTATTTGAATCGTGTCACATTTGACTCTCCGAGTTTTTTTGCTAATCTATACGTTCGGAGATCTCTCGAACCCTAAAAAATGTCAAATAAAGGGAAAAATTCGCGCGTATGTTGGCGTCTAACTTGTTTAATTTCTTTATTCTGTTCTGAACTATTAAACGATATCTCAGAATGAGTAAAGTTTAAGAAAAAAAATTGGCACAGTAACGTCTGTACAAAGGGCACTAATGCTATTAAATTTTGGTTCTTTATTAAAAGTTGACAGGGTAGAGACACAGGAGTCATGTGTCATATCTCCAGTGTGGTCGGACTTAATGAATATTTTACTCGTTATTAGCATTCACAATCTTATAATATAATCGAGATGGATTAATAATAATAATAATAATACTGTAATAATAATAATGATAAGCTCGGAGTTCAAACGGTTACGAGTTGAAATTTGGTACACAGTTAGGAAACATCATAAGAATGTACACTAAGAAGGGATTTTTCGAAATTTCTTTTGCGGGGGAAGAGGGAGAGGGTTAAGGATTACCCCGAAAAACTCCGTTTCTACCGTACTATTTTAGATGTGGTATTTTGCGGTTTTGTGAAAAATCGAACATACTTTTAGACCCATCTAAGAATTCTCTAATTAGTCTCGGAAGAGAGAGAGAGGACCTAATTCTTGCACCCAGTGAAAACGGGTAAAATCGGCTATAATCTAAATATTGAACATAAACGTACTCAGCAAAAAACATAAACTCCAATAACCACCACCTTATAAGTTGCTGAGGGAATTTTTAATTAAGAAAACGAACGTTTTCGGTCTATTCAATAGACCATCATCAGGTTAGAACATACGAAAATGGAATACATTATAAATGGAACATCACGTATAAAATTCAAAAATACCAAAAAATCGTTAACATCCGAACCAATCAGAATAAAAATTAAAACGTAAATGGTACATAAGTGTAAAAATAAAATAACATACTACATTGGCTAAACATTAATTAATAACCAATAACATTAATAAAATAATTGATACATTATAAAAGAAACAACAAGTGTAAAATAAGAACTTATTACTCGTACTCATGTACTAAAATTACCTATCCTAACCGGATGGTAACTGTTCCAACTAATTAAAATTAGAATTAAAGGGCAAAAAATACCCAAACGTAAATTAACAAACACATAACAATATTAAAGTTATTAGTACACGCTAAAAATCATTTAACAGATAATAAAATATTAAGGATCTCCAAATACGAAACACATCGCAAATCATGAGCCATTTGTAAGTCTCTTAATTGCAAATTTCCAAGCTGACGGTAATCCCTCAGCGTCCCTGGCGTTAATGCATCTATTCTCGAGTCTACTCTTGTAAATTTCTATTTTTTCCGCCGTCTTTGCTAAAGTTGGAGAATATATTTGTTTGACGATTTCCGCCTCTTCCCATCCAACGACGGATCCTTCGGCCTGGGCCATCTGGGCCAGAACAGTTGCGTTAGAACTTTTCCTTACATCATATTTATGCTCTTTGATTCTAACACCTAGGTTCCTTGTTGTAACCCCTATATACTCCTGTTTTAGTCCTAATTGCTGATTTTCATAAGGGATCCTATAGACCCCAGCTCTATCCTCTTTCTTAATCTTCCCTTTATCAGTTCTCAGAATTTTGTAGAGGTTCGGGGCTCGTTTGAAGATCAATGTTGATTTTTTAATGTCCGCTATCTCCTTCATAATGCCCCGTACATTTTTGTTGAAAGTAAACTTGGTATATCCACTAGGTCTTTGTTTAGAGGTTCTTGTGTCACTCTTTTCAAACTTCCTCACGATACCATTAATTACGCTTCTTCTGTAGCCCAAGCTCTCTGCTATTCGCATGATCCTGTCGATCTCGTTAACCCTGTCCATAACGTTATCGCAATAAGTAAAAGCTCTCCTGACTAAGGTGCGAAAGGCTGCCAATTTATAACGAAATGGATCATTTGACTGTGGCGGGATGTAGAGTGGGCTATGTGTGGGTTTAGTATACACTTTAGTGGATAGATGCCCTCTCTTAAAAGTGATATTGATGTCTAAGAAGTGTACCTCCACTGAACTTTTTTGCTCTAGTTTCAGACGTAGGCCGTCTTCGTTATCGTTAATTCTTTCTATAAAGGTACTAATTCCTCGATTACTTCTCCAAATTTGGAGAAGTAATCGAGGAATTAGTGATGGTGTTAACGTTACTAGGCAACGTTAACACCATCACTACATGTCTCGCTCAACTGGCGATGAATTTCAATCGGTGTCACACCACTCAAATGGAGAAAACGAATGATTACACCAGGCCTGGCCAATCCAAATTGTTTCGCGGGCCACTTTGATCACGCGTGGGCCACAATTTAGGCAAACATGCTTTTAAAAAAGTAAAACGAATACAAAATGAATAAGATTTTATTGTTATACCAAGAGTTCGTACTCATACTTGAGCATTATAACAATGACACATGCAAATTTTCATTTATTTAATTGTTTTTGGTATACACATAACGGAAAACAAAAGTTCTAATAGATATATAATATCGCTTAGAGGGACACAATTTAATGTGACGAGCCGCGGGTTGGCCCACCCCGCGGCCCGTCACATTAAACAGCGGTTAATCCAGGCCTGGATTAACCGCCGTTCTTGTAATGAAAATGTCGCCATTTTAAGTATCAAAAACAGTCCGCACTCTCGCTGCTACCGCTAAAGTTCTGTGTGCCGTACAGTTCTGCCATCTCTGTCACGCATTTACAACGAGTGCACGCGTATTTTTAAACAAACCGCATGTTTCTGTTTCCAGTCCTCAGAAAAAAAATCGGAGGTGTTATAACTTGAATGCACCTCGTAATTTCCGTCATGTAGGAACTTTCTTATGCATATAAACTAAATTTAATTATTTTTATAGATAATTAAATAAGTATATTCATAAAAATTTATTAAACAGTAGACAATACCAACAAATGGAAATATCAACTTCAACTTTATTTATTGTTTATTTTATAATAAAATGATTATTAAGCAACAATTATTCATTAGAATATGCAATTTGTACTCCCAATTATTATGAAATATTAATGTAAATGACGGAAAGTTTTAATTTTAGTTACTACATTTTATTTTAAATTTTAAAGTGTTTTCAGTCCACAAACAACATATTATAACATTTATTCTGTTTAATAAGTTACATGTTATACAACTTGTCAGAAAACTAAAACTTTTCTACAAACAGTCTATAGACTAGTACTGATCTGAGAACCATGTTTTAATGTAATTTAAACGGGGTTAATTAAAACCACTTGATTGATGCACACTGCAAACATTTTAGAATATGTGTTAAATATTAAAGCAGTTTATATACACATTTTTGTTTTCGTCTAACGACATAAAATATTTAAAAGAAATCTCTTTTAGTAACCTGATATTGTATTTTCCAATTTCATTAAAACTGTTACTTTAGAAAATTCAAATGCACACTAAAATACAGTATATGCAGGAAATAGCATTATTTGTATCAAAATGTCAATTTATAAAAGCAATAATAATTATAAAATATAGACTAAATTTCAGTTGAATTTTTCTTATTGAATATATTCGAGCAATCTTGTATGACCGATGTTTTTGCTAAAGGAAAACATCAACTAGAAGAGGAAAATAATTTTCTGTAGTCTTCTAGGCAAGTAATCATTTATTAAAACATTTATTATTATATTACAAATCTCATACAGCAGAAATTTTCACAATAATAATTAAATTATTATTATTATTATTTATTAAATATAAATGTTTTTTGAATAATAATTAATGAATATTTCTCATGATCTTAATATGTGGTTCCTGTAATAAATATTTTTCTTAGATCTGAAAAAACAATGTTTAATGTTCTAAAAGCATTTGTTTAAAAAATCTAAAATGTAAGCAGAGCATGTTTTTTCTTAATGTACATTAAGAAAGTGATCAAACAATAAAATGTCACCTTACGACAAAAACCTTTAAGGCAAAATTTCTTCAATTATTCAATTCTAATAAATCTGGTTCCTCTGTATATAATCATTATTAGACTATTATATTAACTGTTAAATCATCACTCTTCTGGATCTGTCAGATGGAAATCTCGGTGCTGAACACCAAGCCATTTTAAAATATATATATATATATATATATATATAACAAGAATTCCAACTGAGATCAAAAGAAACACAACCGGATTCGCTCTAGAAACACCGTCCACACCTCAAAAGACTCAATATGGAGACTGCCGCGATTCATCACAGTATAATGTCCAGACGTTGTGTTTTTAGACCCTGATTTTGCAGCGCGACCCCTGAAGTATGATGGCCCATAGATACCGATGCATAATGAAAAAATTTTATAGAAACATTCCATATAAGGATAATGCCAACTAGGTACTCGACGATGAGGACTAGTCATGTCTAATGTTTTATCAAAAATGCATAGCCACATTTCTGTATTACATATCAAGTGAAGATGTTCTAATGTTCGGAAAATTTAGTAAATAAAGGATCCAAACAAACATTAATTCAGTATCTTGACCTTCATTTCTCTCGTACACTTACAAAATTGAATGTACGAGAAAAATGACGAAGTTTGTTAAATGCCAGGCATTTATAACAAACTACATGCGTCAAAACAACCATTTAACGGGTTGTTTTGACGCATGTGAATAATAAGATGTGAATATATCACTGATGTAAGAAAGTGAGGACATGCGACCTAACAAACGACAAAAACCATTGGCAGCAAAAGATCGGTTATCTAATTTTTGAAGAAATGTCCTAACAAATCTTGACAAAAAATCCCAATGGTACAAGGGACCTACAATAATATACACCGACAGCAGGGTAGTTATTCACACCCTTAAAAACCAAAATAAAAGAACTTTACTTGCACACGAAATAATAGAATTGACGGCAACAAAATACTCAATTCCACTGGATCCCCGGCCATAAAAGGTACAAGGGAAACGAGACTGCCGACATGCTGGCTAAGAAAGCAGCAAAAAGTAACTTACCAATAACATATAGTAGAATACTAATCAAAGCAGTTAAGCAAAAAATTAAAAAAATATTATATCAAAAGTGGCAAGAAGAATGGGAGCACTCGAACTTTGTGTAGCTTCATACCGACGATCGCCGCCAGAAGAGCATGTAGACATCTTAAACTTACTTATGAAATAACTCAATGTTTACTAGGACACAGTAACTTTAATGAATATCTCTTTCGATTTGGAAAGAGAAATACCGACAAGTGCGATACAGACAGTGACATTGTTGACGACGTGTCAGGTGACACATTGCTTATTCCAGTGCAGCAAATACGAACATCCTCGTGAAAACTTTATGAGACAATGTGTTTTGGCTGGCTCAAATTGGCGCCAAAGCGCACAGCATTTGTGCAAAATAAAATGTTATACAATAACTTCTGTAAATTTAGGCTATAAAAGCAACGAAACCATTGTCTGCAAGAAAACAGTTAGAATATCCACCAGAAGACAGAGGAAGAACTACTACAAGTGAAGAAATTGATTAAATTTGTCAACAAACAACTGATCATCTTGTACTGTACATATTGTATATAATTGTATATATGTTACAACTGTTCACATTGTAAATCTCAATATTAGGCAAAGTAGCCTAAATTGCTTTTTTTTTTTTTTTTTTTTTTTTTTTTTTAATTTTCTCGTAAAGTTTGTTTTGTTATTTAATGCCAAGGCAAGACGACTCGGCATACCCCTTTCCTTACACCTTCTATCTAATCTATCACTATTACTTCTTTCATTTCTTTCAGGGCTAAGTCAGTCAACAAGACAGACAGCCCTCTTAATCTTTAATGTAATGTCATGTCAGATCCATGCAGGTTAAATTTATATTTATTCAAAAATATAACAGAATCTGAAAATATCAACTTTAGCGGTACTGTTTAGTTCAGATAAGCAACTGTTTGCACACTTTACTCGAAAGTAACAGGTAGACAATTAGACCCATGTTGTATAGATGTTGTACAGTTCTCGCTCGCTTTTACTCCTGTCTGCTCTCCACTTTATTTTCAGTTCGAAAGAACTAGCAGAACGCAGAACCGTCGAAACCTTAGTATGGTATCTGAAGGTAAGGGTGTCCATAAACCATATGTCCTATTTTAATTAATTAAAATTTAAACTTTTCCCTTCCTTGGCAGTCAAATGTCTCTACCCATCATCCAAAAAGTATGTAGAAAGATCAATAGTCCTGAAAAATTCAGTAATCATTTGCTAGCAACACAACTGTAACATGTTTATAAACAGACTACTAAATCTGGACGGGTCGACGAATTTTTCAGGGAGTAGTCCGTTCCGGATATGTCGGGTCTCGTCCCTTACCACCCGGTTGCCCGAACTCACAATGGGCAGGATTAAAAGGCACTCTTAGTACCCACAGGACAGAAAGAGTACTAAAACAGACTAATGAAATTCAAATAATGATTGATCATGTAAGTTATAAATATTAACATTGTGATTATTGTGATATTGTGATACCAGATGAGTAGGTTTAATATGTCTACATGCTCTTCTGGCGGCGATCGTCGGTATGAAGCTACACAAAGTTCGTGTGTTCCCATTCTTCTTGCCATTTTTGATTTAAAAAATCTTTAATATAATATATTCAATAACACAAAAAATCCAGCAACGAGTTTTTTTTTCTTTTAACTCTTTCCGACCTGTGGGCACTAAGAGGGCCTCTTATAGCAAGCCCATTATGGGTTCGGCCAGGCCCACAATGGGCGGCCGGGTGGTGAGGGACGGGGACCGACATATCCGGACGGACCACTCCCCGGAACAGTGGTGATACTCGAAATAGTTAACAAAGGGTTCGCTAGCAGAAAATTTTTCCCTGACAATCACCGACAAACGAAATGGGAAGTTTTGGCTAGAAATAAATACAATACCTTTTCTTGCGATATATCTAATAATCAGTGGCGTATTTGGAACGTAACGAGCCCTGGGTGAAGACCAGGTAACAATAGTATATTAGTGCTGTCGACCTTTTTTTTTTTTTTCTTTCTTTTTTAGGCAGAGAGATTTTTCACCCCGAATGGCACTGCTGATAATAGACAGATGTCATCATCTCTCGAAATACAATATCCTTTTTATTTCGCTGTCCATAGCCCGACACGTGTTCCACAGCCATCTTGTATTATCTCGCGCGCGTGGGATTGTGGGATCTCTCTTATGATTGGATCTAGTTTCAAGAACTCTCTTGAATCGATCGCGATTAAACCTCGTTTCGTTTCCGATCGAGATTGAAACGGTCGAGAGAGATCGCACCAAGACATAGTCCCCGACCTTGCTTACAATCTAGATTGAAATGCTCGGTGCGAACGGGGTATAAGGCTCTAGTTTAGTAGTATTACAGAGTATAATACGTGTATTTTAACATATTAAAAAAAAAAAAAAACACTGAGAAATGTTCCGTGTGTTTAACAAGGTTCGGAAAACTGAAAATTTTAACAACGGGTTCGGCCGAACCTGTGCGAACCCGCTGAATATCACCACTGCCCCCTAATAATTCCTGGGGATTTTCCGACCCGTCCAGATTCGATCCCGAGTGCCCCAGGGTGGCAGGCTGCTAACCTTGACCGCTCCGCCATCCAGCCGCTCCAGCAACGAGTTGCGTAACTTTCGCGACTGTTATGAGATTTTATTTTAAAACTTTTATAACTTTTATAATATTATAATTAATAAAATTGTGTGTGATGCCATCTGCGAAACAGTCACAATCGTGATTAATTCGATAAACTAACCTGTAAACAAAGTGCGGTATTTTACATACAAAATCCATTAATCCGATACCGCCTGTCCGATATATGCCAGATTACAGAGACACTACTGTAATTATAGAATTTTTGAAAATCATATTTAAAATAGCAATATTTAAAGTCCTTAAAGAAGAACCAAAATCTTTCTAAGTTAAGATATTTAGCCAGTGAAATAATAATATGTGAATAATCCAATAATTGCAACTAGTCTAATTTCTTACAACGATAAAGGTCTAAATTGGATCTAGAAACTATCAAATCTCTCTAAAAATGATAAATATATTTAATATGATTAAGTACTGAGGAGGAAAATAAGAATGAACTTTTTAAATCTATAAAATACCGAACACTCTAACCAAATAAGCAGATTTACTAAATGTAATTTATAAAAATAATTTTGATTTATTTGTTTACAGTATAAAGTATATTTTCAAAAATCGATTTATCTGAAGCAAAATTTCATTTGGTTATAATCGAAAATCAAGATTGTTTCTTCTGGATGAACCTAACATATTTACGGTAAGTATTACGATTTATTCCCAATTACATTCAATAACTTTAAAAGTTGAGTTTAGTAAAATGCAATAACGATAATAAATTTAAAATAATTATATTTTTGTATTTGTATGCACCAATCTACCCTGGCAACAGGCCTCAACGCACTTCTTTGGGAACCCGAAATCGAATCCAGACGAGCAGTTTTCTCGGAATTTTTTTTATAGGTTCCTATTTCTAATTCGTCGGGCTTCACTACCCACCTGCCGCCATAGTGGGCATAGACGAACCTAACAATGTGTATGAGAAAAAATTCCTGTTAGTGTGCACAGGGAGGAAAAAATTTAAAAAAATTAAAATCATGTCCTACGTTATTACTAATCATAACACAAATACGTACTGGGTATATATATATATATATACCCAGTACGTATTTGTGTACACGTACGGTACAGTAATACCCCGAACTTACGCAATAGGTGGGACTAAGCGATAACCGCGTAAGTTGGGGTATAACTTCACATATAAATACATACAAATTATTTTTAATTGGGGCCGGAGACTAAAGAAAACAAATTCAGAAAAAAATGTTTAATAAAATCTTAGATAACATTGATTCCATCTCAGCGATAATATCGTGACGTTTACGAATGATGCTTGAATTTAAAGATTTCGCATTTTTCATAGCTTCGAGAATTTTTTCTTTACCTTTTATAATTGTTCTGACCGTCGATTCCGGTAGATCAAGCTTCTTTGCCAATTCACAAATTTTCATTTTTGTATCAAAGTCTTTAATAATGTTAACTTTACATTCCAAAGATAAAGTTTTTATTTTCTTGTTTGATACAGAAGAATCAGTTCTACTTCGTTTGGATGACATAGTAGAGTCTCTCAAGTTTCCGTAGATATAACAAACACAGAAATAAATAACACAAAATAAATTGTAGCTATGTGTCGATTCCGCGCGACACGTCCGAACATGTAAGCTGAACAATAATGTGGGGGAGTGAGTAATCAAGAGTTGCGTGGCGCTCAAACAAAAGACGAATCGTCGAGATTTGAAAATCGCGTAACTCCGGGTTCGCGTAAGTCGGGACAGCGTAAGTCGGGGCAGCGTAAGTCGGGGCAGCGTAAGTCGAGGTATTACTGTGTATATATATACAGTAAGACCCCGCTTAACGCTTTCTCGCTTAACGCTGATTCAATATAACGCGGTGTGCTTGACGCCTAAAAAACGCTCAAAATTTACGCTGATTCAAATTAACGCGGTATTTCATCGATTCACATATAATAAGATTATTCCCAAACACGAACCAATTAGCAAAAGGTGGCAATTCGTCGTAGCGCTGTACTTCCCTTAAATCTATGTTTGTTTTGTGCAATTTTTGAAAAAATATAACATCATGGATGCCATAGGAAATATCAACTTCGCTTCGCAAGAATTAACTGATAAATGCATTAACGAAATGTGGAAGAAGTTATGGCTGGAGGTATCCAAGAATTCTCATTGAGAAGAGCCTGTCGCTGTATGACAACTTAAGGTTGACAACTTAATCGATACAGGAGATGTAAACGCAGCGCAGGATAAAGGGGCGGGCAAGCCGGGCGACTGCACGGGGCGCCAAATTTTGAGGGGCGCCGATATAAAAATAAAATATTTTTTTACATTCATTATTTTTTTAGATTTTATAAATTAAAATTGATCATTTTTCATGAGACATCGATTTTTTTAGCAAGCAATAAATTGTTTTTTCTTTAATAATACCAAATAAAGGTCACAACGCTAATTATTTTATTATTGTCAACAGATATAAATAATATTACAATTATTCAAAGAAAACTATTTGTATAGTCAGAATTCATAACAACTCAAAAAAAAATTAATAGACAAAAACAAAAATTTACTAATTAAAATAATGAAACCTAAGAATTTTTATGGCTTTTATCACACAACATTGATGTAGACAAATGCTTTTTAATCTCTAAAAAGTTTATTTTTATTTATTTTGAAAAGATAATTTGTAATCAGTATCACATATCACAACAATCTACTCAAAAAATGGACGAGATCAAATTTATAAATTACAAATATCAACAAAATTATGAATAGTCAAAGTGATACTGGCGCCTGTCATACGCCTTAATGGTTAAATAACTTTGTCTTTCTGTAAACTTTGCATTAACAACACTCGCCGTGCTTTAAATAAATAAATTTTTTTATACAGTTCTTTATTGTGTAATTTTGATTTTTTGCCTTTTTTTTACTTTTTTTAATTTTCAGTAAATTTGTATATTCTTGTATGAAAGGGCGCCAAATTTTGTTTTGCCCGGGGCGCTCAAAACCCTAGAACCGGCCTTGTGTAAACGAGCAGGATATTGGGGAGTTACTGCAGATTTTTGGCGAGAGCCTTACCAACGACGACTTCAAGAACTGGTAGAACAAGGAATTCATGTAGAACTAGAAAATAGAGATTCTGAAGATGAAGAACCCAAAAAATTTCTCTACAGTTTTCCTTAGTAAAAGATTGGTAACGACAACCGAAATCGTTGATCAAATTGTACCGAATGTTCCAGAGTTTGATAGGAGTGCCAAAGCAAAACGAGGCATTTTGGATGCGATATTCTGCTATCGACATTTGTTTAAGGAAAGAAATAGAAAGCGACCAAACACGACTTCATCGCAAAAAACAAGAATTTCAGAAGAGCCAGGACCTTCGTCACAAAAAAATTAACTTTACATTTCTGTGCGCATATGTTTATATGTTATTTAACATATATTATTATGCAAAAGTTTATATAAAAACTAACTTAAAATTATAGTAAAATTGCTTATTTTTTGGTCGCGTGATCCCCTAGCCCTATTTACTCTATGTTAAAATGGTTTCGCTTAGCGCTCTGTTGTCTAGGAACGTATCCCCCGCGTTAAGCGGGGTCTTACTTTTTTTTTTTTTTTTTTTTTTTTTTTTTTTTTTTTTTTTTTTTATTTTTTAACTCTTTCCGCCTGTGGGCACTAAGAGGGCCTCTTTTAGTAGGCCCATTATGGGTTCGGCCAGGCCCACAATGGGGCGACCGGGTGGTGAGGGACGGGGCCCGACATATCCGAACGGACCACCCCCCGAAAAATTCCTGGGGATTATTCGACCCTTTTGGATTCGATCCCGGGTCCCCCAGAGCGGTAGGCTGCCACCTTTACCGCTCGGCCATCCGGCCGTCTGCGGGGTCTTACTGTATACAGTAATACCTCGACTTATATATACAAGCAGTAACTTTATAAAACTTTATTTGTTTCCATATATTATTTTTTCGAGAAATATTATACGATCGAATATAATAATATAAAACTGAAATTCGAATAATTTATAAATTTAGTTAGTTTATGGGTCACGTGACACAGCAGACGGAAATAGAGAAGAAAAGTTGCTGCCTTTTGAATAGAGACAAAATGCCTACCGCCTCTGCCAAAGTCGAGAAAATTGCTTCTAACGAAGTATGTGATCCAATGAAACAAGTCGTGGTGTTAGTAGAGAAGAAAGTACGCAATCTGGAAAAGAGAAAGGTACAAATACATAAATTAACCATCTTAAAAGCTTTCGAAGAGACCACCTTACTAAGCCTAACTTGGTCGCCATCCTTCGAACACGTTTTATTTTCTATTTCGCTTTATACTTACTATTGAGAACGATCGTGCTTTCACTTTTACTTGCAGACGTTTAAAATATGAATCTATTTAATCTGTTTGCAATGAAGTAAAATTTTTGAATTACAGTTTTTTAAATTTTATTTTAAAGGCAATTTATTTTTTTTATGAATACAGAAATTCTAGGTTAGTTACTTTATTTCCTCTTGATTTATGTGTACAAAAATTATCAGAAAGAAAAATTAGTGAAAAAAAGTAATATAAAATTATATTCTGATTTTAGAAATTAAAAGATATTTAAATTAAACAATTTTTATTTAATAAATACATTATCTATTATAATAGCAATTATCCTTTAAAAGAATGTGAATATGTAAAATTTGGCTGTTTATATATAAAGTTATCAGATAACATAAAACAATTGTTTGGAATAAATAAAAATAGCCTATCTGGAACAGACATTGAATGGATTTATGTAAATAATGGGAATAACAAAACTCATTTTTTGCCATTCCCATTATTATTTCAATTCCATTTGTCCGAGACAAGTTCCATTATTGATGAAAATTTAACAGCAATTGTGAAATGTTCTTTTCTGCACAACACTTCAATGCTTATCTACAATAATAATGCAGATGCTTATTTTGATGTATCAAATTTTTCAAACCCAGTTAATACAATATTGTATTTTGTAACAGAACAATAAATTATCATTATTTATTATTATTATTATTAGTTTATTATGACTATTATCTTTTAATAGGACTTGATATAATGATGTAACCTTTGATTGCAAAAATGAAAGATTCTATTAGTTTATAGAATCTTTAAACTAATTTCTATTAGTTTATAGAATCTTTATAGATTTAAAGAAAATGTTCATTTGTTCCTGTTATTTGTAAAGAAAGTTTTCTTTAAATCTATAGACTAATAGAAACTTTTGTTTTTTCAATCGGAGATTACATCAGTGTTTAATGTCCTATTAATAGATTGTAGTCATAGTAAAATAATAATAATAAATAAATAATCAAAAAAGGACAAGAACCATTAATTAATAAGTTTTTAATTTTGAGGATACTATAGATTACCACCTATGGAATTTTGGGACTTTGAGTATATTTCTGAACTGAGGGGACAGATGAGTTCAACGATACCCTACTTTTGGACTGGAGATGAAAAATAAGAAAGTTATCATACTTTTTTCCGGCGATCATGTCGCTCACTTCACTAAGCCTATCGTGTGTTTAACAGGCAGTCCAGCAAGTCGGCCTATATACCTTCAACAGAGATAGATGTTGATCCACAAGCACACTGATCGTCTGCAGTTGGAGTTAAGTCCTTTTTGCACAGCCTCGTGCTCCTCGACCTCAGGGCCTACAGCCCCTCAGCCGCCGACACACTTGCTATTGCTCATGGTCAGCTAGTACTACGTGCCACTATCGCAGCTTGTCCAACAAATATAACCTATTCCTCCGGGAGATGACTGTCACCACTAGGCGGCAGCAGAAAAATCTGAAATGGCATGGAATGCACTGTGAAAGGCAAGAAATCGTAAATATTATAACTTTCTTATTTTTCGTCTCCTGTCCAAAAGTAGGGTATCGTTGAACTCATCTCGGTCCCTTGAGTTCAAATGTATACTCAAAGTCCCGAAATTCCATAGGTGGTAATCTATAGTACAGCCTTAATTTTGGTGCAGTATTACAAATTTCTACTTTGGAATGAGTTAGTACTCCAAATGGACTCTGACAATATGAATAGTCTCTTGTGAATCTTTAATGATAACAGAACTTTGCATTAATTTTCTTAGTGCATGGATAATATGCTTGCACATTGTCAATCAATTTCTTATTTCTTCCATCAGAATAATATGTTCAGAATGTCTTTCTAATTGTTTGCTACTCATCTGTTTAGAAATACATTGTAGACCCAATATATTCAAGTTATTGGGTCCAAAAATTCTGTGTACATTATACTGTATCGAGATTATCATTTCTTTTGATCTTTTGCAATAAAATATATTATGTACTGTAATTTTTTAAATGCTGAGAATGAAGATTTCTATCGAATTTGTAAGATGATATATTGGGAATTGATCTGGACAATGTTAAAAGAGATTTTATGTGATATTTAGTCATGTTATATTAGATATATATGTACAGTATTTTTAAAATGTTGACTTTCATTTATTGACATAAGTGGAGGTTTAATGGTTATATGTAATGCTTAGTTATGAATATATTGAGGAAATACTTAAAATTATTTCAAGGCATAAAGAAAACCTATTACCATAAAAAATAATTATTTTTGCAATATTAGTAAAAGAAAATAATAGAATTATGAATATTAAATAGTAGTAATGGCTTTTTAAATTAAAATTAATTTAAAATAATGATAAATTTAAAAATTTGCAATTGACACCTTCAAGTCATTTGAAACTAAAATCTTCATTAGCAAATTTGATAAATTAATATCCAAAAATATGAATTTGAATTTCACTGCTGCTATATCTATTTTACAATACTTTTTGTACTATTGTTTGAAAAAAATTAAAATCTAATCTCACTTTTTGTAAAATGTATTAAAGATTCTTATTTTAAATTATGACATTGTAAAAACATCTATTGTAAAATTATTAGATTTTTATTAGTTGTAAAATGTACCTTAACCTCTAAACGGAAACAGAGGTCTCTACTATTTAATTGGAAACATTGGTCTGAGAGACCTTTATTTTTGTAGACTTCGTTTTGTATATTTGTTACTATATAAGAATCTATTGATGTTTTTTACAAAAAAAAAGTAAAATTATGATTAGTAATTCAAATTTATTTAAAACTAATTTCACAGTAGTAGAATTAAGGAAATTTTTGAATAAATTTTAATTTTTATTTATGTATTATTGTACAGTACATGAGATGAAAACTTTTCTGCAACACTTTAGACAAATTGGATTGTTATATTTGATACATTTGTAGGATATTTTTCTGTTCTGGGAAGATGGACACTTGAAACAGGTCTTCTTCTCAAGCTTGTGGCTTGAAACTTGATTATCTCCAGCAGCATTTTCATATTCTGGTATTGGCTCCCGTATCAATGTTGTGAGTATACAGTAATACCTTGACTTATGCTACCCCGACTTATGCAAACCCGGAGTTACACAATTTTCAGATCTTGATGATTAG
Organism: Centruroides vittatus; assembly: GCF_030686945.1. Classification (NCBI taxonomy): domain Eukaryota; kingdom Metazoa; phylum Arthropoda; class Arachnida; order Scorpiones; family Buthidae; genus Centruroides; species Centruroides vittatus. The sequence goes on from NW_027122565.1 coordinate 1,116,440, forward strand.
TCTTTTGTTTGAGTGCCATGCAACTCTTGATTACTCACTCCCCCCACACTATTGATCAGCTTACATGTTCGGACATGTCGCGCGGAATCGACACATGGCTACAATTTATTTTGTGTTATTTATTTCTGTGTTTATTATATCTATGGAGACTTGAGAGAACTCTACTATGTCATCCAAACAAAGTTAGAACTGATTATTCTGCACCAAAACAAGAAAATAAAAAACTTTATCTTTGGAATGTAAAGTTAACATTATTAAAGACTTTGATACAAAAATGAAAATTTGTGAATTGGCAAAGAAGTTTGATCTATTGGAATCGACAGTCAGAACAATTATAAAAGGTAAAGAAAAAATTCTCGAAGCTGTAAAAAAATGCGCAATCTTTAAATTCAAGCATTATTCGTAAATGTCATGGTATAATCACTGAGATGGAATCAATGTTATCTAAGATTTTATTGAACATTCTTTTTTCTAATTTTGTTTTCTTTAGTCTCTGGCCCCAATTAAAAATAATTTGTATGTATTTATATGCAAAGTTATTCCCCAACTTACACGGTTATCGCTCGGTCTACCTATCGTGTTAGTTCGGAGTATTACTGTATTAGGAATACTGAGCAATCTTTTGATAAGTGGTTCAACAGAGTGAGTCAAACATTTAATAAAGTGAAATTTTTTATTGACTGGATTTTCACAGTTGCACAAATAAAATAAGCTCTTAATGATTTGTGAGTACTTGTTGATGGAATATCTGTAATAGAGTTTAAAAATTAAGAAAAATTTAATTGTGAAGCAACAAAAGTAGCAGTTAAAAACTATATAAAGTACACACATGAAACACCTGATCAGTAAGACCTTCATATTTTTAAAAAGCAATATGATCTTGAAACAGTCACACACATGCATAATGCTAACAGTAACATATGCATGGTGTAGGCAAGTGGTTGTTGATAAGGTACCTTGGAAGAGAAAGATGAAGCTCAAACAGTTCTGCCACATGCAGCTTAACATAACAGCAATGATCTCACAGACTGATGTTTCTGTTCAGAGGTTAAAATAACAGTAAATTAGAAAATAATAATAATAATAATAATATAGAATTCTGCATTTAAAATCCAAAATATTTGGCCAGCCAGATGGCCAAGGAGAACTTAATAAAGCAATAGCCTACCACTCTGAGAACAGGATTTGAATCTAGCAGGTTAATAAAATGCCAGGAATTTTTTGGAGGCAATCTACCCTGAATGTCAGATCCTGTCCCGACCACTGTTGCAGGTCTGGCTGAACCATGATAGGTTTGCAAATAAGTCTTTTACCCCTCTCCTGTATTCACCAACACAAGTTAGAGTTAAGAGTTAAAAGTTAACTAATGAACGTTCATGTACTAAAAGTAAAGCAAACTGTGTTTGGTTAACTTGAGATTTAACCCTAACTCTAACTTGTATTGGTGAATATGGGGTTTAGTGCCTGAAGGGCAGAAAAAATATTTGAAAAAGTACATTAATATTTGAATGCTTGTACTGTATTTAAATGATATGATAATACTATTACAATCAATGAAATATTCTAATTTTTTGACTCTCTATAAACATATAATTTTCTCTCAAAATCCACTCACCAAAAAACCTCTTCTTCCAACCAGCAGAAGTTTAATTTTTCATGTAAATTTGGACAAACATTTTGACCTAATTATAAATCTGCTCAGGTCTCCAATTTTTCATTCTATTTTGGAATTTGCTGTAGAATGCTATAAATTTTAAATCTTGGAATGCAGTTTAAAAAACAAAAATGATGTTTTCAGCATAAATGCCTAAATATTCTGAATCGATGTTATATAAATTTGCAAAATTAAATATGTTTATAAATCAACACACACGTCTCATCACATTCAGTGAGATCTGCTATCTTCGTTTTTGTTTGGATTGTGTTAAAATATTTGCCAAGCACTTGAAATTTTCCCTTCTTCCTTAAAATTAATACATTCTCCTCTCCATCTTGCTTTGTAAATTTCTATAGCTTCCCATGTCTTTAGCCTGCTCAATTTGGATAGTATGTCCAATCAGGCTAGTTTGTTCAAAGTTAGGTTTTACTCATGTTTTGGAGGAATATATATGGATAGAGCAGTGGTTTGTTTCTTCTTTTCAATGTCATATTTGTGCTTTACAATACATTTATGTAGTGATCTGTTGGTATATCGGATATATCCTAGATTTATCTTTTGTTTAAATCTTTCGTCTTCTATCATGATCCTATATACTCCTGGTGCTCTCATTTTATTTATGGGATCTTTACAATTACGTAAAAGTTTATAAATTTATGGGTTTCTTCTGTACATAAGTATGATGCATCTGTTTTTTGCTATTTCTTTATATATTGGGTGGAGTCTTTGGGCATATTCTACTATTATCGTACTAAAATCCAGATTTCTCTTAAAAATATTATATAAAAAATTTATTTTATAATTTTGAAAACAATGAAAAAAGATAAAAAGAAAGAGAGATAAAACAGGTATAATATGTTTTTAAAATTATCCATAATTAAAATGTACTGAATGTACTGACTTATTCATTTAAGTCTAAATCTAGCATTCTATGATGATGAACACCATGAAAATATCAATAAAAATATCTTTTACTATCTTCAGGTGTCAAAATAAAAATTTTTAATACAGTTAATTAAATTGATAAAATAGTTTAAACAAGTTTTTTGTAAAATTAACTTATTAATTAAAAGAACAAAACATGCATTGAAAAGTGACTATCATCATTGCATGTTATAAGAACTAGATTTCAAAATTCTATTTCACACTATGAATTTGGCTTGAAATCAGTCATTGCAGATGTAGGATAAATAATAAAGTTAGTTACTAGAATCCATATCTTATTCATATTTTGATCTCTCATGGCATCAAAATGTGCTCATCTTTTGTTTTAAAATGCTTGTAACTCTGGCTTCTTGGAAGTTTTGTGGCCTTGTCTACCTTTCTACTCAAGTATTTCCTTTGACAAGATATGGGAATCAGAAATAATAGAATAATAATCATTGCTAATGCTTTTAGTGCTGCCTGTTTCAATTGTGTTGGACAAGTTAGCAGGGCACTCATCCATGAATAATCTTGTAGTTTTTTTTTTTTACATTCAAAGTAGTACAATTTTAATTACGAAGTGATGTATATATGTACTATCATAAAACACAATAAAATGTTTCTGAAATGGCTTGATGATGAGTCTGAGGAAGAAAATGTAGGCTCCTTCCTCACAGACAATGAGAGAGAGGGTCTCCATATGAAAAACCTGGAAGTGTTGAGAAAGAAACCAGATTCTCTGCAGTCATCATCAATATCAAAAGAAAAGTGTGCATGTTGCCCAAAAAAAGAATAAGAAAACAGCATCCAAGAGTATAAAATGTAGCCTGCTGCATCAACCTGCAGATATCACATAATAACAATCTGCAAACAATGCATTTTTAGAAGTCCAGACCAAACAGATTCAGAACTTGAATAGAAATTATAATTGAGTTTAACAATAATTTCTGATATCGTATTTCTGTTTTTATTAATCTGATCGAACTGATTAAATATCAGTTTTCTGTTTCTATATCAAAATTACTTTTAATATATTGTAACTGAAGTAAAGTAAAATAAACATTAAAATGTGTATTATTCATAACAAAACTTCCTAGTCAGTAAAATTCTCAAGACAAATCATTATGAATACAAAAACACTTAGGGTGAGCATGCCGCTCTCTCTCAAGTAACAGCATTACAAATCCAACCATGAAGAGCACCATGTTAAGAAACTTATGTGAATAAAATACAATTTAAATTTTAAAAATTTTAATGTAATTGTCGGATATTTCTAGAGTAATGATTTCAGAATTCAAACATACTTGCCAGATCAGTTGAAAAAATTAATTAGTAATTAAAAATCAATCTCTTGATTCTTATTAAAATTTTAGATTATTTAAATTTAAGTTGCATTTTACTGTCAAACTGTTTTATAAATCAACTTTTAAAAGTAGCAATGTAATAAAATTACATATCAATTATTTTATAAATACTATTATTATTGATGCATCATCTTTACTATAGGCTTTATTCAACAGATATAAGGCTAAGATGTAGCTAAACAGCAAAACTTTTTTTTTAATTCTCACAACAGCAATTATTTCATAAATAATTGCTGTAAATCAATATAACAAACAGTTGTTCTTCATTTTAGAATAAAACACAAATAAGAATGGAAGTAATGTTTTTATAGATATGTTTTGTTTTTGATTTTATAATTAAAATTTGAATTTTTACTTCATTTCATTGATAGCTTGACCATTTTACTCAATATTTTTCTTGAAAATATTGTTACTCTTAAAGTTTTTATTATTAAAAGGGAAAAACTTTAATTGGCTTATTTTATTGCATAATATTTTTTATTTTAATTTATATTTGTCATGATGCTGTATTCATATTATGTTGAGCTTAATGGGTTATATTCGGTAGACACCAGTTGCTGTGTACTATGCTGGTTCAGAGTCAAGGCATGGTAACCAAAACAAAATAAAAATTAAATATTTCAGTGTGTGTGTCTATATACAGGAATTTAACAATATGATATGTATTCAATATAGTGGCCTTCTGTAGTGTGATGTATGTGTTTAATTAATAAGCTTTTATTATTATTAAACAAAAGCTTGGGAATAATAATAATCATCATCATCATCATCATCATCATATAAAAGAAAATTTCATTCACTGTTATACTTTGAGTATAAAATGCTGTTTAGTGAAAATTTAGCACACAAGAGTATCCTATTATTTGTTACATCAAAATATTTATCATCTCTAGAAAATTTAATGAAATTTCTTTTAGATTTTCAAAAAAAAAAAAAAAAACAAAAAACAAAAATCTAAACCAATACAAAGGTTGGAACATTTATTTAATGAAACAATGTTTTAAAATGTATAATTCAAATACAGTAGAGCATCGATTATCTGACTTAATTGGGGACTGGGGTTGGTTGGATAACTGAAAAATGGATAACCGAAAAGTATGAAAAAATACATCATTATTATAGTATATTAGTATATCCCATGTAGTTAGTATATTAGTATATCGCTATTAACCTACTTCGCATTGAATTTTCATTGATGTTAAGCCTAACAAAATTTTTTTTAAAATAATAATCGTCGCTATTGTATTGTTAAAAATTATTTCTTTATTTTGCACAAAATAAAGCAAAAAATAGAAAATTAAGCCTGGCTTAAATACTGGCCTCCCTTTCATGGTCGAGCCAGTGTTGCCAGCTAAAACATGCAAAAATTTAACAAAAATAATATTAAAGTAGCCAAGACATAGCCAAATATTGTAGCGCCACATCACTAGCGGACATTTGAATTTGTGGACTAGAATGCAGTCGGTTAACCAATGTGATGGTTAATCGGGAGTCGGATAATCAATGCTCTACTGCAGCGTTGTCCAACTTATCATAGCCCGCGGGCCATATTTTCTTCACCAAACATTTCGGGGGCCAAGAAGGTTGATAAATGAAAAGTCAGTTTATGTTAATTAAAAAAATATTTTATTTATACTAAAAAGAAAACTTTAAAATATTTGTAATATATTAATGAGAACATTGTGGCCGTAATTGTTTAGCAACAATATCTTTTATGTCCACATCAATATTTGTTGTGGCAAGTCTAATTATATCTTCAAGAGTGGAATCTTTCAAACTGTTTCTATATTTTGACTTTATATATTTCATATCGGAGTATGCACGCTCGCAGATATATGTACTTCCGAACATTGATACAATTTGAAGTCCAAAATCTCTCAATTTTGGATATTTCTCTTTATCTAAAAATTTGAATATTTCTATTCCAGTTACTCCACGAGATGTAAAAAATGGGTCAGCCTGCAGGTCGCATAATTCTATTTGATATTTAAGATCAACGGAGTTGATATCAATATTAATTGGATCACAAAATAAATCAATAGACGGTTTAAGATCATCAAATTGAGAAAATCTTTCATTGAAATCTGTAATTAGCATATCCAATTTTGGTAGAAATATTTTAAAATTTGCTTCTATATTACATTCTTTCATTTCTTCATAGATCTCTTTGCAAGATTCAAAATGAAATAAATTATTTTGCTCCAAATTAAACCTTAACAATTTTAATTTGTTTCTAAATCCAGTAACATATTTATAAAGGCAACACACATTTTGATCTTGTCCTTGCAAGGATTTATTCAAAATATTTAAATAATTTGTAATGTCCGTTAGGAAAGCAAGTGAATAAATAAAATTTTTATCAACTAAATTTGCTGTCAAATTTTCATCGACGGCAATTTCTGTGAGAAAAGATGAACTTCTTTTCGAAGTGTAAAGAATCTCCTCAAGCACTTTCCAACACTTAACCAACGAACGTTACTATGTAAAAGCAGATCTCCATACTCAGTTTCCAATTCATCCAAAAATGTTTTAAATTTTCGGTGTGTAAGAGAACGATTTCCGCCGCGAATTAAATTAGTAATTTTGCAAACCTTGTCCATTACGTCTTTTAGTTGTAGGGATAAACCACATAATGCCTCCTGATGGATAATACAGTGTAACATACGACATGTTATTCCTTCTTTTTGCAAAAGTCCCGCGAGCCCAATATTTTTGCCTCGTCATAGCTCTAGCACCGTCGGTTACAATAGCAGTGCACTTGTCAAATCCGCCATACTGCTCTACTGCACATTTTAATTGTTTGTAAATATCTTCACCTTTTGTTGTTCCGTGTAATGATTGTAATTTTAAAAGTTCTTCTGAATAATTATAGTTTTCATTTACAGTTCTTATAAAGATAAGCATTTGACTTGTATCGGAAATGTCTGTGCTTTCATCCAATGCTACCGAAAAATAGCAGCAACTATTGATTAGGTTTTCTAATTTATTAGTGACATGCATGCTAATCTCGTTTACACGTCGGCTTACAGTCTGGTGAGAAAGTGATACTGTTTGAAATTTTCTTACCATTTCATTGTCATTAAATGCTTGAGCCATTTTTATGGCACATTTTTTAATTAATTCTCCATCCAAAAATGGCTTCTTTGCCTTTACTATTTCTAAACAAACTTCAAACGATGCAGCTACCGATGCTTCTTGAAATTTTGGTTCTTGACTAAAATAATTCGTTTGATGATCCAGCTGCTTTTTCATTTTTTTCACTAGTAGTATTTTAATGTCTCGCGTGTACGAATGATACTTTTTATCATGCATGGAAAGATAATGGCGCTTCAAGTTATATTCTTTACACACAGCTATGATTTGTAAACATTCCAAACACTGTGGTTTACCATTCTTGTTCAGAATAAATAAATAATCTATCTCCCAGCGATCTTGAAATTCTCGATTTTCTGAGGTCTATTTTTCTTTTATTAGTAGCACTCATATTCAATAATTATTTTAATTAATAAATAAATATGAAATTAAGTTAATAATATTATAACACAGTCACCCCTCAACAAATTCTAGACAAGACTGCACTCGCACGATTGCATGAATCAACCAAATAGCGCAGGGTAGTGTGCGCATCACGTGCGCCAACCATAGATAAACAACAACCAATCACAAATATAATATGTGGTGCCTATGTTGAGCCAACTATCATCAGACGTTAAACGGATTGCTGCTGTATTCAGCCAGGTTAAGTGAAGTTACGCAAACTAAATAGTTCCTACTTTAAATTCAAATTAGATTTAAATTTTCACATAGTAAAATAATTTTAATATTAATAATAATAATTTAGTAACATAAATTTATTCATAGTAAAATGTACTTGCAGGCCGTAAAAATAATTTGGCGGGCCGCCAGTTGGAAAGCTCTGCTCTACTGTATCATTGTATCCTCCTGAACAAAAAATTTTATTATATTTTAAATAATAGAAAATTATATTTTTTATTGTCTGGTGCAGTGATGGCACTGAGAAATAATGCAGATATGTATTGTATGGGAAGTTATAGCAAGCATTGCACATTAGGACTTATGGTATTTTTTTAACAATAAATTTTATCTTTAACACATTATTTTATTTTACAAGATTAGCAGAAAATATTTTTAACTTTTTTCATTCAAATATTAAAAGGGTTTCCATTCTTTGCAGTTTGAACTCTTTCAAACTGAGAAAAAAAAAGGTGTTACTGTCCTTTTACTTGGATATTCTTCCTCTTCAGCATTTTTCACTGTCTTCAGAGGATACATTAGCCTTTGATGACATCAGTACTTCAGCCAGATTTATGTTGAAAATCAAGAAGCTAGAATATCTCTTTCTAGCTGCATTCCAGAAGATATCAGAATTACAAAGTTGACCAAAGCCAAGTCAATCATAAAAAAAAAAAAAAAAAAAATATATCATGCATAGTCCAGTTTTTGACCTGACTGTTGTGGGATAAAATCTAAGCATTCTGTTAGAGGTCAACTCCTTCTATTTCTCCATTATAAGAATGCACAATAATGGACTGGCTGACATCATTGTATTGTTTTTGTTTTTTCCTTATTAGTTTTACATATTCTTGGTCAGAATGTGTAGAACTGATAAGGAAACATATGCAACTTTTAATTCTCAGAACTCAGCAAATGTGCTATCAATGTATTGCACATTCTATATCAAACCTGACATGTCTTAAATATCTAGAATGTGTGGAAATCTATAGAACGGTTAGGAGTAAAAAAAAGGAATCAATTTTAAGGAGACTGATTCCTTATCTGCAATATGGAGGGCATGGTTGGACCTTATGTTTCAATACTTTTCTGTTTGTGATTTCCTTTTAAATTATTGTATAATTTTTCATATCCTGGTGCAAAATATGAAATTGTTTCACGGTGCATGTGTGGAACTTCTGCTACTGGAAATTTTTTGATTTGAATTCTGTTCTGTTTAATGTGTTTTGTTTGGTTCTGCATTCAGTATAGTTTTCCTGATTGTCTGTTCTTAAATGAATGAAAACATGCGTATAAGTGAAGTCTTTTGGGAATTTAATTGGTCTTGGTGTATGTGAGTATCTTTATAAAATGTAACCAGTTAGATTAGTAAATTAATATAATTAATGTTATGTTAAACTAAAAAAAAAAAGAATTGAACATCACTACACTTTGTTGCTTAATAACTAGCTAATTAAGCTTTAGATTAAAAAAGGTTTTTGACTTTTTATTCAGGCTTTTTCTCAATTAGCCTGTAAAATTTGGCCAAATCTTTCTGAAACTTCCTGTAAAATTAATTCTAGCATATATTTTAAAATTTTCCAAATGATTAAAATCCGACAATACACATATATCACATATAAATTTTATATCTAAAAACTGAATACCTAAAGCATATTCTGAAATTTAAAAATTATATAACCTTGATCTTTGTTTTAGAGTTGTAAGACCAGTTAATAAGTTTAACTTTAATGAATGAAAAGTTCTCTTGAAAATTTAACTGCTAATAAACTGAAGAAAAGAAACTATTGTGAGTTTGTGTTTGAATATTTTTATAAATACTTTATATGACAAATTATTAGTATTGTGTGTAGCCATTACTATTATTGTGTTAAAGTTTATTATGTATATAATTTCTGAGTTGGAGCTCCAACTCAGAAATTTATATAACATAATTGGCAATGCATTTACATATTAGCGAGGTTGAGGCCAAAGTTTTAAACGCGAAAACATGTACATCGGACATTCAGTGCCGCTTTCCTGTAAGCCTAGAAGTTTGACAATGGTGTTTGGAAAGTCAGTGTAATCATGCGCAACATTCCAAACACCATTGTCAAACTTCTAGGCTTACAGGAAAGCGGCGCAGAACATCCAATGTACACGTTTTTGCGTTTAAAACTTTGGCCTCAACCTCGCTATTGAGTAACGTTTATCCACTTAAATCATTTTCTAGGCTATTATTATTCAGATTTCTTAATATAATTATTAGTTTGAAAATTTAAAATAATTGAAAGTTATAAACAGATGGTGAAAAATTATTCTAATGATTAAGTAATATGTCAGCTAATAATGTGTATAATTTTGATAAATTAATATTTAATATTAATAGTAATTGGGTTTTTGATAAAATTATCTACTGTGTATGATTTTTATAGTAGATGTCCTATCCTTGTCGAAGTTGACTGTTGTTTTAGAAAAAACTGCATTCTCTGAGAATGCAGTTTTTTCTAAAACAACAGTCAACTTTGACGGGATATTTAAATTTTTAGAACACAGAATTCCATTACACCTGAGGAAGAACCCGACAAGGTTCAAAAACGTTTGCAATTTACTGAGAGAAGAAGCACACCGGTCAAAGGCACTTTAGTTGTTTATTTTAATTTCGTTCTGGTGTTTATCCTTTATACTTTATGTTAAGTGACATTAGTATCATTTCCAATATTATAGTATGTTAAACCTATTACTATAATTTGAACAGATTTAACCATTGTTAATTGATTTTATTTCATTTGAGTGTCATCATCTATTAATATTTCACTGATTTTAATAGTGAAATCTATTTTAAATTAACAAGTTTTACATGCTTTAAATTTTAATTTTTAGTTACAAGACAATAAACATAATTTCATTTTTTATGAAAATAGTAGTTTGATCAATATACTGTATTCATATAAATTATATGTAATATCTGGATAAATAAACTTCATTTAATACAGAGATGTGATATGTTTTTTTGGTGAATGAATTCCTTATACTTCCATTTCTTTTAATAGCAATATGAAATTAATGGTCACTTCTTGGTTAGTAATTTCTTGACACTTGTCACCTTTTTAACTATTTTCTGAATAAAAGTCTGTTCTGACCCTGTGATTGTAGATTTCAGATAGTAAATTAAAACATTTTGTGACTTCCATCACTGATGTGCATCTCTTTGACCTTGGATATGCCACTAAAGATTGGAAAATTAGAAAAGTTTGACAGAGAGATATTAGAATTTTGAAAAGATTATGCAAACTGCTTACAAGTTGTAACCACCAAATTGATGGAAAAGTTGCCACTGAAATACAAATTGACCAAGGGACTGTCATGCCTAAATCTAGCTTATACAAGGAATAGAGAAAAAGCACAAAAATTGCTAGATATTACATTAAAAATTCTCATGGCTGATAACTGGATAAATGATTCTACAGCTGATTAAAATTGCTATGCAATACAAAGACATTTTGTCATCCCCAAGAATTAGTGATTATAGTTAAACACTACTCTAGACACCATGTGAAATGTTTGATTCTTTCTGGCTTAGTCTGTCACATCAATATGGTGAAGTAAAAGAATTTGAAGCATTTGTGAAGATGATTTTAATAATGTTCCATGATAATGCTCATATGCACCAAAAATAAGAGACATTTGTAGCTTACAGGAAATTACATGATGTAGTCGTATCAGCTAGTGGATTGGGGAAATCGGATATATCAAAATAGTTTGTCCATGTAACTTGAATTGCAGCCCAGAGATACAAGGAAGCTATGTTAGCTCATAAACAGGAAGAAATATGGCAAGAGAAAGAGTGGAGTGAGAAGTTAATGGCTGTTGAAATGGTAAAAGAACTAAAGAAAAAGATGATGATGATTCTCGCAGAAGCTAATAAAGAGATTGAGGATGTTAGTAGGCATTTAGAAGTGCAAGAAAGGTTATTTTATTCTATTGTTAATAAAGAGTATGATTATTTTGTGATATGTACTCACTGTGAATTGCATAATTTGGAAAAATTGTATTGGATTTACATTATAAGGTTGACAGCATCAATTTGAATTTCCATATTTTGAGAAAATTGTCATGTTGAACTTGTATGTGATATATAATCTTCTACACATTTTGAAGCAATTGATTAATCAAATGAGATTAATGATGATTAATCAAAATGAGAAAATTAATCATATTTCATAATAAAGAGAATTGAACAGCTTTATAACTGAGTTTTATTTGATAACATCAAATAAATTGTGAACTGTTTTTAATTTATGCAGTGAGTTGTTTTCAGTTAGTCAGGGAAAAATGAAATTTCTCAGTAAAATTGGAAATTGTTTGACACGCTGTATTTCAGACAAAGTTAATATTGCAACACTATTCTCAAAGAAATTACAGCTAATTCCCTTTTACTCAAAGAGCTATTAATCAGAATCAGAAAATGAGATAGATCATTTTCTGATTCTGATTAATAGCTCTTTGAGTAAAACCATCTTTGGAAATTCATTGGTTGATCTGATGACCATGGGAGGGGCAAGGTAAATGAAAAGATGCACTTCTTTTTTGTGCTTCTTGCAGTTGTTATGCCTTGTAAATGCTTCAGTTCTGTTGTATTTAGCACTAAATGAGGTTTGGCAAATGATGCAACAAACTGAATAAATATCATCATTATGAGTTAACCAATTTTTGAATTTGTTTACTTTAGCCAAGTTTTTCTAAAAGTACAGTTGTGTAAATTTTTTTTTGGGGGGGAAAGAAGAATTATATCAACATCTAGATTGACTCATCTTGAAAAATAAATTTTTAAAACTCACAACAGCAGTAGAATTAGCATGAACAAGAACTTTAACTTTTACTTAGAATTGTGCAAATTCAATGTACTATAGCAACATCTGATCATAAAAATTTTCATAATTATAATGAGAAAGTCATTTTATCATTATAAGTAAACATACTGAATATTAAAAATAATTTTATATAATATTTTTTTCAATCAAAATTTAATTTTGTTTATATTTTAAACTGTTTTGTTGACACTTAAATGGATTTGCCAACTGCCATCCTTGATTTGAAATTGCTAGTCAAGTTGGCACAGTTCCAGCTGGTTGGCAACTCTAATGTCACCTTATCTCCCTTAAAATGGGGACAGTTAATATTGACCAAGTGTAATCTCTCATTGCTCTGACTACACAGAATAAAGTCTGCCAAGACAGACTTTGTGTATGAAGCATCATGTACTCTCTGCTTTGTCAATGTGAAAGTTTCCAATAAAAGAATAGGAACTCATGATGAGATTTGTTCAATTCTGATTCCTGGAAAATGCCCAATTTTTCTGGCTTTGATTAATTGTCCCATCACTAGTAGTAATATAGATTGTAATTCCTTTAAGCCCATTTCAGCTTATTTAGACCATATATAGGTATACCTCAAGTTACGTCATTCTCGATTATACGTTGTTTGTCAAAAAAGTATATGGAAAAATAAAAATCAAGTTTAAGTCCTTTTATTCGACTTTACATCTGTCCGCCACAAATATTGAAGTCGTAATATCACTAGAAAAGTGTTAAAAGCACATAAAATCATATTAAAATATGTATATGTACTGTACAGTAAATGTTAATATAATCATCATAAATCCTAGAGAACGAAACATGAAAACATCTGTGTTTCTGTGTTGTCGTCTTATTTAGCGGTCTTTAGGTGCTCGTTATTGGCATTTTCCACTGTAGTTTTGACTTACGTCGCAACTACACAAGTAAATTCGACTTACGTCGACTCTCCTGGAACCAATTACCGACGTAAGGCGAGGTATACCTGTATTGTTTAATTTGTATTTTACATGGAACAAAGACTTTTTGTTCTGATATTCTGGATTCCCTATGGGTTTTCCAGTTTTTAACATTATAGCTGAGATTTTAGTTAAATGGTTTGAGGTTTCGGTAATAAATAAAGGTTACATAAAACTGATTTGTAGATATTTAGATTATTGCTAATTATTTGGGATAATGACAAATATATTTATCCAATCATGGAGGATATAAACAATAATTCAACAGGTATTAGACTAATGCCAAACAATACTGTTATGAATCAGGCTATTTTTTGGCTATGTGATTAATTAATTTTAAGTACTGTATATCTCTGTGGATAAGATGACCTTCAGATAAGACGATGTATAAATTTTCGTCGAAGTTTTATAGTTTTAGCATATATCTGACCTATAAGACAACCCCCAAACTATCAACGGCCTATGAATTTAGTTTAGATCAGCAATCATTACCTGAATAATAATACTGTATAGCGTATATGGAATTATGTCCTATTTGTAATTTTTCGAATGAACAAATTTTATTTTCTTGCATCTGGCGATTTTTGCAAACATTCACACTAATTCAGGCATTCGGGTAATGACCATGACTATTCACAAAAACATTGTATGGGCTATTCTATTTTGTGCACATACCCTACTCTCTTCTAGTAAATAATTACAGTTTGTCTGAATTTTTATAATGGTTTTAATTTATATAAATTTCGATCTAATTTTTTTGTATCTGTCCTATAAGACAACCCCAGATTTTCGGGGCCATTTTTTATGGTTCAACTATCGTCTTATCTGCCAAGATATACAGTAATTTGTTACCAGAGGTAGATATTAGTCGATAAATAGCCCAATGCATTACAGTATCATTTGGCATTAACTAATAATGTCAGGTATTGAGATGTTTATTTAGGTGTTGGACTACATTTAAAACAGCTTTACAGTGAATTATTTAGACATTTCTGGTTTTAAATCTGATTAAAGGTATTGTATCAAAGTGTTTTGCAAGCCTACATCAATTGATTCCTGTAAATGTTGAAAATCATATGACTAAATTAAATTGAACAACTGAAGTGCCTTTGACCGGTGTGCTTCTTCTCTCTCTCTCTCTCTCTGTAAATTGCAAATGTTTTTGAACCTCGTTGGGTTCTTCCACAGGCGTAACGGAATTCTGTTTTACAAGTTTAAATATCCCGTCAAAGTTGACCGTTGATTTAGAAAAACCTGCATTCTGGAACGCTGTCGCATGTAGCCGATGTCGTCATATTAGACTTGCACGATGAGAGTTTTTCCTAAATCAACGGTCAACTTTGACGGGATATTTAAACTTGTAGAACAGAATTCCGTTACGCCTGAGGAAGAACCTAACGAGGTTCAAAAACGTTTGCTTCTTCTCTCCCTTTAAATCACACACTGGTCAAAGGCACTTCAGTTGTTAAATTTAATTTAGTTTCACTCTGGTGTTTTTTCCTTTATAAATCATATGACATTATGTTACATAAACTAGCAGCTTTTTGCACATCACACATTCAGGACTTAAAGCACACATACATAAAGAGTTAGAAAGAATTATTCTGTTTCTGTCCACCATAGCTTTCCTAGGAATGTCAAATAAGATCTCATTAAGGTACACTTTGTCTTCTGAAGCTAATAGAATAAGAAAGAAAGAACCTTTAGAATATTATAACAAATTCCTTGCATCAATCATAAAACCTTACATACAGGATTCACTCATACCATATCAGTCAAATGAAAACCTTAAAATGTATTTAAAAATTCTAAAACTTGTGTAAAATTTTTTTTTTCAAATTGGCAAGATTGTTAAAGGACATCTGGGAAGTGGGTACTAAGAATTAGCATTCATCTGGCTACATTTATGATGTCACAGCAGCAGTCCTAAGATGGCCATTCCATTTAAGTCATGTCCCAGGGAGGAGCATCATTTTGTTATAAGATTCCTTAGTAGTGAAGAGGTAAAACAATTCATTGCAAAATGAAGTTTCAGTATGGGAGTGCATGCCATATCTTCTACAAGTGCGCAAGTGATGTAGTTTGAAGATGGTATGACTTCTGTGGATGATGATCAGGAACTGAGACAGACTCATAAATTGTGACAGCATAGTCCATAACTGAAGTTGAATGTGTCATACAGGAAAACAATTTTGTTATGGTGTATGCAATAGCTGAATTATTTAACATCAGTCATGATTTAGCACATTATATCATTCTTGCTGAACATAATGGAGTTTGTCTGTAACAAGACAACGTGAAGATCTACATTGCTTGTGTCAGTTGCATTCATGAAAGTTTGCACTTTGAGTGTTTCATAAATTCCATACTCACCAGACCTCACCTGAAGTAATTATGACTTGGTCAGACCACTTAAAGAGATGCTGAGTTGCAAAATTTTCACTCTATAAACAATCAGAAGAATTCTATTTCAGGTATCTATGGGCTTTGTAATCGATGTAGGGTATACATTGAAGTGAAGACTATGTTGGAAGATTAGTACAGTTGTATAACATAATCAACACATTGAAATTTATTTACAAATTAAGGTTTTCATTTGATGCTCCTTTGTGTGTGTAGGCCAGTGGTTCCCAACCGGTGTTCCGTTAGCATCTCCCAAGTGTTCCGCAGATTTAGTCGCAAATCGGAAAGTGTACAATCGTATTTGAGCCGCCGAATATTAAAAAATTAAAATCATAAAATTTTCATAAACTTAAATATATATGTACGACTCGTACTTATCGAGTATACTACTGTTTCGAATAAGATAAAGGCAATGATAAAAACTGAATGAAATATGTAAAAAACATAGGCACAAGTTTCCCATTAAAGTTATTTAGGTATATTTTTTCCTGTCTTAGAATTGGCATTAATAATATGAATAGAGATTTTGAATTATAACTGCTCAATTCTAATAAAATAACTGATGACAAGCTTATGTATTGCATATTAACTTAAGTAAGTGTTCCGCTAAAGAAAATTGCTCACAAAAGTGTTCCGCATCCTAGAAAAGATTGGGAACCACTGGTGTAGGCATTAAGAAATTATTTTATGATGATGCAAATCTTAAGAAAGGACAAAGACAAATCAATAATGATGGTAAGCCAGGGATATATATGATTCAACTGTCAACATATACAGATAGTTTTACTATATTGGTTCCACATAGATGTCTTTATCTAAAAGGATCAAAGAATATTATAGTTTGGTTATGTTTGATTCTGGACTTTAAATGGTCCAAGTGATGGTCAGATGCCACTACACAATTGGTAGGAGTGATGTACTCTTGTAACATCTTGCTGTATGAAGAACAGGACAAAATAACTGAATACTCAGATTTGCTAGTTGGATTTGCCGCACTCCTCATAAGCTTCAGTTTGGTTAGTATACAGACTCTACCAATTACTATCCCATTGGGCTTTAAAATTCACTGTGCAAGTTACATGGAATACTCTATTTTAATTAAGGATACAAGAATATTCTCCAAGTAGGTCCAAAGATGTTACTTCCAAATGAATCTATTGGTTTCTTTAATTTAGCAGTTCATTTGTTGAATTTTGAACTTGGTGGAAAGTTTTAGACAATTCTTTGATAACATAATTATATATATATATATATATAGTGGGGTACATCATATTTTGAATTTAATTCATTTGAGGAGGCCAATTGAACTCTGTATTTGAAGTCTGAATCAATTTTTCCCATAGAAATAATAGAAAGTGAATTAATCAATCATTCCAGACCCTAAACAATACCTATTTCAATAACCTTAAACAGCAAATATACATAATTTAAGGTAAAAATAACACATTTAAATAATGAACTAAAACAAAAAAACAATAAATGAAATTTATTTTATTACACAGTATTTATGTAAATAATATTTACTGTAACTTATTGAGAAGTGGTCGAGGTCTTGTTTCTTAAAGTTATTCTGCAGCTTGCTCAATAACATGCAATCTCCTGGAGGTCAACATTGCCACACCTTTAGCCACATTTTCTGCTTTTATTGCATCCTTATTCGTAAGAATGCTACACACAGTCAACTTTGCCATCTTAAACATGGCTGTGAGATTAATCATCCATGTACTGCTTTCATGCTTCATGATAAGTTCCTTTTTCACCTTGATTGTTGATACTATTACCTTTCCCTTGGGTTTTGATGCCTCCACACACTTCTTGGATGCTATGATTAATAATTAAGTATTATATGTATATAACTAAATACACTGAAAATAAAGCAAAAAACTTGAAAACACATAAGCACAAAACAAGATGCTTTCATAACAATTGCAAGAGTTGAATTGGGTGCTTAACAGATGGTGTTTAGGAAGTGTGTGCATTTTTCACTGCATGCACAATTTGAATGTAGAAGCATCATTCAAAGTATGAAATACCACTGTATATATAATAGAATATATGAAATTATAAGATAAATTTATACTGTTTTAATCTATTTGAAATGTCTGACATTTTTTTCAAGGAATTTGAAATTATAAAAAAAGCCCCATAAGATGTGATGCTTGAATTTTTGAAGTTTTTATTCTATCTTCATTGCTCAGTTGTAACTGAGTGATACCCATTCAAGATCCATCACATTGGCTCCATTCTTGTCCTCATAAATACTATAGAAGAGTGTTTTTAAATCTTTTTGCTTGCATGATCCAATATATTTGTTTTTAATGGTTCCACATCTCAAATGTTTATAAAATTAAAATTTTAAAAAAGTTTTTAAATTGACAAATTACTTTAATGCTGATACATTTTGCTTTATTCTTATTCTATATTTGGCACCGTGAAAAGCATATTTATGTTTCTCTTATGTGGAGTTAGTTTCTAAACTACTGTACTTACTTAGAACAACCATTGTTGAAAATCCACTTTTCATCAGAAGTTGTTACAAGGGGAAGTAATTTTCTATCTTGAGGAAACCGTGTTTTGTATTTTCTTTCTTTTCTTTCGAAGACACAATGTAATGACGTAAACTTAAACACTGGGCAAATTTTTCATCCTTTTTATTCGGTTGGAACGCTTTTATTACATAACGCGTTTCGGGCCGATGCCCCTCTTCAGCCAACTTCTAAATCCTGGTGGTGAGAGCTTGTATACCATTAAAAGCTGGTCCATACCTCATTCGGTAGTTTAGACGGATGTAAATAGTCCAAGGGTACGAATCTGAGATTCGTCTACCGGTGTGTTGTTTAGCGCTGATCTCCTAGCGGTTTAGCGGAGATCAGCGCTAAACAACACACCGGTAGACGAATCTCAGATTCGTACCCTTGGACTATTTACATCCGTCTAAACTACCGAATGAGGTATGGACCAGCTTTTAATGGTATACAAGCTCTCACCACCAGGATTTAGAAGTTGGCTGAAGAGGGGCATCGGCCCGAAACGCGTTATGTAATAAAAGCGTTCCAACCGAATAAAAAGGATGAAAAATTTGCCCAGTGTTTAAGTTTACGTCACTACATTGTGTCTTCGAAAGAAAAGAAAAGGGAAGTAATTTTGTTGCCTTTTTATTCAGAATTCAATATTCTTCAATTTGTAATGAAAATTTTGGTGAATTATTGTAGTTATCTTCAAACTTTATTTCCAAAATCTTGTCCATTGATAATTCAATTAAATTATCTTGTTCTGATAAAGTTAAATTATTTGATTGACATAGTTGAGACAGATTTACTACCCACACAAATATGTTCTTCTGGTAAGAAATACTGAGTAAAATTAAAATTTCTTTTAATTTAACTTTAATTAACTGACAACTCAGTTAATTAACTTTTGTTAATTTTGTTAATTAACTTTACTCAGTTAATTAACAAAATTAACTGAGTAAAATTAAAATTTCTTTTAATTTTACTCAGTTAATTTTGTATAAAGTGGCACATATCCAAAATTTCCTTCTGTGTTATCATGTCCTCAATCATTTGTAGAATGATGATAGTCTTTTTTTTTTTTTTTACTTTGTTTAACCATTAACCAGAGGTGAATTTTTTTTACAAAAACTATCTATTTTATTATAACATAATTGGTCTGATTTCCTTGCATTGACAAATTCAAATCATTTATTTAAAATTATTTTATTGATCCATTTGTGCCAAAATTTACCCTTTATATATATATATATATATATATTTATTATTATTATTAATAATAATATGTGAAAATAAATCTAAAAGTCTGAAAAAACAAGGAAATATTTTCAAAATCATTCAACTTAAATTGTATCTCAACAGTTTTAGAATCAGACTACTAGGCATTTCTTCTTTTTTTTTTTAATTTAAAAATTAAAATATAAATTTACAATCTAAATTTCCATTGCTAATTCCAGAAAAAAAAAATAGTCAACGTTAAGGATTGGACTCCCTCTCTTGTGAGTGGAAGTGATACGTAGAAAAAGTGCGGAAAGGAGAAGAAAAGCGAAGAGTACAGATTGTTAGCAAGGAAGATTGACAAGCATTAAGTTTATTATACATGGGTTTTAATAAAGAAAAATGTATAAAAAAAATAATAATTTACAACAGAACTTTAAATTTCTACATTTTAATTTTTAAAAATGTGTGTTTATTTCCAATCTAAATTACAAGAGAAATTTAGATTGAAAATTTATATATCAATTTTTTTAAATACTTGGTTGGCTTCTTCTAAAATTGTCAAGATAGAATGTGTTTTACATTTGGAACTTTTAAATTTAATGGAATATGTTTGGAAGCTCTGATGATGGGCTAATCAGCTTAAAAGCATAAACTTATTTTTAACTGTTACTTTTTCTGCATTTCTATTAGTATTATTAAGTTAAAAATTACTTAACAAATATTCTCTTTAGAATCATTATACTTTTTTAACAATGAGATAGATAAGATTATGAATTACTTTTGTATTTAGTAAAATGAGGTAAAATTATTAATTATTATTCAAAATAAATTTAAATTAACTTTTTTGTTTGTTTGCTTATTAATTCAGTTAATAAACAAAAAAGCCTGGTTAATTGAATTGATTAACGCTTTTTTAAAATCTTTATTTAGAAAGATACTATCGCCATAAGCCTTTTCCAAGTATCTAAAAGACAGTTACTAAGAACAAATTAACAAAACAGTTGAAAACAAAAAGAAATCAATTTTTACGACAGATAAAAGCTAAATCATCAAAAACATTGTTTATATTTTAATAAAAATATATCACAAGTTAGCTGACAATATGGTATCCCTTTACTAAACATCACAACTACTTTACTTCTGATAAATGATAAATTTTCTATTTGTACTTTCATGACTCTAAAATCCACTTATTTTTCTTTCTAGTGAAAATTCTGAGAAAGGAGTTATCATTTTACCTAGAACACTGCTTTTTCTTGTGAAACTAGTAAGATATTAGGTGCATGACTAGTAAAATGACTTTAATACAGCTGGATAAACAAACCAATAACATAGTTCATTTCAAATAAAACAGACTATGACATTGACTTGCTTAAATTGTGTTAAATCCTTTTTACCAGGCAATACATCCATTGTTACATCCATATGCTTGACATCTCCAGGTATTCTTGTGATGTACAAAGCAGAATATCTTTATTATTATCTATTGATTCTTAATACCACTGTATAGTTTACTCAATATGCTTAGTAAATAGATCATTTACATTATTTTTAGATTATCCATTTTGGGGGCACTTACAAGTTTTTTTTTTTTTGTCTATTATGGATTTAGCAAAGCTTACAGTATGATAGCTGAGTGGTGAGAGGACCTAAGATATCTAAAACATGAAAAATTCCTAATGATCTATCAGCAAATTTTTCAGGATGGATAGCACATACCTTAGCCTATCTTGGCAAACTTCTTATCTCAATCATAGCTTGAATTCTGTTAAAAATTTTTGATTCTTATTTCAAGAAAATAAAATTTTTTTGTATGATTACCTTAATAACCTAAATAACTTTTTTGTTTATTAATAGGGAAAACTGGACAATTATCGGAATGATCACAAAAATGGCAAAGAATTAAATGAAGACCAAAAGGTATGTCATAATAATAAGAATAATAATAATTTAAATTTATTCACTATGGCATTATAGTATTTAATATTGTTCTTTTCTTATTTAACAAAATTCAAAAAATAGAATTTAGTGAAAATATAGAAATACTAGCAGGTAGGCCCAGCGTTGCTTGGGCAAAAGTAACAATAGCGAAGATTAAGATTATTATGTTATAGTCAACCTTACCCGTTTTCACAGAATGCAAGAATTGGGTTCCCCTGTTTCCAGACTAATTAGAGAATTTTTAGATGGGTTTAAAAACATGTTCAATTTCCTGCAAAAATGAAAAAAAAAAAACTGCATCTGCATCTTGCATGTCGCTTTCTCTTAACAATTCCATTGTTATGTAACACTTCCATTGTTGATGGAGGTGTTAAGCCCTAATCCTGTTCCTCTCCCCATGGGGAGGAATTTTGAAAAATCCCTTCTTAGTATGCATTCTTGTGACATACCCTAACTGTGTACCAAATTTCAACTTTCAACTCCTAACTGTTTGGGCTCTGTGCTGATTATTATTATTATTAACTTGTCTTGATTATATATACAGGTAACCCCCGTATAACACAGCACTTCTATAGCATGGATTCACTCTAACACGGTTTGAGAATTGGGTAAAACCCTCGTACAACATGAATGTAATAAATTTTTACATACTTAAGTACTAATGGTATACGAAAATTATTATTTTCATGAACTATTAGTACTTAAGTATGTAAATTTTCTTTTCCCGCCTTCTGTCGATACTCATGGTCCTTCTCGAAAATTGTTTCAATGCTGCCAGATCTCGACACTTCTGCTTTTGATGTTGCCAGATGTTTTTCTCCTATTCCATACTTGCTTTATTCTTTATAAGTGCTTAGTACCATATAAGGAAATTTATAAAGATCTTTTAACTAAAAGCAAGCAATCTAAAATTACATACTTTTTGCAAATGTAAAGCATGGATCTGAAGATAATGCAGAAAAATGCTCAGAGGATAAGGATAACTTGCCAAAAAGAAAATGCCCTTGGTTAATAGATGATTAGTGATGATGAAGAAAACATTGTTTAATTTATATTAATATGTATCACTTAAGAAAACTTTAATAAAGATATTTATCTTAATTATGAAAATATAATAGCATGTTTTTTAATTTTTGGAACCTAACCCCCCTTTTCGTACTAGTTCTTTGTTTCGTATAACACGGCTATTTTTTGGAACATAACTCCTGTGTTATATGGGGGTTACCTGTATATAGATAACCTTATGTTGAAAATTTGTATTATATCACCTATGCATATTTATCCAATAAGATTTAATTGTATATTTTTTTACCATATTTGCATTTTATTGTGGCGGCAGTAGCCTCAAAAGAAAGGTCGCCTCTGTGCTTGTGAATTTATGAACTGTCACTGGAGCAAACGATGGAATAATGGAAGCAAAGTATTTTACTTTTGTTAAATGTTTCAATTTTATATTTATACAATTAAATGTAATACCATCGACCATGTTTTATATTTACTATTTTTTACCAATAAGATTTATTTAAAAATTTTATCCCTGTGATCAAAAAGTAACTGGAGTGGTTCAATCCTTGTGTTTTATTACATAAGATTTGAATTTATTCATCAAAATTTATTTCTCTTCCTCCAACTGCAATGCACTTATGCCAGTGTTTTCTCCAGTTCTTGAAACATACTTTAAAGTTTTTTGTGAAAGATTTTAGGAATTGCAGTGAATTCTGTTTTATGGCATCATTTGACTCAAAATGGTGACCACAAAATAGAAATTTTGGTCAAGGAAACAAGAAAATGTTGTTCAGGTCCATACCAGGTGGATATGAAGCTTGCAGAACTGTATTTATTGAATTTTTCACCAAAAAATTTCAAACAACAAGAGCATTGTGAGCAAGTGCATTACAATGGTGCAAAATAAATGTGTTTTCTCACCACAAATCAGGTAATTTTCTACAAATTGCTTCACACAAATGATGCAAAATCAGGCCTTGGAGCAGGGCTGGATTAACCCACTTTGGGGCCATAGACATTTTCTTCTTACCGGGCCCCTTCCTTCTCTCACAAGAAATAGAGCACACAAAAAATATAAAACAAGTAAAACGGCAAGGCTGTATTTGGAACAAGACTATGTCTCGGAGACCCACTACTAAGCGGGATCACTTGGACGCTCACGGCAGGTCTCATTCTCATTCTCCAATCATCTTTGGTATCACTGGTTTTGAGCACAGTTGTTCAAACTTTGCTGGCCACAGCCACAACCACAATGCATTTTCATTGAAATTAACCTATTGAATGTTGAAATTTCTCTCTGTTGCATGATTCCCCAGGTTGAATTTTTGTCAATGCGAAAATTTCCTGTTTTTGAAAAAAATAATGGTGGCTATTGTATTGTCTGAAATTATTTTTTTATTTTGCACAAACAAAATGTATAGGCCTATATATTAATAAATGTAAAAAAAAATAATTCCATTTTCGAAGTTAGTTTTAATATAAAATTATAACGACATGCCATATAGTTTCAAAAAGTTCCGATGATGAAACGAGATATCTCCAGTCAGTCGGTCGAGGTTAGCATGTGGCGTACAGAAATATGTGGGGAATAACATGGGACAGGTAAATAGGTTTTTTTCAAAGATTTGTTTGTCAAAATTCGATTTAGCAATATTCGCTTTTTGAACTTCCCAATGCATGTGTTTGTCGAAATTCGATTTTACAATATTCGTATTTCCAACTTACCAACCAGCAACACATGTGCAAATCTTGCACTACTGCCTGTTTGTAGAGAGTGTCACCATTTTGTATTTTATTGTGTTTCAGTTCTCAGTCTCCTGACTACCTATGAGTCTGGTTTTTTTTATGCATGCATGATTTGGGCACCTAATACTCTGTGCCAAATTTCAACTCTTGACATGTACTCCTTCATACCTCTAAGCTGATAAGACAGCAGGACGTACGATTTTATAAACAAGACAGTCTTGTCAACAAAACTAAATAATGTGAAAAACTAAAACAAATCTTAAATTTTTATTAGTAAAAAATATTTAATATACAACGATAAATTTTAGTTTTTCTAGAAAAGTTTGAACAGTTTGTTTATAAATTTAAAAAAATTGAAATTTATTTTATAGAATGTCTAACAAAAGTTGTTATACAATAACAATATTACTTTAAAATATTAATTGTTTAACCTTTTTGGTTAATATTTAAATAATATAATATTTTACCATGAAAGTTAAATTGAATAATGAAAAAGATAGTTTAAATAAAAGCCAAGATAGCTTTAAAAAAGTAAGTATATAAATATGAATAAACTTTATTTAAAAATTCTGTTTTCTAGTCTTTAATTCGGGAAAATTATCAATTATTTCATCATAATTAATATTAAGCATTTTGTTCGACGTATAAAACAGTAAAACGTACAAATCTTAATCTTGTTGTTACTTTTTGCCTGGGCAACGCCAGGCTCATCATCTTGTAGTTAATATTATTCTTATCGCTATAAAAAAAATTCTAAATTATCGGAAGAATTACTTTCAATAAGAAGAAACATAAGAACACATTTTCTTTAGATTTTAGTATTCACAATAACCATATAAAAAGCAATATATTTTTGTTTATTATATACAGTTGTCCAACAGAAAAGTAAACTATCTTATTTACAAATCTTTTCAAAATAGACAGTTTGACTGGGCCCTTCTAAAAACAGGGCCCTAGACATTTGTCTCATTTGTCTATGCGATCATCTGGCCCTGCCTTGGAGTCACTCACTTTTTCGAAGTATCCTCACTTTTCTCACCTTTCAGGTCATTTTCTCACTTTTTTGGTCATTTCCTGCTTAATTAAGATGTGGGACCAATCAAAAATAATTTTAAAGCTAAATGATCTGCTGGACTATCAGACTAGAATTTTCTGGAAGAAAATACTCAGTCCTGAGCAGGAATCAGAACCACAACTTCCGCTTACTGTTGTTAGATTATAGGAAACAAAAATTCCTTTCACATATGTAAAAAGTCTTTCATGCACTTAAAAAAATACTTCTCGTCACAAATTCAAAAGCCAATATTGAGTAAAGTTATGTACTCATACCATATTGTCATTATTAGCCAAAATCTAGTTCTTCAGAGTTGCATTTCTATCTATGGGGATTAAAAATAAGTATTTTAAGCAATGTAATCTAACATTTTCGGTCAATTAATTGATCTTCATCAGGATCAAACTGTTTTTCGATTTATGATGAACGAAATCAATTATAGAACATTTTTAACTTTAAAAGTTTTCTCAATGCCTCAAGTCCAAAAATAGATAAATAGAATGTACAGTACATACTAATAATGTACAAATACAGTAGAGAACCGAAAATCTGAATCAATTGGGGACTGGGGTTGTTCAGATTAGTGATTTGTTCCGATTACCGATTATGTACGAATAAATATATTAACCTGTCCGATGTTCAAATTTTTCTCCGTTGCGTGTCGCTTCGTGTTGAATTTTTCTCCGTTGCGTGTCGCTTCATGTTGAATTTTCGTCGATTTTAAGCCTAACGAAAATTTTTATAATAATAATCGAGGCTATTGTATAATAACAAAATAAATATATTGAAGAATATAAAAACATGAAAATTATACTTTAGAAGTAAATTTAGTATCAAAAACGTTCGATTCAGCACGACACAGTCCAGCTGAAAATCGTTCCGATTAACGAGTCTCTACTGTATATGCATACATTAACTATACACACTATAATAAAAGTAAAAATAACAAATAAAAAAAATTAATAATAATAAAGAAATAGATAAATAAATAAGTGATGATATAACAGGCACTGACTAATGCCTATTTTTTTTATCTGTCTGTGCTTTTTTTTTTTTTTTTTGCTGATATGTTCATAATGCACCTGTACTCCATGCTGCTGAGAGTTTGATTCTCTGAAGTTTATAGCCTGTATTGCTAGATTGCTCTTGTGGATATGCCAGGCTTCTGCATATTTAATATGTCTCCTGTCTTGAACCTTATGAATTATTTCTGCTCTTTCCCATTTCACTGAAACCTCTGTTGGGTCTGCTATAACAAGGGTGGCCAACTTTTGTGCACATAAGATCTACTTTTTATCGTAAAAATGTGTCGCGATCGACTTGTTGTCATAGGCATAGTCTAAGTGGGGAGGGGAAGTGTGAAATACATACTATGTTTATACACTGTTTCAGTACGAAGTGCACTCACTGCTTATGAGTCGAGTCATAACTGCATGCATACAGTTGCGTTCGGTTACAAATATAATACATTAAGTCAAGACATCGCTACCGATCGACCAAAATTGGCTTGGCGATCGACCGGTCGATCGCGATCGACTTGTTGGCCACCCCTGCGCTATAACATATGTTTCTAAAACAGTAACTGGTTGTTCATTTTGTATGTTTCTTTTGTGCTCTTTTATTCTTTCTTTTAATGACCTCCTTGTAGCTCCAATGTAGTGCAGTTCTTTTTGCCGCCTCTCGTCTTGTATGGGTATTCTGTAAATTCCAGGAATAAGGCTCTGGTCTATAGGTTCCTTGTCTGTACATAGCATCTGGTATACTGTTGGATTTCTTTTAAAGACTATCTTTTTGTTAGTAGCTGCTCCTATTTCTTTGTAAATGTTGGTTAAAGGTGCTATGTATTCCATTACTGTGTATTCTTTTACTCTTCCCCTTTCCTTACCTTCATTATTGTCTTTTCTTGTTTTATTGATTAAGGCCTTTATTTTATAGGTGAAGCAAGACTGAAAAGATTATATCAAAGTCAGTCAAAAATTGAGGTCGTGCTGACTATTTTTTTTCAATTATTGTGGTGTTATGCATCACAAATTCCTTCTGTCTGTCCAAACTGTCAACAAAGATTATTATTTGAGCATTTTCAGACCTCAGAGTGCCATTTTTCCTCTGAAAAAGTTAAGAAAAGTGAGTTGAAATACAGAAACAGTGAGTAAAAAGTGAGTACAATGGTGACAAAACAAAGTGAAAACATGGAAGGAAAACTCAGCAAAATAGCAGTAAAAGTTATTTTCTTTCCTTTTTATTCTGTTATGATTAAATACATTTAAAAAATTTCTGTTTATACTGTAATGCAGTAGCCACTTGTTATATCACACTTTTTTGGTCCTCCAAATTTTAAAAGCACTCGCATCAATAAATTTTAAATTATCAATTGCCATTGAATTTCTATTTGCAATGAAATACAGTAGTTTATTTCTACCATTGTCCTTGAAACTATCACTGAAGGTGAAACAATAAAGATTAAATATTTGTCAAGATCTAAATATGCAAAACAGGTGAACATATCAATTGTCATTTGTTTTCTTTTGATATTAAATATCATTTATTAGTTTTAAGTACTGTCTCCTCATTTAAAGTTTCTGTGAATTTGAAATTTCACACTTTTATGTGAATTGATGGTATTGCCTCAATTCACATAAAGATGTGAAATTTCAAATTCAAGGCATAATGTGTAAGGAAAAGATTTCTTTAATTCTGAACAGAAAGTTTTTATACAGTAGTAACTTTATTTTGCTTTTTAGAGAATTTTTACTCTGTAATTTTATAAGTTTTGATGGATCTATTTTATGTTCCATATTTATTTTTTAAAATTTTCAATTACAGCATAATTTTTATTGAAAAACATAAATTTGCACTACACTTTACAAATAATTCATCAACTTTTTAATCCATATAGAAATGCTTTTCGGGCTTTCATCCCTCTTCAGTCTGTTACATAATAAACATATGTATAAGTTTCTCAAACACGTAACACGTAACAACCCGGATAACGTACATGTGACGATCTGACCCCCAGTTACAGGGTTACATTTATTCTGTACATCTAGTTCATTTTAAGTGTTTTTCTCGTAGATAGGTTGTATCTGATGGACATCTGTCTGGCACCCACCGCACTACGTCTTCCCACCTACCTTTCCTTCCCTGCTAACTTGGCTGCTTCCCCCATGTGCCTTGCAACATGTAACTTCTCTCTCCTAGAATGCTGCACACAGCCATGCCTATAACTGCATAAATATTCTCCTTGAGATATTCTATTTTAATAGTTGTAACCAGTTTTTGTGAATTTCTACGCTTAGGTTCTTGTTAATACAGGTACTCCTCACTTTACGACCTATCTGCTTAACAACCACTCGCACTTATGACCAATCGAGTTTCGACCTGCAATTCGGGGAATCCCCTTTCTCAGCTTGAGTGTCGGTCAGTGGTGAATGGTGACACGTGCGCTAAGCGTATTATAATAGGCTTACACATACAGGTAGGCCTCCTACAATGCGGTAGATACATTCCTTGAAAATACCGTGTTGTGGGAAATTGCATTATTGGCAAGCGCCAAATCCGACAGAGGGCGCTCAAAATGGCTGCCGAAACACGTAAGAAGCCGACAGGGAACGTTGTCTTGTAGAAGGTGAAACCGTTTTGGATGCTGGACACATCACATTTTGTGGATTAAACTCTAACGACAACACTGAACATAGTTTTATTTATCATAATAGTTATGTTTTTATGTTAGAACATGGTGTATACTGCTTAAAATATTTAAACACTTCTCACTTGTTAACGTGTAACAGGTGAGAAGTGTTTTAATTCTACACACGATAGTCTTTTATTTTATTTTTAAATAATAATTCTTATGTAGTCATGACGTAGCGGTAATATTCCTATTCAAGTTTGAAAATTATTCTCTTGAAAATCTGAAGCCGTCCACATAAAAAGAAAAAAATGTCTAATTTTTTTTTGTAAATGGACATGCCTGTCGAAAAATTGTTTTTGCACGCAGATCGGAAAGAAAATAGGTAAATTTTCTATCTTCATATACATATGTCGAGATAACTTTCCAGTCAAATTTTTAAAAATATTCTTAATTGAAAATATAAGTTAATTTACATTTTTTGTTTTCATATTAGTATTATGTTCGGCTATCACATGTTTACAAAAACCAGACAGCCCCGCTTTGCACGTGCATTCTCCCCGTAATTGAGATGTATTAAAATGACAATATCTGAGATTTATGTATTTATATTTTTATATATTTATTAAATGTAAATAACGCCGGCCATGTACTTTTTATTAATTATTTACTTTATAAATTCAATGATTTGTTCTCCATTTGGTCATCGCAGTAGTCGTCACCGATGGAAACTGAATCGGCTCAGGCATTGAACAAACACATGGTCGGTTCCTTACCTGTTTTGGCAGCAGTCTTGAGCGCCCTCTGTCGGATTTGGTGCTTGCCTATAGGAGACACCAACTTAATACAAAAACTGGGATTCAGTTCTAAAAAGAAAAAAACTGCTTTTTATAGTGTAACATTTTCATTATTTTTTAAATTTATGTACATAAAAAGCTTAAATAAAATTCAACATCAAAAAAGATTATGATTTCAAATCAAAATCAAAAAGAAACACAATGTTATGCTCACAAATTCAGTCCTCATCATCACTTATAGTTGTTTGAGAATGTTTGACTGGCCTTATTTCAAGATCTGAGCGTGTTTCATCAAGTTCCACTGCACTTATGTGATCCATTGCGATTTTTCTGTTATGTGAAAGATAATTCGTTTCTAAATACTCTAAACCGCGTTGTAAAAGTACTGCGTTGTAAGAAAATTTCTGCGTTTTTCCAACCACGTTGGAGCGAAAATGCATTGAAAAGGTACCACGTTGTAGGAGGCCTACCTGTACTATAATAGCCTTTTTATGAATAAATTTGAAGTTTGTTGCATAATTTGTATAATTTTACAACGATTCTATATTCCCAGTGCAAGGTCCTCGCTTATTGACCAATTCGCTTAACGATGTAGTTGTCAGAATGGAACTCGGTCATAAAGTGAGGAGTACCTGTATTATTTTTGTCTGTAGCAATTTTGTATCTTTCTTTAAATTTTCTTTTGTACCAATTTTTTTCCCTGTGTACTATCACAACATCAGTTTTAGTTATTCTGCAGTTATGAGTTGTGCAATGTTCATAAAAAACGGAGTTGATTCTATTATATTTTAAATTTGCGATGTCTTCTTTTAATTTTGTTTCCATTCTTCATTTTGATTCACCAATGTATGCTTTTTGGTGGTTTACATGTGTAAGGTATTTTGTAAACGACGTCAGTAGTGTATTTATTTGGTTGTTTATTTACACTAGGTTTAGCCTGCCGGATTCTTTTTTGTAATTCTGTATGTACCATCCTTGTAATCCAAAAAAATTGATTCTGGTAGATGATTATACAGCAATGGTTAGGAAATATATGATTTATTTACAGGGATTTTTATTCAAATGCACTTCGGGTTGGCTTATGTTCCCAACCCCTCTTCAGTGCTGTCAAAGAACATAAATTATGGTAAGTTTTTGGTCATTTTTGTAAGTTGCTGTAAGTTGGTGCCAGTTTTATATTTATTTTATCGAAACTTTTATTTATCTGTTCTAAGAAGCCACGAATGTAGAGGAAGGATATGTATCTTGCTCTGCTATTATCTTTGTTTTGTTTATTTTCGAGCCTTTTATTGTAGATTTTACTTTCCCAGTTTTTTATTATTCGTTGTGAATAGCTGTTTAATAGAAATTTAGTTCGTAGTTTAAGGTGTTTTTTTCTTCTTCTGTAGTGAGCTTGTTCTGTTCACGATTTTTTCATACTCCATGTTGAATATGTTTTCTTTTATGTACTGTGGGATGTTTGGATTGTAGTTTATCACCTTCTTAATCTCGCATGGCTTTGTATATGGCTTGAATTCAAGTCACTTTGCCTTTCTGGTTAATTTAATGTCTAGGTAATTTATTTCTGCGTTTGTCTTCTTTTCTATCTTAAATTTAATATTATCATTTAATTTGTTTATTTTTTCTTCTATTTCTACTAATTTTATTATTTCATGGTCATATAGTATACAGTAATACCCCGAACTTACGCAATAGGTGGGACTAAGCGATAACCGCGTAAGTTGGGGTATAACTTCACATATAAATACATACAAATTATTTTAAATTGGAGCCAGAGACTAAAGAAAACAAATTCAGAAAAAAATGTTTAATAAAATCTTAGATAACATTGTTTCCATCTCAGCGATAATATCGTGATGTTTATGAATGATGCTTGAATTTAAAGATTGAGCATTTTTCATAGCTTTGAGAATTTTTTCTTTACCTTTTATAATTGTTCTGACCTTTGATTCCGGTAGATCAAACTTCTTTGCCAATTCACAAATTTTCATTTTTGTATCAAAGTCTTTAATAATGTTAACTTTACATTCCAAAGATAAAGTTTTTATTTTCTTGTTTGGTGCAGAAGAATCAGTTCTACTTTGTTTGGATGACATAGTAGAGTCTCTCAAGTTTCTGTAGGTATAACAAGCACAGAAATAAATAACACAAAATAAATTGTAGCTATGCATCGATTCCGTGCGACATGTCCGAACATGTAAGCTGAACAATAGTGTGGGGGGAGTGAGTAATCAAGAGTTGCGTGACGCTCAAACAAAAGACAAATTGTTGAGATTTGAAAATCACATAACTCTGGGTTTGTGTAAGTTGAGGTATTACTGTAATTATGCCATCCACATATCATTTATAAAACTTTATGCCTGTAATTTTATTGATTGTTTCATGTATATCTACCATAACAAGTTTAAAGAAGCCACTTCTCATAATTTTGTAATAATAAATATTATTGTAAATTATTAGCAAAAGTTTTATTTGCCACTGCATGTGGCCATATATATATACATGCTCATGCTTAAAAACAGCAAACTTGTCTAGTTCTTACATAAGAGTCCAGATATAGTCTACAGAATGATTCTTGTTGGATTAGAATCTGAAGATCGTGGGGAATCTGTACAGCCTCATGAATGTCATGGAAGGAGATCAGTTTGCAAATGGTGGTATTATGGTCTGGGATAGCATTTACTCTTAATGGTTGCTCTGAGCTTCATAGTTTTGCAAGGTGTGCCATTGCTACAAGAAGGTTTAGAAATTCCATGTGAGGCATTTCCAAGATGTTAAAGGAGCAGATTTCAATAATGCCCATGCACATAGAGCTAGACTTGTCAATGACAATGAAGATATTCATCACATGAAATGATCAGCACTATCTTGGGATCTAAATTTCATAGATCATGTATGGGATGAGATAAAGTTACAAGTTTGCAGATTGAATTCTTGAAAATTTTGTAGCATGATGCTACTTGAGAAATTTGATAATTCTGGAATAACGAGTTTCATGTACAGTACAGTGAATTATTTGTTGGTGTGCCAGCTTGTTTTGGCTTGTAAAAGCACTACTGTGTCAATGTAAATTAAATATAAATATAATGATACAGTAATTCATTATTCAGTGACATCTCTAAAGTAATCATTATTAAAAATTATAAAGTGCTTTTGGTAGTAAGCTTTAAAGTGCAGTAAGATTTTTAGGTACTTTACAGAATACCAATTTTGCTTCATCTATAAGATTACTCTTATGTGGAAATACAATACATATATTAATTAATAATGATGATGGAAAAGATTTTTAAGATATCTCCTCGATGTTTTAATAAAATTGTTATAATTTTAACATTAAATTACAATATTTATGTTTTGTATTTTTAGAATGCAATTATGAAGTATGATCAAGTAATTGAAGTGTTGGAATTTGCCAAAGAACTTCAGAAATCCTTCAATGTTATCTTTCAAGAGGTGAGTAATATATATATATATAATAAGGTATACATTTTACATTTTTTCTGCATTATATAAAAAATTTTTACATGTTGCTTTAGAAATAATCTTATGTGGTAAATATATGAATGAGTATGTATTATTCAGCATGCAGAAATGAAAATGTTTATAGTTATGTTGATAACATCCTAGATTAATCTTTCTTGCCTTAGGGTGATTAGAAAAATGCCATTCTGAATAATATACTGTACAGTACATACTAGAATAATTAGACAAACTTTTTCAGATTTTAGTGCCTATGAAAATAGGGTGTGTCTTATGGTTAATATAATACATCATAATTAGTGACCTCTAGTGCCATGTGTTGTATTTCTCTATCACTAATTAAGTTGTATCATTTAAATGATTTTATTAGACCAATATTCGACAGTCTAAATAGCAAATATTTAAGAGATAAAGTTAGCTCAGTCTTGTTAGTCTGTGATGATAATGATGTAAATACT
Organism: Centruroides vittatus; assembly: GCF_030686945.1. NCBI lineage: Eukaryota > Metazoa > Arthropoda > Arachnida > Scorpiones > Buthidae > Centruroides > Centruroides vittatus. The sequence goes on from NW_027122565.1 coordinate 1,150,175, forward strand.
AGGATAAAAATCCCAGAAAAAGTTGTGCTTCACTCGTTTCAAAAAATGTTATATTTCTAATGCTTTAAATGGCACTGGAATACATGTGGGGAAAATGTGAGAATTGAATGTAGTGTTCATTTAGAAGAACCTAACATGGAAAGTGAAGAGTTAAATATCACTGTCTTCAAAGACAGTGATATTTAACTTACTTGCAGTAAATATTGAAAAAATTCATAAATTCAAAATAGACAACTCAAGACAAATTTGTGTCAACAGAACTGATGACATAAATTTGTCTTGAGTTGTCTATTTTGTCAAAAAAAACATCATTGTATGAGCATATAGAAATTAAGGTGCATCTTAGTTTTGACAGCATCATTTGAAGTAAATATAGTATCAGTTCCTTTCAAGTTTATTAATTTCTTAAATTTTTATTTGCTCTTAATCTGCTGAATGATTGATTACTTTGATTTGCATTTCACTCTAAATACTTCTATTACTGCCATATTCTAATTTCCATACTTTTATTATATCTGTATCATTGGTGTTAGTTTTGTTTTCTTACAAAAATAAATTTAAAAGGTATTGATGTTGATTACTATCATATTTTTGTAAAAAAAAAAACTAGCAGTTTTGAAAATTATACAAAAAGCTCTTAAATCCTTTTCAGACTGCAAGATACCAGAAGAAAGCTCAAAAGAAAGAATTTGCTGAACGTCAACATCATGAGTTTCAGCAAATTCGTCAGCTTTTGCTCTTTCAAAATATTCTTGCAAAGTTGTTAATAGGTGAAGTCCGAAATGATTTTCTGAATGGTGAAAACGGAGCAGTGGTAAGAAAAAATTTTATTACATAGAATCAATAATTTTTTCCCTCTTTTTCTGTATATATTAAAAGTATTTAAATATTTTTTTTATATACATGTATTTAGAAACTTTCTGAAGAAGAGATAAATAACTTAGAGAAGTTTTATAAATTGGTTGAATTTGATGATAATGATATTAACTGTCAATCATATGAGAACTATTTTTCATCTGCTGCAGAACATTTTGTTGCCCTCTTAGAGGCAAAAAATCGAAGCATTTTGGGGATGACTTGTATCCTTTCTGACTTCTTAAATAATGTTTTTAAATTTGTTAGTTCTTAATTTCAAAAAAGTACTTAAGGAGTTTTATCTTTAACAATTTATTAGACAAGCATTTAAAAGAAACATTGATGAAAATTCAAGATTGTGGTTATTTTACAAATCAGTCTGTTCAAAATACAGATGAAGATTCTACTGAAGAACATCAAGCACTTTCTGAGGAGGAAATCAAAGGAGAGAAAGAAGGAGAAAAGGAAGAGTTAAATTCAGAAGTGGTGCAAAACACTGAAAATGTCAATGGATCATCAGAAGTATGTATTTATTTTTATTAAACTATGTAATTTATTTTTCTTAGTCAGAAATTTTTTAAAATAATAAATACACAATAGTTCTATTAATTTTGTAATATTTATGTTAAAGGCTGAAACTTCTTCAGTAATCCTCTTTTCATGTTATTTAAAGTTTGATTTTGTTTATCTCAATTTAGGTATGAAGCTTATATAATTATTTTAAAATTATTTATTATAATGGCATTGAATAAATTAATATTATTAGAGGTATAATTCTGGATATAAGAGTACAATTTCATTATTTTATTATACCATTACATTATTGATGTTATTCATTTTTAAATTAAAATAATTTCTTTAACTAAAAATAGTGACCAACTAAAGTCAAACATCCAATAACAGCCAACTCCAAACAGAAGCCATCTCTAAATGGCAGTCATTTTTTTTATATTCTTGTCAGTAACCATTGTTCATAGATTTGATTATATTTTGGACTTGTTGCTAAATTTCAGTATTGTTGTTTTAAACATTTCCAGCTACATTATATTAGTAGATAATCCTTCCTTCCAGCAGGAAAAGTATGTTTTCAAATAACAGGGATAATAAATGATAGGGAAACAGATTTTGTAAATAAGAAAATTTGGTATTCATTAAAAAAAAAACAATCTAATTAAAAATGTAAGAGAAACTATTGTTTACACTCCTGAGTCTATTTTATTTTGAGTATATTTCTTTAAAGGAATAAAGTTTATTTTCAGTAATTACAAAGCTCTTAAATGAGTATTTTTATATAAAATGAGCAATTATTTATTATGACATTGTCACAATGCCAGGCTGCAATTTTTAGTTTATTTAATTTAAAATATGTGCTCTTCACCTCAAATTATTAGTGGCTTGCTCCTGTACATCATACTTTTCCCTTAACTGTAGAGTTGTACCAGTTATCTATTAACTGCTTTTAGGGGAAAAGGTTTAGTTCCTTCAAAGTTGATATCAATATCCAAGAAGTGCACCCTTGATGATGCCTAATATACTCACATCAGTATACTGTAAGCCTAGCACGTTCCACACTTATATTCCAAGAAATTCATATGATCCTTTTCAATACAAAATAGCTGTGTTCCAAGCATTAGTGAGAAGGGCTCACATGCACTCCTCTACTAAACAAGTGCTCGAAACAGAACTCCATCACATCAAAAATATCGCTATAAGCCATGGATACAACAAAGCTCTCATTGAAAAGTTGTCTAGAAGACATGAGAATTCCCAAAAGGCAAATAATCTGACAGGACAACCATTGAATATCAGAGAGGAAGAAAATGCAAGGATATCTGTCACATACAATCCAGTACTGAAATCCATCTACAACACCATGGCCAAGTGACAAGGAATTAACATCGCATACAGAAGATGTCAAACTCTCTTCAGAGTATTAAGCAATGGCAAAGACCCACCAAACCCTGAAAGGCTTCCGGGAGTATATACGGTACCACAGGTGCGATAGACAACTAACATATATTGGTTCCACGAAATGTGTGTTAAAAGTGAGGTTAAAAGAGCACGAATCAGACATACAGCATGGTAGATACACTACGCTCTAGCAACGTACGCATCGGAAGAGGAGATAACGGCCGACCTGCGTGCAGCAAAAATCATTATACCAGCTACAACCCACAGCAATTGAAATGGCTAGAAGCCATGGAGATATTTAAGGCAGGATTACGTAGTACGTGCATTAATCATAAGGAAGAAATGATCCTATCCAGTGCATGGCAGGTTTTGCTAGAAAACAACGTTTAAAGGGATGAGCAAGGAGCATGTGCAATACAACTATTTAGCTGTTGCACATGATAATATTCGGAAAAGAAATTCAAACCGAATGTTTATTCAAACATTAACGACCTATACAATGAAGCCTGAAGAAGAGCCCAGGAGGGGCTGTGAAAACATTTGTAATTCTAAAAATAGATAGACTCCAGTTAACAGGTTTGAAGAATTTATATAATTTTTAAAATAATTTTTTGTTTCAAACTTCTAATTTGTGATCATAAAATTCTGGACATTGTATTTCTGATAATAGAAAAAGAGGTAGAAGAATGTCATTCAAAGTTGTAGTTTCATGCTTATTACATTTTAAAATTTATTACATAAATTTAGTCTAATAGTTTTAGGAAAATTGCCCTTCTTCAGCAACACCTCAATTTTTCTCAGACTTTCTCCATTATCATTTAGTTGTGTTTTCTGCTGATTTTCTGTAGGCAGCTCTTGACTCTTCACTGGAGTTGTACAAAGTTCTTTGTTTTCCAGTCTTTTGCTTAATGGTCTTGTTAATCAAACAAATATTCTATCAGGCACACTTGCTAGAAGTTAGTGGAATTGTCTTCATACCTCATATAAAGGATATTTTCACAGTTGAGAAACTTTACTATTCTGATAGAAAGAAAGGATGTTTACTACCACCTTTCTTTCTATCTATCATAATCCCTTTCTCATACCTTGCTATGACGATAAATATTTTCTTACGGAAAGTGTTCCTAAAAGGACAATGTATTAGTGATGGGATCATTAATCAGAATCAGAAAAGTCAAACATTTTTTGAGAATTGGAATTGAGAAAATCTCATTAGGATTTCCAATTCTTAAAAATACATTTTTATAAGAAAATTGTTTCAGTCAGATAAAAAAAAAATTTTAGATATTTAAATAACTTTTAAAAAATATATGTTTGTGCAACCATAGTCTGGATTTTATGCATCATCTAATAGTTGTTGGAATTCAATTAAAATATTAGATCAAACTTCACAATCAGCTTATTTCATTACATTTCTCTAATTTGTTTTTTCCTCCCTCTAAAATTTTGAAATTTAAAAATATTTTAACTCTGCTTTCAGTTGTGACCAATAGAATAAAATATAATAAAATTTGGTTCAATTTTGATATTAAAAGACTACTAAATATTTACTTTCAGCAATGCTTATATATTTTTAAAACTTTGTTCTAATTTTAATAGTGTGAGCAAATTTTAAAGGAATTGGGAATTTATTTATATATAATCTTTTATAATAATACTATATAATCATATCGTAACAGTAAACAGAATTTTACAGGGCTTGTTGAATGAAAATTCAGATATTAGTCATCTATGTAGATAAGACATCTTAATTTTGTAATTTGACGTGCTCAGATTGAATTTAAACCATTACATAAAAAATCATCATCAGATACCTATATAAAAGTTAATAAAGATGACTGAAATAATAATAGTAATGCATACTCACTAAATTATACAAGGGCTTGTCATTTAGTTTATGAAATAATTTTCATCTTTTCTCCTGTGCAAATTTATGAGAAAATCTTGCATTATGCTACAAATTAAGTGATTGTCTTGTATATTTAAATTGGAACCTTGACTTCAGATATTCCTTTAGAATTTTTGAATTATATGAAATTCTTATTGGAAATAAGGAAATAGTAGTAGTGCTTCTACTTCTGAATTTTCAGTAGTAATAAAATCTGTGGATATATATGCTGTTTTCTCAGTGTAGAATATAACAAGAATTTCAAATCAAATAAATGATGATTGTCTAAAAACATTTGTAACAAAAATAACTTCAGCCACTTAAATTCATCATGGGTTCTAATTTTGGAACCAATGATGAATTTATGTAGCCCACAAGTGGGAGTGATTACTAGAGGGATAGAACTGAATATTGCTAGTGTAAATTAACCATAAAAGTTTCTGATGTTCCAATTCACTTAACTCAAATCTGATATGTTTTATACCAGCAGACTGATGCCTTTTATATTTTGAAAATCTGTTTGACCTTGAAATTGGTGAGGATAAGCTCTAAAATTTAGTCCCAGCCTATTTTCAACTTTACTGACTGTAAAATAAAAGTCCAATATATTAATATTGAATTTTACAGTCAGTAAAGTTAATAAACTGGAATAAATTTATTTTTTATCTTAAAGTAAATAAATTTAATGGAAACATTCCATTTTACTACATAAATAGATACATAACAGATTAGCCATTTACAAATAAAAATTTGATATATAAGCAGATACCGTTACTTTATTGATTTTGTGATGATTTTCTCATTTAAATTCAAAATCCTTTCAGAGCATAGTTTGTGTTGTATATTTTCAATATCATTTAAAAGTATAGATTACATTTTTTTTTAATTTTCTTTGATATGATGTAGTTCTTTATCATGATCTGTCAAAAAGAGAATCAATGGAATGGTATCATCCTGGTTCTCCAAGGCCAAGAAATCAAAGGTAACACAATTCAAAGAAAATCATGAGCATGATGTTTTTGGGAATTCTAAGGGGATGCCTCTGATTGATTTCAAAGAATGCAATACCACTGTCACTGAAGAATATAATGTTTCTTTAATTCCTCAATTCAGGAATGCTATTAAAGAGAAGAGACATGGCACATATCTTGCAGGGCTTTGCTATTCAGAAAAGTGGCTTCGAGGAACTGAATCACCCTCCTTCTACAGTTGTGATCTGACCCCAAGCAATTATTACATCTGTTCTCAAAATTGAAATCAGATTCAAGACTGATGAAGAAGTGCAGTCTGCAGTAATGGTACATTTTGAAAAAGGTGATTCAGATCGTTGTTGAAATGCTGTATGAAATATGTTGACATAAAAGAAGACTAGACTATATCAAAAAATAATGTAAAGCAAAAATAAATATTTTTCATCATTACATCAGTTGCTTTGAAATAGAGGTCCTAATTTAATGGAGGAAAAATATAGTTTCCTCCAGTAAATTAGGATCAGGCCAGAAAGTTCTGGACCTTACTATGTATTAATATGTAAACAGAAATTAATGAAGATTACAAATTGCACAGTGATATCCCATGAATTATACCCTTTAATTATGGAATTCTTAGGAACTATTTCCAATTTTGAAATCTCATTTAGACTGAATTTATACTGAAGAGAGTTATTAAAATAATTTTTAATCTCATTAGCAAACTTATCAACTAAATTTTTTTATAGCATATTATTTGTTTATATTCTTTGTTGTGAATCATGTAATTTAAATCTTATCTGAAATAAAATTTCAAATAATTAAAACTAATGAAAAAGCAAATAGGAACTACAAAATCATTATTTTTAAAGTTTGGTGTACATGAATAATAGAGAACATGTAAATTTTTCATAGTTTTCAACAGAAAAATGTATCATATACATATATTCTGTGAGGAACATAAATTTTTTGTCTACAGATAATGTAAATCTGTTAAAATTTTATGTGCTTCAGGTTTCAGAGTCTTTATCAGTTAATGAAACTGAAGAAATTTGTGCCAAACCTGTTGAGAGGACAAACAATTCAACAAATCAACTCCAAGATGTTTTGCCAATTCAAGGAAATTTTAATTTTTTGCAAGAGTCACAGATTGATATGGAATGTAAGTTTTATTTTAATTTTAATTTTGACTTTAGAGAAGACAATGATAACATTTTTATTAACTTGCAGCTCCTCATATGGATCCAGCTGTAGTAGTGGCCCATCCCATGGCTCCTCCTCCAAATTCATCCTATCGACATTCTCAGTTTAATTCAGTGGCTGCTGCTACTACTACTACATCACAGGTTATAAGTGAAAATGAAGCTCCATGTATTCCTACAACTATTGTTGTTCCACTTCAGACAATACCAGTTCCGTCACCAGGCAATCCAGCTCTAACCCTCTCCCAAGCTGCACTTAATCATCCTCCTCAAGATTATGATCCTAATCAGCCCATACCTACACAAACATTTACTAATCAGAACTTTGTTGCAATGCAGAATATTATGACTGTTGTTTCTCCATATGTTCCCGTCACTGTTCCTGCACAGCATTTTACACCAGACAATATATTACAACAGCAGTCAACAAACATCATTACATCAGTTGAAACTACTGCTGTTGAACATGCTGATACAGGTGAAGATAATGAGATTTCAGAGAAGAACAATGGAACAGATGATAAAGAAACTGAGGTAATTTTTTAATAAAAAGCTTTTAAGTTTATTGAATAATCTGGATTAAGTAATATTTAACCTAAATTTATTAAAGAAATTTAAAAGTGCTGAATAATTTCAGAAAAAAAAAATTTTGATTTATTACAAATATTGTACTATAAGTTGCATTTACATATTTTTGGATACTTTACAAAATATTTTAATTTCTAAAATAAGAAAAGAGTAAATAATTGTCCATATTATAATTTTACTGGTATTATTTGCATAGATTTTTATTTTTAAGGATGAAGATGCTTATAAAATTTAAAGAGGTAAAGATAACAAAGTGTTTAATTACAAGAAAAAATACAGCATGTCCGAGAAAGATCTTTATCATTCTAAACATTAATAACAAAAATACTAACAGGTGAAATGAAATACAGTTTGCTGCAAAAGAATGAAGAAATCTAAGAGTTTTTTCTGGTATCAATTGCCTTCTTTACTTAATAGAGTGCTTCCCAAACGATGGATTGGTCGTGGTGGACCTATACCTTGGTCTCTGCGATTGGCCAACATAACTCCACTGGATTTCTTTTTTTGGGGTTATGTTAAAGACAGGGTTTATCAAACACCTGTTTCTGATATATACATTTTAAAGGAAAGGATACAGTTAGTGATCTTCACTGTTACACCACAAATGTTAAAAAACACTTGGAGGGAAATTGAGTACAGACTTGACATTGTTCATGCTACTAACAGAGCTTACGTACAGCTACATTGAAGGTACTGTAAAAAAACTCTTAATTTCTTCATTCTTTTGCAGCAAACTGCATTTCATTTCACCTATTAGTATTTTTGTTATTAATGTTTAGAATGATAAAGATCTTTCTCGGACACTGTGTGTATTGCAGTAATTATTATAACAGATATCTTAGTCAGATAATTTTTCAGGTGAAAACTACATATATATATCTATGTATGAATTGAAGTGCTTATCAAATGTGTTTATAATAAGTCCTTGCTATCAGTCAATTTGTCTTCAGGCATGCAATGCAAGTTTTTCTAGAAGATTTTGATTTGCATTTTTCAGAAAGTATTCATGTGATTAATCAGCTTATCCATGTTTTTATCATCCATTCTTTTTCATAAATGGCTGCCTTGAGAATTGCCCAAAAACTCTCAATTGGCCTAATTTCTGGCTTGTTTGCAGGATGGTCCTCCTTTTGTAATGAAAGGGAAGTTTTCTTGTTGCTGGTAATCCAATACAATTTTGGTATGGTGAGAACTTGCTTAATCTAGCCAGAAGACACATTCTATTTGATAATAGTTCTTCTGAACATAAAGAATCAGGCAACATATATGATCATTTAAATATCACTGGACATTGATAGCAAGGCTTGATTTCCTAATTAGGGATCAACCCACCCCTTTCATTCCCATTGCAACCCAAACCAAAATCTTTGTCCTTGAGTTTTTTTTTATGCAGAAAACTTTACATTGGCAGGTGTAGAGGAGATATCACTGGTATAAAGTCTATTACCATTACCATTAAGTGCGAGAAGGTGAAATAAGATTCTTCATTACAATGAAGTTTTGCAATAATGGTCTACACTTCACCTTTGCCAGTGATCTTTGTGGTGTTTAATGTATGTTTTTGTTTTAAAGTCTTGAAGAGTCAAGTGGACACTTGTTAAAAGCATATTGATTTATAGTTGTAATTTATTATTCTAATAAAAATAACACACCAACCTGGAAATACATAATAACGAACACAGAACCAATTACTGGTGTACATAAATAAAAAAAAAAGATCTCTGCACAAATGTTTTCTAACTCAGAAGGAGTTAAACGATGTGTTTGTGTTGAAACTAGTGAATGAAAATAATTGCTTTACTCAATATTCTAAGTGTATTGTATAATTTCTTTGCACCCTAAAAAAGTTGTGCTTCCTACAGTTTAAGAACCACTGGTTTACAAATTTTAATATATTTAGATATCTGGTATTGTTTTTTAAAATAGTTGCTTTTAAGTTTCATAAAAGTAGCATTTTTCCTTCTTTCTCTCTCTCTGAAGATTCACATCTTTCTTCGAGAACTTAGTTACAGATAAAAATTTATCTGTAACTAGTTTTTGTAGGATGGTTTGAGGTCACATTATCACATTTATATCAACAAATGCATAATAGATTGATCAGGAAAAATAAAATTGATTAAAATATTCCTGTATTTAGTATGTAGTTTTAATTTCAGTTTGGTTACATATTCACAAAGAGATGTTGATAGATTTTAGAATTTACATTTGTTTTATATCTATGAATAATATTTTCAATCATTCCATAATTTGAAATATGGTAACAAAAAGCAAAATTCATCTATGGGAAGTTTTCAAAACTTCTCATACATAAATTATATCCAATGCATAGATCATATACATATATATATATATATATATATATATATGTTATATTATATAGTTTTGATTAAGACAAATAATGATATAACTTTTCACATATTAAATAGTGAAGAAAACTTTGTTTTAAAGAGTATACAATCAATGCTTTCTGACCTATGAGCTATAAGATTTTTTTGTGAGAACTATCTTATTCCATCTATCAAATTTGCATATAGAAAATCAGATTATTCAGACTTTTTGCACAGTTGGAATCATATGCACACTTACACACACAAATATTATATATGTGTGTGTGTGTGTAGAGAGAGAGAGAGAGAGAATAAACAGGAGAAAAGCCTTTCATTTTTCAATAAGAGTACTTTTGATGAGGTTATGATTTCATATAACTTTCAGATATTTTTTGTCTTTACAACAATTTAAATAGATGACAAAAATTTTAATAAACAAGCTTATCACTCCTACAGTGTGTAAGCTTCTAATCTAAATGTTTTTCTTAGATAACATCAACTTTTCAGTTGTTCTGTATTCAGTTATATTGTATATTGTCATTAACTGTGGTAACCTGTTTAGAAAAGAAAGATCTTTTTCAAACTATAAAATTAAATATATTGATTGAATGCTTCAATGATTTATTTGTAGCAGTGCACAAAACTGCATGAATGTTTGTGGTTCTATTAATGCATTATATTTTCGTGACAACAACTTAGCTCAAAATTAATTTTGCTTCTTATTTTAAGTTTCATATATATAAATCTTTGTTATACTGGCACAGAACCTTTTAATAAGCCCATCATATATTTGACCAGATATATGTACTACAAGACTGCTTGAGGAAATTCTAGAAGTTTTTAAATCCAAGCTCAGATTCCTCAAGAGCAGCAGGATTAGACCATCTATTATTATTTTAGTGTAGATGCAAGAAGAATATTGTAAATGTTAAATTCTTATTAACTATACATCTAAAAAATGCAATCATTTAATGTTACAGGAAGCTACCGGCAATGGAGAGAATAGGGTGGCAGATCAGGAACAAGAATCAGCAAATCAGTCAGAATCCCAAAGTATGATTAATATTCTTAAGATGAATACAAAAATATTATTTCACAAATTCTAATACATATCATTCCAACAGCCAATTATACTTCCCATGCACAAAACAATCACCAGTCACGCAGTTTTAGTAATCGTGGAACAAGGGGTGGCAGAGGACGAGGTTTCAATTATCTGAGAGGTAGAAGCTACGGAAATGGAAGAGGTAAGCCTTTATTATTTATTTTGTTAGTGATGATGATTAAATTACAAATTACATCAATGTTGCATTAAGGTTATTATCAAGGTTCGTATGGAGGGCGAGACAGTTCCGGTAGCTCTTCTGGATACAACGGTTACCGAAGGCCTCCTCGTGGTGGTAAGATTTTGGTTTGTTTCAAAACATCAAATTCTTACAATTATTAATTTTCAATTTTATTTTTATCTAGGAATACGTGGGGGAATACGAGGTGGCAATAACAGAGGCGGACGTGGTGGTTATAGACCTCAACAGTAATCTGTCCCATTTGATGTCCAACAAGACACAACTTCTCGGACTTGGCAGTGGCGGCAGATTTTGCAACGCATGCATTATTTAAAAAGAAAAAAAAAATGTATAGTTGAATTTTTTGTGAACTGTGGAAAACTGGAAATTTTGTGTTTTACCCAAATTTAATATCCATATTTACCAAAAAAAAATGTAGCCTGGTAGATGTTCCGTTGATTGTAAGTTCTAACTTTTGGTGGGACCAGGCTTTTGGGATCAGTAGTCATGTCGACGTTTAACTCTATGAACATTGCAATAACCATTTGGTAATCTTTAAAGCTTGTGAAAAGGAAGGCGCAAACAAATAAATTAGCTCTTGTGAAATGAATCGAAGATTCCAGTTGTTCCAGTTCATTAACTTTATACAAAAACAACTGTTTCTTCCCCCAATAGAAGTTTGAGCAGCTTGAAGTCAGATATCACTAAACTTTCTCAGATTCCTGCACAAAGAGTGGGTGTGTGTATGTGTGTTTCCTTACCAAAAAAAAAGACGACGGCAATGCATTTACAATGTTCTTTTGTTTTCTAAAAGCAACCTCTATATAACGTTTGCTTTTTCCTTTCTTTTTATAAGTCACCATATTATTGATATTATCCAATGCTTTTTTATCAACTAAGTATGGTTGTTAAAAATGACTGACTGACTGCAAGAGAAAAAAAATAAATTCTCAATGAAGCATTAAATATTGGTCTATTTATTATAAAATACATATCTGACAAAAAATCAAAGAATTAGAACTTTAACTACCTTTTAATATTACTTTGTACAATGACAGCCATTTTTGATACAACATTCAACACATTAAAGTGTGCACGAAATAAGATTTAGTTATAAATTTAAAGTCACAGTTTGGCACTTTACTACATCCAAACAATTAAAAACTGAAAATATAAGCTAACACATTTTCTGAACAAGAGTTTAGGTAGGTTAAGAATACGAGAACAAATATAAGTATGTGCGAGAATTTTTTCCCTAATTTCTTGGAGAGGATTGACATATTGGCAGTGTGATCTTATGTAAAATATAATTATATACACATGATATAAAAAAGCTGCAATAAAAATAATACAAAATAGGAATGTCGAGTTAACACACGATTTTTTTGTTTTTTTTATAGAAATTCTAAAAACTAAACAAACAAACATTGCACATGTGAGGAGTTCAAATTTATTTAATAGTAGAGTAGACTATTTATTTTAAAAGAGAAGGGGAGTTGAACTAAATTGCACAATTTGCTGTTATACCACATTCATGTAGTGCACAATTTTAACCATGCACCATGGCTATCGTAAATTCCCAGCATGCGTTTGTTGTCACCTTGTCTTGTCACCCTTTGCCCACATATCTTTTATTTCTTGAAACATCTGCAATTTACAAAGTATTATTTTAAAGACCTTTTATATTATTTAAATATACAAAGACAATCTGTAATTTACCTGGTTTACCCATGCGGCATCTTGTAAGCATTCTTCTAAAAGCATGTGTGATTCCTTATTTTCCATACTATTTTTTACATCTTGAACCTTAAAGAAAAAGGTAAATAGATATTTGTGCTTTTATAGATTCCTTCCTTCCTTACATTTAATACATAAAAGAAATATACCTTCTTTTTACACTTAAAATAAAAATTGTATTTGTGATGATGCAGATGACTATATAAAACTGCTGCCTGAGCACATGGACCACAAACCAGTATCTTTTTGAGTGAAAGAGACTGTTCTTCAGATGAGAGTTCTTTTGACTCTAGTGACGACGGATCATAGGGCATGCCTCTATACTGTAGGGTGTGCTGACTTTTTACTTCATTGCACACCTATCAGTAAAATATTTGTTAGATGAAAAACCATAAATTTTGAGATGAGATGAATTTCAATACAGACCTGGCAGTTATCTTCACTCTCATTATTTGGTAAAATTTCAAGTCTTGGAAATGTTTCTACTGCAGTTTTTATTTCGTCAGGAAATTTATTATTTTGAAATATTTTCTTCTTTCTCTCTTCAGACATGTCTTCAATTTCTTTCATGTGTGACAAAAAGTATTCATCTGCAAAAATACAGATTTGAATAAACTTTTTTATCATCACCATTATAAATATTGAAAGTTGAGAAACAAACCATTCTCTTTAGTGATTTCTGTGATAAAATTTGGATCTAGCACTTGGCTGATTAGTGTCTGAAGATAAACTTCAAAGTTTTCTTGCTGAGGATGTACTGTTGAATCTTCTGATGTGTCTTCATTTCCATTCCTTTAAAAGAAAGAAATGATCTTAAATTTAGAGAATTACAATTTTTACTATTCACATCAATTTTATTTTACCCTTGATCTGAATGATTATTTCCAGGATATGTACAGATCCATAATTGTTGATCTTGAGAGGACTGAGATGTCTTCTCTCTAAAATATTTAAGTATATTTTTGCTTATCTTAAACTCTTTTCATTAATTTATTGTATATTTAAATGATACAGTGAAAGTTTACTTATTGATATCTAATTCTGCATTATCTTAGATTAAGAAATAAGGAATTGCAGACTATCCCTTTTAATTAGCCTTGAAACTGATTTTGTTGCATTTATTAGTGTCATTATAGGTGGTCATTTTTATCTGAACTATTAGTTATAGTTATATCTTGTATTATAAATATTTGATCATGTTACTGTATGCTTGAATGACTATGAGAACACAAGTTATCTTGATAGAACAATTTCCAATGCAGAAGGATGATGGTATATGACATCTCGACAGCTCTAAACATCCCAAGATCAACGATTAATGTGTTATAAGAGGATATGGAACAAGAAGTATAAAAAAAATTGTAAGTCTTTATTTTAACATTACTAAAGCTAAAAACTAATTGAGACCTTCAGAGAAATAATTTGGGAAAATTATCAGCACCATTCCACACATTTCAATATCTATTCATAAGCCACTTATGGCTAATGTTTACTACTATGAACTCTTACAAGGAGCATCTGTTTTTGATCTGTTCTTAGACACTTCACTTGCAATTTGGAGTGATAAGTGTGTTGTTGTCAAATGATGAGAAATGTTACTGACCAGACAATGAAGTACAATATAGTCTCTGCCTGATTTTTCTAATTAAATTAAGTATGCTTCTAGTCCCAAATTGATGTTTCTAGTTTTACTTTTGAGTAAAATCATGAATATTTAAAGATGTGATAGACAATTGATTTGTGTTAATTTGAGGATCTTTTTATTAATTTAAATAAGTCCATTGCCCATAGTGCAATGGACTTATTTAAGGATGTAAAAAATTCAGTTTATAGGTTGTTTATCCATTATATTACTAAACATTGTCATAAAACTTTCTGCGCAAACAATGACGAAGATTGCACTGGTTTCTTCTGAAAATTCCATTTCAGAATTCTTTCGAAAAAAGATACATTCCACCGAATTTTATTTATTTTGTCCGTTTTTTCACCTGAAGAAGAACCGTTGGTTCGAAAACATTAGTGAAAGATGTACTGTCGAGTTATGCACCATTTTTGGTTTTGAGTTAGAAGTAAGTCTTACTGTAAACCAAAATAGCCTTTACATTATTGAATAAATTTATTGCTAAAAGAAATTTTCATTTACATGTTAAAATATTGCATGGACTTATGTTGATGTTTAGGAGTGACCAATATCATGATTCTTTTTTTGTATTTTAAAAATATTAATACATTCAACTACTTATGAAAGAAAAATATTCCAATGCAGTTTTATTATCAATACCATTGAAACTATTTTGTCAATTCACTCTTAAAATCACTATCATTGTTGACACACAAAATTGATCTGTAGTGATGCTTATGAGGTTTTTCATAGTTGTACCAATTTTGAGTATATATGTTTTGCAAAAATCTTGGATACATTTGACTATTATAACTGGCTGTGCTCTTATATAATTAGGCAATCCACATTACTGAGGAAAACCATATAAATAACAACAGAAAAAATAAGTTGTAGTTACCTGACTAAATTCAACTAAATGAACTTATAATGAACTTTCCCAAATGAAAATCTTACACTATTACATGCAATAGTGATTGATTGTCTTTTGGTTGCTCCTATAAAATTTGATTTTGGTATTTATGGGATTTTTGTGTTTCAACAATGATGTACAGTACTATTAATTGTTTGAGCAGAATATAAGTAATGAAAAGCATGACAGTTCCAGTTTCTATAAAATTCTTCTTGCCTTCTCTTTCTGAATTTCAATTTTGTTTTTCTTCTTATCAATCTTGCTGATAATGAAAATAATAATTGAGAAATTTCAATTGAATAGGCATAATTAATACTTATCACAATCATAAAATTGAATGCACAAAGGCATAATTGCAAAACATGGCCCATTTCAGAATAATATCAATATATGCTAAGATCTAAAATGTTTTATGGCAAATTTAAAGCTTTATAACTGTAACAGCTTGTAATGTTTTGATTTATTTAATTTTATTAAATTTGCGTGTTTTGAATGATTTAATTTTATTAAAAAGATACTTTAAAATCAAAAGTCACTATGTAAATAAAGTATCTCTAAGTTTTTGAATGCTTTTTAAAGCTAACAAATAGAATAAATCTAAAAAACAGACAATTATGTGAAAATTTGAAATTTTCATATAAACTGGTCATATATATCTATCAATGGCAAAGAATATTTATAAAAACAACAGACATCAAACTTTAACAATCATTGAGAAATTCCTCAATTACAGTTTTGAAATACACCATTAAACATATGCTCATTTTTAACATTTTTAAAAACACCCAAACCTATTATCTGCTAATGATTAACTAATAATCATATTTTTCCCCTGTAGACAGTGAGTAGGTTACAAAAATGTAAATACAGTCAACTCTTGATAACTTAAGGGGCTGGGACTTTAACATTGAATCTCCACTTCAATAAAAATTTAACTTTCTTGATTATTCAAACTGAATTTCCAATAACTAACTTTTCTGAACAAATTTTCAAAATTAAATTTGTGTACAAATTGTCACATAGCTTTTACACTAATTTCTCCCCTTTTGTATGACTTCAGGGTTCTCTTTCCATTGTATATGGATTGACACTGGAAAGAATATGCACTCAACCACAAGGGCGATAGTCATATGGTTAGTGACAGACATGGGGGATAGAGAACAGTGACTAATCTTATAGGAGTCTTTTCAGTAACAAGTGAATCTTGTTCTTATTTGTTTAAATTTAAACAATAAAAGTTCCTGCATCTGGCTCTCCTTACATTTCCTAGTGCAGCGGACATTGCATGTTTGTGAGCAATCTTGATTGATTAATCCTGTGTGTACAATGATAAAAGTGTTCCATCAATAAGAGGTAAAAGAAAATTGGTAAATGATAACAAGCACATTTATGTGTTTTCAAAGCAAACTATAGATGAACAACATGGAATCTGGATTTGTGAAAAATGTTCCACTTGCAAAGGACATGTTTGGACAAAGGGTTTGGAAGACCCAGTTGTGAAAGTACAAACTGCAAGATCAGAAGTATTGCAAATGATTGGCTAAATACAGCAACATGCAACAACCATGAACCGAATAGCCACAACCAAGCAATCTCCAGGACCTAGTAATTCCACAAAATTATCAAGAAATTATTATTGATGGCAATGCATAATAGTTTTTGATGTATGATTCTCAGGATGAACTGCTCCTGGGTTGCATGCTTATTTTTTCCACTAGTGGAATCTTCAGTTATTGGTGCATAGCCAGAAGTGGTTTTCTGATGGAAACTGGTTGTGGGTACTAGCTAAAATTTTCAACAACTTTGTACAATTCATGTGGTTCAATCCAATGTAATTATTCCAATGATCACTTATACCAAATAAATGTCAAGTTGCTTCAAGAAGTTAAAAGTTTACAACTGTGTCTCCAACCCCAGCAACTTATGACAGATTTTGAACAAAGTGTAATGCAAGCCTTCCAACAAGAATTTCTCAGCATTGTAAAATGTTATTTTTTCTTCTTTCCCAAAGTATTTGGAGAAAGGTACAGAATAAAGGTTTAAAGCCTGATATGAACAAGACCATGAATTTGGTTATTGGATCCAAATGATTCCAGCAATGGCATTTATTCCTCTGCTAATGTTATTCAAGCATTTGAAGATTTAGTTGAAGCTGATGATTTTCCCATTGAAGATATGCTGATTGCAAACTACTTTTAAGATACATTGTCTTCTTTCAGTATATGTATCAACAATGGCATGGAGGAGTGACAGATTTCAGGAAATTTGTGCTACTTTATACTCAATTATTTACCGATTTATTGATTCTTTAAAGAAACAACAAGGACTGCACAGTTTTGAAATTACACAACTAGTTGCTGGTAATTCAGGCAATGAAGAAACAAGAAATATGCTGCAATTTCTGCTAGAATCAAAAGAATAGTCCAAGATTTTCAAAATTGCAATGTGATTGATTACCTTACAGGTATTGCATACAACTTTGAATTTAAATGCATATTATTATTGTTTACGTCTATTAAAACAAAATAAATTAGCAGTCCGGCATTATGACAATGTCACAATAAATAATCACTCATTCTATTTTTAATTTATTTAATTTAAAATATATGCTCTCTACCTCAAATTAGTACTGTAGTGTCTTGCCCCTGTAATATCATACTTTTCCTTTAACAATAGTCCTGCCAGTCATCTATTAACTGCTTTCAGGGAAAAGTTTTGAATTGAAATAAAGTGATTTCCAGTTTGCATCAGAAGTTCATATATAATTAATCGAGCCTCCTGCCCTAAGGTTTCCTTGCCTGGTCTCGGATTTCATCTATCTAACTTCATTCTCAAGATTAAGGAAGATGGATGGACGACAGTGGGAATTTATAGGTCTGCAATTTTTTCAAATTGCAGCCCAATTATTAAAAAGTCAAGTGTATTATTTACATTTTTGTAGCCCAGTCATTATCTACATGGCACAAAATGTGGGAGGTGAAATGCAAGGGGTCTTTTCCAGACCTCTTATGAGATAATGAATGTTATTTTTTTACATATAATTTGAGTATTAATTTAGAAAAACAGAATTCATAAGAACAGACAATGGAAGTTGAAAGCCATAAAATAAATGAAATAAAATAAAACCGTAAGTATTATGGGCTTTATACTAGTATCGTCTAACCGTATATTTTCTTATACACTCAAACCTGTTTTTGTGCGATTTTTTATTTGTGCAATTTGTTTTGTGTGATTTTTTTGTGTGCGGTATATGAATTTCAATCAAATTGGTATACTGCACAAAAATAATTACACAAAACACATTGCACGTATAAAAAATCACACAAAAACAGGTTTGAGTGTATAGCTAGATAGCACCAGTATGAAGGAAGTGGAATCAACAATATGCAAAAGAAGGGATAGATATATAAAGTATTAATGATTTTGTTTTGATATAACTTGATGGTGTAGAGCAAGGTATATGAACAGCACTTTTCTGCTGCTTACATAATATACCTTAAATTTTTAGAATATGCTCTTACACTCCCTCTGTGAAAAAAACAAAATTCCAGGCTTTTTTACTTATTTGTGATAAAATATGATTAAACCTGGGCTAAGATAAAAGATAGTTTAAGTAATTAAGAAATAAAATTTGTATTTATTCATCAATATAAAGGCATTTACATCTAGATTAGAGATTTATAACAGCAAAAATACCTAATTATACTGTTAAATTTGATTTTACAGTATTTTTGCAGATTGACCGGCATGCTGCATATAACCAGGGGAGATCGAAGATCGAACAAAAGTAGTTGTTAAAAAAATGTTAAAGAAAACATTCTTCCCAGTACAATAAATAATTAGTGGCTTATTGACATTAATAGTATTAGTCAGTCAGTGGGCTGCACTGACAGTCTACACCTTCCTCTCAAATTTCACCTCTAGTGAATCACAAATTTCACATCAATATAAGTTGAGATAACAAATTTCAGAAACTCCCTATAAATTATGTTTGTTTATTTTATTAATTTTTACCCAAAAATGCAAAAAATAAACAACAACAAAAAAACTTGGCATTCCAATAGTATTTTCCATTGTCAGAAAGAAGAAAAAATCCAGAAACAAAACATACAATCGTAATTTTTGATGTAATGCTGACAGTTTCACAATTTTATAATGAAAATTGGCATCTGTGAGTTTTGCACACCCTCTGGAGAGGGATGTTTAACCTCACTTAAACCAGCATGCCAGGTTTTGCCATACAGAAAATCTGATTTCATGGTCTCCCCAGATAGACCAATATGCCAGAAAAATATGGTGGTATATTTTTATTAAAAATGACACTTTAATAATCTTAAGTCTTAGTTCTCAATAAACAAGATGAAAAAGATTTAAAATGGTCATCAAAGAAAATAAAATGTTATTCTACAGAAAGTGTCTTACAAATGTCTGACATCCTGAGGAATGTAAGACCTGCAAAACATTTTATAGAGGATAACAAGAAGTTCGTGCAAGGAGTATATATGTCAGGTTCAAAGACCAAAAAAATCTACCACAATATGTTCTGACTTTACAGATCTACCATAATGCAACTTTCATGTCATAGCACACTCAAAAATAAATGCATTTTGGCATATTCAATAAGACCACAAATGAAATTCATGTTTATGATCTGGTAATGTGAAAATGCCATGTTATAGACACTTATTAATACAGCCATGATGCAATGTGATAAAAATATCTATACAAAAATAAGTAACAAATTTTTGCACAGATATTTTAATGAATAATTTATGTATAATTTTAACCAAAGGACTAATTCTGAACAATGTTTGGTATCTTTTTAATAATAATCAGTAAAAATTTTTTTCACAAAACATTATATATGATTGAAAGAACCATAGTATAGTAAATGTAACTCTTTATTTTATAATTCACAGTCAAGAAGACAATTTTCTGTTAATTGTTTTGTTTATGAATCCTTGATACCTACATATGATATCTTAAATTTCTTATTTGACTTAAAATCCTACATATCTAAAAAAAAGTATAAATTTATTTGTAAGTCACTTTGCCAATTGATTGCAAATTTATTTTCAATAATGACACTCCCACAGAGAGACTGTCTATTTATCATTATATTGTTTGGAGTCAAAGATTAACGAGACTAAGACAGAAACTTCTAAGCTTCAAATTTATGTGTGTTCATTTTTGATATAATTCTCAATTTAGATTTGAACTTGATTTTATTCTAAATAATAAAAAAATTGTTATTTATTTTTCACAGTTATTTTTATCATATTATGTCATGGCTGCTTTAATAAGCATCTATAACACGTGGCATTTTCACATTGTCAGATTGCATTTTGGTTGATTATTAAAAGGATATTGACACAAATTTTGCTTTGTCGTCTTATTGAATATGCCAAAATGCATTGTTTGCATTTTACTTTCCCAGCTCTGCCATACTTTCCCTCTGTTATATATAACAGTCAGTCAAAAAATTGATCCTCCCCAAGACTTCTACATTTTTTGACTCAGGACCTGAAATGTTGAGAATTGCAAAAATATATATTTTTTTTCCTATGTATGAAGGTTGTGTGTGATGGGGGCACAATTTTCACCCTCTTTGAAGCATAACTCCTGTGCTTTTTGTCAAAAATTTTGAAATTTTGCAAGGGATCATGTGCCATATCTTGAGTAGGGTAGGACTTAATGATGATTTTACTCATTATTGGTATTTACAAATTTTTTATAAAACTCTTCTCTATCCTCAAAATTTTTTCCATTTTATAATTATTAAAAATATGAAAATTTTTTAATAATAAAATATAACAACAGATGGTGTCATGTGCAGTTTTAAATGTTGCTAGAAATAGAAAGTTAAGCAACTTGTTGCTGGATTTTTTGAAAGTCCCTTGACACAAAATTTTCATTGTGGTTGAATCTGGGAAGTCAGAACACATTGTGGTAGATTTTTTGCTCCATGAGCATTTTTGGTCTTTGAGCCTAACATATGTACTCCTTGTTGAAAACCACAAAAATAGAACATTATACTTTATGGAGATGAAGCATAAAATATTCATGAAAAGTTTTAATGAAAATACCAGCAACAGAAATGAATTATCAGGGACCAGTGAAAACATTCAGATTACAAAAAAAAAAAAAAAAAAATGAAACTATTAGAGAAATAATGCAGATAGAATATATTATTGTACAAATCATGAAAGCATGAAATTCTATATTCTTTTAGCATAAATACCACATAAGAAAAAAGAGAAAGATATACTTGGATAAAGTAAAGAAAATATGAAAAATAAGAAATAGAAATAAAAAACCATACTCTGTGTTCAACAGACAATATTAAAAAATCTTGTCTGTTGATTTAGATTAAGGATAATCGTGTAAATAGAAGAGAATTCTGACTGATGATGATACTGGTTAAGAAAGAATAAAATAAATAAATGTTTCTGAGAAAAATACAAATTTCTCCAGTATAGACACCAACTACCTTGATTTGGTCCAGCAAATCAAGGTTGTTGGTATCTAAGTGGTAGTGTCTTATCCAGTTTTGTGAGATAATAACAATCAAAGTACTTATAACAATTTACTGAAAGAGCAAGATGATAACACTCAGTTTCAGTTAAGAATTATTTAAATTATTAAAATTTATTAATGAGTTTTAAAAATTCTTAAGATTATCTCTTACCCTTCTTGCTCTTCTGGAGCAATTGGACCCAATTTTTCAACAATTGAAGAAACACGATTATGTGTAACTAATATCACGTTCACACCAATATATTTATAAATGGTTGTAGAATTCCAAGCTGAATACTATTAAAATTCAATAACAATTTTTATTAAACACTATTGTTTAAAATTATTATGTATTCTTGAAATGTTTGCATCTCTATATTCTTACCGAGGAAGCATTTCGATAGAGTATACGTCCATCTGCATTGAAAGGTTCAAATCTTTGAAGCAATGATTTGCCTTCTATTCTCCAAATTGGAGGATTTTCTTTATCCTTGTCAGCTATAGCTAATACAAAGTTACCAGGCTGAAAAAATAAAATTTTTGTTGTCATAATTTGAAAATAATTTACTATTCAACTTTTCTTTCATAATTAGACCATTTTCTAACTTTTAATGAACAAATTAGATGGGTTTGAGTAAATAATTGACACATATATACCAAAATATAATTTTATAAAAATTTGTGTTTTATCATCATCACAATTAAAGTTGTTATTCTGAATTTATTCTTCTAGAAATAATCATAGATTAAATCCTACATAATCTATGTTTATGAGTAAATATTTACTAATATTTAATGTCAGGCATCCATTTTTGTACCCAGATATCTAGTACAGAGCTACTAACATAAGTAACCACAATCAAGTACACCAATAGTTAGATACCCATTTAGAAGATTGAGTATGTAAATTTACCAGATGAAAATTATGAATAAAAGAAAAATGGAAATGAAGACATTACCAATATCCTCATTTCCAAATGTCTGATGTGTTTGAATAGAGGGGGGGGGATGTTTTTTAAAGTCAAAATGGAAGACTTATCCTTCTTTCAGAAATTATACAGTAACCCTAAGTGTATGCATTATAACATAAAAAATGATTAGCAAACATTTACTATAACAACCTATTTAGTTGTGTTTTATTAAACATTCTTTCTAATGAATTACTATTTTTAATCTTTAAAAGATAAATTTTAAAACTAAAATTTTTAATTAGTTACATTTTTTAATTAACAATGGACATGCACAGTTTAAATCTCATCACTGGTGGTGCTAGAGTCAGTTTGGTGTATACTTAAGTTCCGGTAGTGTGTAAAATAGTAGAAACTGAGCAGAAAGTTTTGATCTGCATATAAAAAACTTGATTTACAGAATGTAATAGTTGTTAAATTAAGAAAGAAATTAAAAGAATTAGGAGCCAAGACAACAAGAACAAAAGCAAAACTTTTAGAAAAGTATACAAGCTTAAAATAGTAAGTATAAAATTGACACATTTACAATTTTTGGCTTTTGTTTTTCATTTTACTCTTGTCATCCTAAACCTGAATGCAGGCTATGCATAGCATAATTAATAAATACATAGTGTTGGTTATCCGAATGTCGATCAACCGAAACATCGGTTAACCAAAAGTGTTCCAGTCGGACTGTGTCGTGCTGAATTGAACGTTTTTGATACTAGATTAACTTCTAAAGTATAATTTTTTTGTTTTAATATTTTTCAATATATTTATTTTGTTTGTACAAAATAAAGAAATAATTTTTAATGATATAATAGCCATGATTATTATTATAAAAATTTTCGTTAGGCTTAACATCGACGAAAATTCAACACAAAGCAACATGCAATGGAGGAAAATTTAAACATGGGATATATTAATATACTATTATTGGGATATACTAATATACTATATTAATAATGTATGTTTTTGTACATAATCGGTTATCCGAAAAATCAATTTTCCAAACAACCCCAGTCCCCAATTGATTTGGATAATCGACGCTCTACTGTAATATATAATTATTAAAAAAGCATTATTAAGAAATGCAATAAAAATGCATGATATTAAAATTGAGGTATTAATGGACTATAAAGAGTTAATATTTATGTTTTTTTTGTCATTGTTAGTAGTCAGTATCAGGAAAATCACACCAAACTGGTGTAATTTTGCTGTTACTGACTACTCACATTAATTCAAACTGGTTGTATGTTCAACCAAAAGTTTGACAAGAACTTCTGCACTTTTAGACATCAGTATGTTATCACTAGACTACTTTGAGGGACAATAAAGATTGTTTGTATGCTAATTATGTTGTGTTCATTTCTTTATAATCATCAAACTTTATTATCATACCTCATCTAAATGCAATTGAAATTCCAATATACTTATAAGGAGTATTATGTCTATATCCCCCACCAATTTTGATGAATTTTGGTGAAAAGGTAGTGTTTGACAAGGGCGTCGCCAGGGGGACAGAGGGGCAGCTGCCCTCCCCTAGAAATTCGAAAAAATTATTTAAATGTTAAGTTTTAATTAAAATAATCTTCTTAAGCTTCTTGTAAGTTAAAAAAAATGTTTTAATTAAGATATTTCTTTTCCGGTACATAGTAAATGATCCGGTAAATGATTAAAACTTTATGAATCATTTTTATTTTACCTACATACAATTCATATCCTTTATCAATTTACATCATCTCACCCTCCCTGGCCCATTGGCTGATGTCGTCCTTGGTGTTTGATATTATAATGCAATCATTCAAACAATTTCATACTATGGGACATAATTATTAAACCTCAATAACTCTCTCATTAAGGTCTGTTGCCAGTTTGTGAAATTAAGGTCTTGTTAAATTGTGGATCCTCAGTTTAACAGAATACTAGCATACTTCAGGGCTACAAAACAAAACCTATAACAAAGGCTTAAAGAATAGGAGTGTACCATTGATAAGAAACTTTACAACACAACATTGTAGCTGGTCTGATGATTGAAGTTTTAATCAACTGATGCTAGACTTCAACACAATTAGGCATTTAGAAACCTTAGAAATATATAAAACCAATAGAACTTCAACCTGCATTAATTACAGGGATTCAAACTCACTATAATAAAATAACTTGCACTTCACGCCAACTCTTGTATATATAGTAATAACACTTTATTTTGGTAATGCCGCAATACTTAACTTTAAAAATGAGAATGTGCACTAGTACGTTCAGTAGTATAAAGTTACCATCATCAGACGAAATTGAACACAACAGCTATCAAATTTTAAGCTTTCAAACAATTTTAAATTTATAAGCAGCACGTAGATGGAATATAAAACAAATTTGAATTAGAACGATGTTCTAAAAATTATAAAACGGCAATTACAAGTGACATAATTTACCCAAGGTTACATAGCTTGTAATAGCTAAAGCAAAAATGATTATGCAAACAGGAACTAAAATTGTAGGTTGAATTGCTTAAATAATGTTACCCATAATTGTGGGATTTCAAGGGTGAGATTGACGAAAGTTGTTACAATGGACATGGACATGCGCATGGATGCTGATTTAATTGCCACCATCCACGTGCCAAATGCAATGACTTTCGTCAAGCATACGTTCGATTTAATTTGAATATTCATGTTCTTTTTTTGTGTTCCATTGGTTATTCAGCATATTTCACCCGAGGAAGAACTATTTAACAGTTTGAAAATGTTAGTGGTGAGCTGTATTATAATTATTCACAGAACACACTGGTAACAGGTTCTGGATAAGGTGTTGATTGTTTATTTTATTTCTGTTGTATTTAAATTTTATGTTTGGTTCTATTCTACTGGTATTTATTGAATGTTTTTTATTCAAATATGTTCTATTTTGGAATACTCAACTGCTGAAGATCTATCAAATTAGATTGAAAACATTTTTGTTTCATTAAACTTTTTGCTGGAGCTGATTTCTAAGGTGTGAATTTATTTTCCATCAAAAAATCTAGCAACACATAGCTACACTGTACAGTATGTTATTAGTAGAACTGGGATATTGTTGGCAACATCATCTTATAATTATAAGAATGTGGGGGAGCTTTGGGCCAAAAATGCAAGTGATGATTGGCAGTTTCAGGCCTTCTAACTTCACTGTCACTTTTAGCACATCAGGCAAAATGATCAAATATCTAAATGAATTATTTTTGGAAAGACAAATAGTCCCAAATGTAAAATAAAGCTTCCTTCTTGTGTCAGATTTATGGGGCAGACACACAAATATGGATTCATAAACAAAATCCTTCAGACAAGCTGCCAATACAATAGAAATTATTTTAAAAATTGTACATCTCCTGACATCATCTTTCACCAGCAGGTAAAATACCTTGCCAGAGAAATTCTCACAGGACTAGAGGTAATTCCTTACGGACAATTAGAACACATGCAAAGGTATTATTGAATTGCAATCTCTTGCACTTTCAATTATCCATTGACATTTTCAAATCTATGATTTGTTACTTGTGGTGATGTTCTGGGCTTCTGACTGGTACAGAAAACTTCCTCAGCATCAATGAAATCACATTGGCAGAAAGCAACAGTCTTGTCTGTGATGCTGTAGATTACAATCAAAGCAGATTTATAAAATGTGCCCACTGTTGCAAATGCTCA
Source organism: Centruroides vittatus (assembly GCF_030686945.1). NCBI lineage: Eukaryota > Metazoa > Arthropoda > Arachnida > Scorpiones > Buthidae > Centruroides > Centruroides vittatus. Next base: position 1,176,614 of record NW_027122565.1, read on the forward strand.
TGTGTGCACCATTTATGTACTGAAAGCCACTATTATTTCTACACTGCTACTCCCTTTTCTACGTAAAGGATATTAATATTAATATAATCTTCAAAAACACTACTATTGAGAATATACTACATGCTACTATCCTGACTGGGATAATAAATAGATTAAAGAAGTCATTTCATATAGTGAGCTTAATTTATTATTGGTTGAGTCATAAATAAGTTCCGTTAGCAAGTAGGTGTAAATGACTGTCAAATACTTGCCAGATGTTGTGTTGCTTCAACTGAGTTTTATTAGTGGCTATTAGCAAATAGTCTATAAATGTAAATTTTAACATTGAAGTGTCAATAATGTAATAAAAAATTATTTTTGAATTCATTTAAAATGGAACATTTGAAAGTGCATGTATGCCGTATCATGTTGTGGGAGTTTAAACTCGGCAATAATGCTACAGAAACAACAAAAAAGATTTGCAATGTCTACGGCAGTGGTGTACTTTCAGACAGAGCAGTTCAAAAGTGGTTTACAAAATTTCGTTCTGGTGGTTTCTCCTTAAAAGATGATGAAAGACCAGGCCGCTCCTCAGACTTTGATGACCACGTTTTAAAGGTCCTGATTGAGCAGAATCCATGGCAAACGATGAGGGAGTTAGCAGAGAAACTGCACACATCCCAATCAACCATCAATCGTCACCTCCAAAAACTAGGAAAAGTAAGCAAGCTGGGAGTTTGGGTTCCACATAACCTCAGTGAACGGAATAAGGCCGACAGAAGGTCGATGGCTGCTACCTTGCTTTCTTGGCAAAAAGAGGAATCTTTTTTGGCTAAAATTGTTATGGGAGATGAAAAGTGGATCACATACGAAAATGTTATTCGAAAAAGACAATGGGTTGACAAAAATGATCAGCCACGACCAGACCCTAAGCCCAGTGTGCATGGAAGGAAAATTTTGTTATGTGTATGGTGGGATCGTCGAGGAATTATCCATTTTAAGTTGTTGCCATGCAATGAAACTGTTACTGCAAATGTATACATACAACAGTTAGAGCAACTTCGGCTAAAACTTCATGAAAAGTGTCCTGCACTTGTTAACAGAAAAAAGATCACCTTATTGCATGACAATGCAAGGCTACACACAGGGAAGATTACACAAGAAAAAATTTTGGAGTTTGGCTGGTCTGTTTTGCCTCATCCACCATATTCACCGGACCTGACACCAAGAGATTTCCATCTTTTCCGGGCACTGCAGAATGCTTTACAAGGGCAATGCTTCCAAAATGATGACCAGGTTCAGGAGTTCATCCAGGAGTTTTTTGATTCAAAACCACCAGAATTTTATGCAAGGGGAATTGACAAGTTGCCCGAAAAATGGCAAGAAGTCATTAATAATGATAGTGAATATGTGTTAGATTAAAGTCTATTTTTGTACATTTTATTGGCAAATAAATTTCAGTTTAGAAAACAGAACTTATTTATGACTCAACCTAATAGTTAGACTTCATTTCTCAAGTTTTGCTAAAATATTAATGTAACTGTTTATAAGTTTCATTAAACTATTGATGTGTTTTAAGAATATTAATATAATTATTAATATAATGTAAATACAGTGTGTCTCAAAAGTATATATAATCAACATTTTACTTTACACTGATTTTTGATAATTTCAAAAATTAAAGATTATTATATTAATAATTTACGTTCGCTTACGAAATTTCAGCATACCGCACTGGTTAAAAGGTTTCAAGAGGATTCAGTGATTAATAATTTAACAATAAAAATATATTTTTTGGCTGTCCCATAGATAATAAAACAGAATTGCAAAATTTGAAACTTAAGAAACTTAAAATTATAAAAATATAAATAATATCACATTAAATTACTACTTGACGACAAGTAAAAATTTTAATATTGAATCAAAACTTTCAAAATTCCACATGGATCAGAGTTTAGTATGGAAGAAATACATGAATATAGAAATTAAGCACAGAAGGCTGTAGTGTCAAGGAAATTGCTGTTTTAATGAACAGATCTACTCCTGGAATTTAAAAAATTTTGGAAAAATCATTACCAATATCTTTCTAAACATCAATCAGGAAGGTCCAAAATCATATCTCAAAGGAATTAAATTGTGCATCTTGCATCACAACAGGATAAATCAGTTCATCAAATTTTGTGTGAAAGTGGATTAAAAATATCAAAAAGCACTTTTCATCAAAGGATTTCAGCTGCTCCAAATATGAAATTTGATGCCTTAATGAAAAATCATCACTAACAAAATGACACAAATTGCAAGAAAGCAATGGGCTAAAGATCACATACTGTTGAAAGACCAATGGCTCTCAGTCCTTTTCAGAGATGAAAAGAAATTTAATTTGGATGGCCTAATTACTGGCATGATATTAGGAAAGAAGAGTGCAGTTTTTCAGCAGGCAACAGGGTGGTGATTCTGTTATGGTGTGGGGCTGCTTTGGATTTAATGATTTATCAAATTTAGTTATTTTAACTGGTAGACAAACATGTAAAAGTTATGAAGTCCTAAAAAATAATTTATTAGCTATTGGAAGACCTGATTTGATTTTCCAACAGAACAATGCCAGTATTCATTGTTCACTCTCAACAGCTAAGTGGTTTGAAGATCATAATATTCAAGTTATGAAGTGGCTGCAAGAAGACTGAACATTAATCCGATTGAGAACTTGTGGGGCATTCTTGCTCAAAAAATTTATGTTAATAACAGGCAATGTACAACAGATACAGAGCTTTAAACAAAAAATAATTGAGTGCTGGTTTCAAATGGATTTTTGGATCCATTTGAAACCAGCACTTATAATATCCAATTAAATAATATTCAATCTTACACCAATCTCCAATATTCCCACCAATCTCCAATATTCTCACCAATCTTATAATATTCAATTAAATCAATGTATAGTTGCATTTTTGAAGTCATTAAGCATAATGGCAATTCTATTTCATATTAAAACAATTTTCATCAATTTAAGTTATGAACTATTGTTCAAAGTTTGAACTTATCTATATTTTTAGGACATCAAAAATAAGTATTTTGTGTTTAACGCTCTATGTAACTGTCAAATAATTTGCTGTGCTATAAACAATAATAACCTGATAACCTGATAACCTAATAACCATGCTATTACGTTATAGAAATACTTAAAGGCTTTTTAAATAAGGGTTATGATCACGTTGCAAAGATGCCACTTTAGGGCTGAATATGTTTCATCACAGCATAAAAACTTTGTCACAGCATGCAGGTCTTGAAGTAATTCATAAATTGATTAAAGGAGAAAATGTTACTAGAAAAGAAAGCGGAATGGCTAAAAGAGAATGGAACGAGCTGATGTGCATACTTGATAAAAAATTGTGAAGGTATTCACATTGTTAAGAAATACTTAATATTTAAAAAAAGGAAAAACATATAAATTATCTATATTTTTGGGACACACTGTATAATGTAACTAATGTGAAATTATTTGTGATACTTGAAAATTTAACCATGGTTAATATTCAACTACTCTCTCTCCAAATAACAATTGTGTTGATCTTTTAATGAGTGATACAATGTGGCCTGAATAACAAACATACCATCAACCTTCTCTTGCTGCTCCTATCTTCTCCAGCAGATTAACACCCACATGAGAAACTACTGTATTACTTGTATGCCAGCTATAGTAGTTCCACATTCAATTAGTCATAACTCAATTATGGGCTGTAGAACGAAACAGTTTGGAGGACTTCACTATCAAATTAAACACTACTTTTGTACCAAAATTTATCAAAATCAGTGGGGGACATAGGTAAAAAAGACATTTGTAATTGCTAGGAAAAAATAAATTTTCTTACATTGGTTATTAATAAAAGATTTATTCATTCATTCTAAATAATGTAGTTATTAAAAATCTTTGCCTTTATCTTAATACAATATTCTGAAACTTGAAACAAAATATAATTGATTCTAGATGAAACTAATATTACTCATATTTCATTTGATAAAGCTTATCAGTTTCTATATAGTTTTTCTTGTTTTTGCAATTGAATTGGTGATAACACTTAGTAGCCAATGTTACAATTAATTTTATTTTTATTATCATATCAAAGTTTACTCAATATTTAAAGATATACAGAACTTCAACATATACTCAGACTCATTCAATATTATATAGAACTCGTACACCTTATTGCTGAGAATCTATTTTACTGCTTTAAATGAATGTTTCAACCTGATGAACAGGCAATAACTGTCAGGTTATCAATTCTCTGAATCACTCTATATTTGAATGAATATGCAATAACAAATTCAAATTTAAAACGGTTTGAATGGTTAAAAAATCAAAATATACAAAAATATAACCAATTTTATAAATACATAAAATAAATACATAAAATTGAAAACTGAACAAATCAAAATAAATAGAATAGAACACAATAAAATAAAATAAAAATGCAAGTATAATAACATAACATATATAATTAAATTTACTGCACGCTATGCATCAGGTTTTTATAATCACATATTTCCATGCTGATGGTAACATTGTGGCACCTTGTAATTTAAACATTTGCTAGTAAGGCTGGATTTATATATTTCAAACTTTTCAAAATTCAATGCCAGAGTCGGCGAACGCACCAGTGTAACAATCTATTTTACTGCTTTAAACATTTGTTCAGTTAAAACATTCGTTTAAAGCAGTAGAAATAGATTCTCAGCAATAAGGTGTATGAGTTATATGATATACAGAATATTAAACATCAATAATTATGATAGTAGTTCAACCAATATTATATTTATATACGGTATATAATTAATATTTATTTTTAAAAAATTACTTTTTCAATTATTATATTTATTGAAAAAGGACTAAAATATAAAAACTTGCCTTAAAATGGCCTTCAATTATACGAGTACTCTGGGTAAACTTGAAGGATGTGGGAGACTTTATTTTTCTCTCATAAGTTACCTTAACTTCTGTAACTGGTGCTGGTGTTTCTTTGCTGTCTAAGGTAAAATCTTTTAATGATGGTTTTGGTTCGTAACTAGGAGAATTTGTAATTTTCGTCTTTGCTGGTGTACGATTGTTACTTCCTCTAAATGATCTGCGTTTAGATATTTCTTCATTCTGTAACTGTTTAGAAGATTCAACCTAAAAAATTAATTAATAAAATAAAAATTATAATTAACTGTTAGCAGCTTTTTAGAATACTAAACACTTATCAAAAACTAAAATCTACCAACCTTATCAGCAGGTGTCCAAACAGGATCCAAGTCAGAATCATCCATTTGTTCACCATCATCATCGTCGTCATCAGAACTAAATGCTGATTCAATTTCTGTCCCCAACAACTTATCTTTCTCTCCTTTATGAATTCAAATTATTTTTATTCATAAACTATTTATTTGTTAAACTATTTTTACTAAAAATAAAATCTTTTTAAAATATACATAATATTGGAAGCAATTATCATTGTTACAAAGAAAATGATAAAATGTCTTGACAAATGAATGTATTATAATTCAAGATTTAAAACTTTTTCCTTTGTAGTTCTTTTAAGATCATCATATAAATCAGAGATTGCTGAATTTATCAATTACTATAATTCTAACATGATCATAGACAGAACTAACAAGCCCAGTCTGTAATCTTGTAAGAATAGCCCAGTTCAGTTTTCATAAAATGTAGATGAAAATTATATTATACATTGTAGGAAAACTGAACTGAGCTATATAGATATAGCCAAGACTATAGATAGATCTTGTCAGCTCACAAGGGGAGGATCAGACATTTCGATCTCAAATTCAAATAAAACTTGGTGAGCATGTAGCCCTAAACACAAACAGCTCCTTGTCCAAATAATAGGACCCATTTCTCAAGCATTTTTGAAAAATGAGCCTCTGAAAATTAACTGTTTAGCTTATAAGTCTTTGGAAATTTCATGTTTCCTCAGAACAACAATAGCCAAGTAGATAAGACACTAAGCACTGGAGCTACACAATGTAGTTTGAATTTTTGCACTTTTAGTTTTTTTCTTTTTATGTGTAACATAATTATTTCATTATTTTACAGTATCATTAGCATTATTATTATTATTATTATTATTCCTCATGTTTACAGCTTAGAGATTAAAAATCATGGCATTATTTTCTATTTAGCAAAAATAAAGTCTCTATAGACTAGTTTCCTTTATTATATCATGCTCCACTGGAGAACAACATTACATCTTAACTTCCACAACACTCGCATAAAAACAAATCAAACATACATCAAGTGAGAAACTTTTCACGGAGATTCCTTCCTCTACCTTGCACTTTTTTTTTTATCTAACACATTGAACAAAATACAATATGGCTATAATATCACACAAAAAAACAATACTGTTTACATTATCACATCTCATATACATAGACAATATCAAACTTTACACATCCACACAGAATCACTTCATCATCTCTTACACACACACACTCAAATGATATACAAATGAAGTTTGGTCTAGACAGTGATTTCCAAACTTTTTCTAGCCACCACCTCTTGGTTCCATAAAGTTATATCCAATGACCCCAAACCGTATTCAATGGCCCCTAACCCATTTTCCCTTGTGCAAGAAAGGCTTAAAAATGTCAGAGCGGGATCAATATTTTGGGATAACTCCAGACAAATCGAAATAGGATGAGGCCAGAGGAGAAGGACATGCATGTGGAGAGATAGCAGGAGGTGCCGCGTTAGGCAGACTTGGGGCATGATTCCTTTAATACCCTCCTTTGCAGGGGACGCTGATGGCCTTAGGGTCACCGATTTTTTCAAGTCACTAGATGAAATAGCGAAACTAACCAATTGGGCCAAGGTGCAGTGCTTAGGGGTTGCAAAACTAAAATTAACAGGTATAGCCTGGGATTTTGCATGGATGGATGCAATGAAGGAGGTAGAGACATATGACAAATTTAAGAAACTTATGATCAGGAGATTTGAGAGAGAACCAATTTCTTTATGGCTGCAAAAATTTCATGCCTGCGTCCAAGTGCGGTACGAGGACGTACAAACCTATGCTGTACGACTACAGACCCTGGTACCAGAAACAACTATAGAACAAATTAGCAGTGACGCTCAAGAGAGGGAGGTTATTAAAAGGTGTCAACAAAAGGAAAGAGATGAACGATTGCTGGAGCAATTTCTTAGCGGGCTAAATGATTGCATAAAGCGACAGGTGATGTCGCAAGACCTGAAAACATTCAATAGGGGCAGTGCAAGTAGCGATTAGCGAAGAGACCATATATCAATTAAGCAGCAAACCCATTATAAGAGCAATAGATGAAGAGTGAAACCAAGGCTACACCGATAGAACCATAGACCAAACAATCAAGCAATTACAAGAGCAATTAGATGAACTAAGACAGCAGAGAAGTCAAACAGAATTTCCCAGGCATAGAGGCAACAATGCTAGAAACAGATATAGGGACTCATCCAATGATCCAAGAAACATAATAGGTAGCATACAAAATCAAATGTACAATTCTCGAGATCGACCAAGATGATATGAGGCAAGGCATGATTTAGGCGACTCAAGACGTAACTGGCAAACCTGGAAGACTCAACTTCGACTCCAGATACAGCAATACGAGAGGAGAGCCAACAGAACCCAACGAAATTTTAGAGGCAATTTGAGGCAAGAGAGACAACATACATGCGAAGTTAGAATATCTAGATTCAGATTCAAATTGATTCTAAAATTGATCTAAGAATCTAGATTCAGATTCAAATCTAGATTCTTAGGATCAAATTGAAAGTTGTTTTTACCTACGGTAAAATCTATCAATCAAATCTGAATCTAGATATTCAGATTCGATAAATCAGGTAAAAACAACTTTCAATTCGAAATCGGCCCTTTGCAATTTTCCTACCCATGCTATATAGTGGACAATGAAATTATTCAACCATTTGATGGATTGATAGGAAGGGTCATAATAAAAGAGCAGGGATTAGAAATAAACATAGCGGCAGAAACAATAAAACTCCCAAACAGAAAAGTTTTAAGCTTCCAGGACCTGGCCACTTCAAAAGGGACAACGAAATGACTCCAGCCAAAAAAGACCTTGACCAATAGAGAAATCACTGTCTGAAGAATCTGAACAGGGGAAAGCATCTTAGAGCAACATAACATGGAAGTGACAGGAGAGAAAAACCTAATAAATTGACACTGAGAACTTATTGAAGAAAAACTGCCAACTCCAAAAAATCAAAACTACATGGAGAGGAACATTAAGAACTTGACCCATCCAAAGGACAACGAAATCAAATCCATCTCCCCTAACGGAAAGGGAAAAACCATAACAGATGAACATGAACCAGAGATAAATCATGTACCGATGCATGTGGAAGCAGCCAATAAGCAGAATCAAAGTCCTCCAGAAGTAGATAGCCAGTGAGAACGACAAACGGAACCCGATCAAAACAGGTAGATCGACAGTTCTCCATACTGCAATTAAAGTTATCGTAATCCTCCTCACCACAGTGCTTGCAATTTTAGGCTTCCCACTTTTTCCAATATTTGCATGCTCCAAAGAGTCGACATCCCTGCCAAATCCCGACTAAGCATAAACAATATCACCTGAATTCAACCATAGAAAGACCAACTCTTCCTTGTAAAAAAAGTGGCTGTGGCCGAACTAATACAGTTAACTTCTCACAACAAACAAATTCTGACACCGTGAGAGTTTTTCTACAAAAACAAGAAACATCACAAGATTACATAAAGCTATAACTCTGGCAAACAGTAACAACACACCTTTAAACTTACATTCTGAGCTCCTGGAGCCTTATTTATGTGCTGAGCTCAGAGAGCTCAGCACATAAATAACACACACTAAACAGTTGTGGACCCAATAGGCACTTCATGCCAGGCATTTCTACAACCTAGCTGAGGACTGTTGACAAAACATCAAACTGCTGACTGACTCAGGGCTGCCTGTTTGAAGAGACAGAAGGACTACCATTCAGGGTCATGTCATAAACATTAAAAACTACAGAAAGCCCAACCTGAAGGATACATCATTCATAAATCACTCTTGCAGAAAATGCCACATTCTACAAGAAACAATACAACATATAACCTCTTGCTGCAAGCTCTTAGTAAAAACAGACTATTTACACAGGCATAATCAAATAGCAAATATAATACACCAAGAGTTTGCACACAAACACAGATTATTAAACACTCAGTTAGCATACTTCAAATACTCCACAATATTAGATAATAATACAAACAAAATATACTATGACAGAGCCATAATCACAGAATTCAACACAATAGACCTAACATCACTCTCATTGACAAATGAAATAAGATCGCTTAGGTAATAGACAATTCAATCCATTTCAAACACTCATAATTTGAAAAATGCTCATACTAGAAAAATCAAATACACTCTACTTACCCAAGAAATAAGACAACTGTGAAGGATGGATAGGATATTTATTGTGCCTATTGTGCTTTCTTCTATTGTTGTCATAGCACATACACTATACAAAAGTCTAAAAACTTTAAACCTTAATAATATACAAGGTGTGACAATTTAATTCTAGGACTGGTTGTGTAGTGCTGCAGTATCAGTGTGCAGAAACTTGTCTAAGCTTGTCATAACAGTTCAACTATCTGGCTACTTGTCTGCAAAGATTTGTTCGTGTCTCATAACTCGTTCTTTTTCTGTACTCCATTCACATATTGCTGTGAGAAAGTGCTGTCACACTTTTGTCATGGAATAAAAAGCGAACATTAAGTTTTGTTACAAGTTGGGTAAAAGTGCAACAGAGATGTGTGCCCACATCAAGCAAGTTTATGGGATTGATGTGCTATCCTGCTCTCATGTTTTCGAGTGGTTTGCGCGTTTCAGGGATGGTCGGGAAGACCTTGAGGACGATGCTTGCCCTGGATGACCTCAATCAGTTCAAACATCAGAAAACATCGAAAAAATCAAAGACTTGCTGCGATATGACCATCGAATGTCTATTCGGATGATAGTGGAGATAACTGGTATCAATCTGGAGACAACTCACATAATCATCGCCGAAGATTTGGGCAAAAGAAAAATCTGCTCCCGCTTCGTTCCGCACTATCTTACTGAGCAGTGATTCTTAACAGGGGGCCACAGCCCCCTGGGGGTACATAAGAAGTTTGCCGGGGGGCCACCAAATTATGCAAAATTTCCTTCAGAATATAATAAAAAGAAAATTGATGTATAACCGAATATCATATTGAAAAGTGAAATAAGAAAGATAAAGTTTTCCTATTTAGTTTTTATTTATTTATTTTTTATTTCTTCCTACATACAACTTTGTTAGTATAGAAGAAATAAAGGCAAATATGCTACTTACACCGCAGTATTTACTTCTTTTATTCCAAAGCAATTCTAAGAAACTATTAATGCTTGGAATTTTAAAAATAATTAGGAAAAATAGTAGGCTTTGAAAATATAAATATTTTTGCAAAAGATATGCAAAATCCTTACCACAAGTTCTGGGTGTTTTAGCTGAGTTTTAGCATCCACATTGGATCGATTTATCGATATGTTTCTTATTTTATATTCTGTTAAAAATTAATGAGTTTTCCATGTTTAATTGTGAAGTAATCTATTTAAATAAATATTTAAATAGATAATGAAATAATAAAGTTATGATTTACATTTATTATATAAAAAATAAAGCAATAATAAAAAATCAATTTATTATAGACAATTTAACAAATATAAATTATTATTAAAAAAAAATGGGGGTCACAAAAAATATGAACTATTTGGTGGGCCGCAAGTATAAAAAGGTTAAGAACCACTGTCAGTGAAGACCAAAACTGTCTCCGGCTGAAAGCGTGTCAACAGTTCATTCAAGATGTTGATGATGACCCCTCTTTACTGGATCAAAATTACATTGAAGGAACAAAGATTCAACGACCTAGAGGACATACAGCACAATGTGACCAAGGAATTGAGATCTGTCAATGGAAGCGACTTTGCTGAGTGTTTCAAGAACTTGTACAAGCGTTGCGATAAGTGCATTGCTCTCTAGGGGGATTACTTTGAAACATATTAAAAGGGATTTTCATTGTCTGTTCTTTGTGTCCTTTTATTACCCAGTCCTGGAATTTAATTGTCACACCTTGTAGAACAACCACACACCACTTCTGAAATAGGTGTATAATAGAATTGCATGGCAACAGGGTGTCTCTCTGGCACAAAGAAGATGCCCATCTATATTTGATATACTTTGCAACGGAAAGGACGGGTCTAATACGGAGAGACTTCCAGTGGTGTATAAGATCCACCCCCGGCTCAGGGACCACCGCTTTGATAAAGACCTGGTATACATAGGTTCAACGAAACGTGCTGTTGGGCTCAGACTGAAGGAGCATATGCATGACATTCACTTCATTATCAACGTATCTATCAGATCCTGAGATCATAGCAGACTTTTCCAATGTGAAGTTAATTGTTACCGCATCATCTTTGGACCGTCTCAAATGATTGGAGCAGATAGAGATCTATAGGGCTTGCTGTACAACATCATCCATTAATTCTGGAGATGAGATCACTCTTTCCTTGGCTTGGCAGGCCCTAATGCAACTGGAAGTTTAAATGCATCTTATGCCTAAAGGAAGGCGAATAAAGGGGATAACATAAGATTTATGATGTATGGTTTTGCTTGGCATCAAGATTCTATGACCACCATATGGACATTGTAAAAAAATTTTTTAAATAGCATTTGATGTTACATAGAGACTTTTACGTTCGATGCTGTTAAACGTGTGATTCTGTTCTTTTTTCATATTTAAAAATCGTTCTTAACGATTCTTTACCTGAGGAAGGACCCAGGAGGGGTCTGTAAGTGTTTGTAGTGACTATTAAATGTTATTTCGCACTGGTTATAGGTTTTCTTTTGAGTAGCGATTTGTACTTTAAACTTTAATAATGGCATATACATGACACTACAGAAAGCTGCAAAATAGAACACATATCACATTGTTAGGAAATTTCAAAATGTGGACACACATACCAATAATACAGAAGCTTAATGCTTTAATTGTTTGGGTAGCTATGCCTTAATTTTAAGCCAGGAAAACACTTTGTATCCTGACTGCCCTCAGTGTGGCGCTTCGAAAACAATGACCCACTATTGGCTCGACTGCCTGCAACATAAAGGAGCCAGGCAAGCCTTGGGCCACAACCTGTTGTTAGACTTTACCTTAGTCTGCTCTTTGACCCCGGTTTACTGGCCGAACTCCAATCTCCACCTTTGCAAACATATGGAAGCCTTAGAACGCTACATAGAACGTACAAGCTGCTTTGCCTAACTGCAAGGCAGCGCTCTTCGGAGAGGAGGCCGACTAATGGCTAGAGTCTCCATATGAACCAGATAGAAAGAAAGAAAGAAAGCACTTTGTAGTAATATCAGCTGAATGTTATATTTACAATTTAATAATAATAATAATAATAATAATAATAATAACACATGCAGAAAATGTCACGTCATGCCAGAAACTATACAACATATCACCTCTGGTTGCAAGCTCTTGGCACAGACAGATTATTTACACAGACATAATCAAGTAGCAAATATAATACACCAAGAGCTCGCAAAGAAACACAAATTATTAGACATCCACGAACCATACTACAAATACATCCCACAGACAGTATTGGAAAACAACACGCACAAAATGTACTACGACAGAGCCATAATCACAGATAAAACAATTTACCACAACAGACCAGACATCACACTCATTGACAAACACAATAAAATCACATACATTATAGACATATCCATTCCAAACACTCACAATATACAAAACGCATGCACTGAAAAAATTAGCAAGTACACAGAACTCGCCCAGGAAATAAGGCATCTGTGGAGGATGGATAGGGTGCTTATTGTACCTGTTGTTCTCTCCTCTACAGGTGTCATACCACACACACTACACAAAAGCCTGGGCACATTAGAATTGAATAGAAACACATACATCACACTGCAGAAAGCCACTATATTGAATACATGTCATATTGTGAGAAAATTCCTGAATACAGACACACACACTGATACACTTCTTTAATTTCTGTTTTGGTTACTATGCCTTGACTTTGGTCCGGCATAGTACACAGCCACCGGTGTTAACCGAGTATATCTCACTTAACCCAACATAATAATAATAAATAGATAAATAAAGGTCTTATCCACAGCTGTCTATTTACTTGCTCTATATGTACTGTACTTAAAAATTCTTTGGACTACAAATGCCTAAATTTTTACTTTATAATTGTGAAATAAATTTAAGAGGAAAAAATATTTCATTCACATTTTTGTTGAACGACAATAATATGAAAAATAACAACCTGAAAGGAAATAAAATACATACAAAAACTTTTATCAAAGGGTGTCCAGTACATAGCATAGGTCTTTGGACCTAAGCTTTGGACAAACTTTCTTAACTCACCAAAACTTTTATCAGAGTTATCAAAATTACTCTCTGCATAATTTCTATTAAAATTAAATTTGTATAAGCCTTAGAATATTAAATACCATTTTTTTTTAAGAATTACATTTTATTAAATAAACTTTATAGATTGAAAAACTCCATAAACAACACCCACATCTTCAATATAACCAATATATTTTAAGGAGTTCAATTTCTCATAATCCATCCACAAGTTTCTAGAGAAGATTCACGTATTTTCCCGTACTGGGACACCACTGTCTCACCACCATTAAGATACTGCAAGAATTACAGAACTGCAGAACTATAGAATTGAGAATATAATTGATTCTGAAATTACTAATAGAAATTCGTTCATAAGTCCACTTTGTTAGTAATTGTAAGAGTTTTTATATTTTAAATGATAAAGAGAGTAATTTCAATCATTTTTACACAAATTTAAATTTTTTCTAAAGTATTGAAAAAGCATGCTAGATGCATTGTGGGAAATATCTTTTAAAATAAAATTAAGTAAACTTAATAAAAAAATTAGAAAATAGAAATTTTTTGTTTCTAGAAAATAATTGGCAAAATTGGTTTATGTAATTTTAATAAGCCATTGTTGTTATCTATCAGGAAATGTTTATATTGCCATTTAATTCATAGTCAAAAATATTCACAGAATAGAATTAAGTCTAATGCAGAATTTTTGGATTTTTTCAGTTTCTTCTAGAAACTTTTATTTTCTAATTTATTTTCAGATAAACAGTCATTTTCATGAATTAGTACTATAAAATCATGAAATGACTACCTTTGGAATATCCAGCTATATATGAATACTTTGTTAAAAGTAAAGCTTATGATTATTAAGGTCCGGATTTTTGAGTGCAGTTTTAGAATGGATTGGGTGCTTGTTTGGATGCTTTTTTTCTCTGTTTTGGGTGCCAGTTTGGGTGCTTTTAAATGCTGTATTATTAAGACAAAAACCAACAAGATGTGCTATATTTACAAACTACATAATTGTTTATTGCAATTTAGACATAAAGATGAGCATTGTAATTTACAACAGTAACCATTTCAATGTTCTTAAAAGTAAAGTTTTCTCATTTGGAGGATAATGTCTTTATATAAGGAAAAAGATTTTTTTTACGTCAACCGAGATTAAGGGAACATGTTTCAGTTTCATTCAGAAATTTAGTTCAGTGCAATCCAGAATATTTTTCAAATCGGGATTTTTTGATAAACTAGATTTGAGTTTGTTCAGGGCAAAACCATTCAGTACATAAAGTGCCTGACTTACAACATTCCACTGATCCCGCATTTCAGTTCCACATCTTTCCAGCTCATTGATTTTATCCACCAATAACTTGTACGAATGCACAGAGTAGAGCTCTGTGGTCACTACTGGATCAGCGACCAGTTTCTCGACACTGCCGACGGCCGCAGAATCACCAGGAGGTAGTTTGTTGATGAACACATTAATTTTCTTGTTCTCGCAATAGAATACCACACTGTTTATCCAAGACCTCCAATGGATGACCAGATATTAGAGTTCATTGAGTTCATATTTTCAAGTTGGTACATTTTGAACAACATTGGTTGTACTGTACCATCTTGTGGAATCCGTTGTTTCTTCCAGTATAAACACTGCAGGATTGTCTCCAACAACGTTCAGGTGCCCCTATAAATATATGCTCGAAATTCCTCCTTTTTTGTTTGCCTTCTCTATGCTTTTCCAAACTTACGTGTCACCTGATTTTCGTTTCTTGGTGTTTCACATCAACCAAAATCACATAATCACAAATGGAACAGTAAAGAACTTTTCCGTCTGTGCATATGCCTTCATCTTTAAACTTATTTGCTAAAATGTTCAGTTTAGATGCAAACAATTTTGCCATTTTCTAATGTTGCTGACACTGAACAGAGGAAATTGAAACTGTTGTGCTCACAAGTCAGGGTAAGGTGACCTCAATACAGAATTTTCTAGATTGTTCTTTTCTTAGAAAAGAAAACACGTGTTGCAGATTTTCAATGAATCTGTTTACATTCTTAAAACAACCCTAAGGCTTAGTTGCTTAGTCCAGAAAATTCTGCTTTACCCCCTTTTCTCGCAACAAAAGGAGAGAGTAAGCTAATTATCATAATTTTTTCCTCGGCCTACGTGGTCTGGTTTAATGAATTTGTTTTTTCCCCCTCAAGTGAATGAATAAAAACCACCAAAAAAGAAAAAAAGACAATTGTCAACATATTCTTTGAAAATGTAAAAAAGAGGGAAGTTGGGTGCAAAATATATAGTTTGGGTTCTAGTCACTGTTTTGGGGGCAGGTTTGTGATTTAGGTGCATTTGGGTGCTAAACAATTTAGCAATGAGTGGGCCTAATGCACTAAAACCAACTTAGTTTGTCTTTTTATACTCTGCCCCTTTCAAAAATCAAGTGGATGCAGCACCCAAAAATCCGGACCTTAATAATTACCAAGAAATGCTTAATTATGAGTCTTGACTCCTATAATTAAGTAGTAAATAAGTAGTAAAGTAGGTGAAATTTTAATTAATAAATTGTCATAAAACATTTGTATCCTTAAAACAAATGTAGAGCCATCACAAACCTTATCTGTAATGATTCTGTATGGACTTGTGTGTCTAATAATGGCAAAGTTATTTATCTAGCTGGATGTATATGCATGGCTGGTTACCCATTCTCTTAAATTTTCATCATGTGGAAATGAATGTAACTGGAATGGTTGAATACATGGTAAATTTGCAGATGTGAATGATGCTGTTGGGTCTTTAACAGAGCTGTAGAGCATGTCCATAGGAGCAAAAAAAGAGTCAAAGGAACCACACTTCTAAATGTGACCTTTTGCAAGATAGAGCTCCCAAAATAAGCTTAAAGCCTACTTCCAGATGCTATAAGGAGTCAAGCTGCATGCTCTACTAAGCCTATCATGTGTTTAATTAACAGCAGCAGTCCATCTTGCTTGCGAACGTCATGCTTGCCAGCAAGTTATGTTATAGGCTTGGTGATCAGTGCCTATAACAAATGATATATGTAACTGTATTAACTTCTACTAACTGAAAACAGTTTTTTCTGTTTACAGAACTACTGCCTATTCTCCAAGCTCCATGTTGACAAGGCTCCACATATAGTTGTGTGCTTTAGTGCTAGCTGTCGCTTGCACCTCAGTGCCCAGGTGGGGGTGATCCCCCACACTCTCTAAAACTATATAACATCAAGTACTCCAAGAACAGTCAAATGGGCTACTCAAAGCCATCATAGTCGCGTGAGCTAAATAGTTAACACAATAGATAGTCTTAGCAGAGCACACAATGTGTGACACTTGTGATCACTTGCAGCTGATTTCAGGGGTTATATCTCATAAAAGATCACATTTTAGTGGTATGGTTTCTTTGACTTTTTTACTCTTATGGACATACTCTACAGCTCTGTTAAAGTCCCAACAGAGTCATGCACAACTGCAATTGTATAAAATAGACAGACAATCTCAATGCATCATGTTTTCGTGTACAGTACATTGCATACTGCTTCAAAACCACTTATAAAGAACTCTCTGGCTATTATGGCAACCAAATACTGTGTAATATTTACATTAACTGGTATCATAAGGCAGGGGTGGCCAACTTTTGTGCACATAAGATCTACTTTTTATCGTAAAAATGTGTCGCGATCGACTTGTTGTCATAGGCATAGTCTAAGTGGGGAGGAGGAAGTGTGAAATACATACTATGTTTATACACTGTTTCAGTACGAAGTGCACTCACTGCTTATGAGTCGAGTCATAACTGCATGCATACAGTTGCGTTCGGTCACAAATATAATACATTAAGTCAAGACATCGCTAGCGATCGACCAAAATTGGCTTGGCGATCGACTTGTTGGCCACCCCTGTCATAAGGCATGTTGCCAATGAAAACCTAGAAATTATAGACCTACACTAACAAGTAACAGTTTCTTAATGGCTGCCATGACATACACCCTCGTGTGGCAGAATTCAAAAATATGTTCTGGAAACTTGTGGCTACTTCTAGAAAACAAAAACTTTCACCTTATGCCAGAGTAATTTTTATTTTAAACACACACACAAAACATTTAGGGTTAATGAATAGGGCTGAAAAACTAGGGCTGAAATGAATAGGGCTGTGTATGTGTTAAAATAAAAACTACTCCAGCATAAAGGTGAAAGTTTTCGGTTATTATAGTATGAGCTGGACAGGAATGGATAGACTTCTAGAATAATTCAAATTTTTAGAAAGTGAAAATCCATAAGTCCCATTTTTTAGTATTTGAATTATTCTGAACTCATTTATTGAGAAATAACATATAAAATTAAAATACAGGTATTCCTTACTTAACACAGGATTTGATTAATGTGCAAAATTAATTGCGGCAGTCCTTTTATATACTGGCAGAAGTTTTTAATTTATGCAGCTTTACCAGCTGTCTTTACTTAACATAGTATCTATGTTAAGTAAAGACAGCTAGTAAGTAAAGCTATGTTAAGTAAAGCTTTACCAACACTGTCTTTATTGTCCATATTGATCTATTATCAATACACCAATAATAGACAATAAAGAACTTGTAAGTAATTTTATACATTTTAAATATCATTGTCAAGTGTAATATTGTTGTTTTTAAAAAAGTTTTTAAAAAATCTGATATAGAAT
The DNA here is from genome assembly GCF_030686945.1 of Centruroides vittatus. Lineage (NCBI taxonomy): Eukaryota > Metazoa > Arthropoda > Arachnida > Scorpiones > Buthidae > Centruroides > Centruroides vittatus. The sequence goes on from NW_027122565.1 coordinate 1,194,755, forward strand.
ATTATTGTAAACCTGCTGAAGAGGGGCCTTCAGGTCCAAAACACAAAAACATAATGTACAGGTGAAAATAAAGATATTTTGTTTTGACATTTTTGACTAAGATCTCTATTTGCTAAATGGAAACTACATCAGTGTAATAAGTCCTATTAATAAAAAAAGTCCAAAGTAGACAAGGATAGAAACAGAAATCGATAAAAGTAAGGACAGAGACAAAAAGAATAAATAAACAAATATTCAACTTCAAAAAATCTCTCTCTCTCTCTCTACCTAATTTTTTTTTTTACCAAATTTATGGTATATTTACCAAAGCATCTTTTTACCTGATTACCAGTAATGCAATCCTCAGTGCAATCCCATAATTACCATAGTAATAAAGTTGTAATCATTAATTCTCAACTACCCAATCTACATTCCATATTATATTTCATGGTGATTGTCTAATAATATAACACCTGAACATTCCCCAGTATTGACAGCAATCACTAGCTGTATCCAATATTGTCCGAAAGCAGAGAAAAATATTTAAAACATACTAACCTTATTAAACTTTGCACTTATTTTTGAAAATTATCACTAACATTTTCAGTCTACGTCTGGACCTTTTTCAGGCAGAGTTCTGGAAAAAATTCTTTCTGGTGTTAGTGGTATTCCACTTAGATTCGATGTATTCAAATTTCAAATGTTTCTATTTTTCAACTTTAAAATATGTGCGCATGTGTTAGTTGTTATAGCATCGGGTCATACATAGCTTGCCATGGCTTTGAGATTTGTTTTTCATCTTTAAAATTGATCGAAAGGCCCTAGCAGTCTGCTGTAAAAATTGCCAATGCCTCTAAATTTCTAAGTTGGTTTATATTGTGGCCATCGGCCATATTATTATATGTATTTTAGTTATATTTTTTTATTTATCTTTATATTCAATTCTTTCCTTTTGTCACAACTTCCTTCTAGAAGCTTCTGTCTTAAATCTCATTGCCTTAAGAAGGGATTACCCCTTCTCAGAACTTTTGGTAGAACAAAAGGTAGGGGAATTATTGTTTCTCCGAATTTTTGGGGGAAACAAAAGGAAGGCAAGGACTGGAGGCAAAACTGCTAACAGAAGATTCATTCTTGGTCAAGATCTCAGAGTGGACGGCAGGACAAGGCAGTGCTCCAAACCAGAAAAAGGGACAAGCAGAGGAAAACTGTAGAGGTCGAAAAGAACAGAAAGAGAAGGGTCGTAAAGACAGTGAGTACATTTTGTTTCGAAAGAGGGAGGCATCCAAAAGCACGATATTGAAGAGACACCTTCCACGTTGGTACCTACCACTTAAGAAGACCTGGGTATTTTCTACCTTCCCCTGTCTATCTGACATACTTCCCTAAGTCTCTGTTTCTTCCTTTTCTTTTTTCTTAAGTATAAGCTTAGTTGTAAGTCGGTCAGGTTGATACTGTACGTATAAGCAGCATTACCCTATATCAGGCATGTCAAACTCATATGATATTGCGGGCCACATGATCTATTTTGTATAAGTCGGGGGCCGCATGTTTTCAATGTTCAAAAAATTAATAAAATACGGTTTTTAGAATGATTATATTATGTATTTATTAGACTCAATATATTGTATATTATATGTACTGTACATAGACATTTTATATTTCATATTCTTTTTTAAACTTAAACTATAAATATTTTATATTTTTTATAAAAAACAAAAATAAAAGTTATAATAAAAAATAAACAAAATCACAGTTTAATATTACTTTTTAGAAGATATTTGACAACGTTTTTCACAAAGCAAGTCATCAAAATTTGGTTGAATATATTAAGCTGATGCAATTTTTAAAATTGATGATAAATGTTGATCAGTTAACCTTGACCTTTCTGAATTTTTGTTATTTTTCATTAAAGAAAATAGTTGCTCGCATAAATAAGTGCTTCCGAACATAGCCAGTATACAGGTAACAAACGATAACATTTTAGGAAACCGATCTACAGATAAATATGTATAAAAATCTGGAATTCCAACATCCATATATTTTTGCTTCAGCAAACTATCACATTGAATTTCAATTAATTCCATTTGTAAGTTTTCATCAACAGTTTCAATATCAATAGATAGAGGTGAAGTGAAAAGACGAAATTGTAATTTACAGCTTTTAAAATCAGAAAATCTTTGATCGAATTCTGTTTCTAACAATTTAATTTGGTGAGCATATTCTGTAAATTTTAATTTAGGTGATTTAAGCAATAGATATTGACAGCTTTCAAAGTGAGACAAGTTTTCTTTTTCTATTTGTTTTTGCCAAAGTGATAACTTTTGTTTGAAAGTGTTAATATTATCAAATAGCATTGTAACAACATGCTTTTTGCCTCAAAGCTTAAGATTAAGTTAATTAAGATGACTTGTAATATCAACTGAGAAAGCCAGGTCCTTTATCCATTGTCCATCTTTTAATTCAGCACATTCATAATTTTTTGTTTCCAAGAAAATTATGATTTCGTCCAGCAATGTGAAGAATCGTTTTAGCACTTTATGACTTGAAAGCCAACGAACTTCCGTATAATATGGTAGATCGATGTATTCACATTCTATATCTTCCAGAAATGAAGCAAATTGACGATTATTAAGTCCACGTACTCGAATATAATTTACAATTTTGGTGACTATTTTTAAAACATGTCCAATATTTAAAACTTTGGAGCGCAGTACTTGCTGGTGAATAATACAATGAAAATGTTCAAAATTATTATTACCATGCTGTTTGCATGTTTCTTTTAATCTGCAACAACTCCTTTAGTAATACCGATCATGGTAGGTGCACCATCAGTTGCAAGACAAACCAACTTTTCCAATGGTAACTTATACTTCTTCAAAACTTCCATAAGTGCATCAAAAATATCAGCTCCAGTGGTTGTATTATGCGCATAGGAATGATTTCCAAAAGTTCTTCACTTATTTTTAAATTAACATCGCATCCGCAAATAAAAACGACCAGGTGAGCAATATTTCGAATATCTGTACTTTCATCAATTGCAATAGAGTAGGCTTGAAATGTTGATATTGTTGAATTATGCTGATTTCTCAAATTATTGGCTATTTCATCAACTCTGCTAGCTACAGTATTTTGACTTAAACTTACACTTACAATTTTTTTTTTTTTTGTGCTGAACATAATACTTCTGCCACTTTAATTAAGCATTCACTGATAAATTTCCCTTCGGTAAATGGTTTCAATCTGCTTGCAATTAAATGTGATAATATATAACTAACTTTTACAGCAGCTGTATTGTCTTCAACAGATTTAGTGAATACACTTTGTTGTTTTTGAAGAAGTGATTTCAATTCCGACAATTTGTCTTCACGAAGTTTTGCAACGTATTGGTCATAGTTTCTTTTATGATTTCTGTCATAGTGCTTTTTAAGATTATATTCCTTGAAATAGAGTTTTTACATATCAAGCATAATATTTTATTCTTGTTTTGGACACAAAAATATTGCAATTCCCATTTTTCTTGAAAATTACAATGTTCCTCTTCAATTGACCTTCTCTTACTCATTGTTCTTGAAGTTAGTCAAATTTGAAATGCCTCTTTTCAAATTAAACAAAATGTTTATGACAACTATTTGACATTACATGAACTTACAAGGTTTACGAGATTAACAAATCACAAAAATTACAACGTTTACAAAGTAGATTCACACAAATAGTCAAAGTTCCAAAAGTCACTATTCCTAGATCTGTCGAAAAGACACCTTGTGACATATACTTTGGATACAGTTACTCGGAACAATCCTCCCGTCATTCGTCACGGCAATAGTAGACGAAACACCTTACCGTAGAGCACACAAACGTCCTCCTTGAAGTTCCAGCAAAAACTTGACTTTGGCACCAAAACCTTTCCTTTTATATGGATTGTAGCAATCGCTGATGGACTGATCAGCGCGTAGCAGTCTTCCACGACGTCCGCTCTCGTACGATGTTCGCCAACCAATCATCATTCGTAGATTCAAAGCTGCAGCCGTTATCCAACTGTCTTTCATAGCGTCGACCAATTTGAATTGGTTGGACGAAATACAAAACGAACAAACACAAAAAGGGCAGAAATCATACAGTTAAAAAAGTTCAGACTTTCCACTTCAAGGGTCAAAGCTTGATATTTAAAAATTTTTAAAAAGTCTCGGCGGGCCACAACCCATGTGTTGACGGGCCGCGTGTTTGACATGCCTGCCCTACGTGCTTATGAGAGGACAATAGACCACCCTTTTGTTAATTAGTAATATTAATATCTGTAAAGTTGGAATCTGTACTAAAAGAACCAGTTCAGAGAGAAATAAAGGATATTTTGTTTGTACATCTGTTTTATGTATCCCTCTTAGTAACATTTATTCTGTAGTTCTCTGTAGTTCTGGTATAATCCCGTTCTCACTGGCATATATAGCTAAGGCGATGGTTTCTTTCTTCTTTTTGATATCTGTTTTGTGTTCAGGAAGGCGTTGTTTGAGAGATCTTTTTGTAGACCCGATGTATACAAGATCTCTATTAAACCTGTTATCGCTGAGCAGAATTTTATATACCCCCAGTGTTGTTTCAATGTCTGCCTTATCCTTCTTATTTCTAAGTATGTTAAATATATTAGGCTTATGTCTGTAAGTGATTTTTGTATTAGTATAAGCTTCAATTTCTCAACATAAAGCCTGCATACGGCGTTCACATGCTTTAGCAATACAGTAGGGAGACGTATCCCACTGTGAAATATTTTTTGGAGTTCTATTCCATTCATCTTTGAGTTGGTATTTTTGCTTGTTTGTTGTTTTATATATTAAGCCTTTACAATATCCATATGTTTCAACAATTTTTGCTATTCTTTTTATTTCCTTCTGTTTGTCTTACTCTTTGTTACAATGTGTGTGGGCCCTTCTAGTAAGTGCTTTAATAGCTGCTACTTGGTAGTTGTATGGATCACAAGAAAGTTCTAGAAGGAATTCAGAGCAAAGAAGGCTAAGATTAATTCAAATAAAATATACAATATCATGCCTGACGGCCACACTATAATCAAACAAATATGTAATAACAAATTCAAATTTAAACGGTTCAAACATTTGGTTAAAAAATTGTAATACGTAAATATTGTACGTTTGGAATTTAAGTTATTACCATCAGAAACAAAAAAATCGCATCTAAAATAGTACAGTAGAAGCCATTCTTCCAGTTAAGCCTTAATGCTCTCCCTCTCCCCCGCAGGGGAATTTCGAAAAATCGCTTCTTAGTGTGCATTCCCATGGCATACCCTACTAAAACACAGTTAAAAACAAAAAAAATCACATCTAAAATAGTAGAGTAGAAACCGTTCTTCCAGTTATGCCTTAATGCTCTCCCTCTCCTCTCGTAGGGAAATTTCAAAAAATCCTTTCTTAGTGTGCGTTTCCATGACGTACCCTAACTGTGTACCAAATTTCACCCCTTTAGGTTCAGCGGTTTGCTCTGGGCAATGATGAATCAATCAGTCAGTCAGGACAAGTAATTTTATATATATATAGATTAGAATTGATTGGGATGTATATTGAAATAGAACCCGGTTTTTGGTACATCTTAGTATCTTATCCACTACCATAAAAGGTGATATTAATGTCCAAAAAATGAGCTTCTTTATTATTCATTTGTTCCAACTCAAGTGTAAGACCATATGGATTGTTATTCATAGAGTATATAAACTCATCAATGTTTGGTTTTGTTCACAAGACTAAATCTCGTCTGATTCAGTCTTGTGATTCATAGTTAAACTTAAGACAGAAATAACTAAGAAATCATTTAAAGGAGTCAATTTTTTAATGCAATAAAATGCTTTTGAGATCATTTCATCCATGATCAGATCCAAATGTTTAACTGTTTTACAATCAACTTAAACATTTGAATCTAATGATGAGACAGAATGATCCTGAAAAACACTTTATCACATTAAAAAGTTACTCATTTAAATGATATCTTAGTTGTTTCTGATTTAAGTCATCTTTAGCTAAGAGACTACAAAAAATGGAATAGAATTATCTTGTATTTAAAAATTACAACTTCAAACAATAACAAAGAAAATTATAAAATATATAACATTATAAGAGTAATATAACAAACAGTTTTAGATATATATATATATATATATCTAAATACATTATTTATATAATGTATTTAGATTAGTGATGTAACGAATATTCGGTTACTATCCAGTATTGGGCCTATTCGGCTGAATACTGAATACCAAAAAACAGGAGTAAGAAATAACAAAAACACAGTAAATTAATCATTTTGAAAACTTTTATTAATGCTAAACATTAAATTATAATTATTAAAGTTAATAAGAAATAGCATCTAACTCTAGTAAATTATTTCGTAATTAAAATAATATTATAGCCTTTAGCCTTATCAATATCTTATGGCATTGATTGCGTGTAGGTTAGAATGTATCGGGCATTAGTGTTATTGTTCAGTTAATTATGTTATATTCATATTCTTGTATATTTTAATATTTTTAGTGATATTTTAAAATGATTTATGAAACATTTTATTGAAACTTATCGTATTTAATGAAATAATTATTTATTTCTAGAAGATGAGTAACTACTATATAATTTATTTTATATATAAAGCAAAGAATGAGCATTTTTCATTATATGCAAAAGATAACATTTGAAATCATGTTAATTTTAAAAATATTGACAAAAACAATAGCAACAAAATATCACAAAACTTCACAAATAGAAATCCCCCAATAATATATTTGAACTGTTCCACATCTGGGGAGAAACTAGACCATATGTCCCACTAAAGTATATATCCTTAGGGTACTATTCAGTCTACAAATACGTAGTAAAAATAAAATTTTACTGCTTAATTAAAGAGTTAAAAAGATTGATTGCAAATAAAATAACTTATAAGTTATAACTTACATCTAAATACCAACAACTGCCGAATCATATCGGGCTATTTACGGCTATTACATAAATTATAAACCAATTTGGCACTAGAGGTAGACGTTAGGCTCCATCTCATATTAACTTTAATAATTATAATTTAATTAATTAATTTAAATAATTTAGACCTACTGGAAGAAAAAATCGTAGTGACATCGAGCCAATAGAGAGCAGGGTGCGCGATCCTTGCATAATGAGGTTTGCGTGCTAATTTTTATGTGCGTTAATCAAGCCAAATAGTTTGGCCGAATATTCGCCATTCGGCCACACTCCTGGCCGAATATTCAGTATTCGGCTGAGGCCGAATATACTATTCATTACATCACTAATTTAGATGTAATGTTGTGATATATATATACAGTACAGTACGTGTGTTTGTGTACAATGTAGACAAGAGAAAAAAAATAGCCTGCAATATTAGTTGAGTTCTTATTTTAATATTAATATTTTTTGTTTTTAATTTATTATTTATATTTATTTTATATATTTAATTTTGTGTTTGAGTCATTTGAAATTCTTGAAAACGGCATCTGATTCACAACAAATAATTTGTAAAAGTGTGTCATTGCATATATGGAATATTCTATTTTTTAAATATTTTTTTACTTGTTCAATGTACAAAAACAGTTCTCTCGCCTGATGAAAGCCCCTTAAAGTGGCTGAAAATGTTTGTGCATTCATTAAATTTTGTGCACTGAAGTATAAGAGAAGTGAAATGTTTTTAATCAATGGTTTCAGCTTTTGTGTGTTTAGAAGAAGGAAAAAAAAACAAAATATTTTGTTTTGTAATTTCAATTTCAATAACTTATTTACTTCAATAGTAATTATATGAATAATTTTCTATCTACACTATATATAATTATTTTGCATTCCAAATATTTCAATTTAATAATATAATAGAAAAACTTAAAATAAAATTCATCTTTGAAAAAACTAACCTATTTGGTGATAGAAAATGCAATCAATATTTATAAATCAAAACATAGAAGATAAGACATTACTAAATAATAATGAATTTCAATGCTTTATAAAACTTTTTACTATATAAGATAGAGTAATTTAAGAAAAAAAAAATACAATTTTTTCAAATTGCAGCCCAACAAAATAAAGTTAAATAAATAGCAAATATTCAAACTTTTGGTCTCCTGATTCCATTCTGTAATTAAAACTTTAATAAATTTAAAGATTTTCATAATAGTGAAATTTATTCACTTTTTGATACTAATAATTGTTAAAACAATTTATATTTCTTTTAAAATAAATCTTTTTTATGATACTTTTAAATTTTTATTTGAATATAACAGTGCAAATAAAATATTTAATACTAGGTAATCTGAATTAGCATACAAATATTTTTATCAAAATTTGATTTCAAAAAATATAAATAAAAAGTAATTTTTAAATGAAATTATTAATAAAAGAAAATAAATCAAATGTAATACACAAATCAATTATAAATATATATAATAAAATTTTAACTGTTTGTTAGACTTACTTTGTCTAAGGCTTTCCTGTCTCTTCTGTAATGTCTGTTCTTTGCATTTTCTCATTGAAGTCCTTCTATAACCGGAGTCACTGGAAGTTGAATCCAATGGTATATCCTCACAATCATCACTTAGATTGTTATCTTTCTCATCACTATTTTCAGTGACTTGTTCAGATGATAGATGAGGACGTTTGGATTCTACATCATTTTCTGATACATCATCTGTGGAAATGACTTTTCTCCCTCTTCCTCTATTGCTGCCTCCTGCCGAGAGATGTTTAAGGTTAGTCATATGGCCACCATATCCAGACTTTTTCAGATTCTTTACATCATTCTCACCTGCAATATAGTTCGCTTTGCTTTCTTTAATTTTTTTATTTATACATATTTTTCCTCCACCAAAATTCTTACTCTCTTCTTTGGTAATTGGTGGCATAAAAATTGCATTATCATTAAACATATCACATTTTGATAATCTTATCTCAACAGTTGAATTTAATATATTAGTTATCATTTGATCTTCAATTTTAACATTACTTAATATTTGAGAACTTGAAATAGATTCTTTTTTTACATCTAATAAATTGCATTGTTTTTGTACCCTTTCATTATCAGTTTTATGTTTTGCAGCATAATTTGCAGAATCACCTTTAATAAATTTTAAAAAACTATCAAAAAAACCACAATTTTCTTTTGTTTTTTTCTTTTTTATTTTATTTTTAGTTCCATCTTCAGGAAGAGGTAAATTTGCAAGAAAACCAAGATCCTCCTCAATACTAGGTAAATATTTTTTTGACTGATGCTTAGATGATGCTACATTACAGTACTCTTTACTAGAGTTATTTAATTCTTTAACTATATTTACTTCATTTTGATTTACAATATCACTTTTGTCAGTATCTGATGTGCTATGCAAATAACTTTTTTTATCAAAAATATTTTCTTTAGTATTACTTACAGTTTGAAATACATCCAAATATTTTGATTTATGAGTAACATTTTCTTTAGAAATGCCATCATTTATGGTAACTTGCCATTGCAAACCCTGCTTTGATGAATCTTCTGATTGCTTAGATAACTTAAGCTTCAATGTTATACCTTTTACATTATAACTTTTTTGACTTTTAGGAGAAGAAAAATGTTCATCATTATCATCTAAATAAATGTTTCTCTTTTTCTTTTTCCTTCCTCTTTTCTTTTTATCTTTTTTTCTATGAGAACTGTTAGTTTCAAATTTATTTTCAACAATTACCTGAGATTCCTCATAATTCCAATCATGATATGAAGTTCTATTATTTTCATTATTTATATTGGATTGTGTATTTATGTTTGTTTGATTATTTACAGTAATTTCATTACTTCTCATATTTTCTTTTGTTTCACAACAAAGAAGGCTATTAAAAGTAGAATATTTGTTTTGATTTAATTCAGTTTCTGATAAAGGATATTGTGCTGTATCAATATATTGAGATTCCTGAAAGTTTCCCTCATGAGGTGGAATACGATACGAGTAAAGATAATCAGTAGATTCTCCCTGGAAATGTACTGGAGGAACACGTACATCCATAATGGAATGTGGATCTTTTATTACTGAGGTATAGCATGGATCACCATGATTTTGGTAAAAAGAATTTTGTATATGTGTTTGAACAACTGAAATAGGTGTCACAGAATGTGCAGGTGTGGAAGGAGGAATAGATGTACTCATAAGAGAATAAGATGAAGCTTGTGTATTAGAAATGTGAATAGGAGAAAACTGTGTCGATGTTTCTTTTATAACAGGTTCACTTAAATTAGTTAAAATTCTTTCTTCAGTGAAGTTTACTTCTCTAGTATTGTTAACAGGTATAGATCGTTGAGGATTATAACATATAACACTGTTAGTATTCATATGTCTCTCTTTGTGTTTAGTATGGATTAAATTTTCATTCCTATGTGTTGGATAATTATTTATTGACTCTGTTATTCTTGTATCTTGCTTAATATTGTTTTCATCCATATTATATAAAACTTGTCTATACATTGTTTGAGATAGGATAGAGTTATCACATGGTGGTTCTAATTCAAGACATGTGATGGAGTCAGTAACTAAAGAATGATCATGAATATTTTGAGATGACAGAGATTCACTAGGGTCAATATAAGAAGAATGTGTTGATGTTAAAACAGAACATTGATTGGAGACAATATTTTGATCCATGTAAGAAATATTTTGAGGTTTTTCTATATTTTCTGCTGTTAATTTCATTTCTGAATATTCAGAAGCAACTGTTTCATGAGGCAGCATACCAAATGGTCCACATTTAGAAGTTATATCTGATAAATTTAACTGATTTGAAACAGATAACATATTAGAATTTTTTACAGGATTTTTGGCTATATTTAAATTATTTCCTGAGATAGGATTATGAATAATTTCATTTTTTAAATTAATATCTCCACAAGATCTATAAAAATCACTTGACCTAGAATATTCTGAAACATGGCTGTACATTTTTGATGGACATTGATAAGATGGAAAACTGGCTGGTTCACAGTTTGAAATATATTGTCCGGCAGATGGAATATTTGAGATGTAATCCTGGGTATGAGGTGATAACAAATCAGTTGTTTCAGTGAATCCTCCAATGAAATCCTGATGTTGCACAGCTGGAGACAAATGGGATTCTTTCATCTCTGTTGAATGCGTCATAGAACTTGTTCCTATTCTGGTAAAATGCTGGCCGTAAGGTGCCCATTCAGTAGGGTCCATTGTGATTTGAAGACGGGCTCAATACCACGAGCCTGAAATTATGGGGGAGGTCTTGTCACAGTCAACTTTTTTCATGTCACCATTTGAATATTTTTTTAACCCAAACAAAATTACTCATATTTTTATATAAAAAAATTTACATAATTGTCAAATTATTTATGTTTTTTTAATATTTTGTACATATAAATAAATTTTATATAAATATCTAATAAATACTTTTTAAATATATATTTATCAATTTTAAAATTTAGATTATACTATCATTCAATTTCACTTTATTTATTAAAAACTATTCAACAAATGACTCTCAATTTTATTGGTAAAACAGATCAGGGAGAATTAAAAATCAGAAAATAAATAATTATTTTATACTGATTCCACTAATTCAGTTTAGGTAATAGGTTTTTTTTATAAAAAATAAAAGAAAAATATTTTATATTACAATTATTCTACACATTCATTTGTAATTTTTTTGTAGATTTTTCGACATAATATTGTATAATTTCATAAATTAATAATTTCTTAAATTGTAATTCTTTAGCAAAGTATATACAATGTATTTTGCAAAAGATTTATACAAAACATATGAAATGATAAAATATATTTTTACTGTTTTTGAATTTTTAATACTGTGTTCTTAATTCATGACTTCTTAAAAATCTATAATGTTCACATATTAAGTTTATACTTAATTTAAAAATAAAATTTTAAGAAATTCAAAAAGTTTCTAAAAATAATTAGTTTTAGAAATTTTAATCTAACTTTAATTACTAATTAAAAGTTAGAAAATTAGAGTTAATCTCTATATGCAAAAAGATAATAACAGTTTTTTAAAACTATTTAATGAAGTTAATTTTTTAATACATGAGCAGAAAGCATTTTAATTTGCCAATTGAGAATCAAATGTATTTTATTAAAGTAATAACAAAGAACACACATTTAAATAAAATGTAATATATATTTGAAAATAAACTGGAATAATGATTACCACTTTAAAATTCTATTCTACATTCTATGAGTTTTTTTTTGTCTAAAATATTTAATATAAAAGAGATTGCTGTAAAAATTTTGAAGTTGAAAATTTGAAGTAATTACCATAAATAATTTAAACTAACTAATAACTTAGAAATGTAGAAAAAAATCGCTTTAAAGAAAGACATGGTCCAGAAATTATTGTAAACCAGACATAAATTTTACCAGTTACGCCATTTAACTGTTTACAAAATTTGTTTAAACATATAAAAATTTAATTTAGTGTTACATATAAGTTTAAGTATTAAATAGCATATTGTTTAGGCATTAACGTTATATCATTAAAATCTATCATTCTAATAATCTTTTCTAAGTTTTAACTTTACATGACATTTGGATTCAACAACCAAAATTTATTTTAAAGATTTTTATTGATTATTTATTTGTTTATATAAATAAACCTAAAGAATATATTCTGATAAAATTTTAAATAAAAATAGGTGATAGTAGAAATAGGTAAAATAAAAGTAGGTGATATTCCACATAAATCAATTCATTCTGAATAATTGGAAATCAATAAAACATTAAAATGTAATTTTATTAATTAAATCTGCAGGTTCAGCTTATTGTTAATATTAAATTCTGTAATGTATTCTTTAAAAAATTTTTACATAAAAAATTAAAACAAAATACAATTCATAAACTTTTATAATAAACTTTCCTTTGCCAGTTTCCTTTTTTAATGTAATTTAGTATTTAATGGTCATCAATAAAATGAAAATGTTTGTGTTATCCTATTATTCTGAGATTTATTTACTAAGGTTTAGGATAAACTGATAAATTTTCTGTTTCTGAAGTATCCTTTAGATTTGGCTATTTTTAATTGTTTCTTCTATTAGATTTAACTGTGACAGCATCTGAGAACAAAAAACAAATGAAAGTAAATAAACATAGTTTTTAAAATTTATTTTAATTTTTTCAATTTTTTCTATATGAATTTTGAATAACATAGAAAAGATACTGAGAGAAAAAATAATTTTTAATTTTTTTTTTACACTAAGAAAAATTATATGGAACAACAACACACAACACTGGGGTATAGTCAACAACATACCCAACAAACCGACGACCAGTGTGAATAGAAAAAACAAAACAAAAATTCACCACAAACGTTTTCGAACTCCCCAGAGTTCTTCTTCAGGCATTATTCCAAAAGATTTTATGTTCCTTTGGACATCCATTTAATGCCTGAAGAACTCTAGAGAGATCAAAAACATTTGAAGTAAATTTTCATTTTGTTTTTTCTATTCACACTGGTTGTCGGTTTGTTGGGTACATTGTTAAAATTATATTGATTTTCATATGTAAATAAATACAAAATCAAGAATTAAAAAATCCAAACAAATCACACAAAAGAAAAGATAAAACTGACTGGAAAAAAATGAAAACAACAGTAATAATGATAATAATCCAATGAATTATTAAGTAATCTCATTCTGTTTTCTATCATAAAAAATTTTATTTTATAGATAATAATAATGTGATAATAAAAAAATAAAAAACATTTATTTTAATAGTAGCTTTTTAGTTTATAATTGGATTCTGAGTTTATGAAAAAATAAATAAATAACAGACAAAACTTGCATAATTTCATACTAATTAAATCCAAGTTCTCATTTTCTCATTTCAATACTTTTTCTTATTTTTGGTTACACAAAAATAAATTTACTGTAAAGTTTTTGAAGTTAAATATTTTAGCTAAGAAATAGTGTGTAAAAAATTTAAACAGCTTTTAATGTTCTGAAAATAAAGCAAAAGTTCTTTCCATATTACAATTTATGATTGTTAGAGGTGCTGATCTCTTGTCCCACTAATATGTCAGATGGGACAAAACAGCTTCACCAATGACCACATTTCACCAATGATCCAATGAATTTTTATTGAAAGCAGACTGTACACACTATGCAAACAAATACACAAACAATATTTACTGTGCAAAAAAATAGACAAATAATCTCATGCACAAAGAGATTGTCCAGCCAGCAGCAAATGAAAAGACAGTTCTAATCCAAACCTGTTAGCAGTATACACCATAGTAACAGTACTCTCTGCCTATTTGCTCAATTGTGATTTTTTATCATTGAAATTTATCGTAACAAAACATATATAAACAACACATATTACAAAGAACTGAGCAATAAAATGATAAATTATAAAGGAAATATGAGCAAATATAACAAACAATTATTAGAATCAAAATTTAAAAATAAAACATAACAAAAAGTTTTTATAAAACAATAAAAACTTCACATAAATTTTAAATCAAAACGATTATTCATTAATTTTACACATTGTTAATTAAAGACTTATAGAATTGAAGGTAGATTTAAATACTTCTTCAATATTTAAAAGTATCTTCAAGACTAAATTATTCTGAACAGTTTACTGATAATCTGTATATGTTTACTATTATTTTGTGAGTTATACTCGGTTGACACCAGTGGCTGTGTACTATGCCAGACCAGAGTCAAGGCATAGCAACTAGAACAAAACAAAAATTAAATAAGTGTATCAGTTTGTGTCTGTATTCAGGAATTTCCTAACAATATGACATGTATTAAATATAGTGGCCTTCTGTAGTGTGATGTATGTATTTCTATTCAATTGTAATGTTCCCAGGCTTTTGTGTAGTATGTGTAGTATCACACCTGTAGAAGAGAAAACGACAGGTACAATAAGCACCCTATCCATCCTCCCAGGTGCCTTATTTCCTGGGTGAGTTTCATGTACTTTTTCAGTGCATGTGTTTTGCACATTGTAAGTGTTTGAAATGGATATGTCTATAATGTATGTGATTTTATTGTGTTTGTCAAAGAATGTGATATCTGGGGCAGTATTCTGGTCACCGTCTCTGGTCTCTCATCTCTCACAAGCCAGTCGCTGATTGATTAATCACTTGGATAGCCAATCAGCAACTGGCTTGTGAGAGATGAGAGACCAGAGATGGTGACCAGAATATGGTCCCTGGTCTGTTATGGTAAATTGTTTTATCTGTGATTATGGCTCTGTTGTAGTACATATTCATCCATGTTGTTTTCCAATACTGTCCGTGGAATGTATTTGTAGTATGGTTTGTGGATGTCTAATAATTTGTTTCTTTGCAAGCTCTTATATATTATATTTGCTATTTGATTATGTCTATGTAAATAATCTGTCTGTGCCAATAGCTTGCAACCAGAAGTGATGTGTTGTATAGTTTCTGGCATAATGTGACATTTTACGCATGTATCATTTGTGAGTGTTGTATCTTTCAGTATGTGTTTTCTGTAGTCTTTAGTATTTATGACCTGATCCTGTATGGCAATCACAAACTCTTCCATCTCCCCAAAAAGACATCCCCGAGCTAACCAGCTGTTTGACACAGTTTTGTCAACAAAATCCTGGGCCAGGTCATAGGGATGCCTGCTGTGGAGTGCCTTTCAAGCCCATAATTACTTAATGGTGTCTATGATTATTATATGTTGAATTGTGTTCATATGATGTGAGTGTAAGTTTAATAATGTGTTATTTGAGTCTGCTATAGTTACTGCTTTACGTAACTGTGATATTTCTTGTTTTCTGTAGAAAAACTCTTGCAATGTCTGTATTTGTTTGTAGTGAAGGTTTACTATGTCAATCAGACCACATTCACCATCTTTACTTGGAAGGGTTAATCTTTCTATGGCGGATTTAGGATGATGTTGTTTATGCTTAGTAAGTGTTGTTCTTGTTTTCCTTTGGAATTGTTCAAGATCTGTGTGAGTCCAATGTATAACTCCAAAAGAATATGTGAGTACTGGGACAACATGTGTTTATTGCTTTAATTGTGTGTTTTGCATTTAACTGTACTCTGAGAATAGCATTTAACCTACTTTGGTATTCTTTAATTAACCTTTGCTTTATTTGTGTATGTTCTGTTAGTTTGGCCTGCTGGAATTCTAAATACTTGTAGAACTCGCCCTCTTCCATGGATTCAATAACATCTCCATTCCAAGTACAAAAGTCTCCTTCCTTCAGGACTGCTTTTTCTTTGTGAAGGGTTTTGCATTTGTCTAGGCCAAACTCCATTTTTATGTCCTATGTCCATTTTTATGTCATCCATGTACTGTACATGAGATGTGACAACATAAACTATGTTGTTTTCTCATGTCTGATATTGTAACCATGTTGCATGTTGTTAAACATGTTAGATCAGCGGTTCCCAACCTTTTTTGGACCAGGGACCACTTTGATTTCATTGTTGCTAGCAGGGACCACAAGGTTTAAGAAAAATAAACTGTGTCAATCTAAAAATAAACTTTAATCAAAACTTAACATAAGTAATCGTTAAACTCAAGAGTAACATGCTTTAACAGTACTATTATAATAGAAAACATATCATTTTTAGTAAAAATTAAATTCAATTTGTATCAATGTAGGAATAATAACTCAAAATTAATAAAAGTTTTAAATTTTTCGCGGACCATATTTTAGCTCTTGTGGACCACTGGTGGTCCGCGGACCAGTGGTTGGGAACCACTGTGTTAGATAATGGGTTCAGGACTAAGCAGAATCAGAGAGGATTCAAGGAATCTCCTTGAAAAATTCTTTGCCTAATGAATATTTGGTTTGCTTGCATGGAAATGCTATGAATCCTGAGATGTAGTGTTGTTCTTCAGTGCTGCATAGTGTTTTGGAAGAATGCAACGAGTGATGGATGTATTTTGTAAATGTGTAGAATATGTAGCAGCCAACTGTGTGGAACACTGTTGAATGCTTTTCTGTAGTCTATATATGTCATCTGTATGTTTCTGTGTTGTTGCCATAGAATGACTAAATCTATGAATAACTGTTGTTGTTGATGTTGTTAATCAGCTGAGCAAATGTCATGCTCAGCTGATACTGGTGCCAAGTGCTATTCCAGACTAAAGTCAAAGCATAGCTATGCAAACGAATGTAACAAAGCTGTATTATTGGTGTAAGTGTCAAGATCTAAAAACTTCCTCAAAATGTGACATGTGTTCAATATTGCAGCTTTTTGTAATGCCATATATATGTTTTTATTAAAGATTAATGTTTCTAGACTTTTGTGTAGTGTATGTGGTATAACACCAGTAAGACAACAGGTACAATAAATACCTTATCCATCCTCCATGTCTGTCTTATTTTTTGGGTGAGTGGAGTGTACTTAATGATTTTTTCAGTGTGAACAATTTTTATGTTATGAGTGTTTGAAGTGGAATCTATTACATAAGCAATCTTACTTTATTTGTGAATGAGATTGATGTTAGG
The DNA here is from genome assembly GCF_030686945.1 of Centruroides vittatus. NCBI lineage: Eukaryota > Metazoa > Arthropoda > Arachnida > Scorpiones > Buthidae > Centruroides > Centruroides vittatus. The sequence continues at coordinate 1,212,222 of NW_027122565.1, forward strand.
TCTATTGTGTTGAATTCTGTGATTATGGCTCTGTTATAGTATATTTTGTATGTATCATTATCTAATACTGACTGTAGAGTATATTTGTAGTATGGTAACTGGGTGTTTAATAATTGTGCTTGTGTGCAAACTCTTGATATATTATTTAAATATATTTTATTATTGTAATAAATACTTTGTTAATAAATTAATAAATAATTGTATAAAATACTTTGTTGTAAAACTCTACAGAGCAAAAATTAAGAACTCAATAATTATGTACATTTTTAATTCCAAATAACCATAACATTTGCAATTTTAATTATTCTTTAAATAATGCAAAACAACTTCAAATTCTTTAAAAACATAACAACATAAATGTGCTTTATGGATTATACTTTAATAACAGCTTTTTCAAATATTTCTAATTTCAAACAAAGTATAGTATATTCAATTAAATTTTTGAATTAGACAAAAATAAAAATCTCAAACATCTATAAAAGTGTTAATGTCTGGAACTCCTAATAATAACTTCAAAAAAATTTAAACATTTGAGTTAATATTAATGTCTTCTGAAAGTTATTTTAAGTAGAGTATTTTGAAATTTAAGTTAAAAATAATTCTTTGAAATATATTATGTTACCATCATCATACCAACCTTTCATGTGAATTAGTCTGATTAACTTTCTATTCTCTTTCTCCATTACTTTATGTTTTGGTCATTTATATTGTCATTTAATTCTCCTTCATAGCTCACATTCAATTTCATATCTAACTTTTTTCCCAGTGCTTCAGGCTCATTTAATTTTAAATTGTTTCATCTTGTTAAAAACTTTCATTCCTGTACAGTTTTATTTGCCCAAGCTAAGACTAAATTCTAGCATTTTCTTTCAATTGTAGTAATGTCTATGTAAATCTCTATCAAATTGTGTTGCTAATCTTACATAAAGAAAAGCATATTAATATTAACTGACTTCTAATTTGCATCAAAATTATTTTTTTATTCTGATAATTATTAAAATAATCTCCATATATTGTGAAATTGATCTTTAACCCTTTAAAATTCTTCCATCATTCCAATTCAACATTCACTTCCTCCTATGAACTATCAATCAATATCACATAATTTACACAATATACATCATAAAATATCTTCCTTTGCATCCAGCAATCAATTTATTATAGATCAAGGCAAGAAATATTGACCTAAGATTGATTCACAAAATATTGTGTGTAAATTAATTCAAGTAACTTATAATAGTATATGTATGTGTATATAACAAAAATTCTGATATGTATGAAAACATATATTCGTTCAATTTTTGATAAAATCTTCATTTGATAAAATGTATTTATTAATTATTTAAAATGAGCAAAGATATATCTTTACTACAAAACACAAAACTTTATTTCTTTGAAAATTTAATTCGTATAAACATAAGAGAATGACATAGTAGAAACAAATTTGTCATCTACAAGATTGCATTCTAATAGGGAAACAGCAAATATCATAAAAAAACATAAAGAAAACAGGATATATCAATAATGTCTTTTAATAATTTATTTAAATTTTTTAAAAATATTTTTTATTTTCAATATTTATAGCAATAATTTATAAAGATATGTAATAACAAATTCAAGAAAATTTTTTTTTAATTTTGTGTATACTTCATTAGTACTGTACTTTATTCTACAAAAATAAAATTGGTGTTACTAAAACTTTTAAAAAGTTTTACCAATCTAATGCATCGTCTTGAAAAAGATCTTTTAATCTTTTATAGATAAAAATAATCTTTTCTGTAATATAAACCATATATCAATGTCTTAAATCAATTTTTTTTCTCAAAAACATTATTAATGCTGTATTATATAATGCTTTTCAAATAACATTTAATCACCTTTAATAAACTATCTTGTTTATATCTATTAGCATTTGTGTTTACTAGCGAAGTTACGGAATCAATAACAGACAGAACTGAAACTTTTATTAATATTAAATTAATGAAAGTTTCAGCTTACTATAATAAACAAATATAATAAAAGTTTCACAAAAGAAATGTTTAAACATTTTAAATCTGCACATTAAATGCTAATTTACTCATAATGCAAGAACTACATCCTGTTATTATTAAATCATCTATTTACATTTTTATTACATTATTTATATTGAATTCGGAGCTGGATCAGATCAGTTTTTCAGGCTTCGGATCAATTTCTAAGAAAATTCGATTAAAAAAGATTATTTTTTGCAAATATTTTGGGGCTTCACTATAACGTTTCTCCCAAGGCCCTGTGAAACTTCCTACTGACCCTGATTAAGTTATATGCTTTAGTAGAAGGTACTTCGTAATTCGTGTATATATGTACAGTACGACTATGCAAATCATCTAACTATATTTCTTATATATATTATAATAATTATAACCAATCTATTGACAATATTATTGTTATAGCTATAAAATTTCAACATTAAATAACAAAAACTTTTAAATATTTATGTAAGAAAAACAAAAATAAATATATATTTTAAAAGTGAAGAAACAATAATTGAAATTTTTTAATCTATAGAAGTTTTATTGTTCATATTTAAATTTTCTTTATTGTAATTAATTCAAATCTATTACGTCACACTGTATTATGTTCAATTAACAATAGTAATCATATTTGAGTAATGATCATAAACAAAGTATCAGAGATTGATCTTGTTTATCATTCTAGTCCTAATATGATGCTTGAGCCATTTTAACGATTATTATATGTAGCAATCGTCCAGTTTATTTTAAAATATATTGATTATATTTATATAATAAAATCAAAAGAAATGAAATCGTAAAAAGTAATTGAAAATTACCTCTTCTTACTCTTTTCGGCATAGTAACGTTTACAAATTTTGTTTCGCTAACCTCTCACAAACAGAAAATATTCGCCTCGGCGTTGCTCGTTTCATCTAACTACTGATGTCAAATAATATTTTCCCTGAAATTTTATATATTACACTTATTATTAATTATCTTTATGCACATATATTAATAATTAGAAGAGTAAATATATTTGACGTCCTTTCTATCTTTACAGATTTTTTCTTTAATTTTTAGAGATTAGAGGGCGCTCATAATCAAACACAATAATGCATTCGAATATGAGTGCGCCATTTTTGTTCCTTTTACCAGAGTCAATAGTGCTTTTACTACGTAATATTCACTATTAATATTTCAGAATGCCTACTTACTTATGTGTTTTATCTAATGTCACTAAATAATAGAGCGTTAATTAATATAAATTAATGCAATATATAGTACACAGAGGGTTAAACAGTATCACTGACTAAAAATGGCAGACAGGAGATTTTAATGCGCTACTCTCTGTAACTTACTCCACGAGCACGAGTTATAATCATTTTAATTAACATATTTCATTACATTGAAATATTTTCTGAACTTTAGTTTAAATTATTTTATTTTTAAAAAAGTTAACAAAACGTGTTATTCGGAAATTCTCTTAATCGATACTTATTTCATGTAAAGGTGTAAACTGCAAAACATTTATAAGCATTTTTAAATTTATTTTTAAAAAATGTCAAAAATTCTAAAATTCGCTGAATGACGGTTTTAATATTGATATAAAAAAATGAAGGCAGGGTTCGTCGAAATAGTTACTCTTTTATTCACTTTCATGTTTCGGAATACGATCTGACCTTCCTTTTAGACTACTTGCAGGCCTTCCACAGGGAGAGAGAGCTTAGGATTTTTCCCCGGACTCGTATTGGTTCTTTACCCTATATTTTTTACTTACAGAAAAAAATCTTTAATACTGCTTTTTATGATTTTTATTTTTTCGAAAAACAAAAGGCTAAAGAAGCAAAAGGAGGTCCGCTATACCCCGGACCCCATACCAGTTCTTGACAGCCCTGGGTAATTGTTCTATATTCAGCAGTCTGTATATAATTAATTATTGAAGAAGCTTTATTAATTATGATGTGGATAAATAATTTGTAAAAATTATGAATCGCAAGACAATATAAAATGAAACGCGTTATCATGAAACTAAGCAAAATAATTATAATACTCTCGCTGACAAAAAGGTTACGCGCTTAGAATTATCTGATTACTACCAATTTGGCATATAGTTGTTTCAGGCTGGTATGTAACTGATTACAGTTGCTAGGGCCGGCTCATGGTAACTTGCACCTGAGGAGGAACCGATTTTTGCAGTCCCTGCAACCAGAACGGTTGTCAATATGTACTACAGTGTACAGTACTTCTAGCTCTGGCGCTTTTATGAACTATTTCTAAATAACTTTAAAGTACATTTACAAGATTTCATTATATTCAGCTTATTTTTTATTATTTATTTATTTATTTTCTTCTTTTGAACATTTTCACGCTCATTTTTCTTCTTCAGGCAGTCGACTCAAATATTAATGACTTAATTTGAGAAGTTGGAAACTGAATACGTCAGGGTATACATATACGGCAAGTAAGATCTAGAGTGTGGGCAGGCCCTAAACTCCCCGTGCGATAAAACCCCGTCTTGTAAGGGAGACAGGGAGGGCATATGTCCTGGGTGCTGGATAAAAAGACGATGAAAAGAGGGGGTGTATAATTATCGATATTTGAGTTATTTAGGGAATTATTTGAAAAATAAATCATAAGGGAAAATTTACTGGTTTGGGGTTCTAGATGAAATAACTACAGAACTTAAAACACAACTTTATCCCCAGTGACAACGCTCAGGAACTTTGAAGGGAAACGTACAGTTCGTCCAGAACGAGTTGTCCGTGGGCAAGGTGCCTTGATTTGTGTGGTCTCATCCGGCGGGTGGTCATTTCTATCCACAGGTCCATTGTCACTGTTGGAGGATGGCGGAGAAGTGGTTGTATCTTTAAGAAAGAAGGCGGGTTTGAGACGGTCGATTGAAACAGTTTGTTTCCCACGAGGTGTGTCTAAGTCGAAGTGTTTCTCTGAGCGTCGTAAGACATGGAAAGGGCCGTCGTAGATTGGTTGTAGTGGTTTTCGTGATGCATCATGGCGCACGAAGACGTGCGAGGCATTCATCAACTCGGGGTGTAAAAATATATTCTTAGACGAGTGGTGGACATCTCTGACCGGGCGGATCGACCTCATATGATCCTTCAACCTGTAGATCAAGGTAGGAAAGTTGTTGGTGGAAGTAGTCTCATGGTCGACGAGAAGGTCAGAAGGCAGTGCAATGGGTTCACCATACGTGATCTCTGCTGCTGTAGTGTTGTAGTTGGGGATGACATAGGATCTTAGCCCCAAGAGGATGGTTGGGAGTTTAGCAACCCAGTTATCAGTCAGTTGAGCTCTCAGCGAGGACTTTAGCTGACGATGCCACCGTTCAATTTTCCCATTTGCAGCTGGGTGGTATGCCGTTGTTTTAATGTGGCTAATTCCCAGGGCTTTGGTGAGATCAGCAAAAAGTTGGCATTCAAACTGGCGACCCCTGTCAGTGGTTATAATGCGTGGTATGCCAAACCGTGCGATCCATGTAGAAAGGATTACATTGGTTATAGTCTCAGCTGAGATGTCTGTCACCGGTATGGCTTCTGGCCAACGTGAAAATCTGTCTATGATTGTGACTAGATAGGTAAAGCCTTGGCAAAATGGCAAGGGACCCACTATATCCACATTGATGTGAAAAAAACGGCGATCGACTTGGCTGTAGGTCCCCACTGCACTGTTAGTATGTCTTCCTACTTTGACTCTCTGACAAGGAATGCAGGTTTTAGCCCACAATCTGACATCTTTCCTTATTGATGGCCAAATAAAGCGTTTGCTGACCAGGTCCACTGAACCTCTCATTCCCGGATGTGCTAACCCATGTAGGGAGTCGAAAACTAGCCGGCGGTACTGTTCAGGTACATAAGGCCTGTATTTGCCTGTTGAGATATCGCATGTCACTTCAATGCCGTTATCGAGGCAAACCTTTTGAAATTTCAGCGAACATGTTTGTGATTGTTGAAGTTGAGCCAGCTCTTGGTCCACAGCTTGTGCAGCGGCAATATCTTCCAGGGGTATTCCTGTTGGGAGAAAAATGGAGCTAATTCTTGAGCAGACATCTGCAGCTACGTTATCCTTCCCTGGTATGTACCTGATATCTGTGGTAAATTGGCCAATGTAGTCTAAATGACGGAGTTGGCGAGGGGATGCCTTATCTGAACGTTGCTGGAATGCGTAGGTTAGGGGCTTATGGTCAGTATATATCGTGAAATTTCTGCCTTCTAAAATGTGGCGGAAGTATCGCACTGCTGAATATGCCGCTAAAAGTTCACGGTCATATGTGCTATAGTTGACTTGTGGTTTGGTTAGCGCTTTAGAAAAGCCTAGAGGTTCGACAATGGACCTGTTCTTTTGTTGAAGAGCTGCGCCTATTGCGAAATCTGATGCATCCACCATCAACATCATTGGAAGATCAGTGGAGGGATGGGCCAAGAGGCAAGCACCTGCTAATTCCTCTTTAAGTCGTTCATAGGCTGCGATTGACTCTGGGGTCCATTGCACTTTTCGTTTATCTCTTTTCCTGGTGTCTTTGCACAAATCAAAAAGAGCTTGTTGCGTGCGTGCCGTGTTGGGAAGTGAGCGTCTATAAAAGTTGACCAGTCCTAAAAATTTTCGGAGCTGTTCTATAGTATCCGGGCGTGGAAAGTTTCGGATGGTTTGAACTCGTTCGGGCAGGGGAACAATTCCTGCTTGGGAGACATTGTAGCCCAGGAAAGAAACCTCCTGCACACCAAAAACACACTTCGACAGGTTGATGTTGATGTCATGCCTGTGGAGTCTAGTGAACAGTGTTCTTAAATGGGATACGTGCTCCTCCTCTGAACGAGATGCGACGAGGAGGTCATCAAGGTACGAGTAGACAAAGTCTAATTCACGTAAAATATTGTGGATATATCTTTGAAATGACTGGGCAGCGTTGCGTAGTCCAAATGGCAATTTTAGAAATTCAAATAAGCCAAAGGTTGTGATCACAGCCGTTTTTGGAACGTCCTCTGGTGCCACAGGTATGTGGTGAAATGCCCGCACCAGGTCTATTTTAGAAAAGATGGATTTGCCTCTGAGTTGGCAATTGAAATCTTGAAGGTGGGGTATCGGGTACCTGTCTGGTATAGTGATAGCGTTCAAGGCCCGGTAGTCCCCACAAGGACGCCATGAACCGTCCTTCTTTGGAACAAGATGTAGAGGGCTGGACCAGCAACTTTTGGAGGGCCTGCATATTCCCATGTCTATCATCTGTTGGAATTCCAGCTTTGCCTGTGCGAGCTTATCAGGAGAAAGTCGTCTTGGCTTAGCGGTGACTGGAGCTCCTGTCGTGACGATTGTATGGTAGACATTATGGTCACTAACTTGCTGATATGTGGGTTGTTCCTTCAGGAGGTTAGGAAACTCTAAGAGAAGCTTGGAATACTTCTGTTGAGGTGATACCATTAGCACTGTCTGCTGATTTGTGGTGGTGGTAGTTCCTGGGGTTGCCAGGTGAGTGAGATTATCTCTTAAGCACCTATTCTTTAAATCCACAAGAATGCCGAAGTGGCTTAGAAAGTCTGCTCCTATAATAGGGTGCTGTACGTCTGCTAATGTAAATGGCCAGCAAAACGTTCGTCGGAGTCCAATATCAAGTTTAAGGAGGCGCTCCCCATATGTAGGTATCACGGAGCCATTAGCTGCGTAGAGTTGGCGATTACTGATATGTCGTTTTTCTAGAGTGGTGGGAGGTAAGACAGAGATGTCTGCCCCCGAGTCTACCAGGAATCTGCGACCAGTGGTAGTATCAAAAATAAATAAGCGATTGGATGTTTTCTCCCCGCTCTTCTGGGTCGCAGAGAGAGCGGGGCTTAGTCGTTTCCCGAAGCTTCCTTGATGACACGTCTAAAAGAACAAGGTGGTGTGCACTTCTTGGCATTAGCTTTGAATTTTAAGTGATACCAACAAACATTATAACCCGGTAGATTCGGACTGGGAGAACGTCGTCGTCTCTCTGAGCGTGAGGGGGAACGTGCTCGTAATTCGTGGATCGACATGGCAAGTTCTGACACAGCTTTCTCCAAGCGAGAGAGCCGATCTGTCTGGTGTGCGGTTGCATCACTGGTGGAACATATGTCTGAATTGGGACTGGTTATCTCCATAATTTTATCAGCCATAGCGGCCAAGGTATGGAGACTGTCTTGTTTGGTCACTAAAACTGAACGCACGTTGTTAGGCAACCTCTGTAGAAAGAGCGTTCTAAGAAATTCGTCCGTTACTTGCGTACCGGCCAGTGCTCGCATTTCTCTTAGTAGTGCAGAGGGCTTTTTGTCTCCTAGCTCGATTTCTAAAAGTAATTTTTTTGCCTTCCTACTTTCGGATTCTTCGAACTCGTCGATTAATCGCGACTTTAGGTCCGTGTAGGGCGTGCTCGTCAACGGTTGGGATATAAGATCGGCGACCAATTCGGCTATTTCACAGTCGAGCGATCCTAGTACATGATGGTATTTCGTAACCTCTGTTGTGATATTAGAGACAGCAAATTGTGATTCCACCTGTGTGAACCATACTCTAGCGTTCTTTCTCCAAAATGGTGGAATTTTCACCGATACACGTGCTACCTCAACGGGATCTTCGCTTTCATGAATGGCTCCCGGTCAGCCATTCTGACCGGGAGACAAAGGGCAAAATCTAGGGGCACGGTAAGTGTTGCCAGGTTGGCCACACTGGCGTCAGTTAAGGAGGCGTCAAGAAAAAAGAGTGCGTATGAAAGAAGGCAAACTAGCAGTGGAGGGAAAAAGACTCATCACATGTGAATTTCCGGGACAAGAAGGGAGACGCTGGGATCTTAGTTTGCTCCGGGTACAGAGAACTTAGCTGCAACACTGTTTTCCGTACCATTCGACAGACGATTTTTATTTTTCATTTTATTTATTATCATTTTTTTTTTTTTTTTGCTCTTTAGCTCTAACGGCACTAAAAGGGCCTTTTTTCCATATCCGCTATGATTTCAGCCAGGCCGAGGCACGGAGGCGATCGGATAGTGAGAACAAGGCTGACATTCCGTCAATGAAAAATTCCAGAGGTTGCTCACGTCGGATTTGACCCCAGAGCGATAGACTGATGCCTTAAATCCGACCGTCCAATTTAATAACTCTGAAAAAAGCAGCAATTAACGTTTTTTAATAAAAGAACGATTCCTTGAATGACTATTTTGTGACCTGGCCGACTCCATAATAGACATAAAAAAAACCTTAGAGCCCATAGAATGGAGAATCAAAAACAAAAATATAGTTGTTTATATAGGTTAATATCTACACATTTATATACTGCATGTACGACGGCAGTATGGCCAAGGTGCCAGCCTACCGCTCTGGAGGTCCCGGGAGTGAATCTGGACGGGTCGAAAAATCCCCAGGAATTTTTCGGCGGGTGGTCAGACCTGATATATCGAGACCCGTCTTTCACCACCCGGCCGTCTCATTGTGGGTCTGGCAGAACCCATAATGGGCCTGCTAAAAAGAGGTCCTCTCTAGTATCCACAGGGCAGAAAGAGTTTTAAAAAAAAATACTGTATATACGAATTACCTAAATGTAACTTCTACTAAAATAATAGAGGTTAGTGATGTAAGTCTAGGAAAATGCAAATTAATTCATTTTTCCAATTATTAGTTTTGAATTTTGCTGACAATTTTTTGTTTACAAAATTGAGGATACAAAATACAGTAAACCCTTGATTTGACGGACAAAACTTCCGGTCCATACGTCATAAGTGAAAATTAACACCCTTATAATAATAACAAGGTGTAATTTAACAGAAATTATATGTGATTAAATTAGCGGTTTATTTTTATTTTCAAATCCAAGAGTCACTATTTTTAACTTCAAGTTACGATGGGAGAGTCTCGATATATCATCATCATCCGAAGACGGTTAAATTGGAAATAGTTTTTGTGTTTTTGTCAAATTTAAATTCTGTTTTCTTTTTAATTGAGAATATTATTTATTTGTTAAGTTAACTTAAATATAATTAAAATGTATTTTTTTAATGTTTGTTTATTTCGATTTAGATCGTATTACGTATGCTGAGTTACATAAGCATAGTACATATAGAAAACTTCTCTGTGAAATTAAACTTCTCAAAGGTACTTAATTTTAATTACATCAACGTATCTATGAGGGGAATCCAATATTAAAAATACAGGCCAAAATTACACTAACATTTATAATTAAAAATACCTCTAATACATTACACAAAAACTACATACAATACTTTTGTTTATTTCTCCACATAATTGGCGTAAACGTCGAGACATTATTCCAGCGTGGCATTACTATAAACATCCCTTCATTGTACTTTTTCTTTCAAGTAGTCCAGAACGGTATCTTCCAATTCCTCCTGATCTGCAAAGCGTTTCCTTGCCAAAAATTTCTGTAAAGGTCCGAATAAATAAAAAATAAAAATAAATCTTAACTATACTCCACTCCTCAAATCAAACATAACTGTCTTTGGCACACCGAAATTGGGAGATCCTGCAATATCCTCCGTATAATGCAAATTTAGCCCCCATCGGATTTTCATTTATTCAGACCTTTAAAGAAATTTTTGGTGGGAAAACACTTTGCAGATCAGAAGGAATTGGAAAATACCCTTCTGGACTACAAGCAACTTGACAAGCAACAGTACCATGAAGGGTTGTTTAATGTCACGCTAGAATGTCTCGACGTTTACTGCGATTATATCGAGAAATAAACAAAAGTATTGTATGTAGTTTTTGTGGAATGTATTAAACGTTTTCTTTATTTATAAATGTTAGTGTAATTTTGACCTGTACCTTTAATATCGGACTCCCCACGTACTGTACAGTACATAAGTAAAAACAGATAAACTAATTTGTCAATTTTTTAACACGCATACAGAAAACCTACTTTATTATATAACGGACTTTCGGTTTTAACGACAGCCCCTCCTTCGAATTAATCCGTTAAATCGAAGTTTTTCTGTACTGAAAGTGCCCAATAGTGGATAAAACCAGTAAAAGTTGGTAGTTGGTCGGGAGTTCAGGCCTCACTAACATGGAGTTTTCCGATTTAGTCATGTAATTGTTTAATAATTAAGCAATATATTTAAACGTAACTATTAAAAAATCAAGAAAAATTGATCATTATTTAAATTCGAGAGTTATAGACTAGAGCTGTTTTTAATCAAGGCAAAGATTAGATAAAATATAAAATTAAACACAAAATCCAGTGGCGTAGCGAGGGGCTGCAAGGGGATCTATCATGCACAGGGCGCCACTTCCAGAGAGGCGCCCAAATGGTCTCCAAGACAAACTGTGTTTCTGGAGGGAGCGCCAATAAAGTGTCGTGCCCCGGGCGCCAGTTATGTTCGCTACGCCACTGACAAAATCCGAACATATTTAAATTTCAACACTAATTGTCTATTCTAATCATCGATATAACGTCATTAAGAGGCAATAGATGTTTTTGTTCATCCATAAATCTATGCAGATTGCATAGTATTCTATTAGCCTGGCTATTTAAAGGCTTTATCACTTTCCCGGCTCTTTTATATACAACAGAGGGAAAGTATGGCGATCATTCGAAAAATGACCTTCAAGATTTTTATATTTTTAGACTCGGGACCTTAAAACTTCAAGAAATGCAAAAAAAATTCGGTTTTTTTTTCCTCTGTATGTATGTATGTATGTATGGATGGATGTTTGTTAGTATGTAAGTGGGGACCACGACTTTGTTCACCCTCTTTGAAGCTTAATAACTCCTGTGCTTTTTGTCGAAAATTTCTGAAATTTTCCATGGCGGTTTGTGTATTAGGGGCATTGATACTGTTAAATTTTGGTGATTAAAAGTCGATGGAATGGGAAAATAAAGGGAGGTCGTGTGTCATATCTCGAGTAGCGTCGGAGTTAATGACGACTTTACTTGCTAATTGCTATTAGCATTTATAATCTTATATATAAAATTCCCTACGTTCAAAATGAACCTTTTGCCATTTTATAATAGTTATAAATATAAAAATTTTTAAATAAAATATCATAACAGATGACTGCGATCCCCCGTCTGGTCCTCCCCTATTTCCCAACTATCTCCAGGCTGCAAAGAGTTCATTTTTGTAACAGGTTACAAAGGTTTCAGCTCGTACTCGCACGTGTAGCAAAATTACACACAACTATTCCATCCCATCATCCTATTAGCTCTAAAATAGCACTGTTGACATTGACCAAGCGCAATCTTTCGCTACGCAGGCTGTACTATAACATGTTAAAATTTTGAATATCGTAATTACAAAATATTTAACATAAATGATTTATTATTGCTCATCAATTTAATTAATACATTAATAAAGATTAGCAGTTAGATGTAACTTAATTTTATTCGAATATTGAAAAGATAATTTAATCCAATTAGAAGACAGTAAATGAATAGACTGTAGCCGCCGGAAAAGTTGGATTGTATGAATTAGTAGATAATATTGTTTTTCAAATTTTAAAGTATTTTATATATTGTCACGAAGTAATATCATGGACGGTAAGTTTATATTTTATCAAATAATAGATTTAAACTAATATTTTATCATATGTTAAGTTTTTTTAACGACTTTTCTATGTCTAATTACGTCTTTAGGCCTAAATCACAGACTATAATAATGTTTATGCCATTGGAGTGTGACAGTTTTTTCATACGTGTAATCATAACTGAAAACGTATAAAGAAATGTAATAATGAGGAAGTTCTGTGCAATTTTAAGATATTTTCATACGTTTTTATCCATTTACATATATATTTCGATTTTAATTTTAATACTGACAACAGTAGAAGTTAGTTTTAGGTTAATATCTACACATCATTTATATACTGTATGTACTGTACGGATTACCAATATTCTACTATAATAATAGAGTTTTGTGATGTAGGACTAGGGAAAAAACAAAGTAATTCATTTTATCATTTAGTTTTGAATGAAAAGGATATTAAAAATTATTTGATACCTGTTATTTTAATTATGAGAAGTTAATTTATATTGATGTAATGTCAGGTTGGTTCATAAGTTCTTGCATATTTTTATTTACAAAAAAAAAAACAACCAACTTAAAGTTTTAACTAAATTTTATATCATTCTATAATGTATTTGCCATTATTTTGTATAATGTCTTGCCGTCTTGAAGGTAGGTTTTTAATCGTGTCCTTGTAAAATGATTTTGATTTTAAATCAAAATATTCTGCAGTAGCATTTTTGACACTGTTCTTGTCTTCAGAAGTTTTCTCTTTTAAAAAGTTCTACAAACCACGAAAAAGATGATTACTGGGAACGATATGGTAGATGAGATAAAATTCCTAGATGTAACTTTCAAATTTTTATATGCTTATTTTAACAGTATGTAGTCTGGGCATTGTCATGTTTGGGGTTCCCTATCCATCTGGAAAGTCAGGAAAAATTAGGGATTTTCATTGTTTGGAAAAAGTCAGGGAATTTGTCTGCTTGGCTGCCTTGTTGATTTTTTACTGACAATATGCTTGACCAAGTGTAGCTCTCTGTAAGGAGAAAGTAGTAGTATGGTGCAATACAACTTATGAAAAGATGTGTAGCATATTTTCAGGACCCAAAATTTTTCTCCCAAGCATACACAAAATCTTCCCAAAAATTTACAAAGTACAAAAAACAATAAATAATTTAAATTTAAATGATATTACAGTAGAGCATCGATTATCCGATCCCCGATTAATCGACTTATCGGTTAACCGACCGCATTCTAGTCGGCAAATTCAAATGTCCACTAGTGATGTGGTGCTGCAATATTTGGTTATGTCTTGGCTACTTTAATATTATTTTTGTTAAATTTTTGCATGTTTTAGCTGGCAGCACTGGCTCGACCATGAAAGGGAGGCTAGTTTCTAAACTAGGCCTAATACACTATTCGCATTTTTCACCGGATGCTTGCCCTCTGGTGTTTAAAAACAAAACTATTCTATCTGGGTCGTTTGATTAATTCTTGTGTATTATCAGCAGTAAATATGAATAACAATAGAAAAAGCAAAGCTTTTTATTGTGTTCCAAATTGCAATTTCAAAGATTTACGGGAGCCTAATATAAGTTTTCGTCTATTCCCACACGAAAAATAGATGATTATTCGGAAATCGGTCAGTTATATTTATGAGCTTCTCCGAATTGTGAAAGAGTGAATTAGACTTAAGAATTGGCAGTTTCCCGATTGTCCAACTTTACACGAACAAGTTATGCTGTCAATTTTAAAAGATATTTTCTTAAAGTTAAAATGCCAGTTATTTTGTGTGGGACACAGGGTCGGATTTAAGCATTTCGAAGCCTTAAGCCGAATGTAAGTCCCCTTACCAACCCTTCACAATTTTAGAAGTCAATCATAAAAAGAAAAAAATTAAATCGGACTATCTCTCTGATTCAATACGGTTATTGGAAGAAAAAGATATGAGGTTTCACTAGTCTTCTGTTTTATAACTGAATTTAATTAAATTTTTATACCCAGTCCTTTAAAAATCTTTTTTAAAATTGGTTTTATCATTTTTTTAAAAAAAGACCTTACGTTAATTTTTAGAAAAAAAAATTAACGAAATACTACACAAAATAAAAAGTAAAGTATGTTTTGTTGGTTTGCAAAAAAATGTTTATTACAAAATTCGACTTTAATTTTTTTTTTGTTTGTACAAATGTTTGAGGCTCCTTGAAAGTCGAAGTCTAAGCAACAATTTACATAGCTTTTTACTTGTAAATCTAACCCTGATAGGACAATGTCAAAGCTGATGTTTTTAACACAAAGGGCACAAATATGTATAGAACGATCTCGCTCACTTGCTTCGATACCACATAATGACGTATCCCGCTAGCAATAATTGTTCTGCTACTATAAAATTTCTCGATAAACAGCTACAAGCAGCATATATCATTATATCGGGCAGTAATATATGATTAATTTTACATTACTAGTTACAAGCGACCCAGATAAAGTAGCCATTTTGTAAAAATTCAGCGCCCTTTATAGTTCATGAAAAACGCGAATACTAATAATGTATTTTTTCATACTTTTCGGTTATCCGACTTTTCAGTTATCCGACCAACCCCAGTCCCCAATTAAGTCGGATAATTGATGCTCTACTGTATTTATCATTTTTTATTTTAATAATTTTGATTTCATAATAAAACAATTTCTGATTTTTTTTCCAGTTTATTAATATTTTATAAAGTTCAGCAAATTTATTAAGAGAGAAATTTAATAAATATATACTTTTGTACATGGGTTATATAGGATTTGTTAATGAATAATAAGTAAATAATTGCTTGTTTTTTTTTCTTTTTTTCAAAGCCACATAGATTTATGATTGTGGATTAATAACATGATAAGCTACTTAAATTTAATAAGACATTTTATTTTTAGTTTTAATAATTTGGCAATTATAAAAAATATATAACCATTAATTAGAAAAAATAACAAATTAAAAAGTTAGGGAAGCAATAGCGTATGTGTGCATAGTAAGTCAAATGCTGTTTTATTTTGTCAATGTGCCATACTATAAGGCAGGGGTGGTCAACTTTTGTGTATGTAAGATCTTTTTATTTTAAAAATGTGTCGCGATCCACTTGTTGTCATAGGCATAGTCTAAATGGGGAGGGGAGGTGTTAAATACATACTATGTCTATACACTGTGTTTCAGTATGAGATGCACTCCCGTGAGCTATGGGTAGATAAGCAAAATATACGTTCAAAACTATTTTTTATTTTTTAAATCGCTTATTAAGTTTTTGAGATATAGGCTCATAAAGAAAATAAATTTCCAGACCCAACTTTTGATATTTGCAGCTATGAGTTCATTTCATACATGCAGTACCTAAAAAATTGATTTTTCGACACTTTTTCAAGATAGATTTTTAATAACTTAAAATATAATTTAATTTTTTTACCAATTGCAATGTATAAGATTTGGTACTATTTGTTTGTAATGTGGAGTTCGGCGCCGTCAAGATGTTTTCTTATGTACGTTTTTGATAGGGTCCTGCCACCAGGTGTGTTTTACCGGACACACCACCGATTGGGATGAAGTAAATGACTAAGGCGCGAGGGTAAGAGTCACTCTGAAGTCCAGGAATGAGCCTCTCAGAAGGAAGAATACAGAGTCAGATGTCAGATGTAATCAATTAAAAGGGAATTTATTAGCAAAAAAAAAAACTGAAAGTTCAGAACAAAGTTATCAAATCCGATTTCTGGAAATCCGCCTATCTTTATCTATACAACGAGGGGGTACCTAACGGGGGGTATTCGAACTACGCGACTCACAACATACCATTTGAACAAGATGTCTTCTTTCGTCTTTTCGACAGTTGGTCAATCTCTTGATCCTGTTTCACTCTCGCTCTTTCTTGCTTGTACTGATCTGGTACTGTCTGGACTGGACTGCACTCTCTGGCTGCTTAAGTCCTGTGTCTTTCTGACCGCCTCTGGTCTATTCTCTCGTTTGTTGTTTTGAGTCTGCTCTCACTTACTGCCTGTCTTGAGTATGGGAATTATACTGGTGAGAAACTCTGTCTCTCTGAGTATGAGAGTGATACTCTGTGTTGAGTATGGGAACTATACTGATTTTCGTCGGCCTGGAGCTCTCCTTTTAAATACTTCCAGCATGAAAAGGTTCATCATCTGGTGATGATCCATTTGTGGTGTCATCATCGGGTGACGATTTATTTGCGGTGTCGTCATCGCAGCTGAGGTGATTGTTTTCTGTTGTTTTTATTTGGCAATGACATCTAGCTTTTGTAGAGTCATCATTGAGTTGATGTGACTCATCTTGTTTTTGGGGCAGTTCTCATCATTACTCATTGATTGCTTTGTCATTTTTTCCTTGGCATGTTGTGAAATTTGGATAATAAACTGTTTTATTCTAATCATTGTAAGTTAATATTAAAATTTATAAGAGGGGGTCCCTAGATTGGTAAGATAGGCAAATTTCCTCTTACAACTTCGGTTGTTGTTTAAAATACAATTAAAGTTCACGCAAATACATAATTATCAAAAAAGGTAAAAATAAGTGATTAAGTAAATATTATTATTATATTGCAAATGTTGTAACAGTAGTTCACAAAATGTTAACATCGAGGTATTTTTGGAGGGGGGAAATGGTGGTCCTCACAGTAAATATGAAAAAGTTATAAAAATGCACAGTATGACTGATAATTTGATTTTAAGATTTCATTTTCGATTTTTTTTTTTTTTTTTTTTTTTTTGAGCCAGGAAAATTTTATGGAAGAATGGTATAAGATTTTTTTACTTATTTTTTTCTAATCTATCAATAGCTTGAGAGAGTGCACCTCGTACTGAAACACCCTGTATATCTACCTATCTACCTATGTAAAAAACAACATAATTATTTAACAAGCCAAAAAAACTCACATTCAGTGGAATTAAAACAACATAAGTAATTATTAACAATATTTATTAATTCAAATTAGCTACAGATAAAGACAGATTTGGAATTTACTTTATTATCTTAACATTAATGGGACTGAGTTTGCATGTCTCTAACTAAGGAATCATAATTAGGTGTATATCCTGACAAAGGTAATAATAATGAGTCTTCAGTATGAGAATTAGTCAGGACAGAATTTTGTTTAGTCTTTGTTAAAGTTAAGTATGAAAATTCATACAGGTATGTAGATCCGAAACAAAATAAATGAAGCATGCAATGCCATAAGGTTGTAAATGCCATTTTTCTCAAAATACGTTTTATTGAAGAAATGAATTTTAAATGCAATGTTTTTTCCTACAAAAAAGTATTGTGGCGATAGTGGCACTCTAAGTGGCTATATTTTGAAGATGAATTTATGTGCAAGCCATAACGTTTTAAGTGCCAAAGTGTAAGCCACGTGACTTTTGGCACGTAAAATGTTACGGTTTACATTTACATCATTTTGTTATTCAAATTTGTAATGCAGTGAGTTTTTTATGCAGAACCGGATAACTGAATCCCAGTTTATTAATAGTTAACCTGTATCACCTTATTATTTGATATTTCAAAATGATATTCGGACTTCCATTAATCTTTCAAATTTGAAGTTTTTAAATACATTTCAACTTTTATTACACTAAATTAATACCTTACTGTTTATATTTTCCTTCATTTATCATAATTATATTACAATTGATAAAGATTACAGTTCAGTTCAAGTACCAAAACTGTGGGCCCAACATTGTTGAAGCCAGGAAGCAGTCACTAATAGATTATTGCCAGTTTTTAATGTTAAAATTGATATTGAATTTGTTAATTGTGTTTAATAATTTAAATGTAAGTTTTTGATATTCAAAACTGTTTTTCAGCTGTAGAAACATTAATTTTATGGTTGCAATTGCTTTTGGCATTTACAACTTTATGCACTTGCACAATTTTGGCATTTACAACGTTATGGCTCTAACCCTGTTTTTAAACTTTTTTTGTTTCCTTACCATCATACTTAGGTGTTTGAAATTAAACCCAATGTTTTATTCCAAAGTGTAAATTGTTAAAATAATTTTTATAGCATTTGATTAAAGTTTGTTCATTAGAAAAAGTGTTTTTTCTCTCTCCTGAAAAGTTTGTTTTTTGGCATTTACAACATTATGGCATTGCATGCTTCAAATATATTTGCTACATTTGGTGATACTGGGATTTTTTCTCGGTTGATGTATGACAGTACCTAGTATTCTAGCTAAATGGCTGTGTTTTTCTGAGTCGAGTCATAACTTCATGCATACTATTGCATTTGTGCATTACGTTCATGTGTTGCATTCGGTTACAAGTGCAACACATTAAGTCAAGACATTGCAAGCAATCGATCAAAATTGGCTTAGCGATTGACCGGTCGATCGACTTGTTGGCCACTCCTGCTATAAGGGATGTGGAGGTAGGGAATTTCAGGGAAAGTCATGAAATTTAAAACAAAAATTTGAGTAGGAACCTTGTACATTGCAAGAGAATCTGCTTTCTGTTAACTAGTGATAGTTATTTTTCATTTAAACACTCTAATTGCTCACAACACATTTGAGCTATAATTGTTTGATTTGGATCTAATAGCTCAAAGTGAATTACATCTGACATACCCCACCAAAAAGACAGAGAGACTTTTTTTTTGGATGTAACCCAGCTTTTGCAGTTGATTTGGCTGATTATTGCAATCTGTCTGTTGTCTTTTTCTTGTCACATTATTACGGAGTGTCCATTTTTCATCTCTAGTAACCAGCTGATCAAGAAAAGGTTGTAAAAAAATATGGATAAAAGATCCATGTTTACTAGTGGTGGATAGTTTCAGTTGGAATCATTCCAGAGGAACTGTTCTGAACTTGGAACTGCAAGGAACAGTTCCACACTGAATGTCAAGACAGTTTTGGTTGGAACTACTAATGCATTCTTCATTCTGTACTTTTACAAATATGGTTTTCTACGGAACGGTGAATTCCTTATCTGGATATGAACTTAAACTAATGAAAATGTTCCATAGGTTTTTAGGAATAGTCAAATTAGTTTAGAGTATTTTAAATTTAGGAGTTTGTAATTATTAGTTGTTTTATTAATAACCAACAGATAGATATATCCAGCACCAGCATTGCCCATCCAAACAGGAAAATGGCTAAATGTTGAAATGAAAATCTTATTACAAATTTGGCTATTTTAATTTACAATTGTTATGTTTATCATAAAGTAAAATAAACATCTTCTAACAATTAACACTGTAGAGAGTAATACACCATCCCAAACAAAAACCTTGTTTGGGACGGTGTATTATCATGAAATGTTGAGGAGATGAAATCAGGGGAAAAGTGGGGGTTTCCGGATTTCATGAAAGTTTATATTTTTCCCAGGGTCCCAGTTAATAAATATAAAAATTTGGTGCAGATCGAACAAAGGATTTACGAGTTAATAAGGAAGGATGAAATCAGGAGGGGTATGGTGTCCAGATTATGTGATGGTCTATATTCTTCTTAAGTTCTGAGTTAAACACGAATAATTTGGAGCAGATCAACCAAAAAACAAATAGAGAAACATTTTATATCCTGTATAAAATTGATGAGGGACCATCTACTCCAACAGACTAAATGCTGATCAAGAAAAGGTTAGGTTACCGATCTACAGCCCGTGAGGTCAGTTCATCCAGCCCGCCACCAGACTGTGCCACAAATGATCTAAAATATAATTATTTATATGGAAATATCATAAATTGTAGATAAACTTACACTTATTTTAATTTTTTTTACATAGTAAGTAAAAATGCCAAAATTGGTCCATTCTGATTTTTGCATCTGACAGTAATATAATTTTTGGATAAATCAGTGAAATAAAAAATTTGGCAACCTTTTGCAACTTTGGATATCAAAGTGCTTTTTGTACAAGTACCGGTACTTGCAATGAAGTTTCTAAGAAAAGCAATTACAAGCAATGGTATGTATTACATACACTTTGTGTTCATTCTTTGCTAAGCATTACTGACTGCATTCCTTTCACCATTTTTTCTTCCACTATGAATTATTCTGGTGTAACCACTATAAAAATCACCAATTCCCTTTCATCTTGTTTCATGGTCCTATAATTTGAATTTTATTCCTAGATATTTCATTCTTGACCACTACTAATTTTCTCAAGTTCATCAATGTTTTTACATTCCATGTTGCAATTTTGATTTTCTTTATTGTACTAGGATTTCACTGATTGACCTGAGAGGCTCAAATATTTTTTCCTCCTTTGTCAGACTTTGGGTCTATGGCTCATAACCAGTAATGTAGAGACTGATGTTTAACTTTTGTTTACTTTATGGTTGCTTTACTTTAGATACCACTAGGACTTTAATTGAATAGCTTCCTGTTGTGTTCTCCAGCTTCTGGTTAATGGCTTCAAGAACTGTCTCATCCCAAAGGCAAGAGGGTGCCCTCACTCTACCTGCTCTTCTGTCTTCAAAGAATGGCATTTGGAGTTATAATACTAATAGCATTTATATAAATGTTACAATTAACTATTTATAAACTACTTATGGGAATTGAAAAGTCAAAGAAAACTTATCATATTAATAGTTTGGAGATTCAAAGTAATTGAAGTTCAAAAATGCATATCATTAACATATATTATTTTACTAACTAATGTACTGATGGTTAGGAATATGTTGATACTCAGCAGGCCTAAAACCTGCAACTACATAAGAGAAAAATGTATGTGGCCCACAGAAAGCTTAAAAAGTTCTCTTTCAGTTTACATCTAGAAAAGGTTGCTAATTACTGATCTAAATAAGTTAGAGCATATCTAGTCATCCATGTATTTTATGGAAATGTAATGATTTAGGTTTGTTATTCATTTACTGTTAACATTTTTTAAAATAAGATATATTAGTAAGAATTTATATATATAATTTCAGATATACAAAGTTGGTGGGAAATTCCAAGTATTGCACATTTTTGTTCAGTTTTCAAAGCTGCATTTAATCTTCTAGAATTTGATATTGAGGTTGGTAAAACAGTTCTTAACATAATACAGTCAACTCACGTTAATACGAATCACTAGGGGAACAGTAGTTAGTTCACTTTATTGAAAATTCACATTAACAATTTTCAGGCTCAGGTCAATATTGTTTAATTTTGGGAGTTAAGGCTTAATAAACAATCAAAATCTCTAAATTAGAATATTTTGAGTTAATTTACTAAATAAAGTTAAGTAAAATTAAATTTATTTAAAAAAATAAATGAATGTTCTAAATGATTCTCAAATCAAACAAAATGAGATGGTATTTGCTGTTTAAGTGCCTAGTAGTATATCAGAGTGGTTAAACAAATCTGTAATTTTTTTCTGTTGAAGATTGTTTGAAAAAGTAGAAAATATTTTTTGGCACCAAAAGAGTATAAAAGGAGCCAAATTTGGCATTACTGTATGCACTCCCTGATATGCAAACTAGCACTGCATCCATTTAAAGGGACTATCCTTAAACCTTATAACCCCTATTTTCTGAGGAGATAGAATGGTCTGCTAAAACCAGATGTTTGAATTCTTCTACAATTGGAGGTCAAATTCATCTTTGGTTAGTAGAAGAAAATCTATTCTATTCAAATTGGAACATTTAGTACAGTACCACTTTTTATTATTATTGTTGAAAAGTGTAAAAAGTAACCATTATTGGAAATAACCTTATTTTTTGGGGGTTGTGAAGGTAATTTAGAGTTCAGTTTAATGAATTTTGGCAAAATTTTTGTTCACTTACCAGGTGAAAATTAATGTTGTGAGAATGGCATTTTTCCAGGACAACAGCAAAATTCGCTTTAATGTAAGAATTTGCTTTACTGGTGTTTGTTTTAAGGTGAGTCGACTGTATTACTAAAACAATTAAAAATATTATTAAAATTCAGAAATTATTGTTAGAGTTTCTGTTCTGTAATTTTACAACCAGAAACAACAATGATTTTTTGCTTACAAAATATGAAAGTGTAACTCAAAAAGTTTCATTTGGCAGTGCTGTACTTACCACATTGATTTCTAGGAGATATGACATCTTACTTCAAAATGCCAAATGTTGAAGAGAAAGCAATGTGTGTACTTTGGTTTTTCAAAACAGTCCTATTTTTGGAGATAATCCAAATGTTGTGTTCCAGCAAGGTACTCTTATTGTCTGAATTTCTTGACATTCATTTTCTTGGGTACTGGATTGCATCTGGTAGATTGATTTTATGGCTTCTGTGGTTACCCAATATTATGCCACTTGATTTTGTCCTGTGAGGATACATGAAGGATATTGTTTACAATGTACTTCAATGAACTGAAACTTAGAAATTTTTATAGAGATGGTTATACTGCAAATGCTGGAGAACACTTGGAGAAGATTGAGTATTGCTTAGAAATTGTATATTTCACAAATAGTGCACATGTAGAAGTTTAGCATTCTGTGCTATTGATTCTATACATAATAAAACTTTGAGTTAAACTTTCATTCTGAAAAGCAATTTTATTTTGTTGTTTGATTGAAAAATTATAAGAAGTGGAAACCCCAACAATAATTTAAATTATCTTGTATAATAAAAATGTTTAGAATAAAATAGTGAATACTTTAAGTTTATTAAAAAGTTTAAATAATAAAATTATAATAGTTATTTTAAAATTAATGCAGGTAAGTTTTTCATACAGAATAAAAGTTTTTCTCCCCATAAAGTTGAATATCTATTATATATTTTTAATTATACCTTATTCAACTAAATATGAGCTTTCTTATATAGTCAAGACCTGATGAATTGTAATATCAGACTATCTAATAGGGATTCTGATATTCATTTTTCTTTATCATCCAATTACTGTTTAGAAAACATAATATTAAATCTTTGCACAAACTTAACTATTTAATAATAATTTAAATTATTTACAAATGTTACTTTAATTAATATAAAATGAATTTCTATACTGTAGAGTTAACATTATAATTTTGATTTATTTTCTTCATTTTTTATCTTCAATTATGATTTTGTTAGCAAAATGGCAAAATGTTTGTCTAACCAAGACAAATATGCATGGAAGATTCATGGCTACTATTTTAATCATTCTGTAATTTCTTGAATATAATCTGCATCACCTTAAATGCTACACTTCTGAAGTTACCATTGAAAATGTCACTTAACCTATATGTAGTTTGAAAGGTATGCCTGAGATAATTCTCAGGCATTCTAATTTTCCTCTTAATTTTCCTTACGTACAATAAGCTTCTGATTTTCAATCGGCAGTACGTAAAATTTAATGATGATATTAAAACAGAAGAATCTGCTACTGTTTTATCTTTCTTTATACAACTTTCTGGTCTGAGGTAGATTGACAGATGTCAGAATCATTGGATCTCTCTCTCAATTCTCCCACTCCAGTATCATAGAAAAGTGGAAATTTATAACAAAACTTTTACTAACATAGGTTTAAATAGCAGGAACAAGGGCTTCCTTTTTTCCTCTCTTGCATATCTAACTTGTTGCATTAACTACTGCCATCATAGTCTATTTTCCTTTGCTTGTTTACTCCATCCCATTTTTCTTCCTAACTAATGCTGCCATTTCACTTTCATCTATCCATGCCTAGCAATAGTCCATTGACTTTTTTTATTATTATTATTTTGTCAACTTCTCCCACTGTTAAGGTACATTGACATATCGGTGACCAATAATATAGACTGATCATCACTAATTTACAAAATGTTTTTACAAAATACAATAAGTATAAAACTATTTTTGTATAAAACTTTAGTTTTATACAAAAATAGTTTTATACTTATTGTATTTTGTACTTATTTATACAAATAGTTTTATACAATTTGTATAAAACTATTGAACAAATATGTGATTGTCTTTCTTCTTACTAAATTCTAAATTTAATTTTTCAAGTGTAAATAAAGATTTATTTTATTTGAATATCATTTGTTGGAGGGATCTCAGCCAACTGTTCCAAAACTATAGCAAAGATGATCAGTTCTATTTAAAACATTTTAAACAATGTTGAGTTTGGGAGCATAAATTTTTGTTATATTGTCCTCGTCAATGGGCATAAATGTCACTTTAGGATCTTTCTTGGTAAGTGAGTAGCCACCAAGATGGAGTTTGATTTATATTAATTTATGCAGTTTTACAGGGAAATATCAAGTGGCCACAAAGTGAGGTTTTACTTTATATTATAAATCTCATCCTAGATAGGTTTATGAATATTAAGTATTTGTAACTTAAGAATATGAAGAGTAATACCAAAGTTAACATTTAAAATAAAATTTGAAATATATTAATAAATCCATTTATTTACAAATATTTTTAGGATTTGGAAAGATCTTTTCTCTCAGTAGAAAATGATGATTGTATTTCACTTCAGAAATTAATTATTGCTCTTCTTCAAGGATACTATGACACAAATATTAAGTAAGTATTTTGAAATTATCTTTTCCTATTAATGATATACATACAAATTGGATGAGAACTACAGAAATAACAGAAATGCTTTATTTGTATACAGCAAATGAATTTAATGAATTAAAAAGTTTTTGACTTCTATTTATAGTTACAAAATACAATAATTTAACAAATCAATATAGTCAGTTGAATAAAACACAGAAATGTTATGCAATGTTAAAAACAATAAAATACAAAATTTTAAAATTTAACACAAACCAATGAGAAAATAACACACAAATTGTGTCTTACTTTCAATTTTTGGACATGGGACCTTGAAACATTGAGAAATTCAAAAAAAATTCGGAAGGTTTTTCAGTATGTATGGATGTTAGTGTATGTTTGGGCACAATTTTGTTCATCCTCTTTGAAGCCTAATAACTCCTGTGCTTTTGTCAAAAATTTCTGAACTTTTGTAAGCAGGCTTGTGTATTAGAGGTATTGATGCTATTAAATTTTGGCGGTTAAAAGTTGATGGGGTGGAAAGATAAAGGGAGGTTGGACCTAATGACGAGTTTACTCATTATCAGCATTTATAATTTTTTATAAAACTCATCTCTTCCCTCAAAATGAAGCTTTTTGCCATTGTATAATAATTAAAAATATAAAAAGTTTTAATAATAAAACATTATAACAGATGGAATCACACAATTTAAATGTTGCTGGATTTTATTTATAGATAAATGCAAAAAATAAACATGAAATTTCAACTCTGTAAATTATTTCAACTAGCACAGATTGATGTTGGTTTTGTGTTAAATTTCACGGGATGGTATTATCTTTCAAGGTCAGGGTAGTAAAGCTTTGTTCATTCTCTCCTGGGAAAGTAATAGACCTAGTGAACCAGAGTAAAGTATAGAGTATTTACACTTGTAGCTGCCTTTGATGTTGAGCTGATAAGCAGTAGCTGGTCCGCCATGTTTAAATGAAGTAATTAGATTCAACATTCCAAAGGACACCTACAAAACAAGTCTTTTTCATTCTATTTTCTTGGTGTCATAATTTAATTGTATTAAATATGTTTATAATCAATGTTACTGATGTTTTTGAACAGGTAATGTTTTACTTAGATTTATATTAGTTATTAAAATTTTTTCTTAATGTTTTTATCAAAAAGGTTAAACTATTACATGTATACAATAGTATGCATACCATGCTTACATTTTATGAATGTTTTTCTAATAAATATTTACAATTCCATATTCTAAATATTTCTAGACAATGTAAAGAAATGATTCAATTTAACATATAAAATATTTTTATTTCTTACTATTGAAAACTCAAAAATTTTTGTAATTTATTTAAATTCCATTGTTATAAATATACACACAAATTTTATTTATACAAAAGTTTCATTATAAACAATTTATAATGATTTATTTATATTATTTGCATTAAAAAATTTTATGTTTATTTTCTTTTTTGTTTTCATGTTATTAATAACTTCAAGCAATAGTAAATTCTGAATGTAATGATATATTTTAAAAGAAAATCTTTAGGTGTACCTGACACTGGCATCACATGTTTCATATGTCTATGTATGCCTATTATGGAACTTTTCCTTTATGAACGTGTCAAAAATTTGCCATATTTTTTGACAGATAAATGCAGTCATGTTTCAGTAAATCTTTTCTTTTTATGTTTATAATTCATTTATTACATATACTATTTAAAAAAATATTTGTGCAAGATATCAATTTAAAAACTTTTATAAAACTCTCTTATTCTTTGCAATTCAAAATTTTAAAATCAGAACAGCCTGTTACTGAAATTATAATACCTTACTGAAGTATAAATTAATTTTTATGTAAAAAGAATGCAGAATTGTAGAGATCTCCATTATCAGAAATATATTGCAAATAATACAGTAATAAAATAGTATAAGATACAAAGATTTATTTGATTCTGAATACAAATAATAATATAATTTCATTTCTACTAGGCTAATAAGATCACTACTCTAAGTCTCTTATTTTTAAACCAAAAATTCAATTTTATTTTAAAAATCGTTTTTTATAGCTGTGTCTATTAAACACATTTTGATATATTTAATTAATATTCTAAGTTGTTAATTTATTATTAACCTAATGTGACCAGAGTATTGGTACTTCCTTGATATCTTGTCAGGACTGACACCACCATGTCCTGGGTGACACAGAAGCTGAGACGGTGTATAAGAGCTGTTGCGCAAGCAGTCGTGTACTCAGGTTATCAGATTCAGAATGGAGATGAGAGGAGAGGCAGTGAACTGGAAGTGACTTACTCGACTACAAGGTTAACAGCTCAAATACCTAATTTAATGTGATGGAAAAGAATACATGGCTAACCAATTGAGAGAGAGAGTTTACATGACATCGCATGTCGTTATAAATACCTGGTGCACTGGGTACAGGTTTTCCAAATGGTTGTGGAGTCGCTGGTTGAGATCTGGGATTGTCTTTGGAATTGTCTCTGTGGCCTTGAATGGTAGTTAAAGTCTATCTGAAGTTGAAATATGTGGATTCTTCGGAGGTGTTCCTGGAGAAAAACAGAATATTTGGGGAGGGACGGGCAATGACAATAAACCTTCTCGGGTGGCACTAAAGGATACTCTCCCAGACTCTCGACGTCCTCTGTTCCTTGAGTTCTTTCTTTTGTATTTCCAAGTCACATTGTCCCTTTTCACCAATAGAGAATTTTTTGTTTTAGTTCCTCATGACACATTCTGAGTTCCCTGGGAAAGGAAATGACTCTGGGGGAGAGAAATGCACTCATCCTTCGGTAATAAAATGGAAAAAGGTTTTTTTTCCTGAGATTTAAGTAAATAAAAAAACAAGATAAAAAATGAATTTTTCTTTCAAACATTTTGTCAAATCTGATCTCTTACATCACCTCGGACTTTCTAAAATTGTGCTTGTTCCGAAACACAAAAGTTCAATTTTGGTTGATGCAAAACAGGTTGACAAAAGGGTTACTCTCTCTCTCTCTCTCTCTGGTGGGTACAAAAAGGAATTCATTATCAAAATGAGTGTACATCAGGATGAAGTTACATTTTTATAAAATCAGTGCACGACATTGCATAGAATACTTTGCGATTTTTTGCGAGTTAGAGATAATAATTATTTATCAATTATTAATTATGAATTCAATACAATTTAAGCGCGTGTCGTTGTGTATTAACTAAATTAAAAGTACTCTTCCTCTCGTTGAAGTGTTGTGTAAATACCCATAATGAGTCGCAGTTCGGAAGTAAAGTCTATGTTCATAGGTAATAAATTCATATTTATTGGATAATAATAAGGTAGGCTACATATATGTGGGATATTATAACATGAAAATATAGAAAGTTAGGATAACATAATATTTCTTGGTAATATATGTGATGATAAACTATATAGATTTGACATAAATATATATGTGGGAAATGGGATAATAAATTTGTGACTCATGGGCACAGAGGTTGGTGGCGATTTCTCAGAATGTTAGGTGGTTGGCTATGTCCTTGGAGAGGTGGTGATGCTTTTTTTCTTACATAAGAATAGGGGTGCGATCCAAAGAGGTAGGACCCCTACCAGAGGTGCACGAGGTGTCTTGGATATTTTCGGTGAATTCTTTGGCTGATAGAGTCCATTGTGGTGCGGCAGGATTATCTTGATCTGGGGTTCATAATTGCCATTGCACTAATGTATTTAGAAATTGAATGTGTTGTTTCAAAAGATGTAATTGTTCATCATATGGATCAAAGGAAATATCTGAGATGAGGACCCAGTAATTGGTAGTCATAAAGAAGTTTCCTGGTGTACAAAGACGACTCCTTTGTGTAGATTATAAGTTTCTTTGGTAGGTTCCACATAAGAGGCATAAATTGTTGAGTGAGGAGGAGAATTCGAAGAAGGATGCATATATGCATGATAGGCCTGTATCTTGCTGGATGTAGACTCTGGATAACGGAAGAAGGATATATTAGATGCATAGTAAAATAGATATTATTGTGACCATTGGGCTAGTATCTCTTCGATACCCCGTCAGGATGCCACCACTGTATCTTTTAGGTCGATACAGAGATTATAAATTCGCGCGAGCAGTTACGTATGGGTTAGACCCTGAATGGAGAGAATGGCGGAAGGAAAGCACTCAGAGAGATTTACAACAAAAATACCCATTTATTTAACTACATGTTTAGTTAGGTACAGTTAATTGACAAAGAGATTTATAGGTTATTTAAAGGAACATCATTTGTATACATAACTCATTCATTAGAACGATAACTGTTCCTACTATTCCTATTTAGAAGAGTCGCAATTGTAGTCAATTCTACAAGGATTAGAGAGAGAGGAGAGAGCTTACAAATTATCTCGGGCAGGATAAATACTTTCAGATATGTATATGATGATCGTATCAGTGAACATCAATCAAATAATAGACGATATCTTGTAATCGTAGTAAATGGGTTCAGTCCAACTGTAGGTGGAACCTATATAGGTGAAGATTGTTTGGGTAGGTAGATTTGTGATGATAGTCCGGTAATGATGAAATGTATGAGGAGCTCAGCGACAATAGGTAGATATCCGTCAAGTGACAACTTCTTTATCGTTACTCATTGTAAGCCCTTTTTATGTGGAGGGTTGTTTTGCAGGCCCTTCCTTGATTTCATCAGAGGGGTTGATCTCCTTGGACCAATAAAGTGATGGGTGACACAGTCGTGACACAGAAATTTTACTCATCTTAACAAGGAACTCAACTTGTGGGAATCGCGTTTAAACTGATCTTATCAGAAAGTTTTATCAGTTGACTTCCCGTTTAACTAACCCTTTTTGGTTTACTTCGTTCTGTTTTTTATAAAAAATGTATTTAAAATCTTTATTAAAATTATATAAAAATATTAAAAGTTCACAATATAAAAATTCCAATCTTCACATTATAAAGCAAAATGATAGGATTATACTTTATTTGAGGAGATTAAGGTCCTGATCCTTTCTTCCTTCTAGATGTTAATTTCCTCCTCCATTTGAGGGTCAGCTAGTTGAGGGAGAGATAAATTTGGGGATTGAACTTCGTCGGGGAGGTGGAAGAATCCAAGGTTGTTCCTCCATGGGCCCTTGACTTCTCAAGGCATAAGGATGTAAGAGATTGGAATTGACGAAATATTCAAAAGAAAAATTCATTTTTTATCTTGTTTTTTTATTTACTTAAATCTCAGAAAAAAGAAAATTTTTTCTGTTTTATTACCGAAGGATGAGTGCATTTCTCTCCCCCAGAGTCATTTCCTTTCCCAGGGAACTCAGAATGCATCATGAGGAACTAAAACAAAAAATTCTCTATTGGTGAAAAGGGACAATGTGACTTGGAAATACAAAAGAAAGAACTCAAGGAACAGAGGACATCGAGAGTCTGAGAGACTATCCTTTAGTGCCACCCGAGAAGGTTTATTGTCATTGCCCGTCCCTTCCTGAATATTCTGTGTTTCTCCAGGAAAACCTCCGAAGAATCCACATACTTCAACTTCAGATAGACTTTAACTGCCGTCCAAGGCCGTCCTTTTTCCAGCAGGCCAATCTCTAAATTATAAGTGAAAATGGTCTACATGAGTACATGCATTTTGCAAACAGTTGTCATATTTACAGTTCAATTTGCCATTACAAAATATGGTGAGAAACAGTCAGTTTGTGAATTTTAATAGTTGTGTTTGTCATAAAAATATTAAATTCTATTATTACTACAAAGAACTACTACAACTTAATGCTGCAGATATAGATATTTTGTACAAGGATTATGATGGAAATAAGTATGATGAAATGGATGCTAATATTCTTTGGATACTTTGTGGCAAGATGTGGCAGAAAAGAAGAAAAGCAAATGGCTATACAACTTTTTTAATAATGTGAAATTACATTGGCAAAATAGCAGCAATTGTTTGGATGCCAATCAGCCCTTTTTTTATTTATTTGCCAGACCAGATTCATGTTGGTTGGAGGTCTACTTATAATATACGAGTATATTTATAATGTGAGAAGCCAGGGGTTAGAGAGTCAAGCTCTAACTTTTGATCAGTGATGGATCGGTAAAACCCATTTACGTTGTCACTGGATGGCTTGTTTCTGCTTGTTTATAGTTGGATATGGAGAAATCGTAAAATTTCTCTCTCTTGTTAG
The DNA here is from genome assembly GCF_030686945.1 of Centruroides vittatus. Taxonomy (NCBI): domain Eukaryota; kingdom Metazoa; phylum Arthropoda; class Arachnida; order Scorpiones; family Buthidae; genus Centruroides; species Centruroides vittatus. Next base: position 1,243,268 of record NW_027122565.1, read on the forward strand.
GACTGACACCAGTTAAGAAATAATGCATCTTAACTTGCCATTCTTGTACTCATAACAGTTATTGGAGGGCTTTAGAAAGATTGGAGAGAGCTGTAGGTAAGTCGATAGGATTTGAACAATTGAAGTCAATGCTAGTTTGACTAAAAACAATAACTTTAATAGGAAAATAAAGTGATCTACAATAACTAGCTACAATTACAATTATACGTATGCGTTCTTAAGCATATATATATATATATATATATATATATATATGAGCTGATATCAATGGGGTCAAAGTCCTAGGCTATGTATGACACTAACTTTGTTTCTAATTTGATCGAGAGAGAGAGTTTACTCAATTGGAAAATTATCATACCTCCTGCCGTGAGGTCTGTCATTTGATGGTAGATTATCCTTGGAGGACCGGGGAGACGATACTTGCCCAAATTACTAACACCGATGATAAAGGTAATCCCTCAGGACTATATGGTGGGACGAGCTATAATTTTATGGCTTCTAGAGATGCCCGCCCCAATGAATGGGTGTCTGGCTGTTATATCCCCATCCAGTGTGGGAATTTGGTCAGGTGATTGTTTGTTTGACACCAGCAATGCCTTTGACATGTCATGGCTGGACGACGAAAATTAAAGAAAATCGACTAGCAGGTTTCTTATTTCTTCAGATTGTTTTTAGATTTTTCCCTGTGGACTTAGTTAAATGTCAACTTTCCCACACTTTAACAATGGATTGTTTTAACATATTTGTGATAGTTTCGTGGGTCAATGTGAGGGGAAGAACTTTGTCACTTCGATGACCCTATAAACATGACTTCTTTAGTTTTGTTTACCGTTAAGTTAACATTAGATTTTTTTCCATTTTTAACTTCAGTGGGAAACGGACAGAATAAAGAAGAGTTTCTAAAATAAATGCGTCTTTTTGTTAAAAAGTATTGAAAAATGGCCCCTGGATTCTCACAATAATTATACACACATCTTGATACATTCTAACATATCTTATTTGTTATTTACACAACTCCATAGCTTACTTTATACTACTATTTTTTTTTATTAAGAAGTTTATTATAAACTGACCAATAAGTTATGAACCTACTAGTCAGTTTAGAAAAAGACCTATGACAAAATAAAGTGACACCTGAAATACCACTCTTTAAAAAAGAAAAATTTTATTAATATTAATGATAGATTTTAGTAGGATGATGATAAATAGTAAAATTTATGCAAGTTTGAAATTATCAAAATCATTTCTTGTTTTATTTATTTAACTCTGCTGCTTAGATCATTACAAAAAGCATGAAGTTAAATTTTGTTTTAAAATAATATGAACATAATTATTATGAAATATTAAATGCTTAGAAGCTGAAATATTGCTGTGATTTGTTACCTGGAATGTATTGGGTTTTTAATTTATTTAATTTAATTATATTATGATAATTAATAAATTATTAAATGGCATATTTTAAAAAAATGAATGACGACAATGATTATACAGCTACATCATCATCATCATTTCAATATTTTGTACATTAATAATCTTATTAATTATTTTATTTATGTACTTCTAATTTATATTTGCTAAATACTTTTATATATTTTAACCAAGATAAATAAGTATAAAAAAAAATTGATAGGTTTTGTATGCTGTTAAAATATAATCTGATTTTTATTTTGTGATGCAAGTTTTTTGGATATTAAATATGATGTTATGCTTAACAGTGTAGATAATTGGGAGCATCATTTGTGGGATATATTGCAAGAAAAGTGGGTTAAAGAAGAAGGACGAGTACATCCTTTTCCTTCACGTAATACTTCATTTCATTCCTTGCCACTTCGTACAAAGGCAAAAATTCTTCATGCACTTTGTGAATATCGGCTTGATACTCAAAATATAACTGAAGCTTTAAAGGTATAGTTACATTAATAAATATAATAATAAATTTTTAACATTTGTTTTCTTGTTCTGTTAACTTATATTAATTTAAAGCAGAGATCAGTCTGATTTCTGTCTGATCAGTCTGATCAGTCTATTTGAGTATAAGGAATTACTATTACTATTATTTGAGTATAAGGAACTACTACTAAGTAATTCCTTATACTCAAATATTTACAGGTAATCCTCATATAATGTGGTAGTTAGGTTCCACAAATAGGTTCTATATTTTATTTACTTTATAGAATGATACAAAATATAACATTGACAATTAGTTCTAACATAATAATTTCTATATTGTATACTAAAGTAAAGCAATTATATTTAGACTATGAAGTATCTGTGAAGAGGGAATTTCCATTTGTTCACCTATTTAAGCAGTTATTAAATATAGAACAGATATAATTGAAAAATACAAAGATAGCATAGAAAAACTTTGATTGTGTGTTCTATATGCCTTCTGTGACAGCATTTATGTGTAAATAGTTAAAATATTTAGAAAAAGTTATGAACTTAGTTTAAAGATTGCTAAATAACTCTGAGTCAACGTATTTATTGTCAATTAGATGTTTTAAGACCTTTCATGTCTCAATGTTAAATTGAACCCTAACAGTTTTGAACATATGAAGAAATTCTGAGAAAAAGAATCTGTTTCAAGTCCTTGGAATGTCTTGTTCAAAAGTATTAGTGATCAGTTTGACAAAGAGACATGAAAAGTTTTGAAAAAGTTTAATTTACAATAAATAAGCTACATTGATTCTGTGAGTTATGTAACAATTCTTCAAGTTAAGTAACTGGTGGAGTTGATAATTACAAGTAAGAAAGTTATGAACAATAATCATTTTATCTTTTCAAATGATCTGCCAGATTTTATTGGGCAGATTAATTACAGTATTAAAATATTGGGGGTTATAATTTACATATTATTTTTGTTGAATATAGTTGATTCTACTTAATTGGAACACATCGGAACCTGATCAATTTATCCCAATAAAGCAAATTTTAAGGAAACAGACAAAATTTAAGATAAAAAAAAAAACGAGCAATAAAGACAAAAACTGTTGAAAAATAGAATTAATATTCAGTGTGAATACATATATGTAAATAAATTCAGGTTCAAAAATAACATATTAAAATATAATCATTGAACAAAAAGAATTATTTTTTCAGAAATTTATTGAGCATATCTTGATGCATTTTCTTTATACTTTGCAAGTGGAAAAAATCAGTGCAAGCATCTAATACAGAAATGGTACTTCCTTCCATCTTGCATAAAATATCGTCTTGGTTTAGGAATAAATTTTCTGGCTTTCTAGTCGCCAAGTCTTGATTAGGAATATTGTCTCCATCACTATCCTTACTATCATTAGTTTTTAGGTGTTTTTCCAAAATACAGTCAAACCTTAGTTTTCAGATGATTCACTTTTTGAACAAATTAGTTCACTGACAGAATTTTAAACTCATAATTGCACCAGTTGCTGGATGATAACTCAAATTGCCAAACAACAAGAGCTGGCCACAGACTAGAGACAGATGGTCAACTCCCTCTACTTCCTATGTTAAAGAAAGTTGATGGTTGACCAATCAACAACAGGACTACTGATTCAGAAGTTAGTGGCACTGAGATTGTCTCGCATCATTAGACATCATGACATGAATTATCAATGACATTGCTGTTTAAATTAGATTTTAATGCACATGTGAAAAAGATACTAATTCAGTTTTTTGGTATGCACCACAGTTGAATTTAAATCAAATTAATTAATAAAAACCATGTTAATAGACATTCATGTAATATAGGTGGCAAAGTGGCATCCAAGAATTCGTGTTGACTGGTACTTAAGTCAAATTGAATAATAAAAATTTATGATTAAATATTGTATAATTTTTTTTAATCATTTCTCATTAGTACACAATTGGCATTTGGCATTATATTCAACAGTATTAATTAAATGCAAGAACTTTTAATGAATATCTTTTAGAAAGATAATGAATACAGTAAAAAGGAAAAAGAAAAAAAAACTTGATTTTGGAATCAGGAAAAATTAATCCATTTTGTATTATTTTTTTATGGGAAAATTTGTTTCTGTTTTAGAACAACTTTTAGGAACGTATTATGTTTGAAAACAGGTTTGATTGTAACTTGTTCAATAATTACATCTACACAATCAGCATCTTTATTGCAACATGGAAGGTTGTTATCAATGTATAAAAATTCTTTGTGATTTCTAACATTTTGTAGTTTATAAGCGATTTCACTATTGTTATTCATTATATCTGGCGTTTCCTGTTCTGAAGTCTTAAAACTGCAAACAAAAAAGCAGTTTTGAATTGTGCTACAGCTTCTTTTTCTTCAATTACCAGTAGCATGTTGTATTGCTTGTATGATAATTTTAGAACTAGTGTATTTTATGGAATATAAGACGCACTTTTTTCTTCGAAAAATTGCCTCCAAAATTCAGGTGCATCTTATAGTCCGTAGCATCTTATAGGTATTTTTTTTATAAATTGCTTAAAAATTAAGATGTGTCTTATAGTCCGTAAAATACGGTAATTTCATCTGCTTTTGTAGATGATGATAAAATAGTTTCTTTAATTGCTTCTGCAATATGTTTTCAAATTTTTTTTTATGATTTCCATATTCAGTTGTATCAAGGATCTGGTATTAGCCAGAAGAAACTTCAGATGAATGTTTTTCAGACACACTACATGAGAATAAGTATCAGAGTTGTCTAAGAATAGAACTGTTCTTGACTTTTTCAACAGTTCTGCATCCCAACTCAAGCCATTTCAGAAAAATATTGGAATTCATCCATTGTTGGCACTCAGTTGAGGACCTTTCTATGACCTTTAAAGCACTATGGATTAATGTGCTTTCCAATGACTAATAACTTCTGTTTATCACTTCCTGACATATTACAGCAGCAGCACAATATGGCAATGCAATCCATTGCTTTTTTTTTTTTTTAACTTGACAGTTCTTCATGTGTATAATTCAGAACCATTTGTAGTGGCATGGTAAAACAATCCTGTTTCATCTGAATGATAATTTTATCAGGGCTAAATTTCTGCAGCAATTCATGTAACTTAGTTGATTTCCACTCTTTGGTGCTTGTAGTGTTGACATTGTTTTTTCTCAATGTTTATTTTGTGTCTGATTTGGTTTTTAACATTGGCCCATTAACCTGTACTCCTCTTTGCTGTGTATGCTGTCTTGATAAAGAGGAAGATGTCCCAAATATTTAGAAAGTTTATAATTGTTTCTCATTATTTAATGTTTTTATAATTGCTCATATGTTTGTTTCTCATTCTATAAATATAAATTATAAAAGCTCAATATAAAACAAAGATTTTCAATAGTATTAAATAAATATCATCAGGTTAAACAGAACATTTGAAAATTGAAAGAAAAATCAAATAGGACATTTTAAGTTACAAATGTCAACCTATAAACTGTAATTTAAAATTTACAGTAAAGCCCTGTTTACTTGGATCCTATCAACTAAGACAAATTTTTTCAAAACATATGCAGTAAGTTGAAATTTTTTGAGAATAGAAAATTATAATTATAATTAACAAATATTTTCAATATATCAAAGTCTTTGCTATACCATGCATTACAATACTGTAGTTGGTTAAGTTACTAAAGACTGTATACTGTACTGTCATGAAATTTTTTGAGTGTCTTTCTTGTAATAATAAATTCAACAGTGTAACTTATTAAAGCTCAGTGAAACTTCTGTAGAGAGCTGATATGTGATAATTACTGTACTGTATATGCATCTTCTCATTTTTCACATCAGAGAAATCATCTCAATAACTTGGACAAATTTCATTCCCTATTAGTTTGAGTTAGCAGGGTTTACTGTATTTCATTGTGCTAATTAAATTTCTTATTACCTTTTGATTCTAGCTAGATTTTAAAAGTTTACCTTATTTTAAAATTATTTTAAATTCATTGTGTTTAATTTTTAGGGTGTTGATGGTAATAATTTAAGAATTAAACCTATTGGAAGAGATAGTGAAGGAAACATATATTGGTATTTTTTTGGTCTTCGATTATATAAAGAATCTCCACAAAGATGTAGGTAAGTACACGAGTCTTTCATTGTTATAAGGTGATGACAAATAAAAATGTATGTGTGTGTATTTTATTTAAGATATATTGCCTTATAATACTGCATTTTGACATTATTCCTTAAAATATTTTCAATGAATATTGAGAACTTTTTTCCATGATTAGTTCAACACAAACAATTATAAATTGATTTACATAATCCAAGATACAATAATCTATATATTAATTGAAAGAGGGTTTCAGTTTTCTGGCTCAGTTTGAGTAAATAGCTGAGGCTAAAACTGTTCAGGTATGAAATTAAAGTTCTTATGCTGTAAATGATGCCACTGAAGATTTGAGAAAGGTGCAATGGTTCAGGTGTAGTGGAATGGCAAAGATACAATGTTACGTCTACAGGAAGGCAAATGACAAACATGTTGGGCACTCACACCATCTAGTGATTTAGATTTTCTTAACTGTTTGAACAACCCATTGCTAATCACTACTGTGAATTCCAGCTCTGTTTGCTAATTATATTTTAATTAAAAGACATCTTTCATTATTTTTTTCAATAAATTAGTTTTGCCATGGACTTCAGAGCCATCTGTCAACTGATTGTGAATTAATTTATTACTTATATTTTTAATGATTTTAAGCAAAGCTGAAATGCATGATTATATTCTTATGTGTCCACAAGTACTCATTTTTATTTGTGCTTATGCAAAAATGAATGAAAGCTTTTCATTTGTTTTAAAATTGTAAATTTCCTGAGGTAGATGATTAAGAAGACCAAAAACATTAGAGAAGTAAACATCACTGCGCTGTAAAAATAGTCTTACTGTGGTTAAAATGTAATAAATATATTTTTGTTTTCAGAAGTAAGAAAAATGAAAATATAGAAATTAGTAAGAAAAATAGAGAAAGAAAGATTGCAAAAAGGCATTCAGATTTAGAAAAGTAAAATAAATTATTTAATATAGTATTTACTTATTTGTGAAGTTTCATTAAAGATTAAATTATATTAATGTGTTAAATTAATTTTGGTAAAGAAAAACAGAGGTATCAAATTCAGCTTGGTCCATAATTTGTGCAACAGAAGATGATTGGCATAACCTTGCAAATACATTGAGGAAAAGCAAACTGTTATTGGATAAAAAGTTATATGAAACAATATCATCTTTTCTACCAAAATTGCAAGATATAATAATAGAACAGGTAACAGAGAAAAAAGTTTTCACTTAGTAAGCATATATTTTCTTTATATAATAATCATTTTTTAATTCTATTATCTTGTATAAGGAACGAAATGCAAGAAGGAGACTTTCAAGCTATGCTCCACGACGATGCTCTAGTAGACTGGAATCTAAATTTAAACGAAAGCAAGAAGAGGTAATTAAATTTTTGGAAATTGATAGTTGTTTTTTTGTTTTGCTTATTTGATAGAATTTTTACTATATTCATAAGATTTCACTGTTTAAAATTTTTTTTTTATTTTTAAATATTTAAAACAGTTTTCATTGAAATTGAAAATATTTTAACTATAAAAAACAACTCGCATCTTTTTATTATTATACTTAAATTTGTCATCTGGCTATATATAATCAAACTTCCATTGAATGAATTTCCTCTAGGAAACAGAATTTGTTATACAGTCAATTCTCCCTAATTGGAACAAGCTGGGACTAATCCATTTTGGCACAATTAAGCGGCTGCCCCAATTAAACAAACTAATTACATATTTTATTTTAAAATTTATTATATGTAGGTAAAAAAAATAATAATTAGGTGTCTATTTTAATGCTTTATTAAACCAAAATACAGAAAATATTTGTACTATAAATTGTGAAGAAAAATAATATATACATGATAAATTTTACAATTTCAAATTTTAATTCTGCAAAAATGCATCAAGTGTAGTCTGTCTTTCGCTTCTGAAATTTTGCAGTTCTACAAAATCAGTGCACATATTTAGTGCAGATGTAGGGCTTCCTTCATTACCTTATTTCATAAAATAACACTGTAACCCAACTATAAATTTTTTGTCTCATGATTAGTCACAAACACATGTGGATCATCATTCTCATCATTGCTTTTTTTCATCAAATTTTTGACATTTGGATTTAATGACTTCCACAATTGCATCCTCAAAGTTTTTCATTTTCATCATAACATGGTAAATTGTCATCGATTGTTCAAAATTCTTCATTATTAATGATAGGAACTTGCAGTATGCCTTCATTTTCCTCACTACTCAAAATTTAAGGAATCTCCAAAGGTTTTAAACCACAAACAGCAAAGCAGTTTTGTATTGTGTTGCTTTTTATATCTCACCAACTGTCAGCGACAAACTGTATTGCTTGCAAAATGGAAATTTTTGCACTGATCTCTCTGGCTGTTGATGAACTTGTTAACAGATTTTCATCAATGGATTCCAGTATGTAATTAACCAGTTTTCCTCAATATGTCTTTAAATCTTTTATTACCCCCTACATCCACTAGTTGCACTAAGGATATTGTATTAAGAAATTCCGGCCTTTATTTTTTAGATTATCTAAATGAAGGTGTGCAGCACAATTATTGAGAAGCAACAAAATTTTCTTTTGCTTACATTGTAATTTTACGTCCCAAATCATAAGCCAATTCCGAAAAATTTCAGAATCCTCCACACATTAATACAGTAGACCCCCCTATAACACGGATTCGTATAACACGGTGAAAAAATTGCGGTTGTATTCGTATAACACGCTAAAAGAGACTCGTATAACACAGTAAAACGTCATCGTTGACTCGTGTCGCGACAGGACTGGTCGAATCTGGACCAATAGTGGATATTGTACAAACCGTTGAGTTTAAACGAGCACTGGACCTACTAAAAAACATTTATTATTCAATGGCCATAAAAATTATATTTTTATTAATGATGTCTCCAAAGTTAAGTTATTTTTTTGCGAAAAATTTGCTGATCAGGAAACATGCGTCCACCGTTCGATGAAACCGCTCCATGATGAAAACAAGCTTAAGCAATGGCATCGTCGAACGGTGCACACTCGGTAAGTAATCCTACAATTTTTTGTTTATAGCATAGTTTATATGGATTATTCTGAAAAAATTATACGTGATTTGGAAATGTTGAGTCAAATTAATCTAGAATCAATTTAATTTTATTTAAGAAAACCTTTCAAAAAGCCGCAGCCCCTAAACTGCACACATGCCAGGCTGTGATTGGCTCATCTATTTAAGTGACTTGTACAACACGGAATGTATCTACCGTGTTATAGGGGGTCTACTGTATTGGCATGGTACTCTACTGGTAAACTCTCTATTCTTAACCCCTTAAAGCAGCTAGGCTTAGCATTTTTTCCTATCATTAGTAGTTTGTTTGTCATACCTGACATATTTGTGCAGCATAATACAGTAATGTGGTCCATTGCCCTTTTATACTCTGACAGTGCAATGTGCTTATAACACAGGGAGCCATCTGGCAGCGCATAACAATAAAGGCCAGTTTCATCAGCATTGAAAATATCATCTGAACAGAAATTGTCTAAAAAAGTAGGGATTTTAATCTTTTGCCATTATGTTTAGCACTTATATTAGCCACACTTTTTCATATTGTGTATCGCTTTTCATTGACAACCAACCATCAGTTGCTTTAAAATCATTGTGGCTTAGTTTTTTAGCACTTCTCTGACTTCACCTTCAACACTGGGCTGCTGATGTCGTGCCTTGCCTGCTAACTATAGAAAACCATTGATCTAATGCTTCTTTGATTTCTAGATCCTTTTCTCATCACACTTTCTTTTGGATGTTCTTGAAATTTCTTTCTGTAATGCCCACTCCTCACGCAGTTGATTTTCCTATTGTAGGAGATGCACAATGGTAGATTTTGATAAACCAGTCATATCAGCAAGTCTTTGATAGCTTGTATTCAATGGCTGGCTTTTAATTTTATCCAGCAAAGCAATTTTATTTGAAAGTGTAAAATCATTTCTTGGCAAAGATTTAAAAATTTTAAATAAAATCTACACTGTAAATGAATGTTGCTAGGTACAATACTATAGTAATGGCAGACTCTTAAGCAGACATGTACTTGCCAGACTCATGACGATAGATAACTGATTTGCATCACACTAGTTTTGCCAAATATTAATGTATGTAGTGTTGACATTTTCAAAAAATCTCTAAAATATATAAAAATTGCTAAATTCCTTTTCTGTTACTGTCCCAATTAAGTATTTAAATTATGTATTAGTTTGGTTCTGTTGTTTGAGATTTGGCCCAAAAAAAGTGGCTACCTAATATGTCTAGTAATACACTTTGGCCAGGAAAACTTTTACTGTAATTATAATATTAATAGTAAAGAAGAGAGATTGTAGAGAATTTTTAGTGAACTTTTAAATCTTTCTGTAGGAACAAATAGCAGCATTATTGGCTGCAGAAGAAGAAAGGAAGAAATTAGAAGAACTTGAACAAAAGAAAATGGAAGATGAAAAAGAAAGAAAAGAAAAAGAAAAGAGGGAAAGAGCAAGGAGAGCTGAAGAAAGATTAAAAGCAATTGAAGGTAAATATATTTTTCCTTGTTGGCATGCAAATATTATTGTGTGTAAAATCAGTATATTCCCAAAAATACATTTTGAAATTTTCAACATATATTATGTTTATTCAGTGTTTAATTAATCTAAATTTAAAAATTGTTTTATTAATAAAATGATTTAGTTATATTTTCAAAAACTTTTGTTGCATTCAAAACTGTAATCAAATTTGCCTTTAGTAATTACATCTTCATATTTTAAGTAATCAAAAAGTAGAGGATTTAATTTCTTTTAGAAAACTATGCTGATCTTTCTACTTAGTTGGCTATTGCATGTATAATGAATTAAGATGATTCAAGAAATTGCATTGATATTACAATTAAAAATTCTTGTAAATTGTATTCACTATCACTTAATATTGGTACCAGCTAATTTTCTGGAATTTGTGTAATTTAAGTGATGACAAATGTGATATGAAAAAATTTTTTAATTTTATATATTTCTACCATATTGCAAATCATTATATATGAGGGGCAATAAAGACTATTATGAAAATGAAATTAAGTAAATTTTTCTAAAAGGAATATCATTTATTTAATGGATAACATTTCTTTCTTGAAATTAAAAAAATCAATTGTATGTTATATTAAAATTATATTAGTAAATTAATATTTCTAAACATGCAATAAAATTTTATTTCAAATGTTTTTGTAATTAGTTAAATAAATATTGTTTTTTAAATAAAATTATAAATATGAAAAATCAAAGTTTTTTATAATTAAAAGTTTCAAAAGAAATATTTTTTATTATAATTTAACAAAAGAATGAAAAGATATTTATGAAACATTTCTCAAAAAATAAATTTAAAGGTAGAAATAAGTTTCTTCAAATTTTTTTTTGTTCAATCAAATAAATAAATGTCTTTGGTATATTATAATTTCAGATAGTTATAATGATACTTAAACTAATAGTGATATTTAGAGAATTTGCAATTAATAAATGTCATTGGCATTAGACTATTTCTAACAAGAGAAGTACTCAAGAAATGAATTAAATTCTAGAAGTTAGGAAACTAGCTTGGAAGATTGCTTTTACTTTGAATATTGGTGCTGATTTTGTTCTGAGAGCACTAAATAAATACAGTAAGACCCTACTTAACGCTGATTCAATATAATGTGATCTGCTCAAAGCCTTGAAAAAAGCTCAAAATTTATGCCAATTCAAATTATTGCGGTGTTTCATTGATTCATATATAATACGATTATTTATGTACTTGAACCAATCAGAAAAAAGTGTACTTTCTTTAAATTTATGTTTGTTTCTGCAATTTTGGAAAAAATATAACATCATGGATGGCATAAGCAATATCAGCTTTGCTTGACAAGAATTAATTGATAAATGCATGAACGAAGTGTGGAAGAAGTTATGGCTGACGGTATCCAAGAATTCTCAACGAGAAGAGTCTATCGCTGTATTGTTAGGTTTGTCAATTGATCAAATTGTCAATTTAATCTCTATAGGAGATGTAGACAAGCAGGATATTGAGGAGTTACAGCAGGTTTCTGGTAAGAACCTTACCAACGACGACCTTCAAGGAATTCTGTAGAACTGGAAAATAGAGATTCTGAAAACAAAGAACCCAAAAAATTTCTCTACAGATTTTCTTAGAAGAAGTTTGGTAACAATAACTGAAATTGTTGATCAAATTGTAGCGAATGATCCAGATTTTGAAAGGAGTATAAAAACAAAACGAGGCGTTTTAGATGAGATCTTCTGATACTGACATTTGCCTAAGGAAAGAAAAAGCAACAAATGAAACTTCACAACTTTATTGCAAAAAAACAAGAATTTCAGAAAAGTCAGGACCTTCATCACAAAAAATGAACTTTACATTTCTGTGTGCATGTGTTTATGTGTTATTTAACATATATTATTATACAAATTAATATAAAAATAAATTAAAAGTAAAATCTGTTTATTTTTGGTCGTGTGTTCCCATATCCCTATTTACTCTGTGTTAAAATGACCTTGTTTAACGCTGTTTCATTTAGTGCTTTGTCATCTAGGAACGCATCCCCTGCGGGGTTAAGCGGGGTCTTACTGTATCGTAACATTAGAAGTTAATTTTGTGGATAATTTTTTTGTTTCATATGAATTTTGGGCATTTTTAGACTTTAGAAAAACATTTAAACTATACATAAACAAATATACACTGTTGTTGTGTTGTCCATTATTTAGTGCCTTAATTAAACAGCTATATTTTTTCAAACCTTTATGTTAATTTTTTTATATTGAGAAATTTAAATGAAATATATCTTAAATATTTTAGTTGCTAAATTGTATTTCATTCACAGACATTAATTATATTAAAATACATTTAATTTAATATAATTATTTGATTGAAATTTATATTTTATGAGTGATTATGTAATCAAGTAGGAAAATCATTAACTAATGTGTTTTAGCCTGAGGAAGTTTAAAACTTGTAAAATGATATCACATATTTTAAGTTTTAATATCAACGATTTTGTTGCCTAATCATCATCATTTTATGTATTTTTATTGATAAATCTTGAATTGCAATTACAAATCTTTTCATCTTAGAAAACAAATTATCATAAAATCAATAATTTGATGCTTGCTTATTGAATACAGATTGTGAGAATCTCTCTGTATTATTTTCCATGTAATGATTTTTTTATATTGGATAGATGATAGTTTGTTATAAGAAAAAATGTGAGAATATTTTTATAAAGCAAATTTTATTTGATGATGATTGCAGAAGATGATCAAATTTCTTATCAAGTGATATTTTACAATTTTATTTTGTAGAACGAGCAAATAGAGCAAGGAATCGTGAACAGAGATATGAATTGTCGGACTCTAAGTCTAATGATAATTCTGATGATGATGATGATGATTCTTCATTTAATGATGAAAAGAGTTATAAAAGAAAAAAACTCAAAACTTGTTTTCATATAGAGTAAGCACAAATTTATAATTTCTATTCATAGTTTTTATATATTATGTAATTGAGCAATTTTTAATATTTGAGATTAATTGATTTAATAGTTTAAATTATCAAATTGAATTTTATACTTAATAGTATTAAATTTTCTATTTCAAAATTATTAAAATTTTATAAACCAAGCCTGACATATAGTAATAAACAAATGATATCATCAAATTTTAATCAGGCTATAATATGATTAATTAATTATAAAGATATTATATAAATATAAACATCTCTAAGCTCGATGAGTACATAATGAATTACCAACAATTGCCTTAAATATCGGGTTATAATCTGGCTAATTAAATGATTGATATAAAGCAATTTGTTACTAGAGGTAGATGTTAGGTGCCATCTCTTAACTAAATTAATAGTTATAATTTAAATAAATTATTAAATAAATTTAGAATCTTCTGGAATAAAAGAACTGACCCGGGGCAGGGCTTGAACCTGCAATCTCTGCTTGCCGTGCAGTGTGCTTGCCAATTATATTAGTGATATTATATAATTTGAACTCGAGATAGGCAGTTAAGCTGGTATCTTGTATTAAATTTGTGTAAACTATTATGCTAATATATCTTGAGTGATGGCCAGCTAAGTACCATAAATAGGTGATTGTAGGATGAGGATGCTGAAGCCATCCCCAGTTGGTGCATTAAGTAACCAAGGATGGTTACATCATATTTAAATATGCCTGGAAGAGGAGATCAGTCTGGAAGCTTGAACTGGCAATGCATCTGCATGGTAAGTAGGAATTGTGTGTTTTGAGTCCTGCTCTGGATCGATCTATTCTACTAGAATATTCTAAATTAATTAATTTGTAGTTATCAAATTTAATATTAGATGGTGACTTGACTGACTGTCTTTAATCCAAATTATATTTTTATAATTAATTAGCCATATCACAGCTTGATTAAAATCTGTTGGTATCATTTGTTAAACTTTGCTAAAAACTAAATGGAATTATTTTATCAGTTGTGATGAAACAAAATGCTAACATTTTTATTCTGCACACTTTTTTAATATCAGGACAAGACTTAAATGACTTAACTATAGAATTCAAGTACAATAAAATATTGAGTATTTAACCTATTCCCTGGTATTCCTGGCATATCTCGGGTCAAAATATAATGACCTTGACCGTTTGACCCTAGATATCTCGTTTCTGCATTAGGACATTTTTAACACTCGATGTCGCTAGTTGGCATAATTTTTATATTAAAACTAACTTCTGAAATATAAATTTTTTGATTTCACATTTATTAGTATATCTATTTTGTTTGTGCGAAATAAAAAAATAATTTTGGATGATACAATAGCCATGATTATTTTTTCTAAAACATGGAATTTTCATTAGGCTTAACATCGACAAAAATTCAACATGGTGCGACATGTAATGGAAAAAATTTTAACATGGGATAGGTTAATGTAAATTTTGTTCATTCTTACTACTGTATTCAAAAAGTATTAAGAATGGTTTATTTAAACTGTGCATGTGCAAGAGGGATGATGTCATTTGGTATGACTTTCATCATTTAACAGCAATCCATATGTCGTCATCTGTTTTCATTACACACAAAACACTTGTTTTGTGTATAAAGAATTTTTGCACTGGCAATTTTTCAAAATATCAAGTGTAATTGAGAAAGAACATGCATTACATTTTGTTTTGCAACAGAAATACTACTACAAAAATGCTGCAAATGATGCAAAAAGCCTTTGGTGACAATAGTTTGTCAAAAGCAAGACTTTCCAAGTAGTACAAGATAATCAACGAAGGTAGAGAACATATCAAAGATGAACCATGCTCTGGTATACCATCCACTTTAACTGATGAACAATATGTTACTCAGGTCAGAGATTTGTGCTCAGTGATTTTTGTTTAACAATTAGGAACATTATTGAACATTCTCCAGTATAATTTGGATCTTGTCAAGCAATTTTAAAAGATTATTTGGACTTATGGTGTGTTGCTATTTGAGTTGTCCCAAAATCAAATTTTTTCTAAAAATGTGTTCGTGGCCAAGAAAATGCTTTCTCAGGGCAAATCATTCTTAAAACACATTATTACAAGTGATGAAACATGGATCTACACTTTTGACACTGAAACAGCTTAACAATGAGTGAAAGGTGAAGCAAGACTAAGAATATCACTTCAAATTTAGTCAACACAACTTTGATTTTTGACTTTTTCTTCGACTGTCGTGGTGTTGTGCATCATGAATTTCTTCTGACTGACGAACTGTTAACAAAGAATATTACTGTATATGAGCATTCTGCATCATTTGCATGAAGCAATTCTTAGAAAATTACCTGATTTGTGATGAGAAAACTCATAGATTTTGCACTACTATAATGCAGCTGCTCACAATGCTCTTGTTGTTTGTGAACTTTTTGTCAAAAATTCAACACAGTTCCACAAGCTTTATATTCACCTGATATGGCATCGTATGACTTTTTTCCTGTTTCCTCAACTAAAATTTTTGCTTTGTGGTCACCATTTTGAGTCAATTGATGCCATAAAACAAAATTTACTTTAAATTCTGAAGGAGTTTCACAAAAACAACTTTAAAGCATGTTTTGAGGACTGGAAAAAACGTTGATATAAATGTATTGCAGTGGGAGGAGATTACTTTGAAGGGGACAAAATAAATTTTTATGAATAAATTCAAATCTTGCATTTTATTGAACCATTTTAAATACTTTTTAATCACAAGAGTATGAACCATACATTTAATTTGATTAATTATAATGATGCAGTCATTCAAATTGTGATTTATACTAACAATTATATGCTGAGCTAAAAATTGTATGTTATATTTAATGAATATTAAATTATGATAAATATTAATTTCAATAAGAGATGACATCTAATGTCTATCTCCAATACCTAATTACTTTTTTCTAATTATTAATAATAGCAAAAAATAGCTCAATTAATTGTGATGATCGTTTGATTTGTTATACAATAAGACCCTACTAATGCAGGGGATGCATTCCTAGATGACAAAGCGCTAAACAAAACAGCTTTAAACAAGGTCACTTTAACACAGAGTAAATAGGGAAAAGGGATTATGTGACCAAAAATAAACAGATTTTACTTTAATTTTAATTTATTTTTATATTAATTTGTATAATAATAATATGTTAAATAACACACAAACATATGAACACAGAAATGTAAAGTTCATTTTTTGTGACAAAGATCCTGGCTTTTCTGAAATTCTTCTTTTGCAATAAAGTCATGTAGTTTCATTTGTTGCTTTTTTCTTTTCTTAAGCAAACATTGGTAGCGGAAAATCGCATCCAAAACGCTTTGTTTTGCTTTTGCATTCCTTTCAAAATCTGGATCATTCGCTATAGCTTGATGAACGATTTCAGTTATTATTACCAAACTTCTACTAAGGAAATCTGTAGATAAATTCTTTGGGTTCTTCGTTTTCACAATCCCTGTTTTCCAGTTCTACTCGAATTTCTTGTTCTGCCAGTTCCTGAAGGTCATTGTTGGTAAGGCTCTCACCAGAAACATGCAGTAATTCCTCAATATCCTGCTTGTCTACATCTCCTGGTCCTTCTGTATCAATTAGGTTGACCAAATTGTCAACCTAACGATACAGCAATAGGCTCTTCTCATTGAGAATCCTTGGATACCTTCAGCTATAACTTCTTCCACACTCCTTTCATGCATTTATCAGTTAATTCTTGCCAAGCGAAGTTGATATTGCCTATGGCATCCATGATATATTTTTCCCAAAATTGCACCAAACATAGATTTAGGCTACAACAAATTGCCACCTTTTGCTGATTGGTTCATGTTTGTGAATGATTGTATTATAAACAAATCAATGAAATTCTGTGATAATTTGAATCAGCGTAAATTTTGAGCTTTTTTAAGGCTTTGAACAGACTGTGTTATATTGAATCAGTGTTAATCAAAGGCAGTGTTAAGCAGGGTCTTACTGTATATCATTTTGCGAAAAGCTTTTTGAAGTAATAATTGAAAATTTAAAGTATTAGTCAAACTGAAAAAATTAATTTAAATAAAATTATTGTTATAAAGAAGTTTATACACAGTAGAAGTTAAGGATGTTAATCCAACATTCTCCAAAAAGTAGATGATAATCTGGAATTATTTAATAATAATCCATCAAACTAGTATACTGCAAATCCATATATGTTTGGAGATGTGTGCTAAACATTCTGAGAAATAAATGTATTAATTATTGTTTTGCAGATTTTTCAATACATCTTTAACACAGTATAGTCGGGCAATATATCATTTCAGACTGATTAAAGATCATATGTAAATAAATGGAAGCATAAAGCAAAATGTATAGCATTGTTTGAAACTTACGTCTTCAAATGACACACAAGTTATAGAATTTTTGAAAATACAAAAATGTCTAGTAATTTAGCATGTTTGATAGATCAGCACCAGTTCTGTAGATGTCAGATTAATTAACTTCTACTGTATATAGCATTTTTAACTGAAGAAACTGTATAGTTGGTATTTTTGAGTATATAGGCTAAATAAAATTTATTCTGATGAAAAGATTTGTTCATTTACTGTCATTTCTAATCAGAAATTATTTCTTTAGTGAAAAGTCTGACTTAGAATCTTATATTTATTCATCAGATGAAGAACTTGATAGTTCTAAAAGAAAACTTCTAAATGGAAATTCTAGAGGTAATTATTCTTTATTTAAAAAAATTTGATAATTTCAATTTTATTAAAAATAATTCTAATTTTTATAAACTTTTCTCCAGGTAAAAATAATCATTCCATTTATTTGAATAATAATTGTCATTCTGAGCAAGATGAAAGTGACAGAGATGAAATAGTGAGTTTGTATAAGTTATTAGCAATGATATATATACCAGTGTTTTTTTAAACTTTTCTGACTGCCCATTGTAAAAAGTATATTTTGCATCATGATCCAGTACACATATGATAAAGTAAAAACAAGAAATATTTTATTAGTAAACTAACAACTCTACAAAAATCTGATACATTATAATAATAAAGCCAACCACTGCTGTATTCCATCAGACTATATAATGGCTATATTAATAATAGTATTTTTATATATTATTAATATAGCTGTTATATAGTCTGATGGCATATGGCAATGATTGGCTTTACTATTTTATTAATATTTAATAATACAGCATTGGCAAAAAATCCAGAATAGATAGAACAAATAAAAATAGGGGAAAGACTATTTAATACAATAGATGTGTGTGAAATTTGTGATGGTGGAAATTTGAACAGTACTTCAAGTAGATAAAATTTAGAAATCATATTTTATCAATAGTAAAGGAATAAACAATATAATTTTATCGATATAAACAAAAGTTAGAGTTTTAATAAAATAAGTTGATAAATACAATTAAATTTGAAAATTGCAAGAATTAATGCAAATAGAAGTTTAGATTACATAAGTTATTTAGAATTTGTAAAAATTTAGAAAGTATGAGAGTTTTTTATAACAGTAACATTATTTACACTTGAACATTTTTGTCATATGACTATGTCAGACTTGAGCATTCATTACTCTTTGCACAATGATTTGCTATATACTGAAAATTTTTCTTTTAATTCTCATTACTACTAATTAATAGGTTACAATCTGCATTTTGAAAACACTGATATGTATTTTATGATTATATATTTAAATATATACTGTGTATTGATAAAGTATTTAATCATTGCCAATTTTTACTTTTTTTAGGATTCAAGCAGCACATCAAGTAAAACATCAGAAATTTCATTAAGTAGATTTTATAGAAAAAGAAATTCAAATAGGTACTACAACTAATCATTTAAAAGGTACATAAGATTTTAATTTTTTTGTAAAAAATGTAGAAATAGATACAATACAAGATCAATTATGTAGCAAGTTTGGGACTGAAAGTGATCTCATTTTCTGGATGTTCCAGTTTTCTAAACAAGGGCTAACATATATTTAAAATATAAAATAAACAACAAAGTTAAGAATGGAATTATATTTAACAGATACAAATTAATATACAATGGTGTCTTGACTTAAGAGTTTAATTTGTTCTGTGACAGAACTCATAACAAATTATTCATACTGTCAAATCAGTTTATCCCATTGAAATGCTATTAATCTGTTTTTGACCCCCCAAAACACTGCAATTTTTTATTATGTGTTTTTAAATAAGAAAAATGTACTTATAAATAACAAATATTGTATAAAAACACAATAGAATGTACTGCAATAAACTGGTTTTGCTAATGTTGCAACATTCACTGCATAGATAAAGAAAGAAAAGATGGGTAGTTCAACAAATGAGAGATGGTGCCGCTGCACACATGGAAGTGAACTAATTCCTACATCACTCAATCATGTGTTTTTCTATAGGCTAGCCTGTCAGATATTGGAAGGGTAACAAAAATTACGGCAGTTTTCCATTTTCTTTCCTAATCTATGGTTTGTTGTGGCATTCACTACACTAACTAGCAGTGAAGTATCTTAAGCTGGCTCATAACCCAAATTTTAGCTACTCAAATCAAAAAATCAGTCAAGAGACTTCTCGTATCTCAAAAACTCGTAAGTTGGGACCTTTATAAGTCAAGGTACCACTGTACTACTAAAGTATGGTCTGTTTGAAACCAAAACAAAGCAGCCATGCAGCAAACCACAGCCTGCAAATTTAAAAATAGCTTGCTTTCTGGTAATTTCATATTTCTGGAAACCAGATTAGTCTATTACTGTATATTGTAATTTGAAGAACTTTAATTAAATTAGATCTGCATATGCATTTTTGAATGTTTTTGTTAATTGTCCTATAATTTCTGTAGCAGACAAGTTATATTATTCCAAATTGATCTGTCAAGAGTAACTTTTTATAAAAACTCTTGTGTAGTTGAAAGTTGTATAAGTAGGCCCTTAGTAGCCAAATTGGAACTAATACTTATTATGCTTGTTAGAGGAGTTTAAAAGAGAGTATTAGAAATAACTGTCACAGTAAAAGTTTATCCTTATTAATTTTTGTTCAGCTATCTCTGTTAACATAATATATAATACAGTAGATCCCAGAAACTTGACCATCAATAACTTGACATTTTGTAAAACTCGTCCAAAAGTAAGAAATGCATATAATCTAATTTTTACCTCTATAACTTAACATTACAATCAAATAAATTATCGTTCTTACCTAGCAACACTCTGAAATAGCATCAATTTCATGTGTTAACAAAGAATATAACCCTTTTTCAAGGTGCCACTGCAAAATGCCACAACATGAATGTTGCTAACTCAAAATTAGACACTGAATAGCCAATATTTTTGTTTTTGTAAATTAAAATTTAACTACAAATAGAAATAGCCACTACTGTCATGTAGTTAACATGTATACAAATTTGCACACAATACCTTTATGAAAATTTTGCTATTTAGACTAACATCATTTCTATGCCCTAAAGTTTGTCATTTTTTGTAACTCCTCACTTTTTAGTCCACATTAACTTGAGTTTGAGGGACCCTACTATACTGCTAATTATTTCTAGGTTTTTTATACAGATTTAGAAACTAGTTAAAACAAAAGCTGTTATGCAAGAGAGAAATGACATAGATATTTTAGTGAAATGCCTTAAATATTATAAGTAATTTTTATTTATTCTGAAGAGTGATATTTTACAAACTGATCTTGATTCAAATGTATCAATTTAAGTAATAATATCAACATACTGTATTTATGAAAGAAAAGCAATGTATTATTAAATCTATTATCATGAAACAGATGTTTTTAAGGGGAAACACTTCTTTAAATATATTGATATGTAACAAGAATAATAAGTTATTCACAAATATAATATCTGTAAATTGTTTATATAATGTATTTAATATAGAATTACGTATCTATATTTTACATAGATATATAGAAATCAATATGTAATTATAACTTAAAGCAGAATTTTTTTTTGAAAATCATCTATTTCATTTATAGCAGTTTGTTAATCTGACAGCAAATAATCTAGAATGTCCAGTAATCCAGCACCCTCTTGTAATACAGTTTTGTAAATTTTCAATTTCAGCAATTTACAAAATTACAATTAATCAAAATCTCAAACAAATTAACCTGATTAGGGCAGAAAACTCCTTAATCCACTGTTGAATCAATCAATTAATTAAGCACTTAAATTTAACAGCAATACATTGACCAGCAGAAGTGAAAATTAGTTTGCTATGTCAGTTTTACAATGGGTTTTTTTTTTATACATTGTTAATTTGCATATTGAATATGGTTACAAAAATATGGTAGAATATTATTTAATTTTTTGTCATATTTTAACTCTAAATTAGTAGGATGCAATTCCATTTGTTATTCAAATGTTAGTATGAAATTTTGCAAATAGTGTTCTATTTGAGAAGCTATTAAGGTTTAACGTTTAACATCACTCGACCTCCAAAACTGAAAATAACTGAAACAAAGGGGGGGAATACTTAAGTAACTAAACATAACTATAAATAAATAAATTCTCTCTTTTACTGCCTCACAGTGCACCAAAAAATGCTTTTTGTACTCAGAGCAAGAGTAGCATTTGTGAATTGCATTATACAGTATTTGTCTGGAAAATAAATACATGTAGTAGAAAAGTAATGCAACTAATTTTTTTATTTTTATACATTAATGTTATCCCTTTCAAAGCAGTTCCCTTGGGCAGCTATACATTGGCGGAGGCATTTTTGCCACTTTTCATAGCAGTGCTGGAAGGCTTCAACTGGAATCGCCTGCAGCAGCACGGTTATGCTCCTTTGGATGTTATCTTTACTTACTTTACTTAAGGAAGCAGTACTTTACTTTACTTAAAGAAGGTAGAGAGCTGTCTGACCTTTATGTCAGACTTTTGCCCTGAAGAAACAGAAGGAAGAAATTAGAAAAGAGAAGAAGTTAGGTGGAAGAGGAAGTAAGGAAGATAGGAAGGTGTGAAGAATAAGAGCAACTGTGGGACCCCATGGGACCCCACAGGCGTTTGCATCACTTAAGATAATCATTAGAAAAACAGTAAACAGTGATGGAAAGCTTTTCCAATAAAATATACAGTAATAATTAGGAAGACTTTCCCGATAACAAAATTGTAGATGATTGCTTTCCATTGCTGGCCATTTGGCCTAAAATTACGGAGGGAAACGTGCATTCCGGTACTTTCGGATGTAGATGAGAATTGGAACCACTTGTTCCTTACAGAGAAGAGAGTTCTAAGGGTAGCCCGAATATCATAAACATGAGTAGAATTACAAAAAGAAGGTATACAATATTTACATGCTGGTTGATGAGCTTTGCAGAAGTAACATGTAGCTTACATGCAGGGAGGAAAGAGAGAAAAAAAACCAGCAGAATTCCATAACAAATGGCCAATGCCAGGAGTCCTGTTGCTCAGGAGAGTTCCAAAGTAGGTATGAGCACCTTGGTCTCAGTTATGAATCGGGTCAAAGCCCTAAAGAGTTTTTTGTTGTTAAGAAGCTGGTGCTTCCCTGGCGGCCAGTTTAGTCCTTCGTACAGGCAAGTTCCCTGGAGAGTGTCTCTTAAGTCCTGGTATTTAGTGCATTTGAAAAGAAAATGTTCTGCAGTATCTTCACAGTCAGTGTCAAGTTCACACAAGTTATTGGTTTTCTTTTTAAAGCAGTAAAGATATGCACCAAAGCTCCCATGACCTGTAAGACATTGCGTGAGGGTGAAGGAAGGCTAAAATAATTTGTTCTTGTGCCTTGCAATGATCAAAGGTAGGTATTGGTGGCAGAGCCTGCCTGTTGTGGCATTATCCCAGTTGTCTTGCTATAAGGCATCAATTTGATGATTTATGATGTTGTAGAGGAAGCTGGTAGGGTATTTTGAGTACGTTATTGTCAAGTTGGTAGTTGCCTTTTTCGCCAGCTTGTCTGCCAGCATGTTGCCTTCAAAGCCTTTGTGGCCAATTGAAAGTTATACTTATGGTTTGCTTTGTGCCACCGAAAAACTTGTGCTTATGATAAGAAATGTTCCCCATAAGCTCATTGCATCTTTTCATAGGTCAAACTTGCAGGTTTACCAAGATTAACACAAAATTTGATGGCACACCGTTGCTTGAAATTTTCCTTTTCATTTTCCATAACGTAATACAAAAAGAATACTTCACTTATCACGCTCACTAGATCACGTAGTTACTGCACAAGTTGAAACTGTTACTGATCATCTAGGAGGGACTGACACACACAAGCTGGGAAGTCCGCAGTGTTGCCAGATCACACTCATGATGCCAATCTCATTATTTTTCTGTCACACCTTGTATATGAATATGAATCATTGTCAGTGATGATTTTGTGCAACAACCTGTTCATTACTGTCTGCAGGTTCTTCAATTAATCTTAACACAATATAGTCATGCATTGTATTATCTTCAGACTGATAAAAGTGTGTGTGAACAAATTGGAATCATACAGATACATTTTAGGTACAAAATGTTCAGCAATGCCTTTAACATTCAGTCTGCTTAAGTTATGGAATTTTATGAAAATACAAAAACATCCGGTAAGCTGGCACTTATGGTCCTCAAGGTGCTGGATTAACTAACTTTCACTGTGCATACTTTTGTTCTAAATAACAAATCAGGTACTATAATATTTACTGGACTATAATTTTATTGTTTTTTATAAATTATTGTTATTTACAACAATTTATGAATACTTGGTTTATCTATGCATAAACCAAATATTCCAGGTTTTTACATAAGTATAATTTAAGCTATTATTTGTCTATACATTAATAATTCATTTTAAAAGGTAACTTTTGAACATAATTTTGTTTATTTTCAGTGCTTAGAGAAGATTCTTTGCATCAATTCATATATAATCAGCATTCATTGTCTTCACAATTATTAATTGAACAAATTTTTCTATCTAAAAGAACTTTAATTTATCCTGTTGACTGTTTTGAAACTTCATTTCAATTGATTATTGAAATTACAATAGAAGTTAACTATTGTATAATTTGTAGATAAACATAATTCTTTCATAAATTTTTTTTTTTTTAAATAGTGTCCAATTTATCCTTCTTAGGTTTAGTGTGCACAATATTTAAAGCATCATAGTAACATTAAATATTTATTTTTTCTAAGACAAAAAGGTTATTTTTGTATTTAAAAACAATTTTTATACATTATTGTTGTTTTAATTATTTTTGTATATACAAGTGAAATAAGTGTTTATTGAAGAATATATTTGCATTTTGTGCAGGTAGCATTATAATGTTCATAAATTTGATATGTAATTGGTAATATAAATTTTTAAACTTACAGCACTACCAAACAAATGGGATTATGTCAATACTATTTATATTTTCTTGTTAAAAAAGATATGAAATGATGGAAAATAAAAGTTGCATTATTTTATTTTTGACTATATTATCTTTTGCTTTTATTTGAAATTGTATTAAAAGAAATCAATTACTCTCTTTACATTGCTGGTTTATGAGCCGATCTCTAATTTTTACAAGAAAAATATAAAATTTTCAATTAATCTCAATTTGGTAAACTTGGATGAATGTTCAAATTCAGTTGTAATAATTAACATTAGGAGATTATCAGTTTTTAAAATTTTCAAAAAGTATGATCGATTTTCATAAAAATGTGTTACAAGTTTAAAAATGTAAAGGTTGCATTTTTTTTTTCTCTGAGGGCACAGTTTTTCCAGGCTCAAAATTGGCTGGTGAGGATGGGGTTTGATTTATGCAGGACAGACCTCTTAAAAGCTTCCTGCTGAATCAAATCCAGGACATTAGTTGATAGATCTGTATTTGATCTGGATAAATAGGCTGGTGTCTTGGCCATCTGGCTGGCTGGTAAAAATTACATTGGAAAGAGATATTTAACCTTTCCTATTCACATCTCAACCAGAGAAATGGATAGAATGGCTAGCCCTTTATACATGCTGATTTTACTCTTTATAGATAACTTGAAGCACACATTAGAAACAAAACTAAGTAGACTTCAGAATTACACAGATTTTTATTCAAAATATAGATATTTTGAGTGAAAATTTGTATAATCAAACTGAAAATGAAAATTATCCCAAGTTTCATTTCAGTTTTCTAAATTTCATATATATACATACATACATACATACATACATACATACATACAGTGACCTCTCAGTTATACAACTCTAAAGGGACCAACGATAAAAGTCGTATAAGTGAGAGTTGTTCAAAAGAAAGATTGACCAACTGGAATGAAAAATGTTAAAAATATAACTTTAAGTACCCTCCAGTAGCCGAATGGATAAAACAACCGAACACCGTTCGTGTTAGTTTGTCGTGTGTTTGGATGTGGACAACGGGCTTGGCCACGTGCAGTTTTCCGGCTTTTCTTCACGTTGGTAACACCTAATTAGGGCCCAGCTTTACATAAAAGTCTTCCCTGGATGCATTCCCCTTGGCAGATCGCTCGCGTGTCGCGTTGTCGTAACTAAATAAACCAAACTAATTCTAACGAGCGATTATTTATTGTGACATCGTCAGAACGCCGGGCTGCAACTTTTCGTCACGCTGCTCTCAAATTTTTTAGTGAGGATTTGCCCCTGCACATCATACTTTTACTGTTAGCAATGGAGTCGTGTCGGTTATCTAACTCCGTTCGGGGAAACATTTGAATTAAAATAACATAATTTTCGGTGGAAACCGAAAGTTCGTATACAGTTAACCCGGGCCTCCTGCTCTTAAGTTTTCCATATCTGGTCTCGACTTTTAGCTAAATCCCTCTCCAGATTAAAGACGGACAGACGACTGTTGGAATTTATAAGTCTACATTTTTTTTTTTTCCAAATCGAATAGGAAAATTACATAATACGAGGTAACCGGCGAGCAATTTAAAGAATTTTTAAAATGTGTTAGATTGGTCACTCGGCGTGATAAACCCTTACGTAACATATTTTTTGTAGTTACAATATATAAATTAAATACTAAAATATATAATAGAAGGGTTAGAAGTACGGAATAATCTAATAATCTTAATGTTTGTTCTTATTTTCTGCTCTGCCAGGCTTACCTGCTAGTCATATAATATAATACATTAATAAAATAATTATAAAAATATCTCATATAAATTATATCTCAAAGTTTAATTGCTTCATTGTGGAGTTATAATTCATTCCGACAGTGCTAAATACGAATAAAGTTCACAGCTACTTTATTTATGAAGAAAATTTTTTAAAATAAGACGGACGGCTTTCTTGTTTACCATAAAAACAGATTAAAGGAATCATCCGTCAGTTCTTTACCCCAAAGTCGAAATTATTGGTAATTAGATGATTCGTTCATTGTTATGAAACAGTTTAAACTCAGCATCCGTGCTTTTCAATGAAAATATCTTTAGAAAGTTTTAGCATTTTGTAAATATCCCTTACATTTCTGTTGACAAAGTTCCACAGAGAAGATTAAGACAACTCTAGTGTGTGTATATCCAGTGTACCAAAGCCCCTTTAGCCGTCACTCGAGAACATCGAGTAACGTATCCACTTCCCAGGACGAGGACCTAGGGGTTGGATTTCGGGAATCAGTGTTGGTATTATGTGACGGTGTCGTTTACGGTAACGAAGCGTGATATGTAAATGATTGGATGCGACGAACAAACAAGATAATGGTTCAATTGTGAATGTTACGGCCAGGGATGTTGGTATGGATGTGTTGTAATGAAACTGATGAAATCTTCCAAATAATGAAATTCGTGCCTCTACGCCCTTAATACAGTGGAGCCTGGATTGGGTCGTGGACCAAAGACTTCGATGTCTTTCTATCTTTTCGCCACTCCTCCGCAAACCACCGTTACGTCGTCAGTCCTTTTTCTTAGGTCATCGTCTATCTTGTCCATCTACCTCTTTTCGGGTCTAAACTTCGTGCCGATTGATGGGTTAATACCTACCTGGCGCCGAGGACAACTTATTGCACTCCAAACTGGGTCAGACGGAGCGTGTAATTTGTGGTATATCTGGCGCTAAGTATCTAGCAATCCTGTAATAGTAAATGTCGTATATCAACAATCTATACAAATTTAAAAGCCTTTTATTATAATTAATAAACTATCTTTAAAATACAATGGATATATATGAAACAGAATAAGAAAGTCAACTCAGCATTAAAGCTGAAGACGCGTGACCATGGGCACTTAGCCTGCTAAACAAGTTGGGTATTTACAGTGGATGTAGGAAACGCGAGTTAACATGGGCGCAGAGCCAGCTGAAAACGCGTACAGTATTTACACGAGTAGAAAGGCGCGTGACCACGGGCACATAGCCAGCCAAGAGGAGAATAAACATAGCTGAGAGCCCGAAAGATTGAGCTAGAAAGAGCAGCTCAGCGCAAGTTGGCGGGGCCTGAGTTGGCGCGCTGGTTACAGTGGTACTCAGAGGTGTTGTTCCTGAACTGGTCCCGTTGGTAGTTGTTGCTGTGACTGCCATTGAGATGTTTGATGTATATTTCCCTGCTTGCACGGATGGTATCGCTGACCATGAGCTTTTTCATTATTTTGGCGTAATTTCTAGGGATAGCAAGACGTCTGATGGTAGATTCATTGGCTGAATATCCACCCAGCCGCCTAGACCACCTACAATGAATGCATCAACAAAGGTGTTATAACCCTTACCTTTTAAAAAGTCCGCCAGAGCCTTGTATTTTTCAATTTTTGCAGATCTAGCAGTAGAAAAGGCATCCTCCCCGTTTTCGAAGGGAACTGTCACGTCGATTATTGTTGCTTCCTTCGCTGACTCGTTGAGGAGTACTAGATCTGGGGCAATCAGGGAAGTCTGGAATCCGTTGATTTATGAGATTACCCCCTTTCTTGTCAAAGGCGTTGGCCAGGCGATGAAGGATGTTATTGTGCCTCTTGGTTATGTCAACCATGCTCGGGAGGCAGTGGCACATGACGTGTGCTAAAGTTTCGTTGCGGTGTGTGCACCGTCGACATTTTTTGGAGAAGTTACCATAACGTTTATGGCCATGGAGCGGAACCACACTCATGCGGGCACGGGGATGAAGCGCCAATCCGCAAATTGAGTATATTTTCCATCCCGCATGAAGTGGTTACTCTCCCTACAGGCGTTGGTGATGCGAAAGGCCTTACCTTGGTCGGGTTTGTTATGGACTGACTTTAGATGTCTTAGTCTTACCAGGCCGTTCAAAATGTTAGAGTAGGATTTCTTCTGGATTAAGTTGCCGTTGACCGTCAGGAGGGGAAACTTTCACCAGGAATCCATTCCAGCGGGAACAGCTTGCGAAGGCGTCTGGTTGCAGATCGTAGACAAGTCCAAGTAGATCTGATGTCCTTAGACGCAAGGCCAAATTCATCCTGTAGAGAACCATTGAGATACTTACAGACATCTGATACTACATTATCTAA
The DNA here is from genome assembly GCF_030686945.1 of Centruroides vittatus. Taxonomy (NCBI): domain Eukaryota; kingdom Metazoa; phylum Arthropoda; class Arachnida; order Scorpiones; family Buthidae; genus Centruroides; species Centruroides vittatus. Next base: position 1,272,193 of record NW_027122565.1, read on the forward strand.
ATAATACTATCTAAACAAATACTATATTAACAATCCAAGGATTAGTTTGACTATAATATAGTTAAACTAATCCTTGGATTGTTAATATAGTCAAACTCCCGGGCGCTTGACTACTGTACAAAATTATTCCACTCGAAATTAACGACCCTACGACATTCTAAACTGCCAATTCCGAAATAAACTGTCTTACAATGCAAGAATCGTCTTTATTGTTTCTGTAATAATAGCATCAAAACAATTATTAAATTTTCAAGTGGACTATATGAGCTACTAGCTGATCCGGCACACGTTGTTTTGCCATATAAATTATTTCTAGGTAATTTCTAGTGTAGACAAAAAATAACTAACTTATTGTAAGTGTGTAAGGATGTGGTATATGCGTGAAATAGGCATGGAGCGCTGTGAACGATGAGGGAATATAAAAATAACAAATGCCAAACATTATTATTTTTAAGTTATTATAATTTATAGTTATGATATAGTTAAATCTAAGGGGGGTATTAATAATATGGATGGGTGAAAATAAAGCGTAAGTGTGCTTAAAAGCACTTTTCTATTCTTTCCAATTTCAGAAAGAAACTTTTATGACATTTACATGATAATGCTATTTTTATTGTACCGGATCTTATTTTATTTATATTATGTTATCATTATTTGTCTGTGAACTATAGCAAGAAATTTCAACGTATTCTATTCAAATTATCTTATATTTTTGTAGAATATAAAACTTCGATTAATGTCAAAAGATATGATAAAAATTTTTAATATAATCATATATTTTTTTCTTTTAGCTCACATACAAACATTATTAATAATTCTATAACTGTACAAATTTTGCTCGTAATAAATGAGGATGTTTGTTTGTTCACTATACACTCTTAGGCCGTTCGACCAATTGCTACGAAAGTAGCAGTTACGTTTTTACATACTTCTAACTTGGATAATGTCGTACATCCCACTCCAAAATATTTATTGAGTTTCTGTAAATCAATTAGTTTTATTTACATTCAATTTGCTGATTTATACGTAACGCCATCTATTGAAAAAAAATTTAACAAAATATAGGCCACGTTTCTTTATGTAGCGAGTGAAGCGAAAATGATGTCACAAGCAGTTATCGCTGCATTATAGTTTAGAAACGCTTTCCGCTCGAGCTAAACATGGATGCCGTAATCGATGCTTTAATTCCAGTTACAGCCGAAAATAGTGCTTTAGTTAAAGAAGTACATTATTTAAATAAAGAGATATAAAGAATTGATAATTTCTTTTCCTGAAAATGTGAGCAAAGTAAATAGATAGGAGCTAGATAATTATATTTATAATATAGTATTTTCTTATTCTTTAGATAACTTTCAGAATCATTTTAGAAAATTTAATCCTTCTTAATTTTTCTATATTATTTTTTATCAACAGTCACTTCGACTTTTTTTTATTTTCACAGCATCTATTTATATCCATTATACACGCAAGCGTCCGTTTTTGCTTTACACATGTGACAGACGTAAAAGCTGCTTTATCCTTGCTGCAGCAACCCTTTGCAGCAAACATTTAGAAACGGTTCAATACTTGATAACGCGTCATTTAGAAACGCTAAATGAGACCATAGCCAACAGCCATTTCCTTTTTCTAAAAACAGATACTTTATCTAGTATGATAATCTTCTCAGCTTATCTTCCCAGGCACCTGTGTGATCTATGGCAAAGTGACCTCGCTCAGTTCTTGTGATTGACAATCACGACGGTAAAGTGAGGGAGAAATACATTAGTGTAAAACATTTTTAAGGGCGTAGAACAGAGATTTCAGACATTATTTTCCACAGGCTTCAGCCAGAGCCAGAACCAATGAAAAAGTCTCATAACTGAGAGTTGCTGAAGTGAGATCCGGTCACTATTGTGTATATATATATTAGTATATTAGTTTGAATTCTCTATGAAATACAATATATTTAGGAACGAATTTATGGAATAAAGCAACGAAACATATGGACAACACGCCAAGGGAGGCCGTCCCTCGGGAGAGCTATGGGAAACTGGTCCTAATTAAGTGTTAGACACGAAGAAAACCCGGAAAACCGTAGCCAGTTAGTTCGTGAGGTGCGAACCCGCGAACTACCAGTGTTCAATGGTCTTATCTACTCGATCACTAGTAGGGGCATATTTCAGTACGTATTGTATTGTAAAGACAGTATTAAATTACTTCGTTGAATCTTAGTTATTTTGTAATTTGCATATTGCATCAAACCTTTTATTATAAAACTTTGCTGAATTTAGCATATTTCCGTTAACCTAAAACAATATATTTAATTGTTTTAAAAAATTGCAAATTTACAGAATATAATAATAATCTGGCTCTGGACATGTATTCAGACATTTATTTCATAAATGCACTCACGCAAAGACGAATAATAATAATCATAAATAAAATGTGGATATTCTCATTTTAAGATGCGTAAATAATGTTTAGAACTATTTACGATTTAGTAATTGTTCTAGTAGCTGCGTGCTTTCATGTGTAGGTTAATTTCTGAATTCATGCAAAAATAATTTAAGTCGATTTTAAAATATGATTTGTATTATATTAATGTTGAATAATTTATTATAATTTTGATTTATAAAACCGTAGGAATCATGCAGTTTAGCGCTGCTTGTACTTAATTATTTACGATATACAAAACAAGACTACATACAACTTAAATTTATTACATATACGATATATGGCGCGATTGTACAAGTCAGACATAGAATGGAAAACACGTGTGTACACAGCGAGGTCCGAATCGAAAGTGAGGTCACAAGCCAAGAAAGGTCGAAGGTCAGGTTGCCAGTTTGTTGAGTTTAGTGTGGCGACCTTTGGAAGTAAGACCAAAGATCGCCACATGCAGTATAAACAGGGCCATCAAATATGGGAATTGGGAATTTTTCTGGGCCAGCAGAAAACTTAGGAATCACCACTGGCTCCTATTCCTATAAAATAATATTATTTTTACTAACGAAAAATAAAGTATTTAAGACTGCTTTTTATTAATAAATAAGCATTCTGCATATTTAATTTGTTCAAAAAATAAAAGACATGGTTAGAAGGACCAGCTCTACTCCGGGTCCCTACAAGCTCTCTCAGTCATGTGGCGAACTCTCCCAGTCATGTGGCCCAGGGGGTCCTTGCCCCTGGGCATATAAATGGTAAATTATTTTGAATTATCATCACATCATACTATATTTTTACTTTCCTGGCTGTTATATATAACAGAGGGAAAGTATAGCAAGTATAGCAATCGGTCAAACAATGACCCCCCCTCCAAGATTTTTACATTTTTGGACTCGGAACCTCGAAACGTCGAGAAATACAAAATAATTAGGGGATTTTCCTGTATGTATGGATGTTTGTGTAGGAGACACGATTTTGTTCACCGTCTTTGAAGCTTAATAACTCCCGTACCTTTCGACGAAAATTTCAGAAACTTTCCAGGGAGGTTTGTGTATTAGGAGCATTGATACCGTTAAATTTTTGTGATTAAAGATCGAGGGGTGGGGAGATAGAGGGCTGCCCATGTGTCATATCTAGTGTGAGGTCAGATTCAATGAAGATTTTATTTTTCATTAGCATTTACAACTTTTTCTTTTATAAAGCTTGTCTGTACCCTCAAAATTAAGCGTATTGCCATTTTTATAATTAATAAAAGTATAACTTTTTTAAAAAGTAAAATCTAATTACAGATGGATCCACTCTCAGTTTTAAATGTCGCCGAGAAAGATAAGCGACTCGTGGCTGGATTTTTTTTTTTTTTTTTTTTTTCTAGAAATTCTATCTTATTCACTCTTAATTCCTTTAAATTCGTACATTTACCTAGAATATGTTTTATCGAGAATAAGTTGTCACAAAATTTACAAGTACTTATACTTATTTAAATCGGTTTATCGTTGAGGGTCAGAAGATTGAAATTTTTTGAACTTTTATTCCGGCGGCTCTTTTAATTTTTATTGCTTTTCCTTCTCTTCGTGTTTTGTATTTAGTTGAGGAGATACATTGTCCTGATTTAACTTTGAAAACTGTTGGGCATCAGTGGTATTGAAGTTATGAGTATTCTGATATTGTTGATATTGAGTTTGATTCTTTTATACTTCCTTTAGAGAGGGGTAGTTTTCGATTATTGGATGTAGATAATCGTACTGTTTTGCCTTGGGGGTGTTTACTCGAATTTTGATTACGTCTTTTGATGTAATTCATTCTTGGGCTTGTGCTGGTTTAGGAGTTAGGATAGATGCAGTTCCAGGTCGGGTTAATCAAGTTTGTTTTTTGATTAACCGGCCTGGGTTGTATTGTGGTCAGTGCTCTATAAAGTGCAGTGTTCTATAAAGCAAGAACATTTTATTAATAATCTTGAGTTAAATCTCATTTAAATAAATACTTTTTAAAAATTTGAATATACAAAAGTGGCTTTACTTGTAAGTCGTAATTACTGCAAGAAAACTGCAACAGAAATAAAGCTAGGACTACCTGTAAAGAGATAGGGCGTTCAAATTGTAGAATGCCATCTTCTTACTATACAGGGCCGCTACCCTCCCTCTCTCTTCTCGGACGGCCGGATGGCCGGTGGCTAAAGTGGTCCCTCTGGGGAACCCGAGATTGAATCCGGACGGGACGAAAAACCCAAGGAATTTTCGGGGGTGGTCCGTTGGATATGTCGAGTCCCATCCCTCACTACCCGGTCGTTCCATTATGGGTTTTGCCGAATCCACAATGGGCTTGTTAAAAAAGGCTTTCTTACTGTCCATAGGACAGAGAGTTAAATAATACAGAGTTTCTTCTGGGCGCCGTCTATCCTTTGTTTAAAAAATTATTAACAGATAGCTGTCAAATGCCCAATCTAATTTTTCTGATAAGTTACTTAAATAAATTCTCAGAGAGATATTCACTTTTATTTAAATTCATGACTTAAATTGCAGTTTGAAAAACCAAGCTTCTCATTTTTAAGGAAAATATTTCTTTCTGGTGTATAAAAATTATTTAAAACTCATAATACTGTAATTTGAAAGTGGAAATAAAATGATGTATTTTACTTAAAATATATTCATTTATTTAATTTTACACAAAGCATTTTGATAATATAAAAAATGGCAAATTTAGAAAATGTAAATTATTGCAATTCCTGTGAATTTCCCATTAACCGGAATGCTCGGTAATTAATATAAAATCCAAGAAAATGCGATGAAAATACGATGAGTAATAAAAACTTTTTATTTCTTCATTGCATTTTATTCAACACAAAATTTCTCAACTTTGTAAAACTCGTGGTACCTTGAAATTAGAGATCGTAACACCACTGTACCAAATTATGTTTTAGATTTTCTCTCTAACGTAATTCTTAACAATTTACAGGATTATTTAATCTTTCTTGTAATTTTACACAAACAAAAAAACTTTTTATCAAATGTTATTTTCTGGATTTTTGCCATTTCTTACATTGCTTGCTTTCCTTAGATTCTGTTGTGGGATGATCTGAAAAGTACAATCAGAATGAAGAAAATTAAGCATTCTTTATCCCTCGCTGCCGACAAATGAGCATTCCTTATACGGTATACCCGCCAGACAATGTTCTAGAACAAGGGTGGCAAATCTATGACATGCGTGCCCAAAGTGGTACGCAAGCAGAAATCATCCGGCACGTAACGTATTACACGATTTCGATTTATCACCTGTCTTTTTCAACCATTCTTTCGGTTTATCACCCGATCATCTTTTTTTCAATCAGGTTTTTTACTATTTAAAAGTAACGCTAAGTATGCTTATGGCACGCGAGCTCAAAAAAGTTTGCTATCCCTGTTCTGAAATGATTCCGATACATCTAGAACAGCGTTTCTCAACCGGGCGAAGTCGCTCCCTAGCGGGAGTTTATTGTATTCTAAAGAGCGATAAGCTTTAATTTATGTTTTAGGGCGAATTAAAAATTTGTGGGCGATTTAGCAACAAATTTTTCTATTTGTATAATTTGGCTCGGCTATAAGGAGGCTTCTAGCGACTAAAAACTGCGTTATATAATCGTAATTAGGCTACGTATAAGAACAAAAGCTAGATTTTTGTAATACGCTTAAGTAATGGAATTTCCTTAGATTGAAAAAAATTAACTCATTGTCTTTATTCTCCCTAACCTCTTACTGAAATCGAGCATTTTCTTCACTTATGAATGCATGCAATAAATGAAGGTAGTATTAGCTGTATATATGGTCATCAATATAAACAACAGCTATTTTCATATCATATAGTTGTTGCATTTCTCTAAAATTGGCATGAAAATTGAACCATGGATTCGTAATCCTTTTCTTTCTGATATACACTGTATTGCAGATGCTGACTTAACCAAAGATGAAATTATTGATCTTAGGACAGAAAAATTACTACAATTTGAGTTTATCTCAAAAAGCCTTAGAGAATTCTGGTGTTCTCTAAGAGAAGCCTGAGTATAGGCTTATAAAACGAGCTATGGAAGCTTTGCTTCCATTTGCAACAATATATCTTTGAGAATCGGGATTTTCAACACTTGTAACAATGAAAACAAAAAATCGAAATCGATTAAATGTCCAACATGACATACGTTTTGACTTGTCAAATACCACACCACAGTTTGATGTTCTGGTTAAAGATAAACAACAACAGTCTTCATACTGACATGTCTTTAAAAAATATAATTTAACTTTAGCTTCTCTATATTTTAAATATACTGTATCATCATCATCATCATCATCATCATCATCATCATCATCATCATCATCATCATCATCATCATCATCATCATCATCATCATCTAATACGTGAAGAAAGAATCATTATGTTTTTTATTTTGGTCGCTATTTTTCAATAAAGCTGGATTCCTTTAAATTTTACATTTTGCATTTAAAAACCTTCTGAAAAGGGATCCGTGGCTTTCACCCGACTGGCAAAGGGATCCTTAGAATGAAAAAGGTTAAGATTGCTTCTGCTTTATGGTATTTTTTGAATTTTATGCACATGTATATATAGTAATTAAAGTATGTTTCTGCTCTCATAAATTAGTTTTGCTTGAATTTTAATTCATAAATAAGATAAAATATTGATTTTTATTATAAATGGTATGCATTAAATAGTGCCGTCGGATGTATTAAAAGAAATATATAAAAAGAAATATTGAAATGGATAAATGAAGCTTTTCATGTACATATCTCTGCTATGCAGAGAATATACATTTACAGGCTCTGCGGTTATCACTCGTTACTTGATCCTATCATTAATGAAAAAACTTTTCCTTTCACTAACATTCTTAGATTTTTCTCGTTTTATTCGTCTTCAGTTGTTAATAATTGTTATTTTAGTTGTAATAGTTGTTGTTATCATCCTTAAAGCTACTACATAACATATATAAAGCTTTCTCGAAAAAGATTACACGGAGCTCAATTAAAGAGAGAATTAAATAAAAATAATATTATGATTTATATGTAAATAATAATAATTATATTCAACAATTAATATTTTTTTTTCTCTTTTCATAGATTAAAATGTTTATATTCGTTAACATTGATTTGAAATATGCGCTTAATAAGTTTTATATACGTTTCGATTTATTTTCTCGAAATATTTTATGTAGAGAATATATTTTAAAATGTTGTTTAGAACTAATAATCCTCTAGCGTATAAAAGGTATTTATTTATATACATAATTTAAGCATTTTTTTCATTAGTATTGCTCAAGCAGGATTATTAACAATTTAAGTATCGTTAATTTTAAAAATTTGTTCTGTTTTTGAGGCAATCGTCGTATTATATATAGATTCTCCTATACAGATTTATACTGAATATACAATGCTATGTAACTAATAATGACGAGCCCATTCCATGGGGGCATGATGTAAAGATCGGAGGGTGGGAATTGCGAACATCGACCCCGGAAGCTTTTCGATAAAAGTAACTCTAAGAACTGTAGGTGATTACAAATAATTATTTATTATTTTCAGCCTATATTATAAATAATATTAATATATGCACCCGACTCAAAACTCAATAAGTTTCCCCGCTAACGTCGGAGGGCAATGCCTTTCATGAGTGGTGAAACTTCGCCCATGCTAATAATTTTAATCTTTATGTATGTTTTTCCATCTAAATTATTAGAATACTTTACGTAATCTCTTTGTAATAATTCAAACTTAAAAACGTGCTTAAAAAATTATTATTTAACTCAAAAATCAGAGATTTATGCTGAAGAAGAGTCGCATATTTTCGTACAAAATAATAATTAACATTCGGAAAATTTAACTAATACAAAAGAAATATATATATAATCATTCAGTTTAACGAAATTAAAAGTTGGTGTTTAATAATAATTTTATTTTTCAGAAAAATTTATTACTATTACTTATTTTATTAAGGAAAATAATTAGCAAGGTGTCCTCTATTGGTGAAAATACGAAACTGGTCAGTGACGCATTATCTTCTGGCCAATTAATGGTGGTATATAACGTGTGGCGAGTTGTATTTAGAGAAAATATTGTCCGGCAGGGCGAGCTGACAAATCGATTAAGTTCCCGGATAATCTGATACCACCTTTGCCATTATGGCGAGGATGTTACCGATGTTATATTTAGTCCGGACGGAATAACGATAGTTTTACTTGTTAACATCATGTCTTCTCAACGTCCGAGTTCGTCCAGTGGCGACGTTCATCATTTCCAATACGTTGGTTCCTATCGTTTAGAGAAAACATTAGGAAAGGGACAAACAGGTAAGATTCGTTAATATAACCAGACGCGTGCGTTACTATAGGGTTTACCGCCAATCGGCGGCATCTTCGGTGATGTAATGGTTTCATCACGTTGCGTTATGACGTCATGAGTTGGAATACTTTTCATGTTTTAAATTTTCAATTAGAATTTACATTCAATTTTCTGTTTAATTTGATAATTATGAATTGATTAAATTCGCAATTTTATTTAAATTTAATTATCGATTCGTTCTTTTTTTCCCTTCTAATTTAATATATAATATCTTGTTTTAAAATCAAGTTTCTTTTAAATGAAATATTTCAAATATTTTCACTTTAAAATTTATAAATAAATATTCATTATTTATATTTAAAATAACCAAGAATTATTTTAGTAAGAGAGTATTATATGTTACTATAGTGTAAATCACAGTTCTTAATTTGATTAGTATCAAATTGTTGGACTTGTATTGATATTACAATAGACTCTTGATGGCCACTAAATGGAAAGAAGCATTATCTTTTTCTCCATTTTCATAACCAAAAAAATATGTTAGGATATTGTTGACCGGATTCTTATTCTTAATTTACATCAGATACGTCATTACTGTACAGTGCATAACAATATATTTTCTATATTTTATCCAACAGTGATTGATAACTGAATATAAAATTATTCTCTTAGTAACAGTAAATCTTTATCTTCTCAATATAATATATAAAAACAGGGAACAGTAGTAAAGAAGAGTATGATATACAGATTTTTCATAGAATATTCTTTATATATCTGTATGTATATAGTCTGCCAATACTGTTATGAAAATGTCTTTTAAAATAAATAAACCAAAAACTGGATAGTTGAAGTAAATGGTGATTCATTTATTTACCAACACGATGCCAAGTTTTTTGAATTTTTATGCCTTTTTAAATTGATAAAATTTCTAACAGTTTACCAATTTAAATTGAGTAATAAGCTATGATTCTATTCTCATTTAGTTAACTATTATAAATGTAAGAAACATTTAGATGTTATACTAAACTGCAAGAACCTTATGTATTTTTAAAATGTTTTAGAATAGAAGAATCTATCTTGAAGAATAAAATGAAGAATAATTTAAATTATATATGTAAAAGTAGCATTAAGCTTCATTTACATAATAAATCTATCAGGTTTAACAGCATTAGACAAAATAATCCTTAGGAAAAAAAAATCATTAAATATCTTGTCACTGATCAAAATATGATGGAAGCTATTTTGCTCAGTTATAAAATAAATAAAAAAGTAATAGCTAGCTATCATCTATCAATATTAAACATTTATAAACTTAATTAAAATTTATTAGTTAAGAAAAACATTGCATGAGTGTAATTCAGAGTTTTCATTGCAAGAAAAATAATTGAATAAATATAATAAAGTGATGCTACATAATAATTAATCATAACTTGTATTAAAAATTATGAAAATATAAAATAGATAAATAAATTCTTCAGATAATTATAACTGACATTTTATATATTTTTAATGTAAACTTAGTTTAAATTAATTATAAATTTATTTGAAATTTTTTTGGATGAATTAATTAAAAATTCATTAGACAAAATAAACTTAAGGAAAAAAATAATTAAATATTTAAACAAATCATATTTTATTAAATAATATTAAATAAAATTTTGTCACTAATCAAAATATGATGTTTCATTTACATTTGTGTGAAATTGTACTGTACAATATCTTAAAAAATTATTGTGCATTTATAAACTATGTGAAAAGTATAGACTTTATATAAAAGTAATATTTTTTAGAATTACAGATATATGTAGCTAATTTCATTGTAGATTAAAAATTATAAAATTTAAAAAACTTTTATGGTGAATACATATCTAGTAAGAGATGTATAAGATTATATAAGAAATATTTTAAAATATATACACAATCAAACCTCTGGACAACCACCAATGATGGGAACATTAAAAAAAGCCAATGTTTGGAGGTTGTTTTGTATTAATTTTTGCTTAAAAAGGAAAAATCTTGTGGAAAAAGGGCCTTTGTTTAGAAGTGGGCGTTTTTGGAGGTTCGACTATATTTGTATTTTTCTAAATTGCATTAATGTTTTTAAAATTTATTTCTAAAAAAATGTAACCTTATGTTTAGAAATATAATCAAAAGAACATTAATCATAACTCCTAAGTTTTTTACATTAAAAATAAACAAAAAAAATTTGTTTTAGAGAATTTAAAAAAAAAATGTTGGAAAATATATTGCCCAGAGAATATAATTTCCTGATTACTGTTATTTTTTTGATATTTCCAAATAAATTTATAATTTTTTTCAAATGAGGTGTATCTAAGATATGATTGTAAAATCAATTAAGATAACGCTAAAGTAATATTGACAAATATACGATGATGCATGTTCTTATATAATAAATCTTGGGGAAAAAATGTATATATAATGTATTAAAATTTTTATTGCTAATTTATATTAATAACAGCTTTAACGGAAAATACAGCTTTTAAATTTTAGTTAAATGTGATAATGGAGTTTTGTAATACACTGATATTATTATTTAATTATTAAAAAAGTGATCAAAAAGAGTAATTTACTCATTTACTAATTAACGTAACTCAACGCTTATCATCACGTAAATAATTGTGAAAAGTTGTTAGTAACTTTTTCATGTTTATTTAATTTTTATACATTACTTAATTAACTTGTTACAATTATCTTCTTAGTCATAATTTATAATAATTAATAAACATTTTAAATTACTGTATTAGGTATTTTTTATCAGTGTATTAAACAAGAACAGTGTTCTATTTCTGTGTTTAGACATTTTAAGATGTCTTTGTGAAAGTATTTCTAAGGCTGTTAAAAACACTTAGAGAGGCAATTAGAAAAGATAGAAATAAGATAAAATTTTGAGCTTGATTGAGGAAAAAGTAAATGCAATGTTCACTTTGACTGTTTGAAATTCTTACGTTATTGGTTTAAAAGGTAAAAAGGATAAACAGTTAGATATAAGTAAAAATAATTATAGTAAGCTGTATTTTAGAATTACAGCATAGAAATGAGTAAAATACAGATATTGCTGTATTTTTCGTCTATTAATGGCCTTATCGTTGCAAAACTTTAGACTGAGGGGTTAAGGGGATGCCGTGATCGAATCTGGGTGGTCGCAGGAATTTTTTCGTGGGTGTTCTGTCCCGGATATTTTGGATCCGACTTTCACTACAGGGTCACCCCATTGTAAACGAAACTCACGATGGGTATGGTTAATTAAAAAGGCATTAGTGCTCACGAGTCGGAAAGAGACAAATCGTTTATTACTTTTAGTTAATAATAATTTCGATATATAAAATTAGTTAATAAAAAATTAAATAACTGTATTTATTTATTAAATTATTGCTGTAGAAAATATATTATAATCTAAATAAAATAGCAGTATATATTGGATTAACATGGGGATTCTACTACTCAGACTAAGATTTTAAAGTGTTTTTATTACAAAATTCGAAAATATTAATAGTTTTGTTCATGAAATTCATAACATGTATGCCTATCATTTTATTTCTTGTGTGTAAATTTACATCAGATTTAAATTTATGCCATAAATAATTTGTGATTATATATCATATATCAAATATTTTGGAAATGAACTGAATTTTATTCGGTTCTTCCAAAATGTAAAATAAAGAAGTTTAACAGTAAGTTACATAATATAACTTACTGTTGGACTCCTTTATTTTACGTTTTGCCAGTTGGATGGTTAGGTTGAGGCATCAGTCTATCGCTGTGGGGTAGCAGAAACGAATCCGGGCGGATCGAAAACAACGGGATTTTTGGGATAGCCTGTCCCTTTTAAGCCTTTTCTCACCATCCGGCCGTTTTATTGTGGGTCTGATCGAACTCGCGATGGGCTTGAAAAAAGCTCTCTTAGTTCCTACAAGGCATAAGATAACTTTTTATTATGACAAAATATTCTTGTAATAAACGGATTAATATTACTTTAAAAAGTAATGTTACGTTAAAATTATATCTTAGTTTCTAATATATATAATGAGGAAGGAGGAAAATATAGAATTTCTTATTGATACAGTCCTATATAAATTCATCAACAAAGTAAAGTGATTTTTATCTCATTACGACATACGTATTATTGAGTAGATTTAATATCAACGCTAATTATATTAATTAGATTTTCCTAATTTATGCCAAGAATCGTTTATTTTCAATCTATATTAATTTCTCATATAGATAAATTGATTATCTACAACTTTTGAAATTCATTAACGTTAATTCAAACGAGGATAGTCATAAGATCTTTAAATAGTTGCGTGATATTAATTCTGTATCGGGTAATAAGATGATAAAAATGTAATTCTCACTCACATCATCATAATAATCCTCGTTATGCTATCTAATCTTGTACGTTTGGAAAGAAATGACCTTGCTGTCACGAAACTTGACATTTTAAAAAAGTAAATTCGATATTTGTATGCTTAGGGAGTGAATCTGTGTCGTAATATGTATCTATAAAAAAATCGATTGTTATAGAAATATTAAATATTCCATCGTTTTATTGTAGCAGAATGGAAACAATATATAATGATTTTCTTAATATTTGAACTTTTATTTTAAAAAAACGGCCAGCTTTTTAAACATTCTATTTGCATTTTATTATCAAACCATGAAATTATAAAACACAGTAAAAGTAATTTAACTTCTTTTTTTGTGTTGCATTATTCCCTTATCTCAGGAATATTACTAGATTACCCGATTATCGATTCATTTATTTAGGTTAGACGATGTGAACTGCCTACCTCAATGATCATAAAGTTCTATTATTTGTTATATTATTTTGTTGGATTTGGACGATGTTCGATTAAATGAACGAGAGTGATTATACTCGTATTATTTATATTATTCAGGTTTGATTTGCACGTAAGATAAACAGAAGCTTAGGGCCTTGCTTTTTGAACTCATATTTTTACATTTATTATTATTTTGTGGGAAGGAAAGGTCTATTATATGTCATAGCTTAGGTCCACAACAAGTATAAGTTCAGCTCTATTATCACGTAACACGTATCAAAGGGTGTCATATACTGCTAGGCTGTACTTTTTCTTAGCGCGCTTCTACGATAGAAAGACTATAAATAATATTTTATATAAATATTTCAAAGTTAAATTAATTAATAGTTCGTTGATTTGGAATTTACATTATTCGAAATTACTTTGACGTTTATTTTTTATATTACATTGTTATGAATATATGTGGACATAGGTTCGCCATTTTTGTTATGATGAAAGTTATTAATGTAATTTATTCATAGAAATTGTTAAAATTTTGTAAATATTTATTTAATAACACAGGATGACTCAAAGGTCAGTTATCTGAGATATACTGGTTGTTTCAGAAATGTGTGTAAAAATGGAGAGATTGTAGAGAAATTAATTTTGATTCGAAGCATTCTTTTTGAGTTATAAGCGATTAAAAATCATGACATCATTTTTTGTTAACGTATGGAAATTTCTGTTGACAATTGCATTCAGTTCGATACCCTTTATCATGTCTGTCTGCAGAAAATTTTCCAAGGGAGGGCGAAACTTGGAGACAAATAATTACATCAATAAATTTTTATTTAATTATTTGGGAAATTTTTTTCACAAATAGATTATAGAATACAATGTTATAAAGCGTCCCATGGTCGAGGTTACATATCTCCAATCACTTTTTTTTATTATAATTTGTGGAATTTTTATTTGATCCCACGGGAGGCTAAGTGCCCCTCTGTGGACGCCCATGCCCTTAATTTGTTATCTGCCATATAAATTTATTATCTGAAATTTGATTTTTTAAACAATACGTGCTATATTGGGTTTATGGGGAAAATAAAAGATGTAGTATTCGTTAGTAAGCTATCAATGCTTTTACAGGCATTACTGAACAGGATGAAAAGGTCTAAAAAGTCAAAATAATAATGTCTAAAAAAGGATCAAAATTTAAGCAATAAATTAGTATTGCAAATAATACATGAAGACAATTAAACTAACATGAAATTATCAACAGATATTTTCATAGACGTCGTTTTTGCTAAACAGGAAATGACGTCATGATTTTTAAATCGCTTATAACTGAAAATGAAGCTTCAAATAAAAAGAAAAAAAGCATTAGAGTCGTGGAAAGGTTAATTTTGAATCTAAAACTTCTTCATTTTTACATATACTTCTGAAATACCCCGTATTTTGTCACTGGCGACAAAAAACATTTTAAAAATATATATCGGTTAATTAACTAACTTTTGTGCTAATTTGTACATGGTTTATGGTCAACCACACACAAATTAGAAACCTATTAGGAGTAGTTGATCTGGAAAGAAGTTTAAATATAATGTAATTTCAGCCAAACCTCCAATAACGTCCACCTCTAAACAACGGACATTTTTATGTTTCCGTCAGTGACCGTTGCTCAGTAGTTTGATTATACTTAAATAATATACTAAGTAAATTTAAAGAAATCTTGTTGTTATCTATCAAAAGATAAAAGAGTAATGTAATTATTGTCTCGATGTTTACGAATGTGGATTTTTATTTACAAAATGATCTTTTTACAAAAAATAAAAAACAATGATAATTTACATTTGCATATGTAAATTTTTAATGACTTTTATTTAAGTTCGTGTAAGCAAATTAGATTAACATCAATAAATCATTTTGATTTAATTTAATTATTATAGCTTACGAGTTAGTATGGACAGAATAGGAAGTTTTAACTTCAAAATTATCAAAACTCGGTACCATATTTTAAATGTAAAGTCGAAATAGCTGTTTATTAAGGAAACCAGAATAATTCATTAATTAAATTAAAACAAAGATTAGATAGATAAAATTAAAACCGATGTATATTCTATATCATATATTAAACTAAAAACATTATATTTAAATTTTTTAAACAAAAAATTAAATGCTTGGGAATTTGTAAATTATACTAAAACCTGAGTCGATACTGCTGGAAATTAATAGACAGCCCTCTGTATGTACTGTCAGCCTTTGACATGATGCTATGTATCCGTTGTGACGGAAACATTTTTTTGAAAGTATAGAAGAAATGATCCGTAAATATTTAATTGAAATCTCAATTGGGCTGGTTTAATGGAATACGGCAACGCAACACAAGATCGATCTGCGAAGAGGTTTTGCCTCCGGGAGGACCTTCTATAGGAAACTGACCCCTATTTAAGTGTTAGACATGAAGAAGACCCGGAAGATTTCACAAACCCTTGGTCAGGCGCCAGCTGTGAAGTGGTGTTATCCACTCGGGCACTGGTTGGCTCAAATCTGATTGGCAAAACAATATTTCTTTGGAGACAGACTACGGCTAGTAAAAATTCTCGATGCATAATTGATCCATTAAACCTCTAAACTGTATCATAAGACGTTTCTAATACTGTATAAATTAAATTAGGCTACTGGTAATAATTGGGATTATTTTAAATGAATTCTGAATCTTTTTTAATTCTGAAAGGAAGTCAAACGTTTCATTCGAATTTTTGTTTCTTTCGGTTCTTTTACTATATCAAATTTTTGCTTTTATAGTTGCAGCTTCTCTTTTGAATTAATGAAATTTACCATGCTTAAGAGTTTAGTTTCCGTTGATATTTGAATTAATTCTATTTTCGTATTCTGGATCTAACCGAATGATTTATGCTTTCTGTAGAGTCCGGGATTGAATCCTCGAATAATCAAAATTGATTATTCGTGATTATTCATGAATGACAAAAGTGAAAACATATACGGAAAACGCTTAAAACGAAAGCTAGGTGTATAATTATATTTTTACTTTCCTGGCCGTTATATATAACAGAGGGAAAGTATGACGATGGGTCAAAAAATGACCCCCAAGATTTTCACATTTATGGACTCGGGACATCGAAACGTCGAGAAATGCAAAAAAAATTCGGGAGTAATTGCCATATGTAAGGGTTTGTGTTTGTGTGTGTATGGCACGATTTTGTTCATCCTCTTTAAAGCCTAACAACTCCTGTGCTTTTTGTCAAAAATTTCTGAAGTTTTGCAGGGAGGTTTATGTATTCGGAGATTGATGCTATTAAATTGGGGATTAAAAGTCGAGGGGATAAGGAGATAAAGGAGATCGTGTGTATCTCCAGTAGGGCCGGACTTTACTCGTTATTAGCATTTACAATTTTTATAAAGCCCAATCCTATCCTCAAAATTAAGCTATTTGCTATTTTATAATAGTTAAAAATATAAAAAGTTTTTAATAATAAAATATCATAACAGATGGCTTCACCAAATGTTTCCGGGAAAGTTAAACAACTATTTTAACGTCTCACTTAGATGGCCGGATGGCTGAGGCGGTAAAAACATCAAACTGCTACTCTAAGGAACTGGATTTGAGTTCAAATTCGAGTCATCTTAAAAATTTTATGGATAGGTTGATTCAGATTTGTCGCGTACCATCCTCATCACCAGACCGTCTTGATTATGGATCGGGCCTAATCCATGATGAATAATGGAGTGTTCGTAGAGTGATGAGAGTTAAAATTTAAAAAGTTCTTCTCAATGTCAGATGTGGTAGCTGCATATACGTAATGTGAATGAATGTCTCTTTAATCCGAATAAATAAATCCGGTAGACTTCCTCACAGCTATCAGGTTAGGTACTCCTTCCAATAAAGGAGACTTTTCTATGGGGAAACTGATCCCTATTTAGATGTTAGACACGTGAAAAAAACCTGGAAAAAGTCCTGGTGGCTAGCCCATTGGTGAGACTCAAATTCGCGACCAACTAACTACCCAAGTGGATAAACGTCGGTCGTCTTTCCACTTGGACAACTTATGAGATTTGAGTGAGATTTTATGTTTGAATTAACTATCTAAATCCCTCGGTCTTCACAGAAAGTATTCTAAAATAATCTTTCTTGTTTTAATAACAGTAGAGACTAATTTGTACGAAGAGCATTTTGAAAATCGATCAACTAGTTTGTAATTCTACTCTGTACATCGAAAATACCATAAAGAAAAATACTTTATTGAAGTACAGACGTAGTTATTTCGTCAAATAACATTTCCGAATAGCCGGCATTAAGATCTTAATAAAACTTCGATTTCGTTAAGATCATATTTTGTTTTGTAATAAAACAAAACAAAAACAATGGACCGATCACTCAAATATCGTGAAGAGCTTTGTCACAGTTGGAGGTCTGGTTATCAGTTCCATTCACGTTTTTTCTATCAAAATCGACTTTTCTCGTTATCTTTACTTCCTTTATTACTTGACATTTTACATAAATGTCAAACACTCTTAGGAAACAATGAAAATTGTTTCCATTAAATTACATTTCATTTTAAATATTTCCGAAAATAAGAAATAAACTATTAAATGCTTAAACTATTCAATTTATATAATTATTCACACATTATCTAATTTAACTAAATACATTAAAAGTCATTACAGGTTTAGTTACTTGGGCAGCAAATTAAAGAATAAATCTGTTAAGGAAATTATTAATAGCGCATAATGTAGGCTTACAGAGAGATGGGGCAACTTATTAAAGGAAATTGTTCTGTAACAAAGTATATCACAAAACCGATATGAAGAAGAAAATCGGAGTTTCCGATAAGCCAAAATGGGTTTTTGATCGAACTTCTTTGCGTTTAAAATATAATGTTTTGTATAGATAAAATATATAAAAATTGATTACATAAATTTAAAAATCGGAAACACTTTTCAACAAATATATACTGTACAATATAAACAAATCTTATATATCAATACTATTAATAATTAATATAATTTGCTTATTTGGAGATAAATATAAAAAAGACTATAAGGTATTGTATGGGACTGTCCATAAAATACGTAACGCAGATGTGATTTGTATGCAGGTAGGTAGGTAATCGTGACGATGCGTTATAAGGAAGTAGTAATATTTAAAAATACGTTATGTAATGCTAAAGTTGCAACGCTCAGATGACAGGACGATTCATTTTTGTTCCTACTATCTCGTAGCGAACCGTACGTTTTATGTCACTGCTTTATACAGTACATTATACACGGATTAATAAAATAATGTAACGTCTGGTATCCTGGTACTATGTACTATTCCTTAGTGCAATTAAGGGGATCGATCGTAATTTCGGTAGTGGGTATGTGCGACATCGTTACGGAATGTTATAATAGTCAAAAAGTTTAAAAATAAGGATCGTCCATACATTACGTAACACTATGTGCAATGGACGTTTTTAGTTATGGTTAAATAATAAGTTGATATGAAGTCAAAAGCTGTCTGAAAAATACAAATTATTGATCTGTAATATATCATGAAAGTCAGAAAGTTTATTTGGCTATCTCAAAAAAATAAACAGATAAATGGATAAAAACAGAAATAAAAAATTATTTGTGATTGTAAATGGTATGATTTTAGACATAGATTAATCATAAGTTTTTGAACAATGATATTAATGATTAAAAGAACTGACAAGTAATTAAACTTATTAAAAATTAATTTTTTGAGATAATTGTAATAAGGATATTTTCCTAATATTCAAATAAAATTTAAGAGGACAAAATAATAACACTTAATAGAAAAGTATTTAACTTAGAAAGTTTAGTTTGTAGTTTGAAATTTTTTAATTTTAGATGGATTAATCGCCTGATTAGAATGGACGACAGCGCTCTGAAACTGACTTTAGAAATATTAAGTATCTTGGAAAAAGAATATAAGCTGTCCCAGAAGTAGGTTGTGAAACCAAGAATATTTTAAACTTAATACTCCGTTTGTCTTAAATGGATAGCGGCTCATGGCGTCGTGGTTTTGATTAATTTTAGGTTAAAATTAATGTTATTATCAAAGCCAGCGCCAATACATTATACGTGACAAAAACGATTTTATTAGGGAGCTGGCCGCGCGTCTTCCTGCGACAGCACCTCCATATTAACGCCACAATCAGCCACTGTCTTAAACTGTTCATGATAAGTTTTTCTGCCTTCTCTCCCTGTGCACTAAGAGCACATTTTTTTCCATACCTATTGTGGGTTCTGCAGACCCACAATGGGCGGCGAGGTTGTTTGACTTATCTGGGACAAATCGGCCGTGAAAAATTTCTAGGGAATTGCTGGCCCCGATTTGATTCTGGGTATCCCAGAGCGGTAGGCTGACTCATTAATATCCTCGGCCGTCCATGATTATTATAATTTCATCACCCAAATATTTTATTTGGTGCAATTTGATTAATATCACAACATTTTAAATCAAATTCTTTCAAATAAATTGTGATTTATCACAATCCATTTGAAAAAAAAAGTTATAAACAGTTTAATTTTGAAATTATCATTATTTGTAAAATGTGAAAATAGGACCAAATGTCCTTTAGTTTTATTTTAACTTGGAGATGATTTATTAGTTACAGATCAACACATTACATATTTAAAGATATTTTATAAAACATAATTGGTAAACAACAAGAAGAGAACAAGAGGCAATCAAGTACAAAAATAATTGGTATTATAAATTTAAAAATTGGCCGGATGGCCGAAGCAATAGCCGCGAGATGCGAAGGCAATAGGCAGAGGCATCAGCCTATTGTTCTGAGCGGTCGAGAAACTCCAGGAATTTTTCAGGGTGATCTATCCCAGATATGTCGGACCATCTCGTCGCCCCATTGTGGGCCTGACAGAACCCACGATGGGTGTGAAAAAAAGGCTTTTTTAGTGCCCACAAGCTGAAAGGAGATTTTTTTAAATTGCAATTATTTAATTGCATATGCTCATATTTGCCAACTTTATTTCTTTTAGATTGTAGCCAACTAAATTAGTAATAGTTGTAGGAGCGCAATAGGAGAATATGGTTGCTTAAAGTAGTAGCGATTTTTCTGACATAAGTGCTTTTTGCTTTATGTATTATAGAGCATTTTCTCTTTATATATATATATACAGGGTGGGCCAGCGAAAACGAAACGGCAGTGTGTTCGTGTTCGTCCAAGCAAAGCGCTCGGACAGGTCGATTTTACTCTCGAGGGGACATCTTTTGCAATAAAGTTTTTGCGATTCTGAATACAACAGACAACAAAAAATTTTAAAAACTCATTTATTTTGTATTAACTAAACAAGCATTTATTTCGAAAAAAATGTTTGTTTAGTTAATATTCAGAATCGCAAAAACTTTATTGCAAAAGATGTCCCCTCGAGAGTAAAATCGACCTGTCCGAGCGCTTTGCTTGGACGAACACAAACACTCTGCCGTTTCGTTTTCGCTGGCCCACCCTGTATATATAATAATATATATATATAAGTGAGTCTAAATTCCAGGTAACTAAATAAGATCTAGGACGAAAAGGGTATTCGTTTATTTTTTTTCTTCTAAGATAATTAAGTTATATCTTTATAATACGGAAAATATAATCTAATTCAAATCATTCTTCGAGTTTGTAAAAAACGTAAAGGAAATTTTCAAAATCTTAATGGTGAGGAGTTTTGCGTCTTTTACTACGTGGTCCACCTATGGCCGAATGGATAAAACAACTGAAAACTGGTGGTTGGTCCGGGACTCGTGCCTCAACAATCTGGTCACCAAGTTTACTTGATTTTTTTTTCAATGCACAGGAGCGACAAATTACGACGATGGCTGTATTAACCAATCACTTTGGCCCGGTGTCAAGGTCATAAGAGAAAATTAGTGATAATAATTGACACTGATGTTTGTCTTAATTTTGTTGCCCGTGTGCATTGGCCTTAACATTTAAATAGAGTAAGTTTCCCATCAAAGTCCTCCTAAGAAAAACGTTCATGTGTTGCTTTGCCTTATACCAGAGATGACGAACATTTTTGAGCCTGTATGTCATATAGTAAGATACTTAGTTTTAAAGATGTTTAGGCGTGCCAAAGTTTTAGACTTGAAATTACAATATTTAAAAAAATTAAACGAATATGCTTTAATTAGAATAAATGTAAAAAGAACCTGTTTGAAATAAGGCTAATCAGGTGATAAACCAATAGGACGATTGAAAAAAACATAATAAATCGAAATTGTATGATACGTCGCGTGCCTGGGCCCACCAGTGGTTAGGCGGTCTTTGTTCCCTGAATAATGGGAGTTCGGTCGTGGGTTCGCGTCTCGCTCGGACGGGTGGCCACGTGGAATTTTTCGGGTTTTCTCCACGTCTGTAACACCTAAATAGGGACCAGTTTCCCTTAAAAAGACCTCCCAGAAGGCATCCCCCTAGGCAGATCGCGTTGCCATAACCAAACAAATAAACGTTACATGCCGTTTTGGGCATGCGTGCCATAGATTTGCCACTCCTGCCTTATACCATCAATCCACATCAAGAATTTAAAGATGTTTCGATATTGAAATATCGTTGCATGCAAATTACAACTTGAGGATGCGTGTATGCAATTTGACTTACAGTAAGCTTAATTTTAAAAAATATCATTTTAGATAACGATTGCTTTAAAATTTTGTTCTAAGTAATGTGGTGGTTTTTAAAATTTAATGTTGCTTTTAGATAAATTATTTCTGTTTTTCTTGTGTATTTGTGTTTTATATTTAGAATTAAACAAGAAGTTTTTGTCTTTCAAAGTTTAGTTTTGGCTAAAATTGGTGTATTGAAATTAGTCAACGCACAGACAAACGTGTATTCTATTTATTAACTATCGTTCAATTTTATCAATTAAGAAAGTTAAATATTCTACTGCGCTGGACATTCTAATATCATGTGAACTCTAGTCTTGCGTAACTAAAGCATAAAAGTGCATTCTCTCATTGATAGTTGGTTTTTCTCGTTTGTAATGCTAAACGCTCAACTCCTCTTCAGCTCCATCAAATTAATTAACACTTCTTATTTTCATAATACCGATGTCTAGAAAACGAGCGATTAAGGGTGGATACACACATGGATGCAGTTTGTCAAAGATATCGAGCCTCATCCCTCACCATTGCAGGCTTAGCTGAACTCATAATGGGCTTATTAGAAAGGCTCTCTTAGTGCCACAAGGCGGAAAGTGTTTTGAAAAATGTAACTGATTCGCAGATTCGGCCACAGTGGGGAAACTGGGTAATGATGGGTCTGACATATCTGGGTCGAATCGGCCATTAAAAATTCCTGGGATTTTACGATCATCTAGATTGGATTGATCTCGGATCTAATTTAGATTAATTTTTACACTTTAAAAAAGTTTCAAAGAAATAAAATGTATGGAGAAAAATACACATTTTTTTTTTTTTTTTGGCTTGCTTAAAAGTGCTAAAGGTCAAACTACATGTACTAGTAGGTGCTCGATGTACTGTACACCATGACAAAAATCAGCTGCTAAAGTTAAAAACCACTGTGCGACGGATTTATTACGGTTAAAAGCACCATAAGTTCTGGATGTTAACTAATAACGAGGTGATGATAAGAAAATAAAACTTTCTTTTTCATTATAATTCATTTAATTATCTTACATAAGTAGGTAACCAAATTATTTACCACATACAGAAATGGTTACTTTTCAACAACATTTAATCATTCATGAAAATCTGTTGTGATCTCGAGATGTCAATATTTTCAAACAACTAATTTACTGAAAATAATTACTTTGTCAGGAACATTTATTAAGAAATAAGGCTTTTTTTTATGAGAATCAAGAACGTTGCAGAGTTATTTATTTTTACAAGAACTATTACCGTGATATTTCGAGTTGCATTTTACGTTCTTTGAGCGACATTTACATTTTTTATCAATACAGTATCTTTTACACATTATAAATCCTTGCTTACTTCCATATGGAAGTAACATGGAAGCTGTGCGAAGTGTTAATAAAGTTGAGGGTACGTCCTGAATATGAATAAAATTACTCTCAGAAATTGTAAATTCATTACTAGCGTAAAGTCGATCAAGACTTTCCTTGTTTCCTAAATGATGGAGACCTAATGGACTAACGCTCGTAACAACAGCTAAAACATTTCTGGGAGCTGCACGTCCCCTATTAACATCAGGCACCCTAATTAAAACATTCGAACCAATTACAACTGCAAGAAATTTTGAGTTGGATAATGAAATAATTTTATACGCCTGTTTCTCTAGACCGGATTTGTCATATTCTCTCTTAGAATTGATGCTGTTCTTTTTTAAACCGAGCTTGCAAGTAACATTTGCACCAAATCTCTCATTCTCGTTGCTTTCTCCGCAAATAACGTGAGCATATTCATGACACACTGAACACTTGTGAGCTTCTGAGGTTTCATTTCGCTTTGTGGTCTTTTTGAGTTAGTCACAACGCGTCATGGCTGTTTTTACAAGTGCCATAACGCATTGTGGACTTTTTTCGCTCAATGAGCGTTTTCAAATGAGCCTAACACTGACATATATATAGAAAATCCTCGTTAATTTCGAACTCATATAATTCGAAATGGAATTTCGAATTATATGAGTTCGATGAGTTCTTAGCTGTACTTTTGTCCCGGGCGAGGATATAGAGATTCACATGTTAAAGAATTCGGTTAGTTCGAAATTCGAAGTGAAAATTTTGAAGTGAAAATTCTGTCATATGCTGCATATGTTAACTCGTTCGTTTAGATCGAAATACCTCCATACTATAAGAAAACAGTATACCAAGAACAACTCTAATCTAGTCAATATGACTGCTTTTACGGTAACACATTTTCGGGTGTCATCTTACTTGTGGACTACCCTTATTTTTTCTTATTTCAATAAAATAAGGCTGGTTTTCGGGATAGCAAGATTGGGCTACGGGTAGCATATTGAAATATTTGTAGGGCTCTAGGCTACTACTTTTGAGCGACTTTAAAAATAATTTGGGTTAATTTTTCGAAGAATTCGAAAAATTAACCCAAATTATTTTTAAAGTCGAACCCATTTCGAAGAATTCGACTTTACCTTTTATAATCTGGCGACCTGGCAACTTTACAAAATAATATTAAATATCACCAGACATCTGCTGTTTACCTGCAGGCTGCAGTTTATTTATATTATTATTAATTATAAAATTAACGAAAATAGCGTTCTGTATAAGTAGCCATATTCTGTTTTCTTAAAAAATTACATCAGTTATATGGCATTCGGCGTATTGTACAGTACGTAGGTATGTGAATCTCGGATAATTCGAAATGGCGAATATTTCGTCCTGAGTTTCGAACTAACGAGGACTTCCTGTATATATAAGGTAAAACATTTTACACTATAAAATTGTGGCATTCTATAATGGTATATAGAGTTACATAGTATATTGAAAATTTTTTCAGTTTTTTTTTTAATTAATATTTGTAACTGTTTCATTCAATAATTAAATTTATTATAATAGTCTTACTTTCTCACTTAAAGTAAAATGACTATTATAATAGTCATCTTACTTTAAGTGATTTATCAGAAACTAGCAGGTAGGCCCGGCGTTGCTCGGGCAAAAGTAACTAGCGAAGATTAAAATTATTACTTTATAGTCACAAAAGAAAAAGAGTAATTTCATCAACGAACTAAGTATTTCTAAAGAAAGATCGAATTTGAAAATCGAATGTTCAAATATTGTTCGATTTTCACGACGTGTTCTGATTATATCGTTCGATTTTCATCGAATGTTCTAAAGAAGAAAGGTCGAGAAAAACCGAACTAATGTGTTTAAATTTGAAAATCGAATGTGTTCTAACATATTACTCTTTTTCTTTCTTTCTTTTTTTCTCCAGCGCCGGTAAATCTTGCACGTCGCTTTCTCTTGTTCTCCATTGTTACGTAACACTTCCATTGTTGACACTTCCATTGTTACTTAACATTTCCATTGTTACTTGACACTTCCATTGTTACTTAACACTTCCATCAATAATGGAAGTGTTAAGACTTAATCCTGCCCCTCTCCCCCGCCTCTCCCCCGTGGGGAGGAATTTCGAAAAATCCCTTTTTAGTGTGCGTCCTCGTGACGTACCTTAACTGTGTACCAAATTTCAACTTTCAACTCCTAACCGTTTGAGCTCTGCACTGATCATCATCATCATCAACTCGTCTCGATTATATATATAGATTAAAGAATTGCAGATAATTTTATCATTTATTCGTTATCAATTCTTCTTCTTCTTCTTCCTCAGCTTTTCCCACTCTATGTAGGGTCGCTGTTTCTGATGAGTCGCCTCCACTGCTCCCTGTCTTGGGCTGCCTCCACATTCAGATGCCTCCCTCTCAAGTCCTCCGCCACAAGATCCATCCACCGTCTCCGCGGTCGTCCCCGCCTCCTCCTCCCCCTCACTGACATCTGCATAACCCTTCTTCCCACATACTCTTCTTCTCTTCGTACCACATGACCAAACCACTTCAACCTTGCCTCCTGTATCTTTGCTTCTATGTTCGTAACTTTCACAGTCCCCCTCACACATTCATTTCGAATGTGATCCCTTCTCGTAACCCCACACATCCAGCGGAGCATCCTCATCTCCGCCACCTCCATCCTTTTGACATGGGTTTTCCTCAAGCTCACAGTCTCAATAGCATACAGCATAGCTGGTCTCACCACCACCCGATAAACTTTCCCTTTCAACCTAAGCGGCACCCTCTTATCACATAACACACCTGACATATCCCTCCAATTCCTCCAGCCAGCCTGAATCCTGCCTGTCACCTCCTTATCCACACCTCCATCCTCCGCCACAGTTGACCCCAGGTACTTAAAGGTATTGACTCTGCGAAATACGTCTCCCCTCAACTCCAGATCCCTCTCCCGGGCACCATCCACCTCCCCACTACACATATACACTGTTTTACTCCTACTCACCCTCAAGCCCCTCCCTTCCAACGTGCCCAACCACCTTTCCAATTTAACCCTCAGCTCCTCTTTAGTCTCGGCGCACAGAACGATATCATCTGCATACAACATGGTCCAAGGCGCCTCTTCTCTGACCCCGTCCGTGATCACCTCCATCAGCATGTTAAACAAGAAGGGGCTCAGTGCTGACCCCTGATGTAAACCAACTCCCACCTTGAAGCACCGGGACACTCCAACACAGCTCCTAACCTTTGTGGCCACATCCCTATACAGTTCCTGTATCAATCTAACATACTTTTCAGGAACTAGCTTTTCCCTTAGACACCTCCAGAGTTCTTGTCTAGGCACCGTATCATAAGCTTTCTCCAGGTCAATGAATGCCATATGCAGCTGGGTTTGCTTCTCCCAATATTTTTCCAACATTTGCCGAAGGGCAAAAATGGCATCGACTGTTGACCGTCCTGGCATGAATCCAAACTGCTCTCCTGCAATGGTCACCTCTGCTCTCAACCTTCCGTCTAAAACCCTTTCCAAAATCTTCATCGTGTGGGACATCAACTTTATTCCTCTATAGTTTTTACACTCTTGAACATCCCCTTTTCCTTTGTAGATAGGTACAAGTATACTTTCTCTCCATTCGTTAGGTATTTCCTCCTGCTCAAAGACTTTTTTGAATAGGTCCCATAGCAGGTCAATGCCCTTCCTCCCCAATGACTTCCACACCTCTACAGGAATTCCATCCGGGCCCTCCGCTTTACCGTTCTTCATCCTCTTTAGGGCCCTTTCCACTTCTTCTCTGGTTACCATCTGTACCATGCCCATGTTTTGGCTTCCTTCCTCTCTGTTCTTTGTTTCATTCTCTGTATTCAAAAGTCCCTCAAAGTATGCCCTCCATCCTTCTCGTATATCGTTCTCCCTTCGAAGGACCGTCCCCGTTGTGTCCTTGATCTGCCTTACATGCGAGATGTCCTTCGTTGCCCTATTCCTGATTTTGGCTAAACGATATATTTTCTTCTGTCCTTCCCTTGTATCCAACTCCTCGTATAAATTCGCATATGCTCCTGCCTTTGCCTGTGCCACTACTCTCTTAGCTTCACGCTTTGCCGTTTTATACGCAAATCTATCTTCCTCAGTACGTGACCTGTCCCACTTCCGTTTTGCCTCCTTCTTTACCTGAACAACTTGTTGCACATTTTCATTCCACCACCAACCTTCCTTTTGCACCCTAATCTTTCCAGATGTTACACCAAGCACCTCCTCCGCACAGTTCCTGATAGCCTGGGCATTATATGCCCACCAGTCCTGCACCCCCTCCCATTCTTGCGAGATTTGTAGCAGCACCCTCTCCACATACTCCGCCCTCGCCCTCTCCTCCCTCAAACGAAACCACTTGATTTTCTTCATCTGTGTATTTCCACTTTTCCTATACATTCTTAACTTCATGTCTATGCACATCAACCGATGTTGCGCCGATACCTGATCTGTTGGTATAACCTTACAGTTTATCACCGTCGCAAGGTGCTCTCGTCTAGTAAGGATATAGTCAATCTGCGAACTATGAGGCCCACTGTTGAAAGTTATCAGATGACTTTCCTGCTTGGTGAAAAACGAATTCACAATCCCCAGATCAAAAGCCACAGCAAAACCCAATATACTCTCCCCCTCCTTGTTGGGTTCCCCAACCCCATGGCCTCCATGGATCCTTTCATAGCCCATGTTCCGCCCCCCTATGTGCCCATTGAAGTCGCCTCCCACAATTACTCTCTCCCCTCCTTCCAGTGTCCTCATTTCTTCATCCAATTCACTCCAAAAACATTCTTTCTCCTCTGTTGCACATCCTACCTGGGGTGCGTACACACTAAACACCACAAGTAGATCATCTCCAAAACTCAGTTTCATTCGCATCATCCTATCACCTCTCCTGTACACCTCTAGTACCTCGCTCCTCCACTTGCCAGCCACCACTATTCCAACCCCATTTCTTCCATTCCTGTTTGCACTGCTATAAAACAATTTACATCCATCTCCAAGTTCCTTCGCCTTGTCTCCCCTCCACCTCGTTTCTTGCACGCACAGTACATCAATCCTCCTTCTCCGCATCATATCCACCACCTCCATTCCTCTTCTCGTCATACTTCCCACATTCAGTGTTCCCACTCTCAACACCTTTTCCTCATGTAGGGCTTGCTTCTTTAACCTCATCCGCCACTGGTGAGGTAGCCCTTGCCCACTTTTCGCAGTTTTAGGGCGATCTAGCTGCGCGTCGCCTACAGGGTACGCCCTAGTTCTCCTTCTATCACAGTTTCTGAGACTCATCATGTAGTTTTGGCAAGATGTTTTACGGCCGGATGCCCTTCCTGACGCCAACCCTCCTCCTTTATCCGGGCTTGGGACCGGCAACAGCCATTTTCAGGGCTGCGTAAAAGACAATAAATATTCGATAAAATCGATTAATTTCACTTCGAACGATTCACTTTTTTTAATTGAATTGAAGTTAATTGATAACGATTTATTCGTTATCAATTAACTTCATTATATCAACTCACAGATTTACAAAATAATGTAAACATTCATTAAATATGTTTTAATTTTTGAAAAGTGTATTTACTTTGATAAAATATAATAGTCCTTGTTTGATATCTGATGAATTGCATTATTGTCGTTGTTTGTTTTATTTACAAATTACACACACGCATTCTCGTTAGAATAAGTTTCCAAAATGTTTTTTCCATACAATGAGAATTTCGAAACTTGAAGAAATTCATTATATACTTAATGGAATGTTAAATTTTGTTCTAATATCCTAGTCTTGCAAACTCGCTCTTTCTTCTAATTTATCATAATCGACTTTGATTACATTAATTACAATAGCAGATAACATGCTAAAAACATCAAATCTTCATAATTACCAGCATTTATTTAAATTGTTAATAATATAATCTCAATTTTTTTGTACAATATTTAACATTATGTTAATAACAAAATATACCTAAATCTATTAACAAGTTTTAAACTTAATAAAAAACTTTTTGAGTTTCTTTTTGTTTTGATCATTCAGATTACTGAAAATTCGCCAACGAATAGGCAAAGCTCTGGGGACCTAGGTTCGAATCTGGATCGGGAATTTCAAGAATTTCACCTTTATCGCTTGACTGCCTTAATTGTGACAATAATCAAACGATTGATGGATATGATTTAAAAGGCTGTCTGAGCGCCCTCAGGGCAGAGTCAAAAATAAAATAGGTTTAAAAAACAGCAAACTCTTGATGAACGACATGCAAGAAATGAATTATTCGATTTATAATTATAGTAAGTGTCGTTATTTCAAGTGTTCCGTTCTCTCAAGCATATCATTAAATGACTTTTTTTTTTTTTGCAATGAATGGAATTATAACTAACTTTTCTTCCTATTGGAAAATTTTCACCATTCACATATTTTTCATTAAATTCATTACCTGTATGCTTAAATGAACAATTATATGAACTACGAATTGCAAAAGAAGTTAAATTCCTAGTTTAATATTCTATGTTTTTATTAGAACATCGCAAAAATACAAATACTCTGAAAACGGTTTGGTTTAATTTAATGGGATAAGGCAACGTAACACGAGAACAATCTGCTAATGGTGGATGCAGCCCTGGGGAGAACATTCTATAGGAAGTCGGTTCCTTTATAGAAATTAAATATTTGAAGAAAACTCAAAAAACTCAACGTGGCCGAACTCCTGACCAACTACAATGCTGGCAAAAAAGAATATGCAGTGTTTTTCGTTAATTATTTTTTGAAATACAAATTAATTTTTATTAAACACTACAAACATCAATTACGACCTTGAATGAAATATAGCAATAAAACGTTTTGCAATTTTTAAGGCAGAAAATCTAGAAATAGTCATAAAAATTGAATTTGTATATGACAAGCACTATAAAACGCTTTCTTATTACATAGCAAATCTCAAAAAGGCAAGTTTCACATAATTGACTTTCTGTATATATATTATTTAGGTTCTGAAATAACAAATTTAAGTTAAGCAGAGTGGTGGTGTTTAACTAATTTAAGATGTACGAAGAGCAGAGGAAAACTTCAAAACAACTTGTAAGCTGAGATTTGCCTGCCCCCTTTCACTTTCTGCATGTCAGAAGACAGATCAATTATCTATTCATTATACGTGAAATGGCTATAACATTGTTATTTCTGAATTTCTTAAAAATCCTGACAAATATGGAAAGAAAAAAAGTCCAGGAAGACCCAAGATCTTGAATGCACGAGATCATTGTCGTTTTTTACGAATGACAAGCAAGCAATAAGTATCTGTTAAGGGTCTCAAGCAAGCCAGTGGCACTCCAGAATCTTGTCGAACTGTCAATAATTGTTTGAATAGATATCCACATCTTAAATGGAAAAAACTTAAGATAAAACCGTCTTGTCCTTGTAACACAAAAAAAGATCGTCCTGATTTTGGAGAGAAACATATCCCGGACAAAAGAATGATAGACTGTAGTCTTCAGTGACGAAAAAACGTCTAACATGGATGATCCTGATGGTTTCAGCTACTATTGGCATGATGTTTGAAAAGAAACTGTGTTTTACAAATTAAGATCGTGGAGGGGTGGCCGATCGTACGGGCTGACTTCAAGTCGATAAAGCATAAATTTTGTTTATTGATGAATGTTTGAATAGACGCAAATACCAAGAGATGCTAGAAAATCATCTTTTGTCAATTGGGCTTCTCATCTGTGGCCCAAATTTGGAAGCATGACAAAGAAAATTGTCCAGCAAGATAATGTCCCTTGTCGTGCTTCTAAACGACTAATATTTTAGAAACATTTTCTTCAGCATAGACATTTCAGAATATAAAACATTTTAGTCTGACATGTCTATTATGAAGGAAAGCAATTCGCTGATGTTCGAACTCTGTTTGGGATGCGTGGACCACTTTGAAAAAATTCGTGAATTCAATGAAAAATCGAATGTTTAAAGTAATTAGAAGTGGTGATGGCTGTATTTCTTATAGGACATACTGCTAACTTAAAACCTATCTTTTTTGCCAATACGACTTTTAATTTACTTCATTTGTTTCTGGATTTTTTTTGTAATTTATTGAAGAAAATAATCACAAATAAATACATTTCCATTAAAATACTTTAACACTAACTCAGTTTGTTGCAGCTCTTTCAGAGTGAGCCCACAAGTACAGAGTGGTGTTATTCACTGGTACTGGTGACTCACTCAGAAATAGAGCAAAATTAATAATAAATAAAAAATTCATAAGTTAGGAAACTGTTAACAATTCAAAATATTTCAATTCTGTCCAATAAATACAGCATAATCAAAATTTATTTTTGAAAATAAACAAAACGTAAAGAATTAAATAAGAAAGTATCTAATTTAATAATAATAATAATAATTAATAATAATAATAATATGCAACACTCACAAATGACACATGCAGAAAATGTCACATCATGCCAGAAACTATACAACACATCACCTCTGGTTGCAAGCTCTTGGCACAGACAGATTATTTACACAGACATAACCAAGTAGCAAATATAATACACCAAGAGCTTGCAAAGAAACACAAATTAGCAGACATCCACGAACCATACTACAAATACATTCCACAGACAGTATTGGAAAACAACACGCACAAAATGTACTACGACAGAGCCATAATCACAGATAAAACAATTTACCACAACAGACCAGACATCACACTCATTGACAAACACAATAAAATCACATACATTATAGACATATCCATTCCAAACACTCACAATATACAAAACGCATGCACTGAAAAAATTAGCAAGTACACAGAACTCGCCCAGGAAATAAGGCATCTGTGGAGGATGGATAGGGTGCTTATTGTACCTGTTGTTCTCTCCTCTACAGGTGTCATACCACACACACTACACAAAAGCCTGGGCACATTAGAATTGAATAGAAACACATACATCACATTACAGAAGGCCACTATATTGAATACATGTCATATTGTGAGAAAATTCCTGAATACAGACACACACACTGATACACTTCTTTAATTTCTGTTTTGGTTACTATGCCTTGACTTTGGTCCGGCATAGTACTTAGCCACCGGTGTTAACCGAGTATATCTAACTTAACCCAACATAATAATAATAATAATAATAATAATAATACATAATAACTCTCCCGTGGTCACCACCTGGTCGTGGTGGGAGAGCCCAGTAATTTTACTGATCCATAGGGCAATGCAGGCTGGAGCATAAGCTCCTGGTAGGGACACCCATGCCAGTAAGGTCTATGGGGAGAAATGAAGCTAAGAGTGACCACACCCACATTCTGTGGAGATATTTAGTCATGGTGATAACTAGATCAAAGTGTGATACCGGCTCGGACGTCGCCCGGGTTAACAAGGTCCGCGTTCGTGGGTTAGGCAGAGGCTCACGTTCGAAAAATAGGCCACAGTCTCCCTTGGTTACCGGTGGCGAAAGCAGCACCGGCCCAAGCATGGCTACTGCAATGCCCTCAACAGATGTGAGGAACAAACCCAGCCTTGGTGTTTCTGTGGCAATGCATCCACAGACCACAAAGGCTGGAAAACCACGCCAACGGATGAAATGGACAACGGAAATGAACAAGTTTATCATCCGTACTTATTACACCATCACAAAACTCGAAACAAACATGACAGCATACAGACAACAACTACACCATAGATTCACACAACAGTATCCTCATCTCACTGTCACCGAACAAAGGGTTGTTGATCAAAAAAGAACAATTATACACAACAACCTTATTCCACAAACAACACTTGAACTTATCAAACAACAGGTTGCTGATCAAATACATCAACAGACAGAAACATCTAACATTAATGAAGATCATGTAACCTGTCAGGATAATCCAGCAACAAGCATTGATAATAACACACATACAACAATTACCACTAATGATACTACAGACACTTCCTCATCCATCACTGATAACATAGACTTAGATTTAGTTAATACGCTCTCACTTATATTTCAGGAAACACTCACTAAATATACAGGTACAGATCCCACACAACGACCACGAATACCAAAAATCAACACGTCAAAGGAAGTAGGAAAAACACTAAATTATGTAAACACTCACTTAATACCACACTACATTCATTCAATTTCTACACTCGCAGACATTCATACATTAGTTTATGCTGGGGCAGTCACAGTAGTGACACACCATGGACTGAAAGTACAATCACAGACAAATACACAGAAAACACAATTCTATCACAAGCCTGCCTGGCAGAGAAGAATAGAAACACAAATAAATGACATTAGACAGCAATTAGGCAGGCTGACACAATACACTAAAAACAACATAACACCCAAATTAAGGAAACAGCTCAAAAACATTTTCAAGAAAATAAAAACACACACAAAACACGAACATCACAACACACGCATTACAGAATACATTGATACACTAAAACAAAAACTTGCTGCCAAAGCACGTAGACTCAAACGATACAAAACATGTACACTACGAAAACAACAAAATAAATTATTTACAAACAATGAAAAACTCTTTTACAGACAAATTAATAACAAAGCAAACACTGATACACAGCACAGTGGCACACCAACAGAAGAAGAACTCACAACATATTGGTCTTCTCTTTGGTCCAGTGCTGTCACGCACAATGCTGATGCAGGCTGGATCGAGGAGGAGAACAGAAACTTGCACAACATACCAACTATGCCCTGTGCTGAAATAAACATACATGATTTCCAATACACTGTTAACAGAACACACAACTGGAAGACACCTGGTGTAGACAACATTCACAATTTCTGGTACAAAAAGTTTACATCACTGCACCAGGAACTAGCTAAACATCTAACACACATCATCATCAATCCACAAGACATGCCAAATTTTCTTACTCAGGGCATCACCTACATGAAACCTAAAAACAACAATACCACAGACCCCACACAATACAGACCAATTACATGTCTTCCAACACTCTACAAATTATTGACATCCTGTATCGCAAACAAAATATACAAACATGTTGAAGAACACGACATTCTTACAGAACAACAAAAAGGTTGCCGTAGAAACCACAGGGGATGCAAAGAACAGTTACTCATAGATTCAGTCATTCTACGGCAAGCACACAAACAACACAGAAACATACACATGGCATATATAGACTACAGAAAAGCATTCGACAGTGTTCCACACAGTTGGCTGCTACATATTCTACACATGTACAAAATACATCCATCACTCATTGCATTCTTTCAAAACACTATGCAGCACTGGAGAACAACACTACATCTCAGGGTTAGTAACACTTCCATACAAACAAACCAAATTTTTATTAGGCGAGGAATTTTTCAAGGAGATTCCTTGAGTCCTCTCTGGTTCTGCCTAGCCTTGAATCTATTATCCAACATGTTAAACAACACACAATATGGCTACAATATCAGGCATGAAAAAACAACACAGTATACACTGTCACATCTCATGTACATGGATGACATAAAACTTTATGCATCCACACAAAAACAACTTCATCAACTCCTACAAATCACACATTCATACACAATGGAATTTGGCCTAGATAAATGCAAAACACTTCACATAGAAAAAGGAATCCTGAAGAAAGAAGATTTTGCACTTGGAAATGGAGACATTATTGAATCCATGGAAGAGGGCGAGTTCTATAAGTATTTAGGATTCCAACAGGCCAAACTAACAGAACATACACAAATAAAGCAAAGATTAATTAAAGAATACCAAAGTAGGTTAAATGCTATTCTCAGAACACAGTTAAATGCAAAACACACAGTTAAAGCAATAAACACATATGTCATCCCAGTACTCACATATTCTTTTGGAGTTATACATTGGACTCACACAGATCTTGAGCAACTCCAAAGGAAAACAAGAACACTTACTAAGCATAAACAACATCATCCTAAATCCGCCACAGAAAGATTAACCCTTCCACGTAAAGATGGCGGACGTGGCCTGATTGACATAGTTAACCTTCACTACAAACAAATACAGTCACTGCGAGAGTTTTTCTGCAAAAAACAAGAATCATCACAATTACATAAAGCAGTAACTCTAGCAGACTCGAATAACACATTATTAAACTTACACTCACTTCATATGGACACAACGCAACATATAAAAAGCATAGACACCATTAAGCAATCGTGGGTTCGAAAGGCACTCCATGGCAGGCATCCTTATAATCTGGTTCAGGATTTTGTTGACAAAACTGCGTCAAACAGCTGGTTAGCTCGGGGATGCCTCTTTGGGGAGACGGAAGGATTCATGATTGCCATACAGGATCAGGTCATAAATACTAAAAACTACAGGAAACACATACTCAAAGATACAACACTCACAAATGACACATGCAGAAAATGTTATATCATGCCAGAAACTATACAACACATTACCTCTGGTTGCAAGCTCTTGGCACAGACAGATTATTTACACAGACATAATCAAGTAGCAAATATAATACACCAAGAGCTTGCAAAGAAACACAAATTAGTAGACATCCACGAACCATACTACAAATACATTCCACAGACAGTATTGGAAAACAACACGCACAAAATGTACTACGACAGAGCCATAATCACAGATAAAACAATTTACCACAACAGACCAGACATCACACTCATTGACAAACACAATAAAATCACATACATTATAGACATATCCATTCCAAACACTCACAATATACAAAACGCATGCACTGAAAAAATTAGCAAGTACACAGAACTCGCCCAGGAAATAAGGCATCTGTGGAGGATGGATAGGGTGCTTATTGTACCTGTTGTTCTCTCCGCTACAGGTGTCATATCACACACACTACACAAAAGCCTGGGCACATTAGAATTGAATAGAAACATATACATCACACTACAGAAGGCCACTATATTGAATACATGTCACATTGTGAGAAAATT
Organism: Centruroides vittatus; assembly: GCF_030686945.1. Taxonomy (NCBI): domain Eukaryota; kingdom Metazoa; phylum Arthropoda; class Arachnida; order Scorpiones; family Buthidae; genus Centruroides; species Centruroides vittatus. The sequence continues at coordinate 1,308,662 of NW_027122565.1, forward strand.
CTTGAATACAGACACACACACTGATACACTTCTTTAATTTCTGTTTTGGTTACTATGCCTTGACTTCGGTCCGGCATAGTTCACAGCCACCGGTGTTAATCGAGTATATCTCACTTAGCCCAACATAATAATAATAATAATAATTAATTATATATATTATAATAATTATTATTGCTTCTCCATTATTATTATAATAATTATTATAATAATGGAGAAGCAAACAATTACACGGTCAATTTCCAAAAAGGATATTGGATCAAGGCAATATAGATAGAGAGCTTGCATTTGAATGGATTAAAAAGCAATAAATAGCCCCAAGAGTTGAATCATTAATATTTGCTATTCAGGACCAAGCTGTAATGACACGACAATATCAACGTGACATATTAAAGGAGCCACTGGATGGAAAATGTCGCCTTTGTACGACCAAAGACGAGACCACACAGCACATTATATCAGGATGCGAAAAATTGGCGGGGACTTGTTATGTAAAACGTCATAATAATCTTTTCCAGTACGTCTACTGGTGCCTGGCCCGAAAACATAAAATAGAAGTTCCTAACCAATGGTGGAAGGAAACATTAATCCAGCCACAAGTTAAAGAAAATTGTACGGCCAAGATCTTATGGGAAATGTCTGTACAAACTGATGTCACTGTATCTCACAATAGACCGGATTTAATTTATGTTGATAAAAATCGCAATAAAACATTCTTAATAGATATAACTGTACCATCAGATTACAACATTGGTGCTAAAGAAATTGAAAAATTAAGTAAATATCATCTTTTGAAATCTGAAGTTAGCCGTCTATGGAATACACAGACAACTGTCATCCCAATAGTAATAGGAGCAACAGGAATAGTAGCAAAAACCATAAAGAAATACATAGATCAATTAGAATCCAACATTGACATCAGCATTCTTCAGAAACAGGCAGCCATACACACATCGCTCATACTCAGTAGAGTGCTTGATAATACTATCTTTGTGGTCAACACACCAGATCCAGTCAAGAATAATATGCAGCAATCTCAAGACATACAGCAATCTTCAGACACGCAGCAATTATCAGATAGACATCATTCATCAGTTAATCTAGAGTTACCCAATACGACTGTTGAGACTAGTACACAATGCTCATCTGGAAACCTTTTAAGAAGAGGAAAAGGGGGGAAAAGAGGAACTACTTGCACTTAAAGTGCATCTAATACAATAAAAGGATGGAAACAGATACCTTCTTTTCTGTGGGTTACGGGACGAGGTATTTTTTACTCCGATGTAAATCGTGCAGAAATAAAAATAATAATAATAATATCTTTAAGGTTGATTTTTATTAATATACAACGTTCTGAGTATTTCATTTGCACAAAAAATGGCAAAAGAGGCCCGCATTATTATTATTATTATTAGTTTTAGATCGGGTTCCCTTTAATAATAATTAATGCGGGCCTCTTTTGCCATTTTTTGTGCAAATGAAATACTCAGAACGTTGTTATTAATAAAAATCAACCTTAAAGGTTTATTATTATTAAAATCATCTCTTAAAGATTTTATTTTCTGTTAGTAAAAGTGACATTAATTTATAGGGACAATTTTTCTCCAGGCCCGGGGAAAAACCACAACGCCTCCTCCTCTCTACGGCACTGATTAGTCTCAAAAATTATTCGGGCTTCTGAATTTTTCTTTTTTTTTTTGTTTTAGCTTTGTATTTTATTCTCGTGCAAAAACTAACTAACTAAATAAATAAAATAAAAACATTGCTCCTTTATTATCGACGCATTTAACTTATTTATGAGACGTCTATCTAACATAGAAGTAATTTCCAGTCAGTATATGAAAAATTTTTCATTTTCGAATTATTTCTATACAAAAAATTAACACTACTGTTTCTCAACAGTAGTATTAATTTTCTGTATAGAAATAATTTTTCATATACTTTAATTTCGATTAAAGTTTATATTTTTTTTTATCTGATTAATGCAGTATATGCAAAAAATAATGTGTAGTTTTGTTTGAGTAATCAATTCCGATGCGTTATCAACGAGGCTACAAATAACAAACGAACTGTAACTGGGAGTAACTGTAATGACGCCATTTTGTACTTCGAGGAAATTAAATGTAAGAATTTATATACTATATAGAAATATAATTCTCTTCGCCTGATTATAAAAAATCAGGCGAAGAGAGTTATATTTAATGTTTATAGAAAATTAGTGAATTTTCTTTAAAGCAAATTACGGGAAGAAGTCATTGATTTATTTAACTACAGAGCGCAGTATCGTTATAAGTTCAAAAATAAATTTTTAAATATCAGTTAATGGAACCGTTCGAGTATTACATCAGTAAAAGTTTCAGTCTTTTTTAATTCTCTTTCCCTATTGATACTACTACAACGATTAAAATGATTTGAAATAGAAATTTTATATAATAAATGTAATTATTTAAATTTTTTAAAATTAAAATTATTTGTAATTGTAAAAGATGATTTTGAAATAGAAAAGAGAGAGATATTCATCGAAAAATTTGATTATTGCTTCAATTTTACATATAAAATTATAGAAACAAATAATCTTATAAGGTATTTTTACAACAATTTAATTAAGATGTAAAAAAGTTCCAGTTAAAAGCTTATGCAGAAAATGTATATAATTGACCTTAGTATTAATCGATATATCGCAGGCATATGTATATATATACTTATCTTTATTATTTTATTTATTCACTTACACATAGCCAAGTAAATAATGATGACAGTGAATAATTATACAATCGTGAATAATCTCTACATTTTAGTAAACGGATAACATTTCATTTCTTACTCAATTTATATTCATTTTGTCATACGTAAAATGGTGTTTATATTTCTTTTATAACTATTCTAATTACGTTTTAGAGTTTATTCTTAATGTTTTAATTCTTAGTAGCAAATAAAATGACAAAATTGAATCTAACCATATAAACGCTTTTTATTTTAGATTTTTAAATTGATTTCGAGCAGGGCTTCTTAAACTTTTTTTATTCACGACCCCATTTATGATTGTGATTTTTTTCGCGACCTCCCTCCCCCAATATAAAATAAAGATATATAAATATTTTGCAATATACATATGAAATACAATGAAAATATACATATATATTGAAGATATATACAAATTTGCAAAAACAATAATGGTGTACTACCACAGTTCACTCTTGTGTTACAATGGAACAGAGACAACTGAATACACTGAAAAGCAACAACACTACACTAGTTCACACTACAATCAGTGTTGCTGAATCGTTGTCTCGCTGCACCAGAAGTGACACAAAGTGCAACTCACGAAACCTACGACACAAAGCATGCCATTTTCAAACTCTCACAAATTATTTTCAATATTTTGCATTAAAATCTCGTTACCCCAAGATTTCGCTAAGCGATCCTAAATGGGGTCGAGACCCATAGTTTAAGAAGCCCTGATTTAGAGCATCTCATTATTCACAGAACTGTTTTAAATATACCTATAACACGCAGACTTCTTCATATTTGAATCTATGTTAACATAAATACAAAATATTATTTGGCTGCCCAATAATATTTTAAATTCCCACTGTCGTTCGTTCGTCGTTCGTCTTTCCTCATTCTCGAGAACTGAATTAGATAAATGATATCCAAGACCAGATATGGAAACACGTTAGAGGCAGGAGGCCCCGATTGACTGTATACGAATATATATACATTATTTAAATTCAAAAGTTTTTCCCTGAAAGCAGTTAATAGATGATACGTCCAACTCTATTGTTAAAGGAAAAGTATCATGTACAGATACTATTAATTTGAGGTGGAGAGAGCATATATTTTAAATTAAATAAATTAAAAATGTGATTAAAAATTGCAGGTCGGCATTATGACGAACTCGCACTAAATAATCGTTCGTTAGATATAAATAAAGGAAACTTCAGAAATTCATCTCGTTCAATAATGCTTAGTTCTTTCACCACAACGGCGACTGGTTGCAGATCGTTCATAAATTATGTAACGCTATTTTTATACTTTTCGACTACCATCTCATCCCCGTAACACCGACACATATGCACACCCCCAAAATTACGTAACGGCAAACTCGATCGACTTTTAATTGTATTAAGGAATAATACAGGGCAAAGAGTGAGTACCCAATGTTATTTTGTTAATTACATGTGTAAGGTACGGTACAAAGCAGCGACGAACAGTATAGTTTGTTATGCAACATTTCAGAAACAAAACTGATTCGTTCTGTTCTCCAAGGGTCGAGTCTCTGGCGTTACGTAATGTTTTTGTAAATACCATTACCTCTTGTAAGGCATCGTAAAGATTATCTGCGTAACCACGCACTCACATCTGCGTTACATAATTTATGGACGACAACGCTAATGATGAATTAAATTTAATTACAAGAATAACGATTATGATACTACTGTAGGCCTATTTAATTGCATTAAAAGAGAGAAATACAGTAATTTTAATTTTACGCATAATTCAAGATAAAATTGAAAATAATTACGTAATTTTGGAAAAATTTTAGTAAGATATAATGTTTTGTCTATAAGTAGGAAAATAAAAGAGTATATACCTGTATTCTTTCTATTTGAATCATTTTTTTCATATTAATATAATTATAATCGATTTTTACTAATAGAATCTAATAGAATTTTTACTAATAGACTTCTGATTGTATTAAACAGTTTTTATATTTAATTAATTAATCTGTATTAAATAACAGAGGGAAACTATGGGAGAATTTTTACATTTTTGGACTGGAAACCTTGAAATGTCGAGAAAGGCAAAAAAGTTTCGAGGTTTTTTGTTCACCCAGTTTCAAGCTTAATGTTTCTCATAACTTTTATCGGAAATTTCTGAAATTTTGTATATTAGAGGGATTGGTGCTATTAAATTTTGGTAGTTAAAGGTCGAGGGGATGGTTGATCATATCTCGAGTAAGGTCGGACTTAATTAAGATTTCACTGGTTATTAAAATTTACAATTTTTTATAAAATTTATCTCTACCTTCAAAATTTGCCATTTTATACCTTTATATTTTATATTATATACCATTTTATACCAATTTATAATTTTATATCTTTTGCCATTTTATAATAACTAAAACTATCAAAAATGTTTATAACAAAATCTGAAATAACGGAGCCATACACAAATTTATTTATGTTAATTAAAAAATAAATTTTATATTATTAAAGATCTCATAACGGCCGGAAAAGTCATGCAACTCGATGCTGGATTTTTTTACTAGGTTATTTAACAACTCTTACTAGTCAAGACTCCGACCGGTACAGAAATAAAATTGTAATGTAGTTGATCCATACAAAAATTAGGAAATCGTTCTTAGAGAATCGTAGTTCATAGCCGAAGGTAGAATATGGCGACACCTTGTCTTAATAATCCAATTTTTAACTCTTAACCATACAAAAGCATGCAAATCACTTAAAGCTTAATTTTGTAGCTAGCAAGTGGCTAGGTTTATTCAAAGGAATATGCAAAAGACATTTTCATAAATCATGAATAAATTGTATATATAAGCAAAACTCATCACTATGGCGTCTATTCAGTTTCTGGAATACAGTGAATTTTGCCGAAAGCTTGTGAAATCAATGTTTCTCGGCATAAATTCTTACTCTGCCAAAATCTCCTAAATGCAGGCGTGCACCCCGCAGAATTTGATCATTTCTATAAAATACACTCATGTTTGTGAAAATTGCAACACCATGAAGGAATTGTCAGAAATTAATGAAATTTATTCCACATATTACTGATAGTGGTACAAATAAACGATCAAATTTACAAGACAAAAAAAACAAAAAGATCGTCGGAAATCAGTACTTTGTGTGTCCACCACGCTGAGCTATGAGAGTCTGTACACGTCGTAGCTTAGAATCATAGAGGTTCTGAATGTAATCCTGGGGAATGGCATTCCAGATGGCTTCAACTTGATGCCAAAGTTCAGTCTTATTGTGTGCCCCACCAGCTGTACAAGCGAGTCGCCGACCAATGAATTCCCAGATGTGCTCGATGGGCGACATATCCGGGAAATAAGCAGGTCATGGAAGAAGCAAAACCTGTTGTGCACTGAAGAGGGCTTGTTCAGTCTGAGAAACATGTGCACAGGCATTATCCTGCTGAAATACTGCACCCGGAATGCGTCAAAGAAGGGGGAGGACCTCTGGCTCCACAATTTCCCGTATGTAGCGATCACTGTTGAGGTTGCCCGCAATGTGCACTAGATGGGATCGACAATTATACCCAATAGCTCCCCACACCATGATGCCAGGAGTTTGTGCGGTATGACGCTGGATAACATACTGTGGGAGCAGACGTTCCCCTCTGTAATGTCTGACGCGTACTCTTCCATCATTGTACTGCAGATTGTAGTGAGATTCATCGGAAAAACAACTAGTTGCCACTGGGCACGCCACGCACCGTGTTGCTGAGCCCATTGAAGTCGAAGGCGTCTGTGAATCAGCGAGAGGGGAATCCTGCGTAGAGGAACCATTGCGCGCAGTTCATGCTGCAGCAGACAGCAACAAACTGTGGAGCTAGACAACAAAACACCTGTAGTCGTGTTCCAATGTTGTGCTAACACACGAGAGAATGCTGTACGGTCCATCACAGCCATGCGGACGAGGTATCTGTCGCCCCGTGCCATTGTGCTATTGCTTGCCCCACTGCCAGGTTTTCGCCTTATTTGGTTTTCCTCTGTCCATTTCTTTCAAACACGCATCACTATTGTGGCATTACACTGCAGGCAGGCTGCAATTTCTCAATACGAAAATTCACCCTCTCGCATACTGACGAAGCCAAGTACATACAGCCTAGTACGAACTCGTATTTGTTGGTTTGGCTTCCTCCGCTTTTGACGAGGCATATAGACCACCAGTAAAATGTTTACCACAGACAGAGGAAGATAAACGGATTTCAATGCATCTTTCAGTCCTTTATATACCTGGAACAAGCGGCTGATAAGGAGCCATTTCTCGTTCCACGCATCGCAATCGCTTTGTAATTCTAATCATTTGCATGTCTTACATCACTTTACATTTCCTGTAAGTTTGGTTCAATTTGCACAATTCCTTCATGGTGTTGCAATTTTCACAAACATGAGTGCAATATATATATTTTTTTAGGTCATAAAAAAACTATGAGATTTTTTTTCACGAGAGGCGGCGCTGAACACGATTTTGCCCTTCGCTTGTCGTCTGCTCGGCTTTCGACGCGCAACTTTTTTTTAGTGTTGATACTGATTTCTCGAAGCTACTAGAGTATTCTGCTTGTTTACGGTATTTGGTTTGAAAAGTTTCACAAGAAATGCGCGTTTCGACGAGGTGATGGTCGTCATAGCTGATAAGAACGACATTCGATAGTTGTGGCCACTTTCATATTCAGAATTTGATTTCAATGCATGGGCTTATGAAAAAGACATTGCTTGCAGCACCAAAGGCATCATATCGGTGAGTTTTGGTACCAATTTTTATTTTTACAGAAGTGCCTTACGCATGTCCTATATTAGCACGTCAAATTTGGTTCCATTTGGAGGTTAATGTTACCCTAGGTATTGAAGATGGCGGCTCGTCTCCGATTCCTGCAATCAGAAGACAGGGAACAGTGGGGACGCACGTTCTAACCCAACCTAACATATTCTAATAAATTACCATAATTATTAGCAACCAAATTATTAGAATAGGTTAGGTTAGGTCCCCACTGTTCCCTGTCTTCTGATTGCTGGAATCGGAGATGAGCCGCCATCTTCGATACCTAGGATAACATTAACTGGCGTTTAATTATTTATCCTGAATGACTATGCCGGCTTCGAGTAGCCCACTCAAATGTTCGGGGAGTACTTGATGTTATATAGTTTTAGGGGAGTGGGGTGCTGAGACCAAGGTATATGTTTACGTTCGAAGCGTGTAGAATAGGCCAGTGTTCTGCAACATTTTTCTACTCGCGGCATACGTATGACTCAACATGACACACCAAAATGTTATTCCCCTTAAGAACATGATATAATATTATTAATTATGTGAGTTATACTTGGTTGGCACTGATGGCTGTGTAGTATGCTGGACCAGTCAAGGCATAGCATCCAAAACAAAACAAAAATTAAATAAGTGTGTCAGTGTGTGTGTGTATTCAGGAATTTCCTAACAATATGACATGTATTCAATATAGTGTGCTTCTGTAGTGTGATGTATACATTTATATTCAATTTTAATATTCCCAGGCTTTAGTGTAGTGTGTGTGATATGACACCTATAGAGGAGAGAATGACAGGTACAATAAGCACTCTATTCATCCTCCATAGATGCCTTATTTCCTGGGCGAGTTCTGTGTATTTGCTGATTTTTTCAGTGCATGTGTTTTGTACATTGTGAGTGTTTGGAACAGATATGTCTATAATGTGTGATTTTATTGTGTTTGTCAATGAGTGTGATGTGTGGTCTGTTGTGGTAAATTGTTTTGTGATTATGGCTTTGTCATTTTATGCGTGTTGTTTTCCAATACTGTCTGTTGAATATAGGGCTATTTGTAGTATGGCTCGTGGATGTCTAATAATTTGTGTTTCTTTGCAAGCGCTTGGTGTATTATATTTGCTACTTGATTATGTCTGTGTAGATAATCTGTGCCAAGAGCTTGCAACCAGAAGTGATGTGTTGTATAGTTTCTGGCATGACATGACATTTTCTGCTTGTGTCATTTGTGAGTGTTGCATCTTTGAGTATGTGTTTTCTGTAGTTTTTAGTATTTATGACCTGATCCTGTATGGCAATCAGGAATCCTTCCATCTCCCCAAAGAGGCATCCCTGAGCTAACCAGCTGTTTGACGCAGTTTTGTCAACAAAATCCTGGGTCAGATCATAAGGATGCCTGCCATGGAGTGCCTTTCGAGCCCACGATTGCTTAATGGTGTCTATGCTTTTTATATGTTGTGTCTGTGTCCATACGTTGTGAATGTAAATTTAATGGTGTATTATTTGAGTCTGCTAGAGTTACTGCTTTATGTAACTGTAATGTTTCTTGTTTTTTGCAGAAAAGTTCTCGCAGTGTCTGTATTTGTTTTTAGTGGAGGTTAACTATGTCAATCAGGCCATGTCCACCATCTTTACGTGGAAGGGATAACATAAGTAATACTTCTATACACTATAGTTGCATTTATATTGAAGATGCTATGGTGTACTAGAATGCACAATCATACAGGTTGAGTAAAAGTAAAAGCAATGCATTGTTCACATTGTTACTTCAGTGCATATTAGTGTTGCCCCAGAGAGTATCAAATGAAGAGGTGGTGCAAGTCAGTGTGATACAGGAAATTTACTAATTCCTAATTGTTCCTATAATGAATTTCTCTCTGTATCAAACAACTGATAATTCCCAGCAAATGCATATACAAACATGTGGGATTTATCCAAAATGGTGGTATGTAACTATGTAACAAATAAAAATCACCTTCATAATCCTAGCAATGGTTTATTAAAATTAAGAAGGTTTTTGATCAGTTTGACTGATCTTCAGTTAACAGCAACATGACATAAAAGACTACAACTTAAAAATAAAATGTAATGTTTGAATTAAAATAGGAACAATAAATTTAAAATAACATAAAAATAATAAATATATGAATAAAATACATAATAAATAAAAATAAATAAATAATAAAACAGAAATTTTGATAAAAAATGAGTACAATTTAACAATAGTATGTAAACATTTGAACAATAGTATTGTAAACGTTGAATTGACATGTGAATGAGAAATTTAAATGACACGAGAAACGTAAATAAATAAAAAAATAAAATACATGTAATAAAAAGAAGCAATTAATAAAGGAACATAAATAATTAAACCTCAAAAAGTGACTGCCAAGCATTGGAAATGGTATTGGCATTATGATGATTAATGCATGTGGATTTTCTATGAGCTTTATAAATATCCATCTTCTCTAAGTGAGAAAGAACATGTATGTTAGAGGTAGGCCTGATGATTTTTGTTTCTTCCCAATTTATCTGTATGTCTTGTTGATGTGAATAGGTTGTCAATGCAGCATTACAGTGGTTCTTGTTGATTGTATAGTTATACTCCCTGATTCTTTGATATAGATTACTTCCATTGACACCTATGCATACAAGCTTTGTTGTCATCTATTGGGATTGAGTAGATGTCTGGTGCAGAGTTGTAATCATATGAAACCTTATCATTTTTTAAAATTTTAAAAGTTGTTGGGTTACATTGGTATACCAATATAAGCTTGTTAGAGTTGAAGATATACATAGTTTATCACAATAATAAATCATAATAAATTAAAAACATCTATTGTTAGTAATAAATGTATCTCAGAATAGTCTTCTATTGTCTTCTATCTAGATGGTTCTTAATTATTTAATAAATTATTAAAATTATAATTATTAATTTAGTTAAGAGATGGCACCTAACGTCTACCTCTAGTAGCAAATTACTTTGTATTAATTATTTAAATTAGCAGAATTATAGCCCAATTATTTAGGTAATTGTTTGGTGATGTAACTCAGAATTGTAAGTTCGCTGACCTGGTGGAGGTTGGGGACTTAAAATCCCACTTCTTGGACACCAGTGTACGTTACTGACTTTTAGGGAGGATTGTTTATTTCCGTGTCAGGATGATCTAGGGTCGTTCGCATGTGGGTGTGGCGGAGGAGACGAATGATGATAAGTATCTTACAAAAACCCATTTATTTTAACAGGAAATAACTTACACTATGCACAAAGTTTTTAAACAATTGAAGGTTCGAAAGTTTTAAGTGTCAAGGATGTTTTTTTTAAAATTCTTGAGGGTTGGTCCTGGGGCAGCAGCTGGTGAAGAGATTTGTCGGTTGGTGTTGGCGGCACAGCTCTCTCAATGGGCACAAGGGCGGAAAACTCTGTCTTCCGTGTGTTGATACATAGCGTCTTTTTGCTCCTGACTTCACTAACTGAGTGCTTACTTGCCGAGTGCATCATGACCTTGATAATCAGGGATTATATCAATCTCTGTTCTCTCCCTTTTGTCCATTCTGATTGGTTTCCATCTCTTTTTTCCACTTCCCATTGGTCCCTTGTCTGTCCCTAAGTGAAAGACAAGACCTGTTCGGGTCATGAGAAGGCTCAGCTTCGGAGAATCTACCTGACACCATCCGTTAACTCTGGACAGAAGGTGTTTATGGGACTTTGAACTTCCACTCATATTTTTACTCCATTGTTGTCTATGACGTCTTAGAATTTCAATGATCCGACGTGATGTCTTGTTTTATCATTAACTTTTCCCCTCTTCAAAATTTTGTGTTCTCAGTATTTGTATGCAAGTGCCTTGTCAGAGGTTTATCTCTACTGAAGGCCATTCATTTACATTTATTGTGTTATGTTTTACATTAATAGTATTTTTTTCCACGTCTCGGTTTCATATGACTAGCACAACTGATCTGATCTTTGTGGTTTTAACAATGGAAGTTTTTTCTAATTTTGTTTTAATAAATTTCTATAATAAATGTTTAATTTCAATCTGTTTTTGGAACTTCACAGAATATATTTGAAGTATTATGTCATTTGAAGTAAAATTTCTACTGTTTGAAGTTTATGCCATTTTTCAAATCACTGCAGGAAAGTTTTGATGAGGAAAGCACAAAAATAATTTTTTTTTTGTGCTTTACTTGTCAAAACTTTATTAACACCAAAAGACAGTGATCTTAAACTTTTATTTGATAAAAATCTGGTGTGGAAAAATAATAATAATTTTTTTCATACTACAGGAAATTTTCTAATTAATAAATTTAAGGGAACCAATATTTTGAATGTTTGATATTAGGAGACTCTTTATATATGGAGAACAACAATTGATCAGTTACAAGTTTACAAGTATAAAATGAATGTAAGAATAAAGTTATTTAATAAAGTGTGAGTAAAACTAAAAATATATGATAGTAATTTAATTTCTTTGCATTTCCATTGTAAACCATTTATAATAGCACTACAATTTGTCATTACTTGTGGCAGTGTTCCAGAAATCAATCAATGATTATGGAAATGCTTATCAAACAGTTGCAAAACATCATTGTTTAATTGTAAAGGAAAGCTAATCTAAAATTTAACCTTTTAATTAATGGATGTTAACTCTTAATATTATAAATTCACAGATATAGAATAAGAAGTCAGAAGTTATTGTTTTAATAAGCAAAAACAATTGTAACATTGACAAAAATGGCTGAAAATTTTGTAGCTCTCGCAGCTTGTTCTGTCTATTCAAAATTATCCATAATTGTGGAAGGTGATAATGCTCAGATTTAGAGTGTCTTTAATTGCTCCTCAAGCATACATTTTCAATACAGTCTGCCACAATACAAATGGCTAGACTTCAAAATAAAGGGAATTTTACCAGTAATTTCAAAATTTGTTCATTATATGGCTTACCCAATATGGTTTAATAAATCCTGCATAAAAATCATCTTTGTAATTCTAGCAATGTATTTGTTAAAATTAAAAACGTGTTTGATCATTTTGGCTTACTTTCTTCAGTTAAGACTTTCTTGAATATAAAATTAATATATGTAACAAGTATACATGTAATACATGTAGTAAATAACATCATGCAAGGGTAAAACCAAAACTGTAAAAAATGTCAATAACACACATACCAAATCTTTACTTATAAGCAACACTTTTTTATTTAAACAAATGTTTTCAGCCACATTAATAGACATTCTTTAGCTTGACAACTGAATTAGAACATTTCAATAAATGATGTTCAAAAATAAGTGTGTTCTAATTAGAAGTTATAGATTTAAAATTTAAAATCATAATAGTAGAAGGCAAGTAAAACAAAAAATTACAAATTAACAAAAAAAAATGTGCATACAACAAAAGCAAAAATTAAAGCTATTGAATTTATACATAGTATAAAACATAACTTCATATTTGTTTTACTTGCCATGTAGTGTTATTTTTAATTTTAAATCTATAATTTACAAATAGAACACACTTGTTTTTGAACATCAGTTATTGAAATGTTCTAATTCAGTGGTTAACTTGAAGAATGAAATTAACTTCACATTAACTGAATCAATAATTATAACTTAATCAGAAAAATAATTTCATGTAAATTTGTTAATAATGTAAATGTTTAAATAAACAATGCTAAGAATGTAAATGTAAATTCAACAAACATTTTTTATCTTACACAAGGTGTAAGATCAAAAATGTGTTCAATTTTCATTAAATTATTTGTGATTATCAAGGTTTTGATTGGTGTACTTAGTCATAACTTGAGGAATGCCTAGTTTGTTTAAATAAATAAACTGCTGCTGGTAAGTGAAGGTGTTGGTGAGTGAGTTATTAACATGATTATAAAATTAACAGTCATGTCCTTTCAATTATTTAAAAACTTTTAAAATTTATTTTTTTTTAAATGTTCTGTTCTTACTGTGTTAGATATACAATAAATACAGTATCTTCAAATTTTTCCTGTTACTCTATAATTCAATTTAATTTTTTGACAACTGAAAACAGGAATTATTCATTCTCAGAATAGTTTCTTCCGTGTAATCAATAGTTATTGGGGTGTTCCTTTTCTATTTAATTTTAGAAAATAGTTTAATAAAATTATATTCTCTTTATCTTCCTCTTTTTCTATTAAATGATTAAGAAAATAAAGCACATTCACCAATTGTACAACATATCTCAGCATAAAAATTTTAATATAAACACAAATGTGTTTGATCATATTTATGGACCTCTATCAGGTAAGAGAGTCATTCTATAAATTGAATAAGTTACAAAACTTTCAAAAATGGAACACAGGTTAAAATTGACTGTGACACAGGTTGCTATGATAAAGGTTAAAAGTTTAAAAATTATAAATTATTCTAGATTTAACCAGATGTGGTTTTTAAATTATAAATCATAAATTATTAAAATACAAAGATACATACATAGATCAAATCAGATAGTATTACAAATAAAATTAGATGAAAACTATGCAAACACAGATTGAGTGTTATAATTCACAAAATATTATAAACTGAACATAAACAATAAAGGTATACCTCAAACAAACCAGGATGAAGTGTTAAAGACTCAAGAATGATAGGAATATAAAGTAAATTCTCGTGCTTATGGTAGAAAAATGCTACCATAAACATTAATAATACAATATCCTTTGAGAGTGACCTTATAAATTCCACAATATTCTGAGCTCAGGGTGTCTCTCTGTTGGTAGAAAGCTAGACTAATGCATAAGGTATTTGATGAAAATAAGCTAAGAACTATATTAGCTATTTGTACTGAGTATATTTGTGTGTTTTCATTTACAATAAGCGCATGTTATCAACTCTTATTTTGGAAAGCTTTATCTCTAGGTTTAGATAGTGAGCATTAGTTTTCGATTATTAAAACCAATGGGATCGGTGGTAATATTAACACACTAAAAATAAAGAATTTTTAGTTAAAAACAAGTAAAAATTATACTCTTTCCATTTCCGACTTCGAGGATTCTATGAGCCAAAACAAGACAAACAAGTGGCAAGGAACAATCATTACTTTATTAATGTATAAATAAAGTAATGATTGTTCCTTGCCACTTGTTTGTCTTGTTTTGGCTCATAGAATCCTCGAAGTCGGAAATGGAAAGAGTATAATTTTTACTTGTTTTTAACTAAAAATTCTTTATTTTTAGTGTGTTAGCATTAGTCTTGCTAGATTGTTCTAGGTTTGGCCATTAAGCCAATACCCATTATTGTTGATTGCAATTTTTAAATTTTGGATGTTAGGTTTGGTTTTCCATATCATTAAAATATTTTCGATATAACATGCATATAATAGAATGTTAGGTAAAATTCTTTCAAAAATTTGATGTTCTAGAAGTCAAAGTACTAACTCACATAGATTGCCAGAAAGAGAGCTATCCATGCATTTCTGAATGTACTGTACATGTGGTTGTTAAAAGAGATGAAGGATGTATAGCATAACATGTGCCAGCACCAAGATTTGCTAGTGATAACTGTGTATCTTATGGACAGTGCAAAACAGGAGTCACATAATGCACAAAAATAAGACTCAAGTTGAATTAAAGGTACAGTACATCAGTGGCAAGCCATCCATGGAAACTGTGGAATTACCGCTTCCCTTGTATTTTCTAAGATATAAATACATATTGTGCGATTATTTTCATATTTTAACATACTTTGAATTAATTAATGTGGTGTGACGGGTTAATGAGAACCACATTATATAAATAATACACCACAGACTATCATGTATTTCAGATATACAATAATGGTATCTATTTATTTCCAATCAACTTAAATTACAGATCTTGAAACTGTTCACAATATTACACTTTACCTTTTCTTTTAAGTACAGAGTTCTAACTTTTTATTTCTCCTCATTAACAATGCTCATAGATCTAATTACACATGTGAGTCCCGAAACTGGCCAGTTCACAATCCATTTCAATTGTCTTATATTACTAATTAAAACTAACTTATATTAAACTAAAACTAATGCTACTTAGGTTAGGAAAAGACGATAGGAAGATTATGTTAGAAGGGGGAACCCATTTTCTTTGTCTTGCAAGTTGGGTAATTTGTGACATCTATCACAGTTAATTGAGAGGATACAACCTGACCATGTGCACACCTTTCGACAAGACAAAATATCCATATTCGAATCCTCCTTTATCTCTCAATAGTGCCAGTTCTTTAACACAACTTTGAATCTCTGCTGACTGAGTCTTCCTTGAGTTCCCTCCTTGTGGTCATTCCATGTCTCACGTCTTACCCCTTTCTTCTCTGACTCCTCTATCAACAATAGTCCTCCTACACTATGACGTAGGTCAAAACCCCTTCAAGCCCAAAACTTGCCAGAAAATGCACATAGGTTGGGAGAGTTGAATGGGGAAAATAGTCAGGTTAATTAATTAGGTAGATGAAGAGGTTACGTATAACATAAAAGATTAATTAATAAAACATATATACATGGTCAAATACATTACAATAGAAATGTACTCAGTGTTACATTTCACACAGAAGTTATTATCAATAATGCATAATTTTATTTTATTATATAATGTACAATGACTCCAGTTTACCAGGTTTTTTAAAAAGTTTTATATTATAAACATTTAGGTCATGGAACCATTATAAAGAAATATATTGGATTGCACAAGCAAAAGTTTGAGAAATACTGCCCTAAGGGATTGGCTAATGTGTTTATATATCCCTTGAGGTGACACAGAGCTTCAAGGTGTCAGGGGAGTTCACCTATGAATTTGTGAGACTTGACTAGATTTGTTCGCTTGAATTTAAAGACTCTATTCTGTAGTTTGTCAACAAAAGAAGTGTTTTTTTTTTTTACTTAATAGAACATTCTCTCGTACTGGAAACACTTGTAGTGCAACTGGTTTTAGGTGCTCTACTTTATTTACTACCCCTGCTTCATCAGTGCTTTGTAGGGAGATTTTACATTAATTCTGCGGACGTAGCCACAATACATAATTATCCCGACATTTGTTAGGAAAACAAAATATATGTAGATATGTATAACAATTGTTTTAAACAGAAACACACAACATACATACAATTGTATTTTGATAAGTCTCTAGAAATAATTGTTCATGTTGCCATTGTCAATTGTTGGTTTAGAGTGAACATACAGAAAAATTGAAGAAGTGTCTATAAGCTGACTTTCTGTGTCTTTAATATATTTATTAAGCAATTAGATATGTGTGTTTCTTTTCAACACAACCACTGCTCTTGCCAGCTATCTTTAATTAGGGTGGTGATGGTATTCTGGAGCCAACATGTTCTATGTGCAATATGGTTTCACATCATTGAGTCCTCTGAATCACTATTCTGGTGGTTGAGGTTGAAGATTGCCATATAAGGGAATCCTTGTAGGTTTCATGGTAAATGTGTCCAGATTGTGTAAGTAGCTTCTCCATACTAGAGATGAATGTTAAGGGTCTTGATGCAGTAGCCTTCAGGATGAACATGGGTCTTTATCTCAGTGCCTGCCTTAACTAGGCATTCAGGAGTCTTAATTTGATCCCAGCAGATAAGTGGCTTAGGATTACATTTCTTTTTACTTAAGATTCAGCAAAGTCTTGTAACTTAAGGCAGACTTGATCTTCTAATTTGATGACACTGTCATTTATTTGATGCAGTGCTTCTGGGTCTTCTAGATGGAGATCATACTCTAATTTTATAAGGGTAGGATACCTTAGAATACATGTCATGTTTGGTGTTAAGAATGGCCTTTCTAAGATAGAAGAAATGTATTTTAGGTAACAGAACTGCACAACTGTATGGTAACTTAATTCTAAATATCATCATAGGAAAATCTTTGTTTTGTTGGCAATCAAGTAGAATTTTTTTTTTATTCATGTTGAAATATTTGATTTTTTAAAAAAAGATAGTATTATCTAGAATAATTACAAAATATACACAAATTAATGCTCTAGAGTAGTGGTACCTAAACTTTTTGATTGGCTATTGGGCATATTTTTGATTTTGGTACCTGTGATTGGTGCGCCAAATTACACACAATCACGGGTAGTTGAGCTACAAATATTTTATATATGACATATGTACTGTACAAAAAGATCTATTTCTATTATTTATGTAATGTCTCAAATATATTTACAGGACAGATTAACATGCCAGGAGACATAGTTTGGACACCAGTGCTCTAGAGTAAAATAAAAATAAATTAGAAAAGATTTTATAATTGTTTTACTATATTAAATAATTTTAATATTTTTTTAATGTATGTATGAATAAATATGTAAAAATATTTATTTTATGTCTAGGTCTTGTCAAACTTGGTATTCATTGTGTTACAGGAAACAAAGTAGCCATTAAAATAATTAATAGAGAGAAATTAAGTGATTCGGTGCTACAGAAGGTAAATATTTTCTTGATTAAAAAATTTCTGATTTTTTTTATATTTAAATTCAGTAGTGATTTTAAAACATTTATTATTATTTTAATAAATACAATAATATAATATATAATAATTAATGTAATATAATTAATATATAATAATTAATATAATATAATATAATATAATAATAATTTGTGAGAATAACTTCATTAGAATTGGTAATACTTAGATATGAACATACAAAAACACCAAAACCAGTTGTACAAGTCCAATATATTTACTTAAAACAAATGTCTTCATCTGTTTCGAACAGACATTATCATGTTACATAGCCTAATGCAGAATCGAAAAATATTTTGAACTGAAGAACATGCTGAAATTGAATTTTTAAATAGATTAAGACTGTACATGCACTGTACTATAAACAAATGAAGCTTATGATTATATCTAAAATGTCATTTTAAAAAATTAAAAGACAAAAAAAGGAACAAAACAAAGAAAAAATGAAAAGGGGGGACAAAAGGGGTTGTCATATGGAGTTCATACCATGCCTGTTACATTGAAAAAAGAGAGTCCATCTCCTTATAATTAATGGCTGTATGATTATTTCTGTTATAGTCAATTTGTTATAATCCTAAAAACTATCCTTGAAGGCAAAATCCTGTGAAAGAAAGAAAGAGGAAGACTAAAGAAAAAGTTTCTGGAAGAGGACAATGCTTCTATGTGGTTCTGAAATTATTATGAATGAAAAAGGAATGCATTGGACAGAGTATCTGTATATTACTAAAAGCTTTGCTTTTAGTAATATATAGATAGATATTCAATTTACAATTAAACTCAATAATTTTATTTTGTTATACAAATTACAATCTATATATATATAATCGAGACGAGTTGATAATGATAATAATAATAATAACAATAATAATAATCAGTGCAGAGCCCAAACGGTTAGAAAAGTTGAAATTTGGTACACAGTTAGGGTATGTCATGAGAATGCACACTAAGAAGGGATTTTTCGAAATACCTCTCCAAGGGGGTGAGAGACAGGATTAAGTCTTAACACTTTCATCAACAATAGAAGGGTCAAGTAACAATAGAATTGTTAAGAGAAAGCGACGCGCAAGACATTTTTTTCATTTTTGCAGGAAATTGAACATATTTTTAGACCCATCTAAAAATTCTGTAATTAGTCTGGAAACAGGGGGACCCAATTTATGCATTCTGTGAAAACGGGTAAGGTTGACTGTAACTTAATAATCTTAATTTTCGCTAAAACGGTTAGGAGTTGAAAGTTGAAATTTGGTACACAGTTAGGGTACCAAATTTAAGTACCAAAGTGTTAAGTAACAATGGAAGTGTTAAGTAACAACGGAGAACAAGAGAAAGCAATGTGCAAGATTTATGGGCTCTGGAAAAAAAGAAAAAAGAAAAAGGGTAATAGGTTAGAACACATTCGATTTTTCAAATTTAAACAGATTAGTTTGGTTTTTCTCGACCTTTGTTCTTTAGAACATTCGATGAAAATCAAACGATATAATCAGAACACGTTGTGAAAATCGAACAATATTTGAACATTCGATTTTCAAATTCGATCTTTCTTTAGAAATACTTAGTTTGTTGATGAAATTACTCTTTTTCTATTGTGACTATAACATAATGATCTCAATCTTTGCTATCGTTACTTTTGCCCGAGCAACGCTAGGCCTACCTGCTAGTTCAATTTATAATTGAATATAACAAATGTAATTCTTTAGTTGTTAAGTATAAAATAAATGAGAAATTTAATTAGTGATGTCTCTTTTGAAATCAGTATTTGAACAGTCTAGGGAAGATATTTCAGAATTTGACTTTATATACAGCAAGAGAACAGTGATGACAAAATTAACAAACATCAAGTCTTTAATGGTATCCTGTATATGTGGAAAGCAAATTCATAGAAAAAAAATATTGAAGGAGATAACCCAAAACTGTACTTTAAGTGAGCAATTTATATATTGTTTATAGATTCTCTGATTTACCAATTTAATCTGAGATTTGATACAATAGCTAATAATGTGATTAAGGGATTCTACTGATTCCATCAAATATGAGCTGTAAATTAAAGGAAGAAATAACAAATAAAATTTTAAATTATTATGCAGATGATTTACCATGTGCTTACTCTCTCTCTTAAACATGAATTAAAACTACAGGAAGGCATTTGGATGATATGGATGATATGCCTGATAGTATAAGGTTGACATAATCTAATAGCAGAAGTTGTTCTGAAACGTTCCCAAATATTACTAATGTTTTAAATTTTTTATTAATACCAGTAACTTCATCTGGTATTGAAAGGGCAAATTTGTTATTGAGACACATAAGGGATGATCTTTAAATATATTTTAACGATAAGACTACATTAAACAAAAGAAAATATTTATGTTGAGAAGAAACCATAATGCTTTTTTCCTGCTGTTGACTTTGTGAAATTGTGAATAATCTTAATCAGATATTATGAATCAACATCATGTCTGAAAAGTTGGCTTATCTTGAATGGAAAAAATATTCAGTATTTTCTAAGTTAGCTAAAACTTTTGAAAACATAGGAGTATTATTATAATATTATAATCTTTATTTATTTCACCATCATTGTCTTCATCATCTAGTTCTTGAAAGTCAATAGTAATATCAGAAATAGCTTCAATAATTTCTTAATCATTTAAGGAATTTGATGTTAGATAGTGTAGTGCTATGTGACTATGTATTGTAACTTTTCTTTTGTGTATATATATATATATATATATATGTGTATATATATACACAAAAGAAAAGTTACAATAATACAGAATAATGAAATTATTCTGTATTATTGTAACTTTTAACAATACAGAATAATGGAATTATATATATATATATATAATTCCATTATTCTGTATTGCATTTCCATATATTATTGTATGGTGTGTTGCAAAACCTTCATCCTGGTTGCCATGTTTGGAGCCTTGTAATTGGTCTGGGATAGTGTCAAATGTCAGTGATCTACTTCTGGGGAGTGGGAATTATGAAAAGGATGGACATTTGCATCAAGATACTTTTTTCTTTTTGGACTCTTAAGAAAAGATAGAAAGTGAGAGTGCAGCAGCTGAGCCTGAAAGACTTTGATTCGGACAGATAAGCTACATGAAAAAAAGGAACAAGGAAAGGGGAGATTCAGAACCAGGAGATAGTTGCCATCGACAAAAGGACATCTTGATCTGAAATTGAATGATCCATTAGACAGTAGACCGTCAATGAGGGATACACATATTTATGAATTAGGCTATTCAAGGCTCCAATTACAACGATTAGTTATGAGAATATAAGTTTTGTATGTATATGTTGTTGTCGTTTTTGTGGCAACCAATGTCATCCCGGGATCATGCAGTGCTACTGTGTATAAGCATTGTATTGAGGAAAAGGAGATGTACTGTACATTGGTGGAAATCCATTAGTTCTTAAGACTAAAATCATTTCTTATTCCAGATTTGTATAACTCATGTAGTTTCATGACTGTACTGTACATCGTGTACTGTGTGCTGTTGGACCTCATGTCGTGTATTAAACAATTTTTGCTCTCTAGGTTAAGTGTACTGTACATGTTATTGATTAATGCTTAGCTCCTTTCACATTAATTTCTTCATACGCCCTGTGGATCTCGCTCTACAGGAGTCATTACAATAGTCTTGTTTAGAGGAAACATTAAAGTACATCAGTGTTTGTAGTGTCAACAATATTCATGTACTGTACCTAAAACATTTTTAATAGTTTTGCAGGTCTTGTTCACTTGCATTTTTAGTATTTTGTGGTCCTTCACATGCTGATATTTCAACATTAATCATAGGAAAAAAGGCACTGTGATTTTTTTTTCCAGCAGTGTTTAATCATATCTGGACTCAGTTGTTTCCAAACTTCATTCAGCATGTACTGTACACTACATCTTTTACTTTACCTTAGTAATTTTTGATCATGTTATGTATTAAGTAATACAATTGAGGAAAGTGACAAAATTGAGTTTTATAAGTCTTAACTAAACACAATAATAGAACTGAGGAAGTGACATTTATGAGGATGATAAAAACAAGGAAAGAGTGTATTTTGTTTTACTCTGTTCTATGCTATATTCACATATAAAAGCATCTTATCAACAGATTGTTGATATGCATATCTATGTATTATTTTTGTGTGTCTACATAAAAAAAATGAATTTGTATTTGAACAAAGAGTTGTTATATGAATTTACTCAAAGCATTTCAACAAGATATATTCAAAAATAGTTTATAACTGGATGATACAGTGTTAAAATTGGTGTTATCATAATAGTTGAAGACAAAATACGGACAGATTAGCATTAAAAGTACTCAGCCTGCGAGGCAAAATAAAGGGAATTTATTCATATTTTTCAATTTAGTAAATGTAAATACAGTAGAGCGTTGTTTATCCAAAAGCCGAACAATTGAAATGTTGGTTATCCGAAAGCGTTCCAGTCGGACTGTGTCGTGCTGAATCGAACATTTTTGTTACTAGATTAACTTCCAAAATATCATTTTTTTGTTTTTATATTTTTTAATATATTTATTTTGTTTGTACAAAATGAAATAATTTTTAATGATACAATAGCCACCATTATTATTTTTAAAAATTTACATTAGGCTTAACATCGACGAAAATTCAACGCGAAGCGACATGCAATGGAGAAAAATTTCAACATGGGATAGATTAATATATTTTTTTGTACATAAGCGGTTATCCAAAAAAATAAGTTATCTGAACAATCCCAGTCCCCAATTGATTTGTATAAACGACGCTCTACTGTATATACTATAAAGTTTCATTTTACATTTTCCCTTGGGGCACAGAATGAAATTTTAAATGTAAAGAAACTATTTTATCACTTAGACAACAAGTATTATTGAAGTAAATAAACTGTTATCATGAATGAATGTGTACATGTTTCCTAAGCAACAGAGCCATTACATTTGCTTATATAATGTTGCCATCTAGTCAAAAAATACAATAATAATTATTAACAAGCTATTATTTATTGTGACATTGTCACAATGCCGAGCTGAAATTTTTGGACTGCAATATGAAAAAAATACAGTATTATTCTCTTGAACAGTAATACAAAGAATTGTTTAAGTGAACAGGAAGATAAGATACATAAAATAGAACAAATATTTCTGTTCACAATACCTATATGTTTCTATTCACAACGTTCTGAATTATTGAAGAATATCTGTATGATCAATATATATTGTAGTGCTGAGATGCAATCTATAATATCTCTTCAATACAATGTATTTGGGAGATTTATTTTGGAATATATCTTTATAGATGAAATATTTTACTACATTCTTGAATTCAAATCTTTATCTATGACATGAAGCATCTAAGTTCTCCAATTGTAAAAAGGAATTATCTTTACAAGTAGACAGTCTTCAAATGTTTTTTTGGGATATTAAAAGCATAATTTATGTGGAATTCCAAAAAATGTGTGTCATGTTGAATTTCTGTTATCTTGTGTTAAGTGATTAAAAATCTGTTATCTATTGTAAATAAACAAGCTTGCTCAATGAAGGTAATAATTTTGTTAGATGAAATCTATCCACATACCATCATAATAATTAAAACATGTTTAGTCTTTTAAAAAATGTTCATGAGAAACTTAAGAACTTTTTACATCAAGGAGAAGAAATATAATCAAGTAAATACATTATGATGATGATAATTTGGAAAGTAATAAGATAATGTTTTTTTTAAATTTTGTAATTTTTTGTAAAATAATTGTAAATTAATTTTTTAGTAGAAGTTGTAATCTTCTGCTGAAGAGGGGCAGTAGTCTGAAATGCTAACGTACAGATTTGGGTTACCATAAATATCTGAAAACCAATTGTTGTCCTCTAGTTTTTCCTGATGTAACAAGTCCTAAAATAAAGGAAGGTTCTTGTGAACATTTCTTAGAATATTTAAAATAAGGACAAGAAGCAGTTAACATAATGTTTAGTCATCTTTAGTTGAGAATTATGACTTAGTTATTCCTGAAAATTTTAATAAATTTTGATAGTACAGTATTGTATTTTTGTGGAGATTACTCACAGGTTATATGTTTTAAAGACAATTTGAGAGGATACAGATTATGTGATGGGCAGTTTTTAAGCTAATTTTAAATTTCAGTTAAGAATTCATCAAATAGGTTTACCTTTGTCTGAACTCACTAAGAGCATATTTAGAAAATATGAAAAATCCTTTGTGCACACTGCAGACATATTCTTCTGCATCACAATTTTTCTCAAAGGAAAAGCTGTTTAAGTTTATATAGGCTTTAATTTTAATAATGTCTTTGCCTCATTACATCATACTTTTCCTGTTAACAAGAGAGTCAGATCATGATCATCCATGTAACTGTTTATTTTAATTCAAAAATGTTTCCCTAGTGTGACTTCCAGTTTAAACCAGTTTGTATATAGTCACTTGGAGCCTCCTGTTCGTAAACTTTCTATATCTGGTCTTAACTTTCCTCTATCTAATTCTGTTCTTGATATCAAGAAAGGACAGATGACATACAACAGAGAGACAGATGCCAGTCAGAATTTATAGGTCTGCAATTTTGAAATTGCAGACCTATAAATTCTGACTGGCATCTGTCTCTCTGTTGTATGTCATTGAGCTGCAATTTTGAAATTGCAGCTCAATGAAATAGATGATAATTCAGCAGCTCTATTTCTATGCTCTTTTGTATATACAATAACTATTTATTTTGAATTTGTAATATTACCTTGAAGGCATTTTAAAATGTTAAAAAGGAGAGATTTTAAACTCTTAAACTGTTTTAGACCATTTTTTTGTTTAAATGTATAACTCATGCTTTTAATGAATGTACACTTTATGATTAATGGATTGTTGAGGTTTGTAAGTTATAACTTTTGCTAATATTTTGTAGATAGGAAATTTTTAATTTATATCAATTGTAATGATTTTTTTTGGTATTATTAGATAGCATGCATTAAATTTTTAAAAGTAATTTTTGTAATATAAAATTTACAGTCTTAAATCTTAAATTGTGAGTAAATTTGTATGAAGGGTGTTCAAATGAAAAGGTATGAAAAGTTGGCACAACCAAACCAGTTGAAATGGGAATATGCCACTTTGGGATATCGTAATGAGACATCTAGGGATGCGAATGTAATGTCCGGTGTGGTTGTGCATCATGCGTGTGCACCCGCACATGACGCAGGAGAGAAGCAGGCAGTTGTGGGTTCCATCCAATTGACGGAGCAATGTGTATGAGGACATCATGGTGTTCACATTGCAAAAGTTGACGATTAAGTTGTAACGAGGTGTTATCAGATTTCTGACTGCAGAAGGTGTTAAACTGGCCGATATTCATTGTTGGATGGTGGCCATATACGGGAGAGATTATGTGTCCGACAAGTCAGTGAGAAAGTGGAGTGCTTGTTTTCGTGAAGGCCGGGAGTGTTTGAGTGATGACCCAAGACTGAGCCAGGCAAACACGGTAATCACGGCCGAACTCATTGACAAGGTGAAGACCTGGTGAGACGTGATCGGCATGTCACAATGCGAATGTTGTCAGTGATGGTGGAGGCCAGCAATGGAACAGTGTGGACAATTGTGCACTACAGGTTGGGTTACCGGAAGGTGTGCGTGCATTGGGTGCCAGAAGTTCAGCAAACCGTAAAAGGAACTGCATATGGGGTTAGCACCTCAACACCCACTGTTCTGGTATCAAAGACCCCACTTTCCTGGAGTGGATCATCGCTTGTGACGAAAGTTGGTGTCATCACCTTGAGCCAGAGACATAGTGGGACAGCATGCAATGGAAACATGCATCGTCACCTCCTACTAAAAAATTCAAAGCTGTGCCCTCAGCAGGCAAGATGATGCTCACCGTCTTTTTCGATGTCCGCAGTCTGATACTCATTGAATTCCTCAAGCATGGGAAAACCATTAACAGTGACGTGTACTGTGAGACACTCTGTAGCCTACACAAATCCATCAAGAGCAAACAGTCTGCTGCTCATGGAAGGAGTGATTTTGTTCCACAATAATTAAATAGTAACACAGCAAACATTGGTCTTTTGTTTTCTACTTGAACTTTTTCCAAAAAACAGTGTGATAAGTTTCTTAAATTTAGTCGTCATAGATGTGTTAAAAATTTTAATGATAAAAAAAAGAATATTAAATGCTTATTATCATCAAAGCTGATTTGAACTGATATAACTGTTGAGCAGTATAGCCAAAACAGGTGGTGGTGCTGACTGTCAAGGCTGCTGGCATGTTTTTTGATGAAGCTTGTCTGTAGCCTTTTAACATACTATTTGAAATTAATTGTTTTGGATTCTGAACAAGACTCATAATGTGGAAATTTACTAACTGTTTAATCCTAAAATTAATTATTTGTTTTCTGATAATGGCTGGAATAGAACCCAATCCTGGTCCTTTCCCCCATTCCCCTCAAGTGATGTGTCGTTCCAATATGTAAAAGAGGGGATGAGGCTGGCCTCGGAATGAAAGTGTTAAAGAATTAAATACAGAATATCCAGATGAAGAAATATTGAGTGAAGAATTTTTACAGCTTGAAGAGGATTCTATTGGATATAACTCTGAAACTTTTAAACCTTTGAAAATCTCTGAATATTTTGAACCATTATCTGCTAAGGAATCTCAGATACAAACAGACTCACCATATTCCTTAAAATCAATTTATGAATTGATACAAAACAATTTCTCACAGTTGAGCCATGACATACAAGGCATTAAGAATGAGCTACATCGTATGAAGGAAGAGACTAAAAGGTATCTAGGAGAAATGCAGAAATTATCGCAAGAAATGAAAAAATTAGATGTACAGTACTAGTTAAGTACAATAGTCATCTAAAATGTACCTGTACATTGGATTTTGAATTAGATAAAGAGTTTAATTAGGTTAAATGATAAAGGTATTAATCCTATGGTCAAAATATCAGTAGATTCCGAATATAGTAGAAATCTAATTTTTAAAAAATTCTGGAAATCAAGACCTAAATTTAACAATGAAGAGTATAGGAAAGTGATTTTTACTACTGATCTATGTAAGAAATCTAGAGCCAGACGGAAAAAATTATTGCTATCCATAGCCTGTTCTGTATTAATTTCTTTGCTAGGAGGTTAAGCACTGATACACTGATAGGTGTATCAGTTCACAATTCACATATAGTATATATGTATTCATAAATCAACTATTCACATTTATATGTGTGACCTAGGTGGGAAAATAAAGGCACCTTATAGTATTTACTTTGTGGTATCAGTTGGGATGCACATTGCCCTGGGTAAAACAATCAGAGAAGGTAACACCAAAATGACACTTTATAAAATTTTTATGGAGTGTTTTGACAGAAATTTATTATTTTTTAAAAATATCCCTGTAGTTCAGTTATACTGTAAGAACAAAACACATTTTTTTCTAAGCCCAACTTGTATATAGTAATACCTCGACTTATGCGAACCCAGAGTTACGCAATTTTCAAATCTCAACGATTCATCTTTTGTTTGAGCGCCACGCAACTCTTGATTACTCACCCCCCACACCATTGTTCAGCTTACAGTTTATTTCGTGTTATTTATTTCTGTGTTTGTTATATCTGTGGAGACTTGAGAGATTCTACTATGCCATCCAAACGAAATAGATTCTTCTGCATCAAATAAGAAAATAAAAACTTCATCTTTGGAATGTAAAGTTAACATTATTAACGACTTTGATACAAAAATGAAAATTTGTGAATTGGCAAAGGAGTTTGATCTACCGGAATCGACAGTCAGAACAATTATAAAAGGTAAAGAAAAATTCTCGAAGCTGTGAAAAATGCTCAATCTTTAAATTCAAGCATCATTTGTAAACGTCACTGTATTATCACTGAGATGGAAACAACGTTATCTAAGATTTTATTAAACATTTTTTTCTAAATTTGTTTTCTTTAGTCTCTGGCCCTAATTAAAAATAATTTGTATGTATTTATATGTGAAGTTATACCCCAACTGGTATGTATGGTCGTCGGAATTAGATTAAGAAGGATGGAGACGGATTCTTATGAACAAGTAACAAGCACGTCTTTATTGAACAAGAAGCGGTACAGAACTGACTTGTGGTGCGCAGGCGCGCTACAACATAACATATAAGAATTGCCAGAGATGGCGCTGCAATACATAGCATCATCCCCTCCTAAGGAGAATTACAAACAAACATAGTCTTGTAAGTAGGTAGGGGTTTTACGATGTCTACGACTTGATTCTTGAGTATTAGACGAGTCTGAAGCTAAGGCAGTATCTGAAGAGGAATTTTTCATGTTATCTTTCTGAGGAGTGTTTTCTACTATTAGATTATTTTCTTCTTTTTCTTCCCACCACAGCTGAAGAGGAACGAATGAAGCACCTTGAGATTCGATGGATGCAGATGATCGAGATCTCAGTTGATCAATGTGACGTTTCCATACGGAACCATTAGGAAGCTCAATGTTATATGTAACAGGTGAAAGTTTCTGAATAACTTTACCTGCAACCCAATATTCTTTAGAACAAAAGTCACGAGCAAAAATTGTGTCTCCTATCATAAATGAACGCTGTGGACGAACTACGTTGTTATTCGATAAGGTTAAAGGACGCAACAAATCTAGTCTTGAGCGAAGTTTTCTGTTGAATAGCATCTCACTTGGTGTTTTACCAGTAGAACAGTGAGGAGTAGAACGATATGAAGTAAGAAATTGAAGGAGGGATGTCATTAAATCCTTTTCATGAATTAATTTTTTTAAAGAAGACTTAAACGTTTTGATAAATCCTTCAACTGCTCCATTAGTTGCAGGATGATACAGCGGAGAGAATGTCTGACGAATTCCGTTCTGAGCTAAAAACATTCTGAATTCACGAGATGTGAATTGAGGGCCATTATCAGAATGAACATGTAGTGGAAGGCCATGACGACTAAACCAAGATCTAAGTGCCAGAATAGTAGCGGAAGAATCTGTGGATTGCATTATTTGAATTTCAGGATATTTAGTTTTTGCATCAATACCTATTAGAAACATTTTTCCAAGGAATGGACCAGCAAAGTCAATGTGCAATCTACTCCAAGGCTCTTCAGGAATTGGCCATCTTAAAGTATTAGTAGAGGGAGGATTTCGATGGTAAGACTGACATAAAATACATTCTTTCACTGTTCGTTCTAGATCACTATCAATGCCTGGCCACCAAACAATTGATCTTGCTAACATTTTCGATTTAACAATACCTTGATGTCCAGAATGTAATTCAATGAGAACATTTCTGCGAAATTTTTCAGGAACAAATATTCTATCACCCATAAATATTAAGTTTCCTTCTAGAGAAAGGGAATCCTTGAATTTAAGAAATGGCTTAACAGTTGTATTTATCTGAAGCCAATTATTCTTGATACACTTACGCAAAACATTGAAAAGTTTATCTGTACGACATGCTTCTATAAAGGCACTATTGGTAAAAGGAAGGGAGTCAAACTGCAAATTAAATAATGAACTTGGAACTGAGTTACTAAAATCTTCTATGAATAAATCATTAGTAGTATTTCTGGAAAGGCCGTCAGCTATGATATTAGTTGCAGAGGAGATGTACTTGATTGTATAATTATAGTCATTCAGTATGATGCTCCATCTTTGTAGTCTAGCAGCTACAATCTCATTCTGTCCTCTTTTATCACCGAAAATTGCAAGTAAGGGCTTATGATCTGTTTCTAAGATGAAATGGCGACCAAGAAGATATTGACGAAATTTCTTGATACCAAAAATAATGGATAATGCCTCTTTCTCTGTCTGAGAATATCGACGTTGAGCAGGTGAAAGTAAAGCATTAGCAAACGTAATAGGACGTTTTACATTGTCGATAATATGGAAAAGAACAGCGCCGACACCAAATTGAGAAGCATCTGTAGCCAAGTATAATTCTTTGTTAGGATCATAGTGTATAAGAAGTGTAGCTTGTTTTAATGAGTTTTTTGCACTTTGAAAAGCAGATTCATGTTCTTTTGTCCAGGTCCAAGAACATCCTTTACGTAAGAGTTTGTAGAGAGGGTGTAGATAAGTAGACAGTTTAGGTACAAATTTAGAATAATAGTTCAACATGCCTAGGAACGAACGTAGAGAATGGACATTACGAGGCTTATGAGCTTTTAATATAGGATCCAGTTTTGAGGATAAAGGAGCAATTCCTTGTTTTGAAATCTCAAATCCTAAGAATTTTACAGAATCTTGTAAGAATTTGCACTTTTGTTTATTTACTTTGATTCCTTCTACTTCACAAATGGATAGGATTCTTTCAATATTACTGAAATGGTCTGACTGATTTGTACCAGAAGTAACCAAGTCATCAAAATATGGTTGCGTTTTCGGAATTGTGGAGAATAATTGCTCCATAGCTCTTTGAAATAAAGCAGGGGCAGATGCAATACCATATAAGAGACGATTGCACTTATACAATCCAAGATGAGTATTGATAACCACTAAATTTTTACTTTCATCATCCAATTGGAATTGGTTATAGGCATCACTTAAGTCAAAGGTAGAGAACTTCTCACCTCCAAGTAATTTCATGGAAATCTCTTCCAAACGAGGTATTGGATGGACATCTATTTGTAACATCTTATTCAGGGTTAGATTAAAAAGTCCAGCTATCTTAACACTACCATCATTTTTAACTACTGGAATTATAGGTGTAGCCCAAGCACTGTTGGATATCTTAGAAATTACTCCAGCCTTTTCTAACCTAGATAACTCTGCTTCAACTTTATCCCTGAGGGAAAAAGGAACTGTCCTTGGTTTCAGAAAAATAGGATGTGCATCTGGTTTTAAGGTTAAATGAAGGGATATTGATTTAGAACATCCGATACCATCAGAAAATACAGTAGAGTATTTGTCTAGTAGAGTAAGCAGATTAGAGTTTGTATGAGAAATCCCAGGAGTAATACTGTTGATTTTACATGAAAGCTTTAACTCTCGAATCCAATCTCTTCCAATGAGATTAGCATTACCATGACGAACCACATAAAGGCGAAGTTTATGGCGAGAACGATTGTAAAGAACTGGTACTGTGATAAATCCCAATACATTCAACTTGAAATTTCCATATGTGCAAAGAAAATGTTTAGACTCATGTAAAGAAAAGGATGATAAGTCTCTGTTGAAGGTGGATTCAGAAATGATGGAAAGTGGGGAGCCAGTATCAACTTCAAAACTAATGTTCTTCTTGTTAATGGATAGAGTGAGAATAATAGGTGGAACTGGTGTGGAGACATCTTGAATATTGAAAAGATTAAAATAAGTTGAATTATCTATCTCTGAATAACCATTCGAATCTTTGTTGGTACGAGATAGTTGGTGTACGCTCACATGAGGATGCTTAGTTTTTCCACAAACCCTTGCAATATGACCAGGTATGCCACATTTATTACAGGTAAATGTTCTAAATCTACAATTCTCACGGGAGTGATCTTTGCTTCCACAAGATCTACAAATGTAACTACCAGTTTTCTTTGTTTCGAACTTAGTTTTATCTCTAGAACTATTCTCACTAAACTCCTTCTTTCTGTTAGGGAACTTTGTGGAACGAATTTTAAAACAATCGTTTTCGAGTGGCAATTTATTGAAACGACCTGCATCAATCAGAGCTTGTTCCATAGCAATAGCATAATTGATCGCTTTCTGAAGGTCTAATTCCGATTCATTTTTAGCAAAAAGATTTGAACGAATTCTAGGGTCGTACAAGCCTGACACAAATTGATCTCTTAAACGTGTTGCAAGGGAGTCTCCAAAATCACACTTTTCGCTTAAAGATTTTAACCCAACTATGAAATCATTAATCGATTCTCCTTCTTTCTGTACCCGGCGAGTAAAGTTCGCTCTCTCGGAAATTATACTAACTGATTTATTTTTATGTGATCTCATTATACTTTTTAAGTCAGAAAATGTCTTCGAAGAGGGTTTATCAGGTTGACAAAGGTTTCTTAACAATTTATAAGCCACCGGTCCCATCTGACTAAGAAGAGTAGCCACCATTTTTCTATCGTCAGTGATATTAGACGCTATAAAGAATTCTTCCAATTGTTCCACATATTCATCCCAATCACTATTCACGTTATACGGATTAACGTTAATCGTTGCCATTTCCGAATAAAGGAAAGAAAATAATGATAATAAGCAATTCGGTAACTTACGGGTCAAAGGTTCAAAGTCTAGCTTGAAGCCACGTGTTGACTTCGTCGAGGAAAAAAAAATAAACGTTAGTATTCTTGCTGAAACTTGAATAGAATTGAAGAAATAGACTATCTTTAATCCACCTCGTCGCCAGAATTGGTATGTATGGTCGTCGGAATTAGATTAAGAAGGATGGAGACGGATTCTTATGAACAAGTAACAAGCACGTCTTTATTGAACAAGAAGCGGTACAGAACTGACTTGTGGTGCGCAGGCGCGCTACAACATAACATATAAGAATTGCCAGAGATGGCGCTGCAATACATAGCACCGACTTACGCGAATTTGACTTACGCAGTTATCGCTTGGACCCCCCTATTGCGTAAGTTTGGGGTATTACTGTATATCGATATCTACAATGCCAAAACTCTATGCTAACTTACTTTTCGATTTTCTAATTCATTCTAATCAGAGCTGTCATTATTACCAAATCATAATAATAAATACAAAAATATTTTACTTTTTATGAATGTAAAAGTTACAAAAATAAATAAATGTAAATATATATAGGCTATGCATATAATATTGTAACTGTAAGGTGTAATTTTCAATTTGCTAATTGTTTATGTTATTGACTTATCATTCATTATATATATATATATATATATATATATAAATTTATGATTTACAGTTAACAATAGTTTGTATTAAAATATTAGTAATGATTCTGTATAGTCAGGTAGAAAAACAGTTCTTT
Organism: Centruroides vittatus; assembly: GCF_030686945.1. Classification (NCBI taxonomy): domain Eukaryota; kingdom Metazoa; phylum Arthropoda; class Arachnida; order Scorpiones; family Buthidae; genus Centruroides; species Centruroides vittatus. The sequence continues at coordinate 1,341,566 of NW_027122565.1, forward strand.
GGGGCAGTAATATGAATTATCACACTGAGTGACACCATTGCTTTTAGCTTTTACTTTCATATTTTTTTTTTTTTTTCAGTATACTTTATCCTCTCTTTTTATTAAATCTATGAATGTTGTTTTTTGAGTGTTCCTGAAAGAATCAAAAATTCTAGCATATAAACTATCTACTGATAAAACCAGGACAGAGGAAAATTGTGATGAATTGCTTTCCAGTCAGAACTATCTTTCATGCCTAATATAGTAATATATTACTATTTCAGGCATGAAAGATGAATTGAAATATTTTATTTATTTATAAGGCTGTTCGATTTACTTCCAAGAATATTTCTGTAATAAAAGATTCCTAACTAGATAACTTAAATGTTCATTAACTGCTTCAGACAGTTACACACATTGTACAACTCTACTGAAAGAACAAAAAGAAATGATGCCAGTTTACATGAAGTATGATGTATATATTCAAGTGCTCTTTCATGTAATATAGTGTCAGTTTTTTTATTTACTTTTCCAGAGTTTACATGTCCATTATTACTAGTGCTTTCAGGTTTTTACAAACCATTCTCATAGACATTATTCTTTACAGTAAATATCAAATAGTTTAATAAAGTTGTCAAAAATCATACACCCACAAAAATCTATGAACACGCTGTGAACTGATTATTTTTTGGGATTGTGATTTTTGACAAGGACTGAGTTCCTATATCTCAATTACTATTCTCACAGTAACTGAGATATAGGAACTTAGTCCTAGGAACAATGAGAAATAGATATAAACTCTGAAAAATGCAGTTAATGAATATCTACATTATTGGAGTTTTTTGTATTAAGTAAGTAATTAAACTGGATGAATAAAGTTGTATATTTGTAACATATTAAACAGTTTCTTAAGCAAATTAATGTTTTTTAATTATGACCAACCTAACGTACTTTTTTTTATTTGGTTGCTGTATGGTTTATAACTTTAGATATATTTTTAGGAGCCATGTGATTTACAATTTGAGTTTTGTTTGTTAATTATCAAGTTTTCTTCACAAAGGATTTTATTTTCTTTTAAATAAAAAGTTTACTATATAAAACATTTGATTTTTACATTTTATAATAATATAAATATTATTTGTCTGATAGGTGGAAAGAGAAATTGCCATTATGAAACTTATAGAACATCCTCATGTATTAGGTCTTTATGATGTATATGAAAATAAAAAATATTTGTAAGTTATAAATTAATAATATAGCATACATTATTTTGATTATGTAATCTTAACTGATGATGTATTCTAACCAATTTTTGAATTCTTTATATTTTTTGATTTTAGATATTTAATATTAGAACACGTTTCTGGAGGAGAATTATTTGATTATTTAGTGAAAAAAGGACGATTGACTCCTAAAGAAGCTAGAAGATTTTTTCGCCAAATTATTTCTGCATTAGATTTTTGCCATAGTCATATGATATGGTAAGTTAAATTAAAATCGGTAGAGTATTAATAATGATAAATAATTTGATCTTAAATTGTTAAAATATGACAGAAAATTTATTTTATCATAATTTTTTGTGGAAAACTCATGATGACATATACCCTGCAGAAAATTGCAAGATTGAAAATAAAACCATATAATCCACCTTATTATATACTCTGCCTCTGGGACAACTGTTGAAAGTAGACAATTACCTGTATGCAGTTTAGAAGTTGCAATCTCAAGCATTAAAATATTCCTTTTTCTGTTTCATTTACATTAACAAATTGTAGTTATACATAACCAAACCCAAATACTGTGGTTCCTTATACTTCAGATTTAATTCATTCCAGCAGGCCATTTGAACTCTGAACTGTTTGAAGTTTGATTAAATTTCCCCCTATTTTTTAAAATGTTTTTTAGAAATATAGGAAAGTAAATTAATCTATTCCCATACCCTAAACTAGTGTTTCCACCAGGCCAGTTTTGAAATTCATGGTCCGGATTAATTATTAATTTTTCTGGTTTTTGTAGAAATTGTGAAATTATGATGAAACAAAATAAATTTATAAAAATATTTGTGAGTATTTTATTTTAACAGTTAAAGACTTTAACTTCACAATTCCACCCAAACATTCTTAACCCCATTTTATTCCTAAGCTATGAGTGACAGAAAATGTACTTTTAAAATTCTAACTTGCAAATATCTCTGGTGAATATTAGGTTTGTTTCAACACAAGTCTCTGACTGGTTTAAAACTGGCATGCCCATTGTTCAGTTCTTGACTATAAAATGACATTGCGCATGTCTTCTACAGTTTCAAATTCAAACCAGTCAGGGATTTGTGTTGGAACAAACCTATTGTAAAGTGAATGTGACAGTTTCGGTTTACAAGTTCATAATTTCTATTTTAATTATTTAATATGACAACTCAAGAAACTGAAAATCCAAAAAAGAGGAAGTGAACTTGTAAATTTAATAAAGATTGGCTGACACAAAACAAATTTCAAAAATGGTTATGACCTGTTTGAGACAGTGTTGCCACTTTTTCAAAATTTCTGACACTATCCAGATCAACAATTTTTAAAAGGTGGCAACACTATTCTAAACAGTAGCAATTTTGATAAACTTAGAACAGCAGATACCTGTAATTTAAGGTAAAAATAACACAATTAAATGCCCTAATAATAGATTAAAACCTAAAACAATAAATAAAATACATAAGTACTGTATAATAAAATGGCATTGTTGCACACTGTCAGCTTTGGCATCTTAAACATGGCTGCCAGGCCTGCCACATGTGTACCACTTTCAATAAAGTTTGCTTTGCAATAAAGTTTCATGTATCTAAATGCAACCATGCTTTGCAATAAAGTTTCACGTATCTAAATGCCTTTTACCGGTGCGCGTATCATCCACAACAAAGTAGTTACAAACATTTTCGAACCTAGTGGTTCTTCATCAGGTAACAATCCCCTAACGGAATGCACTTCGATTCAAAGTTGTGAAGAAATACGATCCAGAACATTGTCCTGACTCGATGACGTCAATACGGACCTGTGCGCTAAGCATGTTGAGTTCTAATTTATCGTTTTATCTAGTAGGGCCTGCCATGCTGTCGATAGAGCTATTTTGTCCTTGTAGTTAATATTATTAATGAAGGTAATTGCATTAACTACAAGGACGAAATAGCTCTATCAACGGCATGGCAGGCCCTACTAGATAAAACGATAAATTAGAACTTAACATGCTTAGCACATTGGTCTGTATTGACATCATCGGGTTGGGACAACGTTCCAGATCGTATTTCTTCACGACTTTGAATCGAAGCACATTCTGTTAGGGGATCGTTACCTGATGAAGAACCATTAGGTTCGAAAACGTTTGTAACTACTTTGTTGTGGATGATACGCGCACAGGTAAAAGGCATTTAGATACATGAAACTTTACTGTTCTTCAGTGTAGGTATTCTATCAGCTTTGCAATAAGTTTCTGTTTTATCTCAATCATCAATATTACAACTTCCCTCTCAGGCTTCATTGCTTCCACGCACTTCTCAAATTCCAATATCATGGTTAATAAGTAAAAGTTATATTTGGTTGAAAAATATTTGGTTGTGTATTTTTAACAACTGCCATTACTTAAAGTAAATGTGTGATTTAATTATAACAGTTATGAAATTTAACACATGATTCTTAATATAAGATTGTATTTGTTGTTCAGAAACTTATTTTAAACTTTTTACTTCACATTTTGTTTGGATAAAAAGAAGTTGAAATGCCTTCAGATAAAAAGTATATCAGGCATACCATATTTTTGTGGATTGACTGGCATGCCACGTATAACTACGGAGACCAGCATGTTGGAAACTCCAAGGTTACTGGCATGCCAGTTAAACTACAACTAAAAAATAAAATTAATCAGATATAACAAAACTAGCTGTTAATAAAATGTTAAAGAAAATATTCTTCCAAGTACAATAAGATAATAATGTATCTTGACTGACTTCAGGAATGGTTTTCATTCAGAGGGCAATAAAACAATTAGTGGCTTATTGAGATTAGTATTAGTAGTAGTAAGTCAGTCAGTGTGGATTGCACTGATGATCTACTTCGATTTTAAAGATAACACCTTCCTCTTAAATTTCACATAAGGTGGATGTTAATCTGATAAATTGAGATAATTTACAGCAAGTTTGTGAAATTTGATGTGTTTATTTTTGTGGTTTTGGATGGAATTACAATAAAATAAACATATGGAGTGTCAAAAGTGCTTTTGTTGAGTATTTTACATCATTAGAAAGAAGACGAAATGCAAAAATTAAATATATAATCATAGTTTCGATGTAGTGCTGAGTTTTACAGTTTTAGAATAAAACTTATTAGTTTTTATGTGACATAACTTGTTCATTTTTTTTCATGTGCTTTCTAGAGATGGATGTATAACCTCACTTAAACTGGCATGCCAGCATTCCCTGGGATAAACCAACATACTGGCTTTTACCGTATGGAAATATCTGATTTTACGATCACCCCTGAATAGACCAACAAGCCAGACAATCCACGAAAATATGGTCTATCTTGAGAAACGAAGCAATAATAAATATATCTATTCCAATAACCTTAAACAGCTTCGCAAAGTATAGTTAACCACAAACGTTTTCGGTCCCTTAGGACCTTGTTCAGGTGGGATCTGAGTAGAGAGTGACCCTACGTTCTAAACTCCCGTTACAGATGCATTCCAACCCTCGCTAAAGATGTGTACTATAAACAAGCAACAATGCGTTGGTGACTATAATGCTGGATCGTACATCGCTTGCCATGCCTTCGAAAGTTGCTTTTCATCCTTAAAGTTGATTGAGATCTGATGTATATCGGTTCCATGAAGAGATCCCTCAGACAATGCCTCCAAGAGCATAAAATGGATATCGAGAAGAAGAAGAGCAATATTGCCTTGGCGGTATACGCCAGCGAAAATGGCATTACACCTGGGCTACACCTGGCGACCTTGATACGGAGAACTCAGCAGGTACACCATCTTAAGTATTTAGAGGCGCTGGAGATCTTTAAAGTGGATCGCCTGAGCCTCTCAATCAACTTTAAGGATGAAAAGCAACTTTTGAAGGCATGGCAAGCGATGTACAACCCAGCGTTATAGTCACCGACGCATGCACAGCATTGCTTATTTATAGTACACATCTGTAGCAGGGGTTGGAATGCATTTGTAATGGGAGTTTAGAACGAAGGGTCACTCTCTACTCAGATCCCACCTGAAGAAGGTCCTAGGGGACTGAAAACGTTTGTGGTTAACTATACTTTGCGAAGCTGTTTAAGGTTATTGGAATAGAAAATATGGTATTATGTTTTGAGTTTCATAAAGGATATAATACCATACAAACACTAAGAAAATTTTTTATCTGTATGGGAAAGATGCTCCAAAACCTCAAATGTCAAATGTGGTTTAAAAAGTTCTGTTTGGAAAATTTTGAACTAAAAGATACAAAATGTACAGGATGCCCAAAAACTGTCAACAAAGAAAAATTGCAGGAAGAAATTGTTAAAAATCAATGAATAACAATATATATATAACGAAACATACCAAAAATAAAGCAGAAAAAGCACTGAAAATGCAAGCATAGCATGATCAAGAAAAAGCAAGAGATGATTTGGGCATAAAACAAATTGTATTTAGGTTTTGAGTGTATTTTTTCACTGTGCTCAGCTCAATCTTTGAAGCTTTGTTTGAACTCCAAAGTGAATTTTTGTTGAATTTAGCATTTGAACTTTAAAGTGTTTGAAGTTAGTCATTCAAAGTATGAGGTACCACTATATTCTTTAATAACTGATATAAAATGTTTTCTAAAAGCAGACAGTTAGACCACTATCTTATACTATTGATAACATTAACTAATAATTACAATAATTTTTGAATTAAATTTAATAATAATTAAATTTAGTTCAAAATAATAATAAATGAAATTGACACTAATGTTGACATTATTTTTTGCTTTATTTTTTAAGCTCTGTAATGTAGAAATCCATTTTACATTAATTAAAGTAACATTTGTGTAAAATTTAAAATATTAAATATTTTCAATCTAAGCATGTCTTAACACACTGTACTCACTAGTCAACCTCTTAATTCAATTGCAGGTGTTTATGAAATGTCCCAATTATGTAAATTAAATTTGAAAATAAATAAATATAATTTATCATTTTTATTTTATGACTAATTTCCTTTGTCCAGTAATATGTAATAAACTCAGAAAAAAATTAAACTGGAAAATTTTATCATCAGTATTCAAATTATTTTCCATTTAACATGTTAACTGTGGTAGCATGTTAAATGGAAGTGGTACCTCATGTTCCATTTAACATGAGGTACTACTTGTGCGACTCACTAAAAATTTTCCTGGTGCTTCAAGGTACCTCAATGACTGATTACACAATATGCTCCATGGACTGCCATTAGTACCTCACAGAGCATTTCTGTAAATGTAGTTTAATAAATAAAAAAATAACACAAAATAAACTTGTACCAACCTGCAAGTGAGACACAGTACAGGTATACCTTGAGTTACGTCGTTCTCGATTATACGTCGTTTGCCAAAAAAGTATATGGAAAAATAAAAATCAAGTTTAAGTCATTTTATTCAACTTTACATCCGTCCGCCACAAATATTGAAGTCGTAATATCACTAGAAAAGCGTTAAAAGCACATAAAATCATATTAAAATATGTACATTTACAGTAAATGTTAATATACTCATCATAAATCCTAGAGAACAAAACATGAAAACATCTGTGTTTCTGCATTGTCATCTTATTTAGCGATCTTTAAGTGCTCATTATTGGCGTTTTCCATCGTAGTTTTGACTTACGTCATAACTACACAAGTAAATTCGACTTACATCATTTTTCGACTTACATCGCCTCTCATGGAACCAATTACTGACGTAAGGCGAGGTATACCTGTATATGCAATTCACAGCCTGTACAGTACATGTAAATTCATTTGTTTAAGCCTTCAAGCATGTATGTTGTAAATCAAACAAAACTTTCAAAATTAGCATAAATATTTTTTTAAAATCATTTTAAAACGATATGAAAAGAACATAAATCTATATAGAAAAAAGAGAATGGCCCAATGGACATGAACATTTTTTCAGTGGTGGTGGTTAATATATTAATTTTGTTCAAAATGTTATAACCTTTTAACTAAACAGTTTTGTCAGTTGTTTTAATATTTTAATTTTGTAATGCATTATCAATTATTTTTGTAATTTTGTTGCTAGTCATTGATTTTGATATTTGTTTGAATTGTTAATGTTCTTTTGTTTTAACTCATCATTGGAATTTAAAATCAGCTTATAACCCACTCTATCACATAACCAGAGGAAAAGTATGGCAATTGGTCAAAAAATGACTTTCTGAGATTTTTACTTTTTTTGGACTCAAGGGATATTGAAACGTCAAGAAATGTAAAAAAATTGGAGTATTTTTTGTAAGCTTAATAAATTACGGACTTTGAAGCTTAATAACTCCTGTGCTTTTTGTTGAAAATTTTTGAAATATTTCAGGAAGGTTTGTGTATTTGGAGATTCATGCTATTAAATTTTGCTGGTTAGAGGTTGAGAGAGGGTGGAGAGATAGAGGGAGTCATGTGTCCTATCTCAAGTAGAGTTGAACTTATTGACAATTTTACTTGTTTTTAGCATTTACAGTTTTTTATAAAATTTGTCCCTATTCTCAGAATTAAGGTTTTTGCTATTTTATAATAATTAAAAATATAAAAAGGCTTCTAATAAATTATCATAACAGATGATGTCACATGCAATTTTAAATGTTGCCAGGAAAGTTAAGCATCTTGTTCCTGGATTTCTTTCTATCAGTAACATTGCTGTGACATTATATGAAATCTCACATCTGATGTGAGACTTGTGGAAAAACTGAATTCAGAAATTTTGTGGCTTCAGACTCATCCATCACTATTCCAGGTAACCATCCAATTAAAGCATGCCACTCTTTGTACATATCATTATGACCTGTACTGGAATGAGGCATGTAAATACTGCTTTTCTAAATTATTTCAGATAAAATCAAAATTGAAGTCTCTTTTTACACAAGAACATTTAGAAACTTTTATGTTTATGTAATAGAAAAAAAAGTGTTGCATAACATTGAACCAAATAAGTTTGGACCTAATTGCTAAAAATTGGAATTCTTAGAAAGGTTAATATGTTAGTAGAAAACAGAATTATTATAGAAGTATTTTGTAAATCTTGATTTACAAAATTATTCTATGATAATTTGGCAATTTGGGATTATGTACAGTTAAAATTTTTTTAAGTTATAAAGCCAATTTTATTCAAGTTAATTTATATTTTATTTTAAATTCTCGAGAAAAAAGTGGTGCTATAATCTGTGTGGAGGCTGAATTAAGACTGCCTGAAATAGGGTGGATTATTTGGTAACTTTAGTTCATTTTTGGCGAGGTAATTGCTCTGAATTCATCTCATGTTTTAAAATTTTTCATGAGGAGAAAGGAACATTCCTATCTCTGTTAGTGCTTCATGCCAATAACAACTCTTATGCACCTGTAGAAAGCATTTGCCACTGACAGTTAAAGTCCAGTCCATCACTGACAATAATGATAACTTTAACAGAAATTACTTTACTTACTCTTGACAGGAATAATTGCACTAACACTAGCTAATGCAATCATTTCTGCCAAGCCAGATTGCTATGCCATCTTTTGCCAGACTCATCTCGAACTTAGGTGGTTTTTAAATATTAAATATACTACACATACTATCAATATTTTAATGTTTACTATTTAATTTTCTCAGTGTTATTTTAGCATTTATTATTATTATACATTTTAATAATAATTGGTAAATACAAAAGAAATGAAACAAAATGGTAAAAGTGTTTTCATTCTTCAATAATTTTGTATTTTTGACACTTAATGCAGTTTGGGTAGTTCTGTTTCAAAATAGTTTTTTAGATTGCATTAAAAAATGTATTAGAAATTAAATCAGGAATACTGGTAAATGTCTAATGCAATAAAAAGAAGAATCTACGTTAACGCTGAACTCAGTGCTACTTATCAGAAGTCTAATGCAAATTTTCCAATACTAGTAAATTGATTTACATCAATTTACAAGTTTCCTAACAAATGCTTATGACTCAAAATCAACAGAACAAGTTCTCTTGTTCCAAAGCTTCTGATGGAGTAGAAATACAATACTTGAGAATATCAGATCAATTCTTCACATGTGAAACTCTTAATGTCTGCTAGGCAGCATGTTGGAAATTTTTATTTACATTCTTGTTTTGAAGTATAGTGTTTGTTTCCTTTGCACTTACCACAATGTAGTCTGTTTCTCTATTATAATATCTCATATAAGGTTTTATAGTTGTTCATGATGTCTTCAGATACAAGACTGTTTACTTTAATAGGTGGAAGCAATGGTCTGATAATCTGTTATGTCAAAATCAACAATGTAATAAATAAGCATCTAACACAATAGTAGCCTTAAGAAAATAAATAGTTATGTAAATAAATTGCTTTTTAGAAAAAATTAATTAGCATTAATTAGTTATGATATATGATTACAATAAATGTAGAATTTTATGTTTAAATAATAATCCTTTTTTTATTTATCAGTCATAGGGATTTGAAACCAGAAAATCTTCTACTTGATGAAAAGAATAATATTCGTATAGCAGATTTTGGTATGGCTTCTCTGCAAATGGAAGGTTCAATGCTTGAAACATCTTGTGGTTCTCCCCATTATGCATGTCCAGAAGTTATTCGGGTATTTGTTTCTTTTTAGTCTTACCTTATACAAGCAGGCTTTTTATATATTTTATTTAATTTGTTTTTAATTTAATAGCTAACTTGTATTAAAAAAATTTTTATTTTTTCTTGTTTTTTTATATTTTATTTTTTCACATGATTTTCATGTAAGCATAAATTTATTTCAGTCAGTAAAGTATGTTTTTAAAATATAGTTTCTTCTTAGAACAGTTTAATTTCTGTGCAACTACCTTGTATACATCTGTATATCATTAGCACCTGACATTTAACAGTGTGGAAAAAGGTAAGCCAGTGTCAGCAGAGAATCTATAAAGAGTTATATACAGTGGAAACTGGTTAAAAAATTTGCAAAATAATATGAAACTTATTTTTTAATCAGTGTATTTCTTTAACACAGTTCTTAACATGTGAAACTCTTAATTTTTTAAATCCTTTAAATCACATTGGTTATTGATATTGATATAATAGATGTATTAATTTATAAAAATGAATGAATAAAATGTCATTTTTTGTCTTACATATAAAATACAATTTTTTCTGTGTCTCTCTATAACTTTTTTCCTTTCTCATTAAATATAGTAGTTTAAATATATTGTTTAAAATAAAAATTATTATACAATGGTATCTTGGTACTCAGACTTACTTTGTGCCAGAAGTCTGTTCAAGTACCAAATGCATTTTTCCCAAAAGGAATAATGTAAATTATCAGGTAATCAAAAAAGTTTGTGCCATTTTTGAGGCTAAAATTAAAACGTTAAAAAGTGAATGAAAATATTTTATTTAGTAAAGTAAGCATCATCACAAGCTACAACCTTTTCTCAACAAGATTAAAGTGTGGGATTTTTTTCAGAGTGGTATTTACAATCTTTAGAATCACAGAAATTCTTCAATTCCATTTCCAGTATTGCTCAGTTTCAAAACTGTCAGTTGTGCATATGATTGTCCAGTATAATTCAATGGTGATATATCTGGTGAGTATGGATGGTGGGATAGAATTTCCCAACCAGGGCTATGGAGCTTGTGCTGTGTGTAGTCATACATTGTTCTGAAAGGAATGCAGTGCCTTTACAATTAATGAGTGTTTTTTCAGCAGTGTATTTTAAACTCATTGCAGTTGTGTTGGGTCCATAGTGATTGTTTTGCCAGAGGGAGAAGCTGATAATGAACAATTCCAGCTGTAGACTACCAGACACACAACAAAGTTTTTTTTTTTTTTTGATTTGATGTTGTCAACATTCATCAAAAGTGGTTGATGTATATGGTAGAGATTCACTGCATGATAACCAATGTTGGGAATGTTTGGTGTTGTCATATATAACTCATTTTTATCACACATCAACAACCAGTCCAGAAATGGCTCATTGTGTTGTGAAAGCAGTGGCAAACAGATCATAAGCCTCTGGAGCTTGTTATTGGCACTCAGTTCAAATGGAACCTATTTGCTCAGCTTCCAGGCTTTTCCTAGTTGATTAAAATGCAAACGAATAATTTCATCACTCAAATTGAATCTTTTTTTGCAAGCTCCTGGCACATTTGTCTTGAATCCAACTTGATGGGTGCTTTCATCCTCATCAATAATGCTTGGTCTTCCCTCATAAGGGACATCTTCAAGAGTCTCAAAACATGATGTAAATTTTGTGAATCACTTTTAGGCCATGCATTCACTCACTGTGTTCTCTCCAAATGCTCTATATATCTTCTGGGTTGCTTGAGTTATGTTAGTGCCCAGTTTGAACTCATTAAGCATCCTCAGATAACTAGTCAGAATAGCCATCTTTTCTTCATTTTTTCATCATTTCAAGAATTATTTTTTATGCTGTTTTGATATCATCTGATTCAGCATGACAGGCTGTTGGCTATTGGCATGTGCATACTTGCAACTTTACCCATGTAATTTAATAACATTACAAAAACTGCAGGAACATTTCGGTCACCTAATAAATTAATCCAGACTCCCAAGAGTCCACTTATAAAAGCATTTTAATCAGAATTTAACACAAATTTAACAAGAAGTTTACAAGCCTAGCATGCATAAATCATAAAAAAACTTAAAAAATACTCATATGTCATGCAGAGTAGCAAAATATGCCTATTCGTTTTATTGGGTTGAACAGAAAGTTTTTGTATATTTTTTAACAGCTGTCATTACTTAACACAGATATGTGATTTATTGGTAATTATAACAGTTATAACATTTATTGATAATTAACATGTTATTGCTAATATGAGTCTGTATTCTTATTTTAGAAGCTTATTTTAAACTTTTTACTTCACATTTTCATAAAATCAAGTCAAGATGTCTGCAGATGAAATGCATATCAGGTGTACTATGTTTTTGAGTTTTATGAAGGATATAATGCCATACAAACAAAAATACTTGTAATGTGTATGAGAAAGATGGTCCTAAACTTCAAAGATGACAAATATGGTTTTAAAAGTTCTATTCAGAAAATTTTGAACTAAAGAATACACAACCAAAAGGTGCCTGAAAGCTGTCAATGGAGAAAAATTGTAGGAAGAAATTGTTTAAAATCAACTAATAACTTGTAAACTTACAACAAATCTTAATGTGTCACCAACATGTATTGTTGAAACACTTTATTGACTTGTAATGATTGCAAAACATGATGATTGTGTTCTGCACACATTAAGTGAAAAAACAAATTTGATTGAATATAATTTTGTCTGATGACAATAGGCAACTATAAGGTTTCATTTTATTTTTAAATTAATGACTCATTTTATCATAGAAAACATTTTTATGGGTGACAGAATTAAAGTTAAAATAAAAATATTTGCTATTAACTGAAAATTTGTTCTAGTGGATTGAGATTGTTTAGTTGATACTGAGTAAGTGGTCAAGAACAGCAATTTTTTTCTCTGGAAATGAAATATTGTTTGAATATCTGTGGTATTCACATGGTATTGTTTGAATACCTAATTGTTTTAGTTCAGAGTGGTTTGAGTACTGAGGTACCACTGTATATTATTTAAATATCTGTTTAGATGTGTAGTTATGTTAAAAATTATGCATTTACAATACTACAAGTCAATACTAATTTTAATATAATAAAAGAAATTAAAATTTCTTTTACTATATTATTTAGAATTAGGAAAAGAAACAAAAACATGGGAATAAGGTAAAATATTAAATAAATTAATAACATGATTTAAATTTTTAATTTTTATTGCATAATTTTCATATTTAGTACAACTATATTAAAAATCTCCATAGTCTTAAAAAATGTACATTATATAAATATTTTTATCATACAAGAACTTTTTCTGCAATTATTTTTATACATGTACAGTGCTATTACCACTTCTTTTTCTATTGAAAATGAAATGAAATCATATTCACATTGGTAATGGATGCAAATAACAACTGTAAACAGAAAACTTCATGATCATATATTTGTAATGTTTTAAAAATTAATTTTGGTAAAAAGAAAAGTTAGAAACAGATTACAAGTATATTAATTAATGCCATAAGACTTGTTATTGTGAGATCGAGAACCCAATTTTGCACTAATTTAAGGAAAGTTTTAACATATTTCTCTGTTGCAATTGTTGACACCAATTAGGATAGAAGACATTGCCCAAGAAAACATTGCACAGAAAATGGATTGAATGTCACCCTTTTCATCAACAACTGTTAAAAAATTATTACAATCTATTGTTAAAAGAAGGAAAGTCAATCTTTGAATGAGTAAACAGGATGAGTCTAACAAGTCTCAAACCAAATATTTACTATCAGCTCCATTTAAATGCTATCTTAGCATCATCAATGGCTTATCCATGAACTCACACCTGCAACTTTGTCTCCAAATAGCCGATTACCTGATCATCTTCCCAGGCCTAAGGAGGATAAGAGGAACTCAAACTTGAGACTAGCGGCGGATACCAGCGGACTCGACCATAGAACCCAGTCTACCATCTCGCCATATTTCAGCAGACACCAGTGCACTCCACCCAAGATCCCAGTCTTGCCATATTCCAGATCAGATTCCCTCAAGGCTCCAGTCTCACCATATTCCAGAAGGACTCCATCCAAGGCTCCAGTCTCACAATATTCCCAAGCAGACATACCCAGAGAATAGAAGCAGCTCTACTTGCCAGCTACCCAACAGCCTACAGACTACTGAAATTGAATCCATAAACATCGAGTAATCATCTTGAGGTATTGTACTTGGATTTGTATTTCCACATGTGAACTCTCTCCATTAGAAGTAGATAGAATGGGAATGATTTCCCTAGAACCTCGTGAACTCTGTGCTTACACTTAGTATATTGATGTATGTGTCACAGTAGCTCTACCTTGTAATCTAGGGCTTAGATATATATTAAATGTGTTAGCTTGTTTAAACCTGGTGTCGACTCCATTTTTCAGACTGTGAACCCCCTATTGGACCTAACAGTCGAATCAACCTGGTGATTGCATGTAGGCATATCTGGGATTAGCCTTCAATAACTTGCACTTTCTATAGGGCCATATTTAATGGTACAGTCATGAACCTAGTAAAAGGGTCTTGGGGATTAGTAGGAAGGCAGATAATGTGAACCCCCTATTGGACCTAACAGTCGAATCAACCCTCCTATTCAACATTTGTTTACGATTCATGAATTAGGACGCAATCTTTTAACTATCCTAATTGGTGTCAGGTCCTGATGTTGGAAGGATCTTGCAATCCCGACGACAATTTATCGAATAGCCATCCAGTGAAAAAGTGAGTGGGTTTTACCAACTTATTGCCAACTGAGTGGTCAATAGGGAACTTCTCTTTGCTCCCAGTTTCTCACATTATATTAAGAAATATATAAAAGATATATAAATATCTTTTATATAAAATTAATAATAAAATTCATAATTTATTATTATTGGTTTGTTTTAGGAAAAGAAAGAACATTTCTTACAAATTGGAAAGAAACTATAATAAACAAACAGAATACTTTTTGGAAATATTTTTAAAACAGGATAAATATCTTCAAAATTCAGCATCTCAGCCTGAGATCATCCTTGAAAAAGTTCAAAAGTTTTGCTATATTTTTCTTTGATTTAAATGGGAATGAAACCATTGAAAACTATAATGAGTTTATAAGAAACTTATTGAATAAAACAATGCAGAATTATATAGATTTTTATTGCTACTGTTAAGAGTTTTTTATTATAAAAGGAGGAGAAACAAATTTCTAAGAGACATACCAAAAATCATGTTCATTTTATAAACTGCTTGTACTTTGCAAGGTTTCTTTTAAGTTATGGAAATTTATTGAATGACTAAGAGTTGTTTTCTTAAGTATACACAGATTTCTAAATATTTAAATTCCAATTTAGATGATGATAATTTCTTAGTGCCATGAGAATTTATTTTCATGCCTACATGTGTATTATATAATATATAATATATATATAATGTTACATATATGCAATGAAATTTCCTTAGGCATTCATCAAAACTTGCACGGAAAAAATCTTCAGAGGTGCTCTTTTGAAAGAAATGTACTTTTTGACAGTGTCATATATAGAGACATTACTTTAACAAAAGGTTTTATTTGTGTTTGAAATACACTACAGAATATGGTGACTGTTTATTCAAACATCATGGTTACAACTGAACACAGCAGAGAACAGTATTGCCCACTACCACACTTTCCCCACTTACATTACACAATATAATCTTTCAAATATAAAGGCTGACAGTGCTGTTTTAAGGTTGAGGTGACCAGTTTACTTCTATTGGAGCTGAGGAAGTATCTTCTTTATCTTCAGCTTGAGAGGAATGCAAGTCACTTTCATCAACTGAAGGGGACATTACAGGAACATTTGAGATTGTTTGTCCTGGAACCAGGGCAGAAATATTAGGAAGAACAGTGTCTTCCCTTAGTTCTTTTACCTCATGGAGCAATGTGTTAAAGGGAAACTGTTAATGTTTGCCCATCAGGATATTGCATGTAGGCATATCTGGGATTAGCCTTCAATAACTTGCACTTTCTATAGGGCCATATTTAATGGTACAGTCATGAACCTAGTAAAAGGGTCTTGGGGATAACAACTGAGTAGGAAGGCAGATATCTGTTCTTGTTTGAAAAATCTCTCATGAGGCATAAAATTAGTAGCATTGCATAGAAGGGACTGAATGGTATGTAAAGCATCACATAGCACATCTTTCCATTGGTATGTGTTCAGATTAGCAGAGTGGAGTGCCAAAGAGATTGTTTTCCAAATAAAATCATTGTAATACTCAATGAGGCCATTGCCATGAAGATTATATGGAGTTGAGAAACTAGAGGCAATACCAATAGATGTAAGAAAGGAACTATGGCTGTATGCCATTTTATAGCCCTTTGTTCTTTTGTTATTCTGCAAATCCTTCCTGTTCCTTGTTCTTTTCACTTTCTATAACTTTCAAATCATCTTAATTACTCTTCCCCTTGGTTGTTAGGTCCACTTCCTGGAATATTCAAACAATGAATGCAAGGTTTCCTGAGAACACACATGGGGAGAAAGCTACTTTTGAGCTGGTGCTTGAAGAATGAGGATGATGAGATGGCTGCAAGGTGATTTTGTCTAGTGCCCGAAAACTCAAGTAAATTGATTACTTCAAGCAGGAACCTTAGAATTTCTGGATTGAAGTAAGCATGTTGGAGTCAGCAGCCAGTTCAGTGAGGTCAGAGTTTAGACTGAGTGACTGTTGAATTTGATAGGACTGCAAGTCTTTGAGCACCAAAGAGAAGATGGAACTGTGAGTTTGGTGTAAGGAGTTGTGTGGCTCCTCAAGATGAAAGACATGTAAGAAGACAATCTTTAAGACCCAGGTTCCTTCATTCTGTCCTGTCTGCCATCTTTGCTACCTCTCACTCCCTATCATTTTTTTGTTTTCTTAGAGTAAGTTTAGTATCTAAGGTTAGTTTTAAGAAATATTTTTTTGTAATTATTATGCAGGTTTATGAATTGAATACTGTCATCTCATTCCAGTGTGTCGTGGCCATTATAGCGGTGTAATATTTCCACTGATGTTTGGGTTTATTGTTACTGCTGGACTATCGTTCTAGAGTTGGCATTCTTGATTGAATCTGTAACCATTTATACCACGTGTAAAAAAATTGTTTCTTTGTTGTGACTATGGTGTGTACTTTGTCAGGTATTTACCTTAGTGGGCTAACAAAAATCTCCTTCATATCTCACAGAACAAAGTTCAAGAGATAAGAAAGCTGCTCCTCTATCAACATGTATATATGAAGAGACTCTAAAGATTGAAAACATCTGATGAAAACACTTAATAACAGGACCACTGTTGATATCAGTGCAATGGAAAGCAAATGGAAACCTTGAATATTTATCTACTGTTGTGAGGAGGTAGCAATTCTTTGACTTAGAAGGAAGAGGACCTTAAATACGATATCTAGTTCTATCTTGAGGAAACCGTGTTTTGTATTTTCGTTTCTTTTCTTTTCTTTCGAAGACACAATGTAGTGACGTAAACTTAAACACTGGCATATTTTTCGGTATTCCATGTTAAAGATGTTTTGTTTTATATACAATGGTATATTTATATACAGATGCAAAAATTCGCCCAGTGTTTAAGTTTACGTCACTACATTGTGTCTTCGAAAGAAAAGAAAAGATACAATATCTAATTGTTCAATGGGAGCTATAGCTTTAATGAGATAGTTTGAAGACTTAAGAAATTTTTGTTTTATTTCTGCACAGATGGGTCAGGATGCTGTTAGCTTCTTTGCTTCTAATGAGAAGGGCAGGAGGTTCCTACTATGCACCCAATAATAGAAATGGGTTATTCCTGGATGACAAAGGAGTTATGGAGAGTAGAGAGACCATCTAAATCTGAGACTGCACAACAAATTCTTTAGAGTATCAGCCATGGTGTTTTGACTACCTGGGCAGTATATAATATCAAATTTGTTGCATGATACTTCTAATCTCCATCTTAAAATCTTGTCATTCATGATTTTATTATTAGATTTAGAATAAAACATAAAAACTACAGAATGTTGGTCAATAATTAGTGTAAAATGATAGACAATTAAGAAATGCCTCCACTTCTTTAATACTTCAACTATAGTGTATGCTTCCTTCACTATGCTAGAATGTCTTTTCAAACTTTCATTCAGGGATTGTAAGAAGAAAGCTACTTGCCTACCCTCCTGGGACAATGTAGCACTGATAGCCAAATTAGAAGCATCAGTTTCAACAACAAATGGCACATTGTCAATGACAAGAGTTAAGATAAAATGAGATTTTTCAGCCTTCAGATATGAAAAAGTTTTTGCAGCTTCAGCTGACAATGGAAACAATTTGCTATGGGCTAGTGGCTGGATTTTCTCATTAAATCTCTTTATTAGCTAAGCATAGCAGGCCAACATTCCTATCATTTGACAAAGAGAATTATATCTGTAGGTAGGAGTAATTCTAGTAGAGGCTGGTCATATTGTTCCACCTTCAATTAGAAGAGAAGGAGCATTTTGCTTTATTGAGTGTTAAATTATACTTGAGGATCATGTCCATAAAAAGAACAAGATTATGATCGTGTTTGTCTTGAGTTTTTCCACAAATAGTAACATTGCCAATAGTAACAAAGGTATCAGCTAAGCCTTCTTTAGTGATTAACTGCAATATGGAACATTGAAACCTAGTAACACCATTTGTGAAACCAAAGCTAATCACCTTAAACTGCCACAATTTGTTACAAGCTTTAAAAGCAGCATAATGTCTATTTTCTTTAGAGATGGGAATATGGTGGTAGGCTTGATGCAAATCTATAGTGCTGAAAATTTTATAAGAACCTATCTTCTGGATCAGATCATCAATCCTAGGAAGCAGGAATGCATCAAATTCAGTATATCTATTAATAGTTTGAGAATAGTCTATAACTAACTGTTTTTTTGATCCAGATACAATCACCATCTGGTCTCTCCATGGTTAGTTACTTTCTTTTATTATTCCATCAGCCGCCAACCTCTTAATTTCTGCATCCAAATAAAACCCTGATCAGGTTTTGAGAAATACCTAAATTTAGTAGCAATTGGTCTTATGTCTTTAGACAAATGTTTGAAGAGATGGGCAGGTGCCTTAGAGAATGCTGCTGCAGAACAGATTGATGATGATTTATGAGAGCCATCAAATTTGAATGAACCATCAGTGTGTAAAGAAAGGAAATCATGTCCTAAAATTACATCAGCACAGAGACCAGACATGGCCAACAATGAAACCTTCAAATAAGTATGGCTCTTTAAACCAATAGAAACAATACACTTACTCTTTATAGTTGAATTTAAGGTGGACAAAGTCATGGAAACCTGAGCAAAATGAGGATAATCTTAAGCTAATGGTGTAATGCAAAATGATAATCTATAAAACTCTCAGCACTAGCACTAGGGCTTTGGTTAAGATATGATTTAACTGTATATCTACTATAGTTCTAGACAAAGAGCTAGAAGCAATTATTGCCAGAGTCCCAGCAGTCATAGTTGCTTTACTCTCCTCCTTTTTACAAACTCTAGAAAAGTATCCTCTCTTTCCACATTTGTTACAATTGTTTTGAGCAGAACACTCATTGCAAAGGTGATTCATATAACCACAAAAGGACATTTTCATTCAATAGCAGCCAACATGTGTGGGGACAAAGTAATATCTCCAAGAATGTTTAGATTGTCTTCTGCAGGTTCTTTTTGAGTGAAAATCCTAATAGCATTTATTATACTAGTATTGGAGACAAAGGTTTCTGACTGGATACAAGTAGATTCTAAAGCACAGGCACAACAAGACATCCTTGAGTTCTAAAAGACATTGGCAAATTTGACAGGATGATAACCCAGTGATAAAAGCATCACATACATCAGGGATGGGCAACCTTTTTCTACGTAAGGGCCACATTTCAAAACTTTTAAACTGACACGGGCCGCACACAATAGAAAAGAGGGAAAAAATGTTGGTAAATCATAATTCTTTTTTCATATATAATTATAAATTAGCATAGGTATACTTAATATAGCTTCTGGCACTGATCTAAATGTAATATCGGAAATATTTGGTTAAATATTAGTCACTGCTAGTTTTAAATTAGTTTCATATGTGTGTCTGTTAGCTGGTTTCTTGTTTTAATCTTTACTAAATTCATTGCGAAAAAACTGTTCACGAACATAAGTTGTAGAAAATAACGTTTGAATTTTTGTTGAATATCTTGTTAAACTGGAAATGAATATATTTATTCATATTTTATGGGTTGCCCATCCCTGACATACATATTCACTTTTATATTCTTCAGCAGAGACAGAAGTGAAGTTGCAGTCCTTGCTTAATGCCCTGAAATTCTGATAATATTAGTCAATAAACTCATCAGGTTGTTGGCAATGATTAGTGAGACAATGGCAAGCAAAAATTTCATTTACAGGCTTCACATATAGAACAGTCAAAGTCTTAATGGCACCTTCAAATTTAGAGCATTCTGATATATAGGAGTAGACTAGGGAACCAACAAAATTAATGAGAAGGCTAAATTTCTTCACAACTTCATTTCTGTCGATGATATGAAAAATCTCAAAAATTCAGTACCAAAACCATTCTTGAGAAGCACCACTAATTTGCATCATAATATACTGTATTTACTAGCATATAAAACAAGGTTTTTATTCATTTTTCATTGCTTCAAAAACCTAGGTCATCCTATATGTGCGAACAAAGGATTGTTTACATTTTTGCAATAATTTTTGTGAACAATGTGTTAGTATATTTTACCAGATGCTCGCCCTCTGGTGTTTAAAAACAAAAGTATTTTATCTGAATCATTTTAATTGTTCTTGTGTATTGTCAGGAGTAAAGATGAATAGCAATAGGAAAAGCAAAGCTTTTGAATTGAATTCCAATTTCAAATTCCAAAATCACACAGGAGCCTGATATAAGTTTTAATACATTCCCATGTGAAAACATGATTATTAGGAAATTAGAATTCAAAGAAACTCGTAAGTGTAATCGACGGAGAGTGGATTCAACTGTTAAGAATTGGCAATAAAGGTTTCTGATTGTCCAACTTTACATGAACAAATTATGTTGTCGATTTTACAAGATTTTTCCTTAAAGTTTAAGCCAATAATTTTTGTGGAACAATGTGTGCATTTATGTGCATTTGATATAAAATTAGAATTGTATTAATAAATCTAATTTTCTTTATTTTGATCTTTAAAGTCGCACCTTGTCCTAAAACCAAGATCGTCTTATAAGAGAATGAATATGGTGTATACTTTTGAATTTTGTAAAGGTTTTTTTCTCAATCTAAAATTAAATATATATTTTTCTTATTAACTCATACTATGAATAATTTTTTTTTGTTATAATGTGATAAAATATCTGATATGATTGTTATTGTTTTCTTCATAAGTCTGCATTTGGTATAAATATAACTATGAATTTGGTTGCATTTTGACTAAAATATATGCAGTAAATGTATTTGTGCAATATGATGGATCTGAGAATACAAAATAGAAAGCCAAGTTAATGAATATATAATAAGGTCAGATTAACTATTGGGATATGTAATCTATGTAATCAATTAGAATTTAGCTAATTGATTACATAGATGTTATGTAATTTGGATTAAAGGTAGGTGGTTATGTTATCATTTTGTATTAAATTTAATAACTATATTATTTTTGAGTTAAATTAATTAATTTAGTCTATTGATGGCTACAGGTAGCTTTGGGGGTTGTATGTGGCCTATGAGGTTTGAACTTGCAGCTCCCACAAAACAAATGATGATGACATATTTCCACACACATTATTTTTCAATATTTTTCAAATTTTTGTTATTAATAACTACTATGCTGTTCAAAAATTTTGCACGAGTTACAAATTATGTTATCTGCCCCTGCCTTGCAGAAAAGTTGTATCCTTGAAGACAAATAAAAGAGTATGGATGACTTATACAAAGAATTCTACAGGATGAAAACCATCTTTACATTCAGGCACAATCCCACTTTTAAGATTGACTCATTTTCTGGAAATCAATATGGTAGTCTAAGAAATGGATGAAATCTAACAACATTGTTACCTCAAAGCTTATGATTCTAAGGATATTGTCCTTATGTATAGGAATACTTATTGTAATGGCATCCTGTAATATGTATGTGATACCCACTGTTCCATAGCCCTTGACAGCTTTCACCATAAGCTCCGGTCAAGGGTATTTCTATTTTCTAAGATCACACTGGCAGGCCTCCTTTGTCTGCATAACACTGCAGTCTCTGTCCCTATCACACTTCATATCTTTGCATTTGCAAAGATGCATAAGCTTTGACCAGTTGTAGATAAATCTTTACATATCTTCAAATATCTTCAAAATACCACTTCAAAAGGACAAGAACAAATCTTGTTACACAACTTTCCTATGTACTGTACCTGTACTTTAAATTCTTCTATGACTGCATTATGTAAACACATAAATAACCACTCTTAAAAACCTTTTAACCACAGCCGTTTTTTACTATTCTTCTAACATTTTTGGTTATTTTTAATAACCTTTTTCAAGAAAGAAAGAAAACGAAGGCATGACTTTTCTGAAAGATAGGGGTGTGCTTATGGGCAGTACCCTCTCAAGCACTCTTTGAGAACTGGTCATTCTACAATTATAGCTTTCCATCCTTCTGACCTTTGACTATCATATTTTCTTTTATGCATGATATGTCAATGACATTCTTAAATTGCGGTAGCAAAAAACTTATATTCAAGATTTTATGACTAAAATCAACACCAATCCCTATGGCTTCTGTCGCTGCCTGGGACAGGACAACAAGCAAGAAGTTCACTTTCTTGATCTCCATCTTACATTATCCAATGGCAACATATTAACTAAAGTCTACAGAACGCCTACACATCATCCAATTTTCAACACTCGCATCTCACAAACCTTTTTTCTTCAAGATGGCTGGTTTCAATGGCTTATTTATTGAGCCTTCACCCATTTGTTTGATGCTCAAGACAGGAAGAATGAACTCCAAACTAATGCCCAGTATGCTAGACAACATGGCAACTGTCCAAATATCATCAAAGGGCTCATTTGTTTTCATTCCATTGCTATTACCAATATGTTCTACAATCACTCCCATGACATTTTTTACAAAGTGGTGCATATGACTGAAGACTGGCCACCCTTTACAAGTAAATTACCAGAAATAATAACTTCCTCTTAACTTACAGAAGAATTTCCTCAATTTTCACCCACTACAGATACATGACACCTCCCTGGAATATGTATATCCCTGTTATGGGTCCCAAATCTAATCACAACTTGAATAGGTGAGTGTTACAGAGTGACCTCACCTCAGAACATCAGACTTCCATCATTAAAGGGCTTGCCAACCACAGAAGTAGCAACCTATGTCACCAATGTTCAGATGAATTTCAATTAAATCCATCTCCCACAAGGAAGGGCTTAGATATTTAGAACAATTAGAAATTTACAAAGCAGCTAGAAAAAATGCAGCCATCAACTTTAAAAGGTAGATTCCTAACCCTCTGTTTGGAAGATGTTCTATGATATTTAGTTTTGCAAGTCCTCAATTTCAGATATACCATAATATAAGAATGTCATTGACATATCATACATAAAGAAGAATATGATAGTCAAAGGTCAGAAGGATGGAGGGCTATAAAACTCTCCTCTCTCTCTCTTACATCATCCATTTTAACATGTTGAAGACAATATCAATCCTAGAAATTTTTCTTTTTAAACTATTTGTTTTAACAGCTGCATTTGAACTTTGAAGGTGTTTTAGAATGACCTGTTTAACATGGGTGAAAATGTTTGCTTTTGTAGATTTTTGTATTTGCTGGATTTTTGGTTTTTTTAGTGCTGTTTGCATAGTTGAATTTTTTTTACAGTAATGAATATTTTAATCCAATGTTTCTAAATATACAGAGCAAAATTTTATTATAGTAAACTACTGGAGAAAAATATTTGTAAACCATTGCAATGAGTAGTATTCAGTAGTTCTCTGTGCTGAATGAATGTCAGAAGCTAGAAAACTGGATTGGCCCAATTGATTGTCTACTCACAAGGAGGGGCACGACCTGGAAAATTCACTTTGGGATGAGACTTGGTATATAGGTAGTACTTCTTAAGGGTGTTCAACCCTCAAAACAAGAAAGAACAATGGCCAGCCAATTTTGAGAAAAAAGCCTTTAAAAATTTGAGCTCAGCTTATGTACTAATAAGTTTTGCTAGGTCGGCAACCACTGAGCAGCTCAGTCGATAGCGTGCTTGGCTACTGCCAAGTCTTTCAGGGTTCAAATCTTGGTCTCTATTATTTTATTTTTTTTTCTTTTTATTTTATTTTATTTTTTATTTTATTATTTTTTTCTTTCTAAAAATTTTTTAAAATAAGTATTTTTAATATATAAATATTAAAATTTTATTATTATAAATAATTTCATTTAAAAAAAATGTTTAATACATATTACATGTCATTTTAATTATAATAATACAAAATAATTAATAAGTATATTAATAATAATAGTTATAAATGGTTATTATAGGAAGTAAAAAGTTTAGATTGTGTTATTTGTAACTTTTACATATATTTTTTATTACATACAAAAACCTGAATGATAATTATCACAGAAACATGTACATTTTTTGGCATCTAGCACAACAAACAAACAACAAACACTTACAAGAGCAATGTTCTTTCAGAAGATCAGTTGGAAAACAAACTTCATTTGCATTCATGTATATCTCTGTCTTCAGCAAGTTTAGCAGCATACCAAGCATATCTAATCATTTTATCAAAAATTGGCAATGACAGTTGATGATGAACTATTGATTGTATTTTAATACAGTCTTCTTGAGAATTTATTTCTCGATTTTGTTTGATTAAATAAGCAGAATTTGGAAAATTTTTGATTAGATCTTTTACTTTTCTATAAAAATAGATGTCATAAGGTTGAACGAGAGGAGTACACTTTGGAGGAATCACGTTAGTCGTACAAGTAGGTAATTCATTGTCATCCTGGACGATTTCACCATATAATTCAGGTTTTGTTTGTCCTTCCCAAGAGTTGATAAGTAGAAGAAACTGTTCTTTTCCCTTGTACGGTTTTAAACAGTTTTGAAGGAATTCAATATATAATTCTGTCGTAAGCTTTCCAGACTTTGATGATGATGTTATAACATTTTTATATTTTTGTGTGTATTCTTCTACTGTTTTCTGCACTTTTGGACCAAATTTACTGGTTGATTCTTGAAGACATACAAATACCTGAGGCAATAGTTTTCTAGATAAGGTGAGTGCATATTGTGCTGTATATGAATGTGTCTCTTTATTTATATCATGTCATTTAAAAGATACAGTTTTGCTACCTTTTTCTGCAAGAGTCCTATTAAAAGTAGATTGGTACTGGCACCCTAAAACAATAATAGCATGAATTATATAAAATGGATAAGTGTACAATTAAAATTGAGCATAATTTTAATACTTATTAATTATTTTGTTTTATTATAATTGTATTAAACATTTTTTTAAATGAAATTATTTTTTATAATAAAAGTTTAATATTTATATATTAAAAATACTTATTTTAAAAAATTTTTAGAAAGAAAAAAATAAATAATAATAATAATAATAGAGACCGAGATTTGAACCCTGAAAGACTTGGCAGTAGCCAAGAACGCTATCGACTGAGCTGCTCAGTGGCTGCCGACCTAGCAAAACTTATTAGTACATAAGCTGAGCTCAAATTTTTAAAGGCTTTTTTCTCAAAATTGGCTGGCCATTGTTCTTTCTTGTTTTGAGGGTTGAACATCCTCAAGGAGTACTACCTATATACCAAGTCTCATCCCGAAGTGCCCTCCTCTTGTCAGACCAACTGATAGCAAAACCATTCACATTGAGTATGCTCATGATGTTGGTGGTCGATTTGTTATGACCAATCAGAACATGTGTTAGCAATTAAACACCAGCAAATGTTTTAAGTTTTCTAATTTTTTAAAATATTTTTGTAATCTTCCCAATTAAAATTTGCAGATATGATCTTACTTCACTTATAAATTCTTCAAAAGTCTAAATTTTGTCATCTTTTCTCATTTATGTCAATAATTTTTTTTTTTAATTAAAATTTAAGCAGTTCTTGAAGAAACAAAGTACAAGAAAACATTTTAAGAACTGAGAAATATGTAAAGTTATATTTGATTAATTTGATAATTTTCATATATCCAAAGTCTGGTTGTAGTTTTGAAGCTCTCATTGCCTGTAGCTCACTGGCTGTTCTGACCCGACTACAAATATTTAACTTTTTAAATCTGTTCAACTGGTATTACTAGTTGGCCAACTGACTGCTGTTGTCATGGCAACGCAATTTGGAGTTGGTCATAAACTATGCTTCTCCAGGTTTTATTCAGTAGTACTTGAAGAAGTTGCTTAACTTAACCAGTCATCATCTGCAAAAACACAAATTTTTATAACATAAATTAAAACCAACAACTGTAGTGCCTTTGTGACTGGTGTGCTTCTCTCCTCTTTCTCTGTAAAACGCAAACGTTTTCGAACCTCGTTGGTTCATAAAACAAGATCCTACTGTGATTTCTTATATTGAGGTTTAAGAAACTGATTTTATTGTTCTTCATTTCTAAATGAACTTTATATTTTGTTGTATATTATTTAAAACTAAAAAAATTTATTTTATATATTTTTTGTTAAAGCAATATTTTATTTTATTCATAACAAAAATAATACAAAGGGAAAAAGTTATATATTTATCCATGTTTATTACATTGTAAACCTGACAGTAATCATGCCAAATTTATTGAATTATGTTTAGGATTAAACAAAGATGGGAAGAATTTAGAAGTTCTGTTGCAAAATATATTGAAATTTATGTTTACAGATATGAGACAACCAAGGAGCTGATTTAATACCTGAGTATACCTTTTGAGTTTAATCTGAAAATAAAAAGAATATTTAGAATATGATACAAAAATTTTTGCATGTGAGATATTGCTTATTCATCTTAAAATAAGTTATTTTTAATAATTAATTTGTAATGAATTAAAATTCTAAAAATAAAATTACTTTTAAATTAATTTAATTGAATTATTTAAATTTCATTTTCAGTGTGTCTGCTGAAATTAAAATTCTGTCATTTAAAATATATAATTTTATTATTTCAGTACTTTATGCTGTAACATACACTACTATGTTAAATGTTGAAATATTGCTGTTTCAAAACTGAAAGTGTTAATAAAATAAAAAATATCTAGTGTTGATAAAATACTGGAATATTCCTTATTCAAAATATGACATTCTGAGATAGTTACAAGTATAAATTTTAAATCATTTGATTCATAAAATTTAAAAATTACTGTGTGTGAGAATTTTTTAATATTAATCATATAGAAATGTGTAATAAGTAATTATCTCTGCTGACACTTCACAGGATGCCAGTTTTTATACTTTAATAATAAAATTTTATGTTGCAATATATATTTTAATTTCTCAAATAATGTAATTTTATAAACATAAATATATTTCAGGGAGAAAAATATGATGGTCGACGAGCTGATGTATGGAGTTGTGGAGTTATATTATATGCTTTACTTGTGGTGAGATTTTAATTTTGATTTATTTTGTAAGTTAGATTTCTTGATACTTATAAAATAATTATTTTAAAATTATAAAAAAAAGTAAAATAAAAAAAAATCTAAAGAACAGATTATATGGTAATTTCTATGGAGAATGATGTTATTTGTTGTCATAAATATATAACAAATGTGTCTACATACATACATACATACATACAAGATTTTATTATCATCTTTATCTGTAAAACTGCAAGCATATAATTTCTTGATAAAACACAAATGAAAATGCTATTAAAGTAATGAAAAGTCACAGTAAATAACTGAAGTAATTGATTAATTGTAACAAAAACATCTACAGTATGATCTTGCTGATTGATTGAAATGGCTCACTTATCCAGCTGTATTAAAGCTACTTTGCTGGACAATGCACCTAATGACAATAACTAGGTTTATTGAAATTTATGGAGGAATATTTTTGAATAGATCACTACAATTTCTACTTTTTATTATTTGTCCACTGTATTTTTTTTTTGTTAATAGCACTTTAGTCAAAGCTGTTCGTAGCTCCATTTTAAATGTGTCTCCATTTTTTTTCAGTATGTCTGAAAAACTGTTGTTTGTTATCCCAATAAACTGTATTCCCATAATTAACTGTATCCCAATATACAAATATGATACAATTTATTATTGATGGCTTGTGAGCACTAAGGTTGGCTTTACTTTACTGCTAGACTTATTACACCATCACAGGACATCAAATTAGACTTAGAAAAACACTATTTTATTTTCAGAATGCATTTCGGATGTGGAGTCCCTCATCAGCTTTTTTGCTACAAAATTAATTAATAGGAGGTTAACAATTTTTAAAAAAGGACCGTAATTGACAGGAATGAAAAAGGCTGTGGACTTTGTGCTTACAAGCCATTAAGAAGAGTAGACAAGAAGCATATCATAGTATACAGTTTATTATGTTCAATTCACTTGGTATTCTGTACATCCTGCTTATTTGATTTTTCCTTAGCATTGTTTTTTTTTATTCTGGACAAAATTATGCACTATAGAGAATCTGATTGATCTTTTGAATCATCTTGTACTTAGAGTGTTTAAAATTCTTTTGGTTTAAATGGTAGTTATTCCATACAATTAGCATCATTTTTAAAGTCTGATCTGATAATGAGATGCAACTCATCTTGAAAAACGTTTAATTAAAAAAATTAATTTGGACTCTCTTGAACTTTATTGTAAATAACCATCATAACTAATAAAAGATGGAATTTGTAGGAAAAAAATGATTCAATTTTCAATCTGTTTCATTTAATAGAATATTTTTAAGTAATTTTATGTAGATGACTCCTCTTATGTCTGAAAACGTTGAAAGTCAAGAATAGAATTGCATTTTATAATGGAGTTCTGTTTCCAGAAAGATAAAATGAAAACATCTTTTATTAAAATGGGAAAGTTTTGGATTTTCACAGTAAGTACATGACAAAATTTAAAACATTATAAAACCATAGGTTAAACATATAACAGATTATAAAAATTAATTTAGTGGAGTTCCTCAATATACAATGATTGGATAAATAACCATTGTCTAACATTAGAATGACTGACACCAGTCAGTTTTTGAGATATGACAACTCATTACACATATGTGGAGGTTTTTAATTCTTTTTTGTGGGCAAGTGCATGGTTATTAGAGGAAGGGGGAAGATAGAAGACTAGCCTTTGAATTTCTCTTCTGAGTCACATTTCTCATTTACTCCTAAGAATTATAGCTTTCTCTTATATTGTATATCTGCCCAGTGCATAACATCTTAGAATGTGTCAACCATGTAGGTAGAATAACTACAGGGCAGAAACAGCCAAAAATAAAAATAAAAAAAAAGGGCTGGCTAGGGCTCTTCCATATCTTTCCTGATGCTCACTTTGTTTGTTTAAGTTATGGCAATGCAACATGTGGGCAATTTGCCTAAGGGGGTGCCTTCCGGGAGGTCTTTTAAGGGAAACTGTCCCCTATTTAGGCATTACAGATGTGGAGAAAACCCAGAAAACTCCACGTGGCCAGCCTGTCCGAGTGAGGCGTGAACCTATGATCAAACTCCCAGTGTTCAGGGTACAAAGATTTCTTGACCACTGGTGGGCCCTGATGCTCAGATAGAAGTTAAAGGATATAACTGGATATTATAGGATTTCCTTTAAGACTAAAGTCCAATAATTACAATTACACTACAATATAAAATTTAAATGATAATAAAAGTTTAAAAGTAGTAATTTTGTAGAATTACAATAAATTTTTCTATTATTTTTCTATTAAATTTAAGTTTAAAAATAGATTATTATAGTTGAAAACATTAAAAGTATTGCTCATACTTAAATTTGTGTGTGGCACATCTGTTATGAGATTTTATTAAAAATAATTTTTTTATAATAATACTAATATAAAAGGTAAAAGCATTATTTTAGGGGAAGGGTGAATTTTTAAAATAATTCTAAGTGCCAATAATGAGTAAAATTTTCATTAAATTTAACTCCACTTGAGATGTGTTCCTCTACCCCTTCTATTTAACCCTTGACTTGTAATCTCCAAAATGTAATACCATCAATGCCCTATATATATAGAAGTATTCCTGCCAAATTTCAACTTTTATGTTCATGGGTCCTGAGATGTAAAGAAAAATACAGACTAACATACATATACAGTATATGCATACATCCATAATTTTGCCTCCTCTTTTGATGATTTTGGAATCTGGGAATCTTAAAATGTTTAGAAATATAAAAAAAATCCAGAGGGTCAAAATTTGTTAGTTAAAACTATTGTAATTATACCAAAAATCAAACACAGCTTTTTGAAATACTTAAAGAATTATCAATACCACCTTCTGCTTCTGAGAAATGTTTATTAAACAAAATACAAATGTTGTTAACCTAATACAATAGGTCATCTTCAAATGTAACTGAATTTGAATGCCTTTTCAAAAATGGAATATTTTAACGAAGGAATGTCCAAACTCTTACATTTAAATTTAAAACGAAATATTAGACAAATTAACAATTAAATAAATAAAATAAAATAATATAAATATTTATTATTTACATTGTTATTGTTTTATTTTATTTATCATATTTTATTTTTATCATGTTTTATATGAAACAAACAAAAACGCATCTTCATTCCTTGCATTTATGCAAACATCTTTTAATTTCCTTTCATAAATTTCAATTTTTTCTTCATTTATTACTAATGATGGGGAACATGTAGTCTTGAGGATACTTGCTTTATTCCATTTAACTGTGGAATCCTCTACTTGTGCCATAGTGGACAAAACTGTATTGCAGTGCACTTTTTTTAATGTCATACTTGTGCTTCTTAAGTCTAATTGCTAGATTCCTTGTTGTGACCTTAATGTAGTCTTTCTGTATTTCCAATTGCTGATTTTCAATAGGGTGCCATGTCTAGCTATTGGGTGTGTTCCTAGGGCATCTTCTCAATGAGGACATGCTGACCAGCATGTCCTCATTGAGAAGATGCACTAGGAGGCTTTGGAACACATCCAATAGCTTGTTGGAAAAGTAATTTCAATCGTATTATTAATGGTTTCTTCATTTCAAGTAACCTATTTGTTTTCTTTGTAACTTTATTACTTTCGGATTCAGGGGCCCCTACGACCTCTGGGCCCAGGCCTTGTAGGCCCTCTCCTAAAGACGGCACTGCAAATACGTGGCCTGTAATAAAGTTGTTGTTTCACAAGACTTGCTGTCTCTTTTCAAGGAACACCTCTCAAAGCTCAGTGACTGGTTTGCAAAATACTTTGAGGAAGACAATGTTGAGAAATTTGTGTGGATCCAAGATCTTTTCTGTGCTCAAGCTTCACCAGAATTCACTTTGCCGAAAGAACAGAGTCTAATTGAACTCTCCTGTGACAACATCCTGAAAACAAAATTTGCTTCTTCTGATTTAGTGGAGTTTTGGAAATCAATCAAAAATGAATATTCAACTCTGAGTTCAAAAGCTGTAAGGATCCCCATTCTCTTTGCGACAATGTATTTATGCAAAGCCGGATTTTCAGCTCTGGCTGTTATAAAAAGCAAATATTGCTCAAAAATCAATGTGGAGCAAGAAATGAGAGTGGCAGTAGTGAAGATCCTTATGTAATCCGTTACGATCTTTACGATGATCCGTCTCGAGTTGGTCTTTACGACTCGAGAACGTCCGTACGATGGTTTGAGGAAAGCTACACCTCCACACTCAATCCAGTGAATATTTACAGTTTATTTACAAAACAAATATTTACAGGATGTACAAGTTCGACAACATTACATACACTATGCAACAAAGATGTGGTATCTCATGTCGGCTTGTCTATTGGGGACTGTTAGACTCCAGGGAACTCAGGTCGCTTTTCGGAGCTGGTTCAACTCGCGTGGCCGTCCAATCTCTACACTAACCCTTCTCAGAGGAATTTCTAAGAGGAGAACGCTCTCTCTACACCTCAAGGGCTTCCCTAGTGTCAGAGACTACCACGTATCCAGTCTCTCGCCCTTCTCCCCGTTTCTCTTGCCACCCTTACAATTTAAGGGATTCCATGGCGACCACTTGCGACCAATCGGGTCCTTCCTTTCCCCTGGGAGCTTCCAAAGACATCCGCCCTATTTCCCGATGACGTAGCATCCCAAAATTCTTATAATCACTATAAGAAATAATGTTCTTTATTTAGTTCACCTGTTCAGGTGAACTAAATAAAGAACATTATTTCTGATCTGTAAGACTAAATATCTGCATCCATAATTTTCCAGTATAATAAGTCCTGTTAATATATAGAATGTACTAGTATACAAAATAAATTTTAAATAGAGTTAGAAAGGACAAAAAGGCATAATAATTAAATTTCACATTGTGAAGTTTATCTTAGGAGTTGTTTTCATTTCTGTGCCTGATTTATGTCATTGTACACATACTTTGACAAAAGTGCCAGGACAAAATACTAAACTGTAAGTGTGCTGAAAACTGATAAAGTTTGAGAACTCCTGTTCTAGACAATATTTTTTTGGTTTTCAATAAGCAATGCTATGAGAATTGCAAAAGTCCTTGCAGACATATAGTGTTATTCCACATTATCTTGATCTGTGAAATCTTTCTTGTGGGATTTTTTTATTAGTATCTGTAATCTTTTCTGTTTTCAGCATGAGATGACAACTACATCTACAGGCAAAGTTTGGAGAGCAGAAATATTGACATAAACCTATTCATATGATGTCAAAATTTTTTCACATTCAAACTCAAGTACCTCAGAAATGGAATTCTGAGGGTTAGCATTATGTCCTTGAGGACTTCATATATATAATTGATTTTCATTCTTGAAGTAACTTTTATATGATTTCTATTTAGAATAATACCTTCAGGAATTTAATCTTGTAAGTTTTTTATAAACTTTCAGATTTTTAGAAAAGCATAACAACAATTGTTTACTAATAAGCATTCTTTTATTTATTATAGATTATTATAAATGTATTAAATTTATTATTTAGTATTATACATAACAAGTTAATGATAAGAAAATTATTGAGAAACTGAAATATCATTTGAAGAAAAGTTATTGAAATGTGTTAATGATGATGAAAAAAATTCCCATAATGAAAACTATTATTATGATAGGGTGCCTTACCATTTGATGACGACAACTTGCGACAGTTGTTAGAAAAAGTAAAACGTGGTGTTTTTCATATTCCCCATTTTGTGCCTCCAGAATGCCAAGAATTGTTAAGAGGCATGATAGAAGTAAACACAGAAAAAAGATTAACAGTAAGTTTATATAAAATATCTTTTACACTAATCACTATAAGTAATATTTATATGATTGATTTTTGTGAAACCGTGTTGTATTATTCTTAGAAGTCTTGAACACAAATTCGTGTTAATAACAACCACATGGCTTTTTTCCACCTTTATTTAGTTGATACGATACACGTTTCGGGCTTTATGCCCCTCATCAGTCAACAGTTCTTCCCCAGTATGGCACTTGTACATGGTAAGTTTGGACATTACAAACTCAAGAATAAAAGTTGTAAATGTTCTCTCTAATGTACAAGAATTTTATAAGAGAACAAATAATGTACAAGAATTTTATAACTTTTATTCTTGAGTTTGTAATGTCCAAACTTACCGTGTACAAGTGCCATACTGGGAAAGAACTGTTGACTGATGAGGGGCATAAGGCCTGAAACGTGTATCGTATCAACTAAATAAAGGTGGAAAAAAGCCATGTGGTTGTTATTAACACGAATTTGTGTTCGAGCCTTCTAATATTTATATATTAAATTAGTTTTATTCTATATTGCTTTAAGTAACTTTTTTTTTATAGAAAAATAAAAAAAAATTGGTAGAAATTCTAATATTTCAATTTAAATTTAAAACATTTGATTGGACAAATAGTTATTAAGTTTCACTTTTGAAATTCTTTCTCAAATGAAATTAATTTGTGAAAAAATGTTAATTATTTCTGCAATTACTTTGAGATTATTTTTAGATAATTTTTTGAATAATCTTGATATCTCAATTCTTTGAATTTTTGTAATGCTTAAAATAACTTATGATAATAATAATAACTCTCCCGTGGTCACCACCTGGCTGTGGTGGGAGAGCCCAGTAATTTTACTGATCCATAGGGCAATGCAGGCTGGAGCACAAGCTCCTGGTAGGGACACCCATGCCAGTAAGATCTATGGGGAGAAATGAAGCTAAGAGTGACCATGCCCACATTTTGTGGAGATATTTATTATGGTAATAACCAGATCAAAGTGTGATACCGGCTCAAACGTCACCTGGGTTAACAAGGTCCGCGTTCGTCGGTTAGGCAGAGGCTCACATTCGAAAAATAGGCTGCAGTCTCCTTTGGTTACTGGTGGCGAAAGCAGCACCGGCCCAAGCATGGCTACTGCAATGCCCTCAACAGATGTGAGGAACAAACCCAGCCTTGGTGTTTCTGTGGCAATGCATCCACAGACCACAAAGGCTGGAAAACCACGCCAACGGACGAAATGGACAACGGAAATGAACAAGTTTATCATCCGTACTTATTACACCATCACAAAACTCGAAACAAACATGACAGCATACAGACAACAACTACACCATAGATTCACACAACAGTATCCTCATCTCACTGTCACCGAACAAAGGGTTGTTGATCAAAAAAGAACAATTATACACAACAACCTTATTCCACAAACAACACTTGAACTTATCAAACAACAGGTTGCTGATCAAATACATCGACAGACAGAAACATCTAACATTAATGAAGATCACGTAACCTGTCAGGATAATCCAGCAACAAGCACTGATTACAGCACACACACAACAACTACCACTATTGATACTACAAACACTTCCTCATTCATCACTGATAACATAGACATAGATTTAGTTAATACGCTCTCACTTATATTTCAGGAAACACTCACTAAATATACAGGCACAGATCCCACACAACGACCACGAATACCAAAAATCAACACGTCAAAGGAAGTAGGAAAAACACTAAATTATGTAAACACTCACTACCACACTACATTCATTCAATTTCTACACTCGCAGACATTCATACATTAGTTTATGCTGGGGCAGTCACAGTAGTGACACACCATGGACTGAAAGTACAATCACAGACAAATACACAGAAAACACAATTCTATCACAAGCCTGCCTGGCAGAGAAGAATAGAAACACAAATAAATGACATTAGACAGCAATTAGGCAGGTTGACACAATACACTAAAAACAACATAACATCCAAATTAAGGAAACAGCTCAAAAACATTTTCAAGAAAATAAAAACACACACAAAACACGAACATCGCAACACACGCATTACAGAATACATTGATACACTAAAACAAAAACTTGCTGCCAGCACGTAGACTCAAACGATACAAAACATGTACACTACGAAAACAACAAAATAAATTATTTACAAACAATAAAAAACTTTTTTACGGACAAATTAATAACAAAGCAAACACTGGTACACAGCACAGTGGCACACCAACAGAAGAAGAACTCATAACATATTGGTCTTCTCTTTGGTCCAGTGCTGTCACGCATAATGCTGATGCAGGCTGGATCGAGGAGGAGAACAGAAACTTGCACAACATACCAACTATGCCCTGTGCTGATATAAACATACCTGATTTCCAATACACTGTTAACAGAACACACAACTGGAAGACACCTGGTGTAGACAACATTCACAATTTCTGGTACAAAAAGTTTACATCACTGCACCAGGAACTAGCTAAACACCTAACACACATCATCATCAATCCACAAGACATGCCAAATTTTCTTACTCAGGGCATCACCTACATGAAACCTAAAAACAACAATACCACAGACCCCACACAATACAGACCAATTACATGTCTTCCAACACTCTACAAATTATTGACATCCTGTATTGCAAACAAAATATACAAACATGTTGAAGAACACGACATTCTTACAGAACAACAAAAAGGTTGCTGTAGAAACCACAGGGGATGCAAAGAACAGTTACTCATAGATTCAGTCATACTACGGCAAGCACACAAACAACACAGAAACATACACATGGCATATATAGACTACAGAAAAGCATTCGACAGTGTTCCACACAGTTGGCTGCTACATATTCTACACATGTACAGTACAAAATACATCCATCACTCATTGCATTCTTTCAAAACACTATGCGGCACTGGAGAACAACACTACATCTCAGGGTTAGTAACACTTCCTACAAACAAACCAAATTTTTATTAGGCAAGGAATTTTTCAAGGAGATTCCTTGAGTCCTCTCTGGTTCTGCCTAGCCCTGAACCCATTATCCAACATGTTAAACACTCAATATGGTTACAATATCAAACATGAAAAAACAACACAGTTTACACTGTCGCATCTCATGTACATGGATGACATAAACCTTTATGCAACCACACAAAAACAGCTTTATCAACTTCTACAAATCACACATTCATACACCAAGGACATACAAATGGAATTTGGCCTAGATAAATGCAAAACACTTCACATAGAAAAAGGAATCCTGAAAAAAGAAGATTTTGCACTTGGAAATGGAGACGTTATTGAATCCATGGAAGAGGGCGAGTTCTACAAGTATTTAGGATTCCAACAGGCCAAACTAACAGAACATACACAAATAAAGCAAAGATTAATTAAAGAATACCAAAGTAGGTTAAATGCTATTCTCAGAACACAGTTAAATGCAAATCATACAGTCAAAGCAATAAACACATATGTCATCCCAGTACTCACATATTCTTTTGGAGTTATACATTGGACTCGCACAGATCTTGAGCAACTCCAAAGGAAAACAAGAACAACGCTTACTAAGCATAAACAGCATCATCCTAAATCCGCTACAGAAAGATTAACCCTTCCATGTAAAGATGGCAGAAGTGGCCTGATTGACATAGTTAACCTTCACTACAAACAAATACAGTCACTGCGAGAGTTTTTCTACAAAAAACAAGAAACATCACAATTACATAAAGCAGTAACTCTAGCAGACTCAAATAACACACCATTAAACTTACACTCACATCACATGGACACAACACAACATATAAAAAGCATAGACACCATTAAGCAATCGTGGGCTTGAAAGGCACTCCATGGCAGGCATCCTTATGATCTGACGCACGATTTTGTTGACAAAACTGCGACAAACAGCTGGTTAGCTCGGGGATTCCTCTTTGGGGAGACGGAAGGATTCCTGATTGCCATACAGGATCAGGTCATAAATACTAAAAACTACAGAAAACACATACTCAAAGATGCAACACTCACAAATGACACATGCAAAAAATGTGATGCCATCTAAAAAACTATACAACACATTACCTCTGGTTGCAAGCTCTTGGCACAGACAGATTATTTACACAGACATAATCAGGTAGCAAATATAATACACCAAGAGCTTGCAAAGAAACACAAATTAGTAGACATCCACAAACCATACTACAAATACATTGCACAGACAGTATTGGAAAACAACACGCACAAAATGTACTATGACATAGCCATAATCACAGATAAAACAATTTATTGCAACAGACCAGACATCACACTCATTGACAAACACAATAAAATTGCATACATTATAGACATATCCATTCCAAACATCCACAATATACAAAACGCATGCACTGAAAAAATTAGCAAGTACACAGAACTCGCCCGGGAAATAAGGTATCTGTGGAGGATGGATAGGGTGCTTATTGTACCTGTTGTTCTCTCCTCTACAGGTGTCATACCACACATACTACACAAAAGCCTGGGTCATTACAATTGAAAAGAAACACATACATCACACTGCAGAAGGCCACTATATTGAATACATGTCATATTGTGAGAAAATTCCTGAATACAGACACACACACACTGATACACTTCTTTAATTTCTGTTTTGGTTACTATGCCTTGACTTTGGTCCGGCATAGTACACAGCCACCGGTGTTAACCGAGTATATCTCACTTAACCCAACATAATAATAATATTAATGAATTTTGAGTTATAGAAACTAGCATTATTTTAATGACATTATAAATATCACAATAAAAACAGTCTAGTTAGATTTAAATACAACTTGAACACCAACTATATAGTGTATTTACTCGAACACATGGCAAATTTCATCACTAATTTTTATTCAGTTGATACATGTGTTAAGTGCTTGTACACATTTTGGGCTGTTGACGTCCCTCTTCAGCCAACTAAAATACAAGTATATGGTTCCAAATTGAAATATATAAAAAAATAAAAGGTTATGCTGTCTAAAACATACCTTCAAATCACAGATGTTTGTAAACATAAAATTGTTTTAAAACTTCTCTGTACATTAATCAATTTTTGTCATCTGATGGAGAATTATGCATTAAGTATTGCTTTTTTTATCAATTTTCGATGACAATTCCATAAGTCTTTTTTATATATAATAATAATTTATAATACAAATACCTAGTCGGTCTTTTTACATCAAAGCCAGAGGTTCTATTGTACAAACAGATTCTTATTGATTTAATGCGTATGACTGTGTTCATTTACATAGTGATGTGGTAGATGGGCCACCTTGTGGCAAACTTATGTTAAAAAGACATTAATTTTATTTTATTATTTTACATAGAGATATTTTACTTAATTTCTATTTATAATATGCTGTAGTATCGAGGACCAACGAATTGTTCCTGACGTATAAAAATGGCAAGTGTGTAAAGGATCTCACAAATTTAAGCACACGACGAATTTTCAATAACTATATATTATTTATAAAACTTAGGATTACAATATCTACAGTTATACAATTACGTTTTTTCTGTTTCGCAACATAAACTAGGTGAATCAAATCTTATAACAAGCATATACCCGACAAGTATAAACAAATCTAGAACTACGCGTGAAAATATATATACAATGGGTACAAACGACGTTAATCTACAAAGTACTCCTTGATGAATTCCTCGGACAAGTCCACCGGTCCTTCCATCCAGTCGTTGATCCGGTCAGCGAAAAAAAGATGGCTCCACACATGGAGCGTTGCCATTTATATTGCCCGCTATCCAGGTTACAGCTGCGTCACGTGGTAAGCACCGACCAATCCTAACTCCACTTACAGGCACCTGGCAAAAGGGTAATATGACAACGCGAAAACAATTAACACGTGCGACGACATCTAGACTTCTGATACGGACAACGGAACTCCAATATATATATATATACATACAGTACATATAACTACCATAGTGATTAATCACTACATATCTCCCCCTTTTAAATCAATGCCCGAAATCAACTTTCGAAAATCAATCTTCCATTCCCGTAGGTTGTATGGCCTTGCCACACACACCACCTCCTTGTCTTGGTGACCTGACGTATCACTGGTATCGTTTACACTTCCCCCAATCTTATGACGCTCCACCAAGCGCATGTCAACGCCCTCCTCATCTCCATCTGGTTCAAAGCGCTCAACCTCCCTCACACACGGGTTCTTTCTACGTTTAGGCTGATCCAACCCATAGCATAATTTTAGTCTATCGACATGCACAGTATCCACGTTGCGTTTGTTACATCCCTCTACTTTATACGTTGTCGGATTTATCACCTTTATTATCCTAAATGGCCCCAAATAATTGGGAGAGAACTTATTCCTTTTTCGCCCCTTTTGCCGAACCCATACCTTTTTCTCTCGCTGAAAGACAATAATTTTTTTCCTTTGTTACAATAATCTCTATTCCTTCTTTGCCTAATGTCGGCTTGTTTACCAGCTAAGTCCCTTAACATGTGCAATTTGGTTATAAGGTATGACTTACGTTCATCGATAGTCAATTGACTTGTGGTGCAACTGAAAGCAGGGGTTCACGGGTCTGTGCCGAAAAGCAGGAATGCAGGCAACTCATTCAAGGCAGAGTGATGCGAGTTGTTATAAGCGAAGCAAGCGGGGGCAATGAGGTCATCCCACTCCAAGGTACTTTCGCCGGAAGCCTTGGAAATCATTTCAATTAGTGATTTATTAGCGCGTTCGCACATTCCATTGGCACATGGGCGATAGGCCGTAGTTATATTCCTCCGTATTCCCAGCCATTCACAGCAATCGGCAAAGAGGGATGACAAAAAATTAGTTTCGCGATCAGAAACAATCACCTTGGGAACCCCGTACCTACAGACAACCTCGTCGAATATCAAATTACTAATGGACCATGCAGTTTGATCCTTAATCGGATGGACCTCCATGAAGCGTGTGCATATGTCTACTATCACAAGGATGAACCAATTGCCGCGTTTTGTGATGTTGATGGGGCCAATGATATCGATAGCCACCTTTTGGAACGGGATGCTTGCTTTTTCATTTTCTTGAAGGGGGGCCTTACCTCTATGAATGTTATAATGTTGACACTTCTCACAATTTCTGATTACCTCCTTGACTACATGCTTCAAATTCCTTACGAAATACTCCCTCTCTACCAATTTGATTGTTTTACATACCCCCCCAGTGCCCTGCTAATTGATTCTCGTGAATTGCCTTAATTAAACTCTTAGCTATGCTTTCCCCCACACATATTCTGTCTACATGAGTTTCGCGGGCTTTCCAATAGAAACGCCTAAACAAACAATCATTCTTTATTATGTAATTATCAAAATAATCTCCAGGGTTATCACTCCGCAAAATATCCCTTTTTATAGCTCCAAAAACATTATCACTATCTTGGGATATGGATATCTTGCTCTCGCCTGGAATTTCTCCTCCCTTTATGTGATCATCCAGATAGTTGATGCCATTGACGTTCCGTGAAAAAAAGTCAGCCACCTTGTTTTCTGTCCCTTTAACATGGTTTACCTCTATATCAAAGTCAGATAACTCCATTACCCATCTAGTCAACCTACGACTTCCGTTGCGAATATTGCTCAAGAAAATGAGCGGTTTGTGATCTGAAAGGATTATTGTCTTCTGACCAAGAATCAGGTGCTTAAAGTGTCTCAATGCCAACAATATGGCCAGACATTCCTTTTCTATGGTGGAGTAATTGCATTTCGCACCTTGGAATTTCCTACTATAGTAACCTATCGGCGCTAGACCACTACTAGTTTTCTGTTCTAGTACTGCCGCGGCGGCATGATCCGAAGCATCAGTGTGTAAATAAAAGTCCTTCTTGAAATCAGGATGAGCTAAGATGGGAGGGTTGGATATGGCCCCCTTGAAACCTTCAAAACTTTTTTGGCAAGCCTCACTCCACACAAAACCCCTTCCCTTCTTGGTGAGCTCCGTAAGCAGAGAGGCTACCTCGGAGAAGGATGGGATGAAGTTCCTAAAAAACCCCACCATCCCGAGGAAGCTACGTACTGTACTTGCTTAACGCTAGTAGGTGGTTTAATTTCTTTTATAGAATCGATGTTGGTCGGGTCTGGAGTTATCCCCTCTCTATTTATGACATGATCCAGATACCTTACTTCTTGAGCTAAAAGTTGACACTTCTTGGGATTTAAGTGCAACCCCTCTTCATTTAACGTCGTTAGGACTTGCTTAAGTAACTGTAGATGATCATCGAGGCTCCTTGAGAACAGGACGATGTCATCTTGAAAGACATAGCAATTGATACCTATATAGCTGGCTAGAATTTTAGTCATTACAAATTGAAAATAACGCCCACTATTCTTTCCACCTTGGGGCATTCTACATAATTGATATTTGCCCCACGGGGTCGAAAAGGCGAATACATGTCTCACTGCAGGGTCTAACGGAATCTGAAAATATCCCGCCTTTAAGTTGAGCACAGAGAAGAAAACATTCCCCTCAAGTTGAGACAAAATGTCATCAATTCTTGCCATGGGGAATATTTGTGGCACGGTGATATCATTTATCTTACGTAAATCTAATGTTAGTCTGATCTCTCCAGATTCCTTCGGAACTACATGTAAGGGCGAGTTCCACGCCGATATGCTTTCCTCACACACTCCTGCTTGACTAAGCTCGTCTATCTTACGCCTGAGGGCTGGCAGGTACCCATATGGGATACGGTATTGTTTAGTATTTATGGGTTGGTCAGAGGTTAGTTTCACGCTATGCACAAAATTTTTCGTGCTGGAAATTTTGGTGATATTCTGCGCAGTAACGTCTGGAAACTTATCAAGGACCTCAAGCACCCTTTCCTTAGTGCTCTGCTCAAGATGGTCCAGGTTCCATACAGCCTTTACTACCTGCGATACTTTTGGTTATACAGTAGAGCATCGATTATCCGACTTAATTGGGGACTGGGGTTGGTTGGATAACTGAAAAGTCGGATAACCCAAAAGTATGAAAAAATACATTATTAGTATAGTGTATTAGGCATAGTTTAAATACTAGCCTTTCTTTCATGATCGAGCCAGTGCTGCCAGCTAAAACATGCAAAAATTTAACAAAAATAATATTAAAGTAGCCAAGACATAACTAAATATTGTAGCACCACATCACTAGCGGACATTTGAATTTGCCGACTAGAATGCGGTCGGTTAACCGATAAGTCAGTTAATCGGGGGTCGGATAATCGATGCTCTACTGTATTTATATTGAATTTATAGTTATATCCTATCCCTACTGGCTTTATCACGCGCCCCAATTGTCCCAATATTCCTGATTGTTGGCTAATAATGTCCATTCCTATAATGAGGTCGTAACAGGCACTCTCAGGGAATGCGATACTTGGGATTTTCACCTCGCAAATGCCTCCCTCACCCAAAACTACCCTTACAGCCATAGCCTCGTCACTCGAGATAATGGTTCCCGCCATTCCACTAATAAGTGACTCATTCTTCACAATACACTTTTCATCCCTCAGTTTCACCCAATCAGTTAGTTCCCTTCTTATTACGGTCCTTTCGACTCCCGTATCCACTAGTCCTCTCAATTCGCGTCCCATCAATCTACAATTAATGACCGGTAACCCGCGGTTATTTAACTTTATCTCATTGGTCAGTGTTAGCTGTGTGTGGCGGTCAATTACCTGACCATTTAATTGACCGTGTCTTAGTTTAAATTTCTACGCTGATTACAGTATCTCGATATATGTCCACGTTTCCCACATGAGTAACAAGTCCTACTCTCTCCTCTACTCTCCTTCCGACTTCCACCTTCTTTCACTATCTCACAGACTGACTTTAGCGACTCACTCAATTGTTTTATTTGCCGTTCAAGTTCGTCTATCCTATTGTCTCTCTTAACCGGGTCCCCTTCTTTATCCATGGTTACACATATCTCGCTAACATTTGTTCTTTTACCACAGGCATTTTCAATTTCCTCCTCACCTTCGGCCAAACTGATTGCCTCATCTAAAGTCCTTGGGCGCCCTTGCATTACTTGTTTCCTGATCTCAGGACATAATCCTCGCATGAAACATTCTTTTACTGAGTTATCTTTAAGAATCTCTTAATTAGGATTTCGGGTTATGGCTCTAGATAGCAAAGACTTGACTCTAATTCCGTA
This sequence comes from Centruroides vittatus, assembly GCF_030686945.1. Taxonomy (NCBI): domain Eukaryota; kingdom Metazoa; phylum Arthropoda; class Arachnida; order Scorpiones; family Buthidae; genus Centruroides; species Centruroides vittatus. The sequence continues at coordinate 1,384,948 of NW_027122565.1, forward strand.
TTCACAAACCCTTTCATCGCGTCTTTGGGCCACCTTAAGGACTAAACTAAAAGCGTCCTGTTCACGTTCGTTGCGGCTGAAGCACTTGATGAGGGCTTCTTTCAACTCACTATAACTAATAACACCCTGTTCCTTTAAGTCAAAGAAAACCGATAACGGCTCACCTTTTAATCTTGCCTGGATCACCGTTATCTTCACCGGTTCTTCCCAATTTGCCAAACTTGCCACATTCTCCACTGTCTTAAAAAAACGGCTGATATCTAGCATGTCACCAGGCAGGTTTGAAAAGCAGGGGATCATCCCCATAAATCCCGTCACAATCGGGATATTACTGACTTCCGTAGACCCAGATTGTTGAGGGCTGCAGGTGACTTGTTCTTCCATCGTGACGACCCTTAGCACGACAAATAACACAGCTAACCGACGTGTGCACACCTTAACTTATTAAATTTACAGTGGAAATACAACAATACTATTACAATCTTGATCCTTTTACAAATAGGTTCACTCTTGCCTTGAATTGATCCTGTCGTGGATGCCAATGTAGTATCAAGGACCAACGAATTGTTCCCGACGTATAAAAATGGCAAGTGTGTAAAGGATCTCACAAATTTAAGCACACGACGAATTTTCGATAACTATATATTCTTTATAAAACTTAGGATCACAATATCTACAGTTATACAATTACGTTTTTTCTGTTTCGCGACATAAACTAGGTGAATCAAATCTTATAACAAGCATATACCCGACAAGTATAAACAAATCTAGAACTACGCGTGAAAATATATATACAATGGGTACAAACGACGTTAATCTACAAAGTACTCCTTGATGAATTCCTCGGACAAGTCCACCGGTCCTTCCATCCAGTCGTTGATCCGGTCAGCGAAAAAAAGATGGCTCCACACATGGAGCGTCGCCATTTATATTGCCCGCCATCCGGGTTACAGCTGCGTCACATGGTAAGCACTGACCAATCCTAACTCCACCCGGCAAAAGGGTGATATGACAATGCAAAAACAATTAACACGTGCGACGACATCTAGACTTCTGATATGGACAACGGAACTCCAATATATATATATACAGTACATATAATTACCATAGTGATTAATTACTACAATGCCGAGCCAATTCACGTTTGTTTTTATACTAAAGTTTTTATTTATACAATTTTTACTTTTTATGATCTCTATGCTTTCTTTAAACTTTCTTCTATATGTTTCTTTTTCTTTATGAAGGATTTTCACATTATCTTTATCTATTTTGCAATCGTTCAGAGTACAATGGTCATGAAAGATGAAATTTATTCTATGATATTTTAGGTCAGCTATATGTTCTTTTAATCTGACTACCAATTTTTTTTTGTTTCTCCTATGTAGTTATTATTATTACAAGTACAGTACAAGGGATTTTATATACTATGTTTTTAGTTTCAGTTATTGCTTGTTGTTTTTTCAATGAGTTGAGGTATTTTAATCTGTTAGACATTTTTTGGTATGACGGTGCAAGTTTAAAGTCCATTTTTTTTATTTCATTGTTGATTTTTTCATATAGACTTTTGATGTATGGGAAAGCAGTATACTTCATATTATTTGCTATATTAAATACATTATATTTTATTTTTTAGATACTTACTCTATGGGTAAACTAACAAAACACTGTTACTGAAAAAAGTTGTTAAACAAGTTTGTTGTTAATGATTTATCTTCTCTTGCTCAATAATATTTTTGATGCAGTTCATTATCTCAAAAGCTTCTTGTTTTATGAATGACCTAGTTAGTAGAAAGCCCCTTGAAAGCTGAGAGTTTTTCTGGCTTCTCTGTGTATAAAGGGGGAAGGATGTTTGTCCTTGACAGGATTTATTATTTTTCTCATCTTCGTTGCTTGTTTTTTGTACTTGGTTTTTTACTTTAGCAATAATGTCATCTTTTGATAGGCAGCTAGGTCATTGATAATGTTGACAAAATCTTTGAATGACACTTCAACATCACTCATTACTATAATAACATCAGTTTATTCTTTAATATAATTGCCAGATTCTGATGGAAATTCCAATTTATTTAAAGCATCAACAAAGTGTTGATTTAAACTTACTTTTGTGAAGTAATTTGCAATGGTTCTTTACAGTACTATATTCTAAGCTTTGTTAATCATTTGCATTGAATCTAGTAAGTTTACTCTAAACTAATATGATCCATCTTTAATAGCATGCAACAACTCTTCATGATATATAGAATTCAGTCGAAATAAGCTTATATTAGGGATGTTAATAAAAATGTTGGGACAAAATAGGCTGTTACAAAAAAATTTAAGGATATAAATTGGAATTGCTCTATAATTTTATAACCAAAAATATATCTAAATTATTTCCATTTTATATTTAAATTAAAAGTATAAATAATAAAATAGTATTTTAGTAACTTGTTACTTATATTTTAAAAATTTTTATTATTATTCTTCATTTAAAAATATGTTTTTTTATATTTGACATTTCTTATTTCTATATTTTATATAAAATAATTTTTTGTGAAAACATTTTATATTTAGAATTATTTTAATTTTAGTTAGCTGAAGTTACCCGTCATCCTTGGGTTACAGCGTAAGTAATATAAATAATGAATAATTTGAAAATAAACAAAAAAGATTAAGATTTATTTTAAATTCAATTTTAGTGGTAGCAAGACTGAATTAGAATTGGAATTGCCAATGAAAGAAGCTGTTCAGGTGATTTATTGTAGTTTGTTTTAAATGAAAAGAAATTCAATTAACTGAATTTAAAAAATTTATTTATAGACCCATATCATACCATCTGTTGATGATTTGGATCCCGATGTCTTATCCAGTATGACATCTTTAGGATGCTTTAAAGAAAAGGATAAATTAATTCAAGAACTACTTAGTACATGGTGTGATTTATAAAGCAACTTTTAAAATTTAACAAAATATAATTATTTATTATTTAATTTTTATCAAATGTTATCACATGTGTTTCTGTCTTCATATTTAATTGTTAGAGGTTTCTTACGAAAAATCCAGAAAAAAAATTTATAAAATTTAATCTATCATAACATTTAAAATGCTTTAAGAGTTTTAATTTGAGTTTTATTTTAAAACATTCACTTATAAACTTCAAAATTTCTGTTTCCAGCCACAATACAGAAAAAGTGATTTATTTCCTATTGTTAGATAGGAAAAGAAGAAGACCTTGTTATGAGGATGAAACAGATTTAATATTTCGAAATCGCTCAGAATCAGGTGAGGAAATTTATAAAGAAAATTGAAATACTCGAATGGAAAACATATAAATAAATTTTATAATTATTTTTATATCATTTAATTTTCAGTTGATCCTCCAAGAAAAAGGGTTGATACATGTCAGTTAAATGGCAGATCTGGACCAAGGTATAGTTAAGAATAAATATTTGTGCAAGTTTAATTTTAGAAAAGTAAATGTTTTTATAAAACAGATTTAATTTTAAATTGAAAAATATTAAATATTGTACATAATCAGGTAGTACAACAAAATTGTTTAGAATAATTTTACTTGCTCGAGTTTTAATGTCTTTTAATTTTATGGAAATAATTTATAAAAATAAGAGATTGTGCAAACATAAGATTCCATATATTGATATTAAAAGCTAATTTTGTTTTTATATTGTATTTTTATATGTATTAAATTAGCAGTTTAAGAGAAAAAATTAATTATTAAAAAATAGCTTAAGATTTATCTTCAATAAATTACAAAAAATATTTATTTTTTAAGAAGGTAAAAGTTTTTGTGTGAGCAACTTGTTTGATTCTAAGAATGATTTAATTTGTTATTTCATATATTCTATTTGCATTAATTTCAATATAAACTGTAAGTCATAAAAAAGAAGAATTATTTTATTCCAAATTAATACTGTGTATGTATCTAAAATAATTTTATAATATATAGTATTATAGTATTTAATCAATTATATTTGATCATACTGTGTTATGAAATTGAATAAATACATATGAAATACAATAAGAGCATTTAATTTTAATTACATTTGCTTGATTATAAACTGATAACAAAATAATTCATTATATATGTTAAAATAAAATATCCAATGATATCAAAGAATTTAAGCATAACATCACTCAAAATTTTTCCCCCACTTAAAACTATTTATAATGACACATCTGCCTAATTCAGTTTTATATTTTTTAATTTGACCTATATTTTATGTAATCTATGTTACAATCAAATAAATTTAATTTTAAAATTATTGATATAAAGTCTACTTAATATCAAAAAGTAGTATTTAAAAAGAGTTTTGTAGTGTCATTTCTTTTAGATGATAATAATTAAAAGCTTATAAGATTAAAACAATATAAAAAAAGTTTTTAATGTTATTGTTTTCCTGTAACAAAAATAAATTTTATCAATTACAAATTTTAGAATATTGTGGAAATTTAATATCGTGAAAAATAACATAGAAATGTAAAAATTTTATAGATAACATTGCAGATTTTTATAGAAAATTTAATGATAAATTATATCAAAAAATAATAATAAATTTAACAATTGAAAATTCAGAAAATCTTTCATACAAAGCATTTTTCAATTAATACATTAATATTTATTAATTTTATATAAATTTTGACATATCGAAATAATGATTAAATTCTCAATTTAGGGGAGTTTTATTTTTTAATTGTTTAAAGTTCATACATATAATTTTAAAACTTGAACAAATTAGTTTTTAATTTTAATAATACAGCTTCAGAAAGACATAAAACTTCAAGATTATACTTTAAAAGAAAACTCTTAAACAGATCTCACAAGCCAAGTTTCCAAGTAACAAATGGATAGTTGAAATTTGTTTTGTACTGATCAAAGAACACTTGCTGATTAATCAGAATCAGCAAAAAAAAAAAAAAAAGCGATTTTTCTGTAAAGTTATTGTTCAGTCCATATTTGCTTGAAGTTGTATTTAACCGTATATTCAATTTTGAATTATTTTGAACTGAAAATATATCAATTATTTTTACATAATAACAGTTTTTATTACAAGAATTCCATAATTGTTTTTACAAAACAAGATCATTTTCAGATTTTTCAATATTAAAAATATTTAACTTTTTTAAAATATTTTCATGTGAAAGTTTTTATTGATTTTATCATAAAAAATATAGCTATAAATTTAATTATTTTTTAATAAAATATATGGAATCTTATTTTAGCCATTATTTACCATTTGTTTAAAATATTTTAAAATTTATGTGCTTTAATATAACAATTCTAGTTAATTTGGATTTTTAATTTCTAAAGTCTGTTATGAAAATTTTGAACTCCATAGTTTAAGAAACTTGAAATATATTTTAATGAAATTTTTAAGAACTTGGTTTTTATTTAATTGGTTTTGCTTTAAAATTATAAGTCAATGTTAAACTGTATTGTCATTTTATTCTGTTAAACAAATGTATATTGAATCTTAGTATATATGATATATGATTATAATTTAATAGATAAACAAGTAACTCATCATTTAAAATAGTTTTTACAGTGTAAAACATATATATATATATATACACAATATACACAAAACATTTATATTAATCTGTAATCAGTATTTTCTGGGTCTGTACTAAACAATTAGAAATGTTGAATAATAATTTATAATTATGAAACATATAAACATATTGAGATATACATGTTTTTGAAACAAATTTTACAAATACTAATGAAGTAAGAAATTCTTTATATTCATATATTAAAAATACATTAACATTTGGAATAACATATTTATTAAAATGATGATAATTTTCATCAAAAGTGTTGAATGAACTTCACAATAAATTGTGGTTATGATCTACTGGTAGATAAAAGATAAAAAGAAACATCAAATCAATCTCTTGATTTGAGAAAGTTTTAGACAAATTGTTAGTTGTTTTAATGTTTAATGCCAAATATTCTGCTGCATTATAATTGTGTGTATATTTAGGAATTTATTTATATGTATTTTTCAATATTATTATATATGTACAATCATAATAAAAATACATAACTTATATACATATAATAATAATAATATCATTATGAATGATGCACATAATAAAAAAAAATTTAATATAAAGGAGTTAAATTTTTTAATCTAATTGAAAATATGTTAACTTTGTAAATTATTTTAGTTTATTGTTGCTGTTGTGATGATTCTAACAATGTTGGATTTTATTACAGATTTAACAAAATCTGTAATAATTTTTATTATTATTTTATAAAGTTATATTTTTGTGATCTAGTAAAAGTTTTTTGTAAGTTTGTTAAATATAAATGTTAAAATGCTGATGTTTATAAAATGGAATGTTATAATTTTTTCTGTGTTGTACATTTAGCTAAATATCAATTTAGAAACATTTATAATTTAGGATGAAATTGAGCTTAAAATATTTTAAACATATTTATTACATTTGACATCTCAACTGCTAGTTAGTTTTAATTGGATTTGTTTGTTAAGCAGTCATATGTTGTATCTAGGCAAAAATATGCTGCTTAACAATCAAAAGCAAAAATAAAAACTTACAGGCTTTAAATTTCATTATTCTTCACTTCAAATTTTTACCTAGACATTTACAGATTACTTTAGTGTTTAGTTATTAAACAACTAGATTCTTATCAGGCTACATTAAACCTGATTAATGAATAAGATATTAAGAATTTGGCTAGTGGTATGCAGCTAAGCTGCCATCTCTTGTTAAATTTAATAATTAGAAATAAATAAATTTAATTTGAAAAATTCTGGAAGAAAAGATTGGCCTGGAGTGGGACTCCAACCTGTAATTCCTGCTTACTGTACAGATGCATTGCCAGCTATACCTTTTACTACCCTTACCTCAATTCAGTCTTTACTTCCAGACCAATTAATAAATTGACAATGAGTGACCTATACAATTATATCTAAAGTAATTAATTAATTGATCTTGAAGTGAAGATCAAATGGAAGTCTTGATAACATAATTGACAACATACAGTTTATGCACAGTAAACAGGTGTTGTGGTTCTTTTCTAGCAATAATGTACCCAAATTTTCTTTTATTGTTGAATCTCCATTATCATAGAGATTTAGCAATGTCCAATTTGTTTCAGTATAGTCCAGTTTCACTTTTTTAATATTGCAGTATAAGATATTATGTAAAAAGAGAAAATCAAATAAATTTTAACTGTAGGTTTAATGTTTTTATTTTTCCAAATTAAAATAAATAATATAAAAATACTTAAATGAGTAATGGAGTTCAAAATTTTTCTACAGCAGATGTCTAGTCAAGCAAGTATAATTGTGACAAAATTTCTTTATCATAAAAATTCAAATATATAATGTGTGTTCTACAGTGTCCATATCCTTTATGTCAGGTACAGTTTTGACATGTTAAGTGATGGGTCACCCTTGACCATGAGAAGATATCCTTATAGGTAAAAATACCTTTGTTCCAATTTTGACAAATTTGTCTTTTAGAACAGAGAAAATGGTTGTAGGGAAGACTCAGACAGTTATATTTTTAAAAACCTAATATTGAATAAGTGAAGAAATTAAAATATTGATTTGCATGTTACAATATATTTTTTAAGATCCTTTGACATAATTACAGAAATATTTTATTATATTATTTTTTTTGTTTAAATTCCTTATGTCATTTGCTGCAAGTTGTAAAAAATTTTTATTAATGACTCATTATAATGATAGAATAATATATCAATTATTTTACATATAGAATAAATAAAGATTCAATTGCATATTGATTCCTTAATTTTTATTTTATTTATTTAAAATTATTTCATATAAAATAAAAAGTACTATTATCGTACTGTTTCATTCAAAGTATCATTAGAAAATGGAGAAAAATGTAAGATGATTAATTTTTTTAGATATTTTATTTAATTTAAAAACAACTAAATTTTTTTCAATTTTAAATTGATTCAAATAGATAATTTTAAATTACAATTATGAAGTGCTTCATATTTTTGAGAAGAGAGAACAATTTTAATATATCACTGATTGATTGATAATTTCATAATATGGTGATATAATCCAGAAAAGATTTATCTGCATTAAAGCCAAATGATTGCAAGAATTTATCTGTATATAGAAAAGTTTTAAAATTATCAATTTTATAACAAAATAGAGTACAGACTCGTAAATTGGAACCCCGGTAATTGGAATCGCTGGTAATCAGCACGATTTTCAGTCGGACTGTGTCATGCTGAATTGAACGTTTTTGATACTAAATTTACTTCTAAAGTATAATTTTCATGTTTTTATATTCTTCAATATATTTATTTTGTTTGTACAAAATGCAGAAATCATTTTTAACGATACGATAGCCTTGATTATTATTATAAAAATTTTTGTTAGGCTTAAAATCGACGAAAATTCAACACGAAGCGACACGCAACGGAGAAAAATTTTAACATCAGACAGGTTTTATTCGTACATAATGGGTAATCTGAACAACCCTAGTCCCCAATTGATTCCAATTTTCGGTTCACTACTGTATCTCTGGCAACAAACTTAAGAAGAAAACAAAGTAAAATTATGAAAGATGTTGTTTATCTAAATGCAATGAGATTAATTATAAAATAATACAGTGGGTGATCGGTTAACGAACATAATCCATTCTAAGACTTTGTTCGCTATCCGAATTGTTTGTTAACCGATTATCGATTTACCACAAGTTTTTATGGGAATTTGATTAATTTGTTCTGGAGACCCCCAAAAATAAAAAATATATACTTTCTTACTACATTTATTTATATGTAATAATAAAAATACATATATACACAGTCTTGCATTTTTATTTGTCATGTTTTATCCGTTTGTGGAGCTAAAGAATCTGTCTAATGTCAATTATTTTTCTCTCTTCAGGATTTTTCAAAAGTAATTAATACCATTGTAATTGTAGAGATCTATAAGCCTATTAACCTCAACATGGTTTGGATGCCATTCTAAGACTGTTGTTCTGATATCCTCCCACTTCTTCAAAAGATCTTTAATAGCAGATACTGGCATTAATCCTCTTTTTCAGAAGAAAGCATATCTCGGGGAGTTTCTTGGTGATCATTCAAGAGTTTTTGACATTCTTCTGTTGTCAGATCTGTTTCAGGTTCCATTATGAGCTCTTCAATGTTCTTTATTTCTCAGATGTGATTTTTGTTACTCCTTTAGCAGCTTGAGTCTTCTTGATTATACTGTATCTTTCTTAGATAAGATTGAACTGTGGCCTATTGTAGACTTATTCAAGCCATACTGCCCAGCAACATCAGACATCTGTCCACTCTCTACCTATGCTATTATACTCTCACCTTTCAAAAATAAAAACTGACACAAAACTTAACGAGTGTCTGCTCAACAGTCTCGCAAATACTATAAAAGAATTATTTCTGTCAGAAAAATAAAAGGCTGGAATTACAAAGGAGAGTTTCAAAGTTTGGAGGAATACTATCTGATCGGTATATACTGGGTTTAGCATCAATGTCGACGTCTTCTGCACAACAAAAAGTTTTGATTATCAAGTGGTAGTCTCTTTAATCCGAATAACGGATTAAAGAGACTACCACTTGATAAGAGATTACCACTTTTTTAGGAGTTTTATTGTTTCTTACTCGCATCACTTATGTTAATAAAAAACCTTTGTTTTTTGTAGCACTGAGGAGGGATCAGGACTTATAACACTGATCCGAAATGCATATGTTAAAAAGCCAATAAAGGAGTTATTAAACCTGTTTAGCTGTGAGACAGTCTACCGTTATTCGGATTAAAGAGACTACCACTTGATAAACATAAAACACAGCTACTAAAGAAAATTTAATAAAAAGTTTTGAATTGTTGCCTGAAGACAAGGGAAGACCAATTGGTATTCATTATTTTACATTGCTTCTTCTTGTGTTAGTTCTGTGAGGTGTTCGTTATCCGAACATGCATTCGATGTCCAAACATAAAAATCTTTCGTGAAAGTGTTCATTATCCAATTTGTTCATTAACCGGTCACTCACTGTATAGATAATTTTTAAATATATCTGTCATGTGTAGTTTGTTCTTGATTATTATTGTAAACTTTGCACTCTAAAGCAAGAGTAATATGATTACATTATCATTATTATAAAAGAAAAAATGGTTAATGAGCTTATTTCTTCATCATAAAATCTAACTTATTTTAAATGTAAGTCATTCTTACTTTCTAAATTCAGTATTTGTAAATGCAGATATAGTTGATGACTGAAGCTTAATTAAGATTTTTCTTACTAGAATAAAATATCATTGACTATTCTATCTTCTTTGTCCACTACTCATGTTTGATTACATAATGTTTTATAATTTACATCACAGTATTCAAAGTTTAGATGTGTTTTTGAGTTTTCACAACATTTATTCATGAACACCAAACTAATCTTTCAGTAAATGTTAATTACTAACACCATAAGTCAAGGATTACACTCCAGAAGATCGTCAATTTGCGTATCCTTGGAGACACATGGTTCAAGTCATTTTTTTTAAATCTCTCTTAAAGTTAATGTTTGTTAAGATGTGTTATGGAAATTGAAGGCATTTGTAAGTGGTATATATCTATGTAAATATCTATTCAATATTTCTTTGGCATTTACATCACTTACCACATGTAGTGGTAAGTGATGTAAATGCCAAAGAAATATTGAATAGATATTTATCTTGAATATAACATTTTAATAATGCAATAAAATCCAAAATATTACATCAGATTATAATAAATAAAATCTTTCATTTTTATAATTATTGATTATTTCTTAATCATACTTTTGGTTGATTAATTGAACAAGCAATTAATTAATTAATTGGCAATTACAATTACAGTCAGTTTTTTTAATAATTATAGACCATAAAGTTTCTTAAATTTTTGAGAATGATATTTCTTTAAAAGAAATCAAAAAGCAAGGCAAAAACTTCTAAAATACATTTGATTAAAATTCTTTCCCAGACTTATTCCAATAATTCTGTTTAGTTATTCATATTTTTCCATTCGAATATATATATTATTAAATTATTAATCATGAATATGATGAATATGGCCAAATAATAACAATAGCAAGTATATTTATAATTATTTGAGATTTACATCAAAAAATTGATGTAACTGATTATTTTTAATAAACATTGCAATTACATTTATTGCATGATATAACAACAAATTTTCAATAATCTGTATATTAGATGTTGGATATAAGTATACTTCAATTAGAGTTGAAAAGTTATACAAAAAAATCATTGTTATTTTTGTATGTTCTGAGAAAGTTTTAAGAGTAGCTTTAATATTTATGGCATTAATATGAGGATATTACATGTTTAAAACACTATTCATGAAGCAAAGTTTATATATTTGAAAAATGTGAGTTTGGATAATTTTTTTTATCTTAACTGAATCTTAGCTTCTATTTGTGATAATTGGTTCAACAAAATACTTCTTAATCTTAACTTTATTAATAAGAAATTTATTTTATTTTGTTCTATAAGTACAATTTTGATCATAAATGTCAATGAATAACAATTTACATTTAAATAATTAAAAACCTGTATATAAATAGTTTAATTTATTCATTTTTTTACTTAATTACTATTAGTACAAATTCATTGAAATTAGTAGTGTTGTTATAAAGTTATATGATACTACAGAGAGTTTGTTTGATAAAGTTAGATTCAATTAGCCAGATGACATCCTAATATACATGTTGTTATCTTTTTGAATAAATGTTTGTTGTATTATGCAATTGAGTCTTTATTTTCAAAAAGCATTGACTGCATAGACAGAATAGTGCATCCTTTCCATTTGTATTTTTAAAATACTTTTAAACATCCTGCTTGCATCTGCTTCAATCAAAAATTGAAATATTCCTTTCCCATTGTGTTTTGGCACGTTTTATAATTGTATTGAAATACTGCATGTCATTTTTAGTACTTTATTATAAGATACATCATATTTAAAAAGTTATATATTTCTTTAATTAGAAAAACAATTTTGTTATATTCAGTATAATTAAAATATACAATCTGCTAATAAATTTTAAAATACTTTTAAATATATTTAAAAAATTATTTTTAATTTGGTTCAATTATAAGACCATTTCAATGAAAATTGCTTGTGTAGAGCATGGATTTTTAATGATTATGATTGAGTAATATTGAGAAGCTAAGAAACAAAACTCTATGACAAAGGATTCAACATCAAATAATTTAGAGTAAAAATTATGTTAAGTTAAATTATTGCACTATAATTTAATATTAGACACAATTTAATAATATATGTAAATGTTCTTTCTTAAACTCTTTTTATTAAATCTTTCTACTTAATATTAAATATTTTTGCATTATTATGTAATATGATATTAAGTAACTTCAAGATATATACAACAATATTTTGTTGAATATTTTTAAAAATATATTGCAGTGTTTCAAATATTAAATTTTACAGGGTGTCTACTTGCTTGGAAAGTCTGGGATTCTCTGGATTTTTAGTATGGAGAAACCTGGAAATCTCAGGAAATTTTATACTGGAAAGCCTGTCTAGTGCCAATTTTCATTTATTTCATCTCTCATAATGTTTTCATATTTTGCTTCTAACTTTTCATATTTATGTATTGCTTCAATTAATCTGTGGTATACCATGTAGTGTCAGAATGACCCCAATGACTTTAAAATAATGCCATTTGCTAACTTATTATTTTAAGGGCTTCTTGATTCATGCATGACTTTGTATCTATTTTACTATATTACATGCAATAAAAATTTGATTGCAAAAACTCATAGTAAGAAGGAGGGCACAAAGTTCATTGGGATCACTTTACCCATACAGCATTCCATGTAACTATCCTGACATAACTCAGATGGAGGTTGGTACCATCCCACTGTAATTAATTTGAACAATTATTAAGCGATGACACTTTTTCTTTCCTTGAATTGAGTAATTTCATTTTAACACTAATTGTATTAATTTATCATGGAACTACTCAAAATCTGTCCATTTGCAACCAAAGTGGAATTTGATTGTCTTTTATACTATCTAGTCCTCATTTAGCAAATTTTAGATTTAAATGTTACATTTATAAACAAACACCACTGATCCCAGGAATGAGATCTGTATTTATAATGTCAATTCAGTGAGGGGTGTGAGTGAGCAATACAAGAAAAAGAACAAAAGTGCAAGTGAACACTGAAAAGAAATGATTTTATTTGCATATAATTTATATTTCTATGACAGTATTATTATGTACAAAAGTGATTTAATACATAAGGTCAGTAGGGAAAAGATATCAGTTGAGGAAGATGCCACTATACTCATAACTTGTTCCTCAGCCAACAAAGGTCAGCACAAGTGCAAAGCCCATCCATTTTGTTTTGTGTTCGTCCATTAACATTTTGAGTATCCATCATGCTCACAATTTCCTGTATCATAATGCTACAGTTATGGTGATGCAAGTCATTGAAGACCATGTGTTATAAATAAAATACATTGAATTACCTTTCATTTTTGGTGTACGATTACAAAAACTATTTATTTACTTTTACTTTAATTTACAATATTGAGCCATCTATCACCCTTTCTTAACAATGCTTGTCAATCTCCCAACAATTGTGAAGCCCAAAACCGTTGCGTGTATAATGTTTCCATCGTCTTAAATTATTAATTAAAACTAACTTACATTAGACTAATACTATTACTCTTAAATTAGAGAAAGTGAAGAAAGAAATTATGTTATTATGGGATCCCTTTACTTTGTTCTGCAAGTTGGGCACTTAAGGTGGCTACCACAGTTAATAGGGAAAATTTAATCACATGGATACTCTTCAACGAGACAAAAATTCCACTTGCAACCTTTCCTCTATTTCTTGATATCACAAAATTCAGGCACCACTCTCATATGTCTCCACTGTGTAGATCTTCTTTTCAGTGCTCCTTCCCCTTCTTCGCCACATGCCTCTCTCCTCACTCTCTTGACCAAGAATGTACCAAAAATCATCATCCTCCACCATGACGTCGGCCAAATACCCCTTCTAGACCAAAATTCACCAGAAACAAACAATTAACAGTAGAAAGGGTTGAGCAGGGGAAAATGATAGAGTTAGTTATATATATATAATTATATAAGTTGAGGGAAGATGCCTTAGCTAAAGAATATGTTATAATATATAGGAGACTGCCAGTCATTAAGCTTTGAAAATTTTACAGGATAATTGAGAAGTTTGTTTAACTGTGTTTCATTGGAAAATACCAGATCTTCACTGATAAGATATAGGAAAATTTCAGTTGCTTACTATTTCATATATTGCATCTTTCCTGAACATATGAGTAAGATACTAGTGGTACTGGGGAAAGATACCAGTTATATGGAATATGAAGTTATCAATAATAAAATATATTTTTTGAAAGCTATAATATATATGTTATAGACAAAGTGATTAATACAGGCATTATTCATAATGACCAACAAAATCGGGCATTGTAATAAATTTCAATAATTTATCAAATTGACCGGTCATTATGAATACTGCTATCACCTAGTCGGGGAAAGTGATGATAATACGTTGAGGAGTGATGGCATACGCTAGCCAATCAGAACTTGCATCTTAGTTGCACATGTGTATTGCATTTAGTACTGAATTTTAAATTTATGTGACCAGTAGTTAATCTTTTTTCTTTGACAAAATTAACGATCATAGAGAAATCATTAAGTGATATGAATAATCGCTTCAACAACTGATTAAATAAGTTAATAGCAGAAAAAGGTGAAAACAATTAAATTTTTACAAAATCAGTGTATTTGTCAATGATACAAAAAGTGAGTGTCAAAAATGAAAGTTACTTCTAAGTTACTGGAAGAATATCAGTTAATAGTACTTTGAAATAATTCACAAAAAATAAATATTTCTAAATGAAATAAGTGGAGTTTTTTTTAATCAAATTTAAAATTCAGTACTAAACACCATATGCACGCACAACTCACAGTGCCGATTGGCTAGCATATGTTGGATGATCACTCATCAACGTATTATTATCACTTTGCCCGACTAGGTGATACCAGTATTCATAATGACTGGTCAATTTGATAAATTAATCAATATTTATTACACTGCGCTCCCTGTTTGGTCATTATTCATAATGCCGGGCATTATGAAAATGCCTGATTAATCACTTTGTCCATAACATATATATATATATATATATTCTTATATATATTCATTATATTCTTATATATATATATTTACTTACTTACTTATTTACTTATTTATTTACTTATTTACTAACTTTCAAAAATTTTGATTAAAATTCATCCTTAAAATTGTTTTCATTTACAAAGTAAAAACAGTTTAGTTGAGAGCATTTCTCTGTAGCCGTAAAACATTTTCCATATTGCTGAAGTCCATTATTTAAAGTGGAGTCATTTAAGACCCCATCTAGCGTGATAAGTAACTTTTTCTCACCTGGCATATCATGGATTAATGTCAACATCTCTGAAAGCCAGACAGCTTGATTTTCCTTCTACCAATTCAAAGAATCCTTGTTGTGCACAGAAAATTTAGTAGATAAAAATTAGCATTTTCATCTTCTGCTGAATGTTTTGAGTCTATTACAGACTACTGAGGAATAGTAAAATTTGATGTAGTGGTACTTTATACTTCAAATGACTTTAGAGTTCAAATGCTAGATTTAACAAAAATACACTTTGGAGTTTGAATGATACTTCAAATTTTAAAATGCACATGCAGTGAAAACATTCATTTGAAGCATAAATGCAATTTGCTGTGTACCTGTGTCGTCTCTTGTTGTCACTCTTGACTTATGCTCATATGTTTTCAGTGCTTTTTGATATTTTCCAAATGGAACTTTAAATCAAATTTTACATTTGAAGTTTGGAGTAGGAGCATCTTCTCCATACATGTTATGAATTTTTTTGTTGTTGTTTGTACAACATTATATTCTTTCTGAAACCCATAAAGCAATATGTCTGATATGCTTTTTATCTGAAGACAACTTGATTTTATTCAAACAAAATGTGAAGTAAAAAGTTTAAAATTAGCTTCTAATCAAAGAATACAATCTCACTAGCAATAATATGATAAATTTCACAACTGTTATAATTAAGTAAAATTTATATTCGGTTAAAGAGTTTCTTGTGTGTGTATTTTTAACAGCTGATGTTACTTAACATATATGTATGATTTAGCCATGGAATCTGAGAAGTGAATGGAAGCAACATAGTCTAAGAGGAAGGTTGTAATGTCAATGCTTGAGATGAAATGTCATGAAGCAAGAAAGTGGTATATATGTGGCTAATTTCCACTTCCTTTATTTCTCTCTTGTTCTTTGGGAATCCTTACTTTATCAAATTTAAAATTTTGTTGTTTGTTGAGATGGTATATTATTCTCTTTGCTCATTTTCTTTACTATTTTAGTTAATTGTTTCTTCAGTTTTTCTGTTGGATCATCGGGCAAGCATTCAAAATCATCATCTGACACATTCTCTGATTTCTTTATTTTAATGTCTTCATTATCCATAATAACTATTTGGTGATATTTGTCTATGGTTTTTGATGTTTATATAAAAGTTTTCTTTTTATTTGCTGTGCCTATGTTTGACTCGGTCCCCTTCTAAAGTGACTCTAGAGATATATTTAGAAAAATTTAAATATTTTTAAATTCCCTTTTTATAGAATTTATACTGACCCCATTGGAAACATTTGTTTTAATTTTTAAAGATTTCACTTATTATTTAAAACAAGGTTATTTGACAATTGAAAAGAGATCTGTAAACCCAAGAAACAACCTGGATGTTATAGACAATGAGTTTTTTTTTTTATACTGGATGGCTCAATGTGCAGGAAATAAAAGTTTTTACTATGAAAAAGGAAAGGATATTATACCAAAAGTAAAGTTTAGGTATTACTAAAGTTTCTGATGAAGGTTTTGGTTTGGGTAGCCATAAGCCTCATTGCTGTCTCAGACCTTTAAATGTATTTTTTCCTTTTAGTTTTTATTTATAGTCTCTTTGAAGTACAATTACAAAGCTATTTACAAGGTTGTAATAGTTAATGACATGTCAATTAGAACTCAAAATCTAACATTAGTTAGTTTTTCAAACGTTTTCTTTAATTATGTTATTTTAAACATGAAAAATTCTGAAAATTGTTCAAAATATCTTGAAATTAAAAAAAAAAGTTTTTTTAAGATTAAGTAGACACCCTGTTTTTAGTTTGAATTTAAAATTAACTTCAGATTAATGCAAATAAAATATCAGATAATAATAAACAAATAACTTAATTAAATAATCAAATAAAATATTACAATTATCATATTCACAATAAAACATTAAAAATGTTTGAAGTAGGCATACTCATGTACCAAATATCAGTAAACACTGTTAAGTACTATCATCCTATCCTCAAAATTGTTAGGTATTGGAGGAAGTGTTGAAGAACCTAGGAATTACTGCAAAGCAGCATGGAGTGTCCAGGAAATATTTGGGAGATTGGTACAAGGTGTTGATAATAGATTGCAAAGCTTAAAATGAAGTGAAGGTAGACTGAGAGGTCTTAAATCTATTGAATTCAAATGTCGAATTCAGCAAGTTTAAGATTATGACCTGAAGCAGGCCTATTAACAAGGTCAAAAATGTTTGTCAATATTCATTAAACATTCACAGGAATTTTATTATGGTTGTCTTTGTGTCTGCTAAAGACTGTTGTTTTGGTCTTCCGCTGAGTTTGTAAATTTTCATATTTTTAAAGAATACTATAAATAATTACAAAAATTAGCAGATTGTATGACTGAATTAAAATTATATACTCATTTATAGATAAAAATAAAATTTAATATTTGTAATTGGACATCAAAATTACTTTATATTCTAATGTGTGTGTTTGATTAATATGTAAATTAATACATTTAGTATAATTGTGATATATTGTATATAGATATTTGGTTTAAAAAATGGAGAAAATTACAACATAGTTTTATTTTGAAATTTTAAATTGAAAAAAATTATTATAATTGATTTTATTATATTAAAAATTAAAATATATAAAATGAAGAATATAAGATGACATTACCAAAAATATTAGACATGTCTAGTTTATTAGTGATTGCCTAGAATAAAAACATTTATGAAATTAAATATAAAATAGAAAAAGATAAAAATAGAAAATAATTAAAATATTAAAATTTTTTGTTAGAATTTTTAAGGAACAGAATTTATATTTCAAATAAAGGTAGTAACAGCAAATTAATTATAGATTAAAGAGATATAATTATGCTTTTTAACATAATGTTAACATAATGGAAGAATATAAATCAAAAAGAACAGAAATGTAAAAATTTCAGCAAAAAGTATAGATACTTTTTGCTGGAATACTTCAGCTCTTTGTTGTCATTCTTTAAACTTGTTAGAAACAAAAATGATTTTATAAAAATATTTCTTTTAAAATGAAAAATTGAAGATTAGAATAATTTTAGAGAGCAATTCAAAAAGCTATAAACATTTAAAAAATATATATATGAATGAGCAATGTTAGGGAGAATTGTGAATAGGAAAACCTAGAATTTCATAAATATAGAATAACCGATTCATAAGATAACATCTTGTCTAAAATAAAGTGAAATGCATATTAGAGATTTGGTGAATTTCTAATATAATACTGTTTCTATAATACTTCTAATCTAATAGCTGTTTATACTATCTCAATAAATTCATTTTTGAATGAATTTATTGAGATAGTATAAACAGCTGGTTATCTCAAAATAAAATATTATTAGATAATTGAAAATGAATGCTGGTTCAATAAAAATCAAAATAAAATCACTTGAGAATATTTAGAAGTATATGTTTGTCTATATATTAAAGTAGCAAGCACATATGAGAACTAAGTCCAATATTGCATAATACACTCATTGACAAAAAGACTTACATATGCATATGCAGATAGAATTGTCTGATTACTACAAAACTGGATAAGTAAATCATTATCACACAGATACATAAATGATTATAGTTGGGTTCAATTGCATATCAGGAAAGGCATAAAAATTCCTTTGTTCAAACATGATGTAGTGAAATCACTCAACCACTTGGCATTTTTCATCATTAACTTTTATTCAGTTGACAGTTTCAAGAATGTTAAGCATAATAATTCTTTAAACTCACTATTCCAGTATCCTATAAATGGCTCAGAGGCTCACTATCTTTGGAATTTTCAGTGTATTTGTTGTTTGGAGGTCTTCAAATGCCAGTCACATCTGTACAATGCAATAAAATGCATTACACACAGCTGATAGAGTTTGAAAAAGATTGCAATATTGAACTGAGGGAAGCAGGAAAGCCATTTTGCCAAATTGTTCATCATCTGGACCATTCTGACCTGACT
This sequence comes from Centruroides vittatus, assembly GCF_030686945.1. Taxonomy (NCBI): domain Eukaryota; kingdom Metazoa; phylum Arthropoda; class Arachnida; order Scorpiones; family Buthidae; genus Centruroides; species Centruroides vittatus. The sequence continues at coordinate 1,404,360 of NW_027122565.1, forward strand.
GTGTGGAAGTGTTGGGTCAGTGGATATGTGAGGATACATATACAATGGACAAGCTCTGGATGCTCCAGACCACCAGCAAACATGATTGTCTGATTATGAGACAAGCACAAACAGCTATAGTGATGTTTTTATCCACCATCCAAAGACAGATGAAAGTCTCACTACAGAATCCTTTCTCTTTCAGTACCATTGAGAAGTACAAATTTGAATGCATGGCACTGTTACATGTCCTGCCATTACCCCAACACTGTCAGCTTTGTTTTCAGTAGTATCTTGACAGAGAAGTATGGACTACTTCTTATCTTAGCAACAAAGCCTAGTTCTATTTTGAAATGGACAACCACTGTATTAGTATGTGGAGTACCACTAATGAGTACTTCAATTTCACTTTTATTGTTGAGCAGCACATCACCAACAATGAGCTTGGACCATTGAAATCACAATTCAGATTTGTAGTCACAAGAAACTGTATCACAACAAGAAATTTGAAATCAGGAAACTGTAATCACAACAAAAGTTCAACAAACAGGATGTTTGTTAAACTTCTATGCTCTGATTACAATTCAGATCCAGATCCAACAAATAAAAAGTTTACATCCATATAATGTGTCAGTGTCTAGTGTTTGACTTCAAGTAACAGCCCATATGAATTACCATTCACATGTCTTAAGAACTCATCAATGTCAGGTTTTGAATGGCAGATGATACAGATGTCATCAATGTATCTTTTATTTCAGTCTAATGTTTTGGAAGAAATCTCAGGATGACCTTTACCTCCAGAAGGTGTATAACTATCTCACACGGGTCCACCAATAAGAGGCTCTCCCTTAATTGCAAGTAGATGTTGCTGCTGAATGGAAAGCATGACAAGTAACAAAGTAGATCTGCTAATTCTAAAATTTGGTGGTATTGAAACTTATTAACTATCCAATGCATTAATCAATCATGTAGCACTCAGAAGCAGGACTATAACTTGATTGAGAAATGAAAGAATTTGAAATCCAAGATTATAATATATCTAGTAGTGAGAATTATCACAAAATATCTACTAGCTCCCTCCCTAGAGTTAGTAATGTGAACTGGTAGTTTTCCAACTGGGTAGCAATAAGGTTGTGTAGCCCTTTCTAATTTGTGGATGGGCTCACCTTGTCCAAGACTGGTCTAAGCTCCTGCCCTTACTTGTGAGTTTTTGTAAAGATAAATAATTTTGAAATATCAGGAGACTCTATCACCTCCATGTCCAATTGTAGGTACTTAGCAACCCTTGAACACATGAATCTTGTGCACTGCACATAAGTGCACGATTCATGTGAAACTGCTTTAATATTTTCCTAAGGAGGAAAAAAACATTTTTTGTTCATTATTTAACTTGCAAATCAATACTGCAATAAGCACGTGCACATAAGTGGTCAATGTAACATTCATCTATTTGCTCACACACTGTTTCAATGATGTACCATTTTAATATTGCTTTGTGTGTCATATTTCATTAAAACCAGTGACCTATTCTTGTCAGCCCTCAGAATTGTTATTTCATTGTCTTCTAACCATTTTTTTGCTTCTTATTAGGTTTAGCCATGAATTCTTTGAGTTTCTGTCAGACTAACTAATAGTCTTTTAATAACAGGTATATTACACTCCAGATTGGAACTTAGAGCATACATAGGTCCTTTTCTTATAACATCTATGAAATAGTGTGGAGGGGAGATTCCATCTCAGTAAATAATAGGGACATCTAAGTCAATTTTGGATTTTTTAACTTTGGAACCTGAATATCCATTGCAATTTCCTTTTTACTTAATCCTTAGGTGCACCATCCACAATGACCAACTCAGGTACTTCAAAACTGGAAATTTTCAAAGCCAACCAAAAAGGATATTGCTTTAACTATAAAGAAGAGACACACTCTCTTCTTTAGTATTTGTTATTAAACTAGACATAGTACTTGTCAGTCTTATCTACAATGATAGGGATTGATAGAGATAGGTTTTCTTTTCTTGAAAAATCTGGGGTTTATGCTGTATGTCTTTCACAAGTGACAACTGAGGAAAATATGTGGTACTACATTCATCCACAGCCAGAATGCTGACAAGTTGTTTAGCAGAGCACCAGTGGGATATCACAAAATATGGATGCACCTTAGAGTTGACTAGGAAAGTTGCAGAGTCCAATTTCAACCCCTTGTGCACTTAAACCATCCTCCTTAGGGGTTTTGTCAATCATAGAGTATTATTTATTTGGGAAGCTCTCCTCACTTCCACCTTGTGCCTCTGCAATACATCCATGCATAAGCTTCCTAACTTGTGGATTGCACTTCACCTAAATTTTTCAACCACAAAGCCACACTACCCTAGTTGTCCTGTGTTATAACATGCCACAAACCCATGCCATAAAAAATTTCAGAGTTCTGTTGCATGTTTTGTTTTTGTTTGCATTTTATTTCAAATTCTGTTCTTTCTCATACTCATGAAATTTGAATCCCATTGAAATTTAAATGTTTGGAATAATTAAATTTTGAGTGTTGTAGGCCTACTACATGTAGTGACATTCCATTCTACATTCATTAGCTTAATGATATGATTTTCTATTGTTGAAAGTACTTGTGTTATAATAAAGATTTTAACACCATTCGAGAGTGTATAAATCTACTATTATATAAAAAAGAAAAAAGATTCTTGCATGACAAGCACTGTATGATTTGTCATTGTGATCTGATTATATTTTTCCTCAATTACTTGTTCATGTATCTGAATGGTATGTGTTTTTATTTGAATTAGACTAATGTTGCTTTTAATCTGTTCCATTTTAGAACAAGTTATAAACCTGAAGCAAATCTCAGATGAAACTGAAAACATTTGTTTTATGCATAAAATCTTTTTACTGGACCAAACTAAGGTTGTCTGTTGTAATGTACAGTACATATTTATCTTCAAAAACAGAGTTAACAGTATTGATTTGCAAGTTAAATAATGAACAAAAAATGTTTTTTTCCTCCTTAGGAAAATATTAAAGCAGTTTCTCAATTTCTTATTTGTTATCAGAATTTAAATTACATTAATGATATTTATGCAAAGCTATTTTTCTCTCTCTACTTATCTTCTGAGTATAATATGATATTTCTAAATGCTTTTCCTTCTGTTATCAGAAATATGATAACTCCCATTAATCAATTCTAATTGACTGTATAGTGACATTCAAGCAATAACTACTTTAGCACAGTTTTGTACAGTAGCATTTTTGCACTAGTTTTCAGATCCCAGTCCAGCAGACTTCTAACATAAAACCTCTAATTAGTACCAATTGTCAGTATTTCCTTGATATAATGCATTAAAATACTGAAGTATTGAAAGAAAATAAAACTAAAGAACATATTTATAGTCATTTTTATATATCTGAAAGAAATATCAAGCTAATATCATGTGTGATGCTTAGTATTTCCATCTAAAATTGTGTGGTGTTATTTAAATGAGCTTTTCTCAATTTAGCAGTAAAACAGAAATTGAATCAGAATTTACTAAATAAACTATATTACAAAGGAATAGTACAGAAATTAATAAGTAAATGTTTTACTTATTGGTTAAATGTAGTTTTGTTTAATGCATTTTGTTTAATTATGCAGAAAATAAAAAAATTGTTTACACAAGCTTTTTATTGAAATTTCCCATTACTCTCAAAGGATAATCAAAGGTTGAAAAGATTATTGTATGTAATTGAATTTCAGGTCTCCAAAAATATTATCAATTAATATTATTACTTGAAAACTTATAATATTGTAAGTTCTATTTTTATGGTATATTTTTCAAAGATATAATGAAGGAAGCAGAAATATTGTTTGAGTTTTAAATATATTTATATTAATTTTTCTATATTTTCTCATCAGAAGACAGTTTTTATTTTCATCAAGACATTGTTTAAACTCTATAAAATAAATATGAATCTGTTATCATTAAATTAGATATTATGTCTATGAAATTGCAAGCTGTAAAATTGTTTTTGCATTTTTTTTGTTTTGCAAATAAGTTTCTAATGAAGGAAAATAATTAAAAACTAAAAGGATATAATTAACACTATATTGATGAGAGAGAATTCTGAAAGATTTAGCAAATACAGTATTAATACTTGATAACGATTGAGAAACAATTCACTTTTTATAATTAAATTACTATTTAGTTTACAGCTTCTTCTGACATTTTTATTTTTTATTTATCTATAGATAATGATATACTATTTGCTATAAATTGTTTTACTGATCTAAGCCATCTTAAATATTCTATCATTCAATGTGAGAATTTTTAACTGTACTTAAAATGTATTTTACAAATATAAAAATAAAAACAAAAATGCTTTTATTTTTATGCAAAATGCTTTTCTTTAATTTGGAATTTTGCAACATTCTAATAGTGTTTGAAAATGAAAATGATTTTATGAAATTAATAATGCATTAAAGATGATATTAATGTTAACAAATACAAATATTAAATAGTAATAAGTTTAAACAAAGTTAAATAATATATTACTGTATAAGTTCCTTAATAATTATGCTGTAATTGATTTGATTGTCTATGAAGCAAAGTTTTTCTTCAATCCTTAAGGATTACCAGGAATATTTTACTTTTATCCTAGTAGTTATATGGTAAGTATAATTCCTTCATGGACATTGTAACCAAAAATAAAGCATAAGTAAAGAGATGGTGGATCTGGAATTCTCAGTAGCTTCACTGCACGTCATGATCTATTTAACCATTCATGTTGATGGTTGTATTGCTATAAATAGTAATAAAGGTATGATACTGTTGAATGACAAGTCATCCATGTGACTGTTTTCATATGCTAATTTATTCATTTTGTATTTGAATTAGTTGCATTTTTTGTTTTTGTTTTTGAAAGCAAATTATGAAATCTGAATCCAGTAAGTAAATTACTAAAATGTTTCATTATAAAACAAAATCTAAGATTATTGTACTTACAAATGTAATCTTTTTTGTATGACTTCTGTACATTGACTCATTACTAAAGAATTATCAGCCTTGCTCAATGGCTTATTCAGAGGGAAGATAGTTCAAAAACAAATTTTTTTTACTGTTATTTGTTTTCTTATATAGATTAATGATAAGATACTGTTTCATTTTGTGTTGAAAGATATTTAATTTATCATTTTATATATAAAATAAACTCTGGAAGATTACAGTCCTCTATGTGTGTAACTAAATATGTCAGAGATAACTATACTATACCACTGAGTTAAACTTAGTGTTAAAGTTAGCTTAAAGTTAGTGGTATTGTGTCCAAATTATGATCAGGGAAGAGAGAGACTTAACATGCTAGTCAATGTATTCCTGTCTGTTCTATAAATATACTTGCACCAAGGGTACAGGTATCTTTATAGAACAGACAGGATCAACTGGGCAATCATCACATGTTTAGAAATCCAAAATATAAATAACAAATAATTAAAACATCTTAACAGAAACTTATGTGAGTTAATATAAAACAAAATTATCTGAGGCTAACAAAACAATGACAGTTGATAAACACTCTTAGAAGACAGAACTTGGATATCCAAACAGAGTAAAAAATTATTGTTTGACCTTTATTTTAATTAAATGGGTGAATGGAATAAGAGACAATTTTAGGAAATATGTTTTCTTAAAATTGGGCCTTATTTAAAAAATGAACTAAGTAAAAAAAAATTCTTGTTTTTTAACAAAGCATTGGAACTTAATAATTTTAATACATTGTTAAACTCTAGTATTAAGGTTTTAGGCAGCTTTTTAGTCAGAAAAAACGTTGGTGAGGCTGTTGTCTTGAAATTTGGAGATTCATAAGGTTGTTTTAAACACAGGTTACAGAGTTACAGAGTAGGGGGCTGTCTGGAAGACTTAGCCCGGCGAAGAATGGGGGAGAAGGATGGGAGAGGGGTATAGGTGGAAAGTAAGGAAGGAAGGGAGTGGGAATGGGATCACTTGAGATCTTACAACGCAAGTATTTATGAAAACAGTAATAAAATACATACAAACTACCAATTTGGCGGAGATGAATGTTGGTACACTTACATACAATATATGCAATCAGTACAGCGAGTCACATAATCCAATAATACAATGTAAGAAAGGAAGTAATACAGGAAGAAAATGCGTGTACAAGAAAGATTAAAACTGTAATTTACAATGAGAACAAAACAACAAGAGTTTAATGGCTAGTACATGCATACACAGTATGCTGTAAGCCAATACATGAACGTGTACAATGAAGACAAATTGAAACAGAGATACAACATTACACAGTACACAAGAAAGACACATTCACATACCACAGAATGTGAGAGTTAATAAACTGTCCATGGTTGAGAGGCCAACAAGCTTTTTCCGCTTGTCCCTTAATAGTGGGAATAGTATCCTGCTGTTGTAGTTCAGATTGCAGGCTGTGCTGAAGTCTGTGTTGCCCGGAATATGCTGCAGGATTCGACGAAAGTCACTAGGTGCCGGTAAGCCTCCTTGTCCGCACAGAGAAAATCGAGTTGGGGTGGCCAGTTTTGGCCCTTTTGTATACAGTAGACAAATAAGTCATGCCTTTCTGCATCATAGTGCGGGCAGTCAATTAGAGTATGAAACACATCCCCCAAGGAGACACCATCACAGTCACAGGAATTGCAGTTGCTCTTCCCAAACCGATGTAGATAATAAGGAAAGTTTCCGTGCCCTGTCAGACACTGAGTAAGGCTATAGGTGGGAGATATGTGAAAAAGCCATTGCCGGCTCTGCACCGATGGTAGGAAGCGGAAGGTGGTACGCCCAGTGGTAGATGCAGTCCATTCAGACTGCCAAGTGGACAGAGTCTTCTTCTGAAGATAGCTATTTATGTAGCTTATAGGCACTGTGTTGAAGGAAGGTGAGACATCTAGTGTGGCTACTCTTTTTGCTAGCTCGTCTGCCCTTTCATTCCCGCTGATGCCATTATGACCTGGAATCCAGCAAAAGAAAACATTCCTCCTTCTTTTGAGGTTGTTGATAAGATGTCTTACCTTGACCCCTGTTGCGGTACACTTCTGCGTGCCCTTTATCACATTTAGGACGTATCTGCTGTCAGTGAGAAATTGAAAATTTCCTTTTAGGGTTTTTAGTTTTGCCGTTATTGTTGTTAGGGCTTTGCACATTGCCCAGAGCTCCGCTTGATTGTTGGAGCAATGGGCTTGTAGCTTATAATATTCCTCATGAACAACTGTGTTGGTGTTATTGTTTCTCACAATAAAAGCTGCCCCTGTCCCATTCTCATTTTTTGCTCCATCGGTATATATACTCCAGTTCACATCTGCAATGTTTTCGTCGTCCACTTTGTGTATCAAGGTGATGTTGCTATCGGCAGGATGCTGTCCCACCTCCACACCAGAATGGTACGTATCAACATCGCAGGTGCCAATTAGCTGAAGTAATTCCTGACAGCTGTCTGGATAGTCATTCTTGTTAATTATGTCCTGTGAGTTTTGTGTGTTCTCTCCCATCCTTTGAGGTAAATCCTTATTTAAAAGGTTCCACTTCCAGACAATGTTGTCTATTTTAATATGAATGGGGGTCAGGTTGGCCAAGACCAACAGGGCATCCGTAGGTGCTGTACGGTATGCCCTGCAGATCCGAATAGCAAAACCTCTTTGCACTGATAGTAATTTTCGTTTATTATGGATCAGGCTTGCCTTCTTGCCCCAGATCTGGGCAGCATACAGAAGTGATGGTTCGATTGCTCCTTTATAAATTATGCTACATTGTTTAGCTCCTAATCCCCAAGTATTGCGTGCAATGTAATATAGACTGTTAGCCTTTTGTTTAATCTTTTTGCAAAGTTCCTCTATATGATATTTCCAGCTTAAAGTTGGGTCGATGATGACTCCCAAGTACCTCAGATGCGAAGTGATTTTAATTTTGTTTCTGTTAATATAAAGGCAAAGAGGGCGTTGTAGTTGCTTACGTCTTTCCTTTTTTGTACAGACAAGGGCTTCACACTTTTTAAAATTTATAGGAAGCTTATGCTTCTCGCTCCAATTGTAAACTTCATGGAGGATTTCATTGCCTTTACTTTGTAAAATATTGCTATTTTGATGTTTAATCATTATGATCGTATCATCTGCGAAACCTTGGAGCCTAATATCTTGTGTACTTGGAAGTGTTTGGAGCAGATTGTCATAGGCTAGGTTCCATAAGCCCGGACCACTACGGGAGCCTTGTGGACATCCCCGGTTCACCTCTTTAACAATATTGAGCCCATTAGATAAGTATCCAGCTTTCCTATCCGTTAAGTAGTTATCCAGGAGGTTGTAAATATTTCTTGGGCAATTGGTATCCCTCAGCCTGTTTTTGACTGACGGCCACCAGAGGTTATCAAACGCCTTTTGGAAGTCAACACTGATCAACAATGCATGCTTGCCCTGGTCCCATGCTTCTTCCACAAAACTAGTGACACTATTAATGGCAGTGACCGTTGAGCTACCTGGTCGGAAACCATATTGGCTCTTCTGCATGAGGTTGTGGCTGGCCAAATGCCAGTTGATACGTCCTATGAGTAGGCCGTCCAATACCTTTCCCAGAACAGGGAGTAGGCTGATAGGGCGGTAATCCTTTTCAAATACCGGGTTATCTGTTTTTTGGAGAAACTTAATATTTGCTAATTTCCATCTTACTGGGAAATAGCCAGTATGGAGACAGCTATTAAACATAAGTACAAAGGCAATGGGGACCTCCGCAAAAGCATGCTTTACCATCTCGGCCGTTATGCCGTCGTAACCTGGGGCCTTCTTATTTGCCATGGTGGTAATCGCTTTTTGCACCTCAGTGAAGGTGAACCACCTGTCATCAGTTCCACAATAGGGTGTGCCAATAGATGTACGAATTTGGTGATGATAACTTTGGTCCGAAGTAATGTCGTCTTCAGGGAAGTGAAAGTCAAGTAATTTTTTGATGTTATCTTGGATACTATAGCTGGTGCTATTTGAGTTTCCACAGATTATACTTGGGAGGGCAGACCATTTGTTGCTCTTGAAGGTGATCCTGTAGGGTTCGTCCCACGGGTCCTTACCAGGGTTCCCACAGAACGGCCGCCAGGCCGCTGATCTAGTGCGGTTTATATTGGTCTTATACTGTTTGAGGGCCTCTGCATATGTTTTGCCCTTCCTGTGCTTTACATCAAGATCTTGCTCTCTGGCCCAGCTCCTCCGCAGTCTTCTGACTTGTTTCTTCTCATTCTCTAGGCTGTTGTTCCACCAATGTGTCTTGTGGGTTTTTGTTTTCAAGGTAGATGAGTGCCATGTGGCCTTTTCTAAGGACTTGGTCATGTGTTCCACGTATCTGTCGACTTCTTCTTTGGTGTTTAGGTCTGTGAAGTTGTAACCTCTCCAGTACCCAGCAAAGAGAGTGCTAAAAAGCTCCCAGTTAGTGATCCTGCTGTAATACATGCCTTCTTTGGTATTACTTTGTTGGGGGCAGCTGAGGACTGTGAGGATATATTTGTGATCACTTGCCGAGTCAGTTTGAAGGGTTTTACAAGAGTGGATCAGCCTGCCCACACTGGTGGGTGCAAGGCAGACGTCTGTCCAACCCTTAGCCCTTTCCGTTTGAAAAGTCGGTGTATTTGTTGTATTTAGAGAGATCCCGTCGATTTCGTTGAGTAAGTCTTGCATTAGTCTCCCTCTGTTGTCTTCCTCTTCATGGTACCAAAGGGAAGACTTAGCATTACAATCCCCCGCTATGATGTACGTTTTATGCCGTAATTTTTGTAATATGCTGCTCAGTTCTTTTATACAGTCTTCGTCAGCATCAAAGGGGGAGAAATAAACACTTAGGATGTAATCAACTGGCCCTTTGTGCAGTGCCACCGTTGTAATTCTGTTGGAGCTGAGCTCCGGAATAAGGGCCATGTTAATACTTTTGTTCTTTATAATAATGCCGCACTTCGGTCTTTCATTGTTGACACGTTTATTGATTATTTGCCAGCTTCCGAACCTCACAATTTGATCCTTGACTGTGTATGGTTCCTGGATGAGAATGACGTCAGCATTTAGATCGTTGGCAGTTTTGATTACCAACGATGACGCTGCTCGGCTCTTTTGAGTGTTGATTTGTAAGATCCTAAAGGTTGTATTATCCATGATTGCAGGTTAACAGGAAGTTGATCAGACGGTTGACTTATTCGTAGACTGTCTGTCTTACTAGCAGTCTCTTGTAGCTCTTTAAGATAGGGCAGGCTGGAGAAAATGCATTATGATCGACCTGGTATTTCATTCCTGCTGGTTGGTCCTTGTTTGCTTTTGTGCAGTGTATACATTTGGGATCATCCTGTTTTCTGGGGCACTCATTGAACTTGTGTTTCTTTGCACAGTGACTGCACCTCATTCTTTGATCACAATTGGCAGCCATGTGCCCGTACCCTGTGCAATTAAAGCATCTCAGAACCGGGATGTAATCATCCACCACTAATGTACCCCATTCGTAACTGATATGTTTTAGATTAATTAGTACATTTCTTATCGCCGGGGATACTGACATTACCACATGCCTATTCTCTGTTGTCTTCCTGGAATTGATCGCATGTGTCACTCTTATTTCTTGGGTAAAAGCTTCCAATGAGAACTTATCCTTTATTTCAGAATTCTGTTCATATATTTTCCTTATAAGCTCTGTTTTTTCTTCCATTTTAGGCACATTCAGGACTATGACCCTTGGTCTTCTCTTTCTGGGCCTAGTTATCCGGACCTTTTCGTTTATTTCCGGTAACTTCTCTATTGCCTCTTTTAAGTTAGTGGCATCCTGTTCTGACTTCAATCGGAATTTGATGCCTCTCTTTGGTAGCTTTGTTATCATCCGTAAACCAATATTTAGTTCAGCTGGGTCTATCTTTTCCTGAATTTTCCCCATCACCTCCTCTGGACAGAGCATATCACCCTCTTCCGACGTAATGGGTTCAATAATTAAATCCTGGTTTCGAGTTGTTGCTTCACTCTTGTTAGCAACAGTTTCTGCTATTATGTGTGTGGTTGCACTACCTGTTGGCCTACCACGTTTAACCACATCGGCGAAACTCGATTTTTCCTCCCTCTCCCTAGTCCTCAGTGCAAGGACCATGCCATATAAGCTATTTGCAGCAGCGTGCATATCTAACGCTGCCTGCCTTATGCTTTTCCTGTTATTTACAGAGACCGAGCCATGAGAGTTGGCCGGTAAGGCTTGCATGATGCAACCCAGTCCTTGTGAGATCACTTCGAGGAGGTTTTTCTCGGGCAGATCCATCCCTGATCTGGTGATGGCTTCAAAAACAAATGATTGATTTGGTCGATTTAGCTGAACAGTCCCCGTGTGGAATGATGTCCAAAACACAGTCACAGTCAAAGTATGGGTAGACGCACTGGTCACCAATAATGACAAGAGCACAAGTTCAAAGTTTGGATAACGCACTAGTACAAGGACGTAGCACAAGTTCAAGTTCAGTGCTTGGCAGACGCACTGGGATCAGACACCGACCAAAACTGTAACACACTGGCAGTACCCCAACACCAACCCGATGTGGGTGAGGGGGTGGATCGGAAAACAGAAAAACAAAATGGCCTCTGACAAGAAGGCAACCAGCACCACAGCCGGGAGGCCAATATGGCAGGCACCCAAAATACAAAACATGGGAATAAAAATACCCAAAAAATTTAGGCTTAGCTTAGCTAAGCCTAACAGCCCTGTTAGGACTACTATAGCCCTAATATGCTATATAAAAGCACAGGGCACCACCAGCTAAGCCTAATATTAGGCCTAGCAACCAAAGATAGAAAAATTTCACCCACCAAAACTTGAAGAGCAGAGCAAAGCAGGTCCTCTCTCTTCGAGGTCTCTAAAGGTTCCGGTTGTTTTTAAACAGTGCATCTACATCTTCCTAGAATAAAAAGATGTAGCTGAGATACTTATATTGGATATTGAATAGAGGATGGGAATTTTGGTTTTTGTAAATAGTCCTGAAACAACAAGAGTCTTCTTTATAGAGCTATCAGTGAAATTGGAGACATTTGTTTTGGTAGATAGATACAATTGAAAAATCATTTCCTTTTGAGTTGAAAATAAATAAATAAAAAACCTTTAAGAACAAACTGTTCACCTATATGATCTTTAAGGAATTGAAGAGAAATTTATTTTCATATGTATTGTATTAAATTCAATTTAAGAATAAAATATATATATTATGATTTATTATTTTTTATGCATAATATATAACTTGTTTTTCTTATTAATTTTACAGTAGAAGTCGTCAAGGAAGTCTCACTAATTCATTACATGTTGCTAGTCCTTCTGTCTCCCCCCTTAGTTCACCAAAACCTACACCAAGAGGAACACCTGATGAAAGTCCTTTAAATACTCCTCCTGGCTCACCAAATATTAATCAGCCGTACTGGAAATCTCGATTGAACACTATTAAAAGTAGTTTTCTTGGAAGCCCTAGATTTCATCGTAGAAAATTACAAGGTAACTCCATTTAATTTTGTTGATATATTAGTTTTTTACAGCATTTTTTATTCTTGTTTATATAATATAATAGGAATATTATGTGAATTATTATTAGAATTCCAAAAACAGTATAAGCAGTTAAAGATCTATAATTTGTATAATTTATTACAATAGAATATTATAAACTAGCAGATGAGCCTAGGCGTTGCTTGGGCAAAAAGTAACGATAGCGAAGATTAATATTATTAGATTATAGCCGATCTTACTTGTTTTTACCAGGTGCAAGAATTAGGTTCACCCTCTTCTGAGACTCCTTAGAGAGTTTTTAGATGGGTCTAAAAATATGTTTGATTTCCCACAAAAACCACATCTAAAATAGTACAGCAGGCCTCGGAGCGCTCACTTTTCTCACTTGTACTCACTTTTCTGAAGATCCTCACTTTTCTCACTTTTCAGGTCATTTTCTCACTTTTCTCACTTTTTTGGTCATTTTCACATGCTTAATTAAGATGTGGGGCAAACCAAAAATAATTTTAAAGCCAAACGAATTGCCGAATTATCGGACTATCAGAATAGAATTTTTTAGAAGAAAATACGCGGCCCTGAGCAGACTCAAAATTGCAACTGCCCGCTCAGTGTCGTTAGGTTATAGAAAACAAAAATTTATTTAACGTATTTAAAAAAATCTTTTATGCACTTAAAAAATCCCTCTCATTACAAATTCAGAAGCCAGTGTTGAGTAAAGTTATGTACTCATGCCATATTTTCATTATTCGCCAAAATCTACCTTATCCGAATTGCATTTCCTTCTACAGAGTTTAAAAATAAGTATTCTAAGCATCCCTGCAGTTTTGGCTGTTTTCTAAGAAAATCACTAAAGTCCTTTTGCAGGGGAAAGCACATTACGCAGAGGGATTAATCTCTCAAGCTGACAACACTGCTGCCGCTTTTAAATTCAAAATATATAATTATTAAAATTAACACGAGATAGTAGCGTAACCTCCTACCACTAAAAAAGATTTCGTTTCTGACCATTTAGTTATCCTGGTTATAGCCCAATAATTTGGCAGATTATTTGGTTTTAATTAACAATCGGGTTATGGAGTTGTCGTTTACAAAAATATTTTTTTACTTGATTTATCTTTAAATAATTTCATAAACTTGAGTTTAATAAAATTACTTTAATGATTTCATAGCATATTGTTAACGTTAAATCACATCTACATCTTCCCATAAATGTATGTTTAAATTGACTACAAGTATAATTATTCCATATAGTAAGTGTTATTTTCATAAAATGTGTGATTACTTTGCTTGTGAAATATCCATTTTTTAATCTTCTCTTATGCCGATTATAATTGTGCATTAATTGAGAGACTAAAAAAGTAAACGAAAATGTAAATTCATATTTACATATAAAATTTACCAAATAAATTAAAATATTCGAAGTGTTGTAAAAAGTACAACACGTAATTGCTTGTGAGAAAGATTTTCACAGGCTTCCCAAAGGTTAACAACTTTGCAACGATGTTGGTTTTTATTCATCTGCAGGAAAAAGTTTTTTGTTATTTATGAAATCATTAATAAAATATTATTTTACTTATATTATTTGGAGTATATTTATTTCAGATTTATTATTTTATTTGGAAATCAATATTTACACATCTCGAAGCATTAAAAAATAAACAGTTTCTGATAATGATAAATATCCGAGAATAGCCAAATTAGTGAAATCAGCATCGAAAATCCCGTTCCCATGAATGAGAGGATCAATTTTATGCCGGGCACTTTCTCCTGATAGAGCATCAGTGTTGGAAAGAATGCTTAATTCACTTTTGATTGTTAAGGAGGGACTAAACATGTATGACCAAAGCCCACACCTTGTACCTATTGCAAAGGACGACTGAAATTAGCTTCCTCGGTGCATAGAAATTATCAAGAACGATTGGAAAATGAAAAGAAGTTAAAAGAATAAGAGAAACGGAAAAAAGAGCACAGAAATGTTTTGAAGAACAACAAAAGAAAGCTGTTCGTAACATGAAGATTATGGAACGGCAACTGAGTTTAAACCAGAAAAATGTAGAAGAAAATGAAATACATGCGACAGTCTAAGTTTTGTTAGAAGCAGCAAACAAAAAAACTGGAGAAGGCTATTAACAGCAAGAACATGAATGAAGTACAAGCAGCACGTGTGATGCTTATTAGTGTTAAGTGTTCAAAAGCAAGAGGAAGCGAAATAGAAGGAAGTTGATAACATGCAGAATAATCTTAATAAAAGAACATCATCTTTCATGACTGATTATTTACAGAAGCCAAAGACTTTTCAAGTATTCATGGTTTACTGGAAATACAGAAGCCACTGGTTATCGGGAAACAGAAAAAAAAACGCGATATAACCGAGTAATAAAAATTCTGGGCTTTTACTAAACAGATTATACATGCTATGGAATCTCTGTTCTTTCATCAGCAAGTGTTTCTGATATAAAATAAGCTTAGTTTTTCAATCCTGAATTTTATTCGTAGGTTATATCGAATTAATTGACGTTTACGTAAACATCGAAACCATGAACGCCCATTTAGCATTGTTTCTTTAACAATGACATTGAAAGACAAATACTGTCGATATAAAAACAAAACATCAATTGCGATTTTATTATACAGTACTATATAAATCGCTTATTAGAAATTCGTGTAGTTTATATTTTTCAATAAAAATTATAAATGCTGTAATTGAAAATTTAAAAAAAATGAATATTGAATATATAATAGAACATCAAAACTTATAAAATTACAGAGTAAAAATTCTCTAAAAAGCAAAATGAAGTTACTACTGTATAAAAATTTTAGAAGTTTTCGTTCAGAATTAGAGAGATCTTTTCCTTACACGTTATGCGGTGAATTCGAAATTTCACACCTTTATGTGAATTGACGCAATACCGTTAATTCACATAAATGTATGAAATTTCGAATTCACAGAAACTTGTAAATGAGGAGACTGTACTTAAAACTAATAAATAAACAACTTTTATATCAAAAGGAAACAAATGACAATCGATCTATCCACCTGTTCTGCATATTTAGCTCTTTCTCGTATTTCGTTGCAAATAGAAATTCAGTGGTAATTGGTAATTTAAAATTAATTGACTCAAATGCTTTTAAAATTTAGGGGACCAAAAAAACGCGATATAACGAGTGGCTACTATATTACAGTATATACAGAAATTTTTAAAATGTGTTTAACCATAACAGAATAAAAAGAAATAACAATTTTTACTGCTGTTTTGCTGAGTTTTCCTTCTGTGTTTTCACTTTGTTTTGTCACTATTGCACTCACTTTTTATTCACTTTTTCTGTATTTCAACTCACTTTTCTCACTTTTTCAAAGGGGAAATAGCACTCCTAGGCCTGTACAGTAAAATCTGAATTCAGGGTAAACCTTAACCCTCTCCCCCATGGGGGATTTCAGAAAATCCTTTGTGTGTACATTCTCATGATATACCCTAACTGTGTACTAAATTTCAATTTTCAACTCCTAACCATTTGGGCTCTGAGCTTATTATTATTATTATCATCATCAACCCATCTCAATTATATTATAAGATTAGCATCAAATTTATGAGAAATTTAATTTTCACTATTCTATTTATCAGATATCTAATAGAAAAAAAATGATTAAAATCATTATTGAATTTTAACTGAATAAATCTTTAGTATTTAAAAAGATTTTTTATTTAAATAACCTATAAAATAAAAAAAATCAGAATTTTTCATTATAATGGAGAATTAACTTGCTTGATGATAACTTTACTCGAATAAAATGATTAATTTTAAATTTTAAAATCTAAAAAAAACTTGTTTGGAACAATATATTTCGAATTTGGAATGAATTCAAATATTTTATTTGAATTCATTTATTTTGGATTTATTGTTTTTCGGTTACCCAAAAAGTGGAAATGATTAAAATATTTATTAACTGCCAAAATGTATAC
Source organism: Centruroides vittatus (assembly GCF_030686945.1). Taxonomy (NCBI): domain Eukaryota; kingdom Metazoa; phylum Arthropoda; class Arachnida; order Scorpiones; family Buthidae; genus Centruroides; species Centruroides vittatus. The sequence continues at coordinate 1,420,816 of NW_027122565.1, forward strand.
TATATGTGCCACTATTTATTTTCCTTCTTTATTATTTACACTTTATACTGACTAAAACTAACTCTCTCCTCCTCTTTCCTTGGGAAGGGTGAAATTCCCAAAAATCTCTTCTTAAATGCAATCAAAAATTCAAAAAAATGCATCTAAAGTAGTACAGTAGAAGCCGAGTTCTTCAGGGTAAGCTTTAATCCTCTGCCTCTCCCCCATGGGAGAATTTTGAAAAATCCCTTCTTAGCGTACATTCTCGTGACATACCCTGTGTACCAAATTTCAACTTTCAACTCCTAACTGTTTGAGCTCTGCACTTATTATTATTATGTTGGGTTAAGTGAGATATACTCGGTTAACACCGGTGGCTGTGTACTATGCCGGACCAAAGTCAAGGCATAGTAACCAAAACAGAAATTAAAGAAGTGTATCAGTGTGTGTGTCTGTATTCAGGAATTTTCTCACAATATGACATGTATTCAATATAGTGGTCTTCTGTAGTGTGATGTATGTGTTTCTATTCAATTGTAATGTGCCCAGGCTTTTGTGTAGTGTGTGTGGTATGACACCTGTAGAGGAGAGAACAACAGGTACAATAAGCACCCTATCCATCCTCCACAGATACCTTATTTCCCAGGCGAGTTCTGTGTACTTGCTGACTTTTTCAGTGCATGTGTTTTGTATATTGTGAGTGTTTGGAATGGATATGTCTATTATGTATGTGATTTTATTGTGTTTGTCAATGAGTGTGATGTCTGGTCTGTTGTGGTAAATTGTTTTATCTGTGATTATGGCTCTGTCGTAGTACATTTTGTGCGTGTTGTTTTCCAATACTGTCTGTGGAATGTATTTGTAGTATGGTTTGTGGATGTCTACTAATTTGTGTTTCTTTGCAAGCTCTTGGTGTATTATATTTGCTTATTATTATTATTATTATTATTATCAACCCATGTTGATTATATTCTAACTTTTTTGCTGAAAATATATAAATATAAAAAGATTCTTTATTTACATATTTTATTTTATATTTTGAAATAGCCATTGATTTTGATAAGACTTTTAGAAATAAATTCTTAGAGAAGAAAATACAATAAGAAAAATATTAGTTTTGTTGAAATCATGCCTTCTATTTCTTGTTTTGTTTGATGTCACAACTTGGTGAATTTTGCCAAGTGTCTTTAAATTCACCAAGTTGTGACATCAAACAAAACAAGAAAAATATTATTTTGACTTTATATAGTTTTTTTTTTAAATCAGTAATGGCTTTAAACCATTTTATTACTTTTTCAGCTGTTATAGAACAGAAGGAAAAAGTATTGTTGTAATTGATTAACTTTTAACTCTCTAGGTTTTTTGCATTTCTTGACATTTTAAATCCTTTGATTCCTAAAACATGGGAACAAAATGGTCTGTTTATTTTCTTATACTTTGCTTTATATTTCAAACCCTGTGAACCAAACATTTTGAAATTGGAAGGAATACTTCTATACTTGGGGCATAGATGCTATTGTAGTATTGAGGACCAACGAATTGTTCCTGACGTATAAAAATGGCAAGTGTGTAAAGGATCTCACAAATTTAAGCACACGACGAATTTTCGATAACTATATATTCTTTATAAAACTTAGGATCACAATATCTACAGTTATACAATTACGTTTTTTCTGTTTCGCGACATAAACTAGGTGAATCAAATCTTATAACAAGCATATACCCGACAAGTATAAACAAATCTAGAACTATGCGTGAAAATATATATACAATGAGTACAAACGACGTTAATCTACAAAGTACTCCTTGATGAATTCCTCGGACAAGTCCACCGGTCCTTCCATCCAGTCGTTGATCCGGTCAGCGAAAAAAAGATGGCTCCACACATGGAGCGTCGCCATTTATATTGCCCGCCATCCGGGTTACAGCTATGTCACGTGGTGAGCACCGTCCAATCCTAACTGCACTTACAGGCACCCGGCAAAGGGTAATATGACAACGCGAAAACAATTAACACGCGCGACATCTAGACTTCTGATAGGGACAACAGAACTCCTATATATATATATATGTACAGGACATATAACTACCATAGTGATTAATCACTATACTACACTATTATATTTTGAAAATAAGTCAGAGGGGGAAGAGGGGATAGGGTCATATCTCAAGTAGGATCAGATTTAATAAAAATTTACTTGCACCAGTTTCTAGCTTATTAAAAACAATTATTATTGGCATTTATAAATTTTTTAAAAAATTCACTCCTATCCCAAAACAATAAGACTTAACCTCCATTCAAGTTCCAGGAAAGTCATAGAAAAGCCCTTGCCAACTGTTTGGAACAGTAATTATGATTACTACAAATAATGAGATGAGATTTTTTTCTATACAAACTAAATTCAATTTATTAAGTATTGACAATTTTTTTTAAACTATATTTAAATGCTAATAGGAGCTACATGCAGAATATCTTAATTTTCAATTATGACTTTAAAGAAATATGTAAATTGGTTATTTTATTTATTTAATTGAAAGTTATTTTTCTGCATTTTATCTCTAGTTTTTCTTTAATAACTAATTCTTTGCTTTAGTATAGCTAATTACATTGTTTCCAATGTTCTGAATACTATTAAATACAAACTTTTTACAAATATGAGAAAATGATTTCAAATTAAACTATTATTATTTAATAAAAACAAATGATTATTTATCAATTAATACTTCTTTTGTTTGAAATGTTTAGCTTGTAGATTGTTAGAATATAGAATTTCAAATTTCTAAAAAGTTACATAAATATTGTATGATAAAGTGAAAATTTCATTAATTGATCATACTGTCAACTTTAGCATCTTAAACATGGCTGCCAGATAAGTATTGCTTTCATGATTCACAATAAATTCCTTTTTCACCTCAATCATTGATAGTACAACCCTCTACTTAGACTTTTTGCTTCTACACACTTCTTGAATGTCATGGTTAATTAATAGTAGAGGTGAGTAGTTCTAGGTTGGAATCATTCTGGACTCAGAACTACTAGGAACAGTTCCACATCAAGAGTTGAGACAGTTAGTTATTAACATTCTTCATTTTGTGCTTTTATGAATATGGTTTCTCATGAATTAGTGAACTCTATCTGGATTTGAAGTTTAACTAAATGAAAATATTTCACAAGTTTTTAAGAATAATAAAATTAGTTATAGAGTATTTTTAATTTATAAAGATATTTTAAAAATTTATATTTTTATTAGAATTTGTAATTATTTGCTTTTATTAGTAACTAGCAGAAATGTCCCAACATTGCAAGTGAGAAGGCTAAATATTAAAATGTAAACCATATTAAAAGTTCAGATATTTTAACCTACTGTGAAAAGTGCAATTGTGCCCGATCACCACTAAGGTGATAATACAACAATATTGAGACAGTATAAAATGAAATAACAATAAATTTATTGAGCTAATACAATGCACAATAAAAGGGATGTGGATACCAACTCTAGGACGTTTGCCCAGTTCTGTCCAAGAACAAAAGGTTCACATGTAGACCTGCATGACAATCAAAGAGGTTTTCACATTTACAATAACAAAAAAAAAAGGGTGCAATATTTATCACAAGAATTTACTTTTTAAAACTAGCTTAAAACTAACTTATGCCTAAAGATGTGGAATGGGAAATTAACCCTTTGATGAATGGGTTAACAGTAACTGACTCCTTACCTTTCCAGAGTGAATTAGTTTCTAAACTAGGCAGAGGTCATTTTTGTCTGAATACAAATTAAGAATTGAACCAAAGTGCTTACAAGTCAATAATATTGGTTCAGAGGATCATCTACAACAATCACTTGTTAATGCTGCAACAGTGTTGTTGCCACTAGCATAAAAAATAATTTGAAAAATTGCACACATTCATGCTAGAAATCTTGTACCTTGAAAACTAAATTTTTTGCATCTGCTTTTTATTACATTTTCAATTCCTTCATCTCTTATTATGTAAATTTAAAGTTTAATCAAAATTGACCTATCAGATTTTAAGAATGAATTCAATTCTATAAATCACATAAGAGAATTCATTGATGCTCTGCCTCAAAAATGTAAGATTTACAAAAAAAAAAAAAAAAAAAAAAAAAAAAAAAAATTAATATCTTTTTCTAATTCATATTTCTTAATAAACTAAGCAATGTTTTCCTTTTCCAATTCCATTGTGTTGAATAGCTCTAACAATTCAGAAGGAGATCGTGAATGTGAAGGACAACTAAACACTATGCTAAATCATGATAGACTTACAAAAACCACACAAGAAAAAATTTTCTAACTTTGCCAAGAGTTGTCTATAAAGTTTCATGTTTGTCCATAAATATACAAGCATACTACAATGAGAGGAATTTGAAGAATGTACATACTACTATGATCAAAAAGTATTGGGAATGGTTTATTTAAACTGCATGTGCAAGAGTGTTCTGTTGTCAGTTTTTTTTTATTGTTTGGTATGACTTTCATTGACATCCAGCAGCAATCTGTAAAAAAAGGTGGGAGAGGGTTCCTGATGGGCCTGAAGCAGTTGCTTGTTTTACTTCCTGGTAAATTTGCCATTCATTAAAATCAAAAGGATTTCTTAATTTTATACTGTTTTAGTATTTTATTATATTTTAATGGCATCATAGATTTAAATAAATCTAAAATGATTTGTTAACAGAAATGAAACAGGAAAGGAAATATTTTATTGCTTAGATAGCAACTTCTAAACTGCCTACTGGTAATTATCTTACTTTCAACAACTGCTCTGGAGGCACAGGATATATGAAGATTTTATTTTTATTCTTGCAGTTTTCTGCAAGAATGAAAATAAAATCTTATGTTGACATGGCTTACCTGCCCAAAATTACAGTATTACTTTTTATTATATTTGTTAATTTCTTTGTAATAAAAAGTTTACCCAAATGTAAAGATAATCTCCAACTTCCAGATGTAATACACTCTTAAAATTCTGTATGAAAGTTGAATATTTGAAAATTAAGCAATGGAGTTGCATGGGAGTTCTGTTCCTACAGAGCTAAAACGAAAAATTATAAAATCTCTTATTAAGGTAGGAAAGTTTTACTTTTTAAAGTGAATACGTTGCAGTGCATAAAATATAATTGAAAACATTAAAACCACATAAAAAGTAATAAAAATTAATTTTTACAAATTATTTTACTGTTACCAAATATCTCAATTACAAATGTCAATAACAATTATGTCACATTGATTGTAGACTTTTGCTTTACTAAAATTGATTTAATATAATTATTGCAAAATCCTGGAAATTTTTAAAAAATATTAATAAAATTTACATATTAATTTACTTTTTTTATTTTTCATTTCATCCTATCTATATTTTTTTGTCACTATACATTTCTCATATCTTTATACTGTTTTTCATTAATCATTTAGTACTGTTAATATAGGTAAACTTTGTGTAACATATTTATTTTAGCTAAGCATGAGATCTTTCAAACTAGGATACAGTAATTGGTCATTTTGAATTTAAATCTCTTTAATAAGAGTTCTATAGAAGCTATGGTATTCTAGAAACATTGCATGCAATATTTTCAGAATACAATAGTTTTTATAGACAGCAAAATACAAGTTTCTGCTGTCACTAGGTAGCAAAAATTCCCACAGGTTTTTCTGTCATTATGTGCAGCCAATAACTATGCTGTTTTGCACTTTCATAAAACAGGGTACATTCTGGATTAAACAATTGGCATTTGAAATTTCAAGATATTGGCAGTGGAAGGGCTATAAAAAAGCAAGATTTTTCTCAGTAAATATAATATTTCCTGATTTGATCTTTGTTATGTCATAGAATTTTTATTTTAAAAATTCCCTTAAGTGGCCAATAACTATAGCATTTACAGAAGTGTTGAACACGAGATCATGTTCACGTGGCTTTTTCCACCTTTATTTAGTTAATTGTTACTAATACGATCTCGTGTTCAACACTTCTAGAATAATACAACACGGTTTCATAACAAATTAACTATAGCATTTTCCCTAAGTATGTCTAAAATATTTTTATATAGTTCTGATAATTAGGGTTATCATTATTCCAGTAGAGCTAATTTGAAAAATTGTATACATTATTGAAGTCAAGAAATAATCGTTGATATCTTTTCTATATCTATGGGCTAGTTTTCAAAATCTTACCTAACTCTAAAAAAGTACAGTATACACAAATTATATATTATTAAAAAAATTGCAAATTAATCAGTATATTTATGAATTGTTTATGATAGAAAATTAAGCTAAAAATTTTTATTGTTAGGATACTAAGCAAATCATTATTTGATGAAAATGAAAGCAAGAAATATGTTTTCAGCAATTTATTCACAACTAAATTTGTCTCCAAAATTATTCTCTAAAGCAGTGTTTCTCAAATTTTTTGGACCGCGACCCCCCTTCTGCACTTAAAAATTTCAAAGGACCCCCGAAAGAATAAGTATATGTCAAAAAACATCCCGGAGGGAGGAGGTTAGGCTCGTATTTAAATATTTATATTATTTTTATTATTTATATGTGCAATTTATTTAAGTAAAAATTATTTTATATGTTTTTATTTCTATTATTTCTAAACATGAATCCATAGTAAATTTATAAAATATTTGAAAAAATTGATCTGGCATCAATTTTTCAGCGACCCCCCCCAAATATTTTTCACGACCCCCACTTTGAGAATCACTGCTCTAAAGTAATCATGATATGAAATTGCAGTTTTCTGCTTTACCTTCAAAATCTCAGATGGAATTTTTATCATATCTTGACAGAGTACTTTTTTTTTTATCTGAAAATATTAAAATAATATATCTGTAACTAGGATCTTTTTGAGAATAATCATCATAATCAAAAGTTGATCAGGTAATCTGATATCTGTAGAGTTGAAAAATAGTAAATGAAGATTTTTTCCTTAGATAAAAATTTCTCATGGAAACTTACATTTAGTTTAGCACAATTTTTTATAAGGTTTATGAACATGATCAGATTTTTCTCTGTAACTGGCACATAATAATTTTCTTACAAGTTAGTACAAAATCAATTATAATAACTAATTCTCTGATAAATTGTGATAAACTAATTGAAACTGTAGTGTCTACTTCAGATATTGAGAATTTTTCAAGTTTTCATTGAATGAAAATATTTTGTTTGTCGAAAATTGAAAGATGTGTTAAAATCAAAAAAAATGTTTTCTGTTAATTTTATAATGTTCTTCAAAGAATTATCAACTAATTTTTCATCTCTATTGAAGATATTTAAATTACATCTGCTTATCATAGAAATCTGATTTTATCATCAAATTTCTGTATGTCATATACTATTTGAAATTCTTAAATATATCTTCAATATATTTTGATTGATCCTCTAAGAAATTATAAAGTTTTAGACTAATTCAATATGATATATTACATATATATGCATAAATTTTAAGATGATTTCCATTTTGTTTTGCAATTATTAATGAAGAATGAATTTTAGAGTTTTAAATTGTGAATAAGTCGTATATCTGTATTTGGTAGAATGACAAATTCTTCTGGTAATCAAATCAAGTAGTATAAATGTTTCTACACATTTTTAGGTCTGAAGAACCACAGAGTTGATTACAAGTTGTTCCTTGCATCCCTGTGACGTTCTTCAGCACCATTTCTGCTGTTCTGTGAGTATGTTGTTTTCTTGGCAGTGTTTTCTTGCCGTGTGACTTTTGTCAGTTAAGCAATATGAAAATTTCTAATAAGGATAACAATTAGCTTGTAAAGGATCTTTATTTGTACTTCTCTTCCAATGAAAGAATATAAATGATTTCAATATCAATATTTCATAAATTGTATAAAGACAGATATTTTATAAATATTGGAGTATTGGATACTTTCTGTACTCCAATACAGAAAGTGTTTGTTGTCTGCTTTGTAATATGGGCTTTGTCTGTTTTTTAGTTCTGATATTATAAGATTCTCTAGTTATTTTCCAAAAAATAAAGTTTAATTAGATAATTTATTTAAATAATATCTCAATATTGAATTCAGAATGGATGGTTTTGTGGTATTATTTAAGGTCATAGTTTTGGACTCTAATAATAATAATAACAATAACAACAACAACATTATAGTTTTTTTTATAGTAATTGTTTAAAATTTTAATTTGTTAAATTTAAAAAACTTAAAATTCTGATATTTTGTCTATTTAGTTTGAGAGAAAAGTGGATATTTATAACTTGTTATTTGAATTTCTATCCACTAATTAAGATTTTTTTGTATATCAAGAATATATATATATATATATTCTTGATTTTTTTAATTGAATATATTGCCTTCTTGAAATATAATATTTGAATACAAATTTTATTACTTTGTTTTCAAATTTAAAAAAAAAAAAAAAGATAAAGTTTAAATTTTAGTAAAGCAACTCATTTAAATATATCTTAATTTTAACTCAACTGCTTAAATTGGATATATGTAAATAAGCACTATACACATAACCAATATCCAGCAAGAAAATACAAAACTGTATGAAAACATTTACTTTCATGTAAGTTTTGTAAGGTAAGCACTACACAACCAATATCTAGCAAGAAAGCTAGATGTTGGTTATGTGTAGTGTCTACCTTAATTTTAATTTAAGAACTTTTGTTGGATATTATCAGTGGCGTGCCGTCATTGGAAGCGATGGAAGCACCGATTCCACCTTCCAATGACTTTCCCTTGTATTTTATAAAATATAAATTTTCATATTTTAACGTACTTTGCATTAATTAAAATTAATAATTTATTATAACTGCATTATGTATCTTTTACAAATTTCTATACTACATGTGAAAAAAACGATAAGATTGCTATTGTATATTCGAATAATTCAGTGGCGGAAGGAATGTCGAAACCGGGTCAGTTTCCAATCAGCCAGATTATATAGGCATTGGCACATGCGGTTTACAGAGCACCAACCTCACATGGTTTAGCTGGTAGAAGCAACACACGCATAAAGCATCTAATTTTATATCCCGGACCGGTTCTGAGCTGTTAGCCGCCTGCCTGTCAACTTCCAAGCAGCCAGATTATAGGCATTGGCGCATGCGCTGTACAGAGCACCAATGTCACCTGGTTTAGCTGGTGGATGCTTCACACATAAAGCTTCTAATTTTATATCCCGGACCGGTTGTGGGCTGTTAGCCGTCTGCCTGCTAGATATTTGGCTGCCCTCACCCGATTATGTGAATCATGAGCAGACTAGATCAACGGCGGGCAACCCCCGGTCCGCGGGCCAGCTACGGCTCGTGAAAAGTATCTATCTGGCCCACGAAATCTTTAATAGATTATTAAATTATTTTTCCAATTCTTTGTAATTTTCGAAAACAATAAGAGAAATAAATGTAGTAATTAACTTTTTATTTATTTATTTCATATTTGCAGACTAAAAAAATTACAAGTCACAAGAAGGCGTCAATTAACTACTACGGCCCACGGAAAAAACGTAAAATTTATTCTGGCCCACATTATAAAAAAGGTTGCCCGCTGTAGACTAGATTTATAACTTAACCCAATCGATAGGAGTTTACTGGCATGTTTTTATGATAGTTCTGTATAGTTGACAGGAGTTTTAAAAAATCCATTAAAATATTTAATATATTTATTCTGTGTTTATTCTGCTCTCCCATCTTATATTGCTTACGGATTTCAATGTTAAACCGGTAATATTACGATTTAGTACGTCCCATCTGTAAGGGGATGCAGAAAAAACGTGTACAATTCTAGTACAGTGTTAAAAAATTAACTGTTACTTTGGCAGCATCATTTACAACCAAATTTAATGAATGAGACGTACAATGGTACAAAAAACGCTCTAGAATTTATTTTCCTTAAATTTACGATTTATGTATCGGTTGTCATAAAGATTTCTTTCCACTTCTTTCCCAAGACTACAGATATTCAAGTGCAAAGTAACTAGTTTTGACTTATTTCTACTTAAGAAGTAGTTAAATAATTAAGCGATTAGGGAATTAGAAACATAAATGAAACCCTGATGAAAGAGCCGAAATTTTACTTAAACAGAAGCTTAACCAAACCAATCTCTTGCCAATACAGTGGGATTTGATCTCTTCATAATATTAGATGTAATAAAGACAGAAATTTTTCCAGTTCAATGAGAGTGACCGAAAAGTTGTAAATTTTGGAAATCCCTGTGAACACTTGGTCCTAAAACCAATTAGTTAGAAAACGAACGACGAATAATCTGTTAAGTTTAACATATTTAGATTTTTACAGCTAGGGTGAGAAACGTTTAAAATCTACAACAACCCTGTCGCATCTTTTGAGATATACTAGTGATGCGACAAAAGAGGCATTTGACATTGACCGGTATCGGCACCTCGGGATTTGGCATGCACACACCTACCTGGACCGTCTCTGATTCCATTCATTAGCCACTCGTAGGGAGCTATTTCACTAAGTGGATTGTTTTAAGATTTAAAAAGTAAAGAATATTTTGTTATTTTTATGTACGTTTCTTCACAAAGTTATATTTAATTATAAGTTTCTTTAAAAGTATATTCATACAATTGAAGAATTTTTTGTACTAGGCATGTATATTCGTCACACATTTTGTTTTACCAAGTAAGTTTTTCTGATAATTTTAATTTTAGCCCTTATATCGTTGCTAGTGATTCAAAAATTTATTTTAAAAAAGATTTGGCTCAAGACCATATAATGAAAAAGAAAACATTATTAAAAGAGAAAGACCAATGCCTAAATTAAATATAAATACGTCAACAAAAAAATTTCGACATTTTGACGATAAAATTTATGACGAATGACGATTCTTTCGTAAAATTGAAGCAATTTGGAAATCAAAGCGGAATAGAATTTAACATTGGTAGACAATATAAAATAAATATTGAAAATGATAACAAGATAATTACGATTAATAGACGTATCTAAATTAATAGATGCTATATGTTTTTTTCTCAAAGCAAGAATTGGCATTTAGAGGGCGTAGGGAATTTATTGAATCTAATAACGGAGGTAATTATATTGAACTCTCTTATTTATTAAGTACATCAGATAATCTATTAAAAATACATTTAAAGAAGTGTACGGTTTTTACTGGCTTATCGAACAAATGAATACGAACAGGCCCTGACGCGCAATTAATTGATTGCCCCTGTAAGTCGGCTTCTTACAGAAACACAGCTTCCCTATCATCAAATGTTACAGCACGCCACTGAATATTATATCAACAATAATTTAAAAACATGTTCTCAAAATACTTTTGTATTTTATAAATAGCATTTTAGACTTTAATATTTCTCATATTAAATTTTTTCTTCTTCCAATATTATCAGTTGCGTATTATAAATTACTGTTTAAGTAAATTAATTTAACATCATTGGGCTGCAATTTGAGAAAATTGTAGACCTATAAATTCCCACTGTCGTTGTCTGTCTGTCTCTGTCTTCCTTAATCTCAAGAACAGAGTTAGATAAATGAAAGATGAGACCAGATATGGAAACTTTAAGGGCAGGAGGCCTCAATTAACTGTACATGAACTTCCAATGCAAACTAGAAATCATGTTATTTCAATTCAAAACTTTTCCACCGAAAGCAGTTAATAGATGACTGGCACAACTCTGTTGTTAAAGGAAAAGTATGATGTACAGGGCAAGCCACTACTAATTTAAGGTAGAGAGCATATATTTTAAATTAAATAAATTAAAAATATGATTAAAAATTTGCAGCCCACATTGTGATGATGTCAAAATAAATAATTGCTTGTTTCATTTACAGATTACAAGACATCGTATAGTCATTTCTTTAATCTTAATCAATTTATTCAAATGAATTTTAGTTACATATATAATCTTGAATTTAGTTTAATGTATTTATTAAATAATAAAGCAATATTAATCAATAAAAGGTTCTGAAATACATTTTTGAACAAATTTATAATTAGCATATAAACAGCACAGAAACTGAATAACAATATCATTATTATTCAGTTTCTTTAATGATATCAAAGAAGCAAGAAAGCCAAAAACTCCAGCAAAAATGAAAAATATTTAATGGTAAAAAAAACAGTTTTGATAACTTTAGCTATCATCAGTTCAGATACTTATCGTTGTCAGGTTTCAAACATGCACAGACAACCTGACTATTACATGCAACTAGAATGTAATTATCTCTCATATACCTGGAAAAGCTAGAGATATATAGAACATGCAACAAAAATAAGATCATAAATTTCAAAGATAGCAACACCCTCCCTCTAGCATGGAGATCTCTTTTTGAAGTCCAGAAATAAACACTACATGTAACATCAATGTCAAATGACATAACATTAAAACCAATCAGATGACGACTCTTCCTTTAAATTAAGACATTCAATTCACTTATGTTCTTTTTCTAAATATATGTAACCTATTGATGATACATCATGATTTTGATAACAAACTATCACATGAAGATGTATTTATACCCCTAACTATATTATCCCAGTCTGCATCTACACTCATTCAATTCTTAAATTAATAATATTTTTCTGCATAATGATTGCATATGAAAATATACTACTTGAATACTAAAATAAGAAAAGTGAATATACAATATGGTAGAATTCCCAATTAACTAAGGTTTCTCATTATCTGAATCTGTAAGTGAATACATTATTTTTTTTATTTATAAAAGCTTTTTCTGTGAATGCATTCAGTATGTAAATACTGTAGTACTTTTAATCTCAATTGTACCAAGCAAGTGACTCTTTTTTAAACTCTTTCTGCCTCATGAGCACTAAGAGGGCTTTTTTTCTACATCGATCTTGAGTTTAACCAGATCTACAGTGAAGGTAACTATGTGATGAGGAACAGAGCTTGACATATCTGGAACTATCTGTCCCAGATATGTCAAATTCTGTTCTTCAATCGATGAAAAATGATGCTGAGGTGATTGTAGAACATTGTGGCAAAGAAGAGAGGATCTGCTGTAAAACAAAACTATAGCAGGTCCTCTCTTCAAAATACTCTAAAAGACATTTTAAAGAGAGTTTAAATGATAACATAGTATAAAATTATTTTCTTCTGTTACCTTTTATCATTTGACTTCAATATGAGACTTCAATTCATATTAAATGTAGCTATTGTATATATTAGCTGTATAATAAATGATGCAAAATTATTATTATATATGATTATAATCCCTAAGGTATAAAAAGTTAATATTACATAAATCTTTTATATTCATAATTTTTATTCCAAAATGGTTATGATTGTCCATTTTATCTGAGTTTTCAGTTACTCAAGGAAGCATTAGTCCACATTACCTCAAATAATCTGGGTTCTGCTATATTATCAGAATTATAGTTTATAAATTATAAATTTAGATTAGAAAGTGCACATTTTAAATGTTTAATGCAAAGACTTTGTTTAATAAAATTTCTTACTTATGCACATTCTGATTACATTAAAATTTTACTAATAATTCAAAATTGAAATTATTTTTCCTTGATTTTGCAATGTATCTAAATCCCATTTTTATCAATGCTTGATGAAGATAAATACAGTAAAAACAATAAATTATATGGCTTTTTTGTAGAAGCTATATAATTTATATTTAAGGTATCATTATTGTATATGTGTTTTAAGCTATCATATTTAAGGTATCATTTTTTCTGATTTAAATAATTGTAATAATGTATATTATTATTTTTTTTCTAGTTCCATCAGCATCTGATGAAGTTAACCTTACACCTGATTCATCACCAGAGTAAGATGAAAATTATGTTGTTAGTTTTTATTAATAATTGAAAATTTGTTATTAATTATAAATATAATCCCAAATGTTATAAACAGATTAACAAAGCGATCTTGGTTTGGAAATCTGATGACTACAGAAAGAGATGAAACACATGTTATTCTGGTGAAAGATCGACCTCTGAGCTCTGTGAAAGCTGATTTGATTCATGCCTTTTTATCGGTATTAATATTTTAAAAATTTTTAAAGTATTTACCTTTAGTCTTTATGAATGTAAGATTTTATCAAAATTTTAGGTTTATCAAATATATATTTTTTTAGTGTTAATATAAAATATAATTATTTTATATAATTCAGTACAATTTACTCTTATTTTACACTGGTAATGTGTTCCTGGAGATGGCATAAACAAAATCAACACAAATTAAATTCATTTTACTGGAATAAATGGTGATGTATTCCAAGCATTTTTAAATGAAATAATGATTGTATTTTTTTCAATAAACACATGTTTAGTACTGAAATTTTTACTAATACAAAATAATAATAATTATTATTATTATTTTCACACTAATATATATAATTATTATATACTGTGTTTCCCCAAAAATAAGACCAGGTCTTATATTAATTTTTGCTCCAAAAGACACATTAGATCTTATTTTCAGGGGATGTTTCATTCAAAGATGCTTGTTTGGGTATTTACAAATAATCATAATTTATAGTAATGTCAATAATAATAACTGTATTTAATTATATATTAATATATTAAATTTTAGAAAAGGTCTTTAATTCAAAAATATCATATATACAATGTTATAGAAATTATCAGTTTATCAGTTAATCAATTATCCATACAAAAATATGTTTCGTAGGAAATACTGCAACAATAATTTTTTAAATTTATCTGATTGTTATCATAGTCAAGAAAGCCATTGCATCTGATAACAAATTAAATGGAATCTTATTTTCTATCATTTGCAGTACAGATTTATATGGTTCTCCATAATTAATTTTAAAATCAGGTTCATTTTCAGTAAACAATTCCTTATGCCTAGCAGACATACATTTTGAATAATCCATCCTATTTGGATCAAAAGGAAACAAATCACATGTTTCAAACCCATGTTGAATTGTTTCCTATTTCAAAGCTTTCTTATAAGCTTTGAAATAGAATAAAGCTATAAAGTTATTTTTAGAAACTGATTTTGATGATTGTTGCTTGTGTTTTCTGACGTTTCTTCACTGTCATTTAAGCAGTCAAAAAATTGCAACATTACAAGGCTGGATAATATGAGTTGTATTTGGCAACAAACAAAAACAAGAATTTTTTTCTCAACACAAAAATTATACAGTTTTTCATTTATATGGGATTTATGTCCATCAAGAAGCAGTAATAGAGGAAACTGGATAATCTTATCCAGAAGTTAGGTGTAGAAGACATTTGCAACATATTCATAAAATGTGGCACTTATCATCCATCCTGAACCACTTCTGTTTACAGCAAAGCCATCTGAAACTGAATCTGCAATATTCCTCGGAATTCTCTAGTATGGGAACACTATCATAGAATCCACTCACTTGCAGAAAAATTACACAAAACTGTGATACACTGTTTTCTTGTCCTGATGCAATGTTATAAAAGTTTTTATGTACTTTAGGTCCAAGAAGTTTGCCAGTGTTTCGACAAAATAACATCCCTATTTCATCTGCATTGAAGATATGGGAAGGATTTTGCAGAATATCGCTTGCATATTCTTCTCTCAAATAATTATTTAATTTTTGAAACCAATTCCTTATCATCTCTTCTGAAATTGCTGCTCTCAAGCTTTGGATATCACTTCTGTATTCTTTGCTACTACATTAGGGTGTCTTTTTAGAAAAAGCTTTAGCCATTTTTTTCCCTGGGCAATCATCATTAAATGGGTTCTTTTATTTCATAACTTTCTGAACTGCATCTTTTACTTCATCAAGATGCATGGAAAACCCAATTTGGCTTTCCCAATAATCCATTTTTCCAACCTGTCTTCCTCTGCTTTAGTTAATGTTGCTCCATTGGTACCATTTTTTGCTCCATTGGTACCTTTCCATGTAATTTATTTATTAAAGTTTCTTTTGGAATGTTAAATTTTCTGTTACCCTTTTTAGCACTCATTTTATTTTCACATACTGCTTCTATAGCTGCATATAAATCATCATCACTATATTGAAAATGTCTGTAGGCTTTTTTCTTTTTATTTATTTCATCTGCCATTTTGAATTTATTTAAATAAAAATAAATTCAAATGTCTTTAATTATTCATCTCAAACCATTTTAATGTGCAGCAATGAATGACCACATAACTTTGAACCATGGTCATTTACTGGTACAAGTAGGTTTTTTGGTCATTTGCTCATACATTAGTATGAAACAACATTCACAGATTTTGAATTTTGTGCTCAGAAATGAAAATAATGCATATTACTTTATCACCATTAAATGACTAGTGTTCCTTCACTGGAGAAGAATCACTTTTCAGATACAGTGAGTGACTATCCCCCATCTACAAAACTATTTCTTTACTCACTGCTTAGGAAAATCAATAAATAATTATTTTAAAATGCTGCTATATGAATCCTTGCCACAATTCTTACCTTATTATAATGCAAGCAATATTACACCTTACACACACATCTCAAGAAAGCTGCCATATTTCAAACACTATCACACATTTCTGAATGACCAATGAAAGAGGATATTTCAAAATGTAGTTGATTTTCAGTAATTCAGCACTTCTGATTGGTTTTTCTTGCCATGGCACTTATTTTAAACAAATTTCTGACAATATGATCATTCACTAGTGCAACTACCTTAATTATAATCACTATGAACTAATACTGGTATAATAAATATCAGTAAAATTTTTTTGCCTGTAACTTTGGAAAAATAGTATATTAATTCCTTAACTACATTATAATAAAATTTTATTTTTAAATACAGATAGCAGACTTATGTCATAGTGTCGTATCACCTATGTCATTTCGTGTTGAATATAAACGGCCTGGAGGACCAGCTATGTTTCAAAGAAATGTGCGATTCCATGTAGATATAACTCTAGTAAGTGGAGATGGAGATAGTGTTGAATTGTCCAGTACACCAAGTAGTGATAAGGTAGAAGGAGGTGAAAGTCCAGCTGTATATTGCATTAGCTTTACACTCATTTCAGGTTGGTATAAAAATATCTCTCATTTTAAAAATTATGATAATTAGGTTAGAAAATTTCATATATTTGTAGGTCCTATTCGAAGGTTTAAGAGAATCTGTGAACATATTCAGGCACAGATATTAGGTCGCCGTCCTAATCATTCACCTCGCATCAGTCGGCGTCCCACGGCTGAACTCAGTGAAAGCTCTTCTTGTGGTTCGGAATCCCTATCACCTACACCATCTCGCCATCAGATATCAGATGATATGGTAGTTAATGTGGGTTCTTCTACATCAAATGTTTCTTCTGCTGTTATGTCTCGTTGTAAATCAGACCAAGACGCCACTGCTGATATTTTTGAGAGAGAAGAAAAACTGATGGCAGGAGGACAACAGAGAGATGAAACTAGGCCAACAACAAATGGCCATCGTATGAGTTATGATTTGAAATCATCTAAAGATAAAGTATGATAATTGTGATCATGTGATGTTGGATTTATCTTAAGCTGTTTTTAGGCACTGCCAGACACAAACTATCATTATATCTGTATATTGTGTACAAAACAAATGATAGATTTAAAAAAAATGAGGATTCTATTAAACAATGAAAATTCAACTTATAGATCCTCTTAACAATTTTATCTGTATTCTATTCAAAAAATAAGAATTTTGTTAATAGAAAGATTTTTTTAAATTACAAATTTATTTATTTGTTTTGATATTTGAATTATTTTTTTATGGATTTGTTTTTATTAGTTTTAAAATTTTTTTGACTATTTATTTCTTTAGAAGTCATGTTTAATATCATTTTTTAAAATTTTAGTTACTAAATTTTATGGCCAATTGATTTTGGATTGAAATCCCAATTGGTCTTTGTTTCCTTTCTCATTTTATCAGAACTGCAAGGTCTGTCTTCCTGATCTTTTCAGATGATAAGTTGATGACGTTTGGAACTTACTATGTTAACATTATACAATTGAAGTATACTTAATTATCTGACAAATTAATATTTGTTATTAAATAGGACAGACATCTTCAATATTTATTTCTCTGAGACAGAATATGATAGAATGTAATGTACATTCAGTTATTACTGAAATAAAAATAATTGATTCAGGTGAAGTCAAAAGCAAAAAGAGAAAAAGGCATTAAAATACAATAAATAAATAAAAGTCAGATGCATATATAATATAACTTATTATTGTAGTAGAGAATAAAAACTGAAACTTAACTTTAGAAGTAAGGAATTCTTATTGCCTAAATAAACTTACTTGGAATTTCTTTTATGATTGGGTTTGCTAATTTAAAAAAATATGATATTGGTCTGTTTCTTTCATGTGAATATATTGAATCATATTTTATGTATATGTATGTATAAAATGTAGATGAAAATGCTTTTTTTTTCTATAGATTGAGCTTATATTCTGAATATAAGAGACTAAACATAAGTGATTCTTTACAGAATTCTTCAGGTTGAAAATGCTATTTGCATTTATTAGTATAACAAAAACTTGAATTAACATTTATAAATTTCAGTCATTTATTGATAATTTGGAATTATTTAACTGGGTTATTTTCAGGGTAACATAAGAATAATTACACTAATGCAATAATTTTAGACATATTTCTAGCATACGACATCCACATAAACATATATTATTATTTTTATTTCATAGTTTTTCTTTGGCTTAAATTTGTCTTTATCTTGCTGAAAATCAAAATTTATAATAGTGAAATAGCTATCTTAAGTAACATATAATGAGGTATATTTTTAATTAATTTTGTTAAAAAATTTATTTATTGTTAATAGTGTTTTTAAAAAATTATAATATCCTAATTGAAAACATTACCAATGATATGGCTGTTCTTAAGAGATAATCATTGAAGACAATTTCATATAGAAACATATTAAATTTCATTGTAATTTTTGTTTTATATTGTTAGTAGTAATTATGAAAAATAAAAATTAACATGTTAAAAAATTATTCAAAATTTATTCCATTGATTGACACTATCTGGTGAAAATAGGTTTTGATTTCTGATAGCATTTATTAATTTTTTTAGTACTTAAAAGCTTACATATTTTATTTAAAATATCTTTTATTGTGAATATATTTAAAATAAATATATTCACAAGAAATATAACTGTAAAATTAGATTCATTATATTACAGATGTCTTATTTAATTTTGATTCTACAGAAATATACAATATAAGTAGTAATCACTTAGTATTCACTTAAAAGAATAAAATATTTTTGCTAAATTTTAATCTTAAAATGTTTTATTTGTTAGCAAATACAATAACAGTTATTATTTTAATACATTTTCTATGGCATATACTACAAATTGTACTTAATGTTCATCATTTTTATTAAAATAAAGATAATGTATATATTTAATGCAATGAACATTTGAATTTATAATTTTTGGCAAATACCAAAAATTTGCTTTTCTTACTTGCCATTTGATATTATGTGGCAATATAAAATATTAAAAATGCAAAAATGACTGTGAGAAATGCAATAAAACATAAAATATAAATTAATTTTAGTTACATACAGTATTCATAATGTATATATAAATCATAAAATTCAAATGTATGTTTTTAAATTGGTATGCAATAATTTGTTAAATTTTAATATGATAATGGGCTTCCATCCTGTAATCATTATTTAATTGCTTCTGTTTTGAAGTACACAAGAAAAATAATGCAGATTGTTGTGAACAATTTATTTTTCTTTCTCATTCCTCCTTTTATTTTGCAATATTATAAATCAAATAAGTCTAAAAAAGATGAAACAACTTTTTGTTTTGAGGAAAGAAATCTTAAAAATTAGTGTGTATGCAGACCAGTGTTCCGTAACTGGTGTGCCCTCACAAGGTGAAAGGTGTGACGTGAACTTTTACATATTCTATTCATTTCAAGTTTTATTTATATATTTTTATCACAGTTGCTGTGTTTCTTATGCTTGTATTTCATGCTTTGCCACAGCACTGATGAAATAAAATGATTGTTTATTCTTTATTATAAGCCATGCATTTTTATGTATTCTAAAAAATTAAATGTAAAATAAATTTGCTCACAGGTCCATGTCCATTTAATAATAATAAGTTAGTGGCATTACGTAATTCTGTTTATAGATCATATCATACATTTTAGAGGGGAATAACATTTTGATGTGCCATGTTGAGTCATGTCGAGTCATGGGTGTGCCACAAGTAGAAAAAGGTTGCGGAACACTGGCATAGACTATTGTCTAATTTTTTAAAATTTCAACTATAGTTTTATTATATACTGCAGTGTGAAATATGTTTTTTCCTTATTGCTATATCAAAATTTAGCTTATATTTATCATTAATTACAAAAAGATATTGTAACTAATCATTAATTAAAATTGTTTTTGGTCTTATATAAAAAAAATCTATTTTTATATTATAATGATTATTACCAAATTGTGCTATTTATTACTATACACTGTAACTAATAGTAATTTATTCTGTTAAGATATTACAAACTGAGAATGTAGTGGTTTTGCACAAAAATATATAAACTAAACATAACTACTATAGCACATAATAGGAACATCCATAATAGATGTAGTGAATCTGTGCTGTGGTAATTAATGTATTTAATAATGATATATTTTCATATATTTTAAATGGTCACACACATATTTATATATATTTAGATATTATGACTTTTAAGGATTTATATAAAAATTTATAAAGTGTTTATTTTCACAGATTTTATGATTTAATTCATGTGAAATATTAATTTTATTGGTTATTTTTAAACATGATATGCTCAGAACTGACTACTTGAGTAATAATAATTCAAAAATTTCAAAATTTTGATTGATTTTAGATGACTTTTAATGTAAAAATCATCTATTAATTAGGATAATTAGAAATGTAATTATCCTAACTTTTACCAAAACGATTTTTAAGCCAAAAGTATATTATATAGAACAATCTTGTAATGAAAGAAGGATATTTTTCAGCATAACTGAAATCTCTACAGAAAGTTTATTTAGGCAATAATACAAAACAACTCTTTGAAATGCATATTATTATAAATTCTGGTTTATTTATCATTTAGATAAGTCTAAAATAGTAAATAATTAAACCAAATCTCATAAATTTTTCAAAAAAAAAAAAAAAAGGCAGAATTAATTGTATCCAATAGTCAAGATATATTAAATCACAGTTATTGTCTTCCAATAAAATGAGAATGTATATACAATTATTCTATCTCAAAATACTATATTTCATTTTTAGAAAGGCTTCAACATGACACGATTTAGATTCAGAATGTCATTTAGGTATACTGGAATCAGTTTTATAGAGTACTAATAAATATAATGAGAAGTTTGAAATGCAGTGAAGAGATAGAAGGACGCACATTGAGCCAATCAAATCTCTTCTGATTCAAATTTTAGACATCATTTTGAAGAGATTTCTGTATAACAAAGGAGAAATGTGGCATGCCATATCCAATAAAGATCATTTCTATATAACAATGTCTAATCGTAAATGCATTATTAGTATTATAGTTTCTTATAAATAAAATTAATATGACATATCTTAAAAATATAAATTATTATAAATGTTTATTTTGGAAATATGAATAGGTTAGAGAATGGAATTAGAAACAATCAAAAAATAAATAAATATTTGTATATCATTGGATTTAAAAAAATATCACTTCACTTATGTAGTTCAGATTTTGGGTAAGAGGAAAAATCCTATGTAATCTCTGTTAAATATGCCTGTGTGATAGAAATATTATGTTTTAAGTTATTGTTTAAAATAAGTTTAAATATGGGTGTTCAAAAATTAGCATAACAAGTACTATAGAACATATCATAAATGTATGAGATTAGAATTGTAAAATGTTATCCATTTCCTATTGCTACTGTCAAAAAGTTCATCCTGGCTGTATGATTTTGCTCATCAACTGTGAAGTTTGATAAACATTGTTTTGGCACAATTTGTGCATGACAAATAATATAAAATTGTCCAAAGTAGATGATGGTGCTCCTAATTATAGCCAAAATACATTTTGGAGTTTAGTTATGTTTGTTGTTAAAGAGACTATATTTCATTTAGTATTTCATAAGGAAACAAGTACAGTATTTTGTTTTGCCAATCCAGGCAAACATTTCATGCAATTTTTTGCATTTTATGGTTTAATTGTAACTTCCTGCAAGATTTGTTGATTCATTGGAAAAGTTTTCATAACCAGTTATCACATGTTTGAGCTTGCATGTTTAATTCATCCATATTGAATTAAATTTCATGCAGTTTCTCATGTATCTTGTTAATCAGTATATTTGTAAAATGATATGGTACAAAGATGGAGAAAATTGTAGAGAAACGATCTTATAAATACTTGCAAACTTTAATTAAAGAATAAATTCTTTGCATTGAAACTGTCCAAATAAAATTGTTGTTGTATATCTTGTAATTTTTTTGATGATTAAAAATTTTTCATGAAAACATCCAAAACAAAATAATTTGACAATTTCTTGTCTATTTTGAAAAAAAACTGAAACCATATTCAAGAGTGTCTTTTTCAGACACTCTTGAATTACAGATGATATACAGAATTACTCTTGATAGATTACAGAATATTTATTTTAGGAAAATAGATAAAATCACACATTTTGTCCTAATTAGTAAGTAAACTCAAAGATTTCGTCTTTAACACATATGGTGCACATGTTGAGATTGAATATAGTCTGATATTGTGAGAGTACGAAATCTCCCCCCCCACTTGTTACATAATCAGAACTGTCACACAAGACATTATGTTTATTTTGTGACATTTTAATGTTTCAATATCTATAACAAGTATTGATAAACCAGGTCCTTCACATACCCTTTGGACGTTTTCTTATGGACTTATATCGGAAACAGGATGGAAAGTGAATTAGTCCATCTTGCCCTATGAAAAGCTTAATTCAAAAATTTGCCCTCTGTTTTTGTAATGCATAAGAAAACTTCTTGAGATTTTCAGTAATTACCAGAGAAATGTGTGTTCTGTTTTCCTTAAATACATACTACTATTTGTAATCTGTCAGTTCTAGAAAATAACCTAAGTGTATCCCCTGCAGATTATTTAAATTTCTGAAATAAATAAATATAGAAAAGTTAAAAATCTACTTAGTACAGTAATACCTTGGTTTTTGTTGACTTCGGTTATCATCAGTTGCCTCGGATTTCGTTGGCGAGACCATATGACCTTGTTGCTAATTTTGTGAAAACAAAAGGTGACCCACGTGTTTTCCTGCTCAGTGTGGCATTGTTTCTCGTTGTGTGAGCATTAGCCCATGCATCTAGCCAAACAAATCTTCTATGACAGCTGGATGGCCGAGCGGTCAAGGTGGCAGCTAACTGCTCTGGAAAACCAGGGATCAAACCCGGACAGGCCAAAAAATCTCCAAGAATTTTTCAGGTGGTGGTTCGTCCAGATATGTCGGGTCCAGTCTCTCACTACCCAGCCACCCCATTGTGTTACTGGCCGAACCCATAATGGGCTTGCTAAAAGAGGCCGTCTTAGTATCCACAGGGCGGAAAGAGTTTTAAAAAAGCCAAACAATTGAAAAGTTTCCAGAGCCAGCAGCCCTTCGAATGCCATGTTAAATGTTCGTTTATTCATTACATTAGTGTTTTATATTCATTTTATATTAAATTCTTATTGTTTTTAGTATTAAACACCATATTCATTCTCTATAAAATGTATTTTTGGTATGTATTTCGGAGTGTCTAGAACGAATTAATTGGATTTACATTGATTCGTATGGAAATAATTGCCTCTGTTTTCGTCAATTTCGGGTGGATTATCAACGAAAACCAAGGTATCACTGTATCTAAGTATTGTGTGTTTTTATCCTTATTAATGTCCATCTAAGCATATTAAGTTTATTACATACTATAAATTCATACCAAATTTTTAAAAAAAATTTCTTAAGCTTTTTGGCAGAAAAATTTGATGAATTTTTACCAAATAAGCAATTATTTATTGTGACATCGTCACAATGCCGGGCTGAAAGTTTTAATCATATTTTTAATTAATTTAATTCAAAATATATGCTCTCCACCTCAAATTATTAGTAGTGTCTTTGCCCTTGTACGTACATCATACTTTTCATCATACTTTTCATCATTCATACCTTTAACAACTCTATTGTTAAAGGTCATCTATCAATTGCTGTCAGGGAAAAAGCAGTTTAAATTGAAATAATGTGTCTTCCAGTTTGCATCGGAAGTTCATATATAGTTAATCAGGACTTAATCCTAACTGCCCCTGAGGTTTCCATATCTGGTCTTGGATTTCATTTGCTTCTCTGTGGCTAACGGGAGCTGCCTATTTAGTTTCCCAACTGCTGGAGTATGCAAGATGGGATATATTTTCTTGCCTTCGATCCACAGTTGGTGTGATAAAAACACAAGCCACCTTCTGGTTCCTTGTACTGTCAGCACTGCCGAGATGAGCTGTGTTTACGATTGCTCCAGGAAGTTTGAGAATTATGTCTCACTTGGTATTGATAGTGTGACGTATGTACTAGGATGGAAAGTTCTGTTTCTCGATTGAAGTCGTGATCAAGAACTGCTCCCGTTGGTTGATTGAAGCATGTGGCATGGTCAGCTCATGTATTTTATCAGTCTTGGCAGCAAGTTGTAATAGGCCTCATTTGATGTAGCCAAAATAGCCTGAGCATTCCTTGGAAGTCACTGGAATCACAATGACTTTAGCAAATCTTCACTAAAGTGTACACTGGAAAGATTGTGCATTTTTGTGAGCAATTATGATGGCCATTGGTTGTCTCCAGCCTTAGCTTGTAATAGAGTACAGAGTTTAGATGTTTGACTTTCCTCATAGATATCGATTAGTCTTCTTTTGATCATGTTGTATTTATTGTACTTGGGCAGTTTTGTCATTAAGTGGTGTATTATGGATTCTAAAATGTCTGAGTCAATCGTTGAAATGACAGTAATACTTCATTGTCGGCAGAGATGAGGCTCAATTTTCAACAAGTTGTGCAAACCTCAGATTTGAGTTGTTTTTCCAAAACAGAGGTGGTTTAATGGCCATGTGGGAGACTTAGGGAACTTCAGTTGGTTCCATGCCAAACAATGGTGAATTTTAGTGGAAATGAAGGTGGAGGACAGTCACTGACCTGTTTATGTAGTGAAAATGCTGAATCGCTTTCTTCCAAATTTGTGGTTTGACGACGGAAACAGATTACATTGTCCTCACAAGGCGCATCTCTTCGGTTTCGGCTCACCAGTTTGGTTGTCTCATTACCAAGCATAAAGGTAAGAGGAAAAGATGTCAGTGAAGAGATCATTTATACCACCTTGTGCAACTGCTGTCGGCCCAATTGCGTGTGATGAGAGTGCCACAAATTAAATAATTTTCTTCGTCTCAAATTACAACTGTGAATTTTTCTTTTGTCAAGATCATTAGCCAACTGAAGGTGAAAAATTTTGGCCTTCTTGAATTTTTGAACAGACACATGATGTTTCTTTTTAGTTCACCAAAATAACAACGTTTTGGAATCCTACAAATTATGAAACAACCACAATGTTCAATGACGTATATTTGAAAATCTAAATAAACAATCATTATTGGTTCTGAGGAATATCATAGCAAAGCCCAAGAAAATTATATAACCATTAGATCTTGGCCCTAGTTTGTGTTGTTATATTTGCCACACGGCTGACAATATCTCATAATCTTATGCATTTACACACTTACATTTCTAGAAGCTTTATAGATTTTGATGAAAAACTCAAAAGAACCTTGGAAATCCTAGAGTACTTTTTAAATCAATTTAGCTTCTAGATTCACTGCCACTCTAGGCTTTTTTATTTCCTTCTTTTTTTAAACTCTGCTCTGTGGGCACTAAGAGGGCCTCTTTAGCAAGCCCATCATGGGTTCAGCCAGGCCCACAATGGGGCAACCAGGTTGAGGGGCAGGGTGAGGCCAACATATCAGGTCGGATCACTCCCCGAGAAATTCCTGGGGATTTTTCAACACATCCAGATTCAATCCCAGATCCCTAGAGCGGTAGGCTGCCACCTTGACCGCTCAGCTATCTGGCCATCATCGCAACTCCAGGCTGTATGAAAGGCAAACCTTTTTCAGTCTGCATGCCATATAGTAAGCATACTTATCTTTACAGATATAAAATTTTGGCATGCATATACATTTCAAATAACAATATTTAAAGAAATTAAATGAATATGCTTTAATTTGAATAAATGCAAAAAAAGCTGATTGAAAGAATGATCAGGTGATGAACTGTAAGGATGATTGAAAAAGACAGGTGATAAACAAAAATCGTATGATACGTGCCAGATTACTTCTCCAACATGCCACTTTGGACACCCACACCATAGGTTTGCTACCCCTGCTCTATGACATAACAGGCTAGTGTTGTGACTGGTTTATTGTGATTGATGCTGTAGCTATGTTCTTTTAATTTTGCCCAAAATGATCAATTCATGGTCTCAATGTAAACTAGTGTACCATACATTTAGAGTCTCCAGCTATGATAGATTTAAACTCCCAGCACTCTTTGGACATTAATCCTCTTTTATCATTATGTAATAATCTATATACTGTCTGATTATGTTGCTAACTAATATTTAAAGGTAAATATCTGTCACTTCTGACTGAAGATGGACTTTTGAGTGGAGGATGGTAATCCATCCACCAAACTTTGAATTTCAGACATTTAAAACTTGAATATTTAAATATTGAAATACAAAATGACACTCATGTGATATTGTGGTCAGAGAGCTGAAAAAAGTCAGCCACAAGTTGCTTAACATTCTTGGTAACTTTTAAAACTACGTGCCTGGTGCCATCTCTTTATTGGCACCCCCCACACAGAAGCTTTTTGCCATTTTACAATAATTAAATTTTGTGAGAGCAGGGATGGATTTTATAAAAAAAAATTTTATAAATGCTAATAAGTCTGGCCCTACTTGAGATGTGACACATGATCCCGTATCTCTTCACTCCTTCAACCTTTGACCACAAAAATTTTATAGCACCAATCCCAAAACACAAACCTCCCTGCAAAATTTCAGAAATTTTCAAAAAAAGCACAAGTTATTCACCGTTTGAAACTTAATAAAATCACGCCTCCACACAATTCATACATACAGAAAAAAAAAACCTCAATTTTTTCCATTTTTTGATGTTTCAAGGCCACCAAGTCCAAAAATGGAAAAATTTTGGGGGTCATTTTTTTTAATCAATTTCTATGCTTTCCCAGCTATTATGTATAACAAAGAGATAGTAGTATTTCAAATATTTTATTTTCTGTAAATTTTGGTTTAAAATCAAACCTTGTGTACATGAATATAAATTGTGAAAGGCTAATTTGTCAGTACTCAATTCCCATCAATGTTAAGTTAAAGCATGGGAAATGAAACCTCATGTTAGACATGTATGCAGTGAATTATTCTAATGAGCAGCTCTGTCCCCATTTCTTGCTGCTTTATGATACAATTTACGTATACTGAATCAGTCACACACAACTTACAATACACTTTCCCTCATATGCATTGTTTGATTCAGGAGTGCTAACTTCTAAATCTTACCACTAGGGGTATTGTAAGCAGTCTCTTAACTTGTATAGTTATAGTACATGCTACCTTTTTTGCATGCTCCCTCTCCACTTGTGCAATTTTGAGACGATTCAATTGCTCTATGTTCAGGAATATCACCTTCTGACTAGAATCACTTTCAAGTAGTTTGGTGACCAAGTACTGGCCCAACATATGTTTTCGCCAGGCAATTCTGTCAGCAGTATCCAGCCCCTAAGTGAACATTAGTTCTAAATTATGCCACTAAGGCAACAGTGCCAATGGCAGGACTTAATTTGCAGGTAACGAATATCGCTATAATCACTAGCGCTTTCGACAAAACTATTTTCGTCTTCCTCAGGTGGATAAAAACGGATAAAATCCTCTTTCGAATTAAAAAATTTTCGAAATGCAAAAACCGCTTTAGAACTTTGGAACACACTCACCGATGGAACAGAGCGAGAAGAAATTTAAATGTGCGCGCATGGTGACGTAGCGCATGCGCTATAAATTACTGAAATGTGGAGCTAGAGGTGTTGTTTTAATCTGTTATATAAGCACCTATATACCCACAACCAGCACCCATACACCCCGCTATGGGACCAGGTGATGATGCTCAGGCATTGTAATAACAGGAGCGTCGTGCTTATTTGGGAGGCCTTTCTTACTGCTGCACTAAATCCGTGCAACACGCCCACGCTTGATTTGCCTGTTATGTGGGTTAACTTATATAACAGATTAAAACAACACCTCTAGCTCCACATTTCAGTAATTTATAGCGCATGCGCTACGTCACCATGCGCGCACATTTAAATTTCTTCTCGCTCTGTTCCATCGGTGAGTGTGTTCCAAAGTTCTAAAGCGGTTTTTGCATTTCGAAAATTTTTTAATTCGAAAGAGGATTTTATCCGTTTTTATCCACCTGAGGAAGACGAAAATAGTTTCATTGAAAGCACTAGTGATTATAGCGATATTCGTTAACACTTAACGCCTGGATGTGAATTTTCTTGTTTCTTGCTTATGAAAGAGATCGTAACGATGGTGGACTGCACGCCGATTCAATTTGTGGTATTTTCTGATCATAGTTAGAAATTACGAATAAATTGTTCGTAATTTCTGTGACCAGAACATACCACAAATCAAGTCCCGCCATTCGAGCTGTTTGCCATAGTGGCATAATTTAGAACTAATGCTCGCTAAGGGGCTGGACACTTGTGTACATGACGACATATTTTTACCCATATCCTTAGCACCACATATGACTTGGTGTGGAAATTTCAAAAAGATATAATATTTGCTATTTTTTGTTTTGTATTAAAAATAAAATCTTTATTTTCTATTTAAATTTTTAAATTTAAAGTTGAAAGTTTTGTTGCCATTTTAAAAATTCCCATACTTCATTGCAAATTGCCTTCCATTTCACGTGAAGTGAGAAGATTCAGAGAGCAATGCCATCATGATCGCATCACCTTCACTTGATAAGTGGAGAGCCAGCATTAGAAAATAAAAGGAGATGCAGTTACTACCAATTTTACTCAAACTGAATTCTGAAAACAATCCATAAATTATCCACATTATTATTATGTCTGTGTGTGGGTATATATATATACATGGCATTTTGATAAAATTATATATAAAGTAAAACAAAATTCTGACATTTAAAAAAAATTTAATTTTTCAAGGTACAAATTTAAATGATGGACAAAATACAATGATTAATAGGGAATAGGTTTCAACAAATTGCTCTCTATAAAAAGGAAGCAAGCATAAACATTCACATTTATAACCGAACAACATTACAACTTAATAAAATTATAAACAACACGTACCTCGACGACGCATGCAGCATTTCTCAACATAAATAAGAATTGTCAGACATGTATAAACGTGTTAAAAAGAACTGTTAACATTGTACACAATAAAAATCATTTCAGAGAACAGCAACGTGATGAAAATTCGGTTAAAAGAAAACTTCCACATTTGCATCTCTGCATACAATACTAATAATGGATAAGACTTGGCATTGTAAGATGGAAATTTTAGGAAGATATGGAAGAAGATAACACCGATGCTTGTGCTTGCAACTGCTTTGACTAGTTTGAGTGCTTGTGCTGGAAAATATCATTTGTAATTTATACAATAATTATCTCTTAAATAAATAAGGAGTCTGAAAAAAAGTATTTCAAACAAAAACGGTGGATTGATTGCCTACCAATGTTTATCTCTCCTCAAAATTATTAACCTGATGATTTTTGATCTTGACGCAATAAATAAATGAATTTCACAGACCCTTATGATGTTATATTTCTAAATGACAGCATTTTGAATAGCTTAAGTAGTTAATACCTAACCCTCCCAAAATCTCAAAACTATTAATTGGCATTTTAGCCAGATTGCAAAGGCACCATTGGACTTCCTGCCATAAAAACAAAACTAGAAATTATCACTATAAGTTAAGTTTAGATTTGGGTCGAATTAACGGGAGACTAAATTTTAGTTGCCTATAGAAGTACGCACGACACTAAGGGTTGACGGATCCGTATCCGGGCAGGAATACCACTAAAAGTAAAAATATAATGTCTACAGAAGCCAATGAAAAAATTAAATTGATTATCAAAAAAATGTTTTGGTCCCAGCACAATCGGGCAATGCTCAAATGTGTCCAAGCCAAAAGAAATCCTCTGAGAGCATAAACACACTCGCTCTTCTATTATGAATTATGTACATTCATTGGATATTACAAAGCCCAGTGTGAGAGAAAATAAATATACGTAATATCGTTTGTCCGAACAACAGTCGATCTTTCTATTAGGAAATTACACGGTTCACTAAACAAACAATAAAACTTGTGAACAGAATTGTCTTCACACATAATGTTGACTACGTGGCAATAATGACGCATTCTCTCCGGAGTCGTCCAAATTATAAAAATGCTTCCAGTCCTGAATGTTAGGTTTTAATAGTCCGAGACATCTCCATTCGAAAAAATCCACCAAATTTCTGCACACTCCACGGCTGAAAAAATTTTCAATTAGAAAAAAATCAAATACTAGAAGAAAAACACAATTTATAAACTTACTGAAAAGGGCTAATGATGATGCCTTGTTTGTTCCTTTTAAAATGTGAGTATCTAGCACAATTCATTCGCTCATTAGTTGTCATGGCCAGCCACACAATCTAGAAAAAAAATTTGCAAAATTGGTAACAAACCATTAAATTAAGAAGTAGCCAAATCTGACGACTCACCTGATAAATCTGACACACAAGTAAACAGCCCACCCACATGCCGTGAAGAGCGGCATTTGAGGCTATCCAAGACACCCAACCATTGACAGACAACGAGAGCCATAGGAAATTCAAAAAGGTGGAACTCTTCCAAGAAATGTGGTATAACCAAACTAAGATTAAATGAATAAAAAATAATTATTTTATTTAATATGAAATTAGTTAAATAACATAAAAATATTTGTTAAAACTTGAAAAAATCTGAAATTTGAATTGCAAGCAGTTTTACCATTAGAATTTCCTACATCATTGTATAAGATTTGAAAAAAACTATTTTTGGTTATGTATTAAAAATATTTTTTTTCATTTTTGACTCTTCCTGGTTGAATATTAAGAAGGCACTTTTATCCATGTCCATTGTTAGTTTGGCCAAACTTAAAATGGTGTTAAAAGACTAGGTTCAACATATCTGGAACAGATCACCCTTTGAAAAATTTCTGCAGGTGTTTACTCGAATTGGATCCAATCCCAGGTCCCCAGAGCAGCAGGCCAACTCTTAACCACATTGCCATCAATTTCATATACACAAGCATTCACTTAGTCATTGACAGGTTTTTGTAAACTGCAAATTTAGTGAAACAAAATAACAAAACCAACTCTTCCATAGGCTAAATCATATAAACAAGATGTACTGTCGACCATTAAAACAGATGCCAATAAAGCAAATTTTGCCATTGCCCTGGCAAAATGTCATTGTCATAACATTAATTTTCACACAATAAAGTAAACAAAAATTTTACCAGAATTTGTTAAACCAAAGTGTAAATTGCCTTCACAACCCCAAGAAATATAAAATCATTATTGGAAATAATCCTTATTCACATCAAAAAGTATAAAAAGCAAAGTGATACTATAATAAATGTTCTGTTTTTAGTAAAATAATTTTCACCTAGTAAGCAAAGACAAGTTTGACCTCCAGTTGTAGAGCAATTCAAACATCTAGTTTTAGCAGACTATTCTATTGTACTCAGAAAATAGGGGTTAAAGTTTAAGGATGCCCACCCTTTTAAACGGATGTGGTCCCATGCAAACACATGCTAATTTGCATATATGGGTGCGTACAGTTTGAGTATTTTACACCAAAAAATATTTTGCTTTTTCAAACAACCCTCAACAGAAAAAAAAATCAGATTTCTTTTAGCATTGTTTTATTTAACCATTCTAATATATTGCACCGCACTTAAATGGTAAATACTGTTTCCTCCTCATTTTGTTTGATTTGATAATCATTTAGACCATTATTTTATTTAGTTAAATTAATTCAAAATATAATTTAAAGATTTATTTGCCTATTCATCCTTAACTCCATAAATTATGCAACCTTGATCCTGACCTTGAAAACTGTTAGATCATTTTATTGAAACTTTGTATTAGCTACTGTTTCCCTAGTGATTCACATTAACACAAGTTGATTTGTAATTTGGTTAATATTGTTATAATTGGATCATGTTTGCAACCTCCAGTATTTATTCTCTTTCTCTTAAAAGAAACTCCACTGATTATGATTGTAGAATTTTCATTATACTTATAAGTACATTTGCTTATTTATGCTTGAGGAATGAAACAATGTAATATGAAGACTTTCTGTATTTGAAGGAGAGATGAAGAACTGAATTAAAACACAAAATAATGCACTAAAATTTTAACCTAAGATTAATTTTGAGAACTTCTGTTGATAGATGCATTTTATTAAAAGAAATATTTCTAATGTACAAGTCAAGTTTATTTTTAACTTGATTTTCTAAGAAACAAATATCAATCCAAACTGGAAAAAATTTGAGTATGTCCCTATAAAATGTAAGCATATTTTGTTGTTAGTCATAAATATATTAATATTGGTGACTTTTATAACTGTAAAAGAAAAAATAATGTGTTATAATAAATGCCATAGACTTTTAAAGCTTAATTCTTTACTCTATTTTTTCCATCAAATTTTAAAATGAAAATAATCCAGAATCTGTAAGGAATACTTTAATAATAATAAATCAAAGCAAATTACATTTTCCTACAAGAAACATCATATTTTTTAAATTCTTAAAAGCAAATTTATTCAAAAATTATTTTTATAAGCATTAAAAATAAAAATTACAAAATAAATTGTTTATTCAAATTGATAAGTCTAACAAAGGAAGGGTTGGGCATTCGGATCTCCAATTTGAACAAAACTTGGTGAGCATGTAGCTGTTAACACAAGTAGCTCCTTGTCCAAATAATAGGACCCATATCTCAAGTGTTTCTGAAAATTGAGGGTTTAGCTTATGAAGCTTTGGAAGTTTCATATTTCCTCGGAGTGGACAAGATGCTAGGCACTGGAACTATAAACATAGGTTCTAAACTTTGCAATTTTGGTTTATTCTTATGGGTAACATAATAATTAGCATTATTATTACTGTTATTATTCCTTGTATTTAACACTAGATCTGCAATACTTGTTTTACTCAATTTTACTTATTTGCCAGTTAATCACATTTGTCACAGGAAGCTGAAATTTAACTTTTCCTGAATTTGGATGTTTTACATTACAACCAAATTTTATCTTGATAAAATCAACAGATCTTAAGATATAAAGGTCTTTACTTACAACTGAAAGCAGTTATTTTGACTCTGATTTATTCCCTTGTTTTATTACCTTTTTTGATTTTTTTCACTTTTGCTTCACATGTCTATTTATGACTTGTGAATATTAACACTTTTATGTAAATGTTTCTGCTAGTCTTGTTCTAATAAAAGATGCAGAAAATACAAACAACTGTTTGCTTCAGTCTCATTGGCACTATTCAAACAGTGTATACACAAATGAATGGTAGATTTGATTATCATCTGCTTACTGGAGATGAAATTGCAAACATATTAGCAAATATTTCAGAATGTGAATTGAAAGATGAATCTGCAAATCACATTCATCATCTAGAGCAGGGATGGGCAACCTGCGGCCCGCATTCATATATTTTGCGGCCCGCGACGCATAAAATGTGAATAAATATATCAATTTCCCAGCTTAAGGAAGTATGTAGCAAAAATTCAAACGTTATTTTTACAACTTATGTATATGAATACTTTTTCCCACAATGAATTTAGTAAAAATTAAAACAAGAAACCGGCTAACAGACATATGGAAACTAATTTAAAACTAGCAGTGACGAATATTTAACCAAATATTTCCAATATATTACGTTTACATCAGTTCCAGAAGCTAAATTAAGTATACCTAATCTAATTTATAATTATATATGAATAAATAATTCTGATTTACCAACATTTTTTTTTCCTCTTTCTCTTGTATGCGGCCCGCATCAGTTCAAAAGTCTTAAAATGCGGTCCTTACATAGAAAAAGGTTGCCCATCCCTGATCTAGAGGATAGAGATAGTGAATAAGTCCCATCCAATGAAAGCTATGCTAAACAGGATAGCGATGAGAGCCATCCATAGTGATGAAAAACAGCATTTGATTTTTCCTAATCAACCTCTACAAAGATGTATAATATATATTTTTTGAGTATTCTGATTCTTACTGGTATGTTAAATATACAAGAAATATTTTGTTATAAAATAATTTTACTTAGTAATCTATGGAATATGCCTATCATTGCTTACTTTTGTCCCACTAAAAAAACTGCTTTTATGTCTATACAGGTACTGTTTATGATAGGCATCAACGAGGAAATTCCAACAGAGTAGTTTTCAATGCTTGCTTTTTATTATACAAATTATATATAGTTCCCCAATTTCAGGGAAAATCCTCCAAACCTTGAAATTCCTGCTATAATACTCTCTTGAAATTATATAATGTTGTAGAATGTTATTTTTTGGTACAACTACAATATAAAATCAGTATCAAATCATAAGAAACATACTTTGGAATAGCAGTCATTTTGATCTAAATCAGTTCTAAATCATACAGAGTCTAGTGTTAAAGCTTATAAAACAAATTAAAACTGATGCAAAAAGTAGAATTAAAAATACCTATACTGTGTCACCATAAGCAAATAAGCTTCAGACATTACTGTACATGGAAAAAAAAGACAAGTCTATTATGTTAAATTTCCTATGGTAGCTGCATTATATGTTGATCTGGTAATTGTCTCTTTAATCCGAAAAAATTGACGGTAGACTGCCTCACAGCTTTACAGGTTCCAAAAAACTCCTTTATTGCCTTTTTACAAATGCATTTCGGATCAGTATTATTTTTTCTGACCCCTCTTCAGTGCTATAAAACAAAGGTTTTATATTAACAAAACTAACACGAGCAGAAAAAACAAGAAACACTTTTAAAAAACCGTTTTCTAATACCTTAAGTAAAGCTGTGAGGCAGTCTACTGTCAATTTTTTCGGATTAAAGAAACAATTACCAGATCAAGTCTATTATGAAAATAGGGTAGATTACCAATAGCATCTCTGTAGAATTAACTGTTTCACACTGCTAAATAAAATTATTTCTTCATATTTATTTTCAGATATGACGGTATTGTTATATTTGAAATGTAACAAACATGAATGCATGAGGAAATGATCTATAACATTAACAATAAAAAATTACTATTGCTCTGCTCCCCTACTTTCATAACAGAACAGACTTGTCTTTTTTTGTCCACGTGTAGTAACATCTGAAGCTTATTTGTTTGTGGTGACAGTATATGTATTTTTAATCCCAACTTTTCACATCTGTTTTAATTTGTTTTTTTATAAGCTTTAAATGTGAAAAATAGTAACAATAATAATAATGCTAATGTTATGGTAAAATAATTATGTTATATATAAAAATAAATTAAAACTGCAAAGTTTAGAACCTACATTGTGCCTAGCATCTTGTCCACTTGGCTATTCCCATTCTTAGGAAGTGTGAAACTTCCATAGCCTTATAATCTAAATCCTCAATTTTCAGAAACATTTGAGAAGTGGGTCTATTATTTGGTCAAGGAGTCGCTTGTATTAACAGCTACATGCTCACCAAGTTTTGTTTGAAGAGGAAACCTGAATGTCTGACCCTCTTTGTCTCTCCTTGTCAGTCAATAGCTAAATATTAGTAAAAAATATGTCTAATTTATAGAAATTAGTCATTTTTCCAGTTCAAAAAAATGTATCTAATTAAAATATAATAATTGTAATTTAAATAAAATTATTAAAATATAAATAACCACTTAAGACATCTAGGAAAGTTGTATGAATTTAAGGAGCAAATTTATACTTGAGCTATGAAACATCAACTGTATATTTTCTTATGAATGATAAATCCATTTTCTTCAAAACTTCAGTATATAACAAATCAGATAACATTCTCCCATGAAATTTGCTAGATTTAATTTAGAAATTACCATATAAAAAAATTAATTAAATACCAAGCATATTGACTTCAATCATTTCATAGGTTAAGTGATGTGAAGTTTCTTCAACTTAACAGTTTGTTAATGGCTTTATGGTAAGATGTCAAGTTTTGATTCAGATCTAAACTTTTGTTTCTTTATCATTTACTGGGGTCATTATCATCTTTCTTACTGGTCAATTCCACTTGATTACGGGTAAATTAATGGATTAATTAAGTTTACTCATTATAGAGATAGTCTCTTCCTAATGTTTAAAAATACTTTAACCTAATGAAATAGTCAGTTTAAATACCTATATTAAAGTATGCTTTATTTTAAAGAAAATATTACTATACTCTTTCCCAGTATAAAAAGACACCAATGTTCATTAATCTGCATAAGCATAGGAAAATAGTTTCATGTTCATTAGAAATAAAACATTAAACATATTATCTATTCTATGTATAAATGGTTATAATCCACTTGAAATTTCCAACATTTTTGCAAGAAAACTGAATTACAGGAAAACAAACCAAAAATCATTACAGCACATGTGAGGTTTGAATTTGTAGACATACTTTCGAATATTCATGTTTAAGAACTTTTGTTGCTTAGCTAGTTGATAGTCATCATACACATTCAAAATCTGACATGTTGGATTCATTTTTATTTTGGGAAATACTAATCTCCTATAGCCCACCAGTGGCCAAGCGGTTCTGTTCCTAAACACTGGGAGTTCAGTCACGGGTTTGCGCCACGCTTGGACGGGCTGGCCATTTGGAGTTTTCCGGGTTTTCTCTATGTTTGTAACACCTGAATAGGGGCCAGTTTCCCTTACAAGACCTCCCGGAAGGCATTTCCCCTTGCGCAACATCGCACACCAGAGAAGGCAACGAGGAACCACTCTGGTTGCAACTTCCTCCAGGATACACCTTGGCACCTTAACTAACCTGCACCAAGTGCTTGCTGACGTCAGAATTTCTGATATGGCATGCAGAGAGAGAGAGTCTCCTATAAAATTGTTTTAACAGCATAAACTTATAACTTTTTTAATCTATTGTTTTTATTAGAAATTCTGGTTTTAATAAAAAAAAAATAAATGCATTTTAGAGAACTGCTTGAAATTAACTGGTAAAATTAATAATTTTTGTTAAAATCAAACTAAATATACTTACAAACAACACAACCATAAAGACACCAACATATCATCATGAGTAGAAAAAATAAATATGCAACAAAATAACAATGGTTTCCTATACCTAAAAAAAAATGAAAAATTATAAAATTAATGATTATAATTATTAAAAAATATATCAAATATATACAAAATATCTATACAGATTTTGTAATCTGTATAAATTACAAATTCTGATTTTAAAAAGTTTATTTTCTATTTGATTGTATAATTAAAGGTAAAAACACACCAACACAATTTCCCACCCACGGACAGTGATGGTCAAATTTTGCAATGCATCGATTGCATACCGCACAATGCTTTGATCTAAGAGGACGACGCACCAGGCAAGTGCTACAAAACCACACGGGATCGAATCCGTCTCTTTCTGCTAACTCTATTATCATCTATACGTAATAAAATTATATTTTTAGCAATTTAAGTTGATTTTATAAATAACAGCTCAAACTGTTACTAAAGATATATTTAAAATAAATTCACTCTATATCTTTGTTCCTGATCCATCTGAATGATACCAGGATCAGACTTCCATGCTTTAACAAAACTATAAAACAAGAGAGTAGATGATCCCAAAAAGCCTAAGGTATTCCATAAATCTCCAATATCTTACATAAAGTCAAGGATTAAATTTTTTTTAAATGTTTTAACTAAAAAATTATTCACTAAACAATTCTAAGTTATTATTACAAATTATTGGGTTCAATTTTCAAATTGCAGACCTTTACATTTGCATTGTTATCCATCTGTACTTTCTTAATCTTAAGAATGGAGTTAGATAAAAATCAAGGTCAGATATGGAAAACTTAGGGAGCAGAGACTCTGATTAACTATGTACAAACTTCTGATCTGAACCAGAAGTCACATGATTTTTAAATTAAAATATGATTGTCACAAATGCTGGGTTTACAATTTTTTAACCTCACAATAACTAAACAATTTTTATTATTATTATTTTTAACTTTTTCTTGTAGTAAGTATGTAGCAATTACTGCATAAACAGATACTTGAATAATAGTGTTTCTTGTCAGGGAATTTGAGAAAAAATTTCAAAGATATTTTTGTTAAAATAATGGCTATAACACTGTTCAAAAAGGCATGTGACATACATAAGCAATGTAACATGACATTATTCACCAGGAACCATCTGGGAACACTTGTTGTTACATTGGGATTGACCAAAAGTCAATTTTGACAGTAGGAATCCTATTTCTGTTCAGTTTTCTAGTCATAATTTAGCCAAAAATAAAGCATTTTATAAATGACATCAGCAAATCCTAAGTTGTTCATTAATCTCACAAACAATTTTGAAAATGGCTACAAAAGAAAATGTAATGCTGAATTATGAGGTTACTTGTAATCAACAATAACATTGAAGTGACTAAATCATCATCAATTTTTGAAATATTTTTGGCAATTTCTGCAAAATACTGATATTTTAAATAGCATAGCGCTTACTGAAACAGAAGCTTAACTTTTTAGTTTCCATTATCATTATTCGTTTTCAGGCAATATGGAGCTCAAGAAGACCTCATAGATGTAAATATTAAATGATAAGCTATATATTGAGATAAAATACTTGTCAAGTTAGTTAAATCTCAGCAAAACAGAGTTAAAACAGTATTAGAAGTACGTAAAAATTGAAAAATCTGTTAGTCATTTTGTGTTGAAATTGGCTCATATTATTAAAAATAGCAAGTTGGGTGTAAAAACAATGATAACTTTAAGTGTCAAATGAGAATAAGCATACATTTTGAATATATTTAGAGTATAGAAATTCAGGAGATTTGATAAGATTTTTTAATATCAAGTATGGGACCTCAAACCATGCAAATGGGTTCTGCAGGGTTAACATCAGATCTGTTTGTAGAACTACTCCCTGTTTATCAGGCAGTTCATTAGTTATCATTTTGCTTTCTTTTTCAAATATGGTAACTTTCATACATGTTTTTGAATCCAATTAATAAACACATTTTTGTTTAGTTTATTCACATTATGTTAACTCAAAGCAAAATTTGTTATAGTAAATAATGTATTTTATTCAATGCATAAATATATTAAATTGTCAAGAAAAACATTTTAATATAATAAATATATTTAAAAACAATTTTCATAATCAAAATCAAACCCTATTGAATACTCATTCATACATGTTCTCATTTAGAAATGATTTCTTTAACTGTAATACCATCAAAGGATTATATACAATATACCACAAAAACATCAGTAACCTGTCTTCAATTAAAACACTAATTTAACTATGTAAACTATTTTTAAAAAAGTCAATTTAAAAACTTATATACTACACAAGTATTTGGTTATTCAGACATGAGAAACTTCAGATACAAATACAAAAATTTTACCACACCCTAATAAAAATAAGTCAAGATCCAGATGTTATTCAATTCTTAATTCTTCTTAAATAATAATATTTAAATTTAAAATTTGTGTCAAAATGTTATAATTCAATATCAAAACACATTAAAAGGATACATGGCCAAAGGTATGTAAACCAAGTAACATACATCCAGAACTTGGTGGAAAGATACACTGATATTGGAATGATATTTAATATTCTATCATCAAATAGAAATCTGTAATAATTCAAATAAAGAATTATTTTCATTATTATTTTGTTTATTTACAAGTCTTCAATAATAATATTTGCTTAACATTTTATCCTATTAATATTAATAATGGTTTCTACTAGTAATAAACTAGCAATTTATAAACATGAATTTTTTGACAGACATTCCTCCTCCTGAAATATTAATATAAAATCGTAATCTTTTAATAAATAATGTTTACAGTCATGTAATAAAATACTTACCTGCTGACAACAGTCATCATGAGGAACAGACCAAATAAGAGACAAGCTTTCACCACATATGATTCTGCAGATTCCAAAATCATTCCAACTAGATAGAAAAGCAGGAAAGGGGATACAAACATTCCCCAATACCTTAGAGTCTAAAAAGAAAAAAATTTAAAAAATAGTTTTGTAATACATTCTAATAATTGAAAAGCACATAGTTAAAACAAGTATAGGAAATTCTTGTTAGTTAGGAATTCAGGGAAGAAAATATTCAAGACTTCAAATTATTGAATTTCAAACAATCTGAGATTTACATGTTTCTATACAATATGCCAAATGCCATGTAACTGATGTAATTTATTAAGCAAAGGGAATATAGCTACTTATACAAAACACTTATATTAATACAATAATATAAATAAACTACAGGTAAACAGCACATGCTCAGTGAGAACCTCAAATTGTAGCCCAATTTATTTTTAAAATGGTAAGTCACCCAAAAGCAGTAGTCTAGAGCCCTACAAATATTTCAATCTGTTACTAGTAGTCCAACCTTGCAATCCTGAAACCTACCCATATTTTATGAGATAAGAGAGGAAAAAAGGTAGTCCATGAGTAAGGTGTTATTGTAAAAACAGTTATATTGACCAGATTAGAGTTGTTCTTGGTCTACTGTTCTCTTACAGCATGGAAGCACTTCAATCTAAATGAATGAGTTAACATACCCATACCACAGTTTGGACAGAATTTTCATGTCGAATTACAAAGGCAAAAATTGTCAATTCATATCTCAGTGCTTTGTTAATATATATTATGAATCTAGATAGTTATCTGTAGTATTTGTTGACTGATTACTGATTGCTGATCTGTCAATGTTGACACAGTTCAAATAGGTAACCATTTGAGGAAAAAAAAAAGTATTCATTATGTGTACCAACATAACTGAAAAGAACAAAGAACATGATAATAAACTTAATATTGTATTGTAAAGATATTTAGTAGCTTCTGTTCTCATAATTCTAATGCATGAGAATGTGTTAAAACAATGTCATGTCACTGCAGGCAATGAGTGCTAGACACTACATACAAGAACTTAAATCCAGCTTAATGTATTTGAGAAGGCCTAATAAATAAATTGCAGTTAGAGTATAGTGCAGAAAATTTCCAATCTTAATATTTCCTGATTCAGCAAAAATTTGAAGTTTTTTCCATGAAATTATAACTTCAAAAATAATTTAACTGTTGCCTATTTGAACATTCTCAACATTTATTCAAATTAATCTGCATTATAAAAAAACAAACATTTGAATTCACATCGTTGTTTCTAAAAATATTTTTGACCTCCCTCAATTATTATTCTTTGTTAAGTGATGCAAAACTTAAACTGTAAAAAAAGTCATTTCAATCAATTATTTTTCAATTTTTATTTTGATACTTATGAATAATATTATGGTCAGAATTTAAGTTTTAATAAATTACATATATCTGTAAATAGTTTATAATTTAAAAAATAAACAATGACTAAAGATTTCCCTTCAGTTTTGAAATCTGTTGTAACAGATGCAACTTTTAAAAGTTGAAAAACATTTAACTTGCTTTGTAAAATCAAATATAAGAAAAAAGTTTGCTCTTTCATGGAAAGACTGTAGCATGGCTATGGAACAAATGCATGATCCTATCATTCATCTACAATTTTCCTTAACAGCACTGCTCCATCTCACATGAACACTTCAATTAATAAATTTAGATTAGGCTGGACAATAACAAGAGCCCAAGAAAAAAAGATAAAGGTGGCAGAGATGAGAATGTTGAGTTGGATGTGTGGAGTGTCAAGGAAGGATTTTATTAGACGTTCTGTTAAAGTGGGCCCCTTGAGCAAAAAGATGCAAGAATGTAGGTTGAGGTGGTTTGGCCACATAGAGCAAAGAAGTGACAATTATGTTGGAAAGAAGATCAGAAAACTGGTAGTAAAAGGAAAGAGGAAAAGAAAAAGACCAAAGATGTGTTGGAAAGATAAGGTGGAAGACGAACCAAAGGGGAATTAAGAAAGAAGAAGCCCTTGATAGGGAGAAATGGAAAAAACATATTAGAGAAGGAAATGCCAACCCCATATAAACATGGGAAAAGATGATGATGAAGTAGAAGATTAGGCTTAATTTCTTAAACTTGCCAAAGTACCAAATTTAATATAAAATAAATTAATATATTTCATCACCAACTGATATCATCCAAAACAAAACTGAACAATACTTTCAAGAATTTTACAATTAGAAGAAAT
Organism: Centruroides vittatus; assembly: GCF_030686945.1. Taxonomy (NCBI): domain Eukaryota; kingdom Metazoa; phylum Arthropoda; class Arachnida; order Scorpiones; family Buthidae; genus Centruroides; species Centruroides vittatus. Next base: position 1,463,218 of record NW_027122565.1, read on the forward strand.
GGCAAAAATTACAATTTATTATAAAGATACAGTAGAGAGTCATTTATCCGAACACCGGTTATACGAATGCTTTCCAGTCGGACTGTGTCATGCTGAATCAAACTTTTTTGATACTAGATTTACTTCTAAAGTATAATTTTTATGTTTTTATATTTTTCAATATATTTATTTTGTTTGTACAAAAAAAGAAATAATTTTTGACAATACAATAGTCTCGATTATTATTATAAAAATTTTCGTTAGGCTTAAAATTGACAAAAATGCAACACAAAGTAACACGCAACAGAGAAAAATTTCAACATCAGACAGGTTAATATATTTTCTCGTACATAATTGGTTATCCGAAAAATCAGTTATCCAAACAACCCCAGTCCCCAATTGATTCGGATAAACGACTCTCTACTGTAATAATTAAACATTAAAATTGAAAAATTAAAAATTTGAAATTTTGTAGTTAGCTGCTTTTCTTAGCAGCATTGTTTAAGAGAGCTTTTATGTGACAATAAAATATTGAGATTATTTTTAAAGTATTCAACATATTTTGAAAATATAAGAGCTACACTAAAGTTTTCTGAATTTAATTAACATTCTTCACAACTAATTAGTCAAAATGCTAAAGAATTTTTCCTGGCAGTAGATATTTGACTGTACCAACTTAATAAAACAAATAATTATAAATAAATCATCTTCATAATTACATTTAAAAAAAAAAACCTTCAGTATTTACGAATTACTAAATGCATTGCATTTCAATCATCATCAAATCATATGATTTCAGACTGTCAAATCTAAAATTTCTGTGTTATCTCATTATCATATATAATTATTGTTTCAGATATTTCAAGTTTTAAGTGAAACGCTATTAATTGCTAATTTTTCTTGCAAACTTTAAAATAAAATGGTATTAAATTGGAGTCTATAAATTTACTAAAAATCTGGTTCTACAAATTCTTAAGTAGACTGAAGTTGAAAAAGTGCTGTAAAAACACGAGAAAAACCAACATTTTTATTCATATTCTTATTAACTAATAAATAAATTAAACATGCAAGTTTCTGATAATCTATGATATAGATACTGGGTGCAACTACTTCAATAATGTAATACCATATACAACTACATAAAGTGCAAAAAATGGACTTTAATAGCATTTCTAAAAGCATTCAACATTATAACATTAATCTGATGGTCACTGAAGATAACAGAAAACATTAGTTTATGAGTAAAGTTCATTTTTTCCGCTTTATATTGTTGTGTATGTTGTTTTTGATAAGCTAATTAGGAAATTTTAGTAAGGCAATAAAATATTCATAGTATACATTTAAATTACATAGTCATGAGAGCATTAACCTTTGTGTTCCTTTTATTTTATCTTATTTTATTTGTTATATCTTATTCTATATTTAACCCATTACAACATTGGAAAAATCAGATCATGCTTCTCAAGTCCATTTTTATGGAATAAAAATACTTTTTTCAATCAGTCTCTTGAAAGTTATTTATAAATCATTTACTTATTGAAAAATACAGAGATTCATTTTAAAAGGTTTGTAACAATAACTCTAAATTTAATTTGAAGTTAATGTGGCATCACACTGACAATATACTTTAAGCAGTGAATGAGTAACTATTTTGTTTTTATATTTTCATTATATTTTTTGTCTTTCTTTTCTTGCATATTAAGTCCTAAGTCATTAGTCTTTGTTTTGATATACAGGCATTACCCTATTTACAAACAGGTTAGGTTCTCAAGATTTTGTTGTAAGTCAAAAACTAACCTAAAAAGTATATTTGTACAGAATAACCATTTATTGTTAGTGTTTATTCCTTCAATGTACCTAATAGAATACATTACACTCATTTATTTGCTCACAAATACTTACTAGCAGGTGTTTCAAATGCAATTTTCTTTACCTAACACACTTAGTATTACAATGTCCAGTTTAGTTTCTATGGTAATCGAGCAACACGTCTTGTATTTAGCTCCACTGCTAAATTCACTATGCTTTGGACACATTTTTGAAGTATTAATCATAAAAGTTTTATAAAAAATACAAACAATAGCAAAAATGCTATTACTCCAGTGTTATCAATTTTAACACCACCTCATGAGCTGCAATAAAACCTCAGAATGTGTGTGAAAACAAAAAATAATATGTAATAGAAATAAGCTCACATTAATTATTTATTACTGGCCAAAGACTGACTTCAACATCACCTCAAGAGCAGCAAGAGAACTGCAGAATCTATATGAAATTTAAATTGTTCACAAATTGAACATTTATAAGTAAGGAAGTACCTTTACATTTTAAAAAAACTTGCTTTATTTTTTTATATTATGATCTATTTTTTTCAATCTAAAAATCAGATCACATACATATGAGTTACATTGTGATGTTGAGTTTACATACGTTGCTGTTTTAGGAAAACTTCAGTTTTGCAATTACTGTAAAACTTCAATTTAAAAGACTAATTTGGACAATGGGATGTACTGTACATTAAAGCCAAAAGTCTGTTATATAATAGTTTTCCAAATGCACATGTTAAAAATTGACAAATTAGTTAGTTTATCTGTTTTTACTTGTGTAGATATGTTTGTGTAATTAAAATTATGTATGTATGAAAAGTTTAATTTCACAGAACAGTTTCCTATATATATTATTGCTTATGTACTCATATTAGTTCTGAAACTAATAAAAAAGTATACAATGTAAATCAAAATAACAAACAAACAAACATTTTTTGGAAAATACACTTTAATTGTATGTAACTGAACAAATAAATAATGTTGCCTGATTTTACATTACACTGTATTACATGTTAACAGTAAATTTAATTAAATAAGAGTGTTTTCTTTTTACAAAGTATCATCATCATCAATCATCATCATCATCATCATCATCATAGTATTTTTTGTTGATCATGATCAAAAATATCATCATCTTCATTTTTTTAATTTTTATCATAAACGTTTTTTTATGGATGACAAAATAAAACTATGTTATTAATTGAAAATTTGAGCATTTGTTCAGTTGAGTACCAAGTAGTTTTTTTTCCAGAATATGTGTTTAAATATACTGAATTGTTTGAGTTGGGAACAGTACAAGCTACTGCTGTTTAAAAGAACTTTACTAAATATGAAAATTAATCTATATAAACAAAACACAGTGACTCTCTTAAAGGCTAAAGTCTGAAAGCAATGACAACAACACTTGGTTGATGGGAACATTAGGACAAAGAAGAAAATACTGCACTATCAATTTTCATTAAAGTAAACCTGACAAAAGGCACAAAACAAATTGAAAATTTCAATATCTTAAAATCCATGGAAAATTTGAGACAACATGCATTCTTACTTGAATAAAAAATATCAAACAACAGAGTTTGCACTTACAAATAGTGAAATTTTATACGAAGGATTTCCCAAATTCTCAAACTCTGTTAGAGAAAAACCATGTTATAGAAGTAATGTCTTGTATGAGGGATATATCTATTTTTTTATGGAAAAAAGTATTGGAATGATTTTAAGCAAAGTGTGTGTGCATATTAGATTCATTAATTCATAAATATGTAATTAAATATCTAATGTAAGAGAATATTCTTATAATTTGTTTTGGATTAATTTTAGTGGTGTGCGGTGACATATGATGATAGGGAAGCTGTGCCAGCCCTGGATAGAATCCTTGGAAGCATTATACAATATTTTGGTGTGTAGCATCCATGAGCTAAACCGCGAGAGGTTGGTGCTCTGTAAAGCGCATGTGCAAATGCCTGTAATCTGGCTGCTTTACGCGATTCAAATATTTTCATCCCATATTTCACACTATGGCACTTCCATTGGGAATATACAAATTTATATTCAAATATACATAGCAATCTTATCATTGTTTTTCATATGTATAGAAATTTGTAATAAAATATATAATACAATTATAATAAAATATTAATTTTAATTAATTCAAAGTACGTTAAAATATGAAAATAATTGCACAGTATGTATTTATATTTTAGAAAATACAAAGAAAGCAGTGCTTCCACAGCTTCCATAGACTGATTAATTTCCACTGATTAATTTATAATCAGAAATATTTAAAATAGATGAATACTAATATAATTTTTATATTTACATAATATTTATAAATTATTTATATATATAATTTGTCAGATCTACACACTTCCCCACAACCATGAAATTTCTGACAAATTGAGTTAAATTATATATTTAGAAAATATGATTAACTTAGCATTTAAATGTCATGTTGTTAAATTGTTTTATTATTGTAAAAGTTACTATTTCATATATTTAAATAGTTTATGTAAAAATAGTAATTTGTGTTTTTAAATCTAAATATCAAAAAATTCAGATTTGCATTTGTATGTCATTATATCTGTTGTTTTCATGCTATCTTCAAAGTTTAAGTATAATTTATTTTAAATTAACAGCAAAGCAAATTTTTAAATTGCTTTTAAATAGAGAGATTAAATATATTTTAATAACACACCATATTTTAGAACCCTTGTTTAACTCCAAAAAGTCCATTTTGTAGAAAACAAACTAACATTTTCAATCCTTCTCCCTCTTTGGATCTTCTTCAAGTCCAGATTTTCTTACAAAAGTAAGAATCCAAAACAAACTTAATTTTATGAGTTCTAAACTTTTGAAGACAATGTTAATCTGTTTTCTACAAAATGACTTATTAGAGTTAAACAAGGATTCTAAAATAAGGTGTGTTATATACAGAAACTCCAATCTATAAAAAGTTTATGATATTCAAACTATATTTCAGTAAGTATAATTTAAAAAGCAACATAATTTACAAGAAAGCATATTTATTTAGAAGTTACTCTTTAGCACTTTCGGATAACAAAGTCCATTGTCAGGAAAATATTTTTTCAATCATACATCTCCCGATGATGGACTTGATTGTCCAAAAGTGCTAGAAAGTAATTTGTAAATAAATGTGGACTCCAGTAAAGCATTTTATTAGTTTTGTTAAAATATTCATGTATTTATTAATATATTTTAACATTTAAATCAATAAAAAATGATAATATATCTTACTTTGTCTTTATAAATACGAAGACAGCAATTTTTGTTAGGTAATTCTTTTTCTTTCTCAACTTCATGAATGCGATTAGCAATCCATGTTGCAGATAGCTTTTCTGCCATAGCACGTGGAGTGTCTCCCTAAAGAGAAAATTAAACTTTGAAAACAAATTATATCTAAGGTTCAATATAAAACCTAAATTTATATCTTCTGACCTGACCATTTTTTATAAAGACATTAGCCCCTTGTTTTAATAGAAGAGAGACTGCTACACCATTCCTTGCATATACTGCCCAATGAAGGGAAGTATTGCGATGATAGCGATCACTCATACTTAGACTAGCACCAAGAGTAAGTAGCAACCTTGTTGGATCATTTCTACTCATTAAAAATATTTTAGTATTACTACTTTAAACGCCTTAATGATTATTTCTTAAATTCATAAAACTATTCAAAAATCTTACGTTGTAACTCTATATGCTGACCACATAAGAGGAGTCATTCCATTATGATCCATAACATTTACATCCTGTCCTTTAGCAACAAGATATGCCACAATTGCTGTATGACCAAACTGTGCAGCTAAATGAATGCATGCACATCCTACAGAAAACAAAAAATATTAATAAAAATAAATAATATAATAATAAAAATTTCATATTAAAATTTAGTTAACCTTCTCCATCTCTTAAGGAAGGATCAGCTCCATGTTGCATTAAAAGTACCACCATGGCTAAGTGACCTTGCCTGTATTAAAATTTTATAATATATAATCAACTCTAAAGACACCTAAATCTAGTTACAATCTATTAACTGAACTAACTTTTTCATAATATATGTAAAACCAATTAAATATACAAAATTATCAGTAAAATATTAAATTATACCGAGTTGCCCAATGTAAAGGAGTAGATTTTAATTCTCCTCCAATTGCATCTACTTCGGCTCCTTTGGATATGTAATATTTTACAATTTCCTGCCGATTATTAATTGCAGCCCAATGAAGTAATGTAACATTTTCTTCGTCTCTTTCATTTACATCATATCCATCTTCAATTATTTCTTTACACCGTTCAAAAATACCATGTTGAGTTGTTTTGACAATGTGAAAATTTCTATAATCTTCTACTCCTGAAGTAATTGAAGGTTCAGAAACTGGATCTTTCACATCAGGTGCACTATGATGCCGATGTCTCTGATCTGTCGATATACTTTCATCTTGTCCAAGACACTGTTCAAAATTAATAAATTTATTTTGACATCATAAATATTTTCATTTCTAAGAAATAAAAATAAAGGCAAAAAGTGGACTTTACATAAAGTAATTAAAAAATATTAAAAGAGAAATGTTTACTGGACTGTAAAACAAACGTACTACACCTTTTAAGTATCCAGTAGGAAGTTTTATTAGAATAAAAACGTTTTCGGCCGCATTAATCAGCCTTCGTCAGTTAACGAATATCAAAAACGAACAAAATTCGAAATTACAAAAAAACGGCGTTCGAAATTTACAAACAACCGCGCTTGCGCATTGACGGGTTTAAGCCCCGTTTTCCGTATCAAAACGTGTATCAAAAACGAACAAAATTCGAAAATTACAAAACGGCGCTCGAAATTTTACAAAAACCGCGCCTGCGCATTGACGGGTTTAAGCCCCGTTTTCCGTGTCAAAACGTGATGCTAGTCGACAAGAGATTTCCAGGCCGATGATAGGCCGTCCGCATCCCGGTGGTTGATGCAAAGCGTAGATAAGTGCGCCTTATGTATTTCCATTTTTTCCAAGTATTTGATAGCCTGCCTGGATCGAGTGGCTCTGACAATGGAGGCCTTATCCCAATGCACCGTTATATCTTGTTGCCTAGCAAAGGTCGCTAGGACCGTGCTGTCACTGCCACAGGTTATTGAGTATTTATGCTCTTTTATTCTTTGTTTGAGGTTACGTAAAGTGGCTCCTACGTATACAATGTCGGTGTTAAAACGATGATCTTTTATCGGTATAGAATATACCCCTGTTAACTCACTGGAGTGATCTCTCCTCTTGTCGTTTCTCAGTAAACGGTAAATCGTTGGATTGCGTTTGTAAATTACGCGCAAGTTCTTCTCTCTGGCCACATTTTTGACAACCTTATTAAGAAAAGGCATATAGCTCAACACAACTGCTTTCCGTGAATTTCCATCATTGCGCTGCCGACTGTTCTCGCAATTTAGTTATTAGGTGATCAACAACACTTCTTTGGTAACCATGCTGTGCAGCCACCTTTTCGTATGTAGGCCAACTCCTTTAAAGTGTCTTGAATACTTGAGCAGTGGGTGTAAGCTCGCCGGATCCAGGAACGAAACGCCGCCATCTTAAACTGTCCGGGGTCTATAGAGTTACTGGGGATGACGATGGGAATAACCTGTGGCAGTGACAGCACGGTCCTAGCGACCTTTGCTAGGCAACAAGATATAACAGTGCATTGGGATAAGGCCTCCATTGTCAGAGCCACTCGATCCAGGCAGGCTATCAAATACTTGGAAAAAATGGAAATACATAAGGCGCACTTATCTACGCTTTGCATCAACCACCGGATGCAGACGGCCTATCATCGGCCTGGAAATCTCTTGTCGACTAGCATCACGTTTTGACACGGAAAACGGGGCTTAAACCCGTCAATGCGCAGGCGCGGCTTTTTGTAAAATTTCGAGCGCCGTTTTGTAATTTTCGAATTTTGTTCGTTTTTGATACACTTTTTGATACGGAAAACGGGGCTTAAACCCGTCAATGCGCAAGCGCGGTTGTTTGTAAATTTCGAACGCCGTTTTTTTGTAATTTCGAATTTTGTTCGTTTTAGATATTCGTTAACTGACGAAGGCTGATTAATGCGGCCGAAAACGTTTTTATTCTAATGAAACTTCCTACTGGATACTTAAAAGGTGTAGTACGTTTGTTAAAAATATTAAATATAACAAATTCAAATCCTTGTTAATTCAAACTATCTAAGTTTGAATTAACAAGAATTTCCTGTAGTATATTGGAATAAATCTGTATATATATTAAAAGCAAAATGTTCCATCTCACCAAAACTGAAACCAACACTTTACAAAGAAGCAGTATGTAAGTAAGGCACACCAAGTTGCCTGTGAAGTCTACAATTCGTTCCTCAAAAAGACCACCCGTTAACTTTCTCTGTAGACTCAGCATAAATTCATGGAAAGAGTTAATTACCAAAAGAGAAGGAAGGTCTTTTGCATATGGATAAAAGACATAAAAAGACTTCACTTTTGACTCCAGCTTGGAGTTGAAGAGAAAGCTATTAGTTTGCTCCTGTAGCAACTATTCTTTAAGTTTGATTTTTAAATAATAACCATAGGTATAAGTAAAATAACTGAAAATATTTAATGTATTATGTACTGTACTGTCACATTGCATAGAACTTTTTTAAAAATCTACTTACTTCCAATGACTAAAATTCATTCTTTAATCTATCTAGTTTCATTTTTAACTGCATATAAATCTAGTGGACAAACTAATTTTATAAATTTCAATGCAATAAAAATATGGCTTATAAATTTTTTCTAGTATGATTTTAGTTTTAGGAAGCACTAATATATTTCTACCATTAAATACTTTTAAGAACCAATTTCATCTAAATTTATTAAAATTAATTTTAAAATTAGAAATACAAAATTTTAGATGAGACTAACAATGTTCACAACACAAACATTGTATCATCGACTTTATATGTTAAAAATCATCACTTAACAATTCTCATCTGATAATCATTCCTGATGCCTTTATTATTTGGTTACAACTAGAAATGGCCTTCTCTAAAATTTGCATAGATGAATACGTCTTTGCCAGAAATTAAGTTTGAATAAATTGCATTGTCATTGCAAATAAAGATGCAAAGTTTTAGCACACTAAATCTTATAGAAGTAAAAAAAAACTTATCAAACATACTTAAAAACTCACTAACAATTTTTTCTTACAAACTGTTTTCTTCTGTAAACTTGAATCTAATTTCTAGTTAAGTGATTATGATAAAATTTATAAGATGTCAATATGTAAAAATAAATCTCTCTTAATTAAATTAGATTAAATGCATTACATTAAAAACATAATTTAAAAGAAATAAATTTTGTAAATTGTTTTTTTGACAGTGATGCATGATATGATATAACATATTATTTTGAGTTTAAAACAGTAACTTAAGGATTTCTAGAAAAAAAAGTTGAATAATATTTAAAAATAAATTAGTTTTTAAAAATGTATTAAAAAGTAAAAATGTTAATATAGTTGTAATAAAGCATAATTAACAAAAAATAAGAAATTGTCATTAAACTGTAAACTCTTCAAAAGTGACAAGTACCCTGAATTTAAAATCCTTAAATTTAAAATTCAAGAAACAATAAAAATGCAAGTTAAATTCAATTGTAGAAAAGAAAAAGTAACTTAGCTGTATCTAAAATTAAAACTTATTAAATGTAAAAAGAAAATAGAAAATTATTACAAAACATATTGAGCAATGTGTTATTCAAAGCTGGAACTTAACAATAATTAAATTCACACCTTCCTTATGTCTTCCACAATACTTTATTAAAAATTTGTTTTTAATAAAAAGCCCATAAACTAGGCTGAAAACATTTGTTTTTAATAAAGTATCGCTGGAAGTCATAAAGGTTGAAAGTAATAAAAACACATTATTAAAAACATACATAAAGTTTAAAAAAATAGATTAAAAAAATAATTTATTTACTTTAAGCTTGTTTCACAAATTTCTCTTCATACTCAATCATAACCGAATTTGAGTTTTGTTCCGATTGTTCACTAAGATGCATAACATGCAACAACCTGATTTGATTATAAATGCCAAATTTGCTGTGTAAGCCAAAAGAATCTAGCAGTTTATTTGGATGACTAAGATTTTCTCACTAATACATAATACAGTAGAAAATTCTAATGTTTATACAACAGTAAAATTAAGTGTCACTTAAAATATGACTACTGTTCTATGTTCAAAGCTACATACAAACATGCTAGTAATAACTACATGTGATATGTAAAATTATAAAATGGAAGACTGATCATGGTTCTGGTGATAAAGGAATATTAAATGAGAAATGCTTTCAGAGACTTGATTCCATCTGATAACAAATTTGTTAATATAATCTGAATAGCTTAAGAAGTGGAAGAAACTATTGGATCTAACAAGGGGAGGGCACAACCTGGAAAATTCACTTTGGGATGAGACTTGATATATAGGTAGTAATCCTTTAGGATGTTCAATCCTCAAAACAAGAAAATGCAATGGCCAGCCAATTTTAAGAAAAAGGCCTTTCAAAATTTCGAGCTCAGCTTATGTACTAATAAGTTTCACTAGGTCAGCAGCTGCTGAGCAACTCAGTCGACATCGTTCTTGGCTACCACCAAGTCATTCAGGGTTCAAATCTCAATCTCGATTAGTATTTTTTTTTTCTTTCTAAAAATTTTTTAAAATAAGTATTTTGAATATATAAATATTAAAATTTTATTATAATAAATAATTTCATTTAAAAAAATGTTTAACACATATTACATGCCATTTTAATTATAATAACACAAAATAATTAATAATAATAGTTATAAATAATTAGTTATGGAACAACAGTTTTCATTTATTATTCTATTGTATCAAATTTTTCGAAGGTTACTACTATTATTAATTCTCACCACTTAAAAATAAAAAGTATAAAACATGTCTTTTATATTCATCAGTTACTTCCATTTTAAGAAAAATAAACAACTAAAATGTTCCCAATTCCAACAGTATTATATAAATGAGATCCAATTTAACACTTCAGTGTAAAAAGTATCACATTAGACAGACATTTTCAACAGCAAAACAAGATTTTTCTCAAGGTCATAAAAATGTGTATGGACTTATGGACTGACTTGATATTTGGAGACAAAGTGTCATTACTTTTGGATTTCAAAGAGATCATAGTGTTCCGTGATATATCACACCATAATACAAATAGTTTCAATGTTTTACAGTAAAATGTCTGTGAATGAAGATACTATCAGTTTACCAACAGTTGTTGATGATTATTAATATACTTATTAATTATTTTGTATTATTATAATTAAAATGACATGTAATATGTGTTAAACATTTTTTTAAATGAAATTATTTATTATAATAAAATTTTAATATTTATATATTCAAAATACTTATTTTAAAAAATTTTTAGAAAGAAAAAAAAAATACTAATTGAGATTGAGATTTGAACCCTGAATGACTTGGTGGTAGCCAAGAACGATGTCGACTGAGTTGCTCAGCAGCTGCTGACCTAGTGAAACTTATTAGTACATAAGCTGAGCTCGAATTTTGAAAGGCCTTTTTCTTAAAATTGGCTGGCCATGCACTTTCTTGTTTTGAGGATTGAACATCCTAAAAGATTACTACCTATATATCAAGTCTCATCCCAAAGTGAATTTCCCAGGTCGTGCCCTCCCCTTGTAAGTATTATTTGAGAAATAATTATTACTCACACAACATAGAACTTTAGCATTTCACATTATTTTTAATTTTTTAATACATTCCAAAATATTGAATGCTGGTTTCATTCAACTTCTTAAAAACTGTTCTTTTAAATCTTTATCGAATTATCTGATTATTAGATTCAATCTACTTTGTTGTTTTCTAAAACTTTTTCATTTTAAAGAATGTACTTAAAATTTTATTATAAAGAATCATAACATTGTGTCAATTTTGACAAATATTTCACTTAATCTTAATCCAGCACTTTATTCAAATCTTTGTTTCAAACAATATTAAAATTACTAAAAAAAAGGGGGGATAAGAACTTTCTTATTAATTGTAAAATTTATATCTCTCAATCAGAAAGAATTTTATATATATATATTAAAAGTTGGTGATGCTGTCAGTGACAAATTTGTTGGTAATTATAAATTGATGATAAACAGTTTTATGATAGAAGTTGTAATGTTGATCTCAACACCATATATTGTTCACTTTTTAACCAATTTTCATATTTATTATAAATATGATACAGTTAACATCAAACAAAACACCACTACCATATATGCCACTGAGCTTGGGGTCAATGCTAATGTGCCTGTTGCCAAACTTGTGAGAGCCTTTCAAATATGATATAGTTAACAAAGAAAATTTAGTTTTAGATCAGATTTAAATTTAATTAATTTAGATCAGAACTTTAGAATGCCTGCAGACTTTGAAAGCATCTATTAAAGAAGAGTGCATTATTTTTAAGAGTGCCAAACTAATCTATGGCATGGAGAGCTTTCTTTGATAAACCACATAATTGGAGCACTTATTACATGATTTGAACTCTTTTCTGGTTTGAAACAAAAGCAAGTAGCCTAACAGTCTAATTCACGTCTCTCTCAAAATAACCAGATTTTTAGTTTTGTGAAAATTGCTCTTAAACTATAAATGAACACAAACTTTTAAATTAGAGCTTTTAGCTCACAGGTTTACTACTAATATTGCCAATATGAATTCTACCAATAAAGAGAGAACAATACCTCCTTTTAATAAAAAAAAATAAAATCAGTAGATTAGAACTTGCACTGAGTGGTGACTGTGAATGGTAGAAACTTATTATGTAAAAATGAACAGTAAGCCAATTGCCAGGTTAAATATATTATAGTTTGTATATTGTGAAGACTTGTAAAGTATTTTTAAAAATTCAGGTTCTCTTTTTATAAACAAATTTTGAACTTGAAAACTTTATCTATATTTAAACATTATCAGATGTTTGAGTATTGCAATTAGAGGCTAAATGTTTTCCATATTGCCATCATGAATATTCCAAATTGCAGTTAAGACTGACTAGCATAGTTTAATTAACTCTAAAGGTAAAATCTATCCTCTAGTAGTTGCTTTTTCTAGTTTAGATGATTTTGAATTGTAATTTACATACTTGATGATTGTAATTATGTTTAATTATTTAACCAATAATTTATCTGGTAACATTAAATACTATAAAAACGTTTTGAGAAACTACATACTTTTAATGTTGTCATTGTTAAGTAAATATTTCCAAATCAGAATTACTATTGACAGTATGTATTAAAATAGAGCCCAAAAGGAAATGATTCAAATTTTCAATAAATATACTTTTCCCTATCTTCAGAATTATAATTTAATTTCGCTAAAAAATCACTCTTTTGTTTTCACTCAACTCTGTAGACATTAAGACCATGTTTTCATACTTATCATGGATTTAGCCACTCTCACAATGGAATGAAAAGATCATAAAGGAAGGAGACTGAAATAGCTAAGTCAATTAACCTTGAAAATTTCTAAATAACAGCATGAATCTGAACTAAATCCTGATAGGTTGATACCTTTACTGTTTCAATCATGTTGACAATTGGAAAAAGATCTCTGATATTTTGAATAGCCTTAGATTTTTGTAAAATGCCAAAATTTGGAATTTTATTTGTATCAAAATATGTAACTTTATTATATTGGATTTAAATACAGGTGGTGGGTGTTCCGTTTTACAGATCATTTCACAAATCTTAGCCAGGAGTTACACATTGTCCAAATAGGGCCTTAGTGTTTAAACAAAGCATATACAGAATGTGAGATGTGTTTATTGTCTGTAAATTCATATAATGTACATTCTTTACATACTAACAGACTCAATCCTTGGGCATATTCAAAATCTCAGTGGCAGCCAGCACCTCTCAGCACTTCTGTTCAAAATCTCAGACATCTGGTTGCTGCCAGCATGCTTCCAGTAAACTGTGTCTTTTACTGGAAGGTGCTTGATACTCCAGCAAACAAGATGGCAGCCACTATGAGGTTCGTAAAAGCTCTATTTTGCATTGATAATTTTGAATTTATTTGTTGTTGAATAATCCCTGAATAAATTAACATTTGGTTAGTATATTAATAGATTTTTTTTAATATACTATTAATAGTATATCTATGTAAGACATCATATAATTTGTTTTACTTGTTAAACTGTAATCTTAGGATGGATTTAGTTAATTAAAACTCCTACAGAAATTTAAATCTTTATCCTTCTTTCTCTTTTCTAAATATTCATTTTTCATTAAGTTGTTCTCATTAAATAAGTTCAAAAATAAATTTAACATAACATAGAAATCCATATCATTTGTCATTTTTCTTCTTTTTCTTTCCTGATATCCCTGGCAGTCAGTGTTTGTGTTCTCTTGAAAACACCAGCAATTGTTTTACTTCTGGCAGCATCTCACTGGATTGATGCTGAAATTTTGAATATGCCCCTTGCTACTGATCATGACAGCTTGGTAAAAACTTGTGAAATAATAATTCTGCATAATTTTTGAATAACAACACATTATCGTGTTATAAAAAGACATTTACTATACAAACAAATAGAGAAAAATACTGATAGGGCTGTCCATAAATGACATCTATACTGAAAGGGAGGGAGGGAGGGGGAAGGATTACGATAAGTTGGCAATGTCGAACAAAGGGTAGCATAGGAGTTGAACTTCAGTGAATGTCCATTTTATTTCATTAAATTTTAACAGTTTATGCATTTTATTATTTCAAAATTTCTTGTGTTTCATTTCTACTTATGGTATCTATCATTCATAACCCCCTTAAAACCTTTATTACTTCAAGTTTTGTTGGACATCTGAAGAAGGGAGGGGTTATGAAAACTTGGACAAATTGGTACAAGGAAAGGAAATAAAAAGTTCAAGAAAAATGCAAATGTAAATTTGACACTGTATTCATAGTGTCAAATTGTCTATTCTTAATAAAATATACACCAAATTCAGTAATCTATTAGAATTACAAATAGATTACTGAATTTGGTATATATACATAATTAAATTTATGCCTATAATCATTCAGATTACAAAAATATTTAATGAAGATCTTTAGCTGAAAATACCAAATTAAATATTGAATATGATAGTATTTGGAGAAGATATTGTTCCTTTAAGTTTGTTGCAATTCATCAGGTTTTACAAAATTACAAACAATAAAAAGATGATTAAAAAAAATGAACTTAACTACCACATTTTACACAATATAGCAAAATATGCAGTATATTAAAAACAATGAAATTTGATATGGAAACTGATATATTTATAGTGAATTTTCTTTAAATAACACTAAAGATTAAAAGACAGTTTCAATTTTCTCGATCAATCATACAACATTTTAAAGGATAGTTTCTGTTATTTAAATTTTGTTTTTAAAAATTATGAACGAAACTGTACATTAACTTTGATTAATGTTTTTCACAAAATTTATAATAATAATAATACATTAATTTCAAAAAAGAATGAAACAAAAATCATCATGTGGCATCTACTTAAGAAAAAAATAATAATAAAGTTTTGGTGAAGTGTATTAATTTTTTTATTAATTAAGTATGAAAAATTCTCATGCCAATAAAAGGGTTAATTATTAGTCTGATATTAATTATCAAATGATCTTAGATGTTAAAAAAATTAACTCTAAAAGAAATGCTTATAATTCTGCTAACATACTAAATGTTTTTAAGAAATAGTCTTTGTTTTTAAAGATTTCTTCTTCCCTATTGAGATAGCTATAGAACAAAACACAAATTTAACATTTAAACTATATTTTTTAAATTTTAAAGATATCTTCAATCTATAAAGCATTTTCAAATGTCTTGTTTTCATCTTCATCATCATCATCATCATAATTAAATAATTTATACATCAAATTTTTTTGTTACATAAGTAGATATATAATTTTTAAAATTTAGACATTAGATAATAGGCAAACTTCTATATATATTATATAATAAGAATTTTATACTTGTTCTAAAAAGACGTGTATTTAGTCTGTTTCAAATATAACATTTAATGAAGATAAAGAAAGATATCAAAAATACATATCCTCAAAGTCTGTATAAAGTCTTTAGAGAATTTTAGAAATTTATTACAAACTTAAAAAAGATGGTAACAAAATTCTTTTTGCATATGAATAGGTTATTATTAAAGTTTTATTAATGTTATGTTTTTTGTTTCAGAGAGCAATTAAAAACTAAAATTTTTCAAAAATTACTACTCCACAAGAAAGAGGTCAATATGTTTCCTGGTTTATGAAAATAAAATCAGCTATTCAAACACAAATTACAGAACTAAATATGGAAAACATCTGGAAATCAGTCAAGCTGCAACCGGCCAAAGCAATTTATGAAAACAGGAACAGTGCTACATAAACTGACAACTGGAAGGCCAAGAACAATTGAAGAAAACATTGTGTATGTCTTCAGTCATTTTGCTGTAGCCCAACTAAGTCCATCTAAACTACTGCCTTCAACTACAAATGCCAACAGCAATAATTCACAATGTTCTTAAAAATCTGAGCCTTTATGCACAAAGTCCAACTTCAAGAAACACAAGTCAATTAAACATGATGATAAACAACAGAAAAGATATTTTGCTGTAAAAAAAATTGAAGATAATGATCACTTCCTTAACTGTATTTGCTTTACAGATGAGGCAACCAGCAAGGTCTGGAAAGCTTAATAAGCATGATGCAAAAAATTTGGAGAACTGAAAATCTCTACATTACTAGGTAAATTTAATCTCACAGCCCAAAGGTTAATATGTGGTGCAGAATTTTGTGTAATAAAGGTATTGGTACATTTTTCTTTTTGGAAATGACAGTAACAGCTGATGCCTACTTTGATTTTCTAACAATACACTGTGCCACAACTAGAAGAGCTCCATCCAAATGTTATCTTTCAACAAGATGGAGCACCATTCCTTTGGGAGCTAAATGTCTGTAAATTTTTCATTTAAAAATTTGTAAATTGTTAGATAGGAAGAAGTGGCCTGATTTCTTGGTCCCCTCATTCCCAGATATAACATCCATAAACTTTTTTTGTGGGGCTAAAGGACAAATGATCTTAAGCAAAGAATAACTTATTATTAAGACCACTGATGAAGCTAAATTAAAGACATGGACAGAAACTGAATATCATTTAGATATCCTCTGTGCAACAAATGTAACCCATACAGAAATGTATTAACAATTTAAAAAAAACTTTACTATTTACTCGATATTATGTAAACATTTCAAAAGTATCTAACTTCAACTGTAATTTTAATAAATTTTTGTAAAGACTTTGTGGATACCCTGTATTTTGAAGATGCTTTTAGAACATTAGTCTGAATGGTTAGTTTATGTATTAATATAGTCAAGAAAGATATATATTTAATATGATAACTAAAGCAAAAAGTTAAGATAAATCTGAATTTTTTTTAATTTTATCTTATTTCTAATCAAAGCAGTCTTTTTAATATTCTATTAAACCTTCTCCCTGTATCCTTTATTATATGTTTATTATTTGTTTAATTTAATTATAAATGACATTTTTTAAAAGGTAAATACAAAACATTTACAACTTTATGCAGATGACATAATAATCAATATCTCAGATCAATGAATTGATAGAATTGAAGAACAAGCAACTTACAGTGCAAAATAGATCAACAATAAACAGAAAGAAATGTAAATATATTTTTGTATATAAATGAAAATTCTTTACAAAAAAAAGAAAATCATTTATAATGATGAAATGAAATTAAGAACAGATATATATATATATAGTCCTATATATATACAGTACCTTATATTATATAGGACTATCTTATTTATGTGACAAGTATTCTTATTATAAGTTGGATTTTTACTTTTTTAACTGTGATTTGTTTAATTGTGTTGCTGTAATAGTTAAACATAGTCTTGTTGCAGATTTACATTTTTACTGTGACTTATTTGTTCTTTTCTTTTAGTTAATAGCATAAATGCACATTATTATAGTAATATTATTGCATGAATATGCGAAAAAATGAAATAATTTACTTTTTAAGTCAACAAAAACACCACTTGGACAAAAATATGTAAAACAGACGATAGACAGACGATGCAGTCAAGTGCTGACATCTGTTGTCAATAAATTCTAATTTCTTACGGTTTTGAGTTATTTTCTATGTGAGACTTTTTTTTATGCGGTCCCTGTTGACCGCATAAAAAAAAATAGTTTTAATTGTGTTGAGAAAACTATTATTTACAGTCATTCGTGAAGTTTCGTGAGATTTTTTTTATGCGTTTTTTTTTAATGCGGTCCTATATATATATATAGGACTAATAGTAGTTGACAAATTAACTTATTATAAGACTTCAAACAGGGATCTTCACTCTTTTTCAAACTTTATTTGTGTAACCTAAAGATGATTGCTTAAAGCTATCAAAAACGTTTGTTCATTAAATTTACAATTTTTTACTGGTGATTTGGTTTTGGTTCGTGTTTCTGTATATAGGTTAATACATCAAATTACATTTTGCAGATATTACATATTTTACAGAATAACCTTATTTGTTCTCTCCTTCTTTCTGTTATTCACCAGTGACAACTTTTTATTTAATTTTTCTTCTCTATAATATTAAACTACTGTATATAAAAAGAATAATGTTATTTATATTTCAATATAAATTACTAAAGAATCATAATCGACTATTTTATAGATATTCCTTAAAAATTAAAAGAATCTCCAGTGTCTCAAAATGACAAATAGAAAAAGATAGAATTGAAATTTAGAACTTGGTACAAATTATAAAAAATATAAACAATTACAACAAAATGAAGAGGACATTAAACACTATGAAATCACAAATTTTAAGAGCAACATAATTTTTAATCAAGATTTTTTTTGTTTCTGGTTGTTAATATTTCTTAAAAATGAATCCTAAAAGATAGTACTGTATTCTGAATTCCTCATTCATAAACTGTTAAAAACTTCTTTAAAAAAAAAAAAACCATAGAAACTTCAAATTATTATATATAAGAATACTCAATTTTTCATTCCTCTGACTCTTATTAAATATTTGTTCTTTTTTTAATTGTAAATATTTATTATAAGCAAATGATAATTTTTAGTATATTTTAAATATATGTAATTTTTACAATGAATTTAAAATACATATATTAAATATATGTATTTTAATAAAAGTTACTGACATCTTGCTATTAACTACAGGGAGTAGTTAAATTTAACAGAATATTTATTACATGATTTATAATAACACACATCTTTCTAGCATAGTATTTTTTTTTATAACAGTCTTGAAACCTGATGTTATTGATCCATCTTGAAACTTAAATATTTAACTTCTTTTTTTCCTATATATTACAGCAAGAATTAGTTTCATTAAAAGATAGGCAATAAATAGTAGAAAATTTATCTTTCACTAGAAATCAAATATTTATTGTTGGTATTTTTTGTAAAAAAAATAATAGAATGTAAGTTTAAAATTTCAAAAATTAAATAAATTTACACTTGTGGATGTAATGTCACATCTTAATTCTTTTAATTTTATTACTTATTTTATTTACACATTCAATTTATAAAACTAATCATTTTTGTATTTTATTATTTATAGTCATTACCTAAAAAATTTCTTTGTTATAGTCAGTGTAAACAAGTGATATATTTTTTATTTAGATATTATTATAACATATATACTTTGTTATATTATATTGATATACTGAAAATGTTATATTTACTCCAGAAGTTATACTGGTATATTTTTACTTTCATAAAAAGAAAACATTAGTTTTATAATTTTAGAAACTTAAATATAGAATGAATGGAGAAATATTGGCAATGTTTTGATAATATAACCATATGACTCCTATTGTTCTATTCATAATATTAATTTTTTGAAGTTTCTTTTTTCAATCTTAATATCCATCATCTTGAATTTTTTAAGTACTACCAAAATATATCATCATTGAACTATGATATGTCTCAAACACTTAAAAGAAAATTTAATGTGTCATTGTAGATATCATCTAACTTCATATGTATAAAATTTTTTGACCCTTATCTTCCCTTATCTTGATACAAGAATTAGAATACATTTTAATAAAATCTTATATAATTTGCCAGACTTAACAGACAAATTCAAAGCATGCAATTTTGCATTTAATATATTGACAAATTAAGTTATTTCAATATAATAACAAACTTTTATTTGAACAAACACACACACACTTTTATTTGAAACAGCTAATATTTTTATTACTTTCAAACTTCATTTTTTTTTACTTTACTTTGATATTTATAAAGGCAAATAAAGAAATTTAGGTTCTTTTCTGTTAATAGGAGACCAGTTGTAACTTTAACCTGATGCACAATACTGTTGTCACTCTGCTAAGACTCTAGCATTTAACTACTTAGCCCATGTGACTGTGCCATCTTTGAGTAGCCCACTTAACTGTTTGTGGAGTACTTGATGTTATATACTTTTAAGGAGTGTGGGGGCTTGCCCCCACCTTGGCTCTGAGATGTGAGCAACAGCAAGCACTGAAGCACATGACTATATGCTAAGCATGTAGAATGGTAGTAAACTGATACATCTTAAAAACTAATTTTTTGAGGCAAGTATCTTGTGAAGAGTCAACAATTCTGGGAAATGCAAAACTCCTTATTCAGAGCTTGAATCTTACCATTGCTGTGCATATCAGCTGGTGTCCCATTAACAGAAAAATACCAAAATTTATTTAGATATATTTTTGCATACTATTATTATGGATGTATGAATATTTATTTAAATAATATTCTCAAGTATATATGAATTGAATTCATATATGTAACATCTGTGTAAATACTTTCCCCCATTCAAACTGCCTCTTCTCAAGTTCACAGCAGTTTATAATATAGGATTGATAAAATCATTCAAAAGTTCTCTTAATAAAAGAGAAACGGTTGAATAATAAAACATTAAAAAATTTAACTTTTCATAATAAGTTTCTTTGAACGAGAAAAACATTTAAAGCTATAGTTTATCTACCAAAAACCAAAATTCTCTTTTTCTCATATGAAGCATGCAATGTCATAATCTTGTAAATGCCAAAAAACAAACTTATCAAGAGAGGTAAAAAAAAAACACTTTTCCTAGTGAATGAATTCATTTCAATTTTACAATCAAATAGTAAAAAACTCACTATATTACAAATTCTCTGGAATATCTAAATGATGTAAATGATACATTTACATACAGCCCCTTAATAAATAAATTTATATTTTTACCTATTATAAGATCAGTTTAAATTTAAATCGGATAAACTTAAAATTGCAATTTAACATTATTTTATTCACAAGAAATATATAAAGATACAGTTTTACTACAATTACAAAAGTGCTATGAACAAACAAACCAAGAATTAAGTCATTATGTGAAAACATTTCAAAAGAAGTTTATGAAATTTTTTATCTTAACAAAAAATATCCACTCACTTTTATATATTAAATTTTAAACAATCTTTTTAATTTTTTTATTTCACATATTTTAAATCTTTTTTGAAGGAGAAAATTTTATGGCTTTGGATAGAATTTTCAGATGCCACAAACAGAGCCATCAAGAATTGGTGTGACAAGAAGTCCCCAATTTCTGGGGACTCTCCTCAGTTTTAATATTTAATTGTAGAAAATCAATCTTTGAATATAGCAATTTCATACCCCAATATAATAGTATCAATTTATAGATCAATAAATAAATAAATTTTTTAAAAATCAAAGTTCAACCAGTTTTAGACCCCATTTTCAATGAAATGTGTCCCCGATTGGATTGGTGTTACGGTCAGCCTACAAGAAGGGGAGCTGAGGATTTCCCCCAGGACCCATAATAGTTCTACCCCAATAAAAATAATATTGTTTTTACTAACAAAAAATCTTCAAGACAAGGCTTTAAAAGGTGAAAGAGTGCTCTACTTGCAGGCCCTATACAAACTTACAATAGCCCTGGTCAAAGAGAAACGAGAAAATCCTAATTAGAAAAATTCTACAAGCCGATCTATTTAGAATATCTATATTATATTGATACTCTTCATAACTTTTTAATTAAATAAAAAGAAAGTAAAGAGAAACCTCATTTCCAGTAAAATAAACCGGCGCACAGGATGGATCCTGCTCTTCGGCCATTCTTTCCTAGAATAAGCCTTTCACAGATGTATATTTAGTTATTCCAGCATTCTTTTTATTTAAATATTTCATAACTTTTTCATTTTATACCGAAAACTAAAACATCACTACACAATTCGAGACCTCAAATCTAAAAACTCCTGGCTTCGCCTCTTCTGGAGTGCCCTCTAGAGTTATGTTTCGTCTCTTTAACATTAATGAAAATCTGATATGTAACACACAAAAATTATTTCTTAACGATATAATAGAAAAATCGTTTGGAAGTAGATTAAATTTATTTCTTCATATAATTATTTTTAAAATATTTATATAATTATTATTTATTTTTTTTCCTAAAATCTTTCGTAAAACTGCAGTATAATTTTCATTATTTTTCAGAAGATAAACATTTGGATCTCATTAAATAAGGCTAGAAAATAATGAACAATGAGGCTAATTTCAATTTTTTTTTTCCTTATTAGGTCGCGTACAGACTTCAGTACGAACGCTAATGAAAAAGGGAAAGCGTGGACGTCGGCGCGAGACGCGGCAGAATAGCTCAAACTAGAGTACCTAGATATCAGAGTAGCGACACACGAGTCATCGCCGCCATGTTCTGTCGACTGTCATCACGTGGTCTATGGGTTTACATTAAGAAATGACAATTTTTTAAAATTTAATAAAGCATTTTATTCGTAAAAATGCTTTATTAAACTAAAAAACATCGTCATTTCGTAATGTAAACCCATAGACCACGTGATGACAGTCGACAGAACATGGCGGCGATGACTCGTGTGTTGCTACTCTGATATCTAGGTACTCTAGCTCAAACTGTTTGCAGCACGGCCTCGGAGCGATTCATCGTCTTTCGGTCCATCAAAGGAAATTCGTGAGCAGTTTAGAAGACAGCTCGGACCAGAGCGCTGCTCCGAGCTGCCGTCTCCAAATTGGCAACATTTCAACGTTCAAGTTGGAGACGGCAACGTTGATTTAGAAGGAAATTTTTGGACGAGGGGAAAACCTAGGGGAAAATTTAAGGGAGTGAAAATACTGAATGTTTGGTCAGACACTACATCCAGCATGCTTTGCGAGTTTTATTTCATCTTTCGTTTTGGGTCGAGGCACGGGGACCATGGATGCTGGCTACTGAAAAATTCTGACAAAAAAGAAACAGCATTAAGGTACTGTATTTACTCGCATAAAAGACGACCTCGCATATAGGACGACGTGGGACTTTAAAGATCAAAATAAAGAAAATTAGATTTATTAATACAATTTTAATTTTATATCAAATGCACACAGTGTTCCGCAAAAATTATTGGCTTAAACTTTAAGGAAAAATCTTGTAAAATCGACAGCATAATTTTTCATGTAAAGCTGGACAATCCAGAACCTATTCTTAACAGTCGAATCCACTCTCCGCCGATTACACTTATAAGTCTCTCCAATTTCCAAATAATCATCTGTTTTCACCTGGAAATAAATTTAAACTTATATCGGGCACCCGTGTGATTTTGGAATTCAATTTAAATGCTTTGCTCTTCCTATTGTTATTTATCTTTAGTCTTGACAATACACAAGAACGATTCAAACGACCCAGATAAAATACTTTTGTTTATTAAACACCATAGGGTGAGAACAAAAATTATTGCAGAAACGCAAAGGATCCTTTGGTTCACAAATCCAGCGGTTCACAAAAATTATCGCAAAAACGCAAAGAATCCTTCGCTCGCGCGTATAGGACGACCTAGGAATTTAAAGCAGTGAAAAATGAATAAAAACTTCGTATTAT
This sequence comes from Centruroides vittatus, assembly GCF_030686945.1. Classification (NCBI taxonomy): domain Eukaryota; kingdom Metazoa; phylum Arthropoda; class Arachnida; order Scorpiones; family Buthidae; genus Centruroides; species Centruroides vittatus. Next base: position 1,487,016 of record NW_027122565.1, read on the forward strand.
ATGCTAGTAAATATGATATATTATGATGCAAATTAATATAAAAATAATTAAAAATTAAAGTAAAATCTGTCTATTTTTGGTCGCGTGTTCCGCTTTCCCTATTTATTCTGTGTTAAAATGACCTCGTTTAACGCTGTTTCGTTTAGCGCTTTGTCGTCTAGGAACGCATCCCCGCGTTAAGCGGGGTCTTACTTACTAGTGGTTTTATCCACTCGGCTACTGGGGGACACTTATTAAAATTAAAAAAGTACCGATTAGAAATGAAAAAACCTGAGTTGTTAGATGTGAAAAATTAAATACTTATATACTTACTTTAGACTTTTCATAGGGTAGCACTTTCGATTCCAAGTAGGCAAGTGCTGTGCAACCTGTCTCAGTAATGACATATTATATTTACTTGACTGCGACAATAATATAGCGCGTCTATTTTGCGTTGCAGTAATTAAATAAATATAATAAATAAATATAATCTTTTCTTTTCTTTCGAAGACACAATGTAGTGACGTAAACTTAAACACTGGGCGAATTATTATGTTAATGTTTTGTCAATAGATAGCGTTATGTGTAAATCACCAAATTGAATGTAAATAGAAATTAATTGATTTACAGAAATTCAATATATATTTTGAGGTGGGGTGTACATTGTTCCATTTGGCCGATATGATCTAAGTTAAAGTCTATAAACGTAACTGCCGAGTTTCGTAGCAATTGGTCGAACGGCCTAGGAGAGTATGGCGAACGAACAACAAGCAAATAAACATTCTCATTTATTTATACGGCACATATATACAAATCGGTTATACAGGAACGCGGTTAAAACGACTGATGCAAGAATCGGCCGATTCTTCCATAATCAGAAATTGATAGCTGGTTGGTGAGGCGTTTTTTAACAGCATCAGTCTGAATCATGTTGCCATCTTTTCAAAACTGCTGACCCGAACATTTTAAAATTAGGATGTTTATACCGAGGCATACTCATTGTAGGAAACCATATGAGGCATGTCATTTTACAACCAGGAACTGAACAATGCGCATGCCCAGTTTTAAACCAGTTAGGAACTTGTGTTGGAACAAACCTAATATTTGCAAAATATTAGCAAATATGTTTATAAATTTATTTTATTTCATTATAATAACACAATTTCTACGAAAAACCGAAACCAAATGAACGATTAATCCGGACCATGAATTTAAAATCAGCTTGTCTTGGTGAAAACTGGTTTAGTGAAACAACTAGTCTGAACACTCTAGAGGTCCGGAATCGAGTTCCGGTAAGGAACCTCAAAAATTTTTATGTGGTCTGTCCCGGAAGCTTCACTCTCCATCTATACTATCGACCGTTCTCACTGTGGGACTAGTCGAACCTATGATGAGCTTGATAAAAGGATTTCTTAGTGCTCAGAGAGCAAAAAAGTAATAATTACCTACTTATCATCGAAATAGGTTGATTGTTCGTGGGAACAGACTTCCCACAATCAACTTATTTTGGACACCTAGTTTTCACATTATTATTTAATACACAATTAAAGAATGTCTTGAACAGTTCATTTCCACTTCCTTTTAACAATTATACCCATAGTATGCTAAGAATTCAAAAATCCACTGAGCAATATGCATTTGAATTGGAAAGGCACAGACACTGACTGCAAACATATTTTAGTGAAATCATTGTTCCATTTGGCCTAGCGATTCCAAAATCCGATGCAACAAAGTTTGACACACCTTTTGGTACTTGTAGAGAGTTAATGATCGGACTCTGTCAATGATCATTAACTCTCTACAAAGTTCCAGTACATTTCAAGAAATTATACGAAGACATTTGTGACTTAGTGACTTTACCTTTTTTGGTTCTAATAAATTAATCAGTGACAAAATAGAATCTTCACTTGGCATAGCATATTTAATGTTTTGCATTCGACATAGTAATAAATTTTGAAATGATATTTCTGTGAGGTTCCGATGAGATCCGAATCCCTCACAAAAATTCTATTTAGAAGCTTTTCTCTACGGAAAGGAATTTCGTTAGATAAACACTACGCGAAGGAAAGGGAAAAATAATAATAGATGTAATTGTCGGACAACCCGAGTTCACGTGTCAAATCGGGACGACGAACTTTAGCTTGGATGCTCGTAAATAGGACAAAATTACAGCAAACTTGAAGTTCTCTATATTATTTTTATCGATAAATAATTATCACGAGATGTATAGAAATTTATGGCAAGAGAGAAAACAAATATTATTGTTATTATTATTATTATTAATTATTTTCTCGGTTTCCTTTTTGTATGTATCGGGTTTTCTTGGTTTGTACCGTGTCGCGTGGAATTTTCTTATGATGTCACCTTAGGATACGTGAGAAGCTTTCTGATTGGTCCAGAGTGGGACAATAAGTGAAGCGGACTTCCGGAGAGCGGGAAATATAAATTGAGGGACTCTCACGATTGAGGACACTTTTTGGCTGCTTTTGGATTCGTCGAGGAAGGTTGCCGAGGAAGGGTCAGCAAGGACGTCGGAGTTAGACCGGGAGAACAGGAGTCTAGAAAGGGCGACCACTTTCAGTCGGGAAGCACAATCCGTTTCCATCGTAGTGTAATTGAGAAGTATCAACGAGGGACGTACTTCTGGTGACGTAAATTACGTTCAGGTATCGGAAAGAACTATTAGTTTTGTGAATTAACGTAAAGAAAAGGAACGCTTGGAACTCGAGATCGTGTTGCATTTACTTAACATAATACCGTGATTCGTCGAAGGCTAATATATGCAATTATTGTATAGAAGGAAAATGTGTATGTATATATGTATATAGAGTATTGTAAATTTCGTTAGTTTTAAGTCGTGTATCGTGTAAACTTGAGGGTTAGGAAGCATCTCGCGGTTATTGTACTGTTAGAATAAATTACTGTTGTTTCGCCAAATTCGTGCACGTGTAATTGGTCATTACTTGAGTCCTTAACATACATCCTTATTACATCCGTGGACTTAGATCCATCGGATAATCAACATTGGCGTCCGCGACAGGATATTGATCGGGTTGTTTGTTGTAAAAGGACCGACCAAACGTGCATCTTGTATTAACCCCTCATCCTACTGCCGCTTATATCTGTAATTATAGCCATTGGAATTGTAAATTATATTATTGTAAAACCAAAAGGTTTCGGTAAACTATGGATGAACAAATTACCAGCGGATCTTCAGGGGCAGGGGAATTGGGCAATGTGCCTATTGTAACGGGATTTATGGGCATGATCCCATGTTTTTCGAACCTGCCCGGAGATATTTTAGATGTGAGTAGGTTTTTCCAAACCGTCGAGAACGTCGCGTCGTTGGCAAGCTGGGATGAGACTGTGAAGGTCACCGTAGTTCAAGCCCGCCTAAAAGGTGAGCCCTTGTCTTTATTTTTCGATTTAAGGGACCAGGGCGTCATGAGCTATGATGAAATAAGGAGGGCTCTTATAAAGTGCTTTGGTCGTAAAGAAAAAGAACAGGACCCGTTTGATCAGGTATTAAAGATCTCCCAGAGAAGAGGGGAGAGGGTTTGCGAATACGGGATTAGGATTAAGTCGTTGTTTTCACGAGCGGTGACGCGCAATTCTAATTTAGCGACGCTTCGCGACAATGCTGTTAAGGAATGCTTTATAAAAGGACTACTAGCGGAGATTAGGAGGCAGGTGATGCAGAGGCGGCCGGACACCTTGGATGAGGCGATAGTAAAGGCCGAAGAAGAAGAGGAAATCGAATCGGCCTGCAACAAACGAGGTGGGATAAGTGAGGTATGCGCAAATGTTGAGCATGAAAGGGGGTTGGAGAGAAGGGAAGTACAATTGGGTAAGCGTGTAGAGGAGTTGGAGACTCAAATAAGGAGTTTGACCGAGTCCATGGCATCTTTACTCGAGCACATGAAGGGGAACAATAACCGCGAGAGGTGGGGAAAAGAGCGCCGTTGTTACACGTGTGGTGAAATAGGCCATATTTCGAGAAAATGCAACAAGAGAAGAGGTTTAAACTAGTCAGAGGTCATTTGAAAGGTCAGGCGAATGACCGGTTAGTTAAATTAGAACTGACCAGAAAGATCCACTTGTCAGACCGGGGGTTACCGATTGTAAGAGGTGTAATCCTAGGACGTGAAATTGCTGGTCTAGTAGATACAGGTGCAGAAAGGACCGTAATTAAGAATGAATTGACTGAATATATCAGGCGTGAAAATAGGAATTGGGTGGTCCCAAACAATTCATGTATTAGTGGGATGTCGGGAGCACTCATAAACAGTGATGAGGCCGTAGCAATCGAGTGCTGTTTCCACGATGGGAAAAAGGTATGCACGACAACACCAAGTGTTGGGTTTCCTGAAAGGGCAGGTTACGAGATGATCATCGGGATGGACATTATTTGCCAGCACCCTGGGCTGTTGGTGGGGATCGAATCAGTGGTTAAGGCAGATAAGCAAGGTCGTGAAGGGAGATTTTGTATTAATATAAATAGTGAGGTAGGGGTGGCAGAGGTAGAAAGAGAGGTGTGGAGATTGGATCACCTAGATGAACCGGTTAAGAGGAAAATAATAAATATTTTGAGAAAGTATCCGGACGCTATTGCTAGCGAAATTGCCGAGTTATCTGGCACTAGCAGACATATGCACTCTGTTAGCCTGACGTCGGAACGTCCGGTCAACGTTAGACAGTACCGAATTCCGTACAGTTACTTACCTGGCCTTAAGAAGCAAGTTAGTGAGCTGATAAAAGCAGGTATATGTGAGGAGAGCTCATCGGAGTGGAACTCTCCTATACATGTTGTTCCTAAAAGCTCTGGTGAGATTCGTATCACTTTGGACCTGCGAAAAATTAATGATATAACAGAACCCCAAATATTCCCGATGGCTCGAATAGACGACATCTTATCCCAACTTAATGGGAACAGATATTTCTCGGTATTGGACTTAAAAGCAGGGTATTTCCAGATTCCTCTAGATCCCAAGGTAAGACACATATTTGCGTTCTCCACACCATGGGGAAAATACCAACTTTGTAGGATGCCTCAGGGTGGGAAGAATAGTGGGAGGTTTTTTCCAATACATTATGACGAAGATCTTAGCAAAATTTGTCGGAAATAGCTGCTTTGTGTTTCAAGATGATATTGTATTATTTTCACAAAGTTTGGAGGATCATCTTGAGCTTGTCGATCGAGTAATTAGTACATTAAGGGATGAGGGCCTAAAATTAAATCCGAGTAAATGCCAAATATTAGCAAAGGAGGTGAGATATTTAGGACATATTATTAATAGCGAGGGTGTGCGACCTGATCCCAACAATGTTGAGTCGATCAAGAAAGTGGAAACACCTCGTAGTGTAAAAGAGGTCCGCAGTTTTCTCGGTGTGGTTGGTTTTTTTCGGAATTTTATCCCGTCGTTTTCCGATATCGCTGCTCCATTAACAGAACTCACCAAGAAAGGGAAGAGATTTTTATGGAGCCCAGAATGTCAGAGAGGTTTTGAAAAGTTAAAAGAGGCAATAGCAAGCCCACCAATTCTAGCTCACCCGGATTTTGATAGACCATTCTATTTGCACACTGACGCATCTGACAACGCGGCAGCTGCGGTGCTCGAACAACGGCACGAAAAGGGACTGGCTCCGATAGGCTATTTTAGTAGGAGATTTCAAGGGGCAGAAATCAATTATTCCACAATTGAGAAAGAATGTCTAGCAATTGTTTTAGCCTTAAGACACTTCAAATTTTTAATTCTAGGCCAAAAAACGATAATACTCTCTGACCATAAACCCCTTGTGTTCCTTAGCAACATTCAAAATGGGAGCAAGCGTCTGACTCGTTGGATAATGGAGATTATGGACTACCATATAGAAGTCCAACATGTGAAAGGCGTTGACAATAAAGTAGCGGACTTCCTTTCGAGGAACGTTAACGGGGTTCATCACTTCGATGTTGAATCTACAAGGGCTGTAATCCCTAATAGATACGAGATTGGTTTATCACAGGATCGCGATGAAACTTTTGGCCCCATAAAAAGGGATTTACTGAGAAGCCCCGGGAATAGAAATATTGGGAGCTATATGCACCAGTATGTAGTAATAAGCGAATGCCTGTATAGAAGAAGCCTCTTGAAGTCCCGTGACAAGTATGTTAGCCAATTATGCGTAGGGGAGGATCTTGCTAGGGAAGTGATTAAGGCTGTTCACGAAAACAATCTGTCGGGGCATTGGGGCGTGCGAAAAACTATAATTAACATTGAGAAACACTATTATATTCGGAATTTGAGAGAGAAGGTCGAAGGTGTCATTAAGACGTGTGAAAGGTGCCAGAGGCATAATGTACACAAAGGAAAGGCTCCTTTCCAAGAAAACGAGACGGCTGAGGCACCTTTCCAAAAGATTGCTGTGGATATAGTAGGACCTATCCGCACATCGAGCAGCGGTAACCGATTCATCCTTGTAATAGTAGATATTTTCACTCGTTTCGTCGAAGCACACCCTTTGAAGGACCAAACTGCATGGTCTGTGAGTAATACAATATTTAATGAAATCGTTTGTAGGTACGGTGCCCCAGAAGTAATTATTTCCGATAGAGGTACCAACTTTCTATCATCTTTATTCTCGGACTGTTGCAAGTGGTTAGGAATTAGGAGGAACATTACTACCACTTATCGACCCTGTGCGAATGGCACATGCGAACGGGTGAACAAATCGTTAGTCGAAATGATCACTAAATCCTCTGATGATAGGAGAGTCGAATGGGATGAAATGATACCTTCTGCATGTTTTGCCTATAACAATTCGCACCACACTGCCATAAATGAGTCACCTGCCTTCCTCTTGTATGGTGTTGATCCCCGTACCCCTAATATCGAATACCTGCCTGATGATATGTCTACCGATGAGCGTAGGGCATTCCTGGTCACGAAACTCCGTGCATTACGGGAAAATGCGAGTATCCATGCGCGAAATTACAACAAGAAAGGAAGGGATTATCGAAGCAAAGGGAGAACATTAGTAAGTTTTTCGGAAGGGCAGAGGGTTTGGGTGAGAAAGAAAGGTGTTAAAGGGAATAAGTTTTCTTATAATTATAAAGGACCCTTTCGGATCACCAAGGTGATAAACCCAACTACGTATCGTGTGGAGGGTTGCAATATGAAGGATCAGGAGACTGTCCATGTCGATCGCCTAAAACCTTGCTATGGCTATCCGATTTGTAATAAGAAAAAAAAGAGGGAGGATAGAGGAATTGTACTGGAGGATGATGATGAAGTCCTGGATGATCGGTTGGTGAGGAGACGTGGGGTGGTCACTAACACGCAAGGTGTTGACACAAGTGGTGTGCAGAAGTGCACTGACCTTGAGGTGCGTAAGAAACCTTATAACCTACGTGAACGCAAAATTGATTTCCGTAGTTTGCACTACGGGAAGTGAGTCGCTTGGGGGGGGAGATATGTAGTGCTACGCAACTATGTATTATTGTTATTATTATTATTATTAATTATTTTCTCGGTTTCCTTTTTGTATGTATCGGGTTTTCTTGGTTTGTACCGTGTCGCGTGGAATTTTCTTATGATGTCACCTTAGGATACGTGAGAAGCTTTCTGATTGGTCCAGAGTGGGACAATAAGTGAAGCGGACTTCCGGAGAGCGGGAAATATAAATTGAGGGACTCTCACGATTGAGGACACTTTTTGGCTGCTTTTGGATTCGTCGAGGAAGGTTGCCGAGGAAGGGTCAGCAAGGACGTCGGAGTTAGACCGGGAGAACAGGAGTCTAGAAAGGGCGACCACTTTCAGTCGGGAAGCACAATCCGTTTCCATCGTAGTGTAATTGAGAAGTATCAACGAGGGACGTACTTCTGGTGACGTAAATTACGTTCAGGTATCGGAAAGAACTATTAGTTTTGTGAATTAACGTAAAGAAAAGGAACGCTTGGAACTCGAGATCGTGTTGCATTTACTTAACATAATACCGTGATTCGTCGAAGGCTAATATATGCAATTATTGTATAGAAGGAAAATGTGTATGTATATATGTATATAGAGTATTGTAAATTTCGTTAGTTTTAAGTCGTGTATCGTGTAAACTTGAGGGTTAGGAAGCATCTCGCGGTTATTGTACTGTTAGAATAAATTACTGTTGTTTCGCCAAATTCGTGCACGTGTAATTGGTCATTACTTGAGTCCTTAACATACATCCTTATTACATCCGTGGACTTA